>NC_133424.1:68185000-69475000 GCF_049350105.2 Macaca mulatta
GGGGAGAGACAAATGAGAAGGTTAACTAGAAAATCCCGCTGAACAGAGGGTAGTGTGGAATTCTTACTCTGCTCAGTATCGGGTCTGAGGAGGAAAGGTGAAACAATGGTACCCTTTGAGTTCCTAAATCTGAGATGGACTTCGGAGAGTCATCATTCCATAGCTTTTCGTCTCATGTTTATTTTTGTATTCTGGACCTAAATGCACAAACATGCTAAGAAATCTTTCCTAAAACTTCATTTTTCAGAAATGTCTTAATCTCTCAACTCTGAAAAAAAAGTTACATGAATAAAATGGAACATGAAGCCATAAAGACTGGTCCTAGGTCTGTATTTGCTGGACCCAGAAAGATATTTATAATACACTATTAAGATGAAAAGCAATGAATGGGACAGTTACCCTGATATATGTATATACAGGCATCATGTCAGCTGAAGCCAGGATTTCAGGGTATACAGAAGAGTGTTAACATGACAGGTCTGAGACTGCTGTCTTTAGGATCTGCCTGCTGCATTGGCCATTGGCTAGAATCTGGAACTTGGATGTGGAGGGCGTCCTCCACCCCCATTCCCAGAGCTGATAAGAGTAGCTCACGCGCCTGTATGGCTTATACAGACAACATGGCTTATGCTAGAGCTTTGCTGTCCCTCTAGAATCCTGGAAGCTTGCATTTTCCTTCCATCTAAGCAGTGAGCCAATTTTCTTAGCACCATTTAATGCATATTTTGGAATATGCTAGGGAGAGGATGTCTATGGGACCAGTTCTCTCTCTCTCTCTCTCTCTCTCTCACACACACACACACACACACACACACACCCCCGAGCACTGAGTTTGTAATGATCTTCCACAGCAGACAACATCCCGTGTGTTTTTCACCACTTGCTGCTGGGGGAATTCCGCATGACCTGGGTGACTCTGCTGGGAGAGGACACTCGGGAGCCTGGTTTCCTCTGGATTTTGTCCCATGTGCCTCTTCGCTTTGCCAATTCTGCTTTGCAGCCCTCATTGTAGTAAGTCACAGCTGTGAGCAGGACTGTGCCAAGTCCCAAATCATCCCACCTAACCCAACTAGGGGATGGCATTCAACACCTGACATACAGGGTAACAGGAAATAACCTCACAACATTGAATGACGTCCTCCTAAACTCACATGACCATCTCTTACCTTGCAGCAGGCAGTCCCATTAACATTGTTAGTTATGGGAGATACACTTTCAGGTCTAATTACTCCCTTAAATTGAAGTGTCCATCAGGGCAGGACCACTGTTTCTCTTTCTCCCCAGTGTTCTCAGCCTCTGCATCCATAATTGACCCTTTGCATATTTGCCAAGAGCTCAGTTCTTTTCATGCTCATATGGTTAACAAGATTGCCTTAGTTGGCCGGGCATGGTGGCTCACACCTGTAAATCCAGCACTTTGGGAGGCTGAGGCGGGCAGATCACCTGAGGTCAGGAGTTTGAGACCAGCGGAGCCATCATGATGAAACCCCATCTCTACTAAAATTACAAAAAATTAGCCAAGCATGGTGGTGGTGGGCACCTGTAATCCCAGCTATTTGGGAGGCTGAGACAGGAGAATCACCTGAACCTGGGAGGCAGAGGTTGCTGTGAGCTGAGATCGTGCCACTGCACCCCAGCCTGGGAAACAGAGCAAGACTGTCTCAAAAAGAAATAAAAGATTGCCTTAATAGTCTCAGTGGAATTTCTCTTCTCTCTCACCCTGAAATGATATCTTTATGTCATGACTGAAGATGTCAAAGAAAAATTTTGGAACTGAGGCTTAGAATTTTATCAGACTGCAAAATTAATAATTACGTCAATTAAAGTAGATCTGTACTTCTCATGGAGAATACTTATTGCAACACATTTTAAATCCCATGAGAGCTGCTATGTGTGCACATGTGTAAGGCCACTGCAACCCCAATTAAGTACGTCATAATTATGGTATTACAAATCCATAGATATGAAATATGCATTAAATGGTGCTGAGAAAATGGGCTCACTGCCTAGATGGAAGGAAAACGCAAGCTTCCCATCACTATGCAAACAAAATTCGGTAAATAAGATTGGGTTGTATTTTTTAAGGTATGATTGGGACTTAATATTTAATTAAGAAATATTTAATCATGCCCTTGTTTCTGATTTTAAACTTATAGAATAAGGAATGTTCCATAAGCTTTATGCATTGTGACTCTGGGGCTTAATGAAAACAGATGCGTGTCTGACCTTTGAAGAAACACATGTAGACAGAATCAAGGGATGAAGATAACGTAGAAAAAGAGACAAGGTTTTAAAGTTATTGGTTTAAGAACTCGATTCACAATCATTGAGGAAATATCAATTAGATATAAAACTTGAAGAGAAAAGAAGTTACAAATGGCTAACACGTGTGTATACAATATTGGCACCTTGGAGTTCAGTCAACAGCAACTTCCAGCAATCAATTTAAAAAGCATTGCACTATGGTCAGATGAGGGCATGAAATGTTGGTGTAAAACAGTGTTTTGCCTTTTGGGAAAAGTAATAGGAGCTTTTAATACACATTGACTCAACATTGCATTTTTTTTTTTTTGAGGAACCTATGAAGCAGAGTCACTAGGCATAAAGCTCATGGAATACTCTTTAAATTATCCTATATAATAGTATAAAATCAGAAACACCTGAAGCCTGATAAAGGCATGATTAAATATTTCTGGTGCACTATTATGTATTAGCAACCCACTTAAAAATCATTCTTTAGGGCGGGCACGGTGGCTCACGCCTGTAATCCCAGCACTTTGGGAGGCCGAGGCGGGCGGATCATGAGGTCAGGAAATCGAGACCATCCTGGCTAACACAATGAAGCCCTGTCTCTACTAAAAATCCAAAAAATTAGCTGGGCATGGTGGCACGTGCCTGTCATCCCAGCTACTCGGGAGGCATGAGGCAGGAGAATCGCTTGAATCCCAGAGGTGGAGGTTGCAGTGAGCCGAGATTGTGCCACTGCACTCCAGCCTGGGCGACAGAGCGAGACTCCATTGCAAAAAAAAAAATTTTAAAAAAAATAAAAATAATTTAAAGAACACAAGGAAAAAGCTCATACAACAGTGTTTAGAGAAGTGTGAACTGTTTGAGTCTAAAGGTAACTCCATTTTCTTAAACATATTAGAGGGAAATAAAGTTGACTCCTGAACTCAGAAGTCAGTGGTACCAGCCCGTAGGCAGCCAAAAATCCATGTATAACTTTTGACTTCCCACACTGATAGGCAACTATTGACCAGAAGCCTTATCAACGAAGTCAATTAACACATAAGTAGACGAACATCTGTATTGTATGCATTCACGACATATCTGACTTTAATTTTTTAAGTATATCTAGGCTGCCTGGTTCATCCACAAGTTGTCATACATCTCCCCCAAAATTCTCCAATATATTTATTTTTGAAACTTCATGTATAAATGGACCCCTGCAGTTCAAACCTGTGTTCACGGGTCCACTGTGAATCCATTAAACACATTTGTGTGACACAAGTGTTTTCTTCTTTTAAATCTTGTGTTGGTGTTTTTCCCCCCTAAGCGAACACAAGTAGATTAGGGATTAATAAGTTAAGCCTCACCAAGTCCAACCCTTCCCCAAATTCTTCCCTCCTTTGACTTCTATTTCACCATTGCCTTTCTTTGAGCCCTGTCCTTGTAACTGAGACTTATTCTGAGCGACTTCTGAGTTCAGGAGTCAACTGTATTTCCTTCTAGTGATACGTTTGTCTAAGAAAGTGGAGATACCTTGAGACGCAAACAGTCCGTATTTCCCTAAACACTGTTGTATGAGCTTTGTGTTCTTTAAAGTATGATTTTTAAGTGGGTTGGTAATAATGCACCAGAAATATTTAATCATGCCTGTCTCAGTCTTCAGGTGTTTCTGATTTTATACTATGACATAGGATAATTCAAGGAAAATTCGAGAAGATTTATGCCTAGTGACTGCTTTATAGCTTCCTAAAAAAAAAAAAAGCAATGTTGAGTCAGTGTGTGTTAAAAGCTTTCATTACTTACTTTTCCCGAACAGCAAAACACTGTTTACACCAACATTTCCTACACTCATCTGACCACACTGCAATGCTTTTTAAGTCGATTGCTGGAATTTGCTGTTGACTGAGCTATAAGGTGCCAACTGTACTATGAGGTAAGCTCCAATACCTGCACAAAAGCTGCCATGACAGCATTGCACGTCCCGAGTCGGCGTTGCATCAGAATAGCTGATCACCGCACAGCTGGACACTTCAAGCACCTCTGACCAGACCTTCTCAAGCACTGAGACTCAAGGGAATCACCTGGGGAGTCCTCAAAAACCCCAGTGTCCAGAAATACAGACACTGATTAAATTAGAGACTTTGGAGGTTGGGCCCAGGAATCAGTGGATTGTTTCAGTCCCCACTGTAAATTCAGTACTTAAAGTTAAGAATCAATTTGTAAACTAAAAATAACATGTTAAGACCCCCCCTCCCCCCCGCCCAACCAACTGAGCGGACCCCTTGCCTCCTGGCCAAGGGGACCTGAGAGATACTTGAAAAACAGAATTACTGACCATGGCAGGAAGGGAGGTCAAACCTCCTCCCATCTCTTTCCTTTCAAAGCCAGCACAACTCATGGGCATTAACATTAAAATAGAGCTCAGGGCCAGGTGCCGGGGCTCACACCTGTAATCCCAGCACTTTAACAGGTCAGGAGTTCGAGACCAGCCTGGCCAATATGGCAAAACTCCATCTCTACTAAAAATACAAAAATTAGCCAGATATGGTGGCGTGTGCCTGTCATCCCTGCTATTTGGGGGTTTGAGGTGGGAGAATCGCTTGAACCCGGGAGGCAGAGGTTGCAGTGAGCCGAGACTGCACCACTGCACTCCAGCCTGGGCAACACAGCGAGACTCCATCTCAAAATAAAATAAAATAGAGCGCAGAAGATGGACAGAAGAGATTCTTTGTGGCAATAAGATACCAGATTATAAACAAGACCTAAGGCAATGCCAGGAAAGGATTAAGTCTTTCTCATGTGAAAAAAATCTCATGAAATGGCTAAGAAGAAAAAAACAAGAAAAACACCTAGTGTAATGTGGCTATGTTCCAACCTGACTCTGGTATCACATCACATGACAGACAGCAGCCCCACCCCCTGCCCCAACTGAAGCATTGCTTTCTACTGACTCCAAGTCTCTGGACAAAGCTTAACTCTTTCAACCAATTGCCAACGAAAGAATCCCTGAACCCCCGCCCCCATGACTTGTAAGCTCCCACTTCGAGACATCCCACCTTCTCGGGCCAAACCAATGTACAATCTCCATTTATTGATTTATGACGTTGCCCGTAACTTCTACTTCCCCAAAATATACACAAATAGTTGTGACCTGACTGCCTGGGGACCACTTCCTCAAGGCTTCCTGTGTGCATGTTTTTCCCTGGGCCACGGTCGCTCACATTGGCTCAGAATCAACCTCTTTAAAGTGTTTTACAGAGTTTGGTTTTTCTGTTAACAAATCAATACCTTAGAGTTGAGCATTCCTAAAAGCAGGGAAGCTACCTGAGTGCTTAAAGTATCCTTTCCTCCCGCCATTTGCAGCCATGTGGGTGGAACTGGAGATCATGATGTTAAGTGAAGTAAGCCAGGCACAGAAAATAAATGTCGTGGGTTACCACTCACGTGAAAGCTAAAAACGTTGACCTCATGAAGGTAGAAAGTGGAGATAGTTACCAGAGGCTGGAAAGGATGTGAGGATGCAAAAGAAGTTGGTTAATAGGCACAAACATGCAGTCAGATAGAAGGAATAAGTTCTAATGTTTGTTAGCAGAGAAGGCTGACTATAGTGAAGAATGTATTATTTATTTCAGAATAACTAGAAGACAGAAATTGAAATGTTTCCAACACATAGAAATAATACTTGAGGTGATGGATATTCTAAACACCCTGACTTGATCATTACACATACTATGCCTGTAACATCACATGTACCCCATAAATATTATGTATCAATTTACTTTTTAAAAAATTCTTGGCCAGGCCTGGTGGCTCACGCCTGTAATCCCAGCACTTTGGGAGGCTGAGGTGGGCAGATCACGAGGTCAGGAGATCAAGACCAGCCTAGCTAACATAGTGAAACGCTGTCTCTATTAAAAATACAAAAAATTAGCCGGGCGTGGTGGTGGGCACCTGTAGTCCCAGCTACTCGGGAGGCTGAGGAGGAGAATGGTGTGAACCCAGGAGGCGGAGCTTGCAGTGAGCCGAGATTGTGCCACTGCACTCCAGCCTGGGCGACAGAGCGAGACTCTGCCTCAAAGTAAATAAAAAATAATAACTACAATAAAAACATTCTTTTTGCCTCTAACACTTTATACATCACATGGAAGAATGGCATCTATAAGGCTACGATGATGAGTTAGCTACGTTTAACCACTCCACCCACAAGGCACATACACTTCAGAACATCATGCTGTACACAATACATGCAATTTTATCTGTCACCTTAGATAAGTTTGAAAAAAAAAAAAAAAAAAAAGCATGACACAAGTTCACCCATGTGAACTTGAAAAAGGTAAAACAGTTTGGCCGGCCCTTAGTACCCTTAGTCATTGTATTCCCCCACCATATTATTTCCAGCTCCTAACCAAAGAGAAAGCTAAAGAACCAATATAGCATCATAAAAAAGACCTTAAAATTCAAAGAAGCAAATCGGCCAGAAAGGTAACTCACCAACCCTGCCACCAGGTCTCCTTGGCTGGTCGAAAGCAAAACAAGCCAGGAAACGGGAAGAAAAAGGCAGTGCCTGCCCTGTGATTAGCCAGCTGATTCCTCTCTTGATTGGCCAAGGTGGGTTCTTGATGACCTTCACGATGGAGGGGGAGTACTGCTGCACCTGTGTGTTCCTGCCCCAGATGCCCCAGTTGTCTTCCTCCACCCAGGACTGAACAGGGTCTGCTGATTAGAAGACAGTGCAGACCCCGTTTATGATGTTGGAGCTCGCGGGGCATCTGACCAAGAACCTCCGAAACAATTGATTTAGGCGGTGCGGGGGGGAAAGAAGTTTTCCACCGATAATCTCCATTTTGGATAACCATCTCTGCAATAAGCTCCATGAGGGGAATACGCTGTTTAGTCTACACCACCACCTGGCAAGGATCCTTTCAAATCTGAGGGAGGCCATAAATATTTGTGGAATGAATGCAACCGAAGGGATGTTTAACAGGTGATAGAATTTGCAGAGACACTTCCTAGATCCTCCACCCAGGGGGCCTGGCTTGGCAGCCTATTGGAATCACCTGGAGGCCTTTAATGATTGACTGATAACTCACTGCCATGTGCAGATATCTGCTTTGGTCAGGAGGGAGAATGCTCTGGGTATGACTGACCAATATAGCTCCTCATATTGAAGAGATTAAAGAAAAACAGGGGCAGGGGCCGGGCACAGTGGCTCAAGCCTGTAATCCCAGCACTTTGGGAGGCAGAGACAGGCGGATCACGAGGTCAGGAGATCGAGACCATCCTGGCTAACACGGTGAAACCCCCTCTCTACTAAGAAATACAAAAAACTAGCCGGGCGTGGTGGCGGGCGCCTGTGGTCCCAGCTACTCGGGAGGCTGAGGCAGGAGAATGGCGTGAACCCGGGAGGCGGAGCTTGCAGTGAGCTGAGATCCGGCCACTGCACTCCAGCCTGCGCGACAGAGCCAGACTTCGTCTCAAAAAAAAAAAAAAAAAAAAACAGGGGCATCTTCATAGGTACGAAAGGGGAAATATAAAAGAGTCGACATCTCTTCATGCTTTTAGATGTATCTTTGTAAATTAGGAACTAAAAGAATTTCCTTCACCCAGTAAAGCATTCCAAAGAAGCAAAAGCCACCAAAAATCTCATAATGAATGGGAAAATGATGAAAGAATATCTTTTACAATAAGACGCAAGACAAACAAGGCCTCCATCCCCACTCTTGTTTCAACATAGTGCACCTGTTCACTGGGGCCTGAAGACGGATCTGAAAGAAAGAGGCGAAATTATCATATTGGAGATAATTTGAATATCCATGCAAACTCTCTCCCCTTAAATCTGTTGATAAATGGTTAGGATTCAAAGCAGATTTGGTGAATATAAATCAACATACAAATCTGATTGTATTTCTCTAAAAAAAAAAACTAATTGGAATTTAAAATTTTAAAGGATGTCACGTGCGGTTCCAAGAAAAATATAAACTAGAAATACTTCTTGTAAGAGATTGTAAACCTTAATGAATGTGATATTCATTAAGGATGTTAATGAATGTTACTGCCATATACAAGATCCTTATAAATGAAGGATAACATTACATTCTTGTACAGGAATTATTATTAAGAAGATGTCAATATGCTCCCAAATAGACCTTTATATTCAGGAAAACAATAAAATCCCAATAGAAATTTTCATATCAAAATATAATTCTGAAGTGTACGTGGAAAATAGAAGGGACTAGTACAAGCCAAGAGATGCCTGAGGAACACAGGTGGGTGGGAGGTGGGAAAGTTGATTGAACTGGATCCACCCTCTGAAGATTTAATTAAAAACTATGGTAATTAAGACTTATTGGCTGGCCAGGCACGGTGGCTTATGCCTATAATCCCAGCACTTTGGGAGGCTGAGGCGGGCGGATCATGAGGTCAGGAGATCGAGACCATCCTGGCTAACACGGTGAAACCCTGTCTCTACTAAAAATGCAAAAAATTAGCCGGGCGTGGTGGCGGGCGCCTGTAGTCCCAGCTACTCGGGAGGCTGAGATGGGAGGATTACTTGAGTCTGGGAGGCAGAGGTTACAGTGAGCCAAGATCATGCCACTGCACTCCAGCCTGGGCGACAGAGCAAGACTCCGTCTCAAAAAAAAAAAAAAAAGACTTATTGGCACATAGATGAGCAAATACATAGTGACACAAAACATAGAACCCAGAAACAAATGTAGGCAAATATGAAAAGATGGTTTATAACAGATTTCTGGGCAGTAGAGTAGGTGAACCATTCATTAAAAGGAGCTGGTGCCATTTGTATTTAAATGACCAAAAAAAAAAAAAAAAATGGATCCCTTCTCCCTACCTTAGAGAAAAGTCATGACAAGTGACTTAATATTTCTGTGTGAAATTCAAAACTCGATCCTATTTTAAAAGACAATATCAGATATCTTCATGAGTTAGAGCAGGGAATGATTTTGTCAACAAAGCCCTCACAGTTATAAAACACGAAGTACATGTTGATCAATTTGATTTCATTTAAAATAAAAACTGTTCAGTGAATGGTTCTTACATAACGAAAGCTACAAACCACAAACTGGGAGGAGATATATGAAAATACATAATTGACCACGCCACTGTTTCAGAATATGTCAAGCACTTCTTCATGCAAATGAAAACAGAAAACAACCCATAGAAATATAAGGAAAACAACGAAAAGGCATTTCACCAAAGAGGCAACAAACAGCTCACAAACATGAGAAAAATGCTCATGTGTATTAATAACCACATAAAAGCAAATGAAAACAATAAAATACTTTTTCCAACCAATATTTGGGGACTACTTTAAAATGTCGACAACATCGGGAGCAGGCAGTGAGGTGCAGCTGTGGGGATATTCACCTGGGCCTGATGCTAATATAATTGGTGAAACCACGTGTGAAGAGGCAACTGAAGTCACCTGTGCCTCAGGGACCCAGCCATTCCACTCAGGTAGTCCAAGAGGCCTGTGGGCTCACGAATGCATGCAAGAAGGTTCAAAACAGCCTTGCTCATATTGGCAAAAACTGAGAAACAACCCAACCATCTATCAGTGACAGAATGCGTCATGAAATGGTGACCTATTCATGCATTTAAATACTGTGAGGCAAGGGCTAGAAAGGAACCGCAGCTAAAACATATTACCATTAATTACTCTCAAAAACAGTCAAAAGAATCAAGTCACAGAATGATACATTATAATTTGAAAATGAGGAAAACAAAACATATCTCTTAGGGGAAGGTATATCACTGGGAAAAACAAAAAGAAAATTGAAGTGAGTGAAGTTCACTTCACAACTGGAAATTCACTTTGGTGGCAACATCCGAGGGTGGAACGGGTATGCTGTTACGGCTACAGGAGTCTGCAAGGGTCCCCATCATGTCCACTTCTCAATGTAGGTTCTGGACCACGGAGACTTGTGTTATGATTACGGTAATTCCTTAAAGTTTTCATTATGTTTTTCTACACTCCTTGATGTGTATATTTCAAAACCAGGGTCATCACGACCTTCATAACACTGAACTCAGGATTCTTATAAGGAGGAAGTAAAATTGTGATTGTAAAAGGATAGCTCCTAGGACACTGAGGTTTGGTACGAACTCAGAAGATGACTGTAATGGTTGTAGGGAAGCTGGAATAGAAGGAAAACCATGCCCAAGGGTGAAATGTTGACCTCGTGTCTAAAAAACTTAGCACCTGTTCTGCCCATGCAGAAAGAGAGTAGCCGATATCCATTAAGTTCTTCTTGCAGGCCAGGCACAGTGGCTCACGCCTGTAATCCCAGCACTCTGGGAGGCCGAGGCGGGCAGATCACTTGAGGTCAAGAGTTCGAGACCAGCCTGGCCAACATGGTGAAACCCTGTCTCTACTAAAAATACAAAAATTAGCAGGGCGTGGTGGTGGGTGCCTGTAATCCCAGCTACTCAGCAGGCTGAGGCAGGAGAATATCTTGAACCTGGGAGGTGGAGGTTACAGTGAGCCGAGATGATGCCACTGCACTCCAGCCTGGGCCACAGAGTGAGACCATATCTAATAATAATAATAATTAATAATTTCTTCTTGCATGATAGGTTTAGTTACGCAGAAAGATGTTGTGCCACATGGACATTCTTCAAGGAGTTTAGGATGTAGGAAGGAATTAAGCATTTAAATTATGAACAGAGTCACCTCAACTCTCCAAATGACCCATTTTGGAGAGACTGGAGGAGCATATCTGCAGCCGGGAGCCCTGGGAATCCTAAATAGGGACCTCAGCCTGAAACGTCCCCCGCTCTATAGGACACCAGGAGCAAAGGTCTGGAACAGGCCCTCAAGGGGCGGTGGGAGTTTCGCTTCACATATTTTCTGGATCTGTTCATCAAAAGCCCTCCTGAGCCAATGGGAAGGGAGCAACTCATTGGCCAATCAAATGGCACCAGGGATCTTTTCCTCCCGCTTCCAGCCGCCAATCATTAAGACCAGGAAGGCGTGGAGCGGTGAGTTAGCGCGTCGTGCTGGGCTGTGCTTCTCTTCTACCTGCTGATTTCCTTGGTTACTTTGGGTCTTCCTTTTTCTTTCTTCCTTTCCCCCTGTCTCCTTTCTTGATCCTGATCAATCACAGCCAGGCTTCTCCATCCTGTTTACCCAGCGTTTTCCTTCTCTCCAGTTAGTGGGGTAGATGAACGCCCTGTATTTATAAGGTGCCTCCCAGTTGAGCCTGAGACCTGGGAGAAGAATGGGGAGTGCAGGTGGGGGACACTCGTCACGAAGGGAGACCTTGGAGCTTCGAGGGTGGGAATGTTCTTATTAGATTCTTCATCTCTGTTGACACAAACATGTAGGAGAAGCTGGAGAACATAGACAGGGATGAGGTAAGGGGGCCCCTGCCCGTGAACGGTGGGACCCAAGTCCACTCTGCTCTTGTGAGCTTGCTCTCTGACCTAGGGCAGCAACATCTTTGATACTATAATTCCAGCATGTGATTTAAAAAGAAAATCACACTTTTAGTTGACTCATACTAATTGTGTATATGAGATGCAGAGTGATGTGTTGGTACATGGATACATATCATTAAATCAGGGTAATTAGCATATCCATCTCCTCATACATGTATCATTTCTTTGTGTTGGAAACATTCAGAATCCTCAGGTGGGAGGAGGGAGAGGGTCAGGAAAAGATAGCTGTGGGGTCCTATTCTTAGTACCTGGGAGACGAAAAAAATCTGTACACCAAACCCCTGTGATACGACTTTACCTATGTAACCGGTGTACATGTACCCCTGAACCTAAAATAAAAGTTAGAAAAACCCTTGAAAATATATAAGATATCATTAACTATATTCAACCTACCGTAAGCCCATTCCTACCCCCAGGTGTAATTTGGTATCCATTAGCCAACCTCTTTTCATCCCCCTTCTCCAATTATGCCATTTGTTTAGACTATGAAATAAACATGTATAGAAAGAATATCTATCTATATCAATAAAAGTTGGTTTTTACTGTTAAGGGTTGAATTGTGTCCCCACCCTAAAAACACACACACAAAATCAAAAACAAAAACTAAAGTCCTAACTCCTTCATAGGGTGACAAAATAAGGTTGTTGCAGCGGTTACTAGTTAAGATGAGGTCATACTGGAGTGGGTAGGCCCCCTAACTTAACGACAGGTGTCCTTATGAAAATGGCCACATGCGGCTGGGCATGGTGGCTCATGCCTGTAACCCCAGCACTTTGGGAAGCCGAGGTGGGTGGATCACCTGAGGTCAGGAGTTCAAGACCAGCCTGGCCAACATGGTGAAACCCTGTCTCTACTGAAAATACAAAAATCAGCTGGGCGTGGTAGCAGGTGCCTGTAATACCAGCTACTCACGAGGCTGAGGCAGGAGAATCGCTTGACCCAGGAGGCGGAGGTTGCAGTGAGCCGAGATTACATCATTGCACTCTAGCCTGGGTGACAGAGCGAGACTCAAAGCCACAAAGCTAGGCACAGTGGCTGACGCCTGCAATGCTAACACTTTGGGAGGCCGAGGTGGGTGGATCACCTGAGGTTAGAGGTTCAAGACCAGCCTGACCAACATGGTGAAATACAAAAAATTAGTCAAGTGTGGTGGCACAGCCCTGTAATCTCAGCTACTCGGGAGGCTGAGGCAGGAGGATTGCTTGAACCTGGGAGGTGGAGGTTGCAGTGAGCCAAGATTGTGCCATCGCACTCCAGCCTGGGCAACAAGAGTGAAACTCTGTCTTAGAGAAAATGGCCACATGAAGATAGAGACAAGCAGAATGGCATGTGACAGTCAGAATGGAATTACATAGCTGCAAACCAAAGAATGACACAGATTGCCAGCAAACCACAGAAGCTATGAGAGACAAGGAAGGGAGGCTCTCCTGGGTTTCAGAGAGAGCACTGCCCTGCCAGCACTTTGGTTTTGGACATCTAGGCTTCAGAACCATGAGGCAGTAGGTTTCCGTTTTAAGTTACCTAGTTTGTGGTATGTTGTCATGCCAGCCCAAGGAAACTAGTACACTATTAAAAAAAATGGATGTGATTTTACCCTTAGAGAACAGCTTCGAGAATATATCCTTTACTTAGGATCACCAAATGTTAAAGGTTGACCTTATTTAATGTCTCTCTACACTTATGTATTTTTCCTGATCTGTTCAAGATTTGTACACATTGTACAAATTTACACCTAGTATTTTACCCTAAATGCTTCAGGGTTTGTGTTCTAAAAATAAGAATAAAAGTAAGCTCTTTTGATAACCACACTATATAAAAAACAGGAAATTAATAGTACATTATCTAATGTACAGACCTTACACTTAATGGACTTTAAAAAATTTTTGTATTTGTTTTCACAAGTGGACTTAACATGCAAATTCTTACACTAAGCCTGTTTTTTGTTTTGTTCTAAGTTCTGGGATACATGGCTGAATGTGCCAGTTTGTTACATAGGGATACATGTGGCATAGTGGTTTGCTGCTCCTATCAACTGGTCATCTAAGTTTTAAGCCCTACATGCATTAGGTAGTTGTCCTAATGCTCTCCCTCCCCTTTCCTGCCCTCGCCACAGGCCCCGGTGTGTGATGTTCCCCTCCCTGTGTCCGTTTGTATTCTCATTGTTCAACTCCCACTTATGTGTGAGAACATGTGGTGTTTGGTTTTCTGTTCCTGTGTTAGTTTGCTGAGGATGATGTAAATTTGTATTTATTATCCAACCTATGCCTCAGTTTGAGACTGTGTGCATTCTCTCTCACTTTCCCACACACACACGTGCTTATGCCCTCTCACATACCCACACCATGCTCTCTCTCTGTTAGATTCTGGAAAAACATCATTTTTATTTAAATTTTGAAATAATTTGCTGATGAAGACGTTCAAGCCTGAAGTCTTCTCTGGGGAAAGGATTTCACATGTTTTTTTGGTTGTTGTTGTTGAGACAGAGTCTCGCTCTGTCGCCCAGGCTGGAGTGCAGTGGCTGGATCTCAGCTCACTGCAAGCTCCGCCTCCCGAGTTCACGCCATTCTCCTGCCTCAGCCTCCCGAGTAGCTGGGACTACAGGCGCCCGCCACCTCGAAGCTTTCACAACTTCACACACAAAAAATAGATGAAAGTTGTCATTTTCTAAGAATTTATGTATTTGAAAAAAATATCAGTTTTATTGGCATCAAAATGGTAATAGGCTCTATTTTTGATGTCTGTAGGATACACACTGGTGTCTCCTCTTCTGCTTCTGGTATTTGTCGCTTGTGTCTTCTTATTCATCAGACTTGTTGGGGCTTATCCAGTTTGTATTGTCAAAGAACCTACTTTTGACTGAGTCTTGTATTTTAATTTTTATTTCATTGATATTTTTTCTACTTTCTTTTGCTATGTTTTGCTTTTTAGCTAAATGTATAATTAGCTTATGAATTTACAACCTTCCTTATACCTTTAAAGTAACACATTTTTCTAGGTCCTGATTTAGCTGCATTTCACTCACTTTATATGTAGCATTAAATATTCAGTTCAAAACGTTGTATTCGATATTTTCTCTTTATTCATAGGTTACTTAGAAGTTATGTTTCTTAATTTTGGAATGTCCTTCATTTCATTGTCAATTTCTGACATAAACTATGATCAGAATATTCTGTGTAACTTATTTGAAATATGTTGAAGCTTGCCCTGAGGATCAGTGTATGGCTGACATTGGTAGATGATTCATCTATCTTAATGTGTTTTTTCCATTTATTGGATGAAAAGGTCTGTGTCCACAAGGTAAAATTTATCCATTGTCTTTAAACCCTTTATTTTCTTTTTAACTTGTTTATTTAATTACTAGAACAAATTTATAAAATATCCTATGATTAGGGACTTGCCTAATTCTCCTTATGGTGCTGACCATTGGGGGGGGTGTGTGTGTGTATAGACATACATATACACATATACATGTATATACATATACAAACACACACATATATACATATATACACACACGTACATATATACACATATACACATACATATATACATATACACATATACACATACACATATATACATATACACATATGCACATATACATATATACACATATACACATATACACATATACATATACACATATATACATACATACAAATATACATATACATATACACACATATACACGTACACACACATATACATACATATATACATACATATAAGCGTGTGTGTGTGTGTATATATTTATTTATTTTGAGATGGAGTCTTGCTCTGTTCTGGGCTGGAGTGCAGTGGCACGATCTTGGCTCCCTGCAGCCTCCGCCTCCCAGGTTCACACCATTCTCCTGCCTCAGCCTCCCGAGTAGCTGGGGTTACAGGTGCCTGCCACCACGCCTGGCTAATTTATTTTTTATTTTTTATTTTTTTTGGTATTTTTAGTAGAGACGAGGTTTCACTGTGTTAGCCAGGCTGGTCTAGATCTCCTGACCTCATGATCCGCCCAACTTGGCCTCTCGAAGTGCTGGGATTATAGGCATGAGCCACCGTGCCCTGCTGACCATTGGTATATTTTAAGGCCATGTTATTGTTGCATGTATGGTTATAATTGTTCTCTCTTCCTGGTAATCTGAGCACTGTGGTTATGCAGCATATAGATTTATCACTAATGTTTTGGCTTGGGGTCTGCTCTTCTGATATTAATATTGTTACAACAGATTTTTTTTTTAAACCTGGAATAATTTAATATCTTTTGCCTCTAATTCAAGTCATGCAATAAATGGAATGGATAGAGTTTGGTGAGTAAGGTTGGTTATAATACCTTATGCATGCATGACATGCTATTTTGTTCAGATTTCCCATTTAAAAAATTTTTAAATTGACACATAATTGTACATATTTATGGGGTACGGTGTGATATTTTGACACATGTATCCATTGTATAATGATCAATTTTGATGTATCTATTGTATAATGATTATATCCGTTTCTTGAGACATTTATCATTTCTTTGTGGTGATACTCAAAATCTTCCAGCTATCTTGAAATATCCACCACACTGTTACTTGCTTTAGTTACCCTCATGTGTAAGAGAACGCTAGAACCTGCTCTTTTTAACCGTCAGTGTGCCTGTTGACCAGTCGCTCCTGGTCTCTCCCTACTCTCCCATCCCTTCCCCAGCCTGTAGTAACCGCTATTCTACTCTCTACTTCTATAAGTTCTTTTTAGATGCCCCACATAAATGAGATCATATGGTAGTTTTCTTTCTGTGCCTGCCTTATTTTACCTCATGTCCTCCACGTTCATCCAGGTTGCCACAAATGACAAGATTTCATTATTTTTTTTTTTATGGCTAGTACTCCATTGAGTCTATAGACCACTTTTTCTTTATGCATTCATTTATTGACGGGCACTTAGGCTGCTTCTATATCTTGGTTATTAGTGATAGTGCTGCAGCCCGGGCGTGGTGGCTCATGCCTGTAATCCCAGCACTTTGGGAGGCCGAGGTGGGTGGATCACCAGGTCAGGAGATCGAAACCATCCTGGCTAACACGGTGAAACCCTGTCTCTACTAAAAATACAAAAAAAAAAAAAAAAAAAAAAGTAGCCAGGCGTGGTGGCGGGCGTCTGTAGTCCCAGCTACTTGGGAGGCTGAGGCAGGAGAATGGCGTGAACCTGGGAGGTGGAGCTTGCAGTGAGCCGAGATCGAGCCACTGCACTCCAGCCTGGGTAACAGAGCGAGACTCTGTCTCAAAAAAAAAAAAAGAAAAAAAAAGTGCTGCAATAGACGTGGGAGTACAGATATCTCTTTGACGTCTGAATTTCCCTTTTAAAAGATATATATACCCAGCCGTGGAATTACTGGGTTATATGGTAGTTCTATTCTTAATTTTTTGAGAAATTGCCATACCGTTTTCCATAGTGGTTCTGCTAATTTACATTCCTACCAGTGGAATGTAAGAGTTGCCTTTTCTCTGCATCCTTGCCAACATTTGTTGTTGTTATTTTTTTTTAGTAATAGCCATTCTAACTGGGGTGAGTTACGCCAGATTTTTTTAGGTTCAAATTTGCATGTTGTTTAGTTTTTCAACTTTTGTTTTTTTGTTCTTAGTTACCTCTTTAAAGAGCAAGTATTTGGTTTTTGTATTTAGTCTCACCAGCTTTGCCTCTGTACCATTGAGGCAATTATTTTGTGTAATTACTAATAAGAGTTTAAATCAACCATCCCTTTTTTATTTCCCCTATATATTGTAGGTTCCTATTTCTGTCTGTCTTTGTTATTTTTTGGATTAGTTTGACATTTTTCCTCTTTATCTACTTTGGCAGGCAAACTTTTTTATGGTTATATCAGAATTCTATCAGTGGGTGTATCAGAATTTCATATCAAAGTTTTACTTCTGTCATCTTCCCGGAGAAGAACATTAGATCTCTTGATGTCCTTTTTCTCTCTTTTTTTTGATTTATGTGCCAGCTGTGATAAATTTTAATTCTATTTTCTGTCTCACAAGACTGACTCTATAAAGCAACTTTTCTTCGAATTCACTGTGGCATCTCTTAATTTTCACCTGGAATAATTTTCCTTCTCTCCAGTGGTCAATTTTCAGAATTTCCTAGAGTGTAAGTCCTCTGTTGGAAAATTTGTCATTTATCTGCAAATATCTATTTTTACTTACTTTATTTTTGAGACGGAGTCTCACTGTTGCCCAGGCTGGAGTGCAGTGGTGTGATCTTGGCTCACTGCAACCTACGCCTCCTGGGTTCAAGCGATTCTCCTACCTCAGCCTCCTGAGTAGCTGGGACTACAGGCACCTGCCACCATGCCTGGCTAATTTTTTATATTTTTAGTAGAGACGAGGTTTCACTGTGTTAGCCAGGATGGTCTCAATCTCCTGACCTCGTGATCCACCCGCTTCGGCCTCCCAAAGTGCTGGGATTACAGGCGTGAGCCACTGCGCCTGGTCTTATTTCTTAAAGATTATTTTATTCTGGTTAGACTTGAATCGGCAGCTATTTGTTTTGGGCACCTTCCATGGTTTACTGCCTTAGTTTCTTCTTTCTGTAGTATCTGATAGGTCAGCTGTCAACATAATGGCACATCCTTTTGAACAAATTATTGCCCTCCCCTTGCCTTAACCTCACTCTGGAATGCTTTCAAAATTTTCCCTTTTGTCTAATTTCTTTATGTTCTAATGTCATTAAGTTTCCCTGTAATGTATCTAGGTGTGGGTTCGTTATTGATGCTCTTGGACTTTACTGGGCTTCTTAATTAGTAGATTGATTTTTTTTAAATTGGTTAATAGAAACATCCAGGTCAGGCACAGTAGCTCACGCCTGTAATCCCAGCACTTTGGGAGGCAGAGGCGGGTGGATCACCTGAGGTCAGACGTTCGAGACCAGCCTGGCCAACATGGTGAAACCCCGTCTCTACTAAAAAGACAAAAAAATTAGCTGGGCGTGGTGGCGGGCACCTGTGATTCCAGCGACTCGGGAGGCTGAGGCAGGAGAATCACTTGAACCTGGGAGGTGGAGGTTGCAGTGAGCTAAGATTGTGCCACTGCATTCCAGCCTGGGCAACAAGAGTGAAACTGTCTCAATTGAAAAAAAGTTATAAAAAGAAGCATCCTAGTAGCAATCTTACATTAGGTTGGTGCAAAAGTAATTGCAGTTTTTGCATTATTTTTCCTGGCAAAAACCACAATTACTTTTGCATCAACCTAATAAAACATACTACATCTGGTTCACAGTCTCTTTTCTCCTTTTGGGGAGCCAGTAACAAGTGTTAGCCCTTTTCATCCTCAGTCCCTTGTCCTCTTTTATGATTTTAGTCTTTTTTCTCTAATTCTCCTTGGATGACTTCTCTTTACTTGTCTTCTAGACCACTAATTATCTCTGTCAAATCTGATACTAACACATTGTATTAGCTTCCTGGGACTGCCATAACAATGTACCACAAAACAGACAGCTTATGCAACAGAAACTTACTGTCTCACAGTTCTGAAGGCTAATAAGTCCAAAATCAAGGTGTTGGCAGGTGTAATTCCTTCTGAAGACTGTGAGGGAGAATCAGTTTCATTCCTCTCTATTAACTTCCACTTGCTTTACGTGTGCTTTGGTTAGTAAGTAGCATTTTCCCTGTGGCATGATATCCTCTTCCCTCTATTCATATGTGTCCAGATTTTCCCCTTTTTTATTTTTATTTTTTGAGATGGAGTCTCACTTTATTGCCCAGACTGGAGTACAGTGGCGTGATCTCGGCTCACTGCAAGCTCCACCTCCTGGGTTCAAGTGATTCTCCTGCTTCAGCCTCCCGAGTAACTGGGATTACAGGTGCGTACCACCACTTGGCTAATTTTTGTATTTGTAGTAGAGACAAGATTTCACCATGTTGGCCAGGCTGGTCTCGAATTCCTGACCTCAGGTGATCCGCCCACCTCGGCCTCCCAAAGTGCTGGGGTTACAGGTGTGAGCCACTGCGCCCGGCCAGATTATCCCCCTTCAATGAGGTCACCAATCATATTGGACTGGGGGCCCACCCTGCTTTAGTATGACCTCATCTTACATGTTCCAGGACAGCTAATTACATCTACGAGGATGCTATTTCCAAACAAGCCCAGAGTTCAGTTGCACTTGATGACCTCTAGTATGGCTCATTGTATCTACAAGGATGCTATTTTCAAAAACTTCATACTTCAGCATGTAACTTTTGCAGGGGAACACACATTGGATGCAGAAAAGATTCCCCGGGGATTTTTGTGGTGGTAGTGGTGGTAGAGGAGTGTGTGTGTGTGTGCACGTGTGTGTGCATGTGTGTGTGTGTTTGGGGGAATATTGAAAGTTCGATCTGTAGCAAATCTGAATGCAGTCTTTCCCTTCACTTTCAGAGGATCTCTTCCCAGAGCAGAAGGTATCAATATTTCAGCCTGTGGCAAGAGGCTAAACTCGGATCTTGACACTGTCTCCACATCAAGAAAAGCCCAGCTCTAGTTGCCTGCTTCTCCAAGACGGTTTCAGAGCAAAGCACCAGCAATGTTCTTGCCCAAAGTCATTCTTTAAGTCAGTGGTTTTCAAACTTGGGCATGTGTCAGAATCAACTGAAGGTGTAACAAGTGGCTCTGCCCTACCCTCAGCATTTAGTATGTCTAGGGAAGGAACTGGGGATTTCCAAAGCAAGTTGCCAGTTGGTGCTGATGTTGCTTGGAGAAGCATTGCCTTAGGCCTTGCTCAGTGGTAGCCTCAGGACTCAGATACATGTTCCTACAATTAAGATTTATTGGCAAAAGCACCCAGAGGAGAAGCCATGAAGGTCACCTTTCCATCATCGTATTCTCATTCTGAATACTGCTTAATAATTTTCCCTGGCCGGGCGTGGTGGCTCAAGCCTGTAATCCCAGCACTTTGGGAGGCTGAGACGGGCGGATCACGAGGTCAGGAGATCGAGACCATCCTGGCTAACAGGTCAAACCCCGTCTCTACTAAAAAATACAAAAAATTAGCCTGGTGAGGTGGCGGGCGCCTGTAGTCCCAGCTACTCGGGAGGCTGAGGCAGGAGAATGGCGTAAACCTGGGAGGCGGAGCTTGCAGTGAGCTGAGATCCGGCCACTGCACTCCAGCCTGGGCGACAGAGTGAGACTCCATCTCAAAAAAAAAAAAAAATAATAATAATAATAATAATAATTTTCCCTAATTTTTGTGGGGGGTTTTTTGTTTGTTTCTTTGAGGCAGTCTCGTTCTGTCGTCCAGGCTGGAGTGCAGTGGTGTGATCTCAGCTCACTGCAACCTCCACCTCTCAGGTTCAAGCGATTCTTGTGCCTCAGCCTCCCAAGTAGCTGGAACTACAGGTGCCCGGCTACTTTTCTCTAATTTCTGGATCTTAGATGCTATTAAATTGTTTTTTAAAGATTTTCTCCAAATTACCTAGTTTATTCGGGGCAACATTCTGCCTAATGGCCACCCATGAATAAAAGTTTTATTTTTATTTTCCACTGTATAACTTAAGCCTTTTATTGACTTTACTACTGATCTCTAATTTCATTGCCTTTAAGACAAAAATGACCTCGCTACTGTTGGCTTTTTCTTTTTGAATTATGATTTGCTTTACAGCTCAGAGCTCAATTGATTATCATGAATCCTCCATGTATGCTTGGAAGAATGTGCTCTTGTTTCTATAAATATCTGTAAGATAATGTGTTGATTTTTTATTTTATGTATTTATTTATTTTTTGAGATGGAGTCTCACTCTGTCGCCCAGGCTGGAGTGCAGTGGCGTGATCTTGGCTCACTGCAAGCTCTGCCTCCCGGGTTCATGCCATTCTCCCTCCTCAGCCTCCCGAGTAGCTGGGGCTACAGGCACCCGCCACCACACCCAGCTAATTTTTTCTGTTTTAGTAGAGATGGGGTTTCGCCATGTTGGCCAAGATGGTCTCAATCTCCTGACCTCGAGATCCACCTGCCTCGGCCTCCCAAAGTGCTAGGATTACAGGAGTGAGCCACCGCGCCTGGCTATACTATATTGTTTAAAAAGTCTCTATGTACAACCCACATGATATGGCTGTGTCCCCACCCAAATCTCATCTTGAATTGTAGCTCCCATAACTCCCAGGTGCTGTGGGAGGGACCAACTGGGAGATCATTGAATCATGGTGGTTTCCCCATACCATTCTCATAGTAGTGAATAAGTCTCATGAGACCTGATGGTTTTACAAGGGGAAACCCCTGTCTTTTGGTCCTCTCTTGTCTGCCGCCATGTAAGATGTGCCTTTTGCCTTCCGCCATGATTGTGAGGCCTCCCCAGCCACATGGAACTATGGGTCCATTAAACTACTTTTTTCTTTATAAATCACCGAGTCTTGGGTTATGTCTTTATCAGCAGCATGAGAACAGATGAATACACCACACTTGAGAGGTGGGGAGTTATACCGCATCTCCTTAAAGGGGAAGAATCCATCCAGCTAAGCTACTTGGAATTCTTCTTGCTCAAGTTGTTACAGTTTTAGCTACTGGAGGCTCTTTCAGCCTGCGCTGGGTTTCTTTTGTTAGGAAGCGGTCTTAGAAACCAACATCTGATCTGGACACTGGGTGTATTGATTGCCACTAGGGTATCTGTTATACTTCCAGGCCTTTGCATGAGTGTGACCATAACAAAGTACCGTAGATAAGACTAGACTTCCAGGGATCATTTCTCTAGGTCACTACAAAATACTGCAGACTGGATGGATTACCAACAGAAGTTTATTTCCTCTAGTTCTGAAGGCTGGAAGTTCAAATCAAGGTCCAGCAGAGTCCGCTCCTGAGGAAGACTCCTTCTGGATTGTACACGGCTGCCTTCTGTGTCCCCATGTAATAGAGGAAGAGATGGGGAGAAAGAGAGCTAGGGAGGGACTTCCAGTTGTTCCAGCACCATTTACGGAAGAGATGATCCTCCTTCATTGTTCCTTTGTCAAAATCAGTTTGCTACATTTGTGGGGCATGCCTTCTCTATTGTTTACTGAGAAAAATGTAATTTCTATATTTACAATGTAATTTCTATATTAAAATGTAAAAATGTAATTTCCCTATTTACAGTGTAATTTCTATATTTAAAAGTAAAAATGTAATTCCCGTAGCTACAGCGTAATTCCCGTAGTTACAGCGTAATTCCCGTAGCTACAGTGTAATTCCCGTAGCTACAGTGTAATTCCCGTAGCTACAGTGTAATTCCCGTAGTTACAGTGTAATTCCCGTAGCTACAGTGTAATTCCCGTAGCTACAGTGTAATTCCCGTAGTTATAGTGTGATTTCTAAAAATGTAAAGTCTATATTTGCCTGGATATTGAGACTATGTCAGGTGACTGTAGGATTCTCGTATCTTCTAGATTGTGTCTGATTCCCCCATCTATTATTGAGACTTTGCATGATCATTTCAATGAAAAGGTGAAATGAACCTAATAACTTTCTGCCTTCATCACCATGCCCCCAATACTAGCAAGATACTGTATAAGAAAACGGTAATCTTGATCCATTTATTTTTAATGATTTGGCACTATCCTGAATTTTCCACAGGTTTTATTTATTTGTTGTTCCTGGTCACTGTCTCTTTGAGGATTGGTATCTCTGCTCCGGACAAGATGGCGGCCTCTTTCTTCTCTGATTTTGGTCTTATGTGGTATCTGGAGGAGCTCAAAAAGGAGGAGTTCAGGAAATTTAAGGAACATCTCAAGCAAATGACTTTGCATCTTGAACTCAAGCAGATTCCCTGGACTGAGGTCAAAAAAGCATCCCGGGAGGAACTTGCAAACCTCTTGATCAAGCACTATGAAGAACAACAGGCTTGGAACATAACCTTAAGAATCTTTCAAAAGATGGATAGAAAAGATCTCTGCATGAAGGTCATGAGGGAGAGAACAGGTGAGGGAGTCTGGGAAAAGGGTCAAGGCTTCTTATAATGACCATGTCCTAATTTTGGTCAGTGGTCTCTGCCTGTCTACAACAGGACCAGAATGTGCTATGGGAAAATATTAGTCAGTTTTTCCTTTTTTATTTTTTGTAGATGGAGTCTCACTTTGTTGCTCAGACTGGAGTGCAGTGTAGTGGTGCGATCTTGGCTCGCTGCAACTGCAACCTCCACCTCCCAGGTTCAACCGATTCTCCTGCCTCAGCCTCCTGAGTGGCTGGGATTATAGGCACCTGCCACCATGCCTGGTTAATTTTTGTATTTTTAGTAGAGCTGGGGTTTCACCATGTTAGCCCGGCTGGTCTTGAACTCCCGACCTCAGGTGATACACCCACCTTGTCCTCCCAAAGTGCTGAGATTACAGGCATGATCCACCACACCCAGCCTGAAAATATTGTCCTTATAGGCAGGAAATGGTCTCTTAGACCTGGTGGTTATATGTGGGTAAAATGTCCGTGGCTATTATGTCCTAACCTGTATTGTACCTTTATCTGGGTCACCAGTGATTTTTTACCCTAAGCTGAGAGCTTGCAGCCAAGCCAGAAACTCTCTGAGGTGAAGTTGTAGCATAGGAACTATGCACTTGACTTATTTGCAAGAGCAGCCAACACCTGCGGCAGAGGACACAGTGAACTGAGGCTGACTGTTGTATCGTGCGTTTAGCCAAAGTTCACATCAGAAAAGCTATGATCTATAAGCAGTGTGGCTTTTAGAGTCACATTTATATTTATCCTGGCATAAGGTGTTAACCGTGACTTTGCACATTTGCGACATCAATGGCAGGAGATAGCTCTTTCGACTTGACTGCTGAATTGTTTCTCTTTGTCGTTGTTCAGTGTTTTACTGTGATGTGCCTGGATGTGGTTTTGTTTTCATCCCGACTGGGATTCTTTAATATTCTTGCAACTGAGATTCAGTAACTTTCTTCAGTTCTCAATTTCAGCCATTGTCTGTGTATTCCATTCTTCTGTTTCTTCTTCTGGGACTCCAGTTTCACCTACTGGACTTTCTTGTTTGTTCGAGATAGGGTCTGGCTCTGTCACCCAGGGTGGAGTGCAGTGGCATCATCACGACTCCCAGCAGCCTCAACTTCCTGGGCTCAAATGACCTCCCACTTCAGCCTCCCAAGTAGCTGGGACTACAGGTGTGTGCCACCATGCTTGGCTAATTGCACACCTGGCTAACTTTTATAAAAAATTTTGTAGAGATGAACTCTCACTATATTGCCCAGGCTGGTCTCAAACTCCTGGGCTCAAATGATCCTCCTGCCTTGGCCTCCCAAAGTGCTGGGATTACACGCATGAGCCACCATACTGGCCTAGACTCTTTATTATTATTATTATTATTATTTTTACAGAGTATCACTCTGTTGCCCAGGCTGGTGTGAAGTGGTGTGATCTTGGCTCACTGCAATCTCCGCCTCCTAGGTTCAAGTGATTCTCCTGCCTCAGCCTCCTAAGTAGCTGGGATTACAGACACCCACCACCATGCCCAGCTAATTTCTTTGTATTTTATTAGAGACAGGGTTTCCCCATGTTGGCCAGGCTGGTCTCGAACTCCTGACCTCAGGTGATCTGCCCACCTCAGCCTCCCAAAGTACTGGGATTACAGGCGTGAGCCACCACGCCTGGCCTTGATTTCTTAAATTTAGTTCACATGTTTTATTTATGCAGTTTGCCTTTTCACATACTTCCGTTTTTTCTCAATATTTATTCCATCTTCTATTTTATTGAGCATTTTAAATTACTTTAAAATCTACCTGAAGATTTTAACATTTACAGGTCTCTTTCTACTGTTTCTTTTTATCTGGTCATACAGTCTCCTAGTATGTACGGTAATTTTGAGTGCCAGATTTTGACTATGAGACATTGAAAAGATTGAGGATCTGTAATATCTCATTCCAGTGAGATTGGAATTGGTTCTGGTAGTAGTTGGGGGGAAAGTTCCTTAATAGTGAGGATTAAAATAATTGGTTTGAAATAAGATAATTTGAGAGTTTCCATTTTTGGTGATGCTAGCCTTTCTTGCACATTTTCTTGATTTGGAACATTACTTGGAAAAAACCCTTCCCCGTCCAATTTTTTTTTTTCCTTTGAGACGGAGTTTCATTCTTTCACCCAGCCTGGAGTAAAGTAGTGTGATCTTGGCTCACTGCAACCTCATTGAACGCCCCAGGTTCGAGTGATTCTCCTGCCTCAGCCTCCGGAGTAGCTGGGATTATAGGCGCCGCCTGCCACCACGCCCAGCTACTTTTTATATTTTTAGTAGAGACGAGATTTTGCCATGTTGGCCAGGCTGGTCTTGAACTGCTGACCTCAGGTGATCCGCCCACCTTGGCCTCCCAAAGTGCTAGGATTACAGGTGTGAACCACCGTGCCCGGCCCCCCAGTCCAAATTTTTAAACAAATTCCCCCATGTTTCCTGGAGTGTTTTGGTGTCACATGCTGCAGTCTCAGCTACACTGGAAGCTGAGGCAGGAGGATCACTTCAGCCCAGGAGGATGAGGCTGCAGTGAGCTGTGATCCTCCTGCCTTGGCCTCCCAAAGTGCTGGGATTACAGGCATGAGCCACCATACTGGCCTAGACTCTCTTTTTTTCATTAGTATTATTTTATACAGAGTCTCGCACCACTGCACTCCAGCCTGGGTAACACAGTGAGACCCTGTCTCAAAAAAGTAATTTATATAAAGAAGAACATTCTTTGCACGTGGAACTATTTTAGACTATTGCTAAAATAAAACGTAAGCAGGTCTGAAGATAGATCTTCCACTAGGTACTTACACCTCTATCTCTTTTCACAGTTAGTTTGAGGTTGTAGCCACTTAATTCCCCTTAATGAGCAATGAAACATGTCACCGAAATCTCCAGAATGGCTAAGAGGACCAGGAAAGTAGGAAGCCACTGGGGAATGGGTAAACAACTTACTGAGCTTAAGATGCTAATGGGATCCTACCAATGTCAGACGGCATTTTTACCAGTTAGGAACTTCAGGGGACTGAAAAATTGGGGGAATCCCTTGTTTTCCCCAATAACTTAAGGTAGCATTACCTACAGTCACACCCAGCAGTCTATGGGCATTGGATTATATCTTTCACCTGCATCCAATCAAATCCATAACCATCATGCAGGGGCATAGGGAAAATTTCTCGCCTGCAACTGCCCCCCACATTTCCAGTCCAGCAACCACTCACCTGCAGAACATAAACATCATACTAGTTATTTAAGGAACAGATAACTGTAAGGGAGTTTTCAGCCTGGCTAAAGGATCCGGCTCTAGGCTGGTGCTCCAGAGATGACTCTAAGAACTGTAGCACCAGGGAGCTGCTACCTCTCCTGCAGCAAGGAAAGAGGGAGATGGGAAGCCCACTGTTAGAACTGTGACTTTAGAAATACACCACAACAGCTATGATTCAGAAATTGGGAAGCTCACCAGTGCAGCAGCTGCCTAAAATCAATGACCACAGGAACTGGTTTTTGTTTTTGAGACAGTCTCGCTCTATTGCCAGGGCTGGAGTACAGTGGTGTAATCTCTTCTCACTGCAACCTCCACCTCCCGGGTTCAAGCGATTCTCCTGCCCTGGCCTCTCGAGTAGCTGGGATTATAGGCCTGCACCACCACGCCTGGCTAATTTTTGTATTTTTAGTAGAGATGGGGTTTCACCATGTAGGCCAGGCTGGTCTCGATCTCCCGACCTCAAGTGATCCACCTGCCTCAGCCTCCCAAAGTGCTGGGACTGCAGGCGTGAGCCACTGCCCAGCCAACTACAGCAATTGGAGACAAGGCTTCTGTTACAGAAGAGCCTGGTGTCTGTGTGTTCATGGAAGCTGGTAGCAAAACAGGCAGAAGATAGACTCCACTCCCCTTCTCCTTCCAGTGTCACGAGAGTGAAGGCAAATCGCAGAACTTAATCTGTACCTTGATCTTAGCTACAAGGAGTTGTGGGATGCGTAGGGCTTGGTCACTATTGTTGCTGGATTTTTTTCTTTTTTCTTTTTTTTTTTTTTTTGAGACGGAGCCTCGCTCTGTTGCCCAGGCTAGAGTACAGCGGTGCCATCTCAGCTCACTGCAACCTCCGCCTCCCAGGTTCAAGTGATTCTCCTGCCTCAGCCTCCCAAGTAGCTGGGACTACAGGCACCCACCACCATGCCCGGCTAACTTTTGTATTTTTAGTAGAGATGGGTTT
Organism: Macaca mulatta; assembly: GCF_049350105.2. Classification (NCBI taxonomy): domain Eukaryota; kingdom Metazoa; phylum Chordata; class Mammalia; order Primates; family Cercopithecidae; genus Macaca; species Macaca mulatta. Next base: position 68,212,802 of record NC_133424.1, read on the forward strand.
TCACCATGTTGGCCAGGATGGTCTCGATCTCTTGACTTCATGATCTACCCACCTCAGCCTTCCAAAGTGCTGGGGTTACAGGTGTGAACCACCGCACCCAGCCTGTTGTTGGACTTTTTTGCTTGGTTTTTCTTTTGAGAATTCTGCCATCAAAAGAAAGCTCACTGGCATAAAGTTGGAATGGATGCGAGGTGCCATTCTATCCTATCTACTGCACCTTGTCTCTCTCCTAGAGGCAACTACCTAGATCAGGTCCTTCTTAGGGAGACTTTCAGATCTAGTCCCTATATGTGAAACCTATATCTGTATCTAAATCCCTTGTTGACCCAAATGAGTAAATGGAATAGACACTGTCCTGTTATTTATCCATGTGAAGAGATTATTCCATACTTTTAATATCTGTATGATAGTTTGTATAATATCTGTATAATAGTTTGTATAATATCTGTATAATAGTTTGTGGTTTCATAGTTACTTTCCAGTTATTTTGCTATCATAGTAGCAATGAATACCTGTGAAGGTAGAAGTTGTCAAACTTTACATAGTAGCAGTGAATACGTGTGTGTGTGTGTGTGTGTGTGTGTGTGTACTGAAAGAAGTTGTCAACCTTTTTGTGTAGAGGACCACACGGTTTTCTATTTTAACCTTTGTGGGTCATACAGTCTCTCACAGCTATTCAGCTCTGCTATTCAATCACGAAGGCACCTGTAGACAATACACCCGTGAATGGCGTAGTGAGTTCTCATGAAACTTTATAAGAGCAGACTGACCAGGTTTGGCCTGGGGGCCACAGTGTGTAGACCCCTGGAAAGATACATCCTTAGAAGAAAAAAATTTTCAGGGGCAAAGAATATATACAGGAATGCTTAACTTTGTGGTTTTTTTCTCCTCTTGCCCTCATTGACTCAGGATACACACAAACCTATCAAGCTCATGCAAAGCGGAAATTCAGCCGCTTATGGTCCAGCAAGTCTGTCACTGAGATTCACCTGTACTTCCAGGAGGAAGTCAAGCAAGAAGAATGTGAACATTTGGACCACCTTTTTGCTCCCAAGGAAACTGGGAAACAGCCACGTACAGTGATCATTCAAGGACCGCAAGGGATTGGAAAAACGACACTCCTGATGAAGCTGCTGATGGCCTGGTCAGACAACAAGATCTTTCGGGATAGGTTCCTGTACACTTTCTATTTCTGCTGCAGAGAACTGAGGGAGTTGCCGGCAACGAGCTTGGCTGACCTGATTTCCAGAGAGTGGCCCGACCCCGCTGCTCCTGTAACAGAGATCGTGTCTCAGCCGGAGAGACTCTTGTTTGTCATCGACAGCTTCGAAGAGTTGAAGGACGGCTTGAACGAACCCGATTCGGCCCTGTGCGACGACGTGATGGAGAAACGGCCCGTGCAGGTGCTTCTGAGCAGTTTGCTGAGGAAGAAGATGCTCCCGGAGGCCTCCCTGCTCGTGGCCGTCCAACCCGTGTGCCCGAAGGAGCTCCGGGATCGGGTGCCCATCTCAGAAATCTACCAGCCCCGGGGATTCAACGAGAGTGATCGGTTAGTGTATTTCTGCTGTTTCTTTAAAGATCCGAAAAGAGCCATGGAAGCCTTCAGTCTTGTAAGAGAAAGTGAACAACTGTTTTCCATATGCCAGATCCCGCTCCTCTGCTGGATCCTCTGTACCTCTCTGAAGCAAGAGATGCAGAAAGGGAAAGACCTGACCCTGACCTGCCAGAGCACCACCTCTGTGTACTCCTGCTTCATCTTTAACCTGTTCACACCCGAGGGTGCCGAGGGTCCGACTCCGCAAAGCCAGCGCCAGCTGAAGGCCCTGTGCTCCCTGGCTGCAGAGGGCATGTGGACGGACACGTTTGAGTTTCGTGAAGACGACCTCCGGAGAAATGGGGTTGTTGAGGCTGACATCCCCGCGCTGCTGGGCACCAAGGTTCTCCTGAAGTACGGGGAGCGTGAGAGCTCCTACGTGTTCCTCCACGCGTGTATCCAGGAGTTCTGTGCTGCCTTGTTCTATTTGCTCAAGAGCCACCTTGATCATCCTCACCCAGCTGTGAGAAGTGTACAGGAATTGCTAGTTGCCAATTTCGAAAAAACAAGGAGAGCACATTGGATTTTTCTGGGCTGTTTTCTAACTGGCCTTTTAAATAAACAGGAACAACAGAAACTGGACGCGTTTTTTGGCTTCCAACTGTCCCAAGAGATCAAGCAGCAACTTCACCAGTGCCTGAAGAGCTTAGGGGAGCATAGCGATCCTCTGGGACAGGTGGATTCCTTGGCGATATTTTACTGTCTCTTCGAGATGCAGGATCCTGCGTTTGTAAAGCAGGCAGTGAACCTCCTCCAAAAAGCTGACTTTCATATTATTGACAACGCAGACCTGGTGGTTTCTGCCTACTGCTTAAAATACTGCTCCAGTTTGAGGAAACTCTCTTTCTCCGTTCAAAATGTCTTTAAGAAAGAGGATGAACACAGCTCTACGTGAGTCCGTCCTATGACTTGTTATCTCTTTTCAGAATCTGTCTGTATTTCTGAGTGTGTTTTGCTGATGGAGTGTTTAATATAGGATCATGGTTAGAAACTCCCTTTTTCTATCACAAAACCTCAGCTCTCATCTTGGCCCAACCCTTTAGGGGCTCTATGACTTTGTGAGCCTTGCCCTTCTGTGGCTGCAGTGGCCCCATTACAGATGTGGGAATAATAACACGTGTATTGTGAGGAGTGAATGAGGACCTGTGTGAAGTGTTTCGCACTTTCTCAAGCATTAGCTGATCAGTGCTATAATTGATATCATTTCCATAGCACCACACACATGTGTCTCGACCTCTTAGCTGCAAATTACCTTTGAAAACTTACTGTAAAAAAAAAAAAAAAAAAAAAAACCATACAGCCCGGGTGTGGTGGCTCATGCCTGTAACCCTACCACTGGGGGAGGCCGAGGCAGGTGGATCACTTAAGGTCAGGAGTTCAAGACCAGCCTGACCAACACGGTGACACTTCGTCTCTACTAAAAATACAAAAATTAGCCAGGTGTGGTAGCGCACACCTGTAATCCCAGCTACTCGGGAGGCTGAGGCAGGAGAATCACTTGAGCCTGGGAGGCAGAGGTTGCAGTGAGCTGAGATCGCACCACTGCCCTCCAGGCTGGGTGACAGTGAGACTCCCATCTCTAAAACAAAACAAAACAAAAAAACAACAAAAAACAAACAAACAAAACCCTACACAAATAATACAATTTTTTTTTTTTTTTTGAGACTGAGTCTCGCTCTGTTGCCCAGGCTGGAGTGCGGTGGCGAGATCTCGGCTCACTGCAAGCTCCGCCTTCTGGGTTCACACCATTCTCCTGCCTCAGTCTCCTGAGTAGCTGGAACTACAGGCACCCACCATCACACCCGGCTAATTTTTTGTATTTTTAGTAGAGACAGGGTTTCACCGTGTTAGCCAGGATGGTCTCGATCTCCTGACCTCATGATCCGCCCGCCTCAGCCTCCCAAAGTGCTGGGATTACAAGTGTGAGCCACCCCACCTGGCCAAATCATACAAATTTTAACTTATGGCTCATGCCTATAATCCCTACACTTTGGGAAGCTGAGCAGGAGGATGCTTGAAGCCAGCGGGGGCTAAGACCAGCCTGGGAAAAATAGTAGGACCGCACTTCTACAAATTTTGTTTTTAAACTAGCCAGGTGTGATGGCACATGCCTATAGCACAAGCTACTTGAGGGAGGCTGAAGTAGGAGGACTGCTTGCTTGAGCCCTGGAGTTAGAGACTGCAGTGAGCCATGATTGTGCCACTGTGTATCCCAGCCTAGGCAACAGAGCAAGACCCCATCTCAAAACCCAAAAGAATCACGTGTGGTGGATCCTATTATCCTGTTCCAGGTGAGGAAACTGGAGGTCAGGTGAGCTGCCAGGATCTCATAGTTAGGACGTGGAGAGTTTTAGGGCTGAGCCTAGGCTGAAGATGTCAACTTAATGGCTGGGCTGTGCTGCCTCATCTTTTATTATAAACCAGCCTGGCCAACATGGCGAAACCCCGTCTCTACTAAAAATACTAAAATTAGCCGGGCATGGTAGCGGGTTCCCAGAAACCCAGTACTTCAGGAGGCTGAGGCAGGCGGATCACTTGAGGTTAGGAGTTTGAGACCAGCCTGGCCAACATGGAGAAACCCTGCCTCTGCTAAAAATACAAAAATTAGCCAGGCATGGTAGCACACACTTGTAATCCCAGCTACTCAGGAGGCTGAAGCAGGAGAATCGCTTGAACCTGGGAGGTGGAGGGTGCAGTGAACCGAGATTGCACCATTGCACTCCAGCCTGGGCAACCAGTGAAACTCCATCTCAAAACAAAACAAAACAAAACCTGTTTTGGATATAAGATAGGGTTTCTCAACCTTGGCACTGGTGATGTTTTGGGGGCTGGCTCTCCTGTTACAGTGGGGGGCTCTCCTGTGCATTGTAGGATATTTAGAAACATCCCTGGTCTCTACTCAGTAGACGCCAGAAGCACCCCTCCCTCAAGCTATAACACCCCAAAAGGCCTCTGGACATCCCCAAATGTCCCCTGGGGGGAAAAGTCACCCCAGGTTGAGAACCACTAACATAAGGTGAGCTTTCCTGAAGGATCTTCTGACTGAAGGAGGCTCTGCCTCAGACGTCTTCTGTTTGAGAAGACAGAGTAGTGCGTGTATGTGTTTCAAGTGGCTTATGTTGACCGCCTGCCCGTGGAAAGCTCGTCCTTTCTTGACTGCAGGTCGGATTACAGCCTTGTCTGTTGGCATCACATCTGCTCTGTGCTCACTACCAGCGGGCACCTCACAGAGCTCCAGGTACAGGACAGCACCCTCAGCGAGTCGACCTTTGTGACCTGGTGTAACCAGCTGAGGCATCCCAGCTGTCGCCTTCAGAGGCTCGGGTAAGTGGAGAATCGACCTTGACTCGAGTATGTCACGGAGATGACGTTCATCTCACCTCTAGCTTTCAGTCGAGGCTAACTGCACAAGCAGAGAATTAACACCCAGAGCCGTTTCTCAACCTCAGCACTTCTGGACATCTCATTGCAGCTCATTCTTCATCATAGGGCTGTTCGGTGCATTGTAGTGTATTAAGATGCATCCCGGGTCTCTACCCTCCAAATGCTAATAGCTTCCCCTTGTCCAGATAACCGAAATAGTGTCCAGACACTGCCAGCTGTCCCTTGTGGGGCCAAAATCTCTCAAGTTGAGAACCACTGAGCTGTGTCACTGGGCTGCGAAATCAGAGAATGAGTTCATTACGGATGATAAGAGACAAACATAGGTGTGCAGGCTGTGCTCCCATTAGATGAGACTCATCCAAAGTTTTCTTTGTTTTTGCAGAATAAATAATGTTTCCTTTTCTGGTCCGAGTGGTCAGCTCTTTGAGGTGCTCTTTTATCAGCCAGACTTGAAATACCTGAGCTTCACCCTCACGAAACTCTCTCGTGATGACGTCAGGTCCCTCTGTGATGCCTTGAACTACCCGGCGGGCAACGTAAAAGAGCTAGCGTAAGTCTGCATTTATTGAGACCACTGATGGGATTTCAGAGAAGACTATGCATTTCTCTTTGCAGGGAGGAGCTGCATAGTTTTAACACATCCACCTTTTCCTTCCAGGATTTGTGTGCAAACTTAGTTTCCTGAGAACTTGAAGGAGGGAGGTTAAAGTTTCTCAATCGATGCAGTCATTTCGGAAAACTGTGTTTGTCTTTAGCCTTCATGGATTCTGGCAGATTGTGTAACCCAGTAATTCCACCTGGAGGTGGACAGAGGGACTGTCTCAGTTTGCTGAAAGACAGGCACCAAAGCATTCCCAGCAGGTGTTCATAATCTCTGAGAAGTAGAAATACCACTGACAGTAAGTTGGATGAGAAACCTGTGGTTACATGCTCCTGTTCCATGAGAATGAATACTCCTGGCCGTATGCAAAAACTGGGATGAATCTCAGACATTGTTGATGGCAATGAGCCAGACCCAAGAGTACATCCTATGGCTTTATGCCTGTGAAGTTCAAAGATGGGCAAGGCTCTGGCTTTACTCCTGTAAAGTTCAAAGATGGGCAAGGCTCTGGTGTTGGAGGTTCGGGCAGTGTATTCCTCCGTTCTCGTGCTGCCATAAAGACATACCTGAGACTGGGTAATTTATAAAGAAAAGAAGTGTAATTGGCTTATGGTTCTGCAGGATGTACAGGTTTCTGCTTCTGGGGAGGCCTCAGGAAACTTGCAATTGTGGCAGAAGGCAAAGGGAAAGCAGGCATGTCTTACGTCGGGGAGCAGGACGAAGAGAGAAAAGGGAGAAGCACTACACACTTTCAAACAACCAGCTTGCGTGAGGACTTGCACAGGAACAACACTAGGGGATGGTGCTAAACCGCTAGAAACCATCCCCATGATTCCATCACCCCCCCCAGACCCCTCCTCCAACACTGGGATTACAGTTGGACATGAGAGTTGGGTGGGGACACAGCCGAACCATATCTGACAGCAGTTACCTTTGTTAAGATCGTGACTGGAAAGGGATACAGGAGATGATGAACCCGCTCTGTTTCTTGACATGCTGGTAACTCAAGTGCCTTAAATTCATGACAGTCCATTGGCTGGCACTTAACCATTGTGTGTGCTTGCCAGTATGTATGTTTTAATTCAAGCATTTTTTTTTTTTTGCAATTAAATAAGGGTTTCCTCTAGATACTTACCCTCTACTTATCTTCGTTGGTACTCACACATTCAAATACCTCTCTATACTAGTCTTTGTCGGCCATTTTTCTGAGCTTGCATCAACCAAATACAAAAAGACCCAAACCCCCCCTTTTTTTTTTTTTTACAAAAAAATAACAGCTTTATTGTGATATCCACATACCCCAGAACATACTTTTAAAGTATGCACTTTATATGCTTTATACTTGAAAATGTGCTTTTAAAGTATAATTGTATACTTTATGCTTTTAAAGTATAATTGTACACTTTATACAGTTTAGTGATCTTCATATATATTCATGAGGATGTACAACCATCATGACTGTCTGATTTTTAGAATGTTTTCATTATCTCAGAAAGAAACCCCATACCCGTTAGCATTCGCTCCTCATGCCCTTATCTCTCTGGTCCCTGGGAATTACTAATAAACTTTCAGTCCTATTGGATTTTCCTATCCTAGGCATCTCATATAAGTTGAATCACATGTGGTCTTTTGCGAATGGCTTACTTTCACTTAGCAGAATGTTTTCAAGGTTTATCCAAATTGTACCATGTGTCAGTACTTCATTCCTTTTCTTGGCTAAATAGTATTCCACTGTATAGATATTCCCCATTTTGTTCTTCTAGTGTTCATCTAGTGATGAACACTTCGGTTGTTACCACCTTTTAGCTATTCTGAATAGAGCTCTATGAACACTCATGTTTGAACACCTGCTTTCACTTCTTTTGGGCTTGTAACCAGGAGTAGAATTGCTAGGTTATATAGTAATTCCATATTTAACTTTTGGAGGAACCACCAGGTTATATTTTCCTCAGTGACTGCACAATTCTGTATTCCCCCCAGCAATGTCTGAGAGTTCTGTTTTCTCCACATCTTTGCTTATTTTTTACTTATTTACTTACATTTTAAAAATTATTACTTATATTTACTTTTTTTTATTATACTCATCCTAGTGGGTGTGAAGGAGCATCTCATTGTGGTTTTGATTTGCTTTTCCTGGATGACTAATGATGTTGAGCATCTTTTCCTGTGCGTTTTGATTATTTCTGTATCTTCTTTGGAGAAATGTATTTTCAAGTCCTTCACACGTTTTAAAAACTTTTATCTTACATTCAGGGGTACAGGTACGGGTTTATTATATAAGTAAATTGCATGTCATGGAGGTTTGGTATACAAATTATTTCATCACCCGTTAATAAGCATAGTACCAGTTAGGTAGTTTTTTCTTCCTCACCTTCTTCCCACCCTCGGCTCTCAAGCAGGCCCTGGTGTCTGTTGTTTTCTTCTTCATGTCTATATGTACTTGGTGTTTAGCTTCCACTTATAAGTGAGAACATGTGATATTTGGATTTCTGTTCCTGCATTAATTTGCTAAGGATAATGGCCTCCAACTCCATCCATGTTGCTACAAAGGATTTTCTCTTACTCTTTTTAATGGCTGCATAGTATTCTGTAGTGTATATGTACCACATTTTCTTTATCTAGCCCACTGTTGATGGGTATTTAGGTGAATAGTGCTGTGATGAGCATACAGGTGCATATGTCTTTATAACAGAATGATTTATGTTCCTTTGGGTGTATACCCAATAATGGGATTGCTGGCTTGATGGTAGCTGTATTTGAAGTTCTTCCAGAAATGGCCAAACAGCTTTCCATCATGGCTGAACTAATTTACATTCCTACAAAAATGTATAAGTGTACACTTTTCTCTGCAACCTCACCAGCATATATTATTTCTTGACTTTTTAATAATAGCCATTCTGACTTGTGTGAGATGGTGTCTCCTTGTGGCTTTGATTTGCACTTTTCTAATGATTAATGAGCATTTTTCATATGGTTGTTGGCAACACCTTTGCACATTTTTAATTGGGTTCTTTATATTTTCTGATTACAAGTTATATATGAGACATGCTTTGTGAATATTTTCTGCCATTCTGTGAGTTTTCTTTTCACTTTCTTAATGGTGTCCTTTTGAAGCACAAAATCTTCTAATCTGAGTACACTTTATTTTTTTATTTTGTCTCTTGTGCTTTTGGTGTAATTGCTACAAAACCATTGCCTAACCGAAGTTCATTAAGATTAACTTTTTCTTTTCTTTTTCTCCCCAAATTTGAGATGAGTCTCACTCTGTTGCCCAGGCTGGAGTGCAGTGGTGCAATCTCAGTTTACTGCAACCTTCACCTCCTGGGTTCAAGTGATTCTTCTACCTCAGCCTCCCGAGTAGCTGGGATTACAGGTGTGCACCACCATGCCCGACTAATTTTTGTATCTTTTTTTTTTTTAGTAGAGATGAGGTTTCACTATGTTGGCCAGGCTGGTCTCAAACCCCTGACCTTAGGTGATCCGACTCTCTTGGCCTTCCAGAGTGATAGGATTACAGGTGTGAGCCACTGTGCCTGGCCCTTTGTTTCCTTTTAAAAGTTTTGTTTTGCCTCTTATATTGAAGTCTGTATGATCCATTTTGAGTAAATTTTTGTGAATAGTGCGAAGTAGGCCACATTGTATTTTTTTCACTCCTTGAAAATAATATTAGGTTGGTGCAAAGGTAATTGCAGTTTCTGCCATTAATGGCAAATTACTTTTGTACCAACATATACACACACACACACACACACACACACACGTATGTGTATATATATGCGTGTATATATGTATATACATATATATGTGTATGTATATGCGTGTATATATGTATATACATGTGCGTGTATATATGTGTGTACATATGTATATACATATATGTGTATACACATATATATGTGTGTATGTATATATATACAGAGAGAGAGTTGTTGTTTTTTGTTTGTTTTGTTTTTTAGAGGGAGTCTCGCTCTGTCTGCACCCAGGCTGAAGTGCAGCGGTGTGCTCTCTGTTCACTGCAACCTCAGCCTCCCGGTTCAAGCAATTCTCCTGCCTCAGCTTCCTGAGTAGCTGGGACCACAGGCGCCTGCCACTACGCCCGTCTAATTTTCATATTTTTAGTAGAGATGGGGTTTCACCATGCTGTCCAGGATGGTCTCGATCTCTTGACCTCGTGATCCGCCCTTCTTGGCCTCCCAAAGTGCTGGGATTACAGGCTTGAGCCACCGCACCCGGCCACACCAACCTATATCTTAAAGCTAGGAACAACGTTAAAAGCACGCATGGCCACAGAGCCCTCCTGCAGAGGCGTGAGGAGCCGTGGACTCGGTGACTTGCCAATTCCACGTTTGTTTCTTGACAACTCCCACGATGGCTTTCATCTTTATGCTGTTGTCTCTGAGTTTAGTTTATTTTTTGTGGCAGCCAGAGGTAAGGAGTGTGGTTGAGGTAATAGGAAACCACAACTACTGGCAACACAAATCAACTCAAGCCCCCAAAAAAGGAGTCCTATGGGACTCAGGTTCAAAGCTTCTTCCATATTCTTTGAGGAGATATTACTTGAGCAAAGACCTGAATAATAAGGATGTGTCTAACCGCAGGCCAGAAAAAGAGCATTCCACTTGGGGTGCACACATGCAAAATAGCCCAAGTTCGGTAAAGGATCCGCTAAAGATGAGTTTGGGGAGGATCAAACATGAATAATACCTTAGAGAATGAAACTGGTGTTGTCAAGCAACTGAAAAGAACCAGGGTGACTGGGACACGGGGGCTTGGGAATGGGTAGGACCCTCGTGGATCGTGTTGTATATTTTGGGATTTTCTCCAAGTGCAGTGAGATAAGTTACTGGGGGAGGCTAAGCCAAGCATGCGTATAACTGAGATGGTGCATCTCAGGTTGGCCATCTCTGTAGCCCAGAGACCGTAAGCCAAGCACGCATATAACTGAGATGGTGCATCTCAGGTTGGCTGTCTCTGTACCCCAGAGACTGTAAGCCAAGCATGTGTATAACTGAAACGGTGCATCTCAGGTTGGCTGTCTCTGTTCTCCAGAGACTGTAAGCCATGCATGTGTATAACTGAAACGGTGCATCTCAGGTTGGCTGTCTCTTTACCCCAGAGACCGGGTTGACAGGGATCAAGAAAGGGGTTGGGAGGCAGTGAGTCTCTCAAGGATGGCAAATGTGGGCTTCCCGACTCCTATAGGATTAGCAAGAGGAATGAGTCCGGGAACTAGAAACCAACAGAATAGCCGGGCGCGGTGGCTCACGCCTGTAATCCCAGCACTTTGGGAGGCCGAGGTGGGCGGATCACAAGGTCAGGAGATCGAGACCACGGTGAAACCCCGTCTCTACTAAAAATACAAAAAATTAGCCGGGCGCGGTTGTGGGCGCCTGTAGTCCCAGCTGCTCAGGAGGCTGAGGCAGGAGAATGGCGTAAACCCAGGAGGCGGAGCTTGCAGTGAGCCGAGATCGCGCCACTGCACTCCAGCCTGGGCGACAGAGCGAGACTCCGTCTCAAAAAAAAAAAAAAAAGAAACCAACAGAATGTGACATTTTCCCTTTCCTGCAGGCTGGTAGATTGTTTCCTTTCACCCATCGATTGTGAAGTCCTTGCCTGCCTTCTAACCAACAACAAGAAGCTGACGTATCTGAATGTATCCTGCAACGACTTAGACGCAGGCTTGCCTCTTCTGTGTGAAGCTCTGTGCAACCCAGACACGGTCCTGGTATACCTGATGTAAGTGGATGTTGGGGGATGCGGGGGGCCGTGGCGACAGTCCAAACCTGGGCCTATTGACAACAATCTGCTCATTGATGGAGGCCACATAGCAGAGGTTTAAAAGCTCGTGCTTAAGAATCAGAAAAGACTTGAGTTCTATTTCAGGATTTAACACGTAGGAACTGTCTTCTTGAGCAGAATATTTAACTTTGAATGGAGGGGAGAGATCCTGTCTTAGAGGTCTTACGGTTATCAATTGAGATTGTCTAGACAGAACACGTACTACATTTCAACGCTGTGAGGAGGTTGGATTAATGCATCCGCAACACACGTGGTACTTCCTGTGTTGATAACGGTTACTTCGGGCACGTAGGGTGGACTCGGTAGGTACTTGGGACCGTAGCAGAGCAAAATGTCTGTGGGCCTGTTGACCCCAGTTAGTACTACATGTGATGTTCTTGCAGTAATTGGATGAGAAGAGACTATTCAAGCCAGTTTTAGGGTATGTAAAACACAGAAGGAAGACAGATGAGTAAGTGGTAAAGGCCAGTTGATTTACTGATTAATGGAATTCTAATATCTTTAGGCGATACTTATAAAAAAAAAAAAAAGGAGGGGAAGACAGAAGAATATATATGCATTTGTGTCTTTTTTTTTTTTTTTTTGAGACAGAGTCTCGCTCTGTCCCCCAGGCTGGAGTGCAGTGGCTGGATCTCGGCTCACTGCAAGCTCCGCTTCCCGGGTTCACGCCATTCTCCTGCCTCAGCCTCCCAAGTAGCTGGGACTACAGGCGCCCGCCACCATGCCTGGCTAATTTTCTGTATTTTTAGTAGAGATGGGGTGTTAGCCATGTTAGCCAGGATGGTCTCGATGTTAGGCAGTGTTCTCAATGTTCACCGTGTTAGCCAGGATGGTCTCGATCTCCTGACCTTGTGCTCTGCCCGTCTTGGCCTCCCAAAGTACTGGGATTACAGGCGTGAGCCACCGCGCCCAACCTTTTTTTTTTTTTTGAGGTGAAGTTTTGCTCTTGTTGCCCAGGCTGGAGTGCAGTGGAGTGATCTCGGCTCATCGCAACCTCTGCCTCCCGGATTCAAGCAATTCCCCTGCCTCAGCCTCCCAAGTAGCTGGGATTATAGGCATGTGCCACCACGCCTGGCTAATTTTGTATTTTTAGGAGAGATGGGATTTCTCCATACTGGTCAGGCTGGTCTTGCGTGTGTCTATTTTTTAATATGCAAATATCATTGGAAGAAATAGTATAATACAGGCTGCCTGTGAGAAATAGAACTGGGAAGCTGGGAGATAGGGGAGGATGGAGATTTTTCCCTCTTTATACTTTTGGGCATTTTGAAATATGAACAACGTGAAAGTGAGAGTGTTCTGAAAATGTCAAGAAAATGAGAGGATTTACACCTCAAGCTAAAATAGAGGGATGGGGACAGGACTTAACCTCCCACCCAAAACAACCAAAAATAACCAACTAAATAAAGCAACTGTTTAAGACCTCAGACATCAGGCAATGAAGGACAGTGACTCCTGAGCGATGAGGGACAAACACGTGAGTCCTGTATTTGTCCTTGGTTACTACCTGGGGAGAGATTTCAGGATGCAGTTTATGAAGGGGAACCCGGATGGAAGTTGGTAGACTCCCAGAGTTGGTAAAACCCCGTCTCTAGTAAAAATACAAAATACAAAAATCAGCTGGGCTTGGGGGTGCATAATCCCAGCTACTCTCGAGGGAAGCTGAGGCAGGAGAATCGCTTGAACCTGGGCGGCAGAGGTTGCAGTGAGCCAAGATCGCACCACCGCACTCCAGCCTGGGAGACAGAGCAAGACTCTGTCTCAAAGGAAACAACAACAACAAAAGCCCACAAATGCCTGGATATGCCAGAAAATTGAGATCCATGAAAGAAGCAAGCTGGGTGAGGCCTGTGTGGAAATGCAGATCTTGTGTCTATCGACAGGAAGCAGCTGCCCGTTCTGTCCTAGCCTGTTGGATTTCCACGTAGGAATGTGACTCCTTATTGCCAGATAGCCCAGTTTTCAACAGAGGTTGAAATCTAGATTTCATATAAAATGTCAATGATGGTTATAGATTGCCAGTTGATTTTGTTAAACACGAAAGTGCCAGAAAACTTAAATATCTGTAGGCCATGTGTGGTTCATTCATCACTAGCTTTCACCCTCTGCTTTTTTGTTTTTTTCTACTCCACACTTTTTTTCAAAGCGAACATGGATCCTTAAAAAAAAAAAAAATTCATAAACTGGCTGGGAGTGGAGGCTCCCACCTATATTCCTAACACTTTGGGACGCCAAGGCAGGTGAATCGTTTGAGCGCAGGAGTTCAAGACCAGCCTGGGCAACATGACGAAACCCTATCCTGACAAAAAAAATTTAAAAATTGCTTGGTGTGGTGGCACACACCTGCAGTTTCAGCTACTCAGTAGACTGAGGTACTGAGGTGGGAGGATCCCTTGAGCCTGGGAGGTAGAGGCTGCAATGAGCTGTGATCATGCCACTGCACTCCAGCCTAGGTGACAGAGCCAGACCCTGTCTTGAGGAAAAAAAAAAAAAAAGTTTTGAACCTATTACTATTTTAGAGAATAATGAAATTGAAAAAGTTGAGGATACTACACACGAGGTAATCAATGCACTTTACCAGTCCATGAGGCAACAGTCTCAGAAGGCGCATGTCTTGTCTAAGGACATCATCAGATGGAGAATTAGAACCAAAATTAAAGCCCTATTAGAGTATTAGCTATGCCATATTACACGATACTTTTTCCTTCTGTGTTAACCTCTTACTTTGATTCTTCTATCAGGCAAGTAAGAAGAAAGGAGAGGGTCAGACGTGGTAGCTCATGCCTCATAATCCCAGCACTTTGGGAGGCCAAGGTGGGCAGATCACCTGAGGTCAGGAGTTCGAGACCAGCCTGACCAACATGGTGAAACCCCATCTCTACTAAAAATACAAAAATTAGCCAGATATGGTTTTGGGTGCCTGTAATCTCAGCTGCTTGGAAGGCTAAGGCAGGAGAATCACTTGAACCCGGGAGGTGGAGGTCGCAGTGAGCTGAGATCGCGCCATTGCACTCCAGTCTGGGTGATGAGAGCTGAGATCGCGCTGTTGCACTCCAGTCTGGGTGATGAGAGCTGAGATCGCGCTGTTGCACTCCAGTCTGGGTGATGAGAGCTGAGATCGCGCTGAATCACTTGAACCCGGGAGGTGGAGGTCGCAGTGAGCTGAGATCGCGCTGTTGCACTCCAGTCTGGGTGACGAGAGCAAAACTCCGTCTCAAAGAAAAGAAGAAATGAGACAGGGTGTTTTCAGATAATCCAGAACTTCATCTCAGTCGGGGAGTTTGTGGGATTATAGAAATACTACCCTGAATATGAGATTAAGCAAAGCTCCCTGAGACGACACATCCCTCTTCACTCTCCTTTTTTTCTCCTTGTGGTTTTTGTCCCCGTAGGCTGGCTTACTGCCACCTCGGTGAGCAGTGCTGTGAATACATCTCTGAAATGCTTCTGCATAACAAGAGCGTGCGCTATCTAGACCTCGGCGCCAATGTCCTGAAGGACGAAGGACTGAAAACCCTCTGCGAGGCCTTGAAACGCCCAGACTGCCGCCTGGATTCGCTGTGGTAGGTTTTTTGCCGTTTCTTGGAAGACCAGGACGTCTTTTCAAGGGCATGCGCTTCTGAAAGTAGGGCACCTGGAACTGAGGAAGGCCATAGTGTCTGTGCCTGGGAATGTGAAGGTTTAAAAACTGGTTGCCTCAGATTCTTGTAGAGACGTTCATGTAAACAAATCTGCACCCTGACTTCTGTGTCACAGATTTAATATGTTGTAAATAGTTCTGCAGAGGCCTGAGAGAGCCAGAATTAGGTCTGGGACCTGAGGGGCAATTTCATGGCTAAGACGATATTTGGTGCGTGTTCTACAAGATGAATACAATTTCATCAGGTGCAAAAATAAAGCCAAAATTCCAGGTAGAAGGGTAAAATGTGAAGGCGGGAGATCCAAAAATACACTTGAGAATTAATGTGTGTAACAGAATGCTTTAGAAGAAGACAGAGGAGAGGGTAGCATGAGATCAGCAAAAAGGAGATAGTGCAAAGACTTAATTTCATGTCATCACATAGAGAAATATCTGGGTAATCTCTGTAGCGGTGGTGGCAGTGTTTTAGAGTTACCAGTTAGGATAATATGTTACGCTCTTTCCCTAAAAAATACAGACTTGTGAAATTTGGCAGCATGATTTTTACCTAATCCATTAGGAAATCAGAGTTTAGAATTTTGTATTCCTCACTTGAAGAGTATGTTAAATAACATACCAAAAACACAAAATGCATTCATTCTCTCCCGATGGTGTGTTAGGCTATCTGGGCCAATCATTGACACTGAAAGACACCAAAAATGTAAGATACAATATTAAGAAAAAATTTAAAAGCATCTAGAAGCTAAACAGAAATATTCTTTTTTTTTTTTTTTTTTTTGAGACAGAGTCTTACTCTGTCACCCAGGCTGGAGTGCAGTGGCGCGATCTTGGCTCACTGCAAGCTCCGCCTCCAGGGTTCACGCCATTCTCCTGCCTCAGCCTCCCGAGTAGCCGGACTACAGGTGTCTGCCACCACACCCAGCTAATTTTTTTGTATTTTTAGTAGAGACAGGGTTTCACCGTGTTAGCCAGGATAGTCTAGATATCCTGACCTCGTGATCCATCCGCCTCAGCCTCCCAAAGTGCTGGGATTACAGGTGCACCCAGCCTAAACAGAAATATTCTAAAGTAGCAGGCTAAGTAGATAGCACTTAAGGCTTTCCAAAAATCCTTAAGACATATTTAAAAAAAACACAACATAACCTTAAACTAGTACTGAACCAGACACCTGAAAGAAACAAGAGCAAATCATCTCTGGAGGTAGGTAATAGGATGACATGATCCTTGACCTTGGCTTATTCCTAAAAGGAATTTTTAAGGTCAGTAAATACCACACAGTTAAAATAACCCAAACCACAAGGAGATAAAGCACATTGAGCCAAGGACAAGTCAAAATACAAACACCTACCAAACTTTATCTAATTATCTATAAAGCAATTATACTTACTATGTTTACAGAAATATAACAAGTTTGAATCTTAGGGAAAAAGGAGATTAAATGAGCAAATAGTATGACTAGAAATTATAAATATAATAACAATATATGGGGTGAATAGTAGATTAAACATAAAGAAAAAATAGTAAAATAGAAGATAGGTTATAATTACCTAGAAAGCAGCATGCAAACAGAAAAATAGGTAAAATTAGAATTAGCTTATAAGACTTAGATGATTAAGACATTCTAACACACTTACTGGGAATCCCAGAAAGATAAAATATTTTAAGGCTAAAATTTTTCTGTAACTGATGAAAGATTCCAGTTCAGATTCAAGCATCCAAATAAGTGCTTAACAGGATAAATAGTGGAGAAACTGCAGAACACCCGATATAAAGATGTTGGCCTGGAAAGGTTTAACAAGGGGCTGGGAGCTGGCGGAAATGATCTACGAGAAAGGATAGACAGACTTGGGTGAAGAGTAACAGTGGAAACCAGAGGGCAGTACAGGGAGATATTCAATATGGTGGGGAGAGGGGAGGGTGGATTGTCAACCTAGAATTCTATAGCCACCAAAAACTATCAAGAATGAGGTTAAAACACCTTTTCAAATAAATACCAATTTCTTACCACCAGATCCTTCCTAAAAGTAATTCTAAAGACTGTTTCTTAGACGAAGTTAATCGTTCCAGATGGAAGAGAGACAGAGCAAAGGAAGTGGTAGATGTCTGGATAAATCTAAACAAAATGTGGTTTGTGTATAAAAATAATACAGTCTTGAAGATTTAATAGAAAACATATACAACCGCCATAACAAAGTATAAAGGGGTAGATTAAAGTGAATACTCAAATTAGCAGAAAAGAGGAGACAGAATGATTAAAAATACCCAATCCAAAAAAGAGGAAACAAAAATTGAAGGAACAGATAAGAAAATATAAAACAAGATATATATTTGAATTCAAATATACTAGTAATTAGATATAAACAGATGAAATGTCTCAGCTAAAAAAAATTACCATGTTAAAACATAACTAATGTTTATAAGTTACTTATTAAAACGTAAGCTTGTGGTTGTACAACATTGTGAACTGTAGTAAATGCCACTGAACTGTTCACTTAAATATAGTTAATCTCATGTAAATTTTACCTCAATAAAATGATGAAAATGATAGAAAAAAAGACCTTGCAAATATTAAACCAAAGGAAGCTGATGAAACTGTATGAATCAGACAAAATAGAATTTAAGACAAAGTATCATCTGATTCATTATTTGGTTCCTGCTAATTTTTAAATTATCTTCCTACTCAATGAACTTTAAATTTTATGAGGTGAACATAATTACTTCCCATATGTAGTCCAGGAGTCCAAGGAGAGAAATCATAATGGAAATTAGAATGTATGTTGAAATGAAAAGAGAATATACTTTGCAACAAACTCAGATGGAGCTATAGTACATGTATATATTTTGAAAGGAATCTAAAGAATAATGAACTTAAGGGTTTTTTTTTTTCATGGTAAAATAAACCCCCTAAAGGATAGAAGGAAATAAAAATAAGGACAGAAACTAATTAAACGAAAATCCCAATGGAAAAGATGAGAAACCTGCAAGGTGGTGCTTTGCAAAACCAATTTTTGTTAATGCCGTCCTATAGAATATAATGCAAGCCACACATGTAATATTAAATTTTCAAGTAGTCATATTAAAAATGAAAGTAAATATTTGAAACTGATTTTAATAATATAGTTTATTTAGCCATATATCAAACTTCAATATGTAATTCATATATCACTTCAATATGTAATCAGTACAAAAAATGACTAATGAGATTTTACTTTTTTTGTATTAACTCTTTAAGATTCACTGTTTTATACTATGGCACATCTAGATTCAGACAAGCTACATTCCAAGTGCACAGTGGTCACACGTAGCTGGCTATCACGTTGAACAGCGCAGGTGTATACCAAGAATGGGCAAAGAAACATTTCTACAAATGCTACCGATATTAAAAAGATTCAATATGAGCAACTTTACACAATAAACTTGAAAATTTAGGTATTTTCAAGACTCAATAAGCTTCTAAAATAACTTAAATGTACTCAAGAGAAAAATGTATCAATCAAATCTTTTTATGTAGAAAATTTTAGGCTTAGAAGCTTTCACTGGTGATTCTTACCAGATTTTCAAAGAATAAATAATTCCACTCTTAGAAATCAACTTTTTCAGGATCAGAAGAGAAGAAACTCCCCACCTTTTTTTGTGACTAGCATATCTTAATGCCAGAAACCAATAAGAATTTTATCAGTTGCAATATAATCCTTACAATTTTTGTAAGAAAGCAGAATTAAAGGCTAGTGTCGTTCATGAAATGCAAAAGCACTAAACAGAATATTAGCAAGCAGAATCCATAAATGTATTAAAAGAATAAACATAATAACTAAGTTGGGCTTATCCCCAAAATGTAAAGTTGCTTTAACATTAAAAAGATTAGTAAAAAAATCAATGTAAATCACTTTACCGGTTAAAAATAAAAATCATGATCTAAAATGCAGAAAAGTTTGAATTAAAACATATAACTCTTGAAAAATTATTTGGGAACTTCCTTGATAATCTAAAGAATATGTTCAAAAAAATCTAAAACAAACATTTGTCTAATGATAGAAAAGCTTTCTCTTCAATATCAAGAAAAAGATAAGAATGTGGCTATAATCACTTCTAGTTAACAATGTCCTGAAAATCTTAGCAAATGCTTCAGGGTAAGAAAAACACTAAACCTGTAATCCTTGAAGAAACACCTAAGTCTATGCAGATGATTTGAATGTACATAGAAACATCCAAGAAAATCTATAGCTAAATTATCAGAATTAGAGTCTAACAAGCTTGCTTGAAACAATATATCAAAAACAGTTACCGATATATCAACAAGAAGTAATAAGCTAGTAGAATTAAAGTACCATTTACAGTAACATAAAAAAGAAATTACCTAGAAATAGCTACTGTGATATATGTGAGACTTTTGTAGAGAATGTGTACAAATTATGGCATAAAACAATGTTATATTCAAAGATTGAAATATTCAACATCTAAAAAGTCAGTTCTCCTTAAGTTGAATTCATTTGCTTTCATGAAATCCCAGTGAAAATGCCATATTTTTGTTTGGGGATTGAACTGAACTTGAAAAGTAAATTTTACAGTGTGTATGGAATTTGCAAGAGGCCAGTAATACCTAAGAAACACCTAAAATATAAAAAGTAGGGCCGGGTGCGGTGACTCATGCCTGTAATCCCAGCACTTTGGGAGGCTGAGGCGGGTGGATCACCTGAGGTCAGGAGTTTGAGACCAGCCTGGCCAACATGGTGAAACCCCATCTCTACTTAAAAAAAAAAAAAAAAAAAAAAAAATTAGCTGGGTATGGTGGTGGGCGCCTGTAATCCCAGTTACTCAGGAGGCTGAGGCAGGAGAATCACCTGAACCCAGGAGGCAGAGGTTGCAGTGAGCCGAGATCATGCCGTTGCATTCCAGCCTGGACAACAAGAGTGAAACTCCAGCTCAAATTAAAATAAATAATGTAGGAGCCCTTGCTCTAAATGTATCAAGACTTTCTAAAGTTTTAGAAATTAAAGTATGAGATTCACACAGGGATAAGCAGATAGACCAGAGACACAGAATAGAGATCTCAGAAACAGACTGATCCACGTGTGTTCAGATGTTGCATCGTGGAATAGTTTATCACTGGTGCAGAGAGAGGAGAGACCTTCATTGAACGATGCTGAGGCAATTCCAGTTGTCCCTCCATATCTGCAGGAGGTTGGCTACAGATTTCCTCTGAGGATTCCAAAATCTGCAGATGCTCAAGGTCCTTATGTAAAATGGCATAGTGTTTGTTTTGAGATAGTCCAGTTGCCCAGGCTGGAGTCCAGTGGTGCCATCTCAGCTCACTGCAACCTCTGCCTTCCAAGTTCAAGTGATTCTCCCACCTCAGACTCCTGGGTAGCTGGGACTACAGGCACACACCACCATGCTCAGCTAATTTTCTGTATTATTATTATTAATTTTTTTTTTAGTAGAGATGGGGTTTCACCATGTTGGCCAGGCTGGTCTCGAACTTCTGACCTCAGGTGATCCGCCCGCCTCGGCCTCCCAAAGTGCTGGGATTACAGGTGTGAGCCACCGTGCCTGGCCCATAGTGTTTGCATGTAATGTATAGGCATCTTCCTATAATACTGTAAATCATCTCTAAGTTACCAGGGTAGGTAATACAACGTAAATGCTGTGTGAAGAGTTGTTATACTCTATTGGTTTTTTCATTTGTATTATTTATTGTTGTTATTGTTTTAATTCTTGAATAATTTCAATCTGCCTGTAGTTGAATCTGTGGATATGGAGGACTGACGGTACCTATCCACATGAATGACAAAGGCTGTCATGCTTTGGTGTCTCTTTTCCTGATATTAGACCGAGGTGTGATAGCCTTTAAGCATGGTACCCTTACTCTTTTGCAGTTTGGTAAAATGTTTTATCACTGTTGCCGGATGTGAAGACCTCGCCTCCGCTCTCATCAGCAATCAAAACCTGAAGATTCTGCAAATTGGGTGCAATGAAATCGGAGACGTGGGCGTGAAGCTGTTGTGTGGGGCTCTGACGCATCCGAATTGCCGCTTAGAGGTTCTTGGGTGGGTATTGCCAAACTCCTGGTTATATTTTCATGAGTGGCAAAGATGGAGAGTGGATGGGAAGAAAGAGAAAGAGGAAAACTCCAACAGGACCACATAGCAGTTAGCCGTGGTTGCCTAATGAACCAGTGTGAAACTTGAGGGCTTAAGGCAATGAGCAGTTAGATTGCTGCTGGCTCTGCTTGTCTGGGCATCGCTGACCTCAGCCAGGTGTGCTTAGGGAGCTGGTTAACTGAGGGACTGGCTGCTTTGGGACCTTGCTATATGGTATGGAGGTTGACTGGCTGGGCTGGCTGTCCCCTTGGGGATGACAGGTGTAACTGAGCCAGTCATCTAACTGGTTGGTCTGGGCTCGTTGACATGGCATCTGTATCAGTTTGCCAGGGTTTAAAAAGTACTATGGACTGAGTGGCTTAGATAACAAATTTATCATTTCACGCTTATGGAGGCTGAAAGTCTGAGATCAAGCTGTCAGCAGAGTTGGCTCCTTCTGAAGACCATGAGGGAGAATCTGCTCCAGGCCCTTCTCCTTGTCTTGTCGATGACTGTCTATCTTCTCCCTGTGTCTTCATGTTCTCTTCCCTCTATGTGTGTGTGTCCAAATTTCCTCTTATAAGAACACCAGTCATATGACTAGGGCCCCCCGCACAGTGTCCTCATTTTAGCTTAATTGCCTCTATAAAGACCTTGTATCCAAATGATTCCGTTTTGGGGTATTGGGGGTTAGGACTTCAACATACACATTTTGGCAGGGACAAAATTGAGCCCATAGCATCTCAGCAGTTCAGGAGATGAAGTATAGAAAACATCTGAGATCACCAGGTGTGATGGCTTATTCCTGTCATCCCAGCACTATCGAAGGCTGAGGCAGGCCAATAGCTTGAGCCTAGGAGCTCAAGACCAGCCTGGGCAACATGGTGAAACCCCGTCTCCACAAATATTAGCCAGGCGTGGTGCATGCCTGTAGCCCCAGCTACTCAGGAGGCTGAGGCAGGAAAATTGCTAGAACCCAGGAGGTCAAGGCTTCAGTGAGCCATGATCATGCCACTGCACTCCAGCTGGGATGACAGAGACCCCATCTCCAAAGAAGAAAAATATCCAAGACGGTGGCTCAGAACTCTCCTAACCTTGCTTCCATTGTGTTATATTATCCAAATCAAGGTATGAAGCTGGCTCAGATGTTATATTCTCCAAAGCAAGGTATGAAGCCAGAAATAGACTGTCTTAGTGGAATGAGCTGCAGTGTCACACTGCTGTCGGCAGGGCTACGGAGAAGAATGGACAGTCATGGCCACTTTCACCACCTACCCACAGACACATGATCTGATGTCATAAACACTGGGCTGTGAGATATTGCACTTGACGCCTCAGCTAGACGTCTAACTCACATCCCATCCTACCTCCACCCTGAGGCTGGGGTCACTTCTTATCATGTGTCTTTTTATTGCAGGTTGGAAGAATGTGGGTTAACGAGCGCCTGTTGTAAGGATCTCGCGTCTGTTCTCACCAGCAGTAAGACCCTGCAGCAGCTCAACCTGACCTTGAACGCCTTGGACTACGCAGGGGTGGTTGTGCTCTGTGAGGCCCTGAGACACCCAGAGTGCGCCCTGCAGGTGCTCGGGTGAGCTGGGGTCTGTTGTGCTCTATGGGCTAAGAAGGGATTGGCTGGAACCTGCAGTATAATCACAGTGCATTTAAAGTGCAAATGATGTTCCTTGTCTCAGGGTTGTTGCAGGAGTAAGAACCAAGCAGGTGAGTATAAAACTCTGACCACAGTAAGTGGTGAATGGTGAGTGCCCAATGAATGGAAGCACTTGTGGAGTGGCCTCATTGTCTGGGGTAACACCCGAGGTTCGTTGTCCCGGGGCCATGGAGATCCAAGGACGCAGACACACGAAGAGTGAGGTTAAGAGAAGTTTAATAGGCAAAAGAAAGAAGAGCTGTCTGCTGCAGAGAGGGGTCTCAGAAAAATGGATTGCAGGATCCATGGTGAAACGCAGAGAGTTTTAAACATGAGCTGGTGGGGAGGTGGTGTCTGATCAACATAGGGCATGAAAAACTGTTTACGACCAGGTGTGCTATTGGCATAGGGTATGAATCTCTGGCAGCCCCCACCCCAGTCTTTTTATTAAGCGGGCAGGTTCTCTGCCTGAGCTGTACCATGTTGCCCATTTTTTTCTTACTGTGCCCATGCTAATAAAAAAGGGAAGATGGTCCTTTCATGGTGAACAGGCCTGGCCCCCAGGTAGCTCTGTTCACTGGCACAGCTGCTGGCATTCCCCCCCCCGTGCAATCTTCCAGCTCCCTTATTTATGTTTGCAGCTCAGTCTTTCAGGATGTTCTTTGTTAGAAAAGAAATGATTTCTAGGGCTGCATTTTGTTAGAAGGGAAGCTCTGCTGAGGACTCTTTGACCCTCACTATCTGCCTAAATAATTTTTTACTTCCAGTATCACTTGTTACTATTATAATACAAATTATGATACATAAATATTTATATTTTAAATATTTGTAAATACAATTTATATGTATATTTGTAAGTATAACATTTATAAATATAAACAATTTTATATAAACATAATTTATAGTTTTTGTTATATTTATAATTACATATAATCCCACAAACATTATTTTACTAGATAACAATAGAATCCTTAACACTTATTTTTCTCATTCGTTTTCCCCTACTGTTTTCAAACCAATATGAGATGAAGGCAATCATAGGCAGTTATTACTAGGCTGTTCATTTCCAGAAAAGGGAAATATAATGGGTTAAAACTGTTATAACTCTAACACTAAAGAACATTCACTGATTTTTTTTCCCCCTTTTGTGAAGATAGTTTTGTTTTCTTGAAGTCTATCCTTATAAATCTCTACCTGGAAAGGCTGAGTGCTCAATATTATTTCCTTTTCTTTCTTCCTTTTTTTTTTTTTTTTGAGACAGAGTTTTGCTTTTGTTGCCCAGGCTGGAGTGCAATGGCTCGATCTCGGCTTGCTGCAACCTCTGCCTCCTGGGTTCAAACGATTCTCCTGCCTCAGCCTCCTGAGTGGCTGAGATTACAAGCACGGGCCACCATGCCTGGCTAATTTTTTGTATTTTTAGTAGAGATGGGGTTTCTCCATGTTGGTCAGGCTGGTCTCGAACTCCCGACCTCAGGTGATCTGCCTGCCTTGGCCTCCTAAAATGCTGGGATTACAGGCGTGAGCCACCACACCTGGCTCTTTCTCATTTTAATGTTTGCTAAAGATTCAGAATGTAGACTACCAAAGTAGACACGTGATTAAGGGGAAGGACTCAAATTGTCTGCGTTCTGAGTCATGGAGGTCTATGTTTGTCTTCCAGCCTTGCCACGTTTGACCCTGTAACCCAGGGCAAGGCATTTGTCCTCTTTGATTGTCAGCCTCCTATCTACAAAATAGGGGTGATTATTTGGCATGGTAATTATGAAAGTATGCATCAGATAATGTGATAAATAGGACAGAACTCAATTGAGTTTTCATCTTCCTCCAGCCCCAGACCATAGATCCTCTCACAAAGATGTGTATTAAGATACATAGTTGCACTAAAAAACATAGCTTACCCCACTAGTGTGGGACAGTTGGAGGCAAACAGCTGCCAAATGGAGACAAGAGGTATTATCCATGGTGATACTTAATCCTTCTTTGTGATTCAAAGCAATAATACAATGTATGGGGGCTCCAGAAACAAATCACTTGAATTTGTATCCAGACTACCACTATCTGGTTTTGTGACCTTTTAATATTGTTTATTCTCATTGTCTTCATCCCAAGTTAGGACAATTATGCTACCTCATAAGGCAGTTATGAAAATTTAATGAGATATGCATGTAAAAGTCTTAGCAGAGGGCCAGGACCCAGGTACTCAGATAATGGAAACTATTAATTTATCTTTGAAAAAAATAGCTTTAGGCTTTCTCCCTAACGCTGACTTCTTGTTGCAAATCCAAATGTTGATGTGGAGTTCATGCTCTCTCTAACCAATTCTGGACACTTAATTCTGTCCAGTGACATGTTGGAGCCAGCTCCTACAAGCTGGTGAGAGCCACTTGTGTGTGTACCTGTCTTTGTAACTCTGTTTAGTGACGACAAGTGGGCAGCTTGAAATTGGCCATGATTGGTGTGGAGAATTTACACCACAGAAATTGGCAAAGCTATAAATTGGGACTTTTAAAATTTATTTATTTGTGTTCTGGCGATCCAGGGGTAACATTTATCAGCATACCGCTGCATTTGATGTGTATGTCTTTCTTCTTGGAGGTAACACCAGGGTTTCCTAGGCTTGTCCTGGGATGAATTAGGGAGAAAGATGAGCTGCAGAAAAGGGGAAAAAAATATGTGGATTAAAAATAGAACCTTTTAAAATATTTTACCAGGCTGAGAAAAACTGATTTTGATGAGGAAACCCAGGCACTTCTGATGGCTGAGGAAGAGAGAAATCCTAACCTGACCATCACAGACGACTGTGACACAGTTACAGGGGTAGAAATCTGATTGCGAGGAACCTGGGCTCTGACTCGAACACCTGCAAAGGACGGGGACTGGGGACCTTATGTTACGCTGCACCCAGGAGGTACAGATCATTGACACTCTGAGTCGTGAGATTTCTGGCACCCCATTCATAGATTTTATATGATATATGTGGTTTTTATTTGCTCTGTGGCCTTGGACGAGCCACTGAAAGGCCTTCATGGTCTCTCGGTCTCACAAGGACATCTTAACCCCTCAATAAAGTGTTACATTTCTAAACATTGGAAAATCTTTTTTTGCCTTATTTGTGTACATTTAAGGGGTTTCAGTACATGTTTTGTTACACGTATATATTGTGTGGTAAAATCTAGGCTTTTGGTATACCTATCACACAGATGGTATACATTGTACCCATTAGGTCATTTCTCACCCTGCACCTCCCTCTCACCCTCCTGAGCCTCCGACGTCTACTATTCCACACTTTTTTTTTTTGAGATGGAGTTTCACTCTTGTTGCCCAGGCTGGAGTGCAATGGCACGATCATGGCTCACTGCAACCTCCGCCTCCTGGGTTCTAGCAATTCTCCTGCCTCAGCCTCCTGAGTAGTTGGGATTACAGACATGGGCCACCATGCCTGGCTCATTTTGAATTTTTTTTTAAGTAGAGACAGGGTCTCTCCATGTTGGTCAGGCTGGTCTTGAACTCCCAACCTCAGGTGACCCGCCTGCCTCAGCCTTTCACAGTGGTAGGATTACAGGCATGAGCCACTGCACCCGGCCACTCTTTATATATTATGTAGCTCTCATATACAAGTAAGAACATGCATTATTTGACTTAGTTTCTGAGTTATCTCACTTAAGATCATGGTTTCTAGCTCTATCCATGTTGCTGCTAAAGACATGTTGTTATTCTTTTTATGGCTGAATAGGATTCCATTGTATATAAATCGTGTTCTCTTGATCCACTCATCTGCTGGTAGACACTTATGTTGATCCCAGGAGTTAGCTATTGTGAAGAGTGCTTCAGTAAAAACATGGATGCAGGTATCTTTTTAGTATGATTTCTCTTGCTTTGGGTAGAACTCGGTAGTGAGGTTGCCGGACAAAATGGTAGTTCTGTGTTTAATTCTTTGGGAAATCTCTATACTGCCTGGAAAATCTTGAAACAGTGTTTGCTACTGGTGAATGCCTGGCATAGGAGTGCAGGTTGAAGAAACTCTGGCCCCCTCCCCATGTTGACTTGGAAAGATGCTGGCCACAGTGAAAGCACTAGAAAGGCTGGTCTGACTTGGGCACCCTTCCTTCTGTCGGTCCTACTAGGATTCCAGCTTGGGCTCTTGATCTGTTCTTGCCTGAGGAAAGCACCTTTTTTATTGGTACATAATGGTGGTATGTATTTTGGGGTTCATGTGAATGTTTGGGTAATTTCCACAGCATTGCTAATATTACCTTTCCTCGTGGTCTTTGCCTCTCATTATTCTTCCCCAAACTCCCCTCTGGCTCTCCTTTCCTCACTAGGCCTCTTGAGTTCTGAGGCTACCCTGTCTCGCCTCCCATTGAATAAAGATCTCTTGGGAGTGGGAGCTGAAAGGAAATTTTAGGAATGGGGATATTTCACTTCCGAACTTTTTAAAAAAATATATTTGCTGAGGTTTTTTTTTTTTTTAAATTAAGTTCTAGGGTACATGTGCACAATGTGCAGATTTGTTACATATGTATACATGCGCCATGTTGGTGTGCTGCACTCATTAACTCATTTACATGAGGTATATCTCCTAATGCTAAACCGCCCCCCTCCCCCCACCCCACGACAGGCCCCGGTGTGTGATGTTCCCCTTCCTGTGTCCAAGTGATCTCATTGTTCAATTCCCACCTATGAGTGAGAACATGCGGTGTTTGGTTTTCTGTTCTTGTGATCGTTTGCTGAGAGTGATGGTTTCCAGCTGCATCCATGTCCCTACAAAGGACAGAAACTTTTTTGAGACCGAGTCTTGCTCTGCCACCCAGGCCTGGAGTGCAGTGGCGCAATCTTTGCTCACTGCAACCTCTGCTTCTCAGGTTCAAGCAATTCTCGTGTCTCAGCCTCCTGAGTAGCTGGGATTACAAGCGTGTCCCACCGTGCCCGGCTAATTTTTGTACTTTTAGTAGAGACGGGATTTCACCATGTCGGTCAGGCTGTTCTCGATCTCCCGACCTCGTGATCCACCCGCCTTGGCCTCCCAAAGTGCTGGGATTACAGGCATGAGCCACTGCACCTGGCCTCATTTCTGAACTTCTATGCCACTGATTTAGGAGTGAAGATTGAGAATATCCATCAATGGATGAATGGATAAATAAAATGTGGCATAAAATGAAATACTGAGTCTTCAAAAGGAAGGACATTCTGATATATGACACAACATAGATGAACCTTGAGGGCATTATGCTAAATGAAACAAGCCAGTCACAAAAGAGCAAATACCATATATTCTCCTTCTATGAGGTACTTACAGTAGTCAAATTCATAGAGGCAAAAAGTAAAATGGTGGTTACCAGAGGCCAGGGGAAGGAGGAGAAAATAGTTATTTAATGAGTACAGAGTTTGTTTTGCAAGATGGAAAAGTTCTGGAGATGGATGGTGGTGATGGTTGTACAATGTGAGTGTGCTCAGTGTCACAGGGATGTACACTTTAAATGGGTTACAATGGCAAACTGTTCTGCATGTTTTACCACAATAAAAAAAAAGGGGGGAGGCCAGGTGCAGTGGCTCATGCCTGTATTCCCAGCACTTTGGGAGACCGAGGCAAGTAGATCACCTGAGGTCGCGAGTTGAAGACCAGCCTGACCAATGTGGAAAAACCCTGTCTGTATTAAAAATACAAAAAATTAGCCAGGCATGGTGGTGCATGCTTGTAATCCCAGCTACTTGGGAAGCCGAGGCAGGAGAATCGCTTGAACCCAGGAGATGGAGGTTGCAGTGGCCAGAGGTTGTGCCATTGCATTCCAGCCTGGGCAACAAGAGCTAAACTCCATCTCAATAAAAAAGTGTGGAAAGAAAAATAAGGGAAAGAAACATGAAAATTTGGAAAGTCATTTAGTCTGTCATCTGTAAACTGGTGATGATTAAGGACTTCCCATCTGGGTGAGATAGATGTGATAAAATATAAAAGCAGCTTGAAAAACCAAATAACCTATTCTGCCAGCTACCTTAATTAGGTTCATGAGATGTCCATTTCCACCCCGCAGAAGGAACTCATTAACATTTTTCTCCTAACAGTTTTCCCTCCACTAAAAGTAGAAGTCAGAAAAGAGGGAGAAGTAAGTGCTGACAGAACAAGCAGTGAGCTGCCAGGCACAGTGGCTCACGCCTGTAATCCCAGCACTTCAGGAGGCCAAGTCAGGAGGATCACTTGAGCCCAGGAGTTAGAGACCAGCTTAGGCAACATAGCAAGACCCTACCTCTACTATATATATATATATATATATATTATATAATTATAGTACAGGTATATATTAATATATATTATATATAATAAATATATAATATATATTATTTATATCTATATTATATATATTAATATGTAAATATATATATAGTACAGGTAAGTTCTCACTATGTTGCCCAAGCTGGTTATATATATAATATTATATATATACACATTTTTAATTATCCAGGCATAGTGACTCATGCCTGTGGTCCCAGCTACTCAGGAGACCAGGGAAGGAGGATCACTTGAGCCTGGGAGGTTGAGGCTGTAGTGAGCCACGATCACACCACTACACTCTAGTCTGTGTCACACAGCAAAACACTGTCTGAAAAACGTTTTTTTAAATCACAAAAAAGAGGTACTGAGCTATAATAAGTCTAAGTTACAAGTAAAGAATCAATGACAGAATTGAAGGAGATAATTCACCTAAGAGCTGTTAATACATTGACAGGTGCTTACCACACTGAATATTTTATATGTGTTAATTCTTGCAAAATCTGAGGTTGATGTTATAAGATCCACAAGTAACTGCTACCAAGCTAAATATCTACCACTGTGGCTGCCCTCACCCTGGGAATCCTTTTCCACCCAAGTGTCCTCCATTCCTGGAATTGCATCTCTGTCTCTTCTTCAAACGATCTCCTGGGCTGTTTCAGCATCTACCACCTCTGTCTCTTATCACCTGCGCTATGCACCAAGCTTGACTCACCTCAGTCACACACTAGTCCTGGGCACATCTAGCCAAGCTTTTAACATTGCATGGTAGGCTGGGTGCGGCAGCTCACGCCTGTAATCTCAGCACTTTGGGAGGTCGAGTCGGGTGGATTACGAGGTCAGGAGTTCGAGACCAGCCTGGCCAACATGGTGAAACCCCATCTCTACTAAAAATACAAAAATTAGCCAGGACACGGTGGCATGCACCCATAGTCCCAGCTACTCAGGCGGCTGAGGCAGGAGAATGGCTTGAACCCGGGAGATGGAGGTTGCAGCGAGCTGAGATCGCACCATTGCACTCCAGCCTGGGTGACAGAGTGAGACTGTCTCCAAAAAAAAAAAAAAAAAAAAAAAAAGGCAAGGTGGTGGGTAAGTGAGGAAGTGAGTGTCGAAAAAGACAGCAAGCATGGTGGGTAAAAGGAGGAGTGGGAGGAAAGGTGAGTGAAGCTGGAGACATAAATAATCCTTCTACCTTCCTCATAAACAGAGGCTGGAAGTTAGACAATTGGTCACAAGCTAACTGGTCTGTCTTGGTTCATGGGCTTCATAATTTGGAGGCAGCCTAGAAAAACAGTTCAGCAGTCAAGGTACACTGGAATCCCTTCTATCTCATCTCTTCTCTTTTCCTGAACCACCAATTACCCATTCCAGACAAACAAGACCTATTATGGACCCCCTGAGTCCTACAAAGTAACATTGGCCTGACTGTACAGTGGCTTTGAAATCATCTGACTACTGTAAAAAAAAATGTTGCTTTAAGATACTTTGATGTAACTGAATTCAAAGACAAACTTAGAAACTGTAGAATAACAACAAAAACCCTAAATACAAAATTTAGTAATTGAGTAGATTAAATATGATTGACTTATTGAGTATTGATTACTAAAAATTTAGTAATTGAGAATTTGTGGATCAAGCATTAAACAGAGGATATCCCTGTGTTTTGTTTTTTGAGATGAAGTCTCGCTCTGTCGCCAGGCTGGAGTGCAGTGGCACGGTCTCAGCTCACTGCAACCTCTGCCTCTTGGGTTCAAGCAATTCTCTTGCCTCAGCCTCCTGAGTAGCTGGGACTACAGGTGCCTGCCACCATGCCCAGCTAATTTTTGTGTTTTTAGTAGAGATGAGGTTTTACCATGTTGGCCAGGATGGTCTCGATCTCTTGACCTTGTTATCTGCCCACCACGGCCTCCCAAAATAGCTGAGATTACAGGCATGAACAACTGCACCCAGCCATCCCTGTTTTGTTTTGTTTTTGTTTTGTTTTTTCTCTGAGACAGTCTCCCTCTCACCAGGCTGGAGTGCAGTGGCACGATACCTGCTTATTGCAACCTCCACCTCCCGGGTTCAAGCAATTCCCCTGCTTCAACCTCCTGAGTAAGTGGGACTACAGGCACGTACCACCACACCTGGCTAATTTTTTGTATTTTTTGTATTTTAGTAGAAATAGGGTTTTACCACGTTGGCCAGGATGGTCTCAATCTCCTGACCTCGTGATCTGCCTGCCTTGGACTCAAAGTGCTGGGATTACAGGTGTGAGCCACTGCACCCAGCCCATCCCTGTTGTTTTTAAAGAAACAATCGCGAAATCTCTTGTCAGATTATCAGAAATAACATGGTTGGCCAGGTGTGGTAGCTCACGCCTGTAATCCCAGCACTTTGGGAGACCAAGGCTGGAGGATCGGTTGAACTCAGGAGTTTGAGAGCAGCCTGGGCAACATGGCAAAACTCCATCTCTACTTAAAAAAAAAAAAAAAAAATACATGGTGGCACACACCTGTAGTCCCAGCTACTCGGGAGGCTGAAGTGGCAGGATCTGTTGAGCCTGGGAGGCAGAGGTTGCAGTGAACCAAGATGGTGCCACTGCACTCCAGCCTGGGTGACAGAGAGAGACCCTGTCTCAAAGAAAAATCAATGCAGAGTCTAATACTTCTTGGGGGAATCAATATAAGTGAAAATAAAAGCATATTAGGAGTTCTGGATGTCTATGTGACTTAATCCCAGTATAATAATTATGGAATTATAAATATATCGATCCTACTTCTCAATCCATGAGAATTAAGGCTTTGGGTTTTCCGGAGGTATTTTTATATCCTTTGCTTTATTGAATTCTCTCAGTACCTCCAAGACTTAAAAACATGATACCAAGGAGGACATAGTCAAGACTGAAGGCACAGCCAACTTATGACCAGACAATATTAGACTAGGATTCCAGACCTGGGTGTGTAATGAGCTGCCTCCCACAACCGTGATAAAGCCTCCTGCAGGGAACAGCTCAATTGTCCCCACAAATGGTGACATCAGAGTGACACACAGGCCAGGATGTTCTGGTGGCGTTCCCCCAAGATCCGTGGTCAAGCCACGTGACATCCGATCCGTGGAATCACCACCACCACTTGTCTTCAAGGTCATTAAAATCCCAAGCACACTTGAGTTTCAGACAGAGCTCCTCCTGGGAGGGCTGCATCTCCTCTCTCACTACGCTGTGCAAGTCTTTTTGAATCCTGCAAAAAAAAAAAAGAAGTAACTGAAGTTTAGAAGCAGTGAAGCACTTTAGAAGTAATGATTTTTTTTTAAAGGTTGAGGGGAAAATGTGCAGGTTTGTTACATGGGTCTATTGTTTGGTATATGAATGATCCCATCACCCAAGTGAATATTCACCTGACACGTAGTTTAACCCTTGCTTCCCTCCCACCCTCCTCCCTCTAGTGGTCCCCAGTGTCTACTGTTAACACTTTTTTTTTTTTTTTTTTGAGATGGAGTCTCACTCTGTCACCCAGGCTGGAGTGCAATGGCACGATCTTGGCTCACTGCACCCTCCACCTCCCAGATTCAAGCAATTCTCCTGCCTCAGTCTCCAGAGCAGCTGGGATCATAGGTGCCTGCCAGCACGCCCGGCTAATTTTTGTATTTTCAGTAAAGACTGGGTTTCACCATCATGTTGGCCAGGCTGGTGTTGAACTCCTGACCTCAGGTGATCCACCTGCCTCAGTCTCCCAAAGTGCTGGGATTACAGGTGTGAGCCACTGTGCCGGGCTACTGTCACCATCTTTAAATCCACATGTACTGATTGTTTAACTCAAACTTGTGAGAATATGTGGTATGTGGTTTTCTATTCCTGCAAATTCACTTAGGCTAATGGCCCCTGGCTGCATCCATGTTGCCACAAAGGACATGGTTTCATTCCTTTTTAGGGCTGTGTAGTAGCCCATGGTGTATATGGACTACATGCTTGTGTGTGTTCCTCACGGCACTATTCACAGTAGCACTGACATTGAACCAGTCTAGGTGCTTATCAACAGCTGGCTGGAAGCAGTGAAGTACAGGCAGGGTGCGGTGTAAAGGGGCAAACTGATATAAAGCAACAAAGGTTTAGGCAAAAGTAATTGCCATTTTTGCCATTAACAGTAATGGCGGCCGGACACAGTGGCTCACACCTGTAATCCCAGTACTTTGGGAGGCTGAGGCAGGTGGATCACCTGAGGCCGGGAGTTCTAGACCAGCCTGACCAACATGGAGAAACCCTGTCTCTACTAAAAATACAAAATTAGCCGGGCATGGTGGAACACGTCAGTAATCCCAGCTACTCGGGAGGCTGAGGCAAGAGAATCGCTTGAACCCGGGGGGCAGAGGTTGCAGTGAGCAGAGATCGCGCCATTGCACTCCAGCCTGGGCAGCAAGAGCGAAACTGTCTCAAAAAAAAAAAAAATGGCGAAAACCATGACTTTAAAACCACTGCATTCAAAGTAACAGCAAACAACACAATGACTTTGGCACCACCCTACAGAGAGACTAACAAATGAAGGTAACTTTTGTTTACCCTTTGATTGGGACCTCCCACCACCTGAGCCTAACCCACAGCTGTCAGGGAGAAGATCTGATGGCACAGGAACCCCTTTCCATAGAGAAAAGGCACAAGCACAAAGGCAGGGGATGAGAAAACCATGGTGCAGATGACACAAGGGACCTCGTGGGCAGGCCAGGGTAACTCAGGCCATTGTCACTGCGTATGAATAAATCCACGCACTTCTCAATCTGCATCTAGCAATTTTTGAAAAATAAAATCTGAGCATTCTACAAGAGGAGGTGAGGGTCTGGGCACCCAGTCAGAAGTCCCTTCCTCACACATGCATGACAGACAGCAGAGAAGCTCCATCGTTAATGGTCACTGTCCCAGAACCCTTTTTAAAACGCACCACTGAAGTGTGAAGTTGGCAACATCAAATCTTAAATCTAAAAGGTGCAGATTGTGACTCACTTCCAAAGAAGGCAAGGTTCCTTGGCATCTGAGATGACTTCTGCTGAAATGTACCTAATAACTGTTAACTGCTTACCTTTCTCCATGCCCCCCAACTTTTTTGTTTTGAGACAGGGTCTTGCTCTGTTACCCAGGCTGGAATGCATGATCATAGCTCACTGCAGCCTTGAACTCCTGGGTTCAGGCAATCCTCCCACCTCAGCCTCCCAAGTTGCTGGGACCACAGCTAATACTTTTTAAATTTTTGTAGCGACAGGATCTCCCTATGTTGCCCACACTGGTCTTGAACTCCTGGCCTCAAGTGATCCTCCTGCCTTGGCCTCTCAAAGTGCTGGGATTACAGGCATGAGCAACTGCAGCCAGTCTGCTTACTTTTCTGATTTCCTTAGAATACTGGATGGGGTAGAGAGTATTCTAATTAAATGTTGTTCTTTCAGTGCCTCAAAGGGGCAACATAAAGCTTGGTGCAACCTCAGGGCCTTTGCACATGCTACTGAAACATCCATAGTACATTCCACCCTTCATCTCTAGTCACCTCTCATGTTCCCTTCCTGATGTAGGGACTCCTCCTTCCAGCCTCCTTGGGACTCAGGATCAATGGCACCACCTCAGGCAAGCCCCTTGCTATTCTGGTCACCCTCCTGTCTCATCTCAACCCAGAGTTTCTTTCACAGCATTCGTGACAACAGAGATTGCTTTTATGTCTCAGACCTGTGATCTCCTGGAGGAGAACTCAAGACTTGTGAGGACAAGGCTCATGTTCATTTGTCTGTCTACCATGCCATGGTGCTTGGCCCAGAGTCGGTATTGAAAAAGAAGCCACGAGTTAATGGCTGTGGAGTGAAATGTAGAATAGGTACAATAATGATAAAAACGAGCAGGCTCTCAAAATACCCAAAACTCTCCAGGACTGTACCATCCAGTATGAAGATCATTAGCCCTAAGTGGCTGTTAAGATTTAATTATTAGGTTGATGCAAAAGTCATTGCCCTTTTTGCCATTAAAAGTGATGGCAAAAACCATTAGTTTAAAACCACTGCATTAACAGTAATAGCAAATACCACAATTACATTGCACCAACCTAATAAAACTAAACATTTAAATTTATGTTAAAGAAAACAGGCCGCTAGCCAGGAACCATGGCTCACACCTATAATCCCAGCACTTTGGGAGGCTAAGGCAGGTGGATCACCTAAGGTCAGGAGTTCGAGACCAGCCTGGCCAACATGGTGAAACCCTGTCTCTACTAAAAATACAAGAACAACAACAATAAATTAGCCAAGTGTGATGGCATGCGCCTGTAGTCCCAGCTACTGGGGAGGCTGAGGCAGGAGAACTGCTTAAACCAGAAGGAGAAGGTTGTAGTGAGCTGAGATCATATCACTGCATTCCAGCCTGGGTGACAGAGTGAGACTCCATCTCAAAAACAAAAACAGTCTGGGCACAGTGACTCACACCTGTAACCCCAGCACTTTGGGAGGCCAAGGCACGTGGATCACCTGAGGTCAGGAGTTCAAGACCAGCCTGGCTAACAAGGCAAAACCCTGTCTCTACAAAAATACAAAAATTAGTTGGTCATGGGGTCGGGCACGTGTAACCCCAGCTACTTGGGAGGATGAGGCAGGAAAATTGCTGAAATCGGGGAGGTGGAGGTTACAGTGAGTCAAGATGACACCACTGCACTCTAGCCTGGGTGACACAGTGAGACACTATCTCAAAAAAGGAGAAAAAAAGAAAACTACAGTTCCCAGTCACACTAACCATGTTTCAAGTTCCCAATGATGAGATGCCACTAGTGGCTACGTGGCAGGTGCACAGCAGGGAGAGAGATCATTCCCACCCTTACTGGAAGTTCCATTGGCCAGCACTGCCCGAGGAAGCTGACTGCAATGGAAACCTGACGCATGCTCTAGAAGCCTAATCAATCTAGCCTTGTCCCTGTAGGTTCTTCTCCGAGGAAGCCGAGTGCAATGGAAACCTGACACGTGCTCTAGAAGCCTAGTCAATCTAGCCTTGTCCCTGTAGGTTCTCGCCCGTGGAAAAGTCAGCGGGGATTACCCGAGTTTCTGCAGCCTGCATGTCGACTTTCTCAAAGCCTTACATAGCATCTTGACACCATCATGATCCAATTCGTTGCCTAGAAGATTCAGATTGACCAGGCTCTTACTGCTGCTGAGAACCGAGGAGAGATGCTGGCAGCAAGCAGTTGTCACATTGCATTTTGCCAACCTAGGGGCGGGCGGGAAGAAAGCATAACAGATAATCCTCTGAGACTGGAAAGTTAGTAAAGAGATATCACATCTACAGAAAAACTATTACTAAAACAGACTGCTTAAGAGTGGAGCACTTGCCCCCGTGCGGTGGCTCATGCCTGTAATCCCAGCACTTTGGGAGGCTGAGGTGGGTGGATCACGAGATCAAGAGATCGAGACCATCCTGGCCAACATGGTGAAATCCCCTCTCTATTAAAAATACAAAAATTAGCCAGGCGTGTTGGCACGTATCTGTAGTTCCAGCTACTCAGGACGCTGAGGCAGGAGAATTGCTTGAACCCAGGAGGCAGAAGTTGCAGTGAGCTGAGATCACACTACTGCACTTCAGCCTGGTGACAGCAAGATTCTGTCTTTAAAAAAAAAAAAAAAAAAAAAAAAAAGGGCTGGGTGCAGTGACTCACACCTATAATCCCAGCACTTTGGGAGGCTGAGGTGGGTGGATCACAAGGTCAGGAGTTCAGCACCAGCCTGGACAAGATGGTGAAACCCTGTCTCTACTACAAAAAAATACAAAAATTAGCTGGGTGTAGTAGTGTGAGCCTGTAATCCAATCCCAGCTGCTCGGGAGGCTGAGGCAGAGAATTGCTTGAGCCCGGGAGGCTGAAGTTGCAGTGAGCCAAGATTGCACCACTGCACTCCAGCCTGGGCAACAGAGTGAGACTCCCTCTCACAAAAAAAAGGAAAAAAAAGAGTGGAGTACTTATTCCATGCTGGGCACATTTTAAATACTGACACGTAACTCATCTAACCCATCCATCAATCCTATCAAAGGCAGATACTATTTTAAACTGTATTTGATGGAGGGGGAAACAAAAATTTAACCTGGCAGAATGTGAAACAAACCATTTTAGTATACAATGGATATGAGTTTATTAGATCTCTGAAAGAACTGAAATAGCACTATTATTCCTGATTTCCACTTTTTTTCCATCTTATTTCTAAATTCAACAATACAAAATTTGAACATATGGTTGGCTAGCTACTAGAAACACAAAGACAAAAGTGAGAAAGTACATTAGATCAGTTTAACGCATCAGGAATCTCCACCTGAGTTCATAAATAACTATGACATGCTGGCCAGGCACCGTGGCTCATGTCAGTAATTTCAACACTTTGGGAGACTGAGGCGGGCAGACCACTTCAGCTCAGGAGTTTGAGACCAGCCTGGGCAACATGGTGAAACCTCATCTCTATAATAGAAAAAAATAGGCGAGTGCGGTAGCATACACCTGTTGTCCCAGCTACTCAGGAGGCTGAGGTGAA
The DNA here is from genome assembly GCF_049350105.2 of Macaca mulatta. Classification (NCBI taxonomy): domain Eukaryota; kingdom Metazoa; phylum Chordata; class Mammalia; order Primates; family Cercopithecidae; genus Macaca; species Macaca mulatta. Next base: position 68,250,324 of record NC_133424.1, read on the forward strand.
AAGATTGCTTGAGCCCAGGAGGCAGAGGTTACACAGAGCTGAGATCGCACCACTGCACTCCAGCCTGGGTGAGAATGAGACCCCATCTTTAAAAAAACAAACAAACAAACAAACAAAGCCCTTCTTTTAGAAAGAAAAAGGTCAGAATGAGTCTCTCTCTTAAGGAAATAGTTCAGTAAGTTGCTTCATTAACTGATTCTTTTTAAGACGAACTTGGTTCAGAATGCATTTATGCCAAACTGTCTTAAATTTGGCACTGCAGATACCATTAACCTATTCATGTCCCTTTCAGGCCTATGAGAGAACAAGTCTAGTTTATGTTTAAACCAATGATTATTTGTGGTGTCTATAGAGTAGATTTAACAATCTCTGAACAGAGGTTTGAGGTGGCTGGTAAACCCCAGCAACGCTGGAGGTGGTTTACGGTTTGAGTCGGTTCATTTGATACTAACAAATCCTGAAGAACACCTTTTCGGAAAACATCACTGAGCTCTTGGATTAGCGAGCCCTGGAGCCGTTCCCTACAGGAGAAATGGCTGTCATTTAAGCCACATTTAGCAAAAACTCCTATGTTTCAGAGCAACTCATCTGAGTGTGCTGAGTCTACGTTGCATGACGGTTAACAACCGTGAAGTGGAGATTCACAGTGCGGAGAGCAGGCTGCACCCACCCACCAGCACCTGGCGCCCACCGTGGACGGATTGGGAGGAATAATACTTGCAGTGTACCGAGGACAGTGGTAACACGAGTGAAACACTTCTCTAAACGAGAAAAACTTCAAGCTTATCATGTAGCAGGAGAGCTTTTTTTGTTTGTTATTTTTTGAGATGGAGTTTAGCTCTTGTCCCTCAGGCTGGAGTGCAATGGTGCCATCTCAGCTCCCCGCAACCTCCACCTCCTGGGTTCAAGCGATTCTCCTGCCTCAGCCTCCTGAGTAGCTGGGATTACAGGTGCCCACACCTCTATACCTGGCTCATTTTTGTATTTTTTAGTAGAGATGGGGTTTCCCCATGTTGGCCAGGCTGGTCTTGAACGCCTGACCTCAAGTGATCCACCCGCCTCAACCTCATCATATGCTGGGATTACAGGCATGAGCCACTGCTCCCAGCTAATTTGTGTATTTTTAGTAGAGATGGGGTTTCCCCATGTTGGCCAGGCTGTTCTTGAACACCTGACCTCAGGTGATCTGCCCACCTTGGCCTCCCAAAGTGCTGGGATTACAGGCGTGAGCCACAGCGCCTGGCTGAGATTTATTAGAGGAGGACTTGTCCTTCCTTTGCCTCACTTTCTAACCCCTGATGGGATCCTGTCATTTTATCTCTGTACTCGCAAAAGTAGAGAAGGGAGACTCTGCGAGGAGAACAGCATCAACTCACCCAAGTGTGTGCAACGCACGATGTGAAGGTTTCAGAGCCTCACACAGTAGCTTCACTCCATCATCCTGAAGATCATTTTGTCCCAAATCCAAGATTTTCACGTTATGATTATGCTTGAGGGCATTAGCCAGCTCTCGACAGCCCTCTCTTGTGAAAGAACAACCTGACAAACTGCAAAATAGAAATGTACAAAAGGGGGGAAAGTAATGGTGTCCCGAAACTGTGCTGTGTTTACGCCTGCCCATCTCACGTCCAAGGAGAGGAGACACCCTGAAGCCAGACTTCTGTCCCAAGCCTCAAATGAGGAGGGTGCTGAGTCAGGAGGGCCGAGACACCTCCAAGAGCTCTATTTACCTGAGATAGAAAGAAAGCAGAGGGTACAGCAGTCCAGCCCTTTCCCACCCATGCCCCCCGCAGGTACATGAGTGTGAAGGGCCTCTCTGTGGTGGTTACCCCCCAGCACCCAGAGTTGGCTTGGTTATCACAGTGCACCATTCTCAGCCCTCGAGCTCAACAGTTGAGCTGAAGATACCAGGAATCTCCTATAATGGCAGGTCTGAATTTCCCAGAATAAATTACTATACCATAATAAGTTCAAGACAGTTAATCAAGGTGACTATTTGGAGAAAATATAGGATGAGGTGGGGAGGGATGAGAGAGGAGGGACAAGGAAAAGACAGGAGGAGAGAGGAATATTGGAAGGCTGATACCCTTATGCAGAGAAGGCGCATGGCGATCTAAAATCCTTAAATCCCCTCTCCCCTGCAAAAAAAGGTTTGGCCGGGTGTGGTGGCTCATGCCTGTAATCCCAGCACTTTGGGAGGCCAAGACAGGTGGATCACAAGGTCAGGAGATCGAGACCAGCCTGCCCAACATGGTGAAACCCCATCTCTACTAAAAATACAAAAATTATCCAGGCATGGTGGTGGGTGCCTGTAATCCCAGCTACTTGGGAGGCTGAGGCAGGAGAATCACTTAAATCCGGGAGGCAGAGGTTGCAGTGAGCAAAGATTGTGCTACTGCACTACAGCCTGGGCAACAGAGCCAGAGTCCGTCTCAAAACAATAAATAAATAAATAAAAATAGAAACAGTTTTGACTATGTGAACAATGTCCAGTGGCTAACCCCTCAAAGGCCAAGTGTAAGAGAACTGCCAGCCTGATAAATGATACATGCAAATCAAAGACAGTCAGGTCTCCCTAGAGTTTACACATGGTGGTCAAAGGGTACAAAAATCTCAGCAGGAATATCATTTTTTTTGAGATCTATTGCATGTCATGGCGAATAGAACTTTGTACTTAATAGAACATGTACTTAATAGAACATTGTACCTTTCAAAATTGCTAACACAATTTCAAATATTTTCACCACAAAAAAGTATTTGAGGTGATGGACACGTTAACTAACTTTATTCCACTTTATATTCATAATCTTAACACTTTGCACACCCAAAACATATACAGATGGTAAATTTACAATAAAAAGATTAAGCTTTTAAAAACAAGAAAGAATTCCCTACAAGTGAGTAGGGAAAAAACAAAATGCAACTGGTAAAAAAAAAAAAAAAAAAAGTTTTTATCAGTGGTTGTCAGCATTTGAAAACATACTCAATTTCATTCCACGGGATGGGCCTCAAAATCATCTTAGAGGGAGAAATTAGTTCAACCATTGTGGAAGACAGTGTGGTGATTCTTCAATCTAGAACCAGAAATCCCATTTGACCCAGCAATCCCATTACTGAGTGTTGGTGAAGCTTTAATGAAAGGAGATAGGTCATAAATCAGTAATTGTTGAAGTTTGAGCATGGATTGGAGTATATGCTCTTCTCTCTACTCTTGCTTAAGTTTCAAATTCCCCTGGAAGAATAAAAAATCCATTGACCGGCCAGGTGCGGTGGCTCACGTCTTGGTACCTGCTAGATCACACATAACCAGCACCCAGTAAATACCCTGGGCAGAGGGTCTCCAATGGGCTGCCCTGGTAGACTGCACTTGGCATGATTGCCACAGCTGGTGGCTGGAGGAGTTGTGTGTCTTGTGTGATGTTGGAAATAAAGTTTGGAGTCTTAAGGAAAACGAGCACTCAGACCAAGGAGTTCTCAGCAAAGCAAATTTACTTCTGCCCAGAGGGATCCTTCTCTTTGGTCAGTGGCCCCGAGAGTGCATAGAACAAAGGAAAATCAAAGTTTTTATCCCTGATGCAAATCCTGACCCCGTGCCCTTTCCCCATTGGCTGGGGTCGAACCGCACAATCTAAACTAGACCTGATTGGCTAAACATCTGAACTTTCTCTTAGATAATGTGGGCCCGTAAGGGAGAAAGGGGAGAAGGCGAAGAAGTCTTCTGCGATGATGAGCTAGAAAGCCAGTTTTCTTCCCAAATAAGGAAAGGAATGTGAGCTAACACTGAGAAGCCGCTGGAGCCTGGACATGTAAAGGTAGAAAAAGAAAAAGGAAGGGGAGGGGCACTGTGGATTAAAGAACAGAGGATTGATCAGGCTATTTGAAGAGAAACCTTGTCATATCCCACATGTAACTACATGGGGAAGAGGACTCTTGGGAGCTTATGTCTGGTTTCCTCTGGACTCTGTCCCAAGTCCCTTTCTCTTTGGTGATTTGCCTTGTGTCCTTTCACCCTGATGAAGTGTAGCGGTGAATACAACTCCGGGCTGAGTCCCCAGTCCTCCCATTGAAACATCAAACCTGGGGGCTGGTCTCAAGGTCCCCCAGACACATACACATTCACAGTCATCCCACTTTCCCCGTCCCACACCCCCAACAAAACCAGAAGCTCCTCTATGGCAAAGAGCTTGTCCACACCTCACTCAAACCCCATCAGGAACTCAGGCATGGGTGCTTCAATTCCCCCCATTGCTCTCTTCCATCCACTCACTGAGAGGGAGCCAAGAAAACTTACTTCAGGCTCTGCAGGTTACAATCCGGGCGACCCAAGGCCTCACACAGGAACTTGACTCCCTCGTCTCCCAGGCGGTTCTTGCTCAGATTTAGGTGTGCCAGGCTCCTGTTCTGCAGGAGAGCATCTGACAAGTACCTGCAACTGGGTGCTCCCAGCTGGCAAAACCAGAGCCTGCAGGGTGAGAGCCACAGAGACAGATGCTCAGGGAAGCAGCCCAGATGGAGGCTCCCGGGGCAGAGCCTCAGGCCGCCTCCGAGTCTACACATGCAGCAGCTCCCTGGACCACGTGGCCTTTCTTTTCCGCTGGACACCAACCCAGTCTATGCTAGTACCTTGCCTATCATAACCCTCCCTCGGTCCAGATTTCTACAGTGGGCACATCAAGTCTGTGCTTCTCATTAGTGATTGGTTTAGGAAAAAATAGAGAAAAAAAATTTTTTTTTTTTTTTTTGAGACGGAGTCTTGCTCTGTCGCCCAGGCTGGAGTACAGTGGCCAGATCTCAGCTCACTGCAAGCTCCGCCTCCCGGGTTCACGCCATTCTCCTGCCTCAGCCTCCCAAGTAGCTGGGACTACAGGCGCCCGCCACCTCGCCCGGCTAGTTTTTTGTACTTTTTAGTAGAGACGGGGTTTCACCGTATTAACCAGGATGGTCTAGATCTCCTGACCTCGTGATCCGCCCGTCTCGGCCTCCCAAAGTGCTGGGATTACAGGCTTGAGCCACTGCGCCCGGCGAGAAAAAAACTTTCAAGGCTCCAAGGTTCTGGAGCCAGTTGGGCACGGGTCCAAATGGGCTTGTCTGTCAGCAGCTGGGAGACCCTCGACAAGCTCCTGCACTCTTTTCAGCCTTCATTGCCTTCCGAAGTTCAGGAGGATGGTCTAGGAGAGAGCTGCCAGTGAGCCCATGAGCAGTGCGTGTGCTTGGGATGGCACTTGGCAAACAGGCAGTGTGCAGGTTGTAGAAGATTATTATGTCACTAATAGAGATGGCATATGTTAGATATGTATGTATTGCATAATATGTTTGTGTTAACATGTAAGTTTTATGAAAATATATGTAGTTATATACTATCATATATTAACTATTACATATATAATATACATATTACATAATACATATATCACTAATATATATTGAAATATATGTTACAATTATACATGTATATACATATAATTACAATTATATTACAAATTATAATTTAATAATTTGTTATATATAACTATATTATAATTAGTTGTAATTATATAATTACAATTATAATTGGTTAAAATTACAACATGTAATTATGTGTGTATGATCATGTTACAATGGGTAGAATTAACACAATTATAATTATACTAATTATTAGGGTTATACTTATGTTAGGGTTTAATACTAATTATAATTAGTTATTATAATGGTGTTACAATTCTACGCATTATATTATCATACACATAATTACACACATGTATGATTAACTCACATTATACGTATGAATCACCTATAGATATTCCTGTTCTTGCAGACTCAGTGCTCAGTGGGCACTGGCCCTTTGCTACTTTGCCAGTTCAGAGTCCATGGTTCTCCAGGATCATGAATTTGGTGACACCTAAAGGCCCTTGGCCTTTCTGTTTTTTATACTCAGTCTTAGGAAGTTGTCCAGTCTCTGGAGAACCCAGCTTTCCCTCTATTCCACACCTGCACCACAGCAGCACAATGCAGCTAGAGAAAGGAGATCTAAAGAATCTCACTATGTGTCCACCACTGTATGGGGTCTCTCATCCTGGCACAGAAATCCTCTGGTAACATCTCACAGTCCTGCCTACAACTGCTCATGTAACATCTCTGCGTGGTTATTCGATAGGCATCTCAAGCTCCTATATCCCCAACCCAAACTCTTTTCACCCAGACCCAGCTCTGCCCGCAATCTTCCCCGTGTTGGAGAATGGTCCCACCCTTTACCTAGCTGCCAACCTCACCCTTTGGGAGGTGTTCTTAGTACCCTCCCCTCCTCAACCACCTTGAATCCATCAGCAAACTCCATTGGTTCTACCTTCCCATCTATCCTGAAATCCTGTAACCTCCCCACGGGCCACTCTCTCCTGGTCGATAGGAGCCCCATCTCTTGCTCATACTGGTCTTTTTGTCCAGACTGTAGTCTACCTGTCAACAGCAGCCTGCACGACCTTTCAAAGTAGGTCAGATTACGGTCATGTCCCACTTCCAATCCAAGGATGACTTTCTATCTCACCCCAGACAAAACAGATTCCTACACAACCCAGCATGTCCCAGGCACCTCCATCTCCTCCCACTATCACCCTCACTCACTTTACTCCAGCCATGCTAGCTTCCTCATTGTTTTTCCAACATACTGTGCTCATTCCAACCTCACGCCTTTTTTTGAGACGGAGTCTCACTGTCATCCAGGCTGGAGTGCAGTGGTACGATCTCTGCTCACTGCAACCTCCAGCTCCTGGGTTCAAGCAATTCTCCTTCCTCAGCCTCCTCAGAAGCTGGGAATACAGGCACATGCCACACACCAGGCTAATTTTTTTTTTGTGTATTTTTAGTAGGGATGGGGTTTCACCATGTTGGTCAGGCTGGTCTTGAACTCCTGACCCCGTGATCTGCCTGCCTCACCCTCCCAAAGTGCTGGGATTACAGGCACAAGCCACTGTGCCCGGCCCAACCTCAGGCCTTTCACTCTGCTGTTTCTTCTCTGCATACTGCTGCCTCCCCTTGCTTCATCTGAGTGTCTAATTTTAGTATCACCTCTTCAAATAGGTTGGTGAGAGAAGACCCTGCTGGGAAATCAACCCCATCCCCGTCATTCTATTCTCGTTCTGCTTTGTTTTTCTTCATATCTATTGTTTTGTTTTTATATGTCACTCTTAAAACTGTATCTTCCACCTATGGGCAGGAAGTAAATGTCATATCTACCACCCCAGCCTTGAGTCCTTGTTCTCTCTCTGCTAAGAGCTCACATATGGGTTGACCAAAAAATTCATTATTTCCTGGGGTCCTTGTGGAAATTAATTTTCTTGGCATAAACTCCAGAGATGGAATCAACAGATCTAGGATGCTACTCGGAATCTGTTTTACAGCAATTCCTGGCACACAGTAATTACTCAGTGAATGTTACTTTTTAATAATGTAAACAGATAGCAGATGAAGAAACCATTATTCTTGGTATCTGTGCCCATAGAGTCATTTCTAGAAACGGAACCAGGGAAAACTTACTCCAGTCTCTCCAAGGCACACTTGGGGTGAGTCAGGGCCGCACACAACAGCTTGATGCCGTCATCTTGGAGCTGATTAAATCCCAGGCACAATCGAGTTATGTGTTGGATGCTGGTGAGAAACAAGGCCAGGTCCTGACAGCTGGCCGCCGACAGGCTACATTTCTCCAGGCTGTGGAAGTTGCGGGTACAAGGTGAGCCTCAGCCACGATGCCCAGGTTCCTCTACTTTTCTCTCTCAACCCCTTAACCCCCGAGACCCAAACACTACGGGAAGATTAAATTGGAGAAAGAACAAAAGCTTAAAGGAGAAAAAGGGCCAGGTGCAGTGGCTCACGCCTGTAATCCCAGCAGTTTGGGAGGCCAAGGCGGGCGGATCACCTGAGGTCAAGAGTTCGAGAAGAGCCTGGCCAACATGGTGAAACCTCATCTCTGCTTAAAAAAAAAAAAAAAAAAAAAAAAAAAGGCTGGGCATGGTGGCGGGCACCTGTAGTCCCAGCTACTCAGAAAGGCTGAGGCAGGAGAACTGCTTGAACCCAAGAGGCGGAGGTTGCGGTGAGCCAAGATTGCACCACTGCACTCCAGTCTGGGTGACAGAGGGAGACTCCATCTCAAAAAAAAAAAAAAAAAACCCAAAACAAAACAGTGAGTCAAGGTAGGATTTTCTCAGCCCTGCAGAGGTGTGGGCTGGATCACACTTAGCTGCAGAATGACAGCACCACCCTGTACATTACAGGACATCAGTAATAACCAGCCTTTACCCACCAGGTGTTACCCACTAGTAGCATCCCCCGCACCATCGTGACAACCAAATATGTTGTCCACGCATTGCCAAATATCCCCTGGGGGAAAAAAATCAAATCATCCCCAGTTTCAACTAATTTAACAGAATTCAGTTGAAAACCCCTAGATCTGGGGAGGATCAAAGAAGTCTAAGGAGATCATGCAAGGAAAGGCTGCCGGGTGAGACAGCCATGATCAAAGTGAGGGGAAACCTGGCTGGAACTGAGACCTAAGGTGGTGGGAAGAAAGAAGAGGCCAGGTGCGGTGGCTCACGCCTGGAATCCCAGCACCTTGGGAGGCCAAGGCGGGGGGATCACTTGAGGTCAGGAGTTGGAGACCAGCCTGGTCAACATGGTAAAACCCCATCTGTACTAAAATTACAAAAATTAGCTAGGGATGGTGGTGTGTTCCTGTAATTCCAGTTATTCTGGAGGCTGAGGTGGGAGAATCGCTTGAACCCAGGAGGTGGAGGTTGCAGTGAGCTGAGATTGTGCCACTATACTCCAGCCTGGGTGACAGAGTGAGACTCCATCTCAAAAAAAAAAAAAAAGAAAAAGAAAAAAAAAAAGGATAGACGACCGACAGACAGACAGACATAGGTAGAGAGACAAACAAACAAACAGAGACAGAAACAGAGACAGAGAGACAGAGACAGACAGAGATATAGAGAGATATAGAGATAGAGAGATAGAGAGAGATATAGAGATAGAGAGAGATAGAGAAAGAGAGAGATAGAGGATAGAGATAGAAAGAGAGAAAAAGGATAGAGAGATAGAAAGAGACACAAAGATAGAAACATAGAAACATAGAAACATAGATACATAGAAACATAGAAAGAGATAGAGATAGAAATAGAGATAGAAAGAGAAAGAGATAGAAAAAGAACGAACGAAAAAGAAAGAAAGAAAGAAAGAAAGAAAGAAAGAAAGAAAGAAAGAAAGAAAGAAAGAAAGAAAGAAAGAAAATAAGTATGTCAATGTGACAAGACAGTAGGGGGATCCCTGAGGTTCCCCAAAACATGCCCACTGCCACCCCCGCTGTGCCACCCCAACTTGCAAGGAAGATGCTTTGAGAAGGCCGCAAGACTTACGACAGCTGCTTGAGGGGACACGTTGGTAGCGTGGAGGACTCCCTCAGGCTTTTCACATCAGAGAGATCATTGTCCCCCAGGCTGAGGAAGCTGAGACTCGTGTTCTCAGTGAGTTTGAGAAAGAGCTGACAAGTCTGGTGGGTCAGGCCACAGGACTCCAACCTATCACAGAGACCCCGAGACAGACCGTTACTCTCCGAAAGAGTGATCTGCGTTTACAGAGCCCCCTGCTCCATGAATGAAAGCTGACTTTCTCCCTCTTTCTCTCTTTCAGAGGTTGGATGGCCTGCATGTCAACGCTACTCAAAGTGTGGTCCACGATCCAGCAAGGGCCGCATGACATGTAGCCTGTTAGAAGTGCTCATTCTCAGGTCCCACCCCAAATGTGCGGGATCTCTGCAGTTGAGTTCCTGGAATCTGCTTTTTTTTTTTTTTTTTTGAGTTGGAATCTTGCTCTGTTGCCCAGGCTGGAGTACAGTGACACAATCTCGGCTCACTGCAACCTCTGCCTCCCAGGTTCAATCGATTCTCCTGCCTCAGCCTCCTGAGTAGCTGGGATTACAGGTGCATGCCACCATGCCCTACTAATGTTTATATTTTTTAGTAGAGATGGGTTTCACCATGTTGGTCAGGCTGATCTCGAACTCCTGACCTTGTGATCTGCCCACCTGGGCCTCCCAAAGTACTGAGATTACAGGCATGAGCCACCGCGCCTGGCCTGGAATCTGTATTTTAAAACACCCACTAGGTGGGGCCAGGCACAGTGACTCACGCCTGTAATCCTAACACTCAAGAGGCCGAGATAGGCAGATCGCTTGAGTCCAGGAGTTCAAGACCAGTCTGGGCAACATGGCAAAACCCCATCTCTACAAAAAGTAGAAAAATTCACTGGGTGTGGTGGCACACACCTGTGGTCCCAGCCACTCAGGGGCTGCGGTGGAAGGACTGCTTGAGCCAAGGAGGCAGTGGTTGCAGCAAGCGGAGGTTGCATCACTACATTCCAGTATGGGCAACAGAGTGAGACCCTGTCTCAAAAACAAAACAAAATAAGAAATAACCTCCCCCAATGTGAGGCTGATACACATTAAAATTTGAGAACCACTGCTTCACACATAGGAACATTTTCCTTTGCTCATTTCTCTGTCTCCTTTTGCTAAAATGCTGAGTACTGTCAGCCCTCCCAATGGATCGTGGAAGCGAGGGGTAGTCTTGCAACCCCCCTTGACAGATCTAGGGAGCCAGAGACTTACCACAGATACTTGAGGTTACAAGCTGAATGTTTTAAAGCTTTAAGAATCAGGGGGACAGTCGCTCCCAGCTTGTTAGAGCTGAAGTTCAGATGGGTCAGCTTGCTGTTACCCTGAAGGACAGGAATGAGGTCCTGCAGAACCCACTCAGGAGTTACCGATTTGCACCTGAGGAAGGGAAGGGACATGGAAAGCTGGACTGGGGGAGAAGACTGGTTTCCAGGATCCCGTCTGCCTCCTCACCCTGCCTTCTACCACACGCACTGCCAAGGTTATACAGGGTACACAAGGCATCTAAAACAAGGGCTGAACCATGGTACTGGACCTTGAAAATGAAAACTAACATACTCCCCTCAAAAATCAGTAAACTCAGTTGCATGTACGAAGTGAGGAGTCCCTCCCTCCCTCTCCACCTCTCCTAGAGATCTGCCATGAAGAGGTCCTGGGGCCACCTACTCTTCTAGGAGTAGGTGTATTGTATGTGTGACCCCCCGCTACACACATACAATCCAACCTAGAAAGAAAAACTCAAGCCCAGCAAGAATAACTCTCTTGCATTTTCTTGAACTTCTTTCTCCTTATCTTGAGAACTAAATAAGACCAAAATTTTAATATTAAAAGAAAAATTTAAAAAGAAGACTGCCCAATCCCATTACTGGGTATATGCCCAAAGGAACATAAATTGTTCTATTATAAAAACACATGCACATGTATGTTCACTGCAGCACTATTCACAATTGCAAAGATAGGAGATCAACCTAAATGCTCATCAATGATGGACTAAACAAGAAAATGTACCTATACACCATGGAATACTATGCAGTCATAAAAAAGAACGAGATCATGTCCTTTCTGAGAACATGGATGGAGCTGGAGGCCATCATCCTTAGGAAGCTAATGCAGGAACAGAAAACCAAATACTAGATGTCCTCACTTATAAGTGGGAGCTAAACGATGAGAACACATGGACACAGAGAGGAACATTGGGGCCTGTTGGAAGGTGAAGAGTGGGAAAAGGCAGAGGATCGGGAAAAATAATTAATGGGTACTGGGATTAATATCTGGGTGATGAAATAATCTGTACAACAAACCCCATGACACACATTTACCTGTGTAACAAACATAAAGTTGTACCCATGAACTTAAATGTATTTTTTTTTTTTTTTTTTTGAGACGGAGTCTGGCTATGTCGCCCAGGCTGGATGGAGTGCAGTGGTCAGATCTCAGCTCACTGCAAGCTCCGCCTCCCGAGTTTATGCCATTCTCCTGCCTCAGCCTCCTGAGTAGCTGGGACTACAGGCGCCCGCCACCACGCCCAGCTAGTTTTTTGTATTTTTTTTTTTTTTCAGTAGAGACAGGGTTTCACCGTGTTAGCCAGGATGGTCTCGATCTCCTGACCTCGTGATTCGCCCGTCTCGGCCTCCCAAAGTGCTGGGATTACAGGCTTGAGCCACTGCGCCCGGCCAACTTAAATCTATTTTTAAAAAATAAATGAAGGCCACAGCCCCTATTCCTGCCTCTCATGAGTTTGGTCCAGCTCACTCAGTACCACTGAGGTTTGAGGAAAATTCTGATCAAACCTTTCACTCTTAACTGGTTGAATTGATGCACGCATCTAGGCTTTAGACCTGGAAAAATAAGACCTAATGGTGGGCGAAAACCAAGGTAGAATTCCTTGGCCTAGATGCCAGATCATTCAGACAAATCCCACCTCAGATTCAACGCTATGCATTTCTCTATAGTTTTCCCCCCTTAATTGTTATGCAAGGTCCACCTCCATTTGCTAATTTCTTCCTATTTTCAAGCCAGATCTGAGACCCTGTCATTCATTCCTCCTTGGATCATATTAGCAGGGGACCAATATGCTTCCGTCCATAGCTGTCCTCCAGCTCTGGAGAGGACACTCCCCCTGCTCACCTTTATTTTAAAAGGTTCTGTTTTTAATTCACATACTTTTTCCCTTTTCTGCAGCTCATCTTTCTCCATAATTCATCCCAGGACAAGCCTAGAAAACCCTGGTGTTGCCTTCAAGAGGAAGGACATATACATCAAATGCAGCGGTATGCTGATAAATGTTACCCCTGGATCTCCAGGAAAAAAAAAAAAAAAAAAGTCCTAATTTATAGCTTTGCCAATTTCTGTGGTGTAAATTCTCCAAACCGGTCATGGCCAATTTCGAACTGCCCACTTGCTGTCACTAAACAGAGTTACAAAGACAGGTACACACACAAGTAGCTCTCACCAGCTTGTAGGAGCTGGCTGCAACATGTCACTGGACAGAAATAAATGTATAGAACTGGTAATAGAAGTCCTGACGGCTTTCTTGATATCATTTGAACATACTAAGTACATTCTCCTCATGGTGCCTTCTATCTTGTTTTCTTGTCTTGGAATGTTTTCCCCCAAGTATCCACGGACACAGTCCCCCCTCCTCCCCTACGCCGAGTCACATCGGTCTTTACTCAAATACCTTTTCAGTGAGGCCCTTCTGCCTTTCCTACTGAAAACATGCAATCCACCTTCCTCCTCACACATCCTTTCTGAGCCTCCAGTTTTCTTCAGGAGATGCCACCCTCTTGGGTCCTATTGTGATCATTTTGTTTGCTTCCCTGACACAATGTAAGATCCCCGACAGCAGGAGTCATCTGTTGGCTTCACTGCTAGAACCTCCGAACTGAGAACAGAACCTGGCACACAGGAGACGCCCGGTACTCACGGAAGGCAGCAGTGACCCATCAAACGCTACCTACTGTTGCTTAAGACACGAAACCGTCTCAGACTACACGTGTCTACAGCTCCTCTTGAGTGCTTTGACTCCACCATACCCTTGAGGTTTTCTACTCCTTCAAATCCAGCTCAAAACAGCAGGACTGAGGCCCTAGGGAAAAATTACTTTGTCTACAGGTACCTCTAGCATGAGATCATTCCTGATAGATCGGCATTTTAAAATTTCAGCCTGCTTCGCCTAAGCAGCAGCTTCTTAAATATAAACACAGTTTATTGTATCCTCCTGAGCACCTAGCTTGCCTTCTGGCAAATAGGTAACCATAGGTTGGATGGCCTGCATGTCAACACTACTCTAAGTGTGGTCCACGATCCAGCAAGAGCAGCATGATGTGGTAGCCTGTGAGAAGCGCTCAGGTCCCACCCCAAACGTGCGAGATCTCTGCAGTTGAGTTCCTGGGAATTTTTTTTTTTTTTTTTTTTTTTTGAGATGGAGTCTCGCTCTGTCACCCAGGCTGGAGTGCAGTGCAGTGAACTTGGCTCACTGTAAGCTCCGCCTCCCAGATTCACGCCATTCTCCTGCCTCAGCCACCCGGATAGCTGGGACTACAGACGCCCACCACCACGCCTGGCTAATTTTTTGTATTTTTTAGCAGAGACAGGGTTTCACCATGTCAGCCAGGATGGTCTCGATCTCCTGACCTCATGATCCATCAAAAGAGAGAAGTTATACTTCTCAAAAGAGAAGTACTCATCAAAAGAGAGAACTTGGGTGATTCTCCTAGGGTATCCTCTTGAGCTGCTGGCGTCTCACACTTACGTCAGTTTCTGGACTTTGCATCTTGGATTTTTCAGTGCAAGACAGAGACCCTTCACAGAGGAAGCATGAAGTTTGCTGTTACTCAGGTCTAGCTCATGCAGATTCTCATTCGTGACCAATGTAGAACAAATACTGTTCCAGGCGTGCATCCTGGAATCAACCTCGCTTGTCCTTCATGAGGGAGAGAGAGAACACCATAAGAGCAAAGTAGCCTCAAGCAGCACCTGGAACACCACCTACGGGACACAGAAAGAAGCCCTAACAAAATTATTACAATTTTCCTAATGGGGCTGGGTGCAGTGGCTCACGCCTGTAATCCCACCACTTTGGGAGGCCAAGGCAGGAGGATCACTTGACGTCCGGAGTTTGAGACCACCATGGCCAACGTGGTGAAGCCCCATCTCTACTAAAAACACAAAAATTAACCAGGCGTAGCAGTGCATGCCTGTAATCCCAGCTACTTGGGAGGCTGAGGCAGGAGAATGGTTTGAACCTGGGAGGTGGAGGTTGTAGTGAGCTGAGATCGCACCATTGTACTCCAGACTGGGTGACAGAGCGAGACTCTGTCTCAAAAAAAAAAAAAAAAAAAAAAGACCGGGCACAGTGGCTCACACCTGTAATCCCAGCACTTTGGGAGGCCAAGGTGGGCTGATGACAAGGTCAGGAAATCAAGATCATCCTGGCTAACACAGTGAAACCCTGTCTCTACTAAAAAATACAAAAAGTTAGCTGGGTATGGTGGCAGGCGCCTGTAGTCCCAGCTACTCGGGAGGCTGAGGCAGGAGAATGGCATGAACCCGGGAGGCAGAGGTTGCAGTGAGCTGAGATTGTGCCATGCACTCTAGTCTGGGCAACAGAGCAAGACTCCGTCTCAAAAAAAAAAAAAAAAAAAAAAAAAAGAAATTTCCTAATGCAATGGGCTCTGAATGTTAAGAGTAATCGAGTATTAAAGTCATAAATCAAGCTTTTTATTTCACAAGAGATGAGGGAAGTAAAATAGAAGAAACATTTCTTAAGTACCTAAAGGGTATATGCAGTTATACCCCGCAGGCCCACAGCTGCAGCACTGTTAAGAGTCATGTTTCCAGTTTTGGCAGAGGTGGGTGGGGGTGGGGCAGGGGGGGTTGTGCACACACACGTCCATTTTCAAATGAAGATTTCTGGGGCCCATCTCATATCTCTTAATCAGAATATCCCCAGGATAGGAAATGAAAACTGAAATCAATGTGCAGTTTAATGTCCCTGTACTCAGCCATCCCGGACGAAGCATACAGGCCTGTTTTTGTGCCAAATAATACTGAAAACGGACAAAAACACCTTCACTACCTGCTCCAGGAAAGAGCTGCTCTTGGAAGATAAGAGTAGGAGCCAACTTCCTGGCTTACTGACCCATGCTAATCCTCAACACTTGCTTCAAGACTCTGGCCCATCAATGCAAGGCAATTATCTGAAACTCTGTCCAATCCAAACCAATTCTCTCTCTTTCATTACCCACCCTAAAACTCACCCACCTTAAAAATCATCCAGCTCAGGTTCTAGAACTCTATACATGTCCTCCTCCGACTTCGTGCTCCCAAGACATGACTAGACTCTATAAGGTATCTCTCCTTTACTGAAGTAAAAATCATAAGCTTAGTTTTGCAGGACCTCATTCTTGTCCTTCTGGGTTACAGCAAGCTGACCCATCTGAACTTCAGCTCTAACGAGCTGGGAATGACTATCCCCCTGATTCTTAAAGCTTTGAGACACTCAGCTTACAACCTCAAGTATCTGTGGTAAGTCTTTGGCTCCCTAGATCTGTTGGGTGGGAGGGCGGGGGTTGCAAAACCACCCCTAGTTCCCATGATCCATTGGGAGGGTTGACAGCACTCAGCACTGTAGCAAAAGGAGACAGGGAAATGAGCAAAGGAAAATGTATCTATGTGTGGAGCAGTGGTTCTCAAATTTTAATGTGTATCAGCCTCACCTGGGGGGTGGTTATTCTTTATTTTGTTTTTGAGACAGGGTCTCACTCTGTTGCCCAGGCTGGAGTGCAGTGATGTGTTCTCCACTCGCTGCAACCACTGCCTCCTTGGCTCAAGCAATCCTCCCACCACAGTCCCCAAGTGTCTGGGACCACAGGTGTGTGCCACCACACCCAATTAATAACCACTCAGTCATGGGCATTCAGTTACATACGAGTAGATGTCTTAGCATAATGCCTGGTACTTAAACCTTCCATATTGTATGCCTAAGATATAAAGATCTGTCTGTAAGTAGATCAATTAAATTAGCTAGGAAACTAGATGATGCCTAAAGGACAATATTCTTTCAAGCTGGAGCTGCTCCAGACCATCTGGTCAGAAATAAGCATGAATACAGAACGACAACACATCCCTGGTTTTGCATGAAAGAATTTGCACAGAGCCTGAGAAAATAGGAGAAAGTTGAGAAAGAAATGGTTTGTAATACTCACTCCAGAATTTCCAAGTCCCTTTCAAGGATGTGACTGCTAACAGAAAGCCTTAGCTTATTTAACCTTTTACAGTGCTTTAGGCAAAATGAAGAAGCTTGGAGTTCTTCGTCCCCCGGAATATTAAGGTCAACTTCAAAGATATGACCCAGCATCTTCTTCGCCAAGTCTTCCTCCTGGGACTCGTGTAGGCAGTGAAAAAGTTGTAGAACATGAAATTGGAGAGAGGCACTTTCAGCCTTACCTAACTCTTCTCCCCACTTTAATAATTCCTCCATTACCCTGGGAGACATTTTACAATGCAACGTATCTTCCAGTTCTCTTGCTAGGTTTTTTTTAAAAAGACCGAAGAAGAACAGAACCACTGGAGTCCAGTAGGCTTCTTTGTTAAGCAAGACATCTCGCAGTAATATCTTCATCTCTTGTGGCTTCGTGGAATGGGGAAGGAGTTCTCTAGGTTCCTCTAGCACGAAGGACATGGCTGCAAAAAACTCCTGGAAACTTAGGTGGGTGAAAGTAATGCAACCCCTACAGTCGTTGCCTTTTTGAATAATATTGAACTTGTAGAGACAATCAATGAAAGGCACTTCCAGGCCCTCGAGCTCAGTGTCTTCTCTGTCAAACGTGAAGTTTATAGACCACAGCCCCTCCATGGCCAGATTGCAGAGGGCCCTCCATTGTCCTGGCCAGCTTTCATCTGCCAAATCCACCTCTGCTGTGGAGAACAAGTTGGAGAAAAAATAGGCATACAGACTGGTGGTGGTCTGTGTGATTGACTGGAGATCATAATACCTCACCTTCGACAGCTTCAGACAGGAACATACGGTCCAACACACCATGGGGGCACTGCAGGAATGAAAGAGATTTTCGTTTTTTCTTATCTGTTGCAGGATTTTCTCAACCTCCCTTGAGTCTTCAAAGTGTCTCATGAAATATACCCACAGGTCTTCCTCTGTGAACCCTGTAATTTGTACAAAGCAGGGATTCACTAAGGAGGGCTTAAGATCTATCACAAAACAGTTCTTGATCGTGATCAGTAAGGTAGCCAGGGGAACCAATTCTTTCTTCACCAAGCTGAGTAGGATTTTGGTTACCGGGAGCTCCTGGTACCAGTCTGTACATGGTGAGCCATCATTCAAGCTCTCAGAGCTTGGCTCAGATATGATTATTTCCTCAAAGCCATCAATAATAAACAGGAGCTTCTCTGGTTGAGACATGAACTCTTCAATGGGGGCATCGGAATCAGGCCAATCCAAAGAAATCAATTCAGCAAAGCTAGTTTCTTTCATGTACCTTATTTTATGGCAGCTGAGAAAGAACACATAGGAGAATTTTTCCTGAAAGAGAACTCCATTTGCCCAGTGCAGCATAGCCTGCATTGCCAAGGTGGTCTTCCCAACCCCTGCCCTCCCTACCACGACTATCGTCTGAGCCTGGGTTCTAGTCCTCTTAGGATCCAGTAGGCGCTGCAGTTCCTCATGTTCACCCTCTGATGTATTACGGATATATACGTGGTCTTTAGGCCAATCGATTTTGTCCCATGTCTCCAAAAGTTTAGCCGTCATCTTCTCTCTGTATTTTCTTCTGTGGTCTAGAGATGGGGAAGGGGGGAGAACAATGGTAAGAATAAGTTTCAGAATTAGGAATGATTCAATTACAAAGTTCCTACCCCAAAGACTTGAATAAGATAAACCCTGCCTTCCCAGGTTTTGTGGGAATGCAGTGGTAGAAAGTTACAAAAGGAGGCTGAGGCAGGAGAACGGCGTGAACCCGGGAGGCGGAGCTTGCCGTGAGCCGAGATCGTGCCACTGCACTCCAGCCTGGGTGACAGAGACTCTGTCTCAAAAGAAAAAAAAAAATTGCAAAAGGTGAAGACAGTTAAATAATCTGATGGTATACACAAATGAGAAATACACAACAATGTAAGAGATCAAGAATACCTTTAGGAGAGGGCAGAGAAGGGATCATAGTGAGAAGTCTCTCACTGGAGGAAAATACACTAAGAGGGGAGAAGAATCATCAGAAGAGAAGTCAGTCTGAAGTCCTTTCAGACAGGGTGGAAGGCCAAGGTGAATGCCTACCCAGAATTTTTTCTGCAAGCCCCTTGAGGGTGCCTACCCCGTTCTCTGACCAGCTCAGAATCCCAGAAACACCTTCTAGCCGGTAGAGGGGGCCCCATGAGCCCTCCTCACTCACCAGCTATCAGATTGTATCTCACTTCCTCGAAACACTTGAGGGCAACAAGGGATTTGGGCAGATGAGAGTCCCCCACTCACTGAAGACTGAGCCAACTCACTAGGGAACTGGTAACTGTAGAGCCTGCCAGTTTCCCAGGTCCCTGTGCCCATACAGCTTCAGCTGGTGAGGGCTTGGACTCTAGGCTGCCCTGAAGATCAAGGCTTTGTCTCTCCCAGTCTTCCCATTCCTGGGTTTCTTCCCAAAATGACTACTGTGGGGTCAGTCACAGCACAAGAGCCAGCACGTCTAGAGAGGCTGGGGTGAGAAGGGATTGAGCCTAGCTGTTCTTAGAGGCCTTCTGGGGCCTGTTAAGTATCCTGAGACAGAAATGAGCATTCTAGAGTACACTGACCAAGGTACGTGGTAGGAGGCTGGATCGTGAATATCTTTGCTTCGAAAACCAAGGAATGAGACACCTTAATTTTTTAAAGCTCCTGGTTTTGTAAAGAATAGATTATGATGCATCAGTGTAAGAAAGGAGGCAGGGAAAACAGTCAGAAAGCTGCTACTATCTTCATCTAAGTGAAAGTGGGCACCTGGTAGACTAGAATGTATTTGTAGAATATACCCCATAAGGATATATAACTATTACATATCTGTAAAAAAAATTAGGAATGAGTGGTAATCACCATTCTACTTTCTACTTCTATAAGTTTTTTAGATCCCATATATTAGTGAGATGGGGCAGTAATTGCCTTTTTGTGCCTGACTTATTTCATTTATCATAATATCCAGGTTCATCCATATAGTCACAAATGATAGAATTTCCTTCTTTTTAAAGGCTGAATAGTATTCTATTACATCTATAGGCCTTATTTTCTTTATCCATTCATCTGTTAATGGATACCTAGGTTGATTTCATATCTTGGCTATTGTGAATAGTGCTGCAATGAACATGGGAGTGAAAATCTCTCTGACATACTGATTTCTTCTTGCCAAGTGAAATAAGCCAGACACATAAAGACAAATACCACTTGTATGTGGAATCTAAAAAAGTAAAACTCAGAAGTAGAGAGTAGAACGGTGATTACCAGAGGCTGGGGAATGGGGTGGGGGAAGGAGAGAGGAAGAGGAGAAATTTTGAGCAAAGGGTACAAAGTTTCAGGTAGACAAGAGGAATGAGTTCTGTGATGTATTGCATAGCAATGTAACTGTAGTTAATAATGTATTATATAGTTCAGCATTTCAGAAAGAATAGATTTTAAGTGTTCTCACCACAAAGAAAAAGTAAGTGTTGTGGATTGAGGAGGTTCGAGATGGCTGACTAGAGACATTGGGTGCCAGTTCTTAGAACCAAAATTACAAATAGATAATTACAACCATGTGTGGTGGCTCATGTCTGTAATCCCAGCACTTTGGGAGGCCGAGGCAGGTGGATCACCTGAGGTCAGGAGTTCAAGACCAGCCTGACCAACATGGTGAAACCCCGTCTCTACTAAAAATACAAAAAGTAGCCAGGCGTGGTGGCACACGCCTGTAACCCCAGCTACTCAGG
Organism: Macaca mulatta; assembly: GCF_049350105.2. Taxonomy (NCBI): domain Eukaryota; kingdom Metazoa; phylum Chordata; class Mammalia; order Primates; family Cercopithecidae; genus Macaca; species Macaca mulatta. The sequence continues at coordinate 68,270,680 of NC_133424.1, forward strand.
AGGCTGAGGCAGGAGAATCACTTGAACCAGGGAGGCGGAGGTTGCAGCAAGCCAAGATTGTACTCCAGCCCAGGCAATGGGGCAAGACTATACTCCAGCCTGGGCAATGGGGCAAGACTCTGTCTCAAAAACAAACAAAACAAATAGATAATCACAATTCAAATAGAGTATCAGGAGAGAATACTCGAGCCCAACAGTGAACTCATAGGAAGAAGCTGGGGCACAGAAAAAGGAAGAGAGGCCAACTTGGCCAGCAGAGATCAGCTAGGATAGGCTTGCCTTGCCCAGCTGCACCCAACTTCACTACCACCCCTCCATGACTGATCATGAAGCCCGAGCCACTATGCATTCCACAGATCAGCCCATCGCCTGATGCACAAGAAAGTTTCTCCTGGTGAACAAAGATCAAGCATAAAAGCTACTGCAACTGCTGCAGCTGGCTCTAACCTACAAGTGTCATCTACTGGACTAGATGTCAAACTATACAACCCAATATGAAAGCTGCTGACACAAGTAAACAGTGCTTGGGAACCAGATAAGCTTCAAGACCTCACCAACCTGGCTCCACAGGAGACCAAGAGCCTACGCACACACCTAGTAAACCACTACTAAAACCACATTTAGAAAGCCACTGCACTAATACTGTCTATAACCAAGGAATTCATACAGAGTCTTTGTCAATGAAAGCACTCAGAAAAGCCAAATGACCCTACTAAACATACATTATAGTCACATTCTCAAGGGAAAAAAATAGTCCCATCTAAACAGTAAATGCAAAAATAAGAAGTGATAGTTTCTTCACATAAGACACTAGTGTACAATTCTTGGCATATGAAAAAACCCAGGGTGTTATGACACCCCTAAAGGATTGTACTAACTCTGTAGCAATGGATCCTAACCAATGGACCCTAACCAAAATGAAAATGTAAAAAATGCCAGATAAATAATTTAAAATATTTTAAAGAAGCTCAGTGAGATCCAAGATAAATCATAAAATCTGTACAAAGAAATCAGAAAATAAATTCAGGATATGAATGAGAAATTCACCAAAGATATTTTTGAGAGAAAAATAAAACAAAACTTCTGGAAGTGAAAATTCATTGAAGTTACAAAATATAGCTGAAAATTTCAACAGATTAGACAAAGAAGCGGAAAGAATCTCAGAACTTGAAGGTCTTTCAAATTAATTTAGTCAGACAAAAATAAACAAGATTTAAAAAAATGAACAAAGCCTTCGAAAGGTATGGGACTACATACAATGTCTGAACCTATGAATCATAGGTATTCCTGAGGGAGAAGAAAAAGCAAGAAGTTTTAAAAACCTGTTGTGGTAATAATTGAGAAAAACTTCCCTACTCTGGCAAGAGATCTAGGCATCCTAAGAGGCTTAATGAACTTCAAAAAAATGCATTGCAAGTAGGTCCTCACTATGATATTTATTCATCAGACTAAGTTTAATGCGAAGGAAAAAACCTCCTAAAATCAGTAAAAGAATCTAGTCACCTATGAAGCAAATCCCATCAGACTAACAGCAGACTTCTCAGCAGAAAACTTACAAGCTAGAAGGAACTAGAATTCTATTTTCAAAGGTGTTTTGTTTAAAGAAATAAAAACTGTTAACCCCAAGTTATTGTATCCTTCTACAATAAGCTTTATAAATGAATAAATAAAGTCTTTCTCAGACAAGCAAACAGTGAGGGAATGTGTCACCACTAGACTTGTACTACAGGAAATACTGGAAGGAGTTCTAAACATGGAAATAAAAGGTTGATACTTGCCATCATAAAAACACACAAAAGTATGGAATACACGAGTCTTATAAAGCAATTACACAAAGGAGAAAGAAATCAAATGATAACATGACAGAATTCCATCAAATCACAAAGAAAAGGAACAACAAAAAATCTGCAAAGCAACTAGAAATCAACATTGTAACTGGAAAAAAAGGTCATATATCAATATTAACCTTCAACATACATGGATTAAATGTTCTTCTTAAAAGATATAAATTGGAAGAATAGATTTTAAAACATAAGCCAAATATATGTTGCTTTAAAAAAAACTAATCTTACTTCACTATAGACTGAAGGTAAAAGGTTAGAAAAAGATTCCACTTTTCCCCCTTTGCTTCACAAAAAGCAAACTGGAGTAGCTATACTTATATTAATTGAAAGAGACGTTCAACCAGCAATAGTTTAAGAAAAGGCAAAGAAGGTTATTATATAATGATAAAAGGATCAATTCAAGAAGATATAACAATCCTAAATATATATAAATCCATATCAGAGTACCTAGATTCATAAAACAAATACTAGACCTAAAGACAGCAAAACAACAATAATAGCGGGAGACTTTGACACCCCACTAACAGCACTAGACAGATCAAGACAGAAAATAAACAAAGGAAGTCTGAATTTAAATTGGACTTTAGACCAAATGAACCTAACACACATTTACAGAACCTTCTACTCAACAACTGCAGAATATACATTCTTTTCATCAGTTCATGGAACATTCCTTGAAATAGACCATATGTTAGGCTACAAAACAAGGCTCAATAAATTTTTTAAAAATTGAAATTGTATCAAGTATCTTCTCAAACTACAGTGAAATAAAACTAGAAATCAATCTCAAGACAAACTCCCAAAACTATGCAAATGCATGGAAATTAAACAACTGCTCCTAAACAATCTTTAGGTCAATGACAAAATTAAGACAGAAATTAAGTTTTTTGAAACTAAAATGGAGACACATCAAAACCTCTGATACAGCAAAATCAGTTTTAAGAAGTTTATAACATTAAATGCTTACGTTAAAAAAAAAATACAAATTAACAACCTAACAATGCAACTCAAAGAAAAAGAATAAGAACAAATCAAACCCAAAGCTAGAAGAAAAATAACAAATCAGAGCAGAAATAGAGACCAAAATAACAATACAAAGGATCAATAGAACTAAAGGTTGGTTACTTTAAAAGATAAACAAGATTGATAGATGCCTAGCTATACTAACTAATTAATGAAGAGAAGATTAAACAAACTCAATCAGAAATGAAGAAGGAAACATTACAACTGATACCACAGAAACACAGAAGATCAGAGACTACTATGGACAACTCTATACTCAAACTAAAAAACGAAGAAGGAATAAATTTCTGGGAACATACAACCTACCAAGATTGAATCAATATAAATCCTGAACAGATCAAAAATAAGGAGTGAATCAGTAATTTTTAAAAAAATTAACAAAAAAAATCCCAGTACCAGATGTATTTTACAACCAAATTGTACAAGACACACAAAAAAGAACCAGTACCAATCCTACTGAAACAGTTGCAGAAAAAAATGTTGAGGAGGGAGTACCTGCTAACTCCTTTTATGAAGCCAGTATCATCCTGATACCAAAGCTCAACAAGGACACAAAAAGACAATTACAGACCAATATCCCTGATGAACATTAGTGTAAAAATCTTCAACAATACCAGAAAACTGAATCCAACAACATATAAAAAAGATAATACACCATGACCAAGTAGGTTTTAATCCAGGAATACAAGGACGGTTCAACACTTACAAATCAATAAATGTGATTCACCACATAAACAGAATTAAAAACAAAACCATATGATCATCTCCATAGATGCATAGAAGCATTTGGTAAGATTCAGCATCCCTTCATTAAAAACCCTCAACAAACTAAGCTTCAAAAGGAACATATGTCAAATTAATAAAAGCCATATATGACAAACCCACAACCCACATTATACTGAATGGGAAAAAGTTGAAAACAGTCTCCCCAAGAACTGAAACAAGACAAGAATGCCGACTTTCGCCACTCCTATTCAACACAGTACTGACAGTCATAGTCAGAGCAATCAGGCAAGAGAAAGAAATAAAAGGTATCTAAATTGGAAAGGAAGAAGCCAAATTATCTGTTGATAATATGATCTTATATATAGAAAATGCTAAAAACTCCTTCAAAAGACTCCTAGATTTGATAAATGAATTCATAAAGTTTTAATATTAAAACAAATCAATGTAGAAATATCAGTAGCCTTTCTATACACCATAATGATCAAGCTGAGGACCAAATTAAGAAGGCAATCCATTTACAATAGCGTAAAAAACAAAACAAAACAAAACAAAAAAAACACCTAGGAATGTTCAACCAAAGAGGTGAAAGATCTCCACAAGGAAAACTACAAAAAACTTAAGAAATTATAGATGACACAAGTAATGTTCATGGATCACAAGAATAAATGTCATTGAGATGACCATACTTTCCAATATATCGATTCAATGCAATTCCTATCAAACTCCCAGCGACATGTTTCACAGAATTAGAGAAAACAAACCTAAAATTCTTATGGAACCAAGAAAGAGCCCTAATAGCCAAAACAATCAGAAGCAAAAAGGATAAATTTGTATGCATCACATTACCTGACTTCAAATTATACTACCAGGATATAGTAAACAAAACAGCATGGTACTAGTACAAAAATAAACATATAGATCAATGTAACAGAATAGAGAGACCAGAAATAAAAATATATATCTACAGCTAGCTGATCTTCCACAAAGTCAATAAAAACATACACTGGGAAAAGGGCAGTCTGTTCAATAAATGGTGCTGGGAAAGCTGGCCAGCCACATGCAGGAGAATAAAACTGGACCCTGTCTCTCACCATATCCAAAAGCTAACTCAAGATGGAATAAAGATTTAAATGTAAGACCCAAAACTGTAAAAATCCTAGAAGAAAATCTAAGGAAAACTTTTCTGAACATTGGCCTTGGCAAAGAATTCATGACTAAGACCTCAAAAGCAAATGCAAGAAAAACAAAAATAAACTAATGTGATTTAATTAAAAAGTGTCTACACAGCAGAAGAAGTAATCAAGTTAACAGATATCCTGCAGGATAGGAGAAAATATTTGCAAAGTACACATTCAAAGGGCTAATATCCAGAACCTACAAGGAACTCAGTTTAAACAAAATAATCCCATTAAAAAATAGAGAAAGAACATGAGCAGACATTTTTTAAAAGAAGACATACAAATAGTCAAGAAGCATTAAAAAAATGCTCATTACCACTAGGCAGAGAAATGCAAATTAAAGCCTCTGTCAAAAAACCCAAATGTTCGCAAAGATTCAGAGAAAATAGAACACTTGTACACTGTTGGTATGAAAGTAAATTAGTAAAAAAATCTATGAAAATATTAGATTTCTCAAAGAACTAAAAATAGAACTACCATTTGATCTAGCAATCTCACTACTGGGTATCTACTCTAAGAAAAAAAAAAAAAAAAATCAAAGATACCAGCACTCCTGTGCTTATTGCAGCAGTATTCACAATAGCAAAGATATGGAATCAGCATAAGCGTCTATTAATGGATGGTTGGATAAACGTGGTGTGTGTGTATACACATGAAGAGTATTCATAAAAAACAATGTATTTTTCAGCAATATGGATAGAAGTGGAGGCCATTATCTTAAGTGAAATAAGTCCGACACAGGATAATACCACATGTTCTCACTTATAAGTCAGAGCTAAATAATGTGTACACATGTACATATACAATGGAATAATAGACATTGGAGACCCAGAAGGGTGGGAAGGTAGGAGGGAATTGAGGGATGGAGAATTCCTTTAATAGATACAATGCAGACGATTCAGGTGATGGCTCCACCAAAAGCCCAGACTTTACTACTACACAATATATCCATGTAACAAAATGGAATGCAAAGTATGTATTGAGTCAATATAATATTTCTATTAATTTGGCAAATATTTGAAAGAATTTTTATTGATAGTTGGAAGGAAAAAGACACAATATCACAGTGGATGACATTTTTTTACAGCCTTTTAGAGGATCAATTTGACTATAAACTTTAGATTATATCTTTTTGTCTAGGAGTCCTACTTTAAGACTGTCTTCTACAGAAATATTTATGGATATGCACAATATGATATGGACATTTATCAAAGTATTGCTTAATGTTTTTAAAAAAGCCTGGAAGCCTAGATTTCTGTCAACAGGAAAAGGTTAAATATAAACCATGACGTATCCATACAAAGGTATATGGCAAAAGAATAATTACTCGATGTGATCCCAGAAAAATGATTAAGGATCTGGAGAAGAACTTATCGTGGATTATCTTGGTGGAGGTGGGGTGGCTAATACAATTGCACGATATCCTCCTAACGTAGGAGCAGAGGGAGATGAGGCACAGACACCCAGAGGAAAAGACATAGCAGGTGGCAATGAGGCCACAGAGGTGGAGATGAGAGTCATGAGGCCACAACCCAAGAAATACCGGCAGCCACCATAGCTGGAAGAGACCATAACAGATCTTCCCCCTAGAACCTTTCTACCAACACCTTGATTTCAGTTATTTGATGTATTAGTCTGTTCTCACACTGCTAATAAAGACATACCCAAGACTGGGTGATTTATTAAGAAAAACAAGTTTGATGGACTCACAGTTCCACATGGCTGGGGAGGCCTCACAATCATGGCGGAAGGTGAAGCGGGAGCAAAGACACGACTTACATGCTGGGAGGCGAGAGGGCATGTGCAGGGGAACGCCCCTTTATAAAACCATCAGGTCTCTGGAGACTTATTCACTATCATGAGAACAGCGAAGGAAAGACCCACCCCATGAATCAGTTACCTCCCATCAGGCCCCTCCCATGACACATGGGAATTACAGGAGCTACAATTCAAGATGAGATTTGGGTGGGGACACAGCCAAACCATATCATTTGGCCTCTCAAAGAGCTGTTTTGTTGGTTTTTGTTGGTTTTTTTTTGTTTTTGTTTTTGTTTTGTTGTTTTTGAGATGGAGTCTTGTTCTGTCACCAGGCTGGAGTGCGGTGGCACGATCTCGGCTCGCTGCAAGCTCCGCCTCCCAGGTTGAAGCAATTCTCCTGCCTCAGCCTCCCGAGTAGCTGGGGCTACAGGTACATGCCACCACGCCCGGCTAATTTCTGTAGTTTTAGTAGAGATGGGGTTTCACCATGTTGGCCAGGATGGTCTCCATCTCTTGACCTCGTGATCTGCCTGCCTCAGCCTCCCAAAGTGCTGGGATTACAGGTGTGAGCCATCGTGCCCAGATTTGTTTTAAGCTATCCAGTTTGTCATACAATTGGTTAACAGTGGCCCTAGGAAACTACTGCAGCACACAACCTTCATTGCAAGACTCAGCATCAATTTATAGGCCCAGGATACTGAATGCTAATGCTGTCACACACAGGAGAAATGATGTTATGGGAGGATAGAAGGGAAGAGAGATACCTACCATGACAAGAAGTCAGTAGATAACTGATTGGAAAACTAAGAAATAGCAGGAAATATGAATCATTTATGACCATAGAAACAAATATCAGAAGTAGCCCCCAAGAGTAGAGCAGACCTCAAGAGCTGGCCTGGAGGATTGATGGTTTGCATTACAAGTTCTGTTTCTGTGACTCTTTGGGGCTTGCATACATGCACAGGTATTTCTTTGATAAAACTAAACTTAGTACTAGAATGTATGTTTTACTTTCTCAGTGTGAAAATCTCCATAGGGCCACCGACACAAAAACTACAGATGCCTATTAATTCACCTGTTAATAGATAACCTCAATATCAGTTATTTAACAAAAGCACAAAGTCCAGAAGCAGACACCAGTGTGTGAGAACCTGCAGGAAAAGCAGATAATCAAGTTTATAGTAACCTATTTTTCTGTAGGAGATTGGTCAGGGTGGTGGGAGAAATTGTAGGAAAAATGCAAACCTTGGAAGGCAGTGGGGTGCGGGGGGGTTGCAAAGCTTCAGCTAAGAATGAGTTGAAGGCAGTGGTTCTTAACCCGGGGCAAAGGGTAAGAAGTAGGTACAAAAGAATGCAGGGGAGTTTATCTTAATAGCTTGTTTATCATGTCTCCAGAAACACGGCCTTTCATCACCCATGTGCAGGGGCGGGGCATGACCATGTGAATTGCCCACAAGTATGTTGACTCAAGGCCTTTGTCATTAAATCTGTTCTAAATAAATGCCCGCAATGCCACCTTGTCAGGGCCACAGCTGCTAACTCTTTACAGCACCCTCCTCCGTGTCTGGGCAGCCCGGTCCCCTAGCCTGCTCTTTTGCTGGATATCTGTGTCTGAGTACATTTTTTCATCCATCATTCGGCCAGGGTCTGTGGATTAGACCTGGCATTTTTCAATAAATTGTACTGGAAGAAGTAGTTGGGAAGAGCTTTTAATTTCTTGCATACCATAAATTGAAGAAAATGTCAGTAGGAGGCAACTCTACTCTGGACCTAGTGAAACCAGTGCTCATCGAGCAACCTGTCCATTACCAACATAAAGTAGTGTACACACCTGCTTCTTCTAGCATCTCTGGTTCTTCTTGGTTTAGATCTTGGCATCCCTGGACCTGTACATTCCCTGAAATAAACAGTGATGATGAGATATGAAAATACCCCAGACTGAAAATGGGCCACAATGATAAAGGCTCTCAGTAGAACCAACTCTATGGCAAACTTGAGAGTGAAGAGACTGGAAGAATCGGAACGCACAGTTTATATTTATTTAAGAGATAGAGTCTCGCTCTGTCACCCACGCTAGAGTGCAGTGGTACCATCTTGGCTCACTGCAACCTTTGCCTCCCGAGTTCAAGAGATTCTCCTGCCTCAGCCTCCTGAGTAGCTGGGATTACAGGCACACACCACCAGGCCCGGCTGATTTTTGTATTTTTAGTAGAGATGGGGTTTCACCATGTTGGCCAGGCTGGTCTTGAACTCCTGACCTCAGATGATCTGCCCGCCTTGGCCTCCCAAAGTGCTGGGATTATACACATGAGCCACTCTGCCCAGCCATAAGTTATTATTTAATAAATACTGGAAGAACTAGATGGAAAGAGCTTAAACTTTTTTATGTACCATAAATTCAAGAAATTTCAGTGTAGGCAGCAAACGTGGACCAATGAAACGAGTGCTCCATCAAGCAACCTGTCAATAATCGACAAAGTAATGTACACACCTGTTTCTTCTTCTGGTTCCTCTGGTTCTTCTTGGTTTGGATCTTGGCATCCCTGGGTCTGCATGTTCCCTGAAATAAACGGTGACGATGAGATATGAAAGTACCCCAGACTGAAAATGGGCCAGCAGGAACAGAAGTCCCCAGTGGAACCACCTTTTTCTATGGCAAATGGGATTGAAGTGACTGGAAGAATCAGAATGCCTAGTTTATATTTTTTATTTATTTTTTGAGACAGAGTCTCACTCTGTCGCCCAGGCTGGAGTGCAATGGTGCAATCTCGGCTCACTGCAATCTCCACCTTCCGGGTTCAAGTGATTTTCCTGCCTCAGCCTCCCGAGTAGCTGAGATTACAGGCACCCACCACGCCTGGCTAGTTTTTGTGTTTTTAGTAGAGATGGGGTTTCACCATGTTGGCCAGGCTGGTCTCGAACTCTTCACCTCAAATGATCCGCCTGCCTTAGCCTCCCAAGGTGCTGGGATTACAGGCATGAGACTTTGTGCCTGACTGTAAGTTATTATTTAATAAGAAATACTGGAAGAACTAGATGGAAAGAGTTTTTAATTTTTTTATGTACTATAAATTCAAGAAATTTCAGCGTAGGCAGCAAATGTGTACCAATGAAACGAGTACTCCATCAAGCAACCTGTTGATTACTGACGTAAAGTAGTATATACACCTGTTTCTTCTTCTAGCTCCTCTGGTTCTTTTTGGTTTGGATCTTGGCATCCCTGGGTCTGCACGTTCCCTGAAATCAACAGGGATGATGAGATATGTAAGTACCCCAGACTGAAAATGTGCCAGCAATAACAGAAGCCCCCAGTAGAACCAACTTTTTCTATGGTAAATGGGATTGAAGAGACTGGAGCAATCAGCATGCCCAGTTTACAGTAAGGTATTATTTAATAAGCAATACTGAAAGAATTAGTTGGAAAGTTTTTAATTTTTTATGCACTATAAACTCAAGAAATTTCAGAGTAGGCAGCGGATGTGGACCAGTGAAACGAGTGCTCCATCAAGCAACCTGTCCGTTATGAACTTAAAGTAGTGGTACACACCTGCTGCTGCTTCGAGCATCTCCACGTCTTCTTGGGTTGGACCTTGGAGCTCCTGGGTCTGCACATTCCCTGAAACAAACAGTGATGATGACATGTGAAAATAACCCAGACTGAAAATGGACCAGCAATAATGGAGGCTCTCAGTAGAACCAACTCCTTCTTTGACAAACTGGAGGTTGAAGGTCTGATTCCTCCAGTTTTCTCAAGCTCCATTAGCCCAACTGAAGATGCAGTGTGCACTCGGGAAAGTCCACAGCACACGCTAAGCACATTCCTGCCTGAGGTCCTTGGCTCCAGCCCTCCCCGCTGTGTGGATCCCCAGATATCTGCTTAGTTCACTCTCAAGGCTCTGCTCAAATCTCACTTCCACAATAGTGCCTGATAAGCCTGATTATGACTACCACCTATATCTTTAATCACATACCTTAGCCTCTCCCCATCTGCCTTATCCTCCATTTGCACTTGTCACGTTTCAACACACCATGTGATTTATGTATTATGTCTATTGCCCGTCTAGGGAGATGGCTAGTCTGTTCATGGATTCATCCCAAATGTGTAGAACAGTACCCCACACAGAGAAGCTGCTCTAATATCTTCGGAATAAAATACCATAGGAATAAAAGCACCAAGAATTGGGTTCAAACCAAGTCCCTCAATTTGCTGCACCATCACCACTCTGAATGTCCCCCTTCCTCGTGAGCTAGAAGACTTCGTCTATGACTCAGTGGCCAAACTCATTTTACTGTGTAGTACATAGTTGCTATGGGCCAATACCTTATAAGGGATTTGCATCTAAAGAGACATGGCTCTAATATTTACAACTCCATTGACTGTCACTGTTTACATGGCTTGTTCTGGTTAGCAAGCTGAGTCCTGTACTTCCTCCAGATGTTCCATGTTCCTTCAGAGAACAAGAATCCATCCTTCTCCAACCATGGTAGCCTAGGCCAAAGAATCCCAGCTCTCTGAAGCTCTACAAACCCTACCTATGGAGTCTGAGTCCTATGTCCACATACTTTAAGCTGAAGTCTGTCCTGAATTCTAACCCTCCTAGAAGCAGGGAACCCAAGTGGGAACTTTTTCCTAGGCATAACCCAAGCAGAAGAAAAGTAGACGATTTTCCCCCATTGCTGGCTCTGGTTTATCCAAAAGCCAACTGTCTGACATGTGGCATTCCTCTGTTGCAAACGAATCCAACACCGTGAGCCTTCCAGGTGATAGCTTTACTGTCAAGGATCAGGCATCACCATCTGGATCTTAATAGATGAAGACTCTAGATTTAGCTGGGACCACCTGCCGTAAGAGCCACGCTGTTCTAGATGAACAGCCTAGCAGGACCAGTACATGGCTTCAAAGAGAAAACAAAGGTTAAAAATTAGTAAGTTTTTGCTTATTCTCCCTAATGCTTAGGGAACTTTGCAAGGACATCAAGAAATAGCAAAGAGCAGGTGTATGGAAGTTCCACCAGTCCCTCACCAGGCCTAGGTATTCCTCCATTCTCTGGTGAGGCGCACTTATCTGAGTATGTTTTAAATGCCAGAGGAGCATGTTTTTAGATCACCAGCCTCTTCTTCCTACACCCAACATTACTCCCCCAGGCCCCATCGATTTACTTAGTAGGGTCTTTATCCTAATCCTAGCCACCCCTGAATGGAGGGAAGCACGGGTGGTTTACACATAAATATGCACTTAAGTCAGTGTGGTCCCTATTCCCATTGCATGTGTTAAACCTCACTGCCAATGTGGAGGATGATGGGGGAAAGTTTGGCCTTGTCTTCAAGGTTGCCCCCAAAAAATGCTTTAGTGGGAAGCGATTCCTACATAATTAAAAATGCAATGAAGAATATAGAGTACTTTTAAACGTTTGAATGTTTATGTATATAACGAAATAACTTTGAAAAGTATGAATTCTACCCAGGCATGGCCAAATGATTTTTGACAAAGTTGCAGAAGCAATTCAATAGAGAAAGCTCTTTTCAACAAACAGTGCTGAAGCCAATGGATATCTATACATGGAAAAAATAAAGAAAAGGGATGGCAACCTAAACTTTACACCTTATTCAGGAGAAAAAAAAAAAAAAAAAAAAAAAAAAAAAAAAAAAAACAACCCAAAGGAGAGAATAGATTTAAGTATAAAAGGTAAAAACCAGCCCAGCACGTTGGCTCACACCTGTACTCCCAGCACTTTGAGAGGCTGAGGCAGGCAGATCATGAGGTCAGGAGTTTGGGACCAACCTCGCCAGCATGGGGAAACCCCGTCTCTAATAAAAATAGAAAAATTAGCTGGGCATGGTGGCAGGTGCTTGTAATCCCAGCTACAGGGGCTGAGGCAGGAGAATCACTTGAACCCTGGAGGCAGAAGTTGCAGTGAGCCAAGATCATGCCACTGCACTCCAGCCTGGGCTACAGAGCAAGACTCCATCTAGGAAAAAAAAAAAAAAAAGTTAAAACTATGACACATTTGCCTTTGATTATTCTCTTTTGGCTATGAAATAAAGTCTAATTCCTTTTAAAATAATCCCAATTCTGACTTCCATTTGTACACCTATGCAAGCCAGTATACAGGGCACTAAGAACCATCTGATCCACCAGTGGAAGAAATAGATTATTCGACTGCAAATTTGCAGACATATCCTTGGGTGGGGTGGAGGGTGTGTGTGTAGTGAAGTGACACTCTCCCAGCTCTGATACTGCTGGCGAGGCGCCATGCTTAAACAATCACTCATAAACCACCAGGGCAAGTGACGCTATCAGATAAAAAACCACCCCAAAGATCAACTAACATGGGAGTTCCTTCTCCGTGCCCAATGCCTTCTAAGCATTTCACCCTAGAAATGTAGAGATTGGAACAGTGCACCCAGTTTAAGAATTGCGGCCCCGTGGTAAGATCATTTGTCCAAGGTTACCGTTCGTCAGCTGGAACTAGCCTTTGAATCCAGGCATCCTGACTCTAGAACCTGAGCCCTTAAGCCAATAATCCCTAAAAGACAGTACATGGGTCCCTGTATACACATGTGTGTCCGCAAACTCACTCTCAAATGCATATCCCACAGCACTGGTCAAGTACAGAGATACTCACGGTACAGTTTCCTAGATGATGGGGCTAACGGGGCACTAAGAACCACAGGATCCACCTGCCGGGCTTTTATCATCCCCTGCATGACTGGTGAAGTGGATGTGGCCCAAGGCTTTCTTCTGCTTGAGAGGTATCTTCCACATGACCCACGCCTTTAGAAGGCCAAGTAGGAACCAGACAAGGACCAGGGAAATGGGGCTCCTCTGATGTGCCCCGCCTGGCCCTGCAGCCTTCAGGCAGGAAGTTGATGCTGCCATTCAGAATCAGCAACAAGAAACAAAGGAGAAACGATTGAGGGGAGGGACACCCCATCTACCCTGATGTGGTTAAGAGGCATCACTTGCCTCTATCCCAATATCTCACGTACCCCATAAATAGATACACCTACTACGTATCCAGAATTTTTAAAATGTAAGTTTAAATTTAAAAAAAATCAGTGACAAGAAACAGGATAAATGCTTGAGGTGATGGACACTCCATTTACCCCTGTGACTATTACCCAACACATGCCAGGATCAAAATATCTCATATACCCCATAAACATATATACCTACTATGCATCCAGAATTTTTAAAATTTAAGTTTAAATTTAAAAAAATCAGTGACAAGAAACAGGATAAATGCTTGAGGTGATGGACACTCCATTTACCCCTGTGACTATTACCCAACACATGCCAGGATCAAAATATCTCATATACCCCATAAACATATATACCTACTATGCATCCAGAATTTTTAAAATTTAAGTTTAAATTAAAAAAAATCAGTGACAAGAAACAGGATAAATGCTTGAGGTGATGGACACTCCATTTACCCCTGTGACTATTACGCCATGCATGCCAGTATCAAAATATCTCATATACCCCATATATATACCTACTATGCATCCAGAATTTTTAAAATTTAAGTTTAAATTAAAAAAAAAATAGTGACAAGAAACAGGATAAATGCTTGAGGTGATGGACACTCCATTTACCCCTGTGACTATTACCCGATGCATGCCAGTTTCAAAGTACCTCATATACCCCGTAAATATATACACCTACTATGTATCCAAAAACTAAGTTTATATTTTTAAAACTCAGTAACAAGAAAGAAAGTTCTTCCTTTGAGAGCATTCTCCTCTGTGCAAATTCCTCTCTCCAGGTCTCAATAAAGAGAGATATTTGGTTGGAAACAGAATTTAAGAGTTCTAAATCTCTATTTCCAATCTCTGATATCCTTTCTTCAGGACTAAAACACCAAAAGCAATGGCAACAAAAGCCGAAATTGACAAATGGGATCTAATTGAACTAAAGAGCTTCTGCACAGCAAAAGAAACTGTCATCAGAGTGAACAGGCAATCTGCAGAATGGGAGAAAATTTTTGCAATCTATCCATGTGAGAAAGGGCTAATATCCAGAATCTACAAAGAAATTAAATTTACAAGAAAAACACAACCAACCCCATCGAAAAGTGGGAGAATTATATGAACAGATACTTCTCAAAAGACGACATTTATGCAGCCAACAGACATATGAAAAAAAGTTCATCACCACTGGTCATTAGAGAAATGCAAATCAAAACCACATTGAGATACCATCTCACGCCAGTTAGAATGGCAACCATTAAGTCAGGAAACAACAGATGCTGGAGAGGATGTGGAGAAATAGGAACGCTTTTACACTGTTGGTGGGAGTGTAAATTAGTTGAACCATTGTGGAAGACAGTGTGGTGATTCCTCAAGGATCTAGAACTAGAAATACCATTTGACCCAGCCATCCCATTACTGGGTATATACCCAAAGGATTATAAATCATTCTACTATAAAGACACATGCACACATATGTTTATTGTGGCACTGTTCACAGTAGCAAAGACTTGGAACCAACCCAAATGCCCATCAACAATAGACTGGATTAAGAAAATGTGGCACATATATACCATGGAATACTATGCAGCCATAAAAAAGGATGAGTTCATGTCCTTTGCAGGGACATAGATGAAGCTGGAAATCATTCTCAGCAAACTAACACAAGAACAGAAAACCAAACACTATATGTTCTCACTCATAAGTGGGAGCTAGACAGTGAGAACATATTGACACAGGGAGGGGAACATCACACACTGGGCCTGTCAGTGGGTGGGGGGCTAGGGGAGGGATAGTATTAGGAGAAATACCTAATGTACATGATGGGTTGATGGGTGCAGCAAACCACAATGGCATGTGTATAGCTATATAACAAAACTGCACATTCTGCACATGTACCCGGAACTTAAAGTATAATTTAAAAAAAAAGAAATTAAGACAGTAAAAAAAAAAAAAGAATTCTAAATCACATTCCCTAGTTTTCTGCTTTATATCTGCCTATTACAAACAAGAATATCTGAAGGCTTTAAAAAAGAGAGGGGGACAGGGAAAAAGAGGGTGGAGTGGTGTTCTAGTCTCCATCCCATCCTCCTGCCCACCGGAAGATACACAAAGCCCGAACTTGTATGACTCAGAATGCCCAGTACCCGGGGTTCTGATATGGAAAACTCAGTATTGCCCACTCTCCTTCCCTAGAACTCACTCATTTGCGGGTAGGAAAAGCTGTACATGGTCAAGCCCAGAGCCTTTGGAGACACGCTGCCTGGGCTCACGTCCCAGCTCTCCTGCTCCACCAGCTCTGTGACCTTGGAAAATTTACTTAAGCTGTCTGTGTCTGTTTCCTTCTCTGTAAGATACGAATAACAGGAACTCCTTCTTATAATATTAGTGAAGAGTCAGTACAAATGCATAGAAAGCATTAAGCTAAATACCTGGTTTATGGCCAGGCACGGTGGCTCACGCCTGTAATCCCAGAATTTTGGGAGGCTGAGGCGGGCAGATCACCTGAGGTCAGGAGTTCGAGACCAGCCTGGCCAACATGACAAAAACCCATCTCTACTAAAAATACAAAAATTAGCCAGGCGTGGTGGTGAGTGCCTGTAATCCCAGCTACTCGGGAGGCTGAGGCAGGGAGAATCCTTTGAACCCGGGAGGCAGAGGTTGCTGTGAGCAGAGATCGCACCATTGCACTCCAGCTTGGGTGACGAGCAAAACTCCATCTCAAAATCAATCAATCAATATCTGGTTTATAACAGGCACCAGGAAACATTATGAGTATTTTCAACAGATCTCATAGGCGGTCAGTTCTGCTATAAAGTGACATATGCATTCTGAAAACTCACCACAGCAGATTCAACTGTGCACTAAAACCACACAGCTTATGGGAAATAGAATCAGTGATTTTATATATTATATATATTATTTTATATATATAATTTTAAGCAGAAGCTTAAACAGCATGGTTTTGCACTTGCTAATTACAAAATACTTTATAACACAATAAACGGCCGGGGTCTAACACAGTAAAACTCCATCCCTACTAAAAATACGAAAAATTAGCCGGGCGTGGTGGTGGCGCCTGTGGTCCCAGCTACTCAGGAGGCTGAGGCAGGAGAATGGCGTGGGCCTGGGAGGCGGAGCTTGCAGTGAGCCGAGACCACACCACTGCACTCCAGCCTGGGCCACAGAGCGAGACTGTCTCAAAACAAACAAACAAACAAAAAACACAATAAACTCTGCAGAATCCTACAACACCACAGTCGGCCCTGCAATACCACAGAAGATGTGGCATGAAACTTTACCTTGAGTAAAACATGAACTTTGTGAACAAGGGAAGTGTTGCAGCTTGTGAGTTTTTGTGAAGTGGTGGAAGAACAATAATCTGTAGAATGGGCACGGCTCGTACTGAGGAAGCGAGTACATGTTTTAGGTGTATGCCTGTGTGCATTTTGTACAATCCTACGTGGCTCTGCTCAGCGGAGTGCAGGGTCAGTGGGGTGGGGGCTGGGGGGGTGTTTGTTGTGCTTTCTCAGTGTTTCTCTTAGACAAAACCATGCATAAGCTAACATGAAATTTGTGCTGTGCTCAAGTTGTTCCCTAATACAACAATCACATTGGGACAAATTTGCATTTTTAAAAGAAGGCTGGGCTGGTCGTGGTGGCTCACACCTGTAATACCAGCGCTTTGGAAGGCCGAGGCAAGCAGATCACGAGGTCAAGAGATTGAGACCATCCTGGTTAACACGGTGAAACCCCATCTCTACTAAAAATAGAAAAAATTAGCCGGGCATGATGGCTCATGCCTGTAGTCCCAGCTATTCAGGAGGCTGAGGCAGGAGAATCACTTCAACCTGGGAGGCAGAGGTTACAGTGAGCTGAGATCGCACCACTGTACTCCAGCCTGGGCAACAGAGCAAGACTCAGTCTCCAAAAAAAAAAAAAAAAAAAAAAAAAGGAAGGCTTATAACAGAACTGAATGTATCTTCCAATTCCCTTTCTTGTCTTTGCTACTCCTTCCCAGGCTACAGCACTAAATCTTTAAGCTTTTATGCCTTTAAAGCTTACACCGTTGTAGATTATCAAGGAGGATTTGTAGGGGGAGACCAGCCACGTGGAATGACCCCACGGAAACCCAGCGGCTACCTCCTTGCTCTCAGGAGTGCCAAGCAGTCCCCCGCCTTCCTTCTCGAGGCCTCTTACCTTTCATCTTGGCTCTAACTTCCTCACACAGTGAGGTCAGATTCATTGTCTGGAAGACGCCGAGGACCACTTTCCACGCCTGGCCTTTTGGGAAGTGTTCGTCCAAAAGAAAGGACAGATTGAAGGGGTCAGCAGCTCTCAAATTGGCCCAGGGGATATACGGGAAGTGCCCCTGGGGGGCCGACCAGAAGTCCATCAGCTGCCGGGGTTCCAGGCAAAGCTTGAATTCCTCTAGCTGATACTGATCCAGAGCCGCCAGGTAAGGCAGAAGGCCTTGGTTGGTGCCGCCGTCGGCCCAGGTGGTTACAGAAAAGCTCATCTTGCCCGACACGTGCAATTTCTCACTTCAACAATGTTCTCCTACGTCCACAGGACACTTGGGGCCTACAGAAAAGAAGGAGAGAGTTGAAATCATAAGCCATAAATATCACCTCCTCACACTGTCTAGACTACACATTTGAGTATTTTCGCTTCACAGTACTTCCCGCTACTTGTGTTAGTACACTTGTTCTTTGTTTTTTGAGACAGAGTCTCACTCTGTCCCCCAGGCTGGAGTGCAGTGGCGCAATCTCAGCTCACTGCAACCTCCGCCTCCCGGGTTCAAGCGATTCTCCTGCCTCAGCCTCCTGAGTAGCTGCACTACAGGTGCCCACCACCACACCCAGCTAATTTTTGTGTTTTCAGTAGAGATGGGGTTTCACCACATTGGCCACGGGTGGTCTCCTGATGTCACGTGATCCACGGACCTTGGCCTCCCAAAGTGTTGGGATTACAGGCGTGAGCCACTGCGCTCAGCCTTGTACACTTATTTATGTCTCTTGTCTGCAAGAATGTAGACTCCTTTTACAAAGAGGCCTTGCCTGTCTTACTCTTGGGTGTAACACCAGAGTGTTCTATGCTCTGCCTACAACAGGGGCCTGGCATCTAGGAGGAATTCGGCCATAAAGGATACGGAGCATTGACTCTACACCATGCATTATGACCTTTGTTTTATTCTGTCAACAACCAGAGGAATAGGATGGTTATTATCTCTATTTTATAAAAGTGACAATGGGGGTGGGGGGCTGGGGAGGGATAGCATTAGGAGAAATACCTAATATAGATGATGGGTTGATGGGTGCAGCAAACCACCATGGCACATGTATACCTATATAACAAACCTGTACGTTCTGCATATATATCCCAAAACTTAAAGTATAATAAAAATAAATTTTAAAAGTGACAATAAAATAACATCTTTAATTGCTATTTTTTAAAACCTGCCAGCCTAGACTGTATGGCCATGAAAATGTCCTTCACATAGGGAGACTAAATAAAGATGTTTCCAGTCAACAGGTGAGGATTTGCTGCCAGCAGATATGCATATCACACAAAAATACCTAAGAAGCAGTTTATCAGAGGAAAGGGTGGAAGTGTGTCAAGAGACAAAGAGCCACAGAAATGGTCAGTGTGCGGATAAATGTAAAGGAAAAATGACTCTTGATGTTATCTTGTGGAATTTATAACATACAGAGTAAAATATGAAGACAGTAACAAAGGAGGAGAGGGAAATACATAAAGCTGAAGTCAAAGATGAGTACTGAGGCCGGGTACGGCGGCTCAAGCCTGTAATCCCAGCACTTTGGGAGGCTGAGGGGTGTGGATCACCTGAGGTCAGGGTTTGAGACCAGCCTGGCCAACACGACAAACCCGTCTCTACTAAAAAGACAAAAATTAGCCAGATATGGTGGCAGGTGCCTGTAATCCCAGCTACTCAGGAGGCTGAGGCAGGAGAATCCCTTGAATCCAGGAGGCGGAGGTTGCAGTGAGCTGAGATTGTGCCACTGCACTCCATCCTGGGCTACAGAGCAACTCCGTCTCTAAATAAATAAACAAATTTTAAAAATCAATATTCAAATTTCTAGGATAACCATAAGACTGAAGGATGTATAATCAAAAAGTTAACAGAAATTAAATATTTATTCAAAAGATGAGAACACATGGACACACAGAGGAGAACCAGAGACACTGGGGCCTATTGGAGGGGGGAGGACGGAGGAGGGAGAAGAGCAGGAAAAATCACTAATGGGTACTGGGCTTAACCCCTGGGTAATGAAATAACCTGAACAAACGCCTGTGACAAAAGTTTACCTATATAACCAAACCTGCACATCTACCCCTGAACCTAAATTTAAACCAAGATAACAAGAGAAATAAGAGAATGGGAGACAAACGGAACAAATAGAAAACAAATAAGATGGTGTGCTGAAACTAAAATGAGTCAATTACATAAGTGTGAATGGACTAAATATTTTAATTGAAGAATATCTGTTAAACTAGATTAGATACAAAAAGGCATACTTTAAATATAAGAGCATAAAACATTTAAAATAATGAAAAAAGATACAGTATAAAAACTTACCTGAAGAAAAGTAGGTACAGTCATATCACATTCAGAGTAGATTTTAAGGCAAAATTAATAATTAAATATAGAGGACATTTTATAAGATCATTCCCATATGAAGATATAGTAAGGCTAATCTGTATGTACCCAACAGTATAGCTTCAAAATATGTAACACAAATACAGTTAAAAGATTGATTAGTTGAAAATTTAAACACATATCAATAACTGGGGGAACACACAAAGAAAATGATCAAGATACAGAATATCTGAACCACATAATTAACCAACCTGACCTAATTGGTTGAACAATTAGAACAATATACCCAACAAATGCAGTAAAGACACTTCCGTTTTTGTAAATGGGAAGAATGCTGCATCAGGCACCTCAGAAATGAGGTTATCCAAATGGCCAAAACGCATGACTCATTGGAAAATTTAAATTAAAACCACAGTAAGATACTACTACACCCAGGCCAGGCACGGTGGCTTATACCTGTAATCTCAGCACTTTGGGAACCCGAGGTGGGCAGATCACCTGAGATCAGGAGTTTGAGACCACCCTGGCCAACATGGTGAAACCTTGTGTGTACTAGAAGCGCAAAAATTTAGCCAGGCCTGGTGGTTCACAGCTATAATCCCAGCTACTTGGGAGGCTGAGGCAGGAGAATTGCTTGAGCCCAGGAGGCAGAGGTTGCAGCGAGCTGAGATTACACCATTGCACTCCAGCCTAGGTAACAGAGCAAGACTCCATCTCAAAAAAAAAAAAAAAAAAAAAAAAAAAAGAAGATAATACTACACCTACATGAAGTGACTGAAATGATTAGGGCTGATATTATCAAATGTTGTCAAAGATGGGGAGCAACTGGAACTCCCACATGTTACTTGTGAGAGTGTGAAAGCCACTTTGTAACTGGCCTAAGCAAAACATTCATTGTAGTTCAAATGCCTGCCTCTGGACAGGAAGGAGCTGAGCAAATAAGCCAGAACAGAGAAGCCACCTGATCTAACCAAAACCTTAATCCTCAGTGTGTCACTCCTGCTACAGTCTAAATGTTTGTGTCCCTCAAATTTTATAGTTGAAACCTAACCATGAATACGATATTATTGAGAGGTAGAGTCTTTAAGAGGTAGTTGTGATGGAGGAAGCTACATGAATGGGAGTTGGGACCTTAATGGAGCAACCGCATCTCATTTTGCCCTTCCTTTCCTTCACCATGTGGGGATACAGCAAGAGGTGCCATTTACGAAGCAGACAGCAGGCCTTCAGACACTCAATCTCTGCTGACACTTCAACCCTGGACCTCCTAGCCTCTAGAACGGCAAGAAATCAATTTCTGTTCTTTATAAATTACCCAGTCTAAGATATTTTGTTACGGCAGCAGGAACAGACTAAGACAACTCCCTAAATGCAAAAAAAGAACTGTCCAGGAAAGTTTCTGAGCCCTTCTCTATCCTGTGATTGGCCTTCAAAACATCCCTGTCAAAAAGACTCATACTCTGCCCAGAGTTTCCTTTCTCTCCTACACCAACCAGATAGCAACACCCAAGACAAGCACTGTCCCTAAGACCGAGGTAGTTTGTTTTTTTGGTTTGTTTTTTCAGAGGGAGTCTCACTCTGTCACCCAGTGGCATGATCTCCGCTCACTGCAACCTCTGCCTCCCGGGTTCAAGCAGTTCTTCTGCCTCAGCCTCTCAAGTAGCTGGGATTACAGGCATGTGCCACCACACCTGGCTAATTTTTGTCTTTTTAGCAAAGACGGGGTTTTGTCATGTTGGCCAGGCTGGTCTCAAACTCCTGACCTCAGGTGATCCACCGGCCTTGGCCTCCCAGTGTTGAGATTACAGGCATGAGCCACTGCACCCGGCCCCTGGTTGTTTCAGTGATTAGGGGAAGGGGGAGAAGGGGAAAGATTTACAAATACAAACATCTTTTCACTTAAAACGCAAGCACTTATTTCTATAAGAAAACCAGTAATATTCTGAAAATACGAACTCCTCCTTCTGATAAACTAAGATCAATTAATTGTGCTGAACCTAGCTGTTAATGTCTTGTTTCCCACCCCTGAGAAAACTCAACGCAAGAATAAAGGAAGGGAGGAAATGGTGGTGGTAAACATTGACTAGGGTTTCCGGATTTGACCAGCAAAAATGCAAGATTCTGAGTTAAATTCGAATTTCTGGTAAACAATGAATGATATTTGGGATATACTTAGAAAGTTGTTTTCTTAAATGCAATTCCATAGGGTGCTGATTCCAGTTCAATTTTAATTTTGGATACACAAGAGTGTTATTTGGAACATACACACACCAAAAAGAATTTATTGTTTATCTGAAATTCTGACTCAACTGGGTATTTTTTCTGGCAACCTTATCTAGACTGGAGTTCACTCGCTTTCATCCCATCCCAGAAGGAAGGATGCCATCAGCACCTGATTTATCTGCCTTACTAAAACAGTGACAGCTGTCCTAGAAAAGTTACAGGTTCCTGATAGTACTTACCAACTCACATTTAGAGGGTTCACCTGAAATGTGGATAAAAAGAACATTGAAGTGAATTAGTCACAGTAAAGATCAAAGACATTTGAGAGATGGGAACGGGGGAACTAATCAGGGAGAAGGGGTAACAAAGAGAGAAAACAGAAGTCAAGGCTGAGTTCTGCCCATCACGATGTTGGCCACCAGGCAACTAACGGTGATTGAGATGAATCTGCCGCTATTCCCCTGTAGAACCTGGTCCAGCACGTGTGCTGGGTCATCTCAAAATACCAGGTAGCACTGAAGGCAACAGATAGACAGCAGAACAAAAGACTATTTTTTTGAGATGGAGTTTTGCTCTCATTGCCCAGGCTGGAGTGCAATGGCTCCATCTCGGCTCACTGCAGTCTTTGCCTCCCAGGTTCAAGTGATTTTCTTGCCTCAGCCTCTGGAGTAGCTAGGACTACAGGTGCCCACCACTACATCCAGCTAATTTTGTATTTTTAGTAGAGACAGGGTTTCACCATGTTGGTGAGGCTGGTCTCGAACTCCTGACCTTAGGTAATGCCACAGGCCTTGGCCTCCCAAAGTGCTGGAATTACAGGCATGAGCCACGGTGCCTGGCCCAAAACACTATGCTTGAAGCTACTGGTGTGTGACCCGCCCCCGCCCCCATGTCTCCCAAAGAGAAATCTCCAGAAGAGATGTATGTTAGGACCTACCCTGGCAGTCCAAATTCATTGGACTACTCCAGAAATTGCTGAAGATGGGGGAAGGGCACACAGAGGAAAACTTGAAACATTATAGAAAAAAACCCTTTCAGGTATTAGCAGGGAGGGTAAAGACCAGGGAAAAAGCTTATTTGAGATTCAAATGGCATTAAGGCATCATCAAACACCGAGTAGAAGCTGAGCAAGGGGGCCAGGCACAGTGGCTTACGCCTGTAATCCCAGCGCTTTGGGAGGCCGAGGTGGGCAAATCACGTGAGGTCAGGAGTTTGAGACAAGCCTGGCCAACATGGTGAAACCCCGTCTCTACTAAAAATACAAAAATTAGCCGGGCGTGGTGGTGGGCACCTGTAATCCCAGCTACTCAGGAGGCTGAGGCAGGAGAATGGCTTGAACCTGGGAGATGGAGGTTGCAGTGAGCCGAGATGGCACCACTGCACTCCAGCCTGAGCGACAAGAGCCAGACTGTCTTGAAAAGGAAAAAAAAAAAAGTTACTCCATGCTGCACTTCTTTTCTCGTATGTCTCTTGTTTAAATTTTTAAAACAAGGAGACAAGAACTGAGGTATCACATCAGCCATCAACAACTCCTCCAAGATTATAGGGTTAGGTTCCCGTGAGCCTCTGGTCACATCTTCATCCACTAGTCAGTATGTAACCTTGTTTTATACGTGTTTCTGTTTAAGGACACCTAACTGAATACATATTGTTGATTCATTAACACTGAGCCCACCGCCACCAACACTATAGCTCATGCCTGAATGAAGCTCATCTAACACATGCATTGTCTTCAGAACTCACATCCCTTCTTGTGTGTAGAGCACCAGACGGAACTTCCACACTACATGAGGGGGCATTCAGACAGCAAAGTCACCAAAGAAAAGCCCAAAAATACAAAAATAGGGCCCTCAGTAGCCCGCCAGCACTGCCTTCTCTGACCTCAGCTTGAATTTTCCCTGAGGCTGTGCACGTCCGAATGACTTGGAAAGCTCTGCAAATATTGATTTGGGGGTTGCCAGATCTTAGAGAGTAGACGAATTCCACAGACATGGAATCCACAAACAAAGAGGGTCGACTGTAATTAGGATGAAGCACGTTGGGTGTGAGACCCACACGGTGCCATGAAGTTACTACGTGGGACTCGAAAGGAAATTCCTCCAAACTTGAAGCATGCATCAGAATAAGCCAAGGAAGGTGGGAAGAGGATTAGGAGGTAGAGCAGTCAGTGAAAACAGCAAGTGCAAAAACCCTGGAGGGGAAAAAAAAACACCGGAACAGAGAAATTCAGCTAGAAAGTCTCACACGACTGCGGAATCCCCTTGGTTGAGGACATGGAAAGCTTCCAACTGAAGACGGAAGCGTGTGCAATCAATTCCTGCTCCTGAGTAAGAAAACACCAGCAGGACACAGTGGAGGGAAAGGTCCCAGAGAAAGACGAAACCTTAGAGCAGAGAGAGGAGACATCTCTTACCAAACGGACTTCGAATCTCATACGAGTTTCCAGAGGCTCTGACTTGGGAAACCCCCCACAGAAGTAGTCACCGCCACCCCGTCCTCACCTGTGACCAGCCCTTGGGTCCGTCTTCCTCCTCTTAGCTGTGTCTCAGGGCCTCCTGGTTTATAGCTCTCTTCCCGCTCCCTTTCCCCAGCACAACTCCGGATCAGTTGAGAAGCCAAGACTCAGCTGCGACCTACGAGCTCTGGCTTTTCTCCTCCAGGTCTAGCTAATCACAGGCTTATTCAGGCTGGGAGGCAGAACTGGGTTTCTAATTAAAAACCATACTGTCCTGAAGTAAAGGGAGCCGTCCACGCCGGCAAAGAGCCACAGATGTGAGTAATGCCTGTGATGGCCCCTCCTACCATCTGGGAGATCTCACAGGGCAATGAAAGATGAAAGGGAGAACGAGTTCGTGAGACATTAAAATCACCGTTACATTAAAATCACCTGTAAGTAAAATCGCCACTTACAGGACCATTGCTTCTTCCAAATGCAGGGGAAATGCTCCTTCATCCACTCCATCATGAACACAAAGGATTTTCCACTGAAGTCAGAAACAAGATAAGGATAGTCGTAACTCCACTGCTGTTCAACATTCTGCTGGAGATGTCAACCAATTCTATCAACAGTGTTAGCTAGTTTTAAGCTCAGGTTATAGGCTTTAAACTGGCAGTTGGAAAGCAATTAGTGAGAGGTATAATAATTGAAAAGCAACAGGTAAAACTATATGTGCAAACTTGATTACCTATCTGGACAATGCAAAAGACTGCATGAGAAAACTCCTAATGACAAGAGAAATTGGTAATACAGCAGGTAATGAAATAAGTATCAAAAATCAATAGACTTCAAATATGCAAACAAAAATAAAACAGTGGAAAAGAACACCCCTATTTACTATAGCAAAAAAAAAAAAAGGAAAATAAAATGCTTGCTTAAAAACTTAATATCCAAAACTAACGTAAGAAAAACTATAAAATGCATGTCTGCAAGACCCAAAAGTACACTTAAGCCTTAAAGAAATAAATACCACGTTTTTGCATGGAAAGCTCCACCTCATAATATATCACTTCTCTCTAATACAAATACGGTTTTACCTGGAGGTACAGAAGTTGATTATAAAATTCAACTGGACAAATCGAATTTGTAGGAATGGCCTGGAAAATCCTGAAAAGAAGGAGTAAGGAAGAGGGACTAAACCTAGCAGATATTAAAATATACCATGAGGCCTTTATGATTAAAATATAGTATTGGCACATATGCAAATAGACTGAGCAAAGGAACAGAGTAGAAAATCCAGAAATATAATTATTAACATATACAAATTTGATAAATATTGCATCACTCATAAGTGAGGGAAATTGATTTTTAATAAACGTGGTGATGCTAGATCTGTTTCCTACACAACAGAATAATTTTCAAGCACATCAGAGATTTAAATGCATCAATAAGACCTGAGAAGCACCAGAAGAAAACAATTGAATTCCTCTCACACTTGATGGTGGGGAAAGCTTTCTTAGCTAAGTTTTAAAATTCAAAAGCAATTAGAGAAAAAATAAACAAATTTTATTACAAATGTTTTTTAAGCATTCATAACAAAGGATGTGTTAAGCAAGGTAAAAAGACAAACTATAAACTGGTAAATATATTTGCAACTTATAGCAGAAAGAGTTTACATGCCTAACTTTTGTTTTTGTTTTTGTTTTTGTTTTTTGAGACAGTCTCGCTCTGCCACCCAGGCTGGAGTGCAGAGGTGACATCTCCACTCACTGCAACCTCCGCCTCCCGGGTTCAAGTGATTCTTCTGCCTCAGCCTTCCAAGTAGCTGAGATTACAGGCATGTGCTCCCATGCCCAACTAATCTTTCGTTTGTGTGTGTATTTTTAGTAGAGATAGGGTTTCACCATGTTGGTCAGGCTGGTCTCAAACTCCTGACCTCAAATTGTCCACCTGCCTCAGCCTCCTAAAGTGCTGGGATTACTGGCGTGAGCCACTGTGCCCAGCCTATATGTCTAATCTATAAGAGCTTTGAAAAATTACCAAAATGAAATGGAGAAATTAATAATTGTTTGTAAACAAAGAAATGCCAATGACTCTTGACCATCTGAAAACATGCTGAATCCCCTATATAAGAAGAGAAATGCAAGTTCAAAATTATATGGAAGTCTCATTACTTACTTATGAGATGGCCGAAAATCCTCAAAGTTTGACAACACACTCTTGGCTATTTCCTGTAAACCTAATGAAAACTATTTTACCTTTGATTTTTCTCTCTGCTGATGTCTGAAGACACATCATCATACCGTTTGTGAATATAAAACCCATACATAGTCCGGGCTTGATGGCATGTGCCTGTAATCCCAGCCCTTTGGGAGGCTGAGGCAAGAGATCCCTTGAGGCCAGAAGTTCAAGCCAAAATGGATGGGCTGTTTAACATAGTGATATCCCCGATTCTACAAAAAATTAGCCATGAGTGCTGGCATGCACCAATGGTCCCTGTTGTCAGAGGCATGTGAACCAGAGCAACTCCATCTTGAAAAGGAGCTGGGTAAACTGAGGCTGAGACCTCCTGGGCTGCATTCCCAGATATTTAAGGCATTCTAAGTCACAGGATGAGATAGGAGGACAGCAAAAAATACAGGTCATAAAGACCTTGCTGATATAACAGGTTGCAGTAAAGAAGCTGCCAAATCCCACCAAAACCAAGATGCCCACGATAGGGACCTCTGGTTGTCCTCACTGCTACACTTCCACCAGCACCATGACAGTTTGTGGCCTCTGGTCGTCCTCACTGCTATACTCCCACCAGCACCATGACAGTTTATGAATGCTGTGGCAACGTCAGGAAGTACCCTATATGGTCTAAAAATGGGAGGCATGAGTAATCTACCCGTTGTTTAGCATATCATCAAGAAATAACCATCAAAATGGGCACCAGCAGCCCTCCAGGCTGTTCTGTCTATGGAGTAGCCATTCTTTATTCCTTTATTTTCCTAATAAACTTGATTTCACTTTACAAAGTCACCCTGAATTCTTTCTCGCATGAGATCCAGGGACCCTCTCTAGGGGTCTGGACCGGGACCCCTTTCCTGTAATGCCATTTACTGGAGAGGCTGAGGCAGAAGATTACTTGAGCCCAGGAAGCCGAGGCTGCGGGGTGAGTTATGATCACACCACTGCACTTTGTCCTGGGCCGTGGAAGGAGACCCTGTCTCAAAAATATGTAAATAAGATAAAATTGAAAAAAATTTAAAACTCCTATGTAAAAACTGCTGATATTCCAACATGAGTTGATGCAAACTTGATAAAGTTGGTTATCTTGTGGGTTTTCTCCCCAACAACTATAGGTGACTTTTTTTTTTTTTTTTTTTTTTTTTTGAGATGGAGTCTCGCTCTGTCGCCCGGGCTGGAGTGCAGTGGTACGATCTTGGCTCACTGCAAGCTCCGCCTCCCGGGTTCCCGCCATTCTCCTGCCTCACCCTCCTGAGTAGCTGGGACTACAGGTGCCCATCACCACGCCCGGCTAATTTTTTGTATTTTTAGTAGAGACGGGGTTTCACCGTGTTAGCCAGCATGGTCTCGATCTCCTGACCTGGTGATCCGCCCACCTCGGCCTCCCAAAGTGCTGGGATTACAGGCATGAGCCATGGTGCCCGGCCAACTGTAGGTGATTTTTTTTTAAAGAAAATTCCTCAAGCCAGTCCTTCCCAACGCCCCCTCCCTTGTACTCTGCTGGTGAGTTTTCCTTTTCCCACAAGCTCTGTCTCTGGGTCTCCCTGAGACTCAGCCCATTGTATGTGGGCCCTAGACTGGGCCCTGATGATCTTGAGACCCTCCTTTTTCTCGATACAATTCTATCCTAAGTAGAAGAGATGAACATGTAAACAAGATGAGCCAATGAATGGCTCTCGATGTTTCCAAATGGGAAGTGGCTCTTTCGGACTGAACACGGTGTTAGCCTTCTAAGGAGCCTGGGAAGCTCTCGAAACATGTAACTTCCTGTTGCTTGCTCTTCTAGACCTAAGAGGCAAGGGAGAGGTTCCTTTACAAATTGGAAGCACCTGTAGGATCAAGCCCTGCAGCCCATTCATTCTGAATCAAGGGAGCTAAATGCCTTCCAATCGGTGCAACGCAGAGGAATTCTAGTGAGCCAGCCTCCGCCAATGGGAAGAGAAGGTGCCAATTGCCTGACTTCCCCGGCCCCTATAAGGGTTGGGGGGTGGGGCAGAGCAGGTGATGTCTGCTTTGGGAGATGCTTTGGACAGGAAGGAGCCAGCAAGAATAATTCTCTGCAGGGGTGAGTTCTGTTTTTTGTTCTCTTCTCTTTTCCTCATCATCCACTTCCTTACAGTTACAATGGCTAGACCCTCCAGTTGGCCGCACCCAGTGGGTCCATATTGAAAATCAAAAGTGAGAGCTAGAGATTCAACTGCAGACATTACCAGCTCTCATTCAGAAAATCCTTGCCCATCTCTGAAACTCAGCTTTTCTGACCCCAAAGTGGAGTCCTAAATTCCCAAGTTTTCTTTCAGCTCTGAGGATCTGAGAGCCAGGAGACTCATAGCACTAGCAAAATTCTAAGACCTGAAAGAGATATCGTGGGGTCTCCAGGTGTCCAGAGGTCTAGGGTCGCCACTGGCAGAGGCAGTCAGGAAAAAATCAAGATAGCTGTAGACGTGAAGAAGAAATCGCGAGGCACAGAGAAGAAAGCTGCAGGATTCAGCAGCACTGACTTTGACACTGCCCCTCTGCAAATATTCCTTCTCAATAAACGCAGGTGTCAGTCACCCACACAGCTCAGCTCATGGGCTTAGGAATTTGGTCAGGTTCCAACTGCTGGTTTCCAACACTCACAGCTTGGGCTGAATTTACTTAACTTAGTTCAACTTCCGTTTTCTCCTTAGTAAAATGAACGGAAAAGGATTCATGGGATATAATTCTTACCAAAACTTAAAGTTACATGGACTCTAGGGTGATCAAGACTCGACCACAGAACCAGATGGAGAAGACAGACTTTTATCTTTTAAAAATGTTTACCCATTAGAATACCGATGTTTAAAATGGAAAATAATCCGTGTTGGCAAGAATATGGAGAAAATGAAACTTTAGTGCATTGCTGATGGGGATGGAAAATGGAGAACAGTATGACGGTTCCTCCTGCTGACCTCAGGTGATCCGCCTGCCTCGGCCTCCCAAAGGGCTGAGATTACAGGTGTGAGCCACCACACCCGGCCTGCTTTTTAATGTTTAATTTTTCTGGGTACATAGTAGAAGTATATATTTATGGGGTACATGAGATACTTTGACACAAGCATGCAATGCATAATTACCACATCATGGAGAATAGGGTATCCGTCCCCTCAAAAATTTATCCTTTGTGTTACAATCCAATTATACCATTTTAGTTATTTTCAATGTATAATTAAAGTACTATAGACTATAGTCACCATGTTGTGCTATCAAATACAAGGTCTTATTCATCCTTTCTAATTTTTTTTTTGCCCATTAACCATCCCCCACTTTCCTCCCCACCTCCCACAACCCTCCCCAGGCTCTGGTCACCATCCTTCTACTCTCTATATCCATGAGTTCAATTGTTTTGATATTTATTTTTTAGAGACACGTTCCCGCTCTGTCACCCAGGCTGGAGTGCAGTGGTGCGATCTCGGCTCACTGCAACCTCCACCTCCCGGGTTCAAGCAATTCTCATGTCTCAACCTCCCGAGTAGCTGGGATCACAGCTGGCTAATTTTTGTATTTTTTGTAGGGATGGGGTTTCGCCATGTTGGTCAGGCTGGTCTCAAACTCCTGACCTCAAGTGATCTGCCCACCTCAGCCTCCCCAAGTGCTGGGATTACAGGCTTGAGCTACTGTGCCCAACCTGTTTTAATTTTTAGATCCCCAAAATATGTGAGAACATGCAATGTCTGTCTTTCTGTGCCTGGCTTATTTCATGTGTAGATGATCTTGATATACTTCCGTAGGGGATGGAAGTATGCTTTTCCCTTTCTCTGTCTTTATTGATCTTAGATTCATTGGCTGGAGCCTGTGCATTAGTTTCATGAAAGACAGATGAACAAAAGCACAGCAAACAAGTTTAGGTGTGCATACCCATGGGAGCACTCAGCGATGAGTAACACTAAGACGTGGTTAGAACTTAGGCTTATCTGTCATGCTAACAAAAGAACAATACATTCTTTTTTTTTTCTTTGAGATAGTTTCACTCTGTCGCCCAGGCTCACTGTAACCTCTGCCTCCCAAGTTCAAGTGATTCTCCTGTCTCAGCCTCCCGAGTAGCTGGGATTACAGGCGCCCACCACCACACCCAGCTAATTTTTCTACTTCTAGTAGAGGTGGAGTTTCGCCATGTTGGCCAGGTTGGTCTCGAACTCCTGACCTGAGGTGATCCACCCGCCTCGGTTTCCCAAAGTGCTGGGATTACAGGCGTGAGCCATCGCACCTGTGGCCAGAACAATACATTCTTAGAAAAGTGAAAAGACAGATGAGAAAGACCTCGAATTCCTGGGATGGTAAATTGTGAGAAGGTAAATGTGTGGGGGGAAAAATGGAGGATGAGGGCTGGCTCATAAGGGTTTGTTGTGTAGATTCGTCTGGTGCCTTCTCAGGGCTGTACGTGTCTGGAGCTGTCTCCGGTGATTAACTTCTGTGTTTCCCGGTAGAAAAGGGGAAAGGGGGCACCTTTACAAACTGATGTCTTGCTTTTCGGCAAATCAAGGGAAGGCAGAGAATTTTTCTTGTGTCTGCTCCTTCTCAAGCATCTTCAGCTCAAAATAGTCCATTTTAAATATACAATTAATTATTATGAACTACAGTCATGCTACTGTGCTATCAAACGCTAGAACTTACTCCTTCTATCCATTGTATTTTTGTGCCCGTTAACCAACCCCTCTTCATCCAGCCCCTCCCACCTGCCTTTCCTGTCAATATGTACCATTATCATGTACCAATTTTTAAAACTCAGTACACAAAACTGGAATATTTAAGGGTGGTGTATTCTGCCATCCTTCATTTCTCTGAAAAGCCAGGAACTCCTTGCTCAGACCCACAAACCCACCTGCATCTGGATGTGGGCTCTCCACCCTCTTCCTGCCAAGAGCGCTTCAGACCCAGCCTGTGTCCTCAATTATCCCCTTCTCCTGCTGTTACTTCCTCACTTGCCAACACTGCTTTTCTCTTCTCCACCCCCTTGGATGTACAGACATCCCACAACATTTCCATCTTTAGGAAAATCTTTTTTTTTTTTTTTGAGACGGAGTCTCACTCTGTCACCCAGGCTGGAGTGCAGTGGCGCAGTCTCAGCTCACTGCAACCTCTGCCTCCCGGGTTCAAGCGATTCTCCTGCCTCAGCCTCCCAAGTAGCTGGGATTATAGGCGCCCACCACCACACCCGCCTAATCTTTGTATTTTTAGTAGAGATGGGGTTTCACCAGGTTGGCCAGGCTGGTCTCAAACTCCTGAGCTTGTGACCCATCTGCCTCGGCCTCCCAAAGTGCTGGGATTACAGGCGTGAGCCACTGCACCCAGCCTGATTTTTTTTTTATTGATGCATAATAACTATGTATTTATGGCAAGGGTGGCAGGGAGGAGGGATAAAGAGGTTGGTTCGTGGGTATTAGAAATGGAAGAGGGAATGAGATAGAAGATGTGCCACTGCTACCTTTGAAGAAGGAGGAAGGAGCAAAAATCCAAGGACTGCATGAGGCTTTTAGAAGCTGGAGAAGGCCAGGAAACAGATTCTCCCCCTAGAACCTCCAGAAGGAACCAGCCCTGCCAACACCTCGATTTTAGTCCAGTGATCTTAGCCCATTTCAGGCTTCTAGCCTCCATAACTGAATGTTTTATCTTAAAAATGCTGTGTTGTCGGCCGGGTGCAGTGACTCCCACCTGAAATCCCAGCACTATGGGAGGCTGAGGCAGACAGATCACGAGGTCGAGAGATCGAGACCATCCTGGCCAACATGGTGAAATCCCGTCTCTACTAAAAATACAAAAATTAGCCGGGCGTGGTGGCGCACACCTGTAATCCCAGCTACTCAGGAGGCTGAGGCAGGAGAATCATTTGAACCTGGGAGGCGGAGCTTACAGTGAGTCGATATTGCACTACTGCACTCCAACCTGGGTGACAGGGTGAGACTCCGTCTCAAAAAAAAAAAAAAAAAAAAAAAAATACTGTGTTGTCTTAAGCCACTAAATTCATGGTAAATTTGTCACACTAGTGCAACAGGTCACGATTCTTCTTTCCAGGATTATGTCTATAGCTCCCTACCCTTATTCTCAGTAGGAGAGCCAGCCAGAAAGATCCTTCTAAAAGTTATAACCATCCCACACCAGTCCGATCAGGTCCCGCGTGACCTCTTGGGATCATCTCCACTGTCTTCGTCTCGCCCATTCACCTCCACTCACGCCGGTCCTGCGGTTTCTCAACAGCTCCAGGCACATCCTGGCCACAGGGCCGTGGTCCTTGCCCTCCTGTCTGGAACTCATCTGATATCCACACAGCCCATTCCGTGACCTCTTACCTCCTTCTTTCCTCCAAGCTTTTGCTCAGACATCCCTGCTTCAGTGAGCCCTTCTGTCAACCTTTTACAAATTGCAGCAGGGTATTTCTCACTTCTGTTCTCTCTCTTGGCTCTTTTTTCCATGGTGCATATAATCTTCCATCACATCATAGTGTGCTCCCATGGGCATGCACACATAAATAAACTTCTGTTTGCTATGCTTTTGTGAATCTGTCTTTCATGAGCATAACATCCAAGGCTCCAGCCAATGAATCTAAGATCAATAAAGAGAGAGAGAGAAAAGTTTTTCCTCCCCTGAAATGTTAGCCGCATGAGGACAATTTTTTGTGTGTCTTTTGCTCACCAACATATCCCCAGTGCCAAAAATAGAGAGCATAATATTTGACACTGGGATATTTCAGTGAGTGAATCCAGAAAGACTGTGTTATGAACTGAATGTCTGCATCCCCCCAAAAATCCACAGGCTGAAACTCTAACCACCAAGGTAATGGTAGAAGAAGGCAGGGCCTTTGGGAGGTGATTGAGTCATGGGGCCAGAGCCCTCATGATTTGGATTCTAGCCCTTATGAAAGAGACTCCAGCGAGTTCTCTCACCCCTTCCTCCATGTGAGGACGACACAGCAAGAAGGTGCTGTCTATGAACCAGGAAGCTGCCCTCGCCAGACACTAAATCTGCCAGCACCTGGATCTTGGTCTTCCAGCCCCCAGAGCTGAGAGAAATCGATGTCTGTTGTTACTAAGCCACCCAGTGTATGGTATTTGTTATGGTAGTCCAGACAGCCTAAGACAGACTGGCCTGTGCGGATACCATCTCACATGTGCAAGTGCATCTGTGAGGTGCAGTTTTTGTTTTTGTTTTGTTTTATGAGACAGAGTCATTCTCTGTCACCCAGGCTGGAGTGCAGTGGTGTGATCTCGGCTCACTGCAAGCTCCGTCTCCCGGGTTCACGTCATTCTCCTGCCTCAGCCTCCCGAGTAGCTGGAACTATAGGCGCCTGCCACCACGCCCAGCTAATTTTTGTATTTTTAGTAGAGATGGAGTTTTCACTGTGTTAGCCAGGATGGTCTCCATCTCCTTACCTCATGATCCACCCACCTCAGCCTCCCAAGGTGCTGGGATTACAGGTGTGAACCACCATGCCTGCCTTTTGTGTTTTTGTTTTGAGACGGAATCTTGCTCTCTCACCAGGCTGGAGCACAGTGGTGGGATCTCAGCCCACTCACTGCAACCTCCCCCTCCTGGGTTCAAGTGATTCGCCTGCCTCAGCCTCCCAAGTAGCTGGGACTACAGGTGCATGCCACCACGCCCAGCTAATATTTGTATTTTTTTTTTTTTAGTAGAGATGGGGTTTCACCATGTTGGCCAGGATGGTCTCGATCTCTTGACCTCGTGATCCTCCCCGCTCGGCCTCCCAAACTGCTGAAATTACAGGCATGAGCCACCGCACCCAGCCTCAGGTTGCAGTTTTAGAAGCAGAACCACTGGGTTCCCTAGCAGTGCACACATGATTGCTAGATATTGTGAAAAGGCCTTTCAGAGAGGTTCCCCCTGCTTGTGTTTCCTTCAGCAGTGAATGAAAGTAAAGCAAAACAATGATGTAATTTTCAACATCCTCCCTTGCCCTGCAAATTTGTTTTCTTTTCTTTTCTTTTCTTTTTTTTTTTTTTTGAGACAGGGTCTTGCTCTGTCACCCCAGCTGGAGCGCAGTGACACAATCTCCACTCACTATAACCTCTGCCTCCTGGGTTCAAGCAATTCTCCTGCCTCAGCCTCCTGAGTAGCTAGGATTACAGGTACCCACCACCATGCCCAGCTAATTTTTGTGTTTTTAGTAGAGGCAGGGTTTCACCATGTTGGCCAGGCTGGTCTGGAACTCCTGACTTCAGGTGACCCACCTGCCTTGGCCTCCCAAAGGTCTTCACAAAAGGTTTAGCAAAAGGCCTCCCAAAGGCCTTCACAAAAGGTTTAGCGAAAAGAACAATGAGAAGCAGGTAAAATAATTCAGTGAAGCTAAAATCTAGAAAATATATGGTTGGTTAGAAGGCTCTATTAGATTAAAAGTGATCTCAAATTCAACAAAGTTTTTATTCTTAAAAAATGGATCATGTATTAGAGAAATGCAAATCAAAACCACAATGAGATGTCATCTCATTGTGAAAAGCGTTCATTGCAGCACTTTTCACAATAGCAAAGACATGGAATCAACCTAAATGCCCATCAGTGATAAACTGGATAAGAAAATGTGGTACATAAACACCATGGAATACTATGCAGCCATAAAAAATAATGAGATCATGCCGTTTGCAGGAACATAGATGGAGTCGGAGACCATTATTCCTTAGCAAACTAACACAGGAACAGGTAACCTGTGCTAACCTTTTGTGAAGGTTTTGATATTTTGCTTGCTTCTTCCCCAAAAGGAGGCATAGAGAATAAAAACTACAAACAATCCATCAGTCTAATGGACTAATCCCAAACATTCAATGCATCTTCAGTTTTTCCACAGGGCAGAGAATCTTTGAGGAAAGGAGGTAAAGGGAGTACATGGCACACAGAATACTCTGCCAAGTAAGCCTTACATTAGTCTGTCTTCTTGGGTGGTGTTTTCATCTTCTTGTTTTATTGTTTTATGTTTCTGCAGGTCTCGTGTTTCTCTCTTCCGATCAGTTGTGTTTATCGTGGACACTGAGGTGTTCTCTGCCTTGACTAAAGATGAGTGATGTGAATCCACCCTCTGACACCCCCATTCCCTTTTCATCCTCCTCCACTCACAGTTCTTGTAATCCACCCTGGACATTCTCTTGCTACCCCGGCTCCCCCTGTGAAAATGGGGTCATGCTGTACATGAGATATGTGAGCAACAAGGAGCTACAATCGTTCAAGCAGTTCTTACTGAATGAGCTCAGAGCTGGCACCACACCCATCACCTGGGACCAGGTCAAGAGAGCCAGTTGGGCAGAGGTGGTTCATCTCTTGATAGAGCGTTTCCCTGGACGACGAGCTTGGGATGTGACTTCAAAGATCTTTGCCGTTATGAACTGTGATAAAATGTGTGCTCTAGTACACAGAGAGATAAATGGTGAGTGTTGATCTGGTGGATAAACTCGGGGTGGGCTTGGCTGCTGGGCAGCTAAATACTCTTCTCGCCACCCCTATCGCTTATTGGCCATCTGAACAAGAATGCAAATAGTGGAGGAAGATACTAGATCTAACCCGAAGGCGAAGACTCTCATACGGGCATTTCTTTTAATTTAATTTAATTTTTTTTTTTTTTTTTTTTTTGAGATAGAGTTTCGCTCTTCTTACCCAGGCTGAAGTGCAATGGCACAATCCCGGCTCATGACAAACTCCACCTCCCAGATACAGGTGATTCTCCTGCCTCAGCCTCCTGAGTAGCTGGGATTACAGGCTCCCACCACTACACCCGGCTAATTTTTTTTGTATATTTAGTAGAGATGGGGTTTCACCATGTTGGCCAGGATGGTCTCGAACTCCTGACTTCAGGTAATCCGCCTGCCTTCGTCCCCCAAAGTGCTGGGATTGCAGGTGTGAGCCACTGCGCCCAGCCCATATGGGCATATTTTTTAAAAACTTAACTGAATACTGCTTAAATGCGGTGAACGTCAAATGAAGACACAGAGAAGTAGGGAGTAAAATAGTGCACAAGCGTATGCCGTGGAAACAGTAAACAGAAGAAAGCTGGTGTGGCTATGCTGATGTCAGCAGTGCTATATTTAAAGCAAGAAGGTTAAAGATTTTAAAGGGCCATTTTGCAGCAACAAAGGGTTAATCCCACTGGAGGATGCTGTAATCCAAAAGCTCATCTTCCGTATGTATAAAGCAGAGCTGGACTACAGTCGTCCCCTTATCCAAGGTTTTTCTTTCTGAAGTTTGTTAGCCATGGCCGATCATGGCCAAAAATAGATGAGTACGGTAGAGTGAGATATTCTGAGACAGAGACCACATTACATACTGCTTATGATAGTATAGTATTATAATTGTTCTATTTCATTATTATTGTTAATCTCTTACTGTACCTAATTTATAATTTAAACTTTTGTCATAACTAGGTATGTATTTTTTTTCTATTTTGAAACGGAGTCTTCATTCTGTCACCCAGGCTGGAATGCAGTGGTGCGATCTCAGCTCACTGTAACCTCCACCTCCTGGGTTCAAGCAATTCTCATGCCTCAGCCTCCCTAGTAGCTGGGATTACGGGTGCGCACCACCACGCCCGGCTAATTTTTGTATTTTTAGTAGAGACGGGGTTTCACCATGTTGGCTGGGCTGGTCTCGAACTCCTGACCTTAGGTGATTTGCCTGCCTCGGCCTCCCAAAGTGCTGGAATTACAGGCGTGAGCCACCACGCTCAGCCTAGGTATGTATTTTTAAAAATCAGTGTCTACATGGTTCAGGACTATCCACAGTTTCAGATATCCACCGGGAATCTTGGAACATACACCCTGTAGAGAAGGGGGGACTGCTGTATTAAAGGGAAAATACACCAATCCAGAAACATGATAGGAGCTGTGAACCCGCCTCTCCCAATAGCTTACAAGTAGTCAGTCTCATCAGTAAGAATGGAGAAGGCATCAGCTCCACAATTCTAAACATAAACAACAGGAGACTGGATGCCCAATGACTCCTTAGCCACTGGCACCCCAGCAGCTGGCTCAGCACCTAGCATGTTAGAGTTGCTCGAATATTACATGGCTAGAGAGTAATTGATTGTGAAAAGGAACTTTGTTTTGATAAGGCAGCCCAGGAAGTCCTCTTTGAGAAAGTGACGCTAAGGTTGGGACCTAACACGGGAGGACAAGCTCCTCGTGTGGAAACGAGAGAGAGTCAATGGAAAAGAAAATCAGAGGGGGTGGAAACTCCATGGCCCAGTGGTAGAGAAAATCTTAGTGTTAAACAGAAAAATGTTAATATTTACTAAAACCTGATGAAAACACACAGAGAGGCCGGGCACGGTGGCTCATGCCTGTAATCCCAGCACTTTGGGAGGCAGAAATGGGCAGATCACCAGAGGTCAGGAGTTCGAGACCAGCCCAGCCAACATGGCGAAACCTGGTCTCTACTAAAAGTACAAAAAAAGAAAAAAAAAAATTAGTGGGGCATGGTGGCAGGCACCTGTAATCCCAGCTATTCAGGAGACTAAGGCAAGAGAATTGCTTGAACCCTGGAGGAGGAGGTTGCAGTGAGCTGAGATCACACCACTGTACTCCAGCCTGGGTGACAAAAGCAGAACTCCATCTCAAGAAACACACACACACAGACACACACACACAGACACACACACACACACATACAGACACACACACACACAGACACACACACACACACACAGATACACACACACACAGACACACACACACACAGTTGATCCTCATTTTTCATGGATTCTGTATTCGTGAATGTACCTACTCATTAAAATGTATTTGTAACCCCCACATCAATACTTACAGTGCTTTCAAGATCATTCCCAGACAGCAACGCAGCAAAAACATCAAGTTGACCTCCCAGCTGAGGTCAAACAAGGCGACGCTCTGCCTTCTGGCTTCAGCTCTCACCCTGTAAACCAGCGTCATTTCCACGTCTATTTGGTGCCACACTTCTGTGCTTTGAGTTGGTGGTTTTGCTGTTTAAAATAGTACCCAGGCCGGGCACGATGGCTCATGCCTACAATCCCAGCACTTTGGGAGGCTGAGGCGGGAGGATCATGAGGTCAGGAGTTCGGGACCAGCCTGGCTAACACGGTGAAACCCCGTCTCTACTAAAAAATACAAAAATTAGCCTGGCGTGGTGGCGCACGCCTGTAGTCCCAGCTACTCGGGAGGCTGAGGTTGAATCCTCTCCCTTTCAGATTCTGAAAGGGAGAATCGCTTGAATCTAGGAGGCAGAGGTTGCAGTGAGCTGAGATCATACCACTGCACTCCAGCCTGGGCCACAGAGTGAGATTTCGTCTCAAAAACAAACAAACAAAAAAAAAGGTACCCAAACTAGTGCTGATGTGCCTTTCTGTGTTCCTCGGGGCAAGAAGGCTGCGCTGTGCCTTAGGGAGAAAACACATGTGTTAGCTGAGTTTCCTTTAGGCAGGATTTATCAGTGTGCTTGGCCATGAGCTCAATGTTAATTAATCAACAGTACATACTAAATAAGGTGTCTTTAAACAAAAACACATGTAAAACAAGTTTTTATATTGATCAGTTGATGAAAACGTTGTAACCAGAGACGAGCAGGAAACAAACCCTGCATTTTCCTGGGACCAATGGTTCCGTATTAGCGAATTCATTGTTCACAAGAATTTTATAGACGAGAACTGCCAGGTGTAACAAGAATCAATGACTATATGTGTATGCGTGTATATAGATATACATGTGTACACATATGTGCACACATACATAGATATTAAACTAGAAGTTCCTTGGTATCCATGGTGGATTGGTTTCAGGCTCTCCCTCAAGGGTACTGAACAAATTCATGGGTGCTCAACTCCTTTATATAAAATGGCATCGTATTTGCATAGAACCTGTACACATCCTTCTGCAGACTTAAAATCACTCTAAATTACTTATAATACCTAACACAATGTAAATGCTATGTAAATAGTTGTTATCCTGTATTGGTCTTTTTTACTTTTTGAGACAAGGTCTTACTCCATTTCCCAGGTTGAAGTGGAGTGGTATGATCATGGCTCACTTGAGCCTTTACCTCCTGAGCTCAAGCGATCCTCCTGCCTCAGCCTCCCGAGTGGCTAGGACTACAGGCTTGCCACCGTGCCCAGCTAATTATTTTTTATTTTTTTAGTAGAGTTGAGATCTTGCTATGTTGCCCAAGCTGGTCTCAAACTCCTTGGCTCAAGTGATCCCCCTGCCTCAGCCTCCCAAGTAGCTAGGACTACAGGTGTGCCACCACGCCCAGCTAATTATTTTTTGTTTTTTTTTAGTCGAGTTGAGATCTTGCTATGTTGCCCAAGCTGGTCTCAAACTCCTTGACTCAAGCGATCTTCCTGCCTCAGCCTCCCAAAGTGCTGGGATTACAGGCGTGAGCCACAGTGCCCAGCCTTGTATTGGTTTTTCAATTGTATTATTTTATTGTTGTATTTTTATTGGGTTTTTAATTTATTTTCCATCCTCGGTTGATTCCACAGATGTAGAACCCGTGGATACGAAAGGCCGACTGGATGCATAGATACACACCTACGTAGATATTAAACTGTGCATATATTTTACAGACACATATGTGTGTATGAGTATGTGTGTATTTCTCTATATTTCTCCCTCAGTGTCTGGCTGTGCTATCCATTTATAACGTGTTATTGAACACCTTACTTAGTGCATCACACAACAACACCTTTTCTCATTTCCTAAAATTCCTGTGATAGAGATAGATCTAGGTGATTTTTCTTCTCCCTGAACGGAGGTGGTGAGACGGTGAGACTCTTTCTTTTTTTTTTTTTATTTTATTATACTTTAAGTTCTAGGGTACACATGCATAACGTGCAGATTTGTTACATATGTATACTTGTGCCATGTTTGTGTGCTGCACCCATCAACTCGTCATTTACATCAGGTATAACTCCCAACGCAATCCCTCCCCCCTCCCCCCTCCCCATGATAGGCCCCGGTGTGTGATGTTCCCCTTCCCGAGTCCAAGTGATCTCATTGTTCCGTTCCCACCTGTGAGTGAGAACATGCAGTGTTTGGTTTTCTGTTCTTGCGATCGTTTGCTGAGAATGATGGTTTCCAGCTGCATCCGTGTCCCTACGAAGGACACAAACTCATTCTGAGACTCTTAAGACGTGTGGCCGCCTCTGTCCTAAAAATGCCATCGGCTCCATGCTATTTCCCTGCTACCAAGATCTTATCATTCCCATGAAACAGGCTCCTTTTTTCTGTTCCAGCCATTCTACCTACCTTGGAACCAGAGGACTTAAATGTGGGAGAAACAGAGGTGAATCTGGAAGAAGGAGAATCTGGTATGTGCCTGCATCATAGCAGACCCTGGTGAAAACATGGGCTATGGATTGGGATGAGCCGCTCAGTTCCTAAGGCAAGGCAGATTGTAAGTTACCGTATCCAGTGTCTCTTCTGCAATCAGAACTTAAGCAAAAAGAGACGGGGCGCGGTGGCTCGCGCCTGTAATCCCAGCACTTTGGGAGGCCGAGGAGGGCGGATCGCCTGAGGTCAGGAGTTTGAGACCAGCCTGACCAACATGGGGAAACCCCATCTCTACTAAAAATAAAAAGATTAGCCAGGCGTGCTGGCAGGCGCCTGTAATCCCAGCTTCTTGGGAGGCTGAGGTGGAAGAATCACTTGAACCTGGAAGGCGGAGGTTGCAGTGAGCCAAGATCGCGCCACTGCACTCCAGCCTGGGCGACAGAGAGAGACTCCACCTTGAAGAAAAAGCAAAACAGACACAAACCAGACCAGGCTAGGCAGTGGCTCACGCTTGCAATCCTAGCACTTTGGGAGGCTGAGCGGGGGTGGATCACTTGAGGTCAGGAGTTTGAGACCAGCCTGGCCAACATGGTGAAACCTCATCTCTACTAAAAACAAAGAAACTAGCCAGGCGTGGTGGTGGGCACCTGTAATCCCAGCTACTCGGGAGGCTGAGTCAGGAGAATCGCTTAATCTGGGAGGCGAAGGGTTGCAGTGAGGTGAGATCGTGCCACTGTACTCCTGGGTGATAGAATGAGACTCCGTCTCAAAAAAACAAAACAAAACAAAACAACACACACACACACACACAATCCTTCCTTCCTTTCCTTCCTTCCCTTCCTCCCTCCCTCCCTCCCTTCCTTCTTTCTTTCTTTAGACAGAGTCTCGCTCTGTTGCCCAGGCTGGAGTACAGTGGCGTGATCTCAGCTCACTGCAACCTTCTACCTCCCAGGTTCAAGTGATTATCCTGCCTTAGCCTCCTGAGTAACTGGGATTACACGCCCAGCTAACTTTTGTATTTTTAGTAGAGACAGAGTTCACTATATTGGTCAGGCTGGTGTCAAACTCCTGACTTCATGATCTGCCCGCCTTGGCCTCCCAAAGTGCTGGGATTACAGGCATGAGCCACCACGCCCGGCCTGTTTTTTTTTTTGTTTTGTTTTTTTGTTTTTTTTTTTTTTTTTAGACACAGTCTCACTCTGTCACCTGTGCCGGAGTACAGTGGCACAATCTTGGTTCACTGCAACCTCTGCCTCCTGGATTCAAGCAATTCTCCTGCCTCCACCTCCTGAGTAGCTGGGATTATAGGTGTGCACCACCACACCTGGCTAATTTTTGTATTTTTAGTAGAGACAGGGTTTCACCATGTTGGCCAGGCTGGTCTTGAACTCCTGACCCCAAGTGATCCACCCTCTTCAGCCTCCCAAAGTGCTGGGATTACAGGTATGAGCCGCCGCACCCGGCCCTCCCAAGTATTTCTCATTTGAATGCAGATAACACAGCTAACACTACAGCAGCTATCTTATATCTGTGAGGCAAGAAATACAAAGAAAGGGCTGAGAGAATTGTGATGCTGCTGGACCTGAAACTATGGCGCCACTGAATGTAATTTCAACAGCTTTACACCCGCCATACTTCTCGTGTAGAAAGCAGTCCTTGTTTTGTTTAAGCCACTTCAAGTTGAGTTTTCTGTTCATTGCTGCTTCCTAATGGATGCAACAGTATCAGGAAAGGTTATTTCATTTATGCCAGGGTATCACGGGGCTTCAAGTAGATATGGAGACTGCTTTTCTTATTGCTCTATTAGTTCTCATTATTAACTCTGATGCCATACCCTTTATTTCTCCCGTCTCACAAATCTAGGTAAAATACAGCAGTACAAATTGAATGTGATAGTCAAGTGTTTCCCCACATGGGACTTTATGACTTGGCCTGGAAACCAGAGGGATTTCTTTTACCAAGATGTACACAGGCACATGGAGTACTTACCATGTCTGCTTCTACCCAAAAGACCCCGGGGTAGACAGCCCAAGACCGTGGTCATACAGGGAGTTCCTGGGATCGGAAAAACAACCCTGGCTAAAACGGTGATGTTGGAGTGGGCCAGTAACAGGTTCTACGCCCACAAGCCCTGGTGTGCTTTCTACTTCCATTGCCAAGAGATGAACCAGACAACGGAGCACAGCTTCTCCGAGCTGATTGAGCACAAGTGGCCTGGATCTCAGGACCTTGTGGCGAAGATTATGTCCAAACCAGACCAACTTCTGCTGCTGTTGGATGGTTTTGAGGAGCTCACATCTACCCTCATCAACAGACCGGAGGACCTGAGTGAAGACTGGAGGCAGAAATTGCCTGGGTCTGTCCTACTGAGCAGTTTGCTGAGCAAAAGGATGCTTCCGGAGGCCACGCTACTGATCATGATAAGATGTACCTCTTGGCCGACATGCAAGCCCTTGTTGAAACGTCCCTCTCTCGTCACCCTTCCAGGGTTCAATACAACGGAAAAAATCAAGTATTTCCAGATGTATTTTGGATACGGAGAGACAGATCGAGTCTTGAGTTTCGCCATGGAAAACACCATTCTCTTTTCCATGTGCCAGGTCCCTGTCGTTTGCTGGATGGTCTGCTCTGGTCTGAAACAGCAAATGGAGAGAGGAAACAATCTCACACAGGCATGTCCAAATGCCACCTCTGTGTTCGTCCGGTATATTTCCAGCTTGTTTCCCACCAGAGCTGAGAACTTTTCCAGAAAGATCCACCAAGCGCAACTGGAGGGTCTGTGTCACTTGGCCGCAGACGGCATGTGGCACAGGCAATGGGTGTTTGGTAAAGAAGACCTTGAGGAAGCCAAGTTGGATCAGATGGGGGTCGCCGCCTTCCTCGGCATGAGTGTTCTTCGAAGAATTGCGGGTGAGGAGGACCGCTACACCTTTACCCTCCTGATTTTTCAGGAATTTTTTGCAGCCTTGTTTTATGTTCTCTGTTTCCCACAAAGACTCCAAA
This sequence comes from Macaca mulatta, assembly GCF_049350105.2. Taxonomy (NCBI): domain Eukaryota; kingdom Metazoa; phylum Chordata; class Mammalia; order Primates; family Cercopithecidae; genus Macaca; species Macaca mulatta. The sequence goes on from NC_133424.1 coordinate 68,314,950, forward strand.
ATTTTCATGTGTTGAGCCACATGAATATCCAGCGCCTGATAGCGAGTCCCAGAGGAAGCAAGAGCTATCTCTCTCACATGGGACTTTTCTTATTCGGCTTTCTGAACGGGACCTGCGCTTTGGCCGTGGAACAGTCATTCCGATGCAAGGTGTCTTTCAATAATAAGAGGAAGCTGCTGAAAGTCATACCTCTGTTGCAGAAATGCGAGCCGCCTTCTCCGTGCTCTGGGGTCCCGCAGTTATTCTACTGTCTGCATGAAATCCGGGAGGAAGCCTTTGTAAGCCAAGCCCTAAATGGTTACCATAAAGCTGTCTTGAAAATTGGCAACAGTAAAGACGTTCAGGTGTCTGCTTTTTGCCTGAAGCGCTGTGAACATTTGCAGGAGGTGGAACTGACCGTCACCCTGAACCTCAAGAATGTGTGGAAGCTCAGCTCCGGCTCCCGTCCTGGCTCTGAGTAAGTGCTTCTGTCCTTGGGGAGCCCGTCCTACCCGGGGCCCTTGACTACAGTCTCCTGGGTGTTTAGGGGTCAATCTGCAAACCTTTCTGATCGCTTCCCTGGCCTAGTTTGCATGGTACTTCTGTTGTTTTGTTTTGTTTTTTGAGGCAGAGTCTCACTCTGTTGCCCTGGCTAGAGTGCGGTGGTGCGATCTCGGCTCACTGCAACCTCCCCTCCTAGGTTCAAGCGATTCTCCTGCCTCAGCCTCCTGAGTAGCTGGGATTACAGATGCATGCCACTGCACCCGGCTAATTTTGGCATTTTTAGTAGAGACGGGGTTTCCCATGTTGGCCAGGCTGGTCTTGAACTCCTGACCTCAGTTGATCCTCCCCCTTCAGCCTCCCAAAGTGCTGGGATTACAGGCATGAGCCACCATGCCCGGCCAGTACTTCTGTTTTAAGATAAACATGTATCTAGGGTGGTACACGTTTGTTTTACAAACTGTCCCAGTTTGTTTAGGATTAAGGAGATTTCTGGGACCCAGAGCTTTGTTTTACTGCCAGGACTGAAGGTGTTCCTGGGATATAGGACTTTCCATGCTAAACCTGGGAGAATCCTGGGCAAAAAGATACGTGGTTCACCCTCCTTCCCTGTGTGCTGCGTGCCCATAAAGATGGGACTTTGCTTCATCTATCACTCCTACTTCTTTTTTTGAGACAGCGTCTCTCTGTTGCCCAGGAGTGCAGTGCTACGATCATGGTTCACTGCAATCTCAACCTCCTGGGCTCACACCATTCTCCCACCTCAGCCTCCTGGGTATCTGGAATTGCAGGCATGCACCACCATGCTTGGCTAATTTTCTTATTTTTTGGAGAGATGAGGTTTCTCTATGTCACCCAGGCTAATCTCCAACTCCTGGCCTCAAGCAATCTTCCCACCTTGGCCTCCTAAAGCACTGGAATTATAGGCACGAGTCACTGCGCCCAGCCTCACTCCTACTTTTGTGTATCAGAAGCTTTTTCTTTCAAGGAAAGTGCTACCCAGTGGAACTTAAGGTGATGACGGAGACATCCTGAATCTGTCTTATCCAATACGGGACCCGCTGGCCACATGTGACCCCTGAGCTCTTGGAATGTGGCTGGTGTGACCGAGTGAATGAACATCTACATTTTATTTAACTTTAGTGAATTTAAGTGTAGATAGCGACATGCAGCTAGTAGCTACCATATCAGACAGTACACCTCTAGAGGGTCTTTCATTCCGTGTAAAAATATCTTGTCCATCTTGAATTAAAAGCAACAGTCTGGGTGCCGTGGCTCGTGCCTGTAATCCCAGCACTTTGGGAGGCCAAGGCAGGTGGATCACTTGAGGCCAGGAGTTCGAGACCAGGCTGGTCAACATGGTGAAACCCCATTTCTACTAAAAACACGAAAAAATTAGCCGGGCGTGGTGGCGGGCGCCTATAGTCCCAGCTACTCAGGAGGCTGAGGCAGGAGAATGACGTGAACCCGGGAGGCGGAGCTTGCAGTGAGCTGAGATCGCGCCACTGCACTCCAGCCTGGGCGACAGACAGAGCAAGACTCCGTCTCAAAAAAAAAAAAAAAAAAAAAAAAAAAAAAATTAGCCAGGCGTGATGGTGGGCACCTGTAATCCCAGCTACTTGGGAGGCTGAGGCAGGAGAATCACTTGAACCCAGGAGGCGGAGGCTGCAGTGAGCCGAGATCACACCACTATCTTAGAAAAAAAAAAAAGTATGTATCTCATAAGTTGTGAAACATGTTAAAATCTACAACACACTGAATAAGTCCAGTCCTTCATTTAGTGCTAAGTAGATACAAACCGTTACTACTCAAGTAATTCCTCATCCCCTCCACTCGACCAAAACTCCCCTGGAAGATCTTTATTTTGGCAAATATAATGGATTTATTTTTCTTAAGAAGTGGCAAAAAGTGCTGACTACTCCTTTCTTCATATCGGTTGATATTTATGTGGCATTTGCCATGTGGCAGGCACAATGTCAAGCACTTACTTTATGTGAATTATTTCTGCCTCCAACTCCATGATGCACTGGAGGTGTAGGGAGCACCTTGTCCTAGGTCACATGTGTGGTCGAAGCTAAGACGAACTAAAATCTGACCCCAATGGCTGTGATGAGCAGAGAGAGGCGATTTAGACTGACTCCTGGCGAGAGGGAAGCATCGCCCTTCTGCTGCATAGGGGAAAAGCCTTCTCGTTCCTTAACTGCTCTGCCAAAAGGAACCACAATCTCGTCCAGATTCCTGTCTTTCCGTGAGACTGCCTGAGTCTTCAGCAGACGGATATGTAGCGCTAACGTTCATCCTAGACATATACTGGTCTAGTGTGTGGATAGAGAAAAGTTGGTCTCTCCTTATGTGATGAGACATTTAAATTTTGAGTAATGTAAGTTCTGTTCCGTTCTTCACCACGACGGGCAGTGTGCAGGTCTCCTCAGCCATGGCTGAGTTTCTCCAGGGCAGAGGTAAGCAAGCTCCAGCCAGGAGGCCAGACCCAGCTTTTTCTGCTTGTTTAGGTAAATACAGTGTGATCGGAGCCTGGCCGTGCTTGTGACATATTGTCTGTGACTGCTACCCCACTGCCGTGGCAGGACCGAGTCATTGCCGGGAAATTCGCTGCCAGAAAAGCTGAATATATTTGCTACCTGGGCAATCACAGGAAAAGTTTCCCAACCCCTGCTCTAGCGTATATTTTTATTTATGGTGTTGTTTTTTGTAGAGATGAGGGGCTCACTTTGTTACCCAGCCTGGTCTTGAACTCCTGGGCTCATGCAATCCTCTCGCCTCTGCCTGCCAAAGTGCTGGGATTACAGGCGTGAGCCACCACGCCCAGCCAGGGATTATTTTTTGTTTTTTGTTTGTTTTTTGTTTTGTCTTGTTTTGTTTTGAGACGGAGTCTCGCTCTGTCGCCCAACCTGGAGTGCAGTGGCGCGATCTCGGTTCACTGCAAGCTCCGCCTCCCGGGTTCACGCCATTCTCCTGCCTCAGCCTCCCGAGTAGCTGGGACTACAGGTGCTCACCACTGCGCCCGGCTAATTTTTTGTATTTTTAGTAGAGACGGGGTTTCACCGTGTTAGCCAGGATGGTCCCGATCTCCTGATCTCGTGATCTGCCTGCCTTGGCCTCCCAAAGTGCTGGGATTACAGGCGTGAGCCACCGCGCCCGGCCACCAGGGTATATATTTTTTTAAAGGAATTGCTGCATCACAAGATACGCACACATCACATCTATAACTTTATCAGCATGGATATCACTAAGCTACTTTCCAGGGAAACTTCGTATTTCTTGGGTATGTCCCTGAACCAAACTGAGGGCCAGGCTGCTTATTCTCACAGCCCAATAACGAGACACAGATGAACTGGAAAGAAGAGTTTATTTCTGTAACTGGTTACAGGGCAAAGGCCGAGAAATATCACCAGACCAACTAAAAATTATAAAGTTTTCCAAAGCTAATATGCCTTCTGAGCTCTATGTCTACATGTAAGTGTGCGTTCCTCTAAAGACATGAGTGATTAACTTCTTTTAATCTATAACTAAGGTCTGAGCCCTGAAGACCTCCCTCTGGAACCTCAGTAAATTTACTTAAACTAGATAAGTCCAGGTGCTGGGGTGATTACCCTTATCTTGTCTCCCACTAAATCACGGAGGCTTGGGGAGTTCCTTCAGACCCCAATAAAATTTGTTTGTGAAGGTCTGGGGCGTTTCTTCAAACCCCCAACAAAATCTTGTTTAATCCTGAATGGGTCCCGTTGAGAATTTCTTTTTTTTTTTTTTGAGACGGAGTCTTGCTCTGTTGCCAAGGCTGGAGTGCAGTGGCCGGATCTCAGCTCACTGCAAGCTCCGCCTCCCGGGTTTACGCCATTCTCCTGCCTCAGCCTCCCGGGTAGCTGGGACTACAGGCGCCCGCCACCTCGCCTGGCTAGTTTTTTGTATGTTTTAGTAGAGACGGGGTTTCACCATGTTAGCCAGGATGGTCTCGATCTCCTGACCTCGTGATCCGCCCGTCTCGGCCTCCCAAAGTGCTGGGATTACAGGCTTGAGCCACTGCACCCGGCCAGAGAATTTCTTCATTATCTTGTCATACCTCAAGGCCCAGGAAAAGCCTGGGCAAAACTCTTGGTGGGCTTTTGTTACATTTCAGCCTTCGTATGAGGGCACTGGCTCTGTCAGCTTTTAAGATTTAACTTACCCACCCAGTCAGTGCCGAAACAGTTGTGACGGAGGCCTACCTGTTCAGCTGCTAGTGAGACCAGGCGTGCCACAGGTAGAATGAATTCTATTCACTCCAATATTGAATGGCTACACTGAACCATGTTTTTCTTATGTCTACTCCCAACTTACGTGGGCAATTCCAACGTACACCACAAAATCACATTCAAGGAGCCCTCCAGTCCCCGAGGACCTATTATTAGGGAGGGGAATAAACCCCAGAGCTTGATGTTCAACTTGGTGGTAACTGTCGGTCACCCGACTAAGACCTCAAGAATCTAATCGCAGTGAATCACAATGTCTGTCTATGATGCTGCATAATCTTAAGCCCTGATATCCGTAGAAATCTTAAGACATGACACATTTCTTTCACGTTGGTTAGTCCACTGATTGTTTTTGTGCGGGTTCCTGGAGGCAGTTGACATCATTCCTACTTATTTGCATTTCTATGTATTTGATGGATGCGAAAATGGATGAATCCATTTCATGGGATTTAAATTTTATACAAAAACTACATGTTAGTGTAAATATTCTAAAAATTGCTTTTTTCATCTTTGTGTCTTGGCAATGTCTATGCATGCCTTTTCAATGAAGTATTCTTTGAAAAATAGGTGTGCTAGAGATGATTAAATATTTTCCCCTTGATAGACTTTTGGATTGCTTTCAACTCTTTCTTTCTTTCTTTCTTTCTTTCTTTTTTTGATACAGAGTCTTTCTCTGTTGCCCAGGCTGGAGTGCAATGGCACGATCTTGGCTCACGGCAACCTCCGCCTCCCAGGTTCAAGCAATTCTCTTTGCCTTAGCCTCCCAAGTAGCTGGGATTACAGGCGTCCACCACCACGCTTGGCTAATTTTTTTTGTATTTTTAGTAGAGACAGGGTTTCACTATGTTGGCCAGGCTGGTCTCGAACTCCTGGCCTTGTGATCTGCCCGCCTTGGCCTCCCAGAGTGCTGGGATTACAACATGAGCCACCGTGCCCGGCCACTTTCAACTATTTCTTTAATGCAACCAACAACAGTCTTCACATGTACATCTTGGTCAGCCTCCCTGAAAGGACTGTATGGGGAAGAATGAAAGAGAAAGTCAGCAGGTCCTTCTACGGTCAAACTACATGCCACTCTAGCTCTGGATTTTTCTTTCTTATACTCATGGTGTCAAAAAGATTGATTTTTCCTTTATTCTGATCCTATATGTTTTTTTAAGAATTGTATATACACAGGGTAAGAATGGAGGTACAGAATATAATTCAATCTCTGCCCCCCACATAAATCCCATGTAATTAAAAAAGCAATTCCTGTCTAGGTACGATGATTCGCATCTGTAACCCTAGTACTTTGGGAGGCCAAGGCAGGAGGATCGCTTGAGCCCAGGAATTCAAGACCAGCCTGGGTAACATGGAGAATCCCTGTTTCAACAAAAAATACAAAAATTAGTCAGGTGTAGTGGCGTGTGCCTGTAACCCCAGCTCCTCAGGAAGCTGGAGTGGAAAAGTTAGTCAGGTGTAGTGGCGTGTGCCTGTAACCCCAGCTCCTCAGGAGGCTGGAGTGGAAAAGTTAGTCAGGTGTAGTGGTGTGTGCCTGTAACCCCAGCTCCTCAGGAAGCTGGAGTGGAAAAGTTAGTCAGGTGTAGTGGCGTGTGCCTGTAACCCCAGCTCCTCAGGAGGCTGGAGTGGATCGCCTGAGCCCGGGGGTTAGAGGCTGCCATGAGCTGTGTTCAGACCACTACACTCCAGCCTGGGTGACAGAGACACCCTGTCTCAAAAAAAATAAATACAAAATAAAAGCAACTTCCTTTTTTCCAAGTCATGGAAACATACAGGGCTCTTATTTGAGGCCATGAGTCTTCCAGGAATGAAATGAGAAAATCTCATGATGGTTTTTCTGAGTGCTTTATTTAAATGAGGACATCTTAGAGTCACCAGAGGCCTGTGGCCCTAACCTGGGTAGGGAACGCCAGCCCTGGGTTTCCGAGTAGGTTTTCTCCAGTTTAACGAAAAGGTGTTTTCTCTCTTCTCCCTTCCGTGCAGAGCGCCAGAGAGCAAAGAGCTCCATTGCTGGTGGCAAGACTTATGCTCTGTGTTTGCAACGAATGATAAGCTGGAAGTCCTGACTTTGACCAACAGTGCTTTGGGGCCTCCCTTTTTGAAGGCTCTTGCTGCCGCACTGAAGCACCCTCAGTGTAAACTGCAAAAGCTACTGTGAGTATAACACAAATCCTACTGGAAGGAATTCTATGGAGATGGTCTGTTTCCCATCCACTTTCTTTATTCCCTCTCCACTCACACTAGACTTCCCGAAGGCACCCATGTCCAGCCTTGGACAGCCGCATAGGAGGAGTGAGTCATGGCGTGCGTGGTGAGGGAAACCACAAACTGGAGCCAGGCTGCCGGCTCGACCTGTCTCTAGTCACTCTTAGGTTGGTGCAAATGCCATTGCAGTTTTTGCCATTAGTGATATTTGCACCAACCTAATAGCTCTGTGTCCTTAAGTGGATGGTGTGTACAGTGTGTCAGGGAATTCCTGGCATCTCCCTGGTACACTTCAATGCATCCATCCATAAAATGATCAGCCTCGTGCTGTGGCTCATGCCTATTCACTTCAGCTCAGGTGTTCGAGACCAGTCCCGGCTACTTGGGAGGCTGAGGTGGGAGGATCACCCGAGCCCAGGAGGCAGAGGTTACAGTGATGGTGAGCTACGATCTGGCCACTGCACTCCAGCCTGGGCGACAGAGTGAGGCCCTGTATCAAAACAAACAATAAATAAATAAAATTAAATGATCATGATGGAGAGATTAAATGCAGTCCTTCATGCGAAGCCCGTAGGACTGTGCCCGAAGCGGAACCAGCACTGCGTGACCCAGGGTGTGATGGTTACTCTGTGGAGGGACACTGCCTTACAGAAGCCACGTGCGACCTGAGCACTGAGTATGGTCCATTGCTGCGTTCCTTTAAAGTATTAATATGTACTATTATTCCCCCTTCTTTTAAAAAACGGAGTCTCGCTCTGTTGTCCAGGCTAGAGTGCAGTGGGGGAATCTCAGCTCACTGCAACCTCCCCATCCCAGGTTCAAGTGATTCTCTTGCCTCAGCCTCCTGAGTAGCTGGGACTACGGGCATGCACCACCACGCCCGGCTAGTTTTTGTATTTTTAGTAGAGATGGGGTTTCACCATGTTGGTCAGACTGGTCTCGAACTCCTGACCTCAAGTGATCTGCCCTCCTCAGCCTCCCAAGGTGCTGGGATTACAGACGTGAGCTGCCATGCCTAGCCCCCGTTTTTTTTAGCAAAGTGAGAGCTGGAGAGGTTAAGTGGTTTGTCTAAGACCCTGCAGCTGACAAGCCTTAGATAAAGCACTCCACCACAGACAGCCCGAAGCTCATCTTCACCAACACTGTGCTTCTCTAACACACCACCGTTAGCAGGTGCCTGTGTAGGGTAAACCTCACCAAAGAGGGCATGTTTGAACTGGGTTGGGAAGGAAGAGATTTACATGGAGGAGGAGAAACACTGCTTCATTTCTTTTCCAAGTGGGATCTTGCTGTCTTGCCCAGGCTGGAGTACAGTGGCATGATCATAGCTCACTGCAACCTTGACCTGGGCTCAAGCAATCCTCCCACCTCAGCCTCTCATGTGGTTGGGGCCACAGACATATCCCACCATTGCCCAGCTAATTTTTTTTTATTTTTTTGTAGAGACAAGGTCTCCCTATGTTGCCCAAGCTGGTTTCGAACTTTTGATCTTTTTTTTTTTTTTTTTTTTTTTTTTTGGGACGGAGTCTTGCTGTGTCACCCAGGCTGGACTGCAGTGGCCGGATCTCAGCTCACTGCAAGCTCCGCCTCCCAGGTTTACACCATTCTCCTGCCTCAGCCTCCCGAGTAGCTGGGACTACAGGCGCCCGCCACCTTGCCCGGCTAGTTTTTTGTATTTTTTAGTAGAGATGGGGTTTCACCGTGTTAGCCAGGATGGTCTCGATTTCCTGACCTCGTGATCCGCCCGTCTCGGCCTCCCAAAGTGCTGGGATTACAGGCTTGAGCCACCACGCCCGGCTCGAACTTTTGATCTTAAGTGACCCACCCATCTCGGCCTCCCAAAGTGCTGGGATTATAGGTGTGAGCCACCGCACCCAGCCACTATTTTTAACAATGTAAGAGTGAACGTGTATGCATTGCCCACCGTCTGCTAGGCTATCTTAGGTTCTTTGCACATGAATGCTCTTAAAACTCACCCCAAGCAGTAGGTGTCCCTATTTCACAGATGAAGAAACTGAGGCATGAGGTTACATCATTACTAAGCAGTCAAATCCGGCCCCAGAATCAGTTCTCTTAGCCACTACTCCATATGCTGTCTCTCTAGAGTTTTTAAGATCCAAAAACCCAATAATTTACCATGTGAATCACTGGCCCCTTCCTTGAAATAAGCTACCAGGCATCCACATGGCTCCTAGCCATTATCAGATATATGTTCTGTCCTGTTACTATAATGGTTATTATTCGCTCCTGCTTACTGGGTGCCTACTATGTGACAAACACTGGGCTGAGAATTTCACGGCATGAATTCTCACAGCCATCCTAAGGAGAACATGTCATATGCTCTCCCTCCTAGACCTGAAACTGAACTTTAGGGAGTTTACATGACTTGTGAAAGGTGGTACGACTAGGGCTGTTGAACTGAGCTGAGAACTCAGTTCTGAACTCCATGTTCCACAGAAGGGGCCCCGCCTCATGGACTGATTGAATGCAGAAGAACTAGTTAGCTGGCCGGGCGCGGTGGCTCACACCTGTCATCCCAGCACTTTGGGAGGCCGAGGCGGACAGATTGCCTGAGCTCAGGAGTTTGCGACCAGCCTGGGCAACCCGGTGAAACCCTGTTTCTACTAAAAATATAAAAAAAAAAAATTAGCTGGGTGTGGTGGCATGCGTCTGTAATCCCAGTTATGTGGGAGACTGAGGCAGGAGAATTGCTTGAACCTGGGAGGTGGAGGTTGCAGTGAGCCAAGATTGTGCCACTGCACTCCAGCCTGGGTCACAGAGCACGACTGTCTCAAAAAAAATAAAAGAAAAGGAAAAAAAAGAACTAGTTAACCACCTCCATTGTGATGATGGTGTCACGAATATCTGCATAGTGCAAACTCATCAAATTGTATATATTAAATATATGCAAGGTTTGTATATCAATTATACCTCAAGCAAACTGTTTTTAAACAACTAATTAGAAAGAGATTCAGCATTGAACGTAAGCATTAGAGATGCAGAGCAAATCTGTGTCCCTAGTTTTAGAAAAGGAGCATGATGGTAAGCAGTGGTGGCTCATGACTGTAATCCCAACACTTTGGGAGGCTGAGGCAGTAGGATCACTTGAGGCCTGGAGTGGAAGAGAAGCCTGGACAATATAGTGAGACCCCATATCTACAAAACTTTTTCAAAAAAGAAAGTAGATCAGAAAGTTGGGCTTTGTAGGCCAGGCGTGGTGCCTCATGCCTGTAATCCCAGCACTTTGGGAGGCCAAGGCAGACGGATGACTTGAGGTCAGGAGTTCAAGACCAGCCTGGCCAACATAATAAAACCCTGTCTCTGCTAAAAATACAAACATTAGCCAGACGTGGTAGTGGGTGCCTGTTGTCCCAGCTACTTGGGAGGCTGAGGCAGGAGAATCACTTGAATCCGGGAGGCAGAGGTTGCAGTGAGCTGAGATCGTGCCACTGCACTCCAGCCCGGGCAACAGAGTGAGACTCTGTCTCACAAGGGGGAAAAAAATAGCTGAGCTTTGTTATTAAAGAAATATAAATAAAAATTTTAAAATAAAAAGCATGATTTTAGGAGAGTGTGAGGAAAAACAGTCCTCTGAATCCTTCAGGAATAGGACGACGTTCCCTTTGCTTTAGGAAAGGCTTCACGGACCTCAGCCTAATCGAATTTGATCCTGTGAGTCATTCTTTTTTATTTTTTGAGACGGAATCTCACTCTGTCACCCGGGCTGGAGTGCAGTGGCGCAGTCTCAGCTCACTGCAAGCTCCGCCTCCCAGGTTCACACCATTCTCCTGCCTCAGCCTCCCGAGTAGCTGGGACTACAGGCGCCCGCCACCATGCCCAGCTAATTTTTTTGCATTTTTAATAGAGACGGGGTTTCACCGTGTTTGCCAGGATGGTCTCGATCTCCTGATCCGCCCGCCTTGGCTTCCCAAAGTGCTGGGATTACAGGCGTGATCTACTGCGCCCAGCCAAGTCATTCATTAAAAAAAATTTTTTTTACTGTACTTTAAGTTCTGGGGTACATATGCAGAACGTGCAGGTTTGTTACATAGGTATGCACGTGCCATGGTGATTTGCTGCACCCATCAACCCATCATCTACGTTAGGTGTTTGTCCTAATACTCTCCCTCCCCTTGCTCCCCAGCCTCCGACAGGCCCCGGTGTGTGATGTTCCCCTCCCTCTGTCCATGTGTTCTCTTGTTGAACTCCCACTTATACATGTGAACGTGCGGTGTTTGGTTTTCTGTTCTTGTGTTAGTTTGCTGAGAATGATGGTTCCAATCCAAATGCCCATCAGTGATAGACCGCATAAAGAAAATGAGCCATTCATTTTGGCTTACAGTTTTCCCAGGATAGGACCTGAATAACCACAGGTTTGTATCACTCTTTAATGTCTGCGTCCTGAATTCAATTGTAAACCCCCTGAGGGTGGGACCGCACCTGTCCCACATGCAGCTGTAGCTTCCGGGAGCCTCCTTTGTGAGGCCGCAGAATTCTACAAATGTAGACAGGACCCTATTCCAAGGAGACGCTCTTCCCTCTCCAGCTTAAGGCGTGTGAATAGCACTATGTTGAATCAGGACTTAATCGGTGTTTTAATGGGGAACGAGCATCTGAGATACTTGGAAATACAACATGTGGAAGTGGAGTCCAATGTTGTGAAGCTTCTATGCAAAGCGCTGAGATCCCCCCGGTGCCGTCTGCAATGTCTCAGGTAAGATTTGAGACGGTGGGTAGAGCGGGAATTGGGGTACCGGGATGGTCTTTTCAGGGGTGGTGTTGAGAGGCTCAGTTTCCCTCTCTTTTCTTTGATCTGTTGTTGGCTTTGTTCAACTTTAAAAGTACAATTTGGGCCAGGCATGGTGGCTTATGCCTGTAATCCCAGCACTTTGGGAGGCCAAGGCAGGAGGATCACGAGGTCAAGAGACCAGCCTGGCCAACATGGTGAAACCCCATATCTACTAAAAGTACAAAAAATTAACTGGTGTGGTGGCAGGCTAATCTCAGCTACTGTAATTATGGGCTGTAATCTCAGGTACTCAGGAGGCTGAGGCAGGATAATCGCTTGAACCCTGGAGGTGGAGGTTGCAGTGAGCCAAGATCGCACCGCTGCACTCCAGCCTGGGTGACAGAGCGAGACTCAGTCTGAAGGAAAAAAAAAAAAAAAGTACTATTTGACCATGTTCTAGATCCATGTGATACCAGGAAACCTGAGCCCCAGCAGTGAACTGGAGCACCTCCTACTGGATTGTAAAAGCTGGATATTTTCTAACTTTTTATTTTAATTTTTGTGAATACATAGTAGGTGTATATATTTGTGGGGTACATAAGATGTTTTGGTTCAAGCATGCAATGTGAAATAATCATGTCTTGGAGAATGGGAGATCTAGCCCTTCAAACATTTATCCTTTGTATTACAAACAATTGATTTATACTTTTAGTTATTTTGGAAAGCACAATTTATTATTAACTATAGTTCCTCTGTTGTGCTAGCGAATACTAGGTCTTATTCTTTTTTAACCTGTTAACCCGTTTATGCCTAAGGCTGCAATGTTTTGAAATTTTTCAATCAGACCTTGGCGATGACCTTGAGCAGTGAGATGTAAATGACTCCCACGTGCTTAGTGTTCCAATAATGGAACACTAGGAATAAATGGTTTTAACAGTCCTGACCTTCCCCTGCTCTCCACCCTCCCACTACCCTTCCCAGCCCCTGGTAGCCATCCTCCTACTCTCTATGTCCATGAGTTCAATTGTTTTGATTTTTAGATCCCACAAATAAGTGAGAACATGTGGTTTCTCTTTCTGCGCCTGGCTTATTTCACTTAACAGAATGATCTCCAGTTCCATCCATGTCATTGCGAATGACTGAATCTTACTCTCTTTCATGGCTGAATGGTACTCCATTGTGTATATGTACCACATTTTCTTTATCCATTTATCTGATGGACACTTAGATTGTTTCTGAATCTTAACTACTGAGAACAGAGCTGCAACAATCGTGGTAGTACGTACATCTCTTTGGTTAACTGATTTCCTTTTCTTGGGGTATATACCAGCAGGGGATGACTGGATTACATGCAGCCTGCAAGAGCTGATTTTTCATCATTCGATGATTTCATGAGCCAATTGTTAAACAATGTTTTTAAAAATGAAATCATAGGCTTACAAATATATTAAACAACAAAAGTCATAGAGAATCAAAATGCATTGTTTCCTAATTATTGTATGGTTCATTATTATCCCTGCTAGGGTTCAGCAAACTTTTTCTATGACAAGCCAGATAAGAAACATTTTCGCCCTCTGGGGCCATGCCGTCTCCGTCCTGATGGCTCCTCTCTGCCATTGCAGTGCCAAGGCTGCCAGAGTTCGTAGGTAAACAAATGGATACAGCTATGTTCCAATAAAACTTTATGTATACTGAAACGTGAATTAACATAATTTTCATATGTCACAAAATATTCTTCTTTTAATCATTTTTTAACCATCTAAAAATTTTTGTGGGAGCTGGACACGGTGGCTCACGCCTGTAATCCTAGCCCTTTGGGAGGCTGAGGCGGGTGCATCACCTGAAGTTGAGAGTTCAAGACCAGCCTGGGCAACATGGCGAAACCCCGTCTCTACTAAAAATACAAAAATTAGCCGGGTGTGGTGGTGCGCACCTGTAATCCTAGCTACTCGGGAGGCCAAGGCAGGAGAATTGCTTGAATCCGGGAGGCGGAGGTTGCAGTGAGCCGAGATTGCTCCATTGCACTCCAGCCTGGGTGACAGAGCAAAAACTCCATCTCAAAAAAAAATAAAATAAAATAGGCCGGGCACAGTGGCTCATGCCTGTAATCCCAGCACTTTGGGAGGTCGAGGCGGGTGGATCACCTGAGGTCAGGAGTTTGAGACCAGCCTGACCAACATGGTGAAACCCCATCTCTACTAAAAATACAAAATTAGCCAGTTGTGGTGGCACATGCCTGCAATCCCAGATACTCAGGAGGCTGAGGCAGGAGAATCACTTGAATCCAGGAAGTGGAGGATGCGGTGAACCGAGACTGTGCCGTTGCACTCCAGCCTGGGCAACAAGAGCAGAACTCTGTCTCAAAAAAAATAATAATAAATAAAATAAAATGTTTTATTTGAAAACATTCTTAGTGGATAATGCTGTAGAAAACCAAGTGGCACTCCAGAGGAGGCCCACGAGCCACCGCTTGCCAGCTCCTGACCACTGCCTTGGTCAGGATAGACCGCTGCCGCCGTCTACCGTACCCATTTGGTGGAAACAGGATGTCATGGGGCACTGCTCTGCACCTCCTCCCAGCTCCTCACTCAGTGACCTCCCACTGTGAGCTGAAAATCAGCCATGGCAGAGGCATTTACACCACAGGCACTGGCAAACACTGCACATCAGGACTTCCTTCTCCAGCATGGCAGTGGTTAAACATTTACTGCCATGCCCCTACTCAGACTCTACTTTTTTGGTTTGTTTATATTCATAGTTTTTAGGATACAGGTGGTTTTTGGTTACATGGATAAGTTCTTTAGTGGTGATTTCTAAGAATTTAGTGCACTTGTTACCCGAGTAGTGTACTCTGTCCCCCTTATGTAGTCTTTTATCCCTCACCTCCTTCCAACCTTCACCCCAACCACAAGTCCCCTGAGTCTATTATATCATTCTTATGCCTTTGCATCATCATAGCTTAGCTCCCACCTGTAAATGAGAACATACAATGTTTGGTTTTCCATCCCTGAGTTACTTAGAATAATGGCCTACAGCTCCATCCAAGTTGCTGCAAGAGACATCATTTCATTCCTTTTTCATGACTGAGTAGTATTCCGTGGTGTGTATATACCACATTTTCCTTATCCACTCTTTGGTACTCAAGTGGGTTCCATATCTTTGCAATTGTGAATTGTCCTGCTATAAACGTGCATGTGAAAGTGTCTTTTTCACATAAAGACTTCTTTTCCTTTGTGTAGTTGCCCAAAGATCGAATGGTAGCTCCACTTTTAGTTCAGACCCCACTTTCCAGCCTTTCCATGTGTGAACCTTCTCTCAACAGAATTTGTATGACCTCTCGTTTTGTTTTCATCTGCCATCATTGCTCCTTTACATCCAACAGAGCTGAATGTAGCTTGGATGATCTCTGCATTTCATTGCCTTTCTTGCACAGAACAGAAAGCTCAGGTGACTAGAACCTGGAGGGTGGTAAGCACAATGCCTCACTGAATGTCTTTATATGAACAGCCCACCTTGAGGCCGAAATCCAGCCTGAGAAGACAGTGGCCGTGAGACTTAGGAAAAATTCCCAGACGTCACTGAATCTAAGTTCTTCACCTTGATGATGACTGGCAAATAAATGCACAAAGTATGAGACAGAAGTAAGCATTGAGGTCTACTGCACAGCAGGGTGACTCTAACTAATAAGAATGTGGTATTTCAAAGTTGCTAAAGGAGTAGATTTTTAACATTCTCACTGCCAAAAAAATTAAGTTGGTGAGATGATGGATATGTTAATTAGCTTGATTGACTCTTTCTATAATGTACACATAAATGAAAATATTACATTGGACCCCATAAATATACACCATGATCATTTTTCAGCCAACTTCTTTTGAAATTTGTGTTTCAAGGAGCTGAGTGGAGAGAGTTAGAGCTCAGTCGTTATTGTAGTCCAGTTGATGACAACCCCAAGAGTGGGTTGTTTTCTGCTGATGACTTGGTAGGAAGTTCCTGAGCTTGGTGCAGGTGTGCTGGCTGGAAAGTTGGAAATAGTCCCCCGAGGCTCTGCTGTGAAGACCGAGATGTGAGACAGTGGGATCCAGGAGGCTCTACAGGTACCATTTTCCCCAGAGCCTCGGCTCAGTATTTGTGTCTGGCTTCTACAGGTTGGAAGACTGCTTGGCCACCCCTAGAATTTGGACTGATCTTGGCAGTAATCTTCAAGTTAACAGACATCTAAAGACTCTCATACTAACAAAAAACTCCCTGGAGAACTGTGGGGCATGTTACCTGTCCGTGGCCCAGCTGGAGAGACTATCGTAAGTCTTTCTGGTGGCTGTGGTTGTGGTTGTGGTTGTGGTGGTGGTGGTTGTTTGGTAGATTTAGTGCTTCTGTGAGAAAAGCAGTCATAGGGAAGGTACATGTGTAGGAGCAAATGTAAGTCTTGTGATTGATGTAATTATATAGATAGGTCAGTAAGGGTCCAGCCAAGAATGAAAGAGAAATAACATGTCTACATAAAAGTATGGATTTATACCTAATATGCTATAATATATCAAGCATAATGAGTCCTATGTATCCATCATCCCGTTTATGAAATAGAAGTCATCAGTTCTGTTTTCCGCTGTCCTCACTGGTTTTATCAACCCTGCCCCTGACCCCACTATGATGACATATTTAATCCGGCTGATCAGGCTCCTTAATTTATGTATAGTATTAATATTACTACCCATGTATCCTTAAACAGGCATCACATTATTTTGCATTGCTTTGAATTTTACATAAAAGGGCCAGGTGCGGTGGCTCACGCCTGTAATCCCAACACTTTGGGAGGCCGAGGCGGGCGGATCACCTGAGGTCAGGAGTTTGAGACCAGCCTGGCCAACATGGTGGAACCCCGTCTCTACTAAAAATACAAAAATTAGCCAGGCATGGTGGTGTGCACCTGTAATCCCAGCTACTCAGGAGGCTGAGGTAGGAGAATTGCTTGAACCCGGGAGGCAGATGTTGCAGTGAGCCGGTATCTCACCACTGCACTTCAGGCTGAATGACAGAGTGAGACTCCGTTTCAAAAAAAAAAAAGGATTTTACATAAAAGCATCACCTGTGATGTGTTTTTTTTTTCCTTATCTATATCTTAGTGTTCATCTGTTGAATTGCTTCTATGTTAATTCCTCTTCACTACAGAATGATATTGATATGAATATCCAAGAATTTAGTTATTCATTCTACTCACAGTTGAGGTTTGAGCTGCTTCCAATTGTTGGCTGCATACAGAGAAACACACACACACACACACGCGCACATGCACACACGTTGTGATGAGCATTCTAAGAACAGAATTGCTGGGCCATGGTGAGTATTCATCTTCAGTTTTTCTGGGTTTGTTTCCAGCGTGTACCAATTGGCCAGAGCAATGGGTATGAAAGTGCCCCTAATTCCAAATTCTTCTCCAAGTCTTGTTATTATCAGTATTTTTGTTACTGTTGCTGACAATCTGTTGGGCAGGAGATGGTACCTTACGGTTTTAATTTGCATTTCCTTGATTACTAGTGACTATTTTTTTATCATCTGACTTCATCTTAGTTTCTCTAATTTGCATGTCTTCCCATGTATTTAATGTGTCTTTCCTTTATTATAACTTCGGAAATTATGTCTCTTCTTAGGCCATCTCCATGTCTGCTATTTGTTCTTTGATTATTGGTGGTCTCTTTCTCTTCCCTCTTAATCCCATATATTTATTTTCTATGTTTTAATTTTTTTTTTTTTTTTTGAGACAGAATCTTGGTCTGTTGCCCAGCCTGGAGTGCAGTGGTGTGATCTCAGCTCACTGCAAGCTCTGCCTCCTGGGTTCAAGTTATTGTCCTGCCTCAGCCTCCTGAGTACCTGGGTAGC
This sequence comes from Macaca mulatta, assembly GCF_049350105.2. Lineage (NCBI taxonomy): Eukaryota > Metazoa > Chordata > Mammalia > Primates > Cercopithecidae > Macaca > Macaca mulatta. The sequence continues at coordinate 68,332,488 of NC_133424.1, forward strand.
TGGGATTACAGGTGCCTGCCACCATGCCCAGCTACTTTTTGTATTTTTAGTAGACATGGGGTTTTGCCATGTCGGCCATACTGGTCTTGAACTCCTGTCCACAGGTGATCCACCTGCCTTGGCCTCCCAAAGTGCTGGGATTACAGATGTGAGCCACCACACCTAGTCTTTTTTTTTTCAGGTTTTAATTTTTACTTCAATAAGTTTTGGGGGAACAGGTGGTGTTTTGTTACATAAACTTTTTAGTGGTGATTTCTGGGATTTTGGTGTACCCAACACCCGAGCAGTGTACACTGTACCCAATGTATAGTCTTTTGTCCCTTGCCACCCCCCCATTTCCCCTGAGTCCCCAAAGTCCTGTGTATCATTCTTATGCCTTTGTGTCCTCATAGCTTAGCTCCCACATATAAGTGAGAACATACTATGTTTGGTTTCCATTCCTGAGTTACTTCACTTAGAAAAATAGTCTCCCACCACGTGTGGTGGCTCACGCCTGTAATCCCAGCACTTTGAGAGACCAAGGCGGCAAATCACGAGATCAGAAGATCGAGACCACGGTGAAACTCCATCTCTACTAAAGATACAAAAAATTAGCCAGGCTAATTTGCGGTGGTGGGCACCTGTAGTCCCAGCTACTTGGGAGGCTGAGGCAGGAGAATGGCATGAAACCAGGAAGTGGAGCTTGCAGTGAGCCGAGATTGCACCATTGCACTCCAGCCTGGGCAACAGAGTGAGACTCCGTCTCAGAAGAAAAAAAAGAAAAATAGTCTCCAATTCTACCCAGGTTACTGCAAATGCCATTATTTTGTTCCTTTTTTATGGCTGAGTAGTATTCCATGGGGTGCATGTGTGTGTGTGTGTGTGTGTGTGTGTGTGTGTGTGTGTGTGTGTGTGTATGTATCACATTTTCTTTATCCACTCGTTGATTTATGGGCATTTGGGCTGGTTCCATATTTTTACAATTGCAAATTGTGCTGCTATAAACACGTGTGTGCAAGTATCTTTTTCATATAATGACTTCTTTTCCTCAGGGTAGATACCCAGTAGTGGGATTGCTGCATCAAATGGTAGTTCTACTTTTAGTTCTTTAAGGAATCTCCACACTGTTTTCCATGGTGGCTGTACCAGTTTACATTTCCATCAACAGTGTAAAAGTGTTACATTTTCACCAACACCTATTTTTTTAATTGTTTTATTATAGCCGTTCTTGCGGGAGTGAGGGGGTATCTTATTGAGGTTTTGATTTGCATTTCCCTGATACTTAGTCATGTCAAGCATTTTTCCATTTGCTTTCTGGCCATTTGCATATCTTCTTTTAGGAATTGTCTATTCATGTCCTTAGCCCACTTTCTGATGGGATTTTTTTTTTCTTGCTGATATGTTCTTTGTAGATTCTGAATATGAGTCCTTTGTCAGATGTATAGATTGTGAAGATTTTCTCCCACTCTGTAGTGTTGCAGGAAGTCAGGGACCCTGAACGGAGGGACCTCATGCAACCATAACAGAAGAACATAAATTGTGAAGATTTCATGGACATTTATCACTTCCCCAATCAATACTCTTATAATTTCCTATACCTGTCTTTACTTTAATCTCTTAATCCTGTCATCTTTGTAAGCTGAGGATGTATGTCACTTCAGGACCTGTGATGATTGCGTTAACTGCACAAATTGTTCGTAAAGCATGTGTGTTTGAACAATATGAAATCTGAGCACCTTAAGAACAGGATAACAGAAATTTTCAGGGAACAAGGGAGATAACCTTAAAGTCTGGCTGCCTGTGGGCCGGGCAGGATGGAGCCATATTTCTCTTATTTCCAAAAATGGGTAAGAGAAATATCTTTGAATTCTTTCCCTGGTAAGGAATATTAATAATTAACAGCCCTGGGAAAGGAATGTATTCCCAGGGAGGTGGGGAGGGGGCCTCTAAAATGGCCACTCTGGGGGTGTCTGCCTTATGCCGTTGCATATAAGGGATGAAACATGCCCTGGCCTCCTGCAGCGCTCACCAGGTTTGCTAGGATTAGGAAATTCCAGCCTGGTAAATTCTAGTCAGACTGATTCTCTGCTCTTGAACCCTGTTGAGATGTTTATCAATGACAATGTGTGCACAGTGGAACATGGAAGTTCATTAGTAATTCTAGTTTCACCCTGACCTTGTGATCTTGCCCTGACCTTGTGATCTTTTGTTGCCCTTGAAGCATGTGATCTCTGTGACCCACACCCTATTCGTACACTCCCTCCCCTTTGAAAATTGCTAATGAAAACTTGCTGGTTTTATGGCTCAGGGACCATCACGGAACCTGCCGACATGTGATGTCTCCCCTGGTCACCCAGGTTTAAAATTTCTCTCTTTTGTACTCTTTCCCTTTATTTCTCAGACCGGCTGACACTTAGCAAAAATAGAAAAGAACCTACGTTGAAATATCGGGGACTGGTTTCCCTCGATCCTGTGGGCTGTCTGTTAACTCTGCTGATTATTTCTTTTGCTGTGCGGAAGCTTTTTAGTCTAACAATTTTATTGATCCCCAATTTCTTCACCCCACCATTCCCATATCAAAGCTGCTGTCCTTTACTTTAAAGCTTGGAAGTCCTAAGTGGTGATGACAGAGGTATGAGGATGCTTCTGCATTCAGAGGGAGTGCCCCGATTGAGATGATCACCCTTCTGTGTGAGACAAAGAACCTTCTCCATTTAGTCATCTGTGTGCTTCTCTCCCATAGGATAGAGAACTGCAACCTTACACAACTTTCTTGTGAAAGCCTTGCCTCCTGTCTCAGGAAGAGTAAGATGCTGACCCACCTGAGCTTGGCGGAAAATGCCTTGAAAGATGAAGGGGTCAAGCATATTTGGAATGCCCTGTCACACCTGAGATGTCCTCTGCAGAGGCTGGTGTAAGTTCCAGAATGTTTTCTTCTTGGAACTTCCTGGAGCAGAACAGGGTGATGAAGAGAACCTGTTATATGTTCATTTATGTCACATATTTATTAGGTGCCTACTGCATGTTAGGCATGGTGCTGGTACTGAGGGGAAAAGCATAATAAAAAGGAGGGTTATTATTTCTGATTCAGAGGCAAATGATCTAGAGGCAGAGTTCTCAAACTGTGTACCAAGATACCCAGGAGTGAACTCAGAGGGACTGCAGGGTATTTTAAATTTAAGGAATATTGACATCTATCTGTTCATCACTGTAAGAACGACCACCTTGAGGTGTAAGAATTGCAGAAAGAGGAAAGAAACACAAAAGGTGTCTTGACAGTTAAGGACAGGTTTATTTTAGAGAAAACAAACCTAAGAGGGGCTTCTGGCTGAGTTAGGTTAGAGCTATACTCTCTTATAGACTAAGAGTTTTTAAGGATTCAGGGTGGGAGAGTTTATCAGAGGCTTGGACTGCTTCTGTGACTCTTGGTTGTGCTTATCTGGGAGGGAAAGTTGTGTGTCTGTTCCCATATATCTTCCTGCAGCTGCAGGCATATCCATTGAGTCTGCTTTTAGCTTCCCTGTCTTAGTACCTGAAGGGAAAGGAATGTGCTATTAAGGCCTGCTGTTTTACTGGGGCTCATGGTATGAGGGTGGAGTTTGGCAGTTACCTGAGAGACTTTCCCCTCCAACCTCCCTCTGTGCCTGAGCTGTCTTATCTGTGTTTTACTGTCTGCTCTTTATAGCCACTTGTAATTAGGAGAGAAGTGATTTCCTTGAAATGCATGAGGCTAGAAAGGGAGCTGGAACTTAAAGTAGTAGTGTCTGTCCAAGATGACGATGTTCCTGCTCTGTCACAAGGCAGTTCATTTTCATAGCTTGAAATCAGCCATGGCAGAAGTGTTTGTACCATGGAAACTGGCAGTCACTACACACTAGGGCTTTTGTTTGTTTTCTCTAGAGAGCTGGTTTACTAGGACATCACTGAACCATAACCATTGAATCCGCCTCTTTGTTTCTTGTCTCACATGAGAATATGAGCTGCTAAAAGGCAGGAGCCCTAATTCCTGCCTTTAATTCCCATCCCCTAATTCAATGCCCAAAGCATAGTAAATCTCAGCAAATGATTGTGAGAGGCATGAGGTGGTGCAAAATAGCCCCGAAACATCGATACTTTTAGCTTCCCGAGAAGAAGCAGGGAAGGGTGCCACTGCTTTGGAAAGCAGCTGTGGCGGTTCCTCAAAAGGTGAAACACAGACTTAATCTGTGAGCCATCAGTCCCACTTGTAGGTATATCCACAAAAGAAATAAAAACCCACCTCCACATGAAAACCTGCACACAGTTCACAGCCGCATTATTCATAATACTCATAATACTCATAATACCCAAGACCTGGAAACAACCTGGGTCTGTGCCCTGATGAAGGCGTAAAGAAAATATGGTGTATTCACGTGATGGAATGTTATTTGTTAAATGAAATACTGATTCATGCTACAACATGGACAAATCTTCAAAATATTGTGGTAGATGAAGCTAAACGCAAAAGGTCACATATTGTATGATTCCATTTAAATGACTTGCCAAAAATAGGCAAATCCAGAAAAAGAAAGCAAATTAGTGGTGTTAGGGTAGGGGTAGGTTGAGGGAAGAAGGGAGAAGTGGCTTCTAAAGTGTCCAGGGTTTTCCTTGAGGGGTGACAAAAATATTCTAAACTGAATTTACGAAAATATTCTAAAATTGTGGTGATGATCGTACAACTTTATACATAGACTGAAAACCAATGTTTGGTACACTTTAAATGGGTGAATTGTGTGGTATATTAATTGCACCTTGGTTATGCCGTTATGCAAAAACAAAAAACAAACAACAAACAAATGAAAACAGAACGCAAAAACAAAGAAGTAAAACCTAAGGGTGTTTTCATTTTTTTTTTTTTTTTTTTTTTTTTTTTACCTGTGTTTCTTTGCAGGCTGAGAAAGTGTGACTTGACCTTTAATTGCTGTCAGGATATGATCTCTGCACTCTGTAAAAATAAAACCCTGAAAAGTCTTGACCTGAGTTTTAATAGCCTGAAGGATGATGGAGTGATCCTGCTGTGTGAGGCCCTGAAGAACCCTGACTGTACATTACAGATCCTGGAGTAAGTGGCCCCTCATCTCCTCCTATTAGATCAGGAGAAATTGTATATAAGCATCTCTCAGGATGGAATATATAACAGGGAAGTGCTGTCTTTTTAAGTTTCTGGATCGTTCCCTCCATTGAATTGGAGAACTGGGAAGCTTCTGAGCAGTGGTTCTCAAAGTGTGGATCAGCAGCAGTTTTGCCTGGGCAGGACAAATACAAATTTTGGGGCCCCACTTCGGACCTAGGAAATCAGAAACTCTGAGGGTGGGATGCAGCAATCTGTGTTAACAATTGTTTTAGAAAATATTCTTCTAGTTGAATAAAAGATAACAGAGTTTGTCAGTTTTAGACTGATACCTGATATGATTGGTCTTCTGAAATTGAATTTTATACTTAGGAGATATATACACACACATATGTATATAAAGATACATATATACATATATACATATATAAAGATACGCATATACACATGTACAGACCTACATATATAAGATACACATATACACATATATGTACCTACGTATATAAAGATACGCATACACACATACGTACCTACGTATATAAAGATACGCATATACACATATACATATATATGTATATAAAGATACATACATGCATATCTATACACATATATATGTACAGACACATAGATACTTATTTTATAGATATCATTTATATGTATATACTTATTTTATATATTATACATATAAGTATATGTAAGCATACATAAATAAATATATTAAAATACATATAAAATATGTAAATATACAATATGTTATATATTATATACTTTTTAATTCTTTTTTTATTATTATGCTTTAAGTTCTAGGGTACATGGGCACAACATGCAGGTTTGTTACATATGTATACATGTGCCATGTTGGTATGCTGCACCTGTTAACTCGTCATTTACATTAGGTATATCTCCTAATGCTATCCCTCCCCCCTCCCCCCACCCCACGACAGGCCCTGGTGTGTGATGTTCCCCACCCTGTGTCCAAGTGTTCTTATTGTTCAATTCCCACCTGTGAGTAAGAACATGTGGTGTTTGGTTTTCTGTCCTTGCAATACTTTGCTCAGAATGATGGTTTCCAGCTTCATCCATGTCCCTAAAAAGGACATGAACTCATCCTTTTTTATGGCTACATAGTATCCCATGGTGTATATGTGCCACATTTTCTTAATCCAGTCTATCATTGATGGACATTTGAGTTGGTTCCAAGTCTTTGCTGTTGTGAATAGTGCCGCAATAAACATACGTGTGCATGTGTCTTTATAGCAGCATGATTTATAATCCTTTGGGTATATACCCAGTAATGGGATGGCTGGGTCAAATGGTATTTCTAGTTCTAGATCCTTGAGGAATTGCCACACTGTCTTCCACAATGGTTGAACTAGTTTACAGTTCCACCAACAGTGTAAAAGCATTCCTATTTCTCCACATCCTCTCCAGCACCTGTTGTTTCCTGATTTTTTTAATGATTGCCATTCTAACTGGTGTGAGATGGTATCTCACTGTGGTTTTGATTTGCATTCTCTGATGGCCAGTGATGATGAGCTTTTTTTCATGTGTCTGTTGGCTGCATAAATGTCTTCTTTTGAGAAGTGTCTATTCATATCCTTTGCCCACTTTTTGATGGAGTGGTTTGATTTTTTCTTGTAAGTTTGTTTAAGTTCTTTGTAGATTCTGGATATTAGCCCTTTGTCAGATGGGTAGATTGTAAAAATTTTCTCCCATTCTGTAGGTTGCCTCTTCACTCTGATGGTAGTTTCTTTTGCTGTGCAGAAGCTCTTTAGTTTAATTAGATCCCATTGGTCAATTTTGGCTTTTGTTGCCTATGCTTTTAGTGTTTTAGTCATAAAGTCTTTGCCCATGCCTATGGCCTGAATGGTATTGCCTAGGTTTTCTTCTGGGGTTTTTATGGTTTTAGGTCTAACATTTAAGTCTTTAATCCATCTTGAATTAATTTTTGTATAAGGTGTAAGGAAGGGATCCACTTTTGGCTTTGTACATATGGCTAGCAAGTTTTCCCAGCACCATTTATTAAATAGAGAATCCTTTCCCCATTTCTTGTTTTTGTCAGGTTTGTCAAAGATCAGATAGTTGTAGATGTGTGGTCTTATTTCTGAGGGCTCTATTCTGTTCCATTGGTCTATATCTCTGTTTTGGTATCAGTACCATGCTGTTTTGGTTACTGTAGCCTTGTAGTATAGTTTGAAGTCAGGTAACATGATACCTCCAGCTTTGTTCTTTTGGCTTAAGATTGTCTTGGCAATGCAGGCTCTTTTTTGGTTCCATATGAACTTTAAATTAGTTTTTTCCAATTCTGTAAAGAAAGTCATTTGTAGCTTGATGGGGATGGTAGTGAATCTATAAATTACCTTGGGCAGTATGGTCATTTTCACAATACTGATTCTTCCTATCCATGAGCATGGAATGTTCTTCCATTTGTTTGTGTCCTCTTTTATTTCGTTGAGCAGTGGTTTGTAGTTCTCCTTGAAGAGGTCCTTCACATCCCTTGTAAGTTGGATTCCTAGGTATTTGATTCTCTTTGAAGCAATTGTGAATGGGAGTTCACTGATGATTTGGCTCTCTGTTTGTGTGTTATTGGTGTATAGGAATGCTTGTGATTTTTGCACATTGATTTTGTATCCTGAGACTTTGCTGAAGTTGCTTATCAGCATAAGGAGATTTTGGGCTGAGACAATGGGGTTTTCTAAATATACAATCATGTCATCTGCAAACAGGGACAATTTGACTTCCTCTTTTCCTACTTGAATACCCTTTATTTCTTTCTCCTGCCTGATTGCCCTGGCCAGAACTTGCAACACTATGTTGAATAGGAGTGATGAGAGAGGGCATCCCTGTCTCGTGCCAGTTTTCAAAGGGAATGCTTCCAGGTTTTGCCCATTCAGTATGATATTGGCTGTGGGTTTGTCATAAATAGCTCTTATTATTTTGAGATATGTCCCATCAATACCTAGTTTATTGAGAGTTTTTAGCATGAAGGGCTGTTGAATTTGTTGAAAGTCTTTTCTCCATCTAGTGAGATAATTATGTGGTTTTTGTCTTTGGTTCTGTTTATATGCTGGATTACGTTTATTGATTTGCGTATGTTGAACCAGCCTTGTATCCCAGGGATGAAGCCAACTTGATTGTGGTGGATAAGCTTTTTGATGTGCTGCTGGGTTTGGTTTGCCAGTATTTTATTGAGGATTTTTGCATCAATATTCATCAGGTATATTGGTCTATAATTATCTTTTTTTGTTGTGTCTCCGCCAGGCTTTGGTATCAGGATGCTGTTGGCCTCATAAAATGAATTAGGGAGATAGGGAGAATTCCCTCTTTTTCTATTGATTGGAATAGTTTCAGAAGGAATGGTACCAGCTCCTCTTTGTACCTCTGGTAGAATTCGGCTGTGAATCCGTCTGGTCCTGCACTTCTTTTTGTTGGTAGACTATTAATTATTGCCTCAATTTCAGAACCTGTTAGTCTATTCAGGGATTCAACTTCTTCCTGGTTGAGTCTTAGGAGAGTGTATATGTCCAGGAATTTATCCATTTGTTCTAGATTTTCTAGTTTATTTGCATAGAGGTGTTTATAGTATTCTCTGATGGTAGTTTGTATTTCTGTGGGATCAGTGGTGATATGCCCTTTATCATTTTTTATTGCATCTATTTGATTCTTCTCCCTTTTCTTCATTAGTCTTGCTAATAGTCTATCAATTTTGTTGATCTTTTCAAAAAATCAGCTCCTGGATTCATTGATTTTTTTAAGGGTTTTTGTGTGTGTGTGTGTCTATCTCCTTCAGTTCTGCTCTGATCTTAGTTATTTTTTGCTTCCTGCTAGCTTTTGAATTTGTTTGCTCTTGCTTCTCTTGTTCTTTTAATTGTGGTGTTAGGGTGTCAATTTTAGATCTTTCCTGCTTTCTCTTGTGGGCATTTAGTGCTATAAATTTCCCTCTACACACTGCTTTAAAAGTGTCCCAGAGATTCTGGTATGTTGTGTCTTCATTCTCATTGGTTTCAAAGAACATCTTTATTTCTGCCTTTATTTTGTTATGTACCCAGTAGTCATTCAGGAGCAGGTTGTTCAGTTTCCATGTAGTTGAGCGGTTTTGAGTGAGTTTCTTAATACTGAGTTCTAGTTTGATTGCACTGTGGTCTGAGAGACAGTTTGTTATAATTTCTGTTCTTTTACATTTGCTGAGGAGTGCTTTACTTCCAACTATGTGGTCAATTTTGGAATAAGTGTGATGTGCTGCTGAGAAGAACGTATATTCTGTTGATTTGGGGTGGAGAGTTCTGTAGATGTCTATTAGGTCCGCTTGGTGCAGAACTGAGTTTAATTCCTGGATATCCTTGTTAACTTTCTGTCTCGTTGATCTGTCTAATGTTGACAGTGGGGTGCTAAAATCTCTCATTATTATTTTGTGGAAGTCTAAGTCTCTTTGTAGGTCTCTAAGGACTTTCTTTATGAATCTGGGTGCTCCTGTATTGGCTGCATATATATTTAGGATAGTTAGCTCTTCTTGTTGAATTGTTCCCTTTACCATTATGTAATGGCCTTCTTGGTCTCTTTTGATCTTTGTTGGTTTAAAGTCTGTTCTATCAGAGACTAGGATTGCAATCCCTGCCTTTTTTGTTTTCCATTTGCTTGGTAGATCTTCCTCCATCCCTTTATTTTGAGCCTATGTGTCTCTGCACATGAGATGGGTCTCCTGAATACAGCACACTGATGAGTCCTGACTCTTTATCCAATTTGCCAGTCTGTGTATTTTAATTGGAGCATTTCGCCCATTTACATTTAAGGTTAATATTGTTATGTGTGAATTTTTTCCGTCATTATGATGTTAGCTGATTATTTTGCTCATTAGTTGATGCAGTTTCTTCCTAGCATAGATGATCTTTACAATTTGGCATGTTTTTGCAGTGGCTGGTACTGGTTGTTCCTTTCCATGGTTAGTGCTTCCTTCAGGAGCTCTTGTAAGGCAGGCTTGGGGGTGACAAAATCTCTCAGCATTTGTTCGTCTGTAAAGGATTTTATTTCTCCTTCACTTATCAAGCTTAGTTTGGCTGGATATGAAATTCTGGGTTGCAAATTCTTTTCTTTAAGAATGTTGAATACTGGCCCCCACTCTCTTCTGGCTTGTAGAGTTTCTGCTGAGAGATCCGCTGTTAGTCTGATGGGATTCCCTTTACAGGTAACCCAACCTTTCTCTCTGGTTGCCCTTAACATTTTCTCCTTCATTTCAACTTTGGTGAATCTGACAATTATGTGTCTTGAAGTTGCTCTTCTTGAGGAGTATCTTTGTGGCATTCCTGTATTTCCTGAATTTGAATGTTTGCCTGCCTCACTAGGTTGGGGAAGTTCTCCTGGATAATATCCTGAGAAGTGTTTTCCAGCTTGGTTCCATTCTTCCTGTCACTTTCAGGTACATCAATCAGATGTAGATTTGGTCTTTTAACATAGTCCCATATTTCTTGGAGGCTTTGTTCATTTCTTTTTACTCTTTTTTCTCTAAACTTCTCATCTCCCTTGTTTTCATTCATTTGATCTTCAATCACTGATACCCTTTCTTCCACTTGATCGACTCGGCTACTGAAGCTTGTGCATGCATCATGTAATTCTTGTGCCATGGTTTTCAGCTCCATCAGGTCATTTAAGGACTTCTCTACACTGTTTATTCTAGTTAGTCATTCGTCTAATCTTTTCTCAAGGTTTTTAGCTTCTTTGTGATGGGTTTGAATATCCTCCTTTAGCTCAGAGAAATTTGTTATTACCAATTGTCTGAAGCCTTCTCTCAACTCGTCGAAGTCATTTTCTATCCAGCTTTGTTCCATTGCTGGTGATAAGCTGTGTTCCTTTGGAGGAGAAGAGGTGCTCTGATTTTTAAAATTTTCAGCTTTTCTGCTTTGGTTTCTCCTCAACTTTGTGGTTTTATCTACCTTTGGTGTTTGATGATGGTGATGTACAGATGGGGTTTTGGTGTGGATGTCCTTTCCATTTGTTAGTTTTCCTTCTAACAGTCAGGACCCTCAGCTGCAGGTCTGTTGGAGTTTGCTGGAGGTGCACTCCAGACCCTGTTTGCCTGGGTATCACCAGCAGAGGCTGCAGAACAGCAAATATTGCAGAACGGCAGATGTTGCTACCTGATCCTTCCTCTGGAAGCTTCGTCTCAGAGGGGCACCCAGCTGTATGAGGTGTCAGTTGGCCCCTACTGGGAGGTGTCTCCCAGTTAGGCTACTTGGGGGTCAGGGACCCACTTGAAGAGGCAGTCTGTCCATTCTCAGATCTCAAACTCCGTGCTGGGAGAACCACAACTCTCTTCAAAGCTGTCAGACGGGGACGTTTAAGTCTGAAGGAGTTTCTGCTGCCTTTTGTTCAGCTATGCCCTGCCCCCAGAGGTGGAGTCTACAGAGGCAGGCAGGCCTCCTTGAGCTGCTGTGGGCTCCACCCAATTTGAGCTTCCCAGCTGCTTTGTTTACCTACTCAAGCCTCAGCAATGGTGGGCGCCCCTCCCTCAGCCTCACTGCTGCCTTATAGTTCGATCTCAGACTGCTGTGCTAGGAATGAGTGAGGCTCCATGGGTATGGGACCCTCCAAGCCAAGCGCAGGATATAATCTCCCGGTGTGCCGCTTGCTAAGACCACTGGAAAAGTGCAGTGCTAGGGTGGGAGTATTCTGATTTTCCAGGTACCGTCTGTTATGGCTTCCCTTTGCTAGGAAAGGGAATTCCCTGACCCCTTGTGCTTCCCAGGTGAGGCAATGCCCCACCCTGCTCTGTGGGCTACACCCACTGTCTGACAAGCCTTAGTGAGATGAACCCAGTACTCAGTTGGAAATCCTGAAATCACCCGTCTTCTGCGTCGCTCACGCTGGGAGCTGCAGACTGGAGCTGTTCCTATTCAGCCATCTTGGAACCTCTCTCATATATTATATACTTATATATTATATGTTATATATTTATATATACATAATTTATATTATATAAATATATTATATATTTATATATTTAAAATATTTATATTAATTACATTAATATATTTATATATGAAAATATATAATGTATATATTTCCCTGTTTTTTATGGTCTCTTTGCTAACATGCATACCAGCCAGTGATATAAAAGCATTCATTCTCTTTTTAATTCTTTGGTTACCTTTAGTATTTGCAAAAGATTTGTAAACATCTCTCATGATCAGAAAATGAAACTAATTTTGCCTCTTTCAATCCAAATTTTTTGCTCGCCATTAGTATAATCTTGGTATTTAATCTAGCTCGTTTAAATTATTGTCTTATAGTACACCTTTCATTTCTAGGATTAGTTTGGATAATGGTGTTCATTTTTGTTGATGATTTGCTTCTCAAATTAAATTCAGTATGAATCACTGCCAGTCATGATTCTTTGACTCCTCAAATCTAGTTTGGGTTTTAAATGTTGATTTATCTCTTAGATTGAGTGAAATATATTTTCAGGTAGAAAAGAACTTTCTATACCTGAAAGTGTTTATGCAGTATTTTCTAAGTCTTTGCTTGTATGACATTATTTTTTTAATCTAGTTTCGGCCATGAGCAGTAACTTGGCTCAGTATAAAATTCATGGACCCTATCCATCTTAGTCTGTGTTCTCTTGCTTATAACAGAATACCTGAAACTGCATGACTTATAAACAAAGGGATATGGAGGCTGAGAAGTCCAAGGTGGAGGGGCTGCATCTGGTGAGAGCCTTAGTGCTGGTGCGGACTCTCTGCAGGGTCACTAGTGAGTCACTGGGCATGTTGTATATGGGCTCAGATCTCTTTCCCTCTTTATAAAGTCACCCATCCCACTCCCATAATAACCCATTAACCCATTAATCTAATAATCCATGAATTTCACTCTTTGTTCAAGGACTCTCATGGGCCGGCATTGTATTGATGACACACGGCACCTCTTTGAGACATGGTTGAAACAACATCACGCATTCCTGTTAGTGTGATTTCTCGGCTGTAAGCCGTCACACCAGCTGAGCTCTCAGATGAGTCATGATGACTTGTCTGCTGTCTGTTTCTGTGTCACAGGCTGGAAAACTGCCTGTTCACCTCTATCTGCTGCCAGGCCATAGCTTCCATGCTCTGTAAAAACCAACATCTGAGACATCTGGACTTGAGCAAGAATGTGATCGAAGTTGATGGTATTCTGACCTTGTGTGAGGCCTTCTCAAGTCAAAAGAAGAGAGAGGAGGTCATTTTGTAAGTCTCCACTGGGTTCCCTGTGCAAAACCAATCACCCAAGAGAAGCTCCTTGTAAAAAAAATGAGATGCTGGGCTGGGTGTGGTGGTGCATGCCTCTAATCCCAGCACTCTGGGAGACTGAGACAGGCAGATCGCTTGAGTCTGGAGTTCAGACCAGCCTGGGCAACATGGCAAAACCCTATCTTCTACTAAAAAATACAAAAATTAGCTAGCCATGGTGGTGCATGCCTGTAGTCCTAGCTACTCATTAGGCTGAGGTGAGAGGGTCACTTAGGCCCAGGAGGTTGAGGCTGCGTGAGCTGTGATCACACCACTGCACTGCAGCCTGGGCAACAGAGTGAGACCCCGACTCTAAAAATGGAAAGTGAGATGGTGGACCTGGAATGCGATTGTTTCCCGTGTTGCTACCATTCTGCTTTTGTTTCCTGGGGATTTATAGTTCCCTCCGCATAGCTGTTCAAACCCCCAACTCCCACTTTTACCTAAAGGAACTGTTAACTGGGATTCACCTGTCTGATATCTTCTTTCTTGTCTTTATCTTCTCTTTTCTTCATTTCTTCACCTTTTCTTCCTGAACAACTGAGTTTGATGTTGCCACTTACCAGCTACGGAGCAGTTAAAAAGTCAATCTTTCTGCGCCTTGATTTGCTCATCTATAAAACTGAAATGGTGTCTTTCCCCATGGAGATTTAATGACTGAAAGAAAAGTCACACATACACACACACGGCACTTAGCACAGTGCCTAACACATGTTCTCAACCAGTGGTGGGTTCCAGGTGAAGGATACAATTTTCCTGGTGTATTAGTCATCTATTGCTATGCAACGAGTTACCTCAACGTTTAGTAACTTAAAGCAATATAAAGGCGTATTGTCTTACACAATTTCTGAGGGTCAGAAATAGGACAGCGATATGACTGGGTGGTTCTAGCTCGTGGTATCTCCTGAGGTCTCAGTTGAGCCATTGGCTAGGGTTTGATGACGGCTGTTGAATCTGTTTCCAGGCTCACTTGTGTGGCTGTGCACTGTGGGGCCTCAGTTGTTCTCCAGGGAGTTGCTCATGACATTGCAGCTGGCTTCCTCCAGAACGAGAGGCAGAGAGAGGCAGAGGCAGAGGGAGACAGTGGCACAGAGAGATGACTGACAGCCCAAAACAGAGTCACAGTCTTTTATTACTTAATCTTGAAAGTGACATCCCATCACATCTGCCTTGTTCTATTGGCCACACAGTCTAGCCCTGGTCCAGTGAGAGAGGGAGCGATCCAAGGGTGTGATTTACAGGACGAGGGATCATTGAGGCTGTCTTTGTTGAACCCCAAGGCACTTCAAATTCATTCCTGAGCTCCCGAGAGCACCCCTATTCATTTTGACCAACTGCATGGGGCCAGGGTGGTCTCCTAGGTGGTAAATTTCTGTTCTAGAGGTTTTGCCTCCTTGTTTCAGGGCTGCAAAGGAAAACCAAATGTAAGAAAACAAAACCTTGTTTGTATCCTTCCCAGGGAGAAGAAAGACAGTAACGAAGTGGATGTGCTGGCAAGACTGGAGGGCCCTCCAGTGGGAAGGGACTTCCTGAAGATAATACAGGACTGGAATTCTTAGCGCTATGGTGAAGCAATAGGGATGAATCGACCTGGACCCTCTGGCGACGGATCTGGTGGTCCTCTGGGTATTTTTTTCCTAATGAGAAATTGGGAAACAGTTGCCTATTTTGTGGGCCGTCCTGAGTCTGGAATGGCTCCATTCATTCTGGGAACTGGTGTAGGGCATGACCTCCAAATAACCCCATCAATGTTACGGAGTGTCATGTGTTAACACATAGATTAGTCACTGTACTGGGGCACCAAGATAAGGCGAGTTCAACCCACATCTACTCCTGGCTACCAAAATGTCTTTGAATATGTCATGTAAACATCTCCTCTTGGAGCTATGTCTTCATATCTTCAAGGGTATTAGAAAATTTTAATTAAAAATATGCATGAATGCAATTGGAAATTTTTTAGAGTGTGATTTATTTACCGGTAGACTGGTCCATCAACTGTTAAGGAACAAACCTGTTCCTTTGCTTGTCTGGGGAAAGTGTGCACAAGGAACTTCTAAGGAAGATAATAAATGTAGCAAGTACTGGAAAAAGGAAACCACCTCGTGTTTAAGGAGCTCTAAAAATGAAGTGTAACTCTTAACTTTTTAAGGTCCTAACTAACTACTATACTCTTAAATTTGTTATGGCACCATTTAGAGCTCAAAGATCTAGAAAGCAATCACAATTTTTTTTTTCTTCCCTTCTGAAACAGCCATCTTTTTACAATGTAACAATCAGGTATCATTCAGGTTGGTTTCTTTCTTTTCTTTTTATTTTATTTTATTTATTTATTTTTATTTATTTATTGTTTTATTTTTTTGAGACAGTCTCACTCTGTGGCCAGGCTGGAGTGCAGTGGCACCATCTCAGCTCACTGCAACCTCCATCTCCTGGGTTCAAGCGATTCTCCTGCCTCAGCCTCCTGAGTAGCTGGGCCTACAGGCATGCACCACCATGCCCAGCTAATGTTTTTGTATTTTTAGTAGAGACGGGGTTTCAGCATGTTGGTCAGAATGGTCTGGATCTCTTGACCTCGTGATCTGCCCCCCCCTTGGCCTCCCAAAGTGCTGGGATTACAGGCGTGAGCCACTGTGCCAGGCCCAGGTTGGTTTCTTAATTCTGAAGAAATTTTATTTCAAAAGCCAGAGGAGTTGGGGTCCTCAACCTCAACCCTAGCAATCCCACTGCTAGGTATATACCCCAAATAAATCAGTAAATCAGAGAGATATCTGCAGTTCCATGTTTATTGCAGCCCTGTTCACAATAGCCAAGGTTTGGAAGCAACCTAAGAGTCCATCAACAGATGAGTGGATGAAGAAAACATGATACTTATACACAATGGAGTACTATTCAGCCATGAAAAAGAAACCTAAGTGTAGAAACAATGGTATCATAGAAACAGCACACTGGTACTCAGGTATTGTTTTCTAAGTACTGTTTCTCATTAAAGGAACCAAGAATCTTCAGAGAAAGAGCTGACTCCACAGTTGGTGCTGGGAATGTACAGAATGGGTCTGGAACATCTTGTGTCAGAAGTAAGACAATGCTCAGAGAACCATGGGGGCCAGGCCAGTGGTTTGCACCTGTGCTCTCAGCACTGTAGGAGGTTAAGGTGGAGGGCTGCTTGAGCCCAAGAGTTAGTGACCAGCCTGGGCAACATAGGGAGACCCCATCTACATTAAAAATGTTTTACAAATCAGCTGGGCCTGATGATGCATGCCTGTGATCCCAGGTATTTGGGAGGCTGACGTGGGACAATCACTCGAGCCCAGAGGTTCAAGGCGGCAGTGGGCCATGATGCATCACTGTACTCCAGCCTGGGCAACAGAGAGAGACCCTGTCTCTGAAAAATAATAATAATAATGGGGACATAGCAATAGGAACAAGGAGCCTGATTGAATGAGTTCTCACTGGCCAAATCTGGAATAATTTAATCATCAAACTAAACAATGGTAGAAATGTGGATGGCAGTTATGAGACCTCAGTTCTTGTCTTTGTTTAAAAGAATTTAAACAATAGACACACAGCAAAGGAGGTGCAGCATAGGACAATGTATTGCAAAGGAAAAAGAATATTTTGAAAGTAGGCCAGGTGCAGCAGCTCATGCCTGTAATCCCAGCACTTTGGGAGGCTGAGGCAGGTGGATCACCTGAGGTCAGAAGTTCGAGACCAGCCTGGCAAACATGGTGAAACCCTGTCTCCACTAAAAATACAAAAATTAGGCATGGTGGCACATGCCTGTAGTCCCAGCTACTCTGGAGGCTGAGGCAGGAGAATCACTGGAACCCGGGAGGTGGAGGATGCAGTGAGCCAAGATTGTACCACTGCACTCCAGCCTGGGCAATACAGTGAGACCTCATCTCAAAAAAAGAAAGAAAGAAAGGAGGGAGGGAGGGAGGGAGGGAGGAAGGAAGGAAGGAAGGAAGGAAGGAAGGAAGGAAGGAAGGAAGGAAGGAAGGAAGGAAGGAAGGAAGGAAAGGAAAGAAAGAAAGAAGGAAGGAAGGAAAGAGAGAAAGAGAAAGAAAGAGAAAAAGAAAAGAAAGAAAAGAAAGAAAGAAAAGAAAGAAAGAAAGAAAAAAGAAAGAAAGAAAGAAAGAAAGAAAGGAAAGAAAGAAAGAAAGAAAGAAAGAAAGAAAGAAAGAAAGAAAGAAAGAAAGAAAGAAAGAAAGAAAAGAAAGAAAGAAAGGTGGCATTAGAGAAACCATCAGGAGGTGCTGAAACCAGTAGATGGAGACTCAGTGTACTCACGAGTCTTTAAGGTTCTCCCCAGAAACTACATGTGAATTACAAAGTAAGAGTAGTGGGAAAACAGGGCAGATGGTGCCTTAGCCAAGTGCTCAAAGTTAACATCACCAATAAGAAGACAAATGGATATCACGTGCCTGCGGATAGAATGTGCTGAGATAAACATGACAGGGCCTCAGTGACATAAAAGAACAAGAACACAAAGTCGGCAGGAACTATTTCAGATTCAGGAAGACCAACCTAGTAGACGCAAAAAAAAAAAAAAAAAAAAAAGTTGATAAAATTCAACATCAATTTATGATTTTTAAACAACACTTAGCAAACTTGGAACCGATGGTGACTTATTTAATTTGAGGAAGGGCTTCTAAAAAATTACTGCTGACATGTTTATTGGAGAGTAGTGAAAATTCTTTCCCTAACATAACAGTGAGACAGAAAGAAAAGGAACCACCCACTGTCACAACTTTTATTTAACTTCGTACTGGAGGTCCTAGTCAGTGTAACAAGGCAATAAGAGGGATAATAAATACAACATTATAAAGATGGAAATAAAGCTGTCATTTTTCACAAACAATATGATTGCATATGTAGAACAAGAACTGATAAGCCTGGTAAACCCGGGGGATTAAAAAATAACAAAAAGTGAATTTAATAAGATCCTACACACAACAATTCGATATATGAAAATAAAAATGTATTCCTATGTACTATTAAGCAGTTTTTAAAAGCATAACAACATTTCTTTTATACTGGTATCAATAATCTCAAATAGGAATAAACTTAATAAAAGTTGTGGCCGGGTGCGGTGGCTCAGGCTTATAATCCCAGCACTTTGGGAGGCCGAGGCGGGTGGATCACGAGGTCAGGAATTTGACACCAGCCTGGCCAACATGGATAAACCCCGTCTCTACTTAAAATACAAAATTAGCCGGGCGTGGTGGTGCATACCTGTGGTCCCAGCTACTCCTGAGGCTGAGGCAGGAGAATCCCTTAAACCCAGGAGGTGGAGGTTGCGTTGAGCCGAGATCGCACCATTGCACTCCAGCCTGGACAACAAGAACAAAACTCTGTCTCAAAAAAAAAGAAAAAGAAAAAGAAAAAAAAGATGTGCCTTGGCCAGGCCTAGTGGCTCACGCCTGTAATCCCACCCCTTTGGGAGGCCAAGTGGGAGGATCACTTGAGCCCAGGAGGTCAAGGCTGCAGTAAACCATGTTTGCACCACTGCACTCCAGCCTGGGCAACAAAGTGAGGCCCTGTCTCAAAAGACAAAAATAAAGAATACCTAATAAATGGAGAAATATACAAACTTCATGAATAGGAACACTGTCTTTCAAAGATGACAGTTTTCCTCGGCTGTATTCATAAAGTTATTGCAATGACCATAAAATGCCCAAAGTACACTAATGGAAATTTACAGGCAAATTCTAAAGTATGTGAAGAAAAGTGGCCAAGCACGGTGGCTCACGCCTGTAATCCCAGCACTTTGGGAGGCCCAGGTGAGCGGATCACAAGGTCAGGAGTTCAAGACCAGCCTGGCCAACAAGGCAAAACCCCATCTCTACTAAAGATACAAAAAATTAGCCAGGCGTGGTGGCAGGTGCCTGTAATCCCAGCTACTCGGGAGGTTGAGGTAGGAGCATTGCTTGAACCGGGGAAGCGGAGGTTGCAGTGAGCTGAGATCATACCATTGCACTCCAGCCCCGGTAACAGTGCAAGACTCCGTCTCAAAAAAAGAAAAAAAGAAAAAGAGAAAAAAGAAATACAAAGAGTTCAGGATAGCTAGCACAATATGGTATTTTCCATGCATTTAATTAGAGATTGGAGAAATATACTTGGGAAACAATAGAGTCTAGAACAGAAGGTCACAAACATGATCATGTGACTTCTGACAAACCGACACTCCAAAAGACTAGGCAAAGGGTAGTATTTTAACAAATGGTGCTAAATTGATTGGTCACACATAGAAGAAAAAAATCTGAATTCCTACCTCATACCATATACAAAATTAATTCCGAGTATAGTATAAATCTAAATGTGAAAGGAAAGATGCTATACTTTCTAAAAGTGAACTAATCAGAAGACATTCATGACCTAAGGAGAGACCATAAATTTAATATGCGTTCACCATAAATTCTTCAAATGGAATTTTCAAACACGTTTGGCCAGGCACAGTATTTCATGCCTGTAATCCCAGCGCTTTGGGAGGCCGAGGCTGGTGGATCACCTGTCGTCAGGAGTTGGAGATCAGTTTGGCCAACATAGTGAAACCCCCTCTCTACTAAAAATTCAAAAATTAGCCGGGCGTGGTGGTGCACACCTGTAGTTCCAGCTATTCAGGAGGCTGAGGCAGGAGAATCCTTTGAACCCGGGAGGTGGAGTTTGCACTGAGCACTCCAGCCTGGGTCACAGAGCAAGAGTCCACATCAAAACAAACTAAAACTAAATACATTGGACTTTATCAAAAGTATAAACTTCTGTTTCAAGATTGCTAAGGGAGTACATTTCAAGTGTTCTCACCACAAAAAAAAATAAGTATTCAAGGCAACAGATGTGTGTTTGTTAGCTTGATTTAACCATTTGACATTGTGTACATAGATCACACTGGACCCCACGAGAATATACAATTATAATTTGTCAATATACACACACAAAAAAAAGCCAAGTGCAACTTCCGGATTATGTAAAATAAGGGCACCCAACACACACACACACACACACATACACACACACTGTCTCTCTCACACACTCATACACACACTGTCTCTCTCACAAACACACTCACACATACTCTCTCACACACACAGTCTCACACACTCTCACACACAGTCTCTCACACACACAGTCTCACACACATCCTCTCTCACACACTGTCTCTCTCACACACTCTCACACTCACACACAGTCTCTCACACACACAGTCTCACACACATCCTCTCTCACACACTGTCTCTCTCACACACTCTCACACTCACACACAGTCTCTCACACTCTGTCTCACACACACTCTCACATGCACACACACTGTCTCTGTGTTGCACATTCTTTCTCACACACACTCTCTCACACACATGCACTCTCTCTGTCTCTCTCACACACTGTCTCTGTGTTGCACATTCTTTCTCACACACTCTCTCCCACACACATGCACTCTCTCTGTCTCTCTCTCTCTCTCTCTCTCACACACACACACACACACACACACACATACACTAATTGCTCCGGGACAGCCAGCTGAAGGCTGTTAGCATCCGGGCGCCCTGAGCGCAGGTGTGTGGGGGCAAGGCAGCCTCTTGGCAGCAGCAGCACCTGTAAATGGTGCACACAGGTGCAGAAAAGTGCCTGTTCCCTGGGGCTGGTCGTTCAGAGCCGGTTGCTGCCAATAGGCAGCAGCAACATCACGGGCTCAGCGCTCCCCAAGGATTATCGCCTCGTGGGCACGGAGCTGGGCGTGGCCGCCTTTTTTCTGTGATTGCCAGTTGGCCCAGCGCAGGACCTGCTCTTGGAGGCGAGGTGTGAAGTTGGTGAGTATTCCTCTTGTCTTGCTCCCTGTCCTTCCCGCTTTTGTTCTCCACTGCTGATTAGAACCTGCATATTGAGCTTACTAGGCGCCCCCACCCTCTCCCTTTTGGCTGCTCAAAGCCCGGGACCAAAGGGTTCCTCCAAAGAACAAAGTCCAGTTACCCCATTTTGCTGTAAAGATCTTCTCCTAAAACCTCATATTTACTTGGGATATTTAGGTAAGTCTCTCGTCCTTTCCAGACATTTGGTCTAAAATACAGTACAGAGGGCTGGGCACAGTGGCTCATGCCTGTAAACCCAGCACTTCAGGAGGCTGAGGCAGGTGGATCATCTGAGGTCAGGAGTTCAAGACCAACCTGGCCAACATGGTGAAATCCTTGTCTCTAATAAAAATACAAAAATGAGCCGGGCGTGGTGGCAGGCGCCTATAATCCCACCTTCTAGGGAGGCTGAGGAAGGAGAATTGCTTGAACCCAGGAGGCAGAGGTTGCAGTGAGCCAGGGTCACGCCACTGCACTCTAGACTGGGTGACAGAGTGAGACTCCATCTCAAAAATAAATAGAATACAGAGTGGGGGTACTGCGACTTGAATGTCAGGGTTAGCAAATGTGTGCATTTAGTAGGAGTCTGGGGTGGGGGGTGTTACGGTGCTAACTGTGCTAATATGTTAACTGTAACTTAGTTACTGAAATGCCGTATAATTCTGACAGTGTTGTTTGTCCTGTTTACCAAGGGAGGAAGCTGAGCCCCAGAGAAATTAAATGGCTTGCCTGGGGCAGAAAGCGGCAAATCAATATTCAAAACTGGGTCTGAGACTTCCAGCCCTGTAATCTTAACTGCTTCTTTCTAATCATTCAGGACACCTGCGTAGAAAGGTGTGTTGGTAGAGGTCGGTCTGTAGAAAAAGCATAGCGACAAAGTGCGAGCTTAGGGAAGTCACTTATCCTCAGAAAATAACCTCAACCGGCAGCTTTCCTTTACCTCCCTCCGGCTGTAATCATGCCTGGACTTGAAAAACTTCTCCCCAACTCCTCACCCACCTGACTTCACTCAGGAGAAAGTGACCGTGCCTATCCCAAATTAATCCCTACACCATCCAGTCATCTTTCTCTGGGGCTTGATTAATCAGTTCAAGGGAAATACAGGGCGTTATCATCCCGTATGCATTAATGCACCTTCCCCTAAAACAGAGCAACCCAGTCAACATCACAGAACCTCAGCTTCGAACTCTGGAGTGAGGACGGCGATGCCCTTTGTATATTAATATGCCATGTAAGGCCGGGCGTGGTGGCTCACGCCTGTAACCCAGCACTGTGGGAGGTAGAGGCGGGCAGATTACCTGAGGTCAGGAGTTCGAGACCTGCCTGGCCAACATGGTGAAACTCCGCCTCTACTGAAAAAAAAAAAAAAAATTAGCTGAGTGTGGTGGACACCTGTAATCCCAGCTGCTCGGGAGGCTGAGGCAGGAGAATCGCTTGAACCTGGGAGGTGGAGGTTGCAGTGAGCTGAGATCACGCCACTGCACTTCAGCCTGGGCGACAGAGCAAGACTCCATGTCAAGAAGAAAAACTATATCTGTGCTACATAAAGTTGAAATGAAATGCTTTGAGTCACCTAAGGCAGGATATAGACAAGAGTCTTTGTCATCTTGCTGCTTCTACCTTTATTCTCAGCTCTGAACGTATGAACTTGCTCAATCACCTCATCCTAAAAATAAAATCACCGTCCCCAGACCACACTCATTTCCTTACCCACCCCTGAGGCTTTTGTTGGTTTTGACAGCCCTGGTTCACTTCTTGGTCCTCCAGCCCCTTCAAAGGATTGTGCAGTGTGGTAAGGCAAATGTTTAATTCAAATTATGTATATATAGAAGTGTTTACATATGACAGTCCGAAATTCATTCTCTTAAATAACCTTCCCCTCTTAATTTCATTGCCTGCATTGAGAGTCTTTGTCTTGTGTGTTTTGCTTTCAATTTCCATGTATCCAGGTGCTTTTTGTTAACTTAGAAGGGGTAGGAAAACCTAGAAAATGTTAATTGTTCTGTGGTTAGGATGTTAGCTTTTAAACAGGTGCTCAGAAATAAGTATTTTTCCGTTTACCAATGACCAACATGGTCCCTAAATATTTATAGGAATGTGTAGAAAAGCTTATTTTCTTGCTATGGTTCTATTTGGAGCAACACAGCACATAAACTTCAATGTTCTATCAGTGTTCACGTGTACCTAGGTTTTTGGCCTTCCATGAATGGGTACTGGTAAGAATACCTCTATTGTTTTGGTGAAATTCCTTTATGTCTACTTAGCTTCTACTAAAACGATTTTTTAATGGGAGGTACTTTTTAGTATTAATTTGGTGATTTGGGTTTTGTGTGTGTGTGTGTGTGTGTTTTAAGATGGAGTCTCCGTCTGTCACCCAGGCTGGAGTACAGTTGCATAATCTCGGCTCACTGCAACCTTCACCTCCCGGATTCAAGCGATTCTCCTGCCTCAGCCTCCTGAGTAGCTGGGATTGCAGGTGCCCACAACCAAGCCTGGGCTAATTTTTGTATTTTTAGTAGAGACGAGGTTTCACCATGTTGGCAGCGCTGGTCTCGAACTCCTGACCCAGGTGATCCACCCACTTCAGGCTCCCAAAATTCTGGGATGTCAGGCATGAGCCACCGCGCCCAGCCTTTTTCAGTATTAATTTGAAAGCAGCAATACGAGAAGATGTGGTGTGAAGTGTGTCCTTCCCTGCCCCTCTTAGTGTCTCCTCCCTATTTTCTGCTCCTCACCCAAAGGCGTTGTGCGCGTGTGTGTGGTGTGGAGAGCCTTACAGGTGGGGCACCTTTCTGTGCTGATCCTTGTGCATTTTTAAGGACGCAGGGTACGTTGGTGCTTAAATTAATCCACCTGTTATTAACCGACTCCTAAATGGTCTTCAGTCTTGCTGCTTTACACAAGGCTGGGTCTAATATTTACAATTAAAATGGGTAAAGATTGCCAAAGTACCGTCCAAAAGGATGGCATGCATTTACACTTCCACTAATGTAGGAGCACGTTTTCCTTCACCCATCACAAAGCAGGGTCCAGTCATGCATTGTGGACATTGTCAGCCTCACATGTCAAACGTGGTACATCATTTTGACTGTCAGTAATATTTTTTTTAAAGTACATTTAAGAGTCATATGCTGTTTTTCTCTTTTTCTTTTTTTTTCTTTTATTTTCCTTTTTTTTTTTTTTTTTTTTTTTGGACAGTGTCTTACTCTATGTCCAGGCTGGAGTGCAGTGGCACGATCTTGGCTCACTGCAACCTCTGCCTCCCGGGTTCAAGCAATTCTCCTGCCTCAGCCTTCTGAGTAGCTAGGATTACAGGCATGTGCCACCACACCCAGCTAATTTTTGTATTTTTAGTAGAGATGGGGTTTCACCATGTTGGCCAGGCTGGTCTCGAATTCCTGACCTAAGGTGATCCACCTGCCTCAGGGTCCCAAAGTGCTGGGATTGCAAAAGTCATATGCAGGTTTTTAACTCTTCAAAATCCTTCTAATAGGCTAGGCACAGTGGCTCATGCCTATAATCCCAGCACTTTGGGAGGCTGAGGCAGGTGGATCATCTGAGGTCAGAGGTTCAAGACCAGCCTGACCAACATGGCGAAACCCCCCCCCAATAAAAATATACAAATTAGCCGGGCGTGGTTGTGGCTGTCTGTAATCCCAGCTACTGGGGAGGCTGAGGCAGGAGAATCACTTGAACCCAGGAGGGGTGAAGGTTGCAGTGAGCCGAGATCACACCACTGTACTCTAGCCTGGGCAACAAAAGCAAAACTCCATCTCAAAAAAAAAAAAAGAAAAATTATTTTAATATACTGAGCTATTCATCATTATCATGGGTCGGAAGAGCTGTTTACATAATGCATTCTTTGTCATAGTCTCAAATTTGCAGCAGTTTTTTCAAGGGGACTTGAAAGATTTGTTTGTTTTTCTGGAGGGAGGAGGGCACTGTATTGAATTAATCTGTCATCTTGTCTCTTTTATACCATTCGATTGAGACCTATTCCATTTGCTCATTATTTGGGGGCTAAATGTAAAGTAGGAATTCATGGACATAAATATTTCAAAATTTAGCACATCTGTGTGCAGCCCCAGGAAATGGTGACCTTCTGTCTTCGATGTTGAAGTCCAGCCTGGACATCAACAGAGTGAATAACATTTTTTAGAGTTCTCTTGTCGGGTTTTGGCTTTTCACAGAAATAGTTTCTTGTCCTGACAAAAATATCGGCAGGACTTCTTGGATGACATTATGCTGATGGAGGATTGTTGGTGTGCTGGGAATCTGCCTCGGCCTCACCACATCAAGCCTTTCATCTAGCAGCAGTATTTTAAGGCCCTCAAAACAGATATGCCACTTTTCTAAATTACGCACGTTTTTTACCTCTATAGTTGCTGTTCATTTGATCTCATGTTTAACTGGTTATTAGATTTTGTGTGAGATTTTTATAGTTATATTTGTTACCAGCCCAGTTTAATAACTGCATATAATTTAAAATTGTTCAAGTAATTTACGAGGCATACATACCTACATACAAATGTTAATTTTCACCCTTGTTCCACTTTTATACCTCTTCTTTAGCTGATTGTTTTCCTAGCAAATATAAATTAGGTAAATATAAATAATAGTGAAATGTCAAATATAAAGAATAGTGGAGAGAATACAAAACTGAAGTTCTGACAGCTAACATTCTTTTTTTACCTTTTAGTTTTGGGGGTATATGTGAAGGTTTGTTACATGTACACTTGTTTGTTACACAGGTAAACTTATGTAATGGGGGTTTGTTGTACAGACTGTTTGATCACCCAGGTATTAAGCCCAGTACCTAATAGTTATTTTTTTCTGCTGCTCACCCTCCTCCCACCCTCCACCCTCAAGTAGACCCCATTATCTGTTATTCCTCTCTTTGTGTCCAAGTGTTCTGATTGAGCTCCTACTTGTGAGGACATGTAGTATTTGGTTTTCTGTTCCTGTCTTAGTTTGCTCTGCATGATGGCCTCCAGTTCCATCCATGTTCCCACGAAAGACATCTCATTCCTTTTTATGGCTGCATAGTATTCCATGGTGTACATGTACCACGTTTTCTTTATCCAGTCTGCCCTTGATGGGCATTTAGGTTGACTCCACGTCTTCGCTATTGTGAACAGTGCTGCAGCGAACATTCGCACGCATGTGTGTTGATGATAGAATGCTTTATATTCTTCTTAGTATATATATCCAGTAATGGGATTGCTGGGTCCAATGCTACTTCTGCTTTTAGCTCTTTGAGGAATCTCCACACTGCTTTCCACAATGGCTGAACTGGTTTATACTCCCATCAACACTGTGTAAGCATTACCTTTTTTCCCACAACCTCAGCAGCATCTGTTTTTTTACTTTTTGATAATGACAGCTAACATTCTTACGGGTTTCCCTGTAGGGCTTGTGTGTCAAATCCAGTCCTTTGCAAATAAAGATTTATTGGAACATAGCTTTTCTCCTTTGTTGACAAATTGTCTGCAACTACTTTCATAACACAGGAGCAGCTAAGCAGTGGTGGCAGAGAGCAAATGGCCCCCAAATCCTAAGATGCCTGGCTCCTTTCGGGAGATTTGCTGACCCCTGATCTTTGTCAAAAATATGTATTTGCTGCAGTTTTTCCTTTATTTTAGTTGACACATAGCTGTACATATTTTTTTTTTTTTTTGAGATGGATTCTCACTCTTGTTGCCCAGGCTGGGGTGCAGTGGCGCAATCTCGGCTCACCACAACCTCCGCCTCCCAGGTTCAAGCGATTCTCCCGCCTCAGCCTCCAGAGTAACTGGGATTACAGGCGCCTGCCACCATGCTTGGCTAATTGTGTATTTTTAGTAGAAAGGGGGTTTCTCTGTGTTGATCAGGCTGGTCTCGAACTCCCGACCTCAGGTGATTCACCCGCCTCAGCCTCCCAAAGTGCTGGGATTACAGACATGAGCCACCGTGCTCGGCCCGAGAGTGATATTTTGATACCTGTATACAGTGTGTCATGATCAAATCAGGGGACTTAGCATATTCATCACCCAAACATTTGTGGTGTTAACACTCAATCCTCCCTTCTAGCTTCTTGAGGATAGACAATAAGTTATGGTTCACCATATTCACCTGCAGTGCTGCAGAGTGCCTGCACCTGTTTCTCCCGTCTACCTGTAATCTCAGCACCCATGAGCCATCCTCCCCTGCCCCTCCCCTGCCCCTCCCCTGCCCCTCCCCTGCCCCTCCCCTGCCCCTCCCCTGCCCCTCCCCTGCCCCTCCCCTGCCCCTCCCCTGCCCCTCCCCTGCCCCTCCCCTGCCCAGCCTTAATACACACAATTATATCCCCTACTTCCATGGTCCCATTCGCTCAGTTTAACTCCCACATATGAGTAAAATATATGCAGTATTTAATTTTCCATGCCTGATTTATTTTGCTTCACATAATGAACTACAGACTCATCCATATTTTCACAAATGGCAGGATTTTTTGAAGGCTGAATCGTGTTCCCTTGTGTGTGTACCGCATTCTCTTGATCCGTTTGTCTGTTGATGGACAGGTAGATTCCGTATCTTAGCTATTGTGAATAGTGGGGATGGTAAACGTGGGAGTGCAGACGGGCTTTTGATACACTTCGGGTAAATCACCAGATCACTGGATCATACGGTATTAAGGTATTTTC
Source organism: Macaca mulatta (assembly GCF_049350105.2). Classification (NCBI taxonomy): domain Eukaryota; kingdom Metazoa; phylum Chordata; class Mammalia; order Primates; family Cercopithecidae; genus Macaca; species Macaca mulatta. The sequence goes on from NC_133424.1 coordinate 68,360,317, forward strand.
AGGTTTTTGAGACAACTATTTTCCACAAAGGCTGTGCTAATTTACATTTCCACCAACCGTGGAGAGGAGCTGCTTTCTCCGCATCGTTGCCAGCATTTATTTTTGGTCTTTTTTGATAATAGCCATTCTAACTAGAGGGAAATGCAAATCAAAACCACAGTGAGGTTGTGATGATGAGCAATGCTGAATCTTTTTTCATCTGTTGGTCTTTTGAGAGATGTCTGTTCAGGTTTTGGCTCACATTTTTAATGGATTACTTGGAGTTTTGCTATACAGTTGTTTGAGTTCCTCTTATATTCTGGGTATTAGTCCCTTGCCAGATGATTATTTTGCAAATATTTTCTCCCATTCTGCAGGTTTTTTCTTTTTTTATTGGGGGGGGGGGGTGGGCAGAGTCTTGCTCTCACCCAGGCTGTAGTGCAGTGGCGCGGTCTCGGCTCACTGCAACCTCTGACCCCCTAGTTCAAGCGATTCTCTTGCCTCAGCCTCCCCAGTAGCTGGAATTTCAGGCACGTACCACCACACCCAGCTAATTTTTGTATTTTTAGTAGAATTGGGGTTTCACCATGTTGGCCAGGATGGTCTCGATCTCATCACCTCATGATCCACCTGCCTGGGCCTCCCAAAGTGCTGGGGTTACAGGCGTGAGCCATCGTGCCCGGCCAGGTTGTCTCTTACTCTTGGACCATTTCCTTTGCTATACAGAAGCTCTTTAGTTGGATGTAGTCCCATTGGTCTATTTTTGCTTTTGTTGCCTGTCCTTTTGAAGTCTTAGCCACAAAATATTCCCCTCTACTAGTATTCAGAAGAGATTTCCCTGTGTTTTCTTCTGCTAGTTTTATTGTTTCAAGTCTTGTGTTTCAGTGCTTAATCTGTCTTGAGTTGATTTTTGTATATGGTGAGAGACGGGGGTCTAGTTTCATTCTGCCTATGGTTATCCAGTTTTCTCAGTACCACTTAATGAACAGAGCATGCTTTCCCTAATCTTGGTGCCTTTGAAAATGAGTTGGATAAGTTCATGTCCTTTGTAGGGACATGGATGAAGCTGGAAACCATCATTGTGAGCAAACTATCGCAAGGACAGAAAACCAAACACCGCATGTTCTCACTCACAGGTGGGAATTGAACAATGAGAACGCTTGGACACATGGCAGGGAACATCACACACTGGGGCCTGTCGTAGGGTAGGGAGATGGGGGAGGGATAGTATTAGGAGAAATACCTAATGCAAATGGTGAGTTAATGGGTGCAGCAAACCAACATGGCACATGTATACATATGTAACAAACCTGCATGTTGTGCACATGTACCCTAGAACTTAAAGTATATTAAAAAATTTAAATATTAAAATATTCTAACAAATCCTGAGCAATATATTAAAGAAATGAGTTGGCTGTAAATACATGGATTTCTGAGTTCTGTATTCCATTGGTCTACATCTGTTTTCATGACAGTGCCATGCTGTTTTGGTTACTATAGCTTTGTGGTAGTATATTTTGAAGTCAGGTAATATACCTCCAACTTTGTTCTTTTTGCTCAAAATTGGGCTATTTGGGATCTTTTGTGGTTCTATACAAATCTTAGGATTGTTTTTCTATTTCTGTGAAGAATGTCATTGATGTTTTGACAGGGATTGCATTGAATCTGTAGATTGCTTTGGGTAGGATGGTCATTTTAACAACATTCTTCTAATCCATGAGCAGTAGATGTCTCCATTTTTATGTTCCCTCTTCAATTTTTTTCAGTATTCTGTGGTTTTTTACTATAGATATTTCTTACCTCCTTAGTTAAATGTATTTCTAGGTATTTTTTGCAGCTATTATAAAGGACAATGCTTTCTTTTTCAGCTAGTTCATTATTGGTGTGTAGAAAGGCTACTGTTTTTTATGTTGATTTTTGCATCATACTGAGTTCATTTATTATGCAAAAACTTGCATCATACTGAAAAATTTATCCAAAAATCGGCATTCTTTGTATGTTGATTCTGCAACTTTACTGAATTCATTTATCAGTTCTCGGTCTTTTGGTGAAGTCTGTAGGCTTTTCTAAATGTAAGATTATATTGCCTGCAAACAAGAACAATTTGACTTCTTCTCCAATTTTGATGCCCTTTTTCTTCCCTAATTGCTCCGGCTAGGACTTCCAGTACTGTGTTAAATAGGAGTGGTAGAAGTAGGCACCCTGTGTGCCAGTTCTTAGAGGAAAGGCTTTCTTCTTTTCCACATTCAGTATAATGCTAGCTGTGGGTTTGTCATATATGGCCTTTATTGTTCTGAGTTATGCTGCTTCTGTGTTTTACCATAAAGGGATGTTGAATTTTTTTTCTTTCTTCATCTTTTTTATATATACTTTAAGTTCTAGGGTACATGTGTGCAACGTGCAGGTTTGTTTCATATGTATACATGTGCCATGTTGGTTTGCTGCACTCATTAACTCATCATTTACATTAGGTGTATCTCCTAGTGCTATCCCTCCCCACTTCCCCCACCCCACGACAGGCCCCAGTGTGTGATGTTTCCCTTCCTGTGTTCAAGTGATCTCATTGTTCAATTCCCATCTATGAGTGAGAACATGCAGTGTTTGGTTTTCTGTTCTTGTGATAGTTTGCTGAGAATGATGGTTTCCAGCTGCATCCATGTCCCTACAAAGGACATGAACTCATCCTTTTTTATGGCTGCATAGTATTCCATGGTGTATATGTGCCACATTTTCTTAATGCACTCTATCATTGATGGACATTTGGGTTGGTTCCAAGTCTTTGCTATTATGAATAGTGCCACAATAAATATACGTGTGCATGTGTCTTTATAGCAGCATGATTTATAATCCTTTGGGTATATACCCAGTAATGGGATGGCTGGATCAAATGGTATTTCTAGTTCTAGATCCTTGAGGAATTGCCACACTGTCTTCCACAGTGGTTGAACTAGTTTACAGTCTCACCAACAGTGTAAAAGTGTTCCTATTTCTCCACATCCTCTCCAGCACCTGTTGTTTCCTGACTTCTTAAATGATCACCATTCTAACTGGTGTGAGATGGTATCTCATTGTGGTTTTGATTAGCATTTCTCTGGCCAGTGATGATGAGCATTTTTTCACGTGTCTGTCGGCTGCATAAATGTCATCTTTTGAGAAGTGTCTTTTCATATTCACCCACTTTTTGATGGGGTTTTTTTCTTGTAAATGTTTTTTTCTTGTAAACATTGAATTTTATCAAATGCTTTCTCTGCATGTCTTGATGATCGTGTGGTTTTTGTCCTTCATTCTGCTGATGAACCATCCTTGAGTCCGAGATGAATCCCACTTGATCATGGGGAGTGATCTTTTTGATGTGTTCTTAGATTTGGTTAGCTAGAATTTTGTCAAAGATTTTTGCATCTATGTTCATGAGAGATACTGGCCTGTAGTTTTTGTGTGTGTGTCCTTGTCTAGTTTTGGTATCAGGACAGTGCTTGGTTCATAGAATCAGGAAGAATTCCCTTCCCTTCAATTCTCGGAATAGTTTGAGAAGAATTGGTATGAGTTCTGTAAAAGTTTAAAAGATAGCTGGGCAAGGTGGCTCATGCCTGTAATCCCAGCACTCTGGGAGGCCAAGGTGGGCAGATTACTTCAGGACAGGAGTTCGAGACCAGCCTAGCCAAGATGGTAAAAGTCTATCTCTACCAAAAATACCAAAACACCAAAAATTTTGGTTAAAATACCAAAAAATTAGCTGGGTATGGTAGTGGACACCTGTAATTCCAGCTACTTGGGAGGCTGGGGCAGCAGGATCACCTGAGCCCAGAAGGCAGCAGTTGCAGTGAGCTGAGACTGCACCACTGGACTCCAGCCTGGGTGACAGAGTGACGCTCTATCTCAAAAAAAAAAAAAAATATATATATATATATATATATATATATAAATTTGAAGGATATCTAGTCCTAAGTTGTAAAGTGTTTCTGTTGATACTATTTATACATCCATTGAAGCTATATTGTTTTATTCTCTGAATGTTGGAGGTAGAGGGGCAGGAAGTACTATCTACTCTTACAAACAGTTTTATTATAATCAAAATAGTCAAAACAACCACAGTAGCACACACACACAAAGAAACAAAACATCTTTCCCCGAGGGTAGGTGGGTTAATGAAAACCTTTCCTCTTTTAATGAAATGAAGTAGGAATTACAAAGATTGGATTAGATTTATCTTATCTCAGTCCTGAATTTCAGACATTCTAAAATTAGAAAAATATAAGAAACCAGGTGTGGTGGTATGCACCTGTAGTCCCAGCTACTTGGGAGTCTGAGGCAGGAAGATCACTTGAGCCCAGGAGTTCAAGGCTATGGCGAGCTATGACAGTCACTGCACTCCAGCCTGGGGGACAGAGTTGAGACCCTGTCTCTAAAAGTATATATGAGACCAGGTGTGGTGGCTCATACCTGTAATCCCAGCACTTTGGGAAGCTGAGGTGGGCGAGTCACAGGGTCAGGAGTTTGAGACCAGCCTGGTCAACCTAGTAAAATCCCGTCTCTACTAGAAATACAAAAAATTAGCCTGGCGTAGTGGCAGGTGCCTGTAATCCCAGCTACTTGGGAGACTGAGGCAGGAGAATTGCTTCAACCCAGGAGGCGGAGGTTGCAGTGAGTTGAGATTGTGCCACTGTACTCCAGCCCGGAAAACAATGCGAGACCATCTCAAAACATATATGTGTGTATATATATATATATATACACACACTTTAGTCTCACCCGCAGATTGACAAATCGAAGCAATCCTAAATCCACTTTTATTTTTAATTGACAATAATTGTATATATTTGCGGGGAACAATGTGATGTTCTGATATATGTATATACTGCAGAAAAAAAACTAACATGTCCATCGCCTTAGTTACTTTTTGTGGTGAGGATGTTTAAAATCTACTTTTAGCAATTTTGGAGTGTATATTAATACATCTTTTCTTGAATTCCATGGCAGGTTAAATACATCATTATTAACTCTAGTTGCCATGCTGTGCAGGGGATCCCTAAAACTCATTTCTCTGATCTAACTGAAACTTGTTTGTATCTTTTCATCAACATTTCCTTTTTCCCCATTTTCCCCCCAGTCTGGCAACCACCATTCTACCCTCTGCTGCTATGAATTTGATTGTTTTAGAATCCGCATAATTGAGATCCTACTAAATCTTTTTTTTTTTTCTGGGGGTGGGGCGGGGGGAGGCGGACAGAGTTTTGCTCTTGTTGCCTAAGCTGGAGTGCAATGCCACAATCTCGGCTCACTGCAACCTCTGCCTCCCGGGTTCAAGTGATTCTCCTGCCTTAGTCTCCCGAGTAGCTGGGGTTACAGGTGCATGCCACCATGCCTGGCTAATTTTTTGTATTTTTAGTAGAAATGGGGTTTTACCATGTTAGCCAGGCTGGTCTCGAACTCCTGACCTCAGGTGATCTGCCTTCCTCGGCAGTAGCGTCTTAAGCCTAAGTACTTGTGTGCTGTAACATACTGTTCTGCTCAGGACATCTCGGTCTGTCGGGTAGCTTTAGAGCAGGTGGTGGTCAGGGTTCCCATGCATGTTCTGTGCCAGCCCTTCTGCCTCACTTGTTGCTTCACTGAAACCCCACAGTAATCCTTGAAGAGGCAGGTACTCTGATTTCCAGCTTCCAGAGGAGAGCCCAGCCTTAGATGTTCAGGTACTTTCCATGGGGATGTATGATGAAGGTTGCAGAAGGACTTGAACTTGGAGCTGTTGCTCTGCTCTGCGGATCACTACAGGAGGCATCGACAGCCTCTTAGAGTTGAGTTACCTATGAGGAAAGCAACCCTCAGCCTTGGTACCGTGACACGTGGATCTAATTCCCTGCCTTAGCTGCTGTTGGCTGCAATGTTATTAGCAATCCGTTGTGGCAGAAAGCTCCCCGCGGTAGAAAGAAAAAGAAAGAATTCAGGAAAAAGCCATATTCGCTCCTCCAGGAAGTTGGTCAACCCATGACAGTTGTCCAGGGACTGTCACCTCGCCACTCGTTTCAGTGACAGTTGTCCAGGGACTGCCACCTCTCCACTCTTCAATGACAGTTGTCCAGGCACTGCCACCTCTCCACTCTTCTCAGTGACAGTTGTCCAGGCACTGCCACCTCTCCACTCTTCAATGACAGTTGTCCAGGCACTGCCACCTCTCCACTCTTTTCAGTGACAGTTGTCCAGGGACTGCCACCTCTCCACTCTTTTCAGTGACAGTTGTCCAGGGACTGCCACCTCTCCACTCTTTTCAGTGACAGTTGTCCAGGGACTGCCACCTGTCCACTCATTTCAGTGGCAGTTCTCCAGGGACCGTCACCTCTCCATTCTTTTCAGTGACAGTTCTCCAGGGAATGCCACCTGTCCACTCTTTTCAGTGACACTTGTCCACGGACTGTCACCTCTCCACTCATTTCAGTAACAGTTGTCCAGGGAATACCATGTCTCCACTCTTTTCAGTGACAGTTGTCCAGGGACTGTCACCTCCATTCTTTTCAGAGGCCCTTCCCGTAAAGAGGGTATTTGTGATAACCTGTTTCCTGCGCCTCGGGAAAACGTGTACCCACAGGTATCGCCTCATCTTGTAAAGCAAATTATTAAATCAGAACAGGGTTAGAAATAGTCAAACCTGGTGGGGTGCGGTGGCTCACACCTGTAATCCTAGCACTTTGGGAAGCTAGTGGATCACGAGGTCAAGAGATCTAGACTATCCTGGCCAACATGGTGAACCCTGTCTCTACTAAAAACACAAATTAGCTGGGTGTGGTGGTGCACACCTGTAATCCCAGCTACTCAGGAGGCTGAGGCAGGAGAATCGCTTGAACCTGGGAGGCACAGGTTGCAGTGGGCCGAGATTGCGCAAGTGCACTCCAGCCTGGTGACAGAGCGAGACCCCGTCTAAAAAAAAAAAAAAAAAAAAAAAAATTCAAATTTGGCTGGGTGCAGTAGTTCAAGCCTGCAATCCCAACACTTTGGGAGGCCAGGGCAAGAGGATTGCTTGAACCCAGGAGTTTGAAACCAGTCTGGGCAACATAGTGAGACGTTGTCTCTACTTAAAAAAACAAACAAACAAACAAAAAAAGCTGGTGCAGTGACAGCAAGTCTGTGGTCCCAGCTACTAGAAAGGCTGAGGCAGGAAGATTGCTTTAGCCCAGGAGTTGAAGGCTGCAGTGAGCTCTGTCTGCACCGCTGTACTCCTGCCTGGGCAACAGCAAGACTCAGTCAGGAAAAAAAAAAAAGGAAAAAAACCCCTCATTGAATAGATTTTAGCTACCATGACATCTCTAGGCTCTTGTCTCCCATCTCTACCCTCCTTTAAATATTTTCTTCTGTGTGTTTTATAAGTTATCTTCTGACTCTCCTAATTAATTGAAGTAATCTCAGCAAGCCCATCTTAAAACTTTCCCATGGAAAGAACCGTAGGCAGAAGGAAAGACAGGGGCTAACTACTGGGGACGAGTTTGTCCCTGCAGGTGAGGGAGTATAAAGCAGGTGCCCTGTCTAAGTGAGCAGAGCAAAAAATCAGTGTTAAGAGAACCTGCCCCCCTGAAGGCTGATTTTTTCCCTTGGTGGATGGTTCCAGGTCCAGGGAGGTGACTTGACAGGACCTTACTGCGTATCTGCAAGTGTAGCTCAAAAACTATAAATGCACAGATGTCAAGCAAGGGTGACCTCACACCAATACTGCCCCTCAGAAAATGACAAGCTGCTGTCTATGTGAGTCTTTAAAATGTTTTGCTACGTGGTATTCCTTCGATTGCTTTGTTGTCTACCACAAAGTAATGGTGGGGGCAAACAAGATTTGCTCTAACTGGCCAACCAGTACTGGTTGTCACTATTTATAGAGCTCTTATAATGACAAAGAAATTTGAGAGATTTAGGAATTATTCCTGGGATCTTAAAACTGCTACATTTTGATGTCATCATAGACCAGGCTTCTTGACAACTTAGAGAAGCAATTCATAGCAGAGGTCCTGGATGCTCATCTGTAAAATGAGTTAGCAAATAGGGGTAGAATTGGTCCTGATGGTGACTTACGACGTTAATCTTTCCATGTGTGCGTTAGCCATTTGCGTAGCTTCTTTGGAGAAATGGATATTCAGACCCTTTGCCCATATGAAATTGGATTCTTTGTCTCCCTATTACTGCATGTATATTATCTAGATGTAAATCCCTTATCAGATATGACTTTCAAGTATTTATCAGTTTATTTTTACACCAAGACTGTTTACTGTGTTTATGGAACTCGATGTCAACAGACGTAACAGAAATCAGCTGATGGAAGAATCCTGTAACTGGCTACTAGTAACAGTAGGAATCTATTTGCCAGTGGTTTTTTGTTTGTTTTTTGAGACAGAGTTTGTCTTGTCCAGGCTGGAGTGCCATGGCGCAGTCTCAGCTCACTGCAACCTTCGCCTTCCACATTCAAGTGATTCTTCTGCCTCAGCCTCCTGAGTAGCTGGGGTTACAGGCATATGCCACCACTCCTGGCTAATTTTTTTAAATATATTTTTAATAGAGATGGAGTTTCACCATGTTGGCCAGGCTGGTCTCGAACTCCTGACCTCAAGCGATCCACCTGCCTCGGCCTCCCAAAGTGCTGGCATTTCAGGCGTGAGCCACTGCGCCCGGCCACAGCCAGTGTTTCTGAGTACGACATACTAGCCAAGAGCATCTGTGGCATGCATGTCCAATTTTACTCTAAGATGCTGTTTGGGAACTAAGGGTACAGAAAACAAAATATCCCAGCACTGATGTTCTAGTAACGGGATAAACAGATACTGTGGCAACAAATGCTTCATCCAAGAAGAATTAAAAAGCGAGAAGGCTGCTCATCTAGTGAGGTGACTGACATTAGTTGTATCAACTCTAGGATTTGCTGCAAGATCCTCTTGAATCTTGTCACTCTTTCCACAGGTCCTACTTGCTCCATGTTACCAAAGAATCCACTTTTCCCCCAAAACCTGAGTTCTCAGCCTTGTCTCAAGATGGAAGGAGACAAATCACTCACCTTTTCCAGCTACGGGCTGCAATGGTGTCTCCACGAGCTAGACAAGGAAGAATTTCAGACATTTAAGGAATTACTAAAGAAGAAATCTTCAGAATCGACCACATGCTCTATTCCACAGTTCGAAATCGAGAACGCCAACGTGGAATGCCTGGCACTCCTCTTACATGAGTATTACGGAGCGTCGCTCGCCTGGGCTACGTCCATTAGCATCTTTGAAAGTATGAACCTACCAACCCTCTCGGAGAAAGCAAGGGATGACATGAAAAGTAAGTGAGACTTGGGGCAAGTCCAGGGCAGGGAAGGTGATTTCAGGTTCTCACGGGAACAGGGGAGGATCATTGTTCAGTAACCGGGTCCACCTCTGCAGTGTGAGTCTGAGCTGTGAGAAGGATCTCATTGGTCATCGTCATTGGCTGGAAATTAGTGCAGTCTCTAGCCTGTAAAGTGACGGAGGAGGGAGAAAAATGGGTAGACAACGGCTCCACTCACATGGACTTCCACTGAAGTTAATAGGATTTGAGGTGTAAGTGCTAAGCTTGAGTGGCACTATCACGGGTCTGTCGTGAGACTTTGGGAACGTCTCCTTCTGTTCTAACCCTTGGTTCCCACATCTTGGAACAGGAAATGTGATACTGTGTATGCCATTGCAAAAGTTCAATAATGCAATGAGTTAGAAAGTGGCTAAGAACCTCGTTGGTTGAGAACGCTAATAGTGGTTCGGTGTGAGTTTCACACTTGGCCATGAGATGAAGGACTGAGGTTCCAGGTGCTCATCTAAACCTTGGTCTTTCTTAGACTGTTGGTGTCCATAGTGCAGCAAGAATTCAGATCAGATTCTGTGGTTATTTTAGGGTATTTAGGAGAAAGGTCATTTAGAAAATAGTAGTTCTATGTAACAAACCTGCACGTTATGCACATGTACCCTACAACTTAAAGTATAATAATAAATTAAAAAAAAAAAAAGACAATAGTAGTTCTTTTTTATCTGGAGAATCCCTTCAACTGTAGACTGAAAACAAATCCCTTGACTGAGCCCCTGAATTGGCCCTACAAATACAGGTGTGGACTGGACGCGGTGGCTCTCAGCTGTAATCCCAGCACTTTGAGAGGCTGAGGTGGGAGGATCACTTGAGGTCAGGAGTTCAAGACCAGCCTGGTCAACATGGCAAAACCCCGTCTCTACTTAAAAATACAAAAAATTAGCCGGGCGTTGTGGCACATGCCTGTCATCCCACCTACTTGGGAGACTGAGGCAAGAGAATCGCTTGAACCCAGAAGGCGGAGGTTGCAGTGAGCTGAGATCATGCCACTGTACTCCAGCCTGGGCAGTGGAGTGAGACTCTCAAAAAATGTATATACACATATATACACATATATACGTATATTATATATACACATATACGTATATTATATATACACATATATACGTATATATACACATATATGTATCTATATATACATATATTTATACACACATGTATATGCACATACATATTTATATACATATATTATATATACACACATTTATATGCACACATATACACATATATACACATTTATATACACACATATACATATATTTATACACACATATATACACACATATATACACATTTGTATATACATATATATTTACATATACACACATACACCCATATATTTATATACAGATATATTTATATACACACATATTTATACACATATATTTATATACACACATATATACACACATATATTTATATACACATATTTATATATACACATACAAATATGCACACATGTATATTTACACACATATATACATATACATGTATATATACATGTATATATATACACATACATATACACACACATATACACACATACATACACACATATATTTATATATACACGTTTATATATACACAGATGTTTATATAGACACACATATATTTATATAGATACACACGTACATTTTTATATATATTTATACACACACAGGTGGCATGCCTGCACATCAGTCACCTGATGCAGCTCAGCAGCGTTCGCTGTAAAGCACTTCAAGAGCTCTGTCTTCTGAACTTGGAAGAGGCCCCGTGTGGAGGGCATGTTGGTATTATTCACAGGAAGAGGGCATAAAAATTAGAGCTGGGGTTTATCAAGTCAGCACTGCAGTGAAACTGTCATGCCCCCCATCTGACTCTCAACCCCACCCAATGAAATGGGTTCCCCGTGGCTGAAGCTGTAGTAGAGGATCTTCCAAGTTACATAACTTGACCAACTTCATGGGCTAATACGTGACAAAGATGAGATTCGTTGTTAACGTTCATCTACCGTGGCATGTGTTTGAATTCTCATGTCAAGTGTCAGAGAGCTGCAGCTTTCTGTGAGGTAGAGAGAGAAAATGGATGATATAGGCCAGGTAGGGGTGGTTCATGCCTGTAATCCCAGCACTCTGGGAGGCCAAGGTGGGTGGATCATTTGAGGTCAGGAGTTCGAGACCAGCCTGGCCAACATGGTGAAACCCTGTCTCTACTAAAAATATAAAAATTAGCTGGGCATGGTGGCACACTCTAATCCCAGCTCCCTGGGAGGCTGAGGCAGGAGAATCACTTGAACCTGGGGAGGTAGAGATTGCAGTGAGTCAAGACCAAGCCACTGCACTCCAGCCTGGGCAACAGAGTGAGACTCCATATTAAAAAAAAAAAAAAAAAAGATGTTATATAAAAATGTCTTATGGCCGGGCAGTGGCTCAGACCTGTAATCCCAGCATTTTGGGAGGCCTAGGTGGGCGGATCACTTGAGGTCAGGATCTTGAGGTCAAGACTAGCCTGGCGAACATGGTGAAATCCCGTCTCTGCTTAAAATACAAAAAATTAGCTGGGCTTGGTGGGCGCCTATAATCCCAGCTACTCAGGCTGAGGCAGGAGAATCGCTTGAACCTGGGAGGTAGAGGTTGCAGTGAGCCAAGATTGTGCTATTGCACTCCAGCCTGGGCGACAGAGTGAGACTCTGTCTTAAAAGGGAGAGAGAGAAAACTGCAGTTCCTATTCCAGATTACAGGGAAGTCTAGAGTCACTTCCTAGAAGGAGTGAGCTTTAGGCTTAGGCAAAGGAAAAGGAGTTGGCCAAGTTGTCTCAGCACGGGAGAGAAAAACATGCTGAGCATCAAGTAGGGACGTTCCAAAGCCTTTAACGGAGGGCTTGGCTGGGCCACGGAGAAATGAGCAGGAGATAAAGATGGACGGACTAGAAGTCAGATAACATGGCATCTTGAAAATGTTTGCAATAGTAAGTAGAAGCAATTACATAGTTTTAAAGGGGCGGTAGTAGAAATAATCGAACTTTTATTTCAGCACTGTTGCAAAGTGTTGAGTGACCCAGAGGGAGTCGTGGACAGACGTAGGGAGACGGGTCTGAGATCTTTGTCGTGTCCATGAGATAAATAAAGGTGGCTTAGCATAGGGTGATGGCACAGAAAGAAGGAGAAATGGAAGATGCTTCAGAAGTATACAAGACAGTTTTTCAGAACTAAATTCAGAGAGAGAATACAGTGTCCTGGGTGACCCCCAAGTTTCTAGCATGATAAACTGAGTGGATGGGGTTCCATGACCTCACCCCATGGAAGAGATGTTTTGCGAAAAGTAGATTGGGGGGTGGGTAGTCAAGGTTGGATCTTCTATGTTGAAGGCCACCTGTATTTGGGTAACTCATAGTAGACACGTAGTGAGTCATTGACTAAACTGGGTCTGGCATTCAAGACAGGTCTTGAGGCCGGGCGCAGTGGCTCACGCCTGTAATCCCAGCACTTTGGGAGGCCAAGACGGGTGGATCACGAGGTCAGGAGATCGAGACCATCCTGGCTAACACGGTGAAACCCCGTCTCTACTAAAAAATACAAAAAAACTAGCCAGGCGTGGTGGCGGGCGCCTGTAGTCCCAGCTACTCAGGAGACTGAGGCAGGAGAATGGCATAAACCCGGGAGGCGGAGCTTACAGTGAGCTGAGATCAGGCCACTGCACTCCAGCCTGGGCGACAGAGCGAGACTCCATCTCAAAAAAAAAAAAAAAAAAAAAAACAGGTCTTGAGGACTGAAAAGAAACAATCACTATGATTAACCTCATTGTGTGACTTACCCAAGGCCATCCAGCAAAACTGAGGTCAGAGAATTCTTTATAAACTTCAGCACACTGAAGTGTGCCGCTGCTGGCACAGGAAGGTCTGACTCCGTGGTCTCTGTTATAGGCCAATCATGGAATAAACTGAGATCCTGAGGTTTGGCTTGGTTCCCCTCCATAATTCGGGCACAGGACATTCTTGTTCTTGGCTTGGGTAATTACAGTGACTTCATTGAGGCCAATCTCCCTTTTTCTTTGTCTTGTAGGACATTCACCAGAAGATCTTGAACCAACAACGACTGGCCAAGGACCAAGCAAGGAAGAAGTGCCAGGTGAGTGGGGTGGAGTTGGGGGAAATAAGATGTGCTTAAAGACACATGGCAGCCAGTTTGCGTCTCTAGGGGTTAGAACCATGACTTCCAGTAGTCCAGTGTCCTTGCTAGTCTCACTACCCTGCCATTAGCTGACCGGATGGGTTCTGAGGACCTGGTAATTCTGGTCTTTCTCTTTCCAAATTCAAGAGTTCTGTGACCTGGGGCCAGGCTCGGTGGCTCATGCCTGTAATCCCAACACTCCGAGGTGGGTGGATCACCTGAGGTCAGGAGTTCCAGACCAGCCTGGCCAACATGGTGAAACCCTGTCTCTACTAAAAATACAAAAAATTTAGCCAGACGTGGTAGCAGGCGCCTGTCATCCCAGCTACTCAGGAGGCTGAGACAGGAGAATCGCTTGAACCCAGGAGGCAGAGGTTGCGGTGAGCCAAGATCGCACCACTGCACTCCAGCCTGGGTCACAGAACGAGACTCTATCTCAAAAAAAAAAAAAAAAAAGAGTTCTGTGGTCTTAAGGCTTTCTTACAACTTGAGGACTTCCCATCATCTTCAGTTTGGGTAACCTTATGACCCTGCTATGACAAGCTCCTCCCAATAACCCAGTTTGGGGGCTTTGGTGGAAAGAACCAGATAGCATGAAACCAGATTCAATACAATTCCCCAAACATCTGAGCACTGACCACGTGCCAGCCACCACTCTGTGTATTTACAATACATCGTTGGCTGAAGCACACGTGTTCATGAAATTCACACGTTGTGGGACAGGAAAGACAAACCAAAAAACTAAGATGAGATGACACCAGGGAAGGCAAAATACATGGGGAGAAAGGCAGGCTTGTGTAGACAACATACATCCTTCACTGCTACCTGCACCACCACCGTCTTGCTCATCTCCCAGCAGCCAGTGTTGACTGTGAAACCTAATCTGGTTTGGAAGGGGTTGAAACCAACCTCTGTTTGGATGGAGCTTTGCTCAGGCTGTGGGTGGGAAAGATCTATTAAAAGCTAACATCTGAGTAACTGGCATCTGAGTCAGAGGCTCTGAGTCCCAAAGGTTCGGCATTGCTCAGTTTGATGTCAATCCAGGCTTCACAAGGTGAGTGTGACGTGTTATCCTTCATGTGATAAAACTGTGTCTTAGACGGCCGGGTGCGGTGGCTCACGCCTGTAAACCCAGCACTTTGGGAGGCCAAGGCGGGTGGATCGCCCGAGGTTGGGAGTTCAAGACCAGCCTGACCAACATAGAGAAACCCCATCTCTACTTAAAAAAAAAAAAAAAAAAAAAAAGGTACAAAATTAGCCGGCATGGTGGCGCATGTTTGTCATCCCAGCTACTCGAGAGGCTGAGGCAGGAGAATCGCTTGAACCCGGGAGGCGGAGGTTGCAGTGAGCTGAGATCGTGCCATTGCACTCCAGCCTGGGCAACCAGAGTGAAACTCCATCTCAAAAACAAAACAAAACAAAAAACACTGCGTCTTAGGGGTTTTATAAGTTACTGAATGGTGGCTTAGAGATAGCGTAAAATAAACACACAGACTAACCTTGACAGTGGGACTGAAACAAACCTGGCAAAAGCCGAGGGTCTTGCTGTCAGCCACATTAAGAAATCCCTCTGAACTCCTCCTGGACACAAGAACTACCGCTTCTCCAGACCCTGTGGATCACGCACTGTGCCAGTGTGTGAGAAGCTCATGCTTCTCAATCCTATGTGGTAGTGACGGTCATTAGTTGTCCGGTGAGACCCAGAAGCTCAGTGGCACGCTAAAATCTCACATGGTTACATTGAGGCAGGGCGGGCTTGTGCCGGAAAGACCTGACTCCAGGTGTTACCTATGTGCAAAGGCTAGGGCCATCAGAGACAGACACGCTACCCTCAAGAAGCTTACGTCATAGGGGGTCACAAGCTTTCGTCATCACTAATTGGCTGGGTATGGAAAGATGTCCCTCGAAGGTTGGGCACGGTGGCTCATGCCTGTGATCCCAGCACTTTGGGAGGCCGAGGTGGGTGGATCACCGGAGGGTGGGAGTTTGAGACCAGCCTGATCAACATGGGGAAACCCCGTCTCTACTAAAAATACAAAAAGAAAAGAAAATAGTCAGACGTGGTGGCACATGCCTGTAATCCCAGCTACTTGGGAAGTTGAGGCAGGAGAATCACTTGAACCTGGGAGGTAGAGGTTGTGGTGAGCCAAGATTGCGCCACTGCACTCCAGCCTGGGCAACAAGAGGTTAACTCCATCTGGGAGGGAGTTAAAACTAAGCCAACCTAATAAATGCAGCTGTTTATCAAGCTATAGAATCAAATGTATATGCATATAATAGTATATTATTTGGCATAAAAAGGAATGATGTGACTGGACAAGGTGGCTCACACCTGTGATCCCAGCACTTTGGGAGGCTGAGGCAGGCAGATTGCTTGAACCCAGGAGTTTGAGACCAACCTGGGCAATGTAGCAAGACCCCATGTCTACAAAAATTGAAATCGGCCAGGTGTGGGAGTGAGCACCTGTGGTCCCAGCTACTTGGGAGTCTGAGGCAGGAGGATTGCTTGAGTCCAGGGGGCTTTTGAGGCTGCAGTGAGCCATGATTGTGCCACTGTGCTCCAGCCTGGGTGATAAAACGAGACTGTCTTAAAAAAAAGAATATATTAATACGTGCTATAAGATGGATGGACCTTGAAGACACTAGGTTAAGTGAAGGAAACCATCACAAAAGGATACATATTGAATGATTCCATTCATATAAAATGTCTAGAATCAGCAAATCCATTTAAATACTAAAAGTAGATTAGTGGTTGCCTAGGGCTGGGGTGAATGGGGAAACCTAGAGGGTGAGGACTAAGGGCAGGGATTCTCTGAGGGTGATTAAAACATTCTAAAATTGTAGGGATGGTTATAATCTGAATATTCTCAATCACGATTGCACACTTTCAATACATGAATTGTATGGTTTGTGAAATTTGTTTCCATAAATCTATCACAAAACTCTGGAGAAGGCAATAAGATACATCCATCTGAGGTCAGCATTGTACATATGACTCCAAAGCCCGGAGACAGATTTGCCCAAGGGAGATCAGTCGAGAGAAAGTCTGATTTTTTTTTTTTTTTTTTTCTAGACTGAGATGTCATCTTTGTGTTAGATCTTTTTTCTTTTTCTATTTCTTTCCTTCTCCACCTCCCCACCCCCACCCACACACACAGAGTCTCACTCTGTCACTCAGGCTGGAGTGCAATGGTAGGATCTCAGCTCGCTGCAACCTCTGCCTCCTGGGTTCAAGCGATTCTCCTGTCTCAGCCTCCTGGGTAGCTGGGATTATAGGCACCCGCCTCCACGCCTGGCTAATTTTTGTATTTTTAGTAGACAGGGTTTTGCCGTGTTGGCCAGGCTGGTCTCGAACTCCTGACCTCAGGTGATACACCCACCTCAGCCTCCCAAAGTGCTGAGATTACAGGTTTGAGCTACTGCGCCTGGCCTAGATGTTATAAATTCTATATAACTTCAGATTCTTTCATCTCTTATATGACAAATCTATTTAGTCTAATAGATCAAATGTATTATGATGCTCACAACATAGCTCCTAATGGAAATCCACCCCCACAAGGAAAGCTGTTCCTCCCCTAGTGGCTTTTTTTTTTTTTTTTTTTTTTTTTTTTGGACAGTCTTGCTCTGTCACCCAGGCGGGAGTATAGTGGTGTGATCTTGGCTCACTGCAAGCTCCACCTCTTGGATTCATGCCATTCTCCTGCCTCAGCCTCCCATGCAGCTGGGACCACAGGCGCCCGCCACCACGCCTGGCTAGTTTTTTTGTATTTTTTAGTAGAGACGGGGTTTCACCGTGTTAGCCAGGATGGTCTCGATCTCCTGACCTCGTGATCCACCCACCTTGGCCTCCCAAAGTGCTGGGATTACAGGCGTGAGCCACCGCACCTGACTTTTTTTTTTTCTTTCCAGATAACTAGATGCAGGTTTACATATCATAAAATCTTAAGAATACAGTTCAAGAATTTGTAAACATGAAATAATCACCACAGTCCAGTCTTAGGACTTTTCTATCACCCAAAAAAACATCCTTCAGGAAAGACAAAAGAACAAGGTGGAGAAAATTGTCCTGTTTTATTTTTGCATAATTTGGAATGATCTTAAAATTACTTTCCCTGAACATGTTACTGTAGTGAATGACACTGACAGACTTCTTTCTAGTGTTAAATCATTCTTGCTTTTCTGGAATACATGTGACATAAGCAGCATTACTTACCTTTGATACACTTCTGGACACAGTTTGCTGATAAATCACTTCGAATTTGGCATCTGTGTTTGAGTGAACCGGTCTGTAATCTCTTCATATACTTTGCTTGCTTTTTTAAAGTTGAGAGAAAACTCACATATCATAAAATTCATCCTAATACAATTCAGTGTTTTATGTATTAACAAGGTTGTGCCACGATCACTGCTATCGAATTTCGGGACATTTTCATCACCCCAGAAAACCACATACCTATTAGCCGTCATCCCCCCACACCCAAGCCCTGGAAATCAGCCATCTACTTGGTGTCTGTGATTTTTGCCTTTTCTGGACCTTCCATATAAATGAAACCGGATGCTTTGTTGTATTTTGCAACTGGCTTCCTTCATTTAACATAATACCTTAAAGATTTGTGAATATCATAGCCTGTTTCAGGACTTCATAACTTTTTGTAACTTTTTATGGCTAAACAGTATTCTTGCCAGGCGCAGTGGCTCACGCCTGTAATCCCAGCACTTTGGGAGGCTGAAGTGGGCAGATCACGAGATCAGGAGATCGAGACCATCCTGGCTAACACGGTGAAACCCCATCTCTAATAAAAATACAAAAAATTAGCCTGGTGTGGGGGCAGGCGCCTGTAGTCCCAGCTACTCGGGAGACTGACGCAGGAGAATGGCGTGAACCCGGGACATGGAGCTTGCAGCGAACCCAGATTGTGCCACTGCACTCCAGCCTGGGTGACAGGGTGAGACTCTGCCTAAAAAAAAAAAAAAAACAGTATTCCATTTATGTATATAAATATATATAAAACACTTCTTGTTTGTTTATCACATAATGGACTGGACATTTGGGGGTTTTTTTTGTTTGTTTTTGCCATTATGAGTGATGCAGCTATGGATTCTCACATGTGTGTTTGTGTAGACGTGTTTTCGATTCAGGGAGGCGTATACCTAGGAGTGGAATTGGTGGGTCATATGGCAACTGTGTTTAACTTTTTGAGGAGCTGCCAAAGAGTTTTTCTAAAGTGACTGCACCATTTTGCATCCTCACCAACACCTTAATGAAAGCTACAGTAACATTTGCTCCTCTGTTTTTTATTGTAACTATCGTAGTAGGTATGAAATATGCACTGTGGTTTTGATTTGAATCTCCCTAATTATGTTCAGAATCTTTTCATGTGCTAACTGGCCACTTCTGTGTCTTCAGAGAAATGTATATTCAAATCCTTGGTCCATTTTTAACTTTATTATATTGTTGATTTGCAATAATTTACTAAGGTTCTATCCAGATTATATAGAGACATGATTTACAATATATATTTCCCTGTTCTCTGGATTGTCTTTTCACACTCCTGATGTCCTTTGAAGCATAGCGGGCTTTAATTTTATGAAGATAAATTTATTTCCTTGATTGATTGTGCTTTTGGTGTTATATCTTTAAAAAATTACTTAACCTGGCTGGGCACGGTGGCTCACGCCTGTAATCCCAGCACTTTGCGAGGCCAAGGCAGTGGATCATGAGGTCAGGATATCCAGACCATCCTGGCCAACATGGTGAAACCCCATCTCTACAAAAAATTAGCTGGGCATGGTGGCACATGTCTGTAGTCCTAGCTACTTGAGAGGCTGAGGCAGGGGAATCGCTTGAACCTGGGAGGTGGAGGTTGCAGTGAGCTGAGATTACACCATTGCACTCCAGGCTAGTGACAGAGCAACACTCCATCTCAAAAAGAAAAAAAAAAAAATTGGGCTTAACCCAAAATCAGAAGGTTTATACCAATATTTTCTCTTAAGGATTTTGTAGTTACAGCTCTTAAAAACATTTAGGTCTTTAAACATTTTGAGCTAATTTTGTATATGGCATGAAGTAGAGGGCTCAACTTCATCCTTTTGTGTGTAGATAACCAGTTCTCCAGCAATATTTATTGAAAACACTATTCTTTCTCATTGTCTATATTCTTGTCTAAAATCATAGATATGTGGGATTACTTTTAAACTTTCAAGTCTATTCCGTTGATCTCTATATCTGACCTTATACCTGAACCACATTGACTTTAATTACTGTTGCCTTATAGTTTTGAACTCAAAGTGTGATTCTCCAACTTGACTTCAAGATAGATTGGCTATTCTGGGTCTCTTGAATTTCCATGTGAATTTTAGTATCAATCAGCTTTAAAATTTCTGCAAAAAAGGTAGCTGGGATTTTGATAAGATTGCATTATGTCATGTAGACTAATATTGGGTATATGACACAGTAACAACATTGTCTTCAACCGATGGACACATGGTGGTCTTTCCATTAATTTAGGGTTTTCTTAATTTTTTTTGTTATGTTTGTGGCTTTCAGGATACAAGTCTCTCATTTGTTAAATTTATTCTGAAATATTTTGTTCATGCTATTATAAGTGGAGTTCTTTTTTTTTTTTTGTTCGTTTGTTTGACAGAGTTTTGCTCTTGTTGCCAAGGATGGAGTGCAGTGGCGTGATCTCGGCTTGTTGCAATCTCTTCCTTCTGGGTTCAAGCAAATTTCCTGCCTCGGCCTTCCAGTAGATGGGATTACAGGCACATGCCACTACACCTGGCTAATTTTTTTTGAATGTGTAGTAGACATGGGGTTTCACCATGTTGGCCAGGCTGGTCTCAAACCCCTGACCTCAAATGATTCACCTGCCTCAGCCTCCCATAGTGCTGGGATTACAGGCATGAGCCACTGTGCCAGGCCAAGTTGTTCATTTTATTTTGTTTACTGCCAGTGTATAGAAATACTTTTGATTTTGAATAGTCTGATCTTGAATCCAGGGCTTACGTTACTGGCACACTCTGCCCTGGCACTGAGCCAGTGGTTCTGTCCTCTAAACTGGTCAGAAAATATGGCAAGGCTAAGTTTATCTGGGGTGACCAACATCTCTGATTTGAATAATATACATAGTATGTTTGTGTTTCTTCTTCTCCCTTCTCTTTTGCAGGAATTTCACAAGCTAAGCGACAAGAGAGTGCCACAGCGGCAGAGACAAAAGAACAAGGTGAAGGAAATAGATTTATTCATTTGTTGCCCTCCTGGAAGAAAGCTGGGTGAGAGAAGTCCATGCAGTTCAAATGACGGGGAAATCTACTTTCCCTTTCTTCATTCTCATTTGTCTCTGGTGTGTCCCTTCCCTAAGAGATCTTGGGATCAGCACCATGGACAGAACCTTGCATGTTCTCTGATTCTTTCCACTACTGTTTTTTGATTTTTAACTGAAAAATAAGAGTTGTGTATATTTATGGGGTCATGAGGTTTCAGTACATGTATATATTGTAGAATGATCAAATCGGAGTAACTAGCGTATCCATCACCTCAAATATTCTTTGTGCTGAGAAAATTTTATTTATTTTGAGATGGAGTTTTGTTCTTGTGGCCCAGGCTGGAGTGCAAAGGTGGGATCCTGGCTCATTGCAACATCTGCCTCCCGGGTTCAAGCGATTCTCCTGCCTCAGCCTCACGAGTAGCTGGGGCTACAGGAGTGCACCACCACACCCGGTTAATTTTGTATTTTTAGTAGACACGGGGTTTCTGCATGTTGGTCAGGCTTGTCTCGAACTCCCGACCTCGTGTGATCTGCCCGCCTCAGCCTCCCAAAGTGCTGGGATTACCAGCTTGAGCCGCCGTACCCAGCCATGCTGAGAACATTTAAAATCCTCTTTTAGCTATTTTGAAATATACATTGTTATTAACCAGTCACCACTGTTGTGCAGTAGAACACCAGAACTTACTCCTCCTGTCTAGCTGTAACTTTGTACCTGTTGACTAATGTTTTCCACCTTTCCCGGGCCACTCTCTGCCCCACCAGCCTCTGGTAACCACCGTTCCACCTTCCAATTCTGAGTTAGATATTTTTAGGTTCCAAATGTCAGATCCTCTGGTACTTCTCTGTGCCTGGCTTACTTCACTTAACATAATGTCCTCTAGGTTCCTCGACGTTGTAGCAAATGACAGAATTTCCTGTGTGTTTGGGCTGAATAACCCATTGTGTATATATACCACATCTTTTTTGTTTTGTTTTGTTTTGAAAGGGATTCTCGCTCTGTCACCCAGGCTGGAATGCAGTGTCACAATCTCAGCTCACCACAACCTCCACCTCCTGGGTTCACACCATGCTCCTGCCTCAGCCTTCTGAGTAGCTGGGACTACAGGCACCCACTACCATGATGCCCGGCTAATTTTTGTATTTTTAGTAGAGACAGGGTTTCACCGTGTTGGCCAGGATGGTCTCAATCTCTTGACCTGGTGATCCACCCACCTCGGCCTCCCAAAATGCTGGCATTACAGGCGTGAGCCACCGTGTCCGGCCAAAATCCTTTTCATTTCTTTAAGGTCGTTAGTTGTGACCCTCTTTGATTCCCGACTGCAGTAATTTTAGCTGTCTGTTTTTTGTTGTTTTTTGTTTGTTTGTTTGTTTGGTCAGTCTGGGTAAAGGTTTGTCAATTTTGTTCTTTTCAAAGAACAAACTGCTGGGTTTGTTTTCTCTATTGTATTTCCATTCTGTATTTTGTTTACTTCTGTTCTTTATTCCTTTTCTCTGTCCATTTTGGGGTTAGTTTGCTGCTCACTAACCCCAAAAGAGGTTCTTTGCTGCTTTAAGGTGGGAAGTTATGTTATATTTCAGATCTTTCTTGGGCATTTATAGCTATAAATTTTCCTTTATGCATGACTCTATACACCGTAAATACTGCTGTGTTTTGTTTCCACTCATTTCAAAGTATTTAATTCCCTTTTGTTTCCCCGCTTTGACCTATTGAGGATCGTATGGCTTCACTTCCATGTATTTCGAAATTTTCAGATTTTTTTACTGATCTCTAATCTTATTTCATTGTGTTAAGAGAGCATACTTTGTATAATTTCAAAGCACATCAACTTGAAACATGTTTTATGCCTGATATGTCTATCTTGGAGAAGGTCTGTTTGCAGTTGAGAAGGGCATATTTTCTGCTTTTGGGTGGAGCGTTCGCTCGATATCTGCCTCCACTGTTTTCCACGTCGGTACATAGCATTACTATATGCCTGGTCATTTACACCAAAAGCTTCAAGTCATTTCTTTTTCTGGTTTGCTTTTGAGATGGAGTCTCACTCTGTCTCCCAGGATGGAGTGCAGTGGCGCAATTTTGGCTCACTGCAACCTCCGCCTCCCAGGTTTAAGCAATTCTGGTGCCTCAACTTCCTAAGTAGCTGTATTTTTTAATATTTCTTTTCTCCACCTTATATCTAGCAAATCAGAAAATCCCATGGTCTCTACCTGTAATATATGACCCATTTGTTCACAGTTCTTCCCATCTGCTGTATTTAAAGGCATTTCATTTGCATCTCAAACACAATTCATTTTTACATACAATCCATTTTTCATACAATAACCAAGGTGATCTAAAAATTTACATCTGTAACTTTACTCCCATGCTTAAAAATCCTTAAATGGTTTTTATTCTGTTTGTGATTTTTTGAAAAATAGATAATTTTTCTCTAATTTACAAGACAAAGTCCACCCTAATGATTATTCTTTAAAATGGCAAATCTAAGGCCGGGTGCGGTGGCTCACGCCTGTAATCCCAGCACTTTGGGAGGCCGAGGCGGGCGGATCACAAGGTCAGGAGATCGAGACCACGGTGAAACCCCGTCTCTACTAAAAATACAAAAAATTAGCCGGGTGCGGTGGCGGGCGCCTGTAGTCCCAGCTACTCAGGAGGCTGAGGCAGGAGAATGGTGTAAACCCAGGAGGCGGAGCTTGCAGTGAGCCGAGATCGCGCCACTGCACTCCAGCCTGGGCGACAGAGCGAGACTCCGTTTCAAAAAAAAAAAAAAAAAAAAAAAAACAAAAACAGAAATAAAATGGCAAATCTATTCTCATAGATCCTAAGAGGAATTTGTATTTAGCCTCACATGGTAACTATGTCCTGATAAATATATATAGTGGTTATTCTCAGTCAGTGGTAGCTACTATGTGCCAGAGGCTGTGTTATTACTCTACTAAATCATCTCCACAGCAATTCGACAACATAGGAATAATTTCTTTGCTTTTGTAGATGAACATCCAGAAACATGTAACCCCAGTAATTGATGAAGATCTTACAAGTAGTATATGACAATTCACATTTGAATCCTGTGTCTGACTCAAATCCTTAATTCTTTTTTTAAGAGGCAGAGTTTTGCTATATTGCTGAGACTGCAATGCAGTGGCTCTCCACAAGCACAACTGTGGCACACTACAGCCTCAAACTGCTGGGCTCGAGTGATCCTCCTGCCTCAGCCTCCCGAGTAGCTGGGACTACAGGCATGTATCACAACATCTGGCTCTAAGATCCTTAATTCTTAACTGTAGGTTTTACCCCTCATTTAATTTTTGTATTCTTATTAATTTTGAGACAGGGTCTTGCTCTGTCACCCAGGCTGGAGTGCAGTGGCATGATCTCAGCTCACTGTAACCTCTGCCTCCCAGGTTCAAGTGATTCTCCTGCCTCAGCCTCCTGAGTAGCTGGGATTACAGGCACATGTCACCATGCCTAGCTAATTTTTGTATTTTTTTTAGTAGAGACTGGGTTTTATCATATTGGTCAGGCTGGTCTTGAACCCCTAACCTCAGGTGATCTGCCCGCCTCGGCCTCCCAAAGTGCTGGGATTACAGGCATGAGCCACCGTGCCCGACCTACCCCTCATTTTAATAACTTGTGCAAGGCTCTCCAAGGAGAAATGAGCCTGGGGCTCTCACCCTCAAGCCTTGAAATAGTGCTCATTGTACTAGCACACTCGGTCTTCTAGCTGAGCCAGTGGTTGCCATGCTTTAAACTGGCCAGAAAACTAAATATGGCATGACTGAGCTTATCTTGGGGGTGTCTGACATATCTGATTTGAATAATAAACACAAGTATGTTGGAATTCATTCTTCTTTTGCAGAAATTTCACAAGCTATGGAACAAGAAGGTGCCACAGCAGCAGAGACAGAAGCACAAGGTGAGGAAAACAGATTTATTCCTTGGTTGCCCTCCTGGAAGAAAGTTGGGTGAAAGAAGTGTAAGTAGTTTAGTTGCAAGGGTATGTAGTTTAGATTGCCTTTCTTCATTCTCATTTGTCTCTGGTGTCAACCCCTTCCCTTCAAGCTCTTGATCGGTCCCATGGATAGAGCTACACAAGTTCACTATGGTTATCTACAGTCAGATACTATGAAGACAAAATTCTAAAGAACCCATAATTCTAGGGGACTCGAGTCAATCACAACTTTGTTTGATGGATGCTAAACATATGGCCAAGAGTAGTTAAGGGCTTTCTTCAAACTTAAGTGGCAGTAATTATTTTCTTAATTCCTTCTATCAACTAATATGTACATGAACATCTGCCTTTGAAGAATTGTGATGGAATTACAGTGGTAAGAGAAACATGTCTTGCCTTCATGACTTTTTTTTTTTTTTTTTTTTTTTTTTTGAGAAGGAGTCTCGCTCTGTCACCCAAGCTGGAGTGCAGTGGCCTGATCTTGGCTCACTGAAACCTCTGCCTCCCGGGTTCAAGTGATTCTTCTGCCTCAGACTCCCGAGTAGCTGGGATTACAGGTGCACACCACCGTGCCTGGCTGGTTTTTGTATTTTTAGTAGAGATGGGGTTTCACCATATTCGCCAGGCTGGTCTCGAACTCCTGACCTCGTGATCTGCCCGCGTTGGCCTCCCAAAGTGCTGGGATTACAGGTGTGAGCCACCGTGCCCGACCTACCCCTCATTTTAATAACTTGTGCAAGGCTCTCCAAGGAGAAATGAACCTGGGACTCTCACCCTCAAGCCTTGAATTAGTGCTCATTGTACTAGCACACTCGGTCTTCTAGCTGAGCCAGTGGTTGCCATGCTTTAATCTGGCCAGAAAACTAAATATGGCATGACTGAGCTTATCTTGGGGGTGTCTGACATATCTGATTTGAATAATAAACACAAGTATGTTGGAATTCATTCTTCTTTTGCAGAAATTTCACAAGCTATGGAACAAGAAGGTGCCACAGCAGCAGAGACAGAAGCACAAGGTGAGGAAAACAGATTTATTCCTTGGTTGCCTTCCTGGAAGAAGGTTGGGCGAGAGAAGTGTAAGTAGTTTAGTTGCAAGGGTATGTAGTTTAGATTGCCTTTCTTCATTCTCATTTGTCTCTGGTGTCAACCCCTTCCCTTCACGCTTTCGATCAGTCCCATGGATAGAGCTATGCACGTTTACTGTGATTATCTACAGTCAGATACTATGAAGACAAAATTCTAAAGAACCCATAATTCTAGGGGACTCGAGTCAATCACAACTTTGTTTGATGGATGCTAAACACATGGCCAAGAGTAGTCAAGTGCTTTCTTCAAACTGTTTCCTGATTTTCTTTCTACCCTCTCTGACTTCAGAGTGTGGAGGTGACAAATGGGACTACAAGAGTCACGTGGTGACCAAATTCGCTGTGAAGGAGGATGTACGTCGTGGTTTTGAAAAAACTGCTGACTGGCCAGAAATGCAAATGTTGGCCGGTGCTTTTAATTCAGACCAATGGGGCTTCCGGCCTCACACAGTGGTTCTACACGGAAAGTCAGGAATTGGGAAATCAGCTCTGGCCAGAAGGATCGTGCTGTGCTGGGCACAAGGTGGACTCTACCAGGGAATGTTCTCCTACGTCGTCTTCCTCCCCGTTAGAGAGATGCAGCAGCAGAAGGAGAGCAGTGTCGCAGAGTTCATCTCCAGGGAATGGCCAGACGCCCAGGCTCCAGTGACGGAGATCATGTCCCGACCGGAAAGGCTGTTGTTCATCATTGATGGTTTCGATGACCTGGGCTCTGTCCTCAACAGTGACACGAAGCTCTGCAAAGACTGGGCTGAGAAGCAGCCCCCATTCATCCTCATCCAGAGTCTGCTGAGGAAAGTCCTGCTCCCTGAGTCCTTCCTGATGGTCACTGTCAGAGACGTGGGCATAGAGAAGCTCAAGTCGGAGGTCGTGTCTCCCCGTTACCTGTTTGTTAGAGGAATCACCACAGAACAAAGAATCCACTTGCTCCTCGAGCGCGGGATCGGTGAGCATCAGAAGACGCAAGGGTTGCGTGCGATAATGAACAACCGTAAGCTGTTCGACCAGTGTCAGGTCCCTGCCGTGGGCTCTCTGATCTGCGTGGCTCTGCAGCTGCAGGACGTGGTGGGGGAGAGCATCGCCCCCTTCGGCCAAACGCTCACAGGCTTGTATGCCGCTTTTGTGTTTCATCAGCTCACCCCTCGAGGCGTGGCCCGGCGCTGCCTCAATCTGGAGGAGAGAGTTGTCCTGAAGCGTTTCTGCCGTATGGCTGTGGAGGGAGTGTGGAACATGAAGTCTGTGTTTGATGGTGACGACCTCATGGTTCACGGACTCGGGGAGTCTGAACTCCGTACTCTGTTTCACATGAATATCCTTCTCCGAGACAGCCACTGCAAGGAGTTCTACACCTTCTTCCACCTCAGTCTCCAGGACTTCTGTGCCGCCTTGTACTACGTGTTAGAGGGGCTGGAGATCGAGCCGGCTCTCTGCCCTCTGTTCGTTGAGAAGACGAAGAGGTCCATGGAGCTTCAACAAGCAGGCTTCCACATCCACTTGCTTTGGATGAAGCGTTTCTTGTTTGGCCTCGTGAGTGAAGACGTAAGGAGGCCTCTGGAGGTCCTGCTGGGCTGTCCCGTTCCCCTGGGGGTGAAACAGAAGCTTCTGCACTGGGTGTGTCTGTTGGGTCAGCAGCCCAATGCCGCCGCCCCGGGAGACACCCTGGATGCCTTCCGTTGTCTTTTCGAGACTCAAGACAAAGAGTTTGTTCGCTCGGCATTAAACGGCTTCCAAGAAGTGTGGCTTCCGATTAATCAGAACCTGGACTTGATAGCATCTTCCTTCTGCCTCCAGCACGGTCCGTATCTGCAGAAAATTCGGGTGGATGTCAAAGGGATCTTCCCAAGAGATGAGTTAGCTGAGGCGTGGCCTGTGGTTCCTCAATGGTGAGTACCGCAGGCAATTTTATCCTATGCCTTGTGCTGAGCTCTGTGTCCCTGCTCCTGGGGCTTGACAGGACTTCCAGGGACTTCAAGGTCCCAGATAATTCTTTCAGGATGAATCGCCCAGATGATGTCCAGCTGGCTAAAATGCCAGGACCCGAATCTGGCTCATTGTCCATACCTGGGAAAGGTCTTTCAAAATTCAGGGCCCCGCCGAAGACTCTAAAGGAAAGGATCTGGGGTTGAAACCCAGGAATTTGTGGTTTATTTTATTATTTTTGAGACAGAGTCTCACTCTGTTGCCCAGGCTGGAGTGCAGTGGTATGATCTCGGCTCACTGCAAACTCCACCTCCCAGGCTCAAGTGATTCTTCTGCCTCAGCCTCCTGAGTAGCTGGGACTGCAGGCACACACCACCACACCCAGCTAATTTTTGTAATTTTAGTAGAGATGGGATTTTGCTATGTTGGCCAGGCTGGTCTCGAACTCCTGACCTCAGGTGATCCACCGGCCTCAGCTTCCCAAAGTGCTGGGATTACAGGTGTGAGCAAGCTCCTGTCAATGTGATCACTCGGGTTTGTGGACTGCTTGTTTGGTATGAAGTCCAGGGCCGTGCTGTCCAGTAGAGGGTTCTGTGATGGAAATATGCCATGTGCCTTGTCCAGTAAGACAGCCACCAGCCTCATAAGCCTGTTGAGCATCTGAAATGTGGTGAGACTGTGGAGGTGAAACTTACCTTACACCATTTCAACTCATTTGTATTTTTTTCTTTTTTTGAGACAGAGTCTCACTGTGTTGCCAAGGCCAGAGTACAGTGGCACAATATCAGCTCACTGCAACCTCTGCCTCCCAGGTTCAAGTGATTCTCTTGACTCAGCCTCCCGAGTAGCTGGGATTGTAGGCGGCACCACCACACCTGGCTAACTTTTCTATTTTTTGTACAGATGGTTTCACCATGTTGGCCAGTCTGATCTCAAACTCCTGACCTCAGCCTCCCAAAGTGCTGGGATTACAGGCATAAGGCACCGTGCCTGGCCTCGTTTGTATTTAAATAGTCGCACGTAGCTGATGCTTACTGAATAATGCCGGTCTAGAAAACACACTTTTCTGGACCATCTCAACGTCATCCTATGACCCAGAACACAGCAGCGAAGAATGTGGACAGGCTGGGTGGAAGAGGATTGCTCGAGGCCAGGTTTTTGAGACCAGCCTGGGCAACAAAGTAAGACCCTATCCGTGGACAGGCTGGGTGCAGCGGCTCATACGTGTAATCCCAGCACTTTGGGAGGACGAGGGAAGAGGATTGCTTGAGGCCAGGTGTTTGAGACCAGCCTGGGCAACAAAGTGAGCCCCTGTCTCTACAAGAAAATTTAAAACTAGCCAGGGTGGAGGTGTGTGCCTGTGGTCCCAGCTCATCAGGAGGCTGAGGCAGGGAGATCACTTGAGCCTAGGAACTGAATGCTTCAGTGAGTTATCACACCATTTCACTCCAGCTTAGGTGACAGGGTGAGACCCTGTCCCTGGAAAAAAAAAAATGAATAATAAAAAGAATGTGGGGCCGGGCGCAGTGGCTCAAGCCTGTAATCCCAGCACTTTGGGAGGCCGAGACCATCCTGGCTAACACAGTGAAACCCCGTCTCTACTAAAAAAAAAAATACAAAAAAAAAAATAGCCGGGCGAGGTGGCGGGCGCCTGTAGTCCCAGCTACTCGGGAGGCTGAGGCAGGAGAATGGCGTAAACCCGGGAGGTGGAGCTTGCAGTGAGCTGAGATCCGGCCACTGCACTCCAGCCTGGGCGACAGAGCGAGACTCCGTCTCAAAAAAAATAAATAAATAAAAATTAAAAAAAATAAAAAGAATGTGGACATTCCCTGGTGGTCTAGTTGTTAGGAAAGTTTTTTTTTTAAAGTGAACGTGGCCACCCATCTGCTAATATGTGAAACCCAGGTCTGCTGCTTCCTGGCAGTGTGACCTTGGGCAAGTTACTCTGCTGCTCTGTGCCTCAGTTTCCCCATCTGTAAAACAGGTCATGGCAGCTACCTATCCAGTTGTCAGGAGACAGTATACACAGCCACAGCACTCAGGAACTGGGCCTGGCACTCACTAACAGATGTCAGCTAATGATACTACCAGAGCTAAATGGAGTGCTGGTGTATATGGTACACTGGGCAAACCTGGTTTTGAATTTTAGCTTTGCCACTAACTAGCCCTGTTGCCATTGGCAATATGGTGGAAATGGCATCAGCCTCACGGGTTTAAAACAGCATCAGATTCTCAAGTGGGGCTGGGCATGGTGACTCATGTCTGTAATCCCTGTACTTTGGGAGGCCGAGGCAGGTGGATCACCTACTACAAAAATTAGCCAGACATGCTGGTAAGTGCCTGTAATCATAGCTACTAGAGAGGCTGAGGCAGGAGAACTGCTGGAACCCAGGAGGAAGAGGTTGCAGTGAGCCGAGATGATGCCACAGCACTCCAGCCTGGGCAACAGAGTCAGACGCTGTCTTAAAAAAAAAAAAAAAAAAAAAAAAAAAAAAAAAGGCTGGGTATGGTGGCTCACTCCTGTAATCCCAGCACTTTGGGAGGCCAAGGCAGGTGGATCACCTGAGGTCGGGAGTTCAAGACCAGCCTGACCAACATGGAGAAACCCTGTCTCTACTAAAAATACAAAATTAGCCAGGCATGGTGGCGCATGCCTGTAATCCCAGCTACTCGGGAGGCTGAGGCAGGAGAATCGCTTGAACCCAGGAGGCGGAGGTTGCGGTGAGCCAAGATCATGCCATTGCACTCCAGCCTGGGCAAAAAGAGTGAAACTCCGTCTCAAAAAAAAAAAAAAAAAAACACCTCACATGAAACAGGTCCAGCACAACACCTGGTGTGTGCTAAGGCCTTGATAACATAGCAGCTACCCTTGGTTAGAAAACAATTAAGTACAGATGCTTGCTTTGTGAGAGAAGAGCTCATGTCAGTGCAGAGAAAGATCAGCTTGGCCGTTATGTTCTTTCCACAATCAGGGGAGTTACAACCTGGGCAATTTGCCTGTAGATTGACTGAAAATGTACACAGCCACAAGGCTAAGCACTGAGATGGGAAATTTACATGTCATAAAAAATCACAGCTACTTGTGTTCACAAACCTCGTGCTACGCTTACCATTCACTTTTTTCTCTTCTTTCTTTTTTTTTTTTTTTTTTAAACAGTCTCCCTCTGTTGCCCCAGACTGGAGTGCGGTGGCGTGATCTCGGCTCACTGCAACCTCCATATCCTGGGTTCAAGCAATTTTCCTGCCTCAACCTCCTGAGTAACTGAGATTACAGACACACACCACCATGCCCCGCTAATTTTTTGCAGATTTAGTAGAGACAGGGTTTCACCATGCTGGCCAGGCTGGTCTCAAACGCCTAACCTCAGGTGATCTGTCCACCTTGGCTTCCCAAAGTGCTGGGATTACATGCGTGAGCCATCACGCCTGGCTGTATTCACCTTTTTCTTTGACAAATAATTGTGTGTATTTATGGGGTACACTGTCATAGCTTGGTACATGTATATACACTGTAGAATAATTAAATCAAAATAATACATCTATTATCTTACCCTCTATAAATTTTTGTAGTGAGAATATTTTAAAATTACCCTTTTAGCAATTTTAAGATACACATTATTAATTACAATCACCCTGCTGTGCAGTATGTCACTAAAACTTATTCCTCCTAACTGAAATTTTGTATCCTTTGACCAACATCTCCTGAGTCCCTCCCTCCCAGTCTCTGGTAACCACCATTTCACTGTTTCTGTGAGGTTCATGTTCTTAGATTGTATGTGTAAGGAAGATCAGGTAGTATGTGTCCTTCTGTGTGCCTGGCTTGTTTCACTTAATGTTCTCCAGGGTCATCTATTCA
Organism: Macaca mulatta; assembly: GCF_049350105.2. Taxonomy (NCBI): domain Eukaryota; kingdom Metazoa; phylum Chordata; class Mammalia; order Primates; family Cercopithecidae; genus Macaca; species Macaca mulatta. The sequence goes on from NC_133424.1 coordinate 68,391,864, forward strand.
CTTTTTTTTTTTTTTTGAGACAGAGTCTTGCTCTGTCACCCAGGCTGGAATGCAGTGGCAAGATCTTGGCTCACTGCAATATCTGCCTCCTGGGTTCAAGCAGTTCTGCCTCAGCCTCCTGGGTAGCTGGAATACAGTTGCCCACCACCACACCCGGCTAACTTTTGTATTTTTAGGAGAGACGGGGTTTCACCATGTTGGTCAGGCTGGTCTCAAACTCCTGACCTTGTGATCCTCCCGCCTCAGCCTCCCAAAGTGCTGGGATGACAGGCGTGAGCCACCGCGCCCGGCCTCTGTTTCTTTTATTCAGGGCAAACTCAAGAGGTTAGCTCTCTGTTCACACACGTGGGAAGGTACAAACTCAGACAGGAGATGATTGCCAGTGGACGGGAGACTAATGGCTCCAATTTTTAGGTGGACAATACAATATTAACTACAGGCATGACATTGTACAGCAGATCTCTAGAACTTTTTCATGTCACATAACTGACACTTCACAGCCACGGAACAATTATCTCCATCTCCCCGGCTCTCCAGTCACCTGGCAGCCTCCATTCTATTTTCTGTAATTGTAGATATTTCAAAGTAGAATCATGAGCCGAGTGTGGTGGTGGCTCACACCTGTCATCCCAGCACTTTGGGAGGCCGAGGCAGGCAGATCACCTGAGGTCAGGAGTTCGAGACCAGCCTGACCAACATGGTGAAACCCCGTCTCTACTGAAAATACAGAAGTTGGCTGGGCGTGGTGGTGGGCACCTGTAATCTCAGCTACTTGGGAGGCTGAGGCAGGAAAATCACTTGAACTTGGGAGGCAGAGGTTGCAGTGAGCCAAGATCATGCCACTGCACTCCAGCTTGGGCGACAGAGACTCCGTCTCCAAAACAAAGTAGAATCATGCAGTGTTTTTCCTTCTGTGACTGGTATAGCTCACCTAACACAATATCCTCCAGGTTCATCCACGCTGTCAAAAACGGTAGAATGTCTTCCTTTAAGGATCAGTAATACTCTGTTTACGTATGTATAGCATGTTTTTGTTTTTTTGTTTTTGTTTTTTTGAGATGGAGTTTCCCTCTTGTTGCCCAGGCTGGAGTGCAATGGCGCGGTCTCGGCCCACCGCAACCTCTGCCTCCCAGGTGCAAGCGATTCTCCTGCCTCAGCCTCCCGAGGAGCTGGGATTATATGCATGAACCACCACGCCTGGCTAATTTTGTATTTTTAGTAGAGACGGGGTTTCTCCACGTTGAGGCTGGTCTCCAACTCCTGACCTCAGGTGATCTGCCCGCCTCGGCCTCACAAAGTGCTGAGATGACAGGCGTGAGCCACCGCGCCTGGCCGTATCACATGTTGTTTATCTGTTCATCCATGGATGGACATGTAAGTTTTCCACATCTGAGCTGTTATGAATAATGTCAGAGTGAGCGCGGGAGACCAAATACCTCTTCTGCATCCTGACCTCAGTTCTTCTGAGCTTACACCCAGAGATAGGATTGCTAGGTCCTACAGTAGCTCTATTTTAATATTTTTTAAGGAACCTCTGTACTGTTTTCCAAAGCTGTTGCACAGTTTTACGTTCAAGTGGAGCTGGAATTGAAGCAAAGACCTGATGTAGGGCCAGGCACGGTGGCTCGCACCTGTAATCTCAGCACTTTGGGAGGCCGAGGCAGGGGCAGGTCATGAGATCAGGAGTTTGAGACCAGTCTGGCCAACATGGTGAAACCCCATCTCTATTAAAAATGCAAAAATTAGCTGCATATGGTGGAGGGCGCCTGTAGTCCCAGCTCCTCGGGCGGCTGAGGCAGGAGAATCGCTTGAACCCGGGAGGCAGAAGTTGCAGTGAGCTGAGATCATGCCACTGCACTGCAGCCTGGTGACAGAGTGAGACTCCATCTCAAAAAAAAAAAAAAAAAAAGATCTGACTCAGGAGCTGGCAGTTCCTAGTCATACCTGCATACCCCCTCGGGTATCAATATATCCAGGAGGCAGGGTGGACACAGGGCTAGTCGTGCAAAGCGTGATGGCAGCCACTAAGTTGCCTCAGAGTCTCTAAAGCTGCCCCGGTCTCGCCTCGATAGCTCAGTCCCTCTCCTCCGACATGTTGCCACGATTGTTCACCTTAAACTCCATCCCACAAGCCCATATTTCTGTCCCCCCCAACATAGGATGTGCCTCGATAGCTCTGTCCCTCTCCGACATGTTACCACAGTTGCTCATATTAAACTCCATCCCACGAGCCCCTGTTTCTATCCCCTGATGTAGGATGCGGGGTAAGACCCTCATGGAGGATCAGTGGGAAGATTTCTGCTCTGTGCTCAGCACCCACCCCAACCTGCGGCAGCTGGACCTGGGCAGCAGCATCCTGACAGAGCGGGCCATGAAGACCCTGTGTGCCAAGCTGAGGCATCCCACCTGCAAGATACAGACCCTGAGGTAAGGCTGCCCACCCCCTGTGAGAGAATCCCTTCCCATGACGCTGTCCCAGCTCTCCCCTACCTCCTGAGAGGAGACCCATCTGAAACCCCTCAAGCTCAGCCTGAGGGCATCAGTGCCACCCAAGGTGTAGGAACCAAGTTCCCAAAAGCACAGAGTGGGGAGTTGCTAAAGACCTTGTGATCGGCCAGGCGCAGTGGCTCACGCCTGTAATCCCAGCATTTTGGGAGGCTGAGGCGGGAGGATCACAAGGTTAGGAGTTCGAGACCAGCCTGGCCAACATGGTGAAACCCCAGCTCTACTAAAAATACAAAAAAAATTAGTAGGGCATGGTGGTACGTGCCTGTAATCCCAGCTACTTGAGAGGCTGAGGCAAGGGAATTGCTTGAACCAGTGAGGTGGAGGTTACAGTGAGCCAAAATTGCGCCACTGCACTCCAGCCTGGGCAACAGAGCAAGACTCTATCTCAAACAAAACAAACAAAAACCTTGTGTTACTGAAGCAGGTTCCTTGACACCAGGTTTGGACGGGTTTGGATGGATTAAGCTCTTCAAGGCAGGGATTGTTAATACTGCTTCATACGCTATTCCCAGTAGCTGGCCCATCACAGGCACTCAGGTATTCGTTGCTTTACAAGGAAATACAATTAGAAATTTGCAAGTTAGAATGGGAGAAGGATGGGAAGGATAAGTGAGGTCACAACAAAACGTCACCAGTGTCACATGCATCTCCCGTTTCCCGTCTCCTGCAGGTTTAGGAACGCACAGATTGCCTCTGGTCTGCAGCACCTCTGGAGAACCCTCATTGCCAACCGTAACCTAAGATCCCTCAATTTGGGAGGCACCCACCTGAAGGAAGAGGATGTAAGGATGGCGTGTGAAGCCTTAAAACACCCAAAATGTTTGTTGGAGTCTTTGAGGTGCGTCTCTGGTAGGGCTTTTGCCTTTTGTTTCTTCGTTTTTGCTTTTGTTGGAAATAATTACAGAAAGAGGCAAAAATTAAAGAGCTGAAAAAGTTTTGGTGGTGGATGGGGGTGATGGTTGCAGGAGTTTAATGCCACTGAATTGCACACCTAAATAATTAAAATAGTCCATTTTCGGTTATAAATACTTTATCACAATAAAAAAAAACCTCAAAGTTTCATTTAAAAATTTTTATGCTTGGGAGGCCGAGGCGGGGACAGATCACAAGGTCAAGAGATCGAGATCATCCTGGCTAACACGGTGAAACCTCGTCTCTACTAAAAATACAAAAAAAAAATTAGCCGGGCGTGGTGGCGGGTACCTGTAGTCCCAGCTAATCAGGAGGCTGAGGCAGGAGAATGGCCTGAACCTAGGAAGCAGAGCTTGCAGTGAGCCGAGAGGGCACCACTGCACTCCAGCCTGGGTGACAGAGCGAGATTCCATCTCAAAAGAAAAAGAAAAAGAAAAAAATTATGCAGAGGCAAGGTCTCATTCGGTTGCCCAGTCTGGTCTGTTTTTTTGTTTGTTTGTTTGTTTGTTTGTTTTTGAGACGGAGTCTCGCTCTGTTGCCCAGGCTGGAGTGCAGTGGTGCGATCTCGGCTCACTGCAAGCTCTGCCTACCCGGTTCATGCCATTCTCCTGCCTGAGCCTCCCGAGTAGCTGGGACTACAGGTGCCCGCCACCACGACCGGCTCATTTTTTTTATTTTTCTTTTTTTTTTTTTTTAGTAGAGACACAGGGTTTCACCATATTAGCCAGGATGGTCTTGATCTCCTGACCTCATGATCCGTGCACCTCAGCCTCCCAAGGTGCTGGGATTACAGGCGTGAGCCACCGTGCCCGGCCTTGACAATGCTCTTACAGTGAAGTCAGTGTGGTATGTCGTCGCCTGAGACGGGCTTTGCTCCGTCAGTGCTTGAGATCCACCCAAGCAGTCAAGTGTTCGACATTTTCTTCCTTTCTCTTGGCGACAGCCATTCGATGCTATGAAGTACTGCAGTTGAACCATTCCCCTGTCCAGGGACACGTTGGTTGGTTGGTTGGTTCCGGTTTGGGGCTCTCACTGTGGTTTGCAAGTCCTGGGAAGGTGGTTTGTTCATTAGATTAGCTTGGTCTAGAGATACAACTATTTAATGTTTATGTAGTATTCTTTTCCTTTTTTCTTTTCCTTTTTTTTTTTTTTTTTTTTTTTTTTTTGAGACTGAATCTAGCTCAGTTGCTCAGGTTGGTGTGCAGTGGTGTGATCTCAGCTCACTGCAACATCTGCCTCCCGGGTTCAAGTGATTCTCCTGCCTCAGCCTCCCGAGTAGCTGGGATTACAGGCGTGCACCACCACACCTGGCTAATTTTTGTATTTTTAGTAGAGATGGGGGTTTTACCATGTTGGCCAGGCTGGACTCGAACTTCTGACCTGAAGTGATCCACCTGCTGCACCCTCCCAAATATTCTGAGACAGACAAGTACAAGCCCTGCTTTGAGCTTTGTTAGTTGGCACATCAACTAACATCAAAGAATAATAAGAATTTGCTTTGCACCGTGTGTGTTTGCCTGGTAGCCAAGGAACTGTACTTTAAAAAGATGTAACCCAGGGAAATTGGCCAAAGCATAGACATCGTCTCAGGACGGAAATGCTGTGCCTGACCTCACGTGGGGTTTATCTGGGAACAGATTGGAGGAAGCTACATGCTCACTCTTTTGCTCACTCTGCACCACAAGTGCAGAGAGCTGGAGCTTGGATTCAAAGAATAAATATACACGTTGTCAGAAAAGATGGATCTAGGCTATTTGGGGCCAAGAAAGGAAAAAGCATTGAAGTCACTTAGGTCCAGTTTCCTGGAAGTCTAATGAATTTCCCTTCTCATAACACACAGGGGCAGGGGTATTGTTCTATTCTCTTCACTCCTGTAGCCCCAGAACCTAGAACTGCTCTATTCCCAACACTTGGCCCGTATTCCCCAAAGTATTTATTGTACAGAGGGATGGGATGATGAGCTAAGTCTCTAAACGGTAGACTTTGACATTGAAAGATGGATTGGGCCACATTGTGAAGGGTTTCCATTCACTGTCACATTGAGGAGTTGGAACTTTCCTTTATTCAATAATGACAGATGCTTGATTCTGTGTGTAGTACTACGACAAGTTCCTGGGATGTGCTGATGAGTGAAACGAGATTCCTGCTCTCCTGATGCTCACAGGCCAGCACAGGGAGAACAAAACAAGACAGAAAGAATGATGTGTGCACACATGGCAGGAGCATGTGTAGGCTTGGAGAGCTCTAAAAGTTCTGTCTAAAATTCAACACAGGCCAGGCACAGTGGTTCACACCTGTAATCCCAGCACCTTGGGAGGCTGAGGCAGGTGGATCACCTGAGGTCGGGTGTTCAAAACCAGCCTTGCCAACATGGTGAAACCCCGTCTCTACTAAAAATACAAAAATTAGCCGGGTGTGGTGGAGGACACCTGTAATCCCAGCTCCTCGGTAGGTTGAGGCAGGAGACTTGCTTGAACCCGGGAGGCGGAGGTTACAGTGAGCCAAGACTGAGCCACTGCGCTCCAGCCTGGGTGACGAGAGCAAGACCCTGTCTCAAAAAAAAAAATAAAAATAAAAGGCTGGGGTGCGTTGCTATGAATGTTGAAACAATGGAGGGAGGTGGGGCAGGCACTGTTTAAGGTGTGGCTTACCCGAAAGGCGACCTTCAAGAGACATGAACGAGGACATGAGCCCCATGAAGACCTGAGGGAGGGGGGAGGAGGGGAGGTTGCAATGGAAGGAATAGCAAATTTTCAGGCCCAGAGGCAGGAGCAGACAGAGTCTGAGGACCAGGAAAATGGCCAGTGCCACTGGCGTGTGCTGAGTAGAGGGGAAATGGGCTGCTTTGGGCGAGAGCTGGGATTGCTTCATGCTGCCTGTCTCTGCAGGCTGGATCGCTGTGGATTGACCCACGCCTGTTACCTGAAGATCTCCCAAATCCTTACGACCTCTCCCAGCCTGAAGTCTCTGAGCCTGGCAGGAAATGAGGTGACAGACCAGGGAGTGACGCCTCTCAGTGATGCCTTGAGGGTCTCCCAGTGCGCCCTGCAGAAGCTGACGTGAGTGCCACTTCCTTTCCACCGGGATTATGGTAACTTCGATTCTCCAGTCATGGTGGGAGGGGAATGAGCAGATGCACAAACAGGGTGAGGAAGGAAGTTGGGACCTCCCGAGACTGCCCCCAGAGTCAGGGCATAAGAGTGACCTGATAAACATCTGTTCTTGCCGCCAAACTCTAAATGGGAGATACAAGGTGGAAGCGGGAATCAGTCAGATGGAAATTGAATAATGACCTTCCCTCCTGATAAAGCTCTCTTGGGCGTGAGGCTTACGTGTGCAGCTTACACTGTGGGTTAGTGAGTGCTTGTCCCCATGACTGGAGAGAGATGCCCGCCCACTCAGGCACTCAACGTGGGTGGGGGTCAGGCTCCCCTCTGCCTGGTAAAGTCCAGGCCAGAGCTCATGCATTCTGGGCTTCTGGGCACAGAGAGGCTCAAAAAGGAGGGTCCCAAAATCCCAATCCCACCTCCTCCTCTGGAGACAAGGGAGCCCAGAGCAGGGATGAGCCCAGGCCTGTGTTGTTCTAGCAGAAATGCCTCCAAGTGGAAATGCGAGGGGCGGCAGTTCCGCACCCTGACGCCTAAAGGGATATCACCTTTTTCCTTTTCCGTGTCAGAGTTTTGCTGTTGCCCAGGCTGAGTGCAGTGGTAAGATCCTAGCTCACTGCAGCCTCGACCTCTTGGGCCCAAGCGATCCTCCTGCCTTGTCCTCCCGAAGTTCTGGGACTACAGGTGTGAGTAGTGCCTGGCCCAAAGGACACGACTTGCTTACTGATAACTGATCTAGGGAGGGGGAGGAGAAGCAGCAGCAGAGTTACAGCACCCACTATTCAATGCTCACTGAGCTGTGCCAAGCACTGCGCTAAAATCCCTCCAACCCTTCCTCGCTGAGTTCTCAGAACAGGTCTACGGAACAGGTGCTGTTGATAACCCAGTTGACAGATGACACAGCTTCGGAAAGGCTGTGTCACTTGTCCCACAGTTGGATGGTGCTTGGATGGTGATGCCGGGAGTCAAGGGTGGGTCTGATTCAGCTGAGCCACCCAGTGTGGCAGCCAGTATCCACGTGTGGCCAGCCAAATCTAAGTTAAATGGGGAAGTCAGTTTCCTCATCACACTAGACCCATGTCAAGAACTCAGTACCCATGTGGGGCTAGCAGCTCCCATTCGGGACAGCACAGATCTAGGTGACCTTTAATCTTAGCTGGATGGCAGTGCTGGTGTCACCAATGAGACATCCAGGCTTAGAGGGTGACGGCGTGAGGCCCCATCACACCCTGAGCTCTCAGTCTTGGGTGTCATATTCTCAACGGGAAGGGGCTTTCACTCCATGTAGCAGACTGTGTCTGGAATCACTTCAGTGCTACATAAAAAGCTGCTTAAATGGCCAGGTGTGGTGGCTCACGCCTGTAATCCCAGTGCTTTGGGAGGCTGAGGTGGGCGGATCACCTGAGGTCAGCAGTTCAAGACCAGCCTGGCCAATGTGGTGAAACCCCATCTCTACTAAAAATACAAAAAAATTAGTTGGGCGTGGTGGAGGGCACCTGTAATCCCAGCTACTCAGGAGGCTGAGGCAGGAGACTGCTTGAACCCAGGAGGCAGAGGTTGCAGTGAGCCAAGGTCATGCCATTGCACTCCAGCCTGGGCAACAAGAGTGAAACTCCGCCTCAAAAAAAAAAAAAAACTTTCTAAGCTTTAAAAAAGCAGACAGAGTATGTCGTTTATGTCTCAGGGTCATGATGTGTTAAATGTACTGTTTTGGGGGGTGGTCTTGCTCTCTGTTTACCCAGCTGGACTACAGTGGCACAATCACAGCTCACTGCAGCCTCTACCTCCCAGGCTCCAGGGATCCTCCTGCCTCAGTTTCCCAAGTAGCTGGGACTACATGCACATCCCACCATGCCCGGCTAATTTTTTTTAGAGACAGGGTCTTGCTATGTTGCCCAGGCTGGTCTCAAACTCATGGGCTCAAGCAGTCCTCCCGCCTCAGCCTCTCAAAGTGCTGGGATTACAAACATATAAGCCATGGTGCCTGGCCTAAGCGTACTTTCAAATTGGAAAAATTGGCGCGGTACAGTGGCTCACGCCTGTAATCCCAACACTTTGGGAGGCCAAGGCAGGTGGATCACCTGAGGTCAGGAGTGCGAGACCAGCTTCAAGACCAGCATGACCAACACAGTTAAACTCTGTCTCTACTAGAAATACAAAAATTTGCCAGACATGCTGGTGCACGCCTATGATCCCAGCTACTCAAGAGGCTGAGGCAGCAGGAGAATCATTTGAACCTGAGAGGCAGGGATTGAAGTGAGCTGAGATCATGCCACTGCACTCCAGCCTGGGCAACAGAGTGAGATTCTGCCTCAAATAAATAAAAATAAGTAAATAATTGGAAAAATTACTCATGTTGGTAAAGCCTTACATCATGGCCATGTGGGGACCGGAAATGGCCGAGGAGCGAGCAGACCCAGGTTGCCCAGCCATTCCCCGTTGTGACTGGCAGATCTAATCACCCACGATACTTAAGAGTATTTTCTTGGGACTGATACACTGGAGTTGAGTTTGCAAGTCGAAGGCACAGAGGATGTGACTTCACCATATTTCTGCAAGGACATGCCAACTGTGGGGGTGATACGTCTTTCCCCTCTTTGCGAAGGAGGGGGAGAGATGGAACTTGAAGAAGGCACCTCATCATGTCCTCTCTGGGGCGCTCTCCTTGCAGACTGGAGGACTGTGGCATCACGGCCACGGGTTGCCAGAGTCTGGCCTCAGCCCTCGTCAGCAACCGGAGCCTGACACACCTGTGCCTATCCAACAACGACCTGGGGAACGAAGGTGTGAATCTGCTGTGTCGATCCATGAGGCTTCCCCACTGTAGTCTGCGGAGACTGATGTGAGTCTGGCTTGCTCCCCTGTGAGGACTTCCTAGCTTTCTAACATAGTGTGGTGTAGCTCTCAGCAGAAAGCAGTGGGGTGTGGGGTGTGGACGTCGTCATATGAAGGGACCTAGTATGTGCCGAATTCTGTTCACATCTCCTAGATGTCATCCTTTCTTGGAAAATTCTGTGTCTGCCTTTGTGTTATCTTACAGTGGGAAGTCATTTGTTCAAGGACAGTCAATTCTCATAATTGGAGGTCATCATGTTCTACAAAGTCACCCTTGAGCACTGACCCAGCCAGCACCGAGCCATTGCCCCTGGGAGAGGTACAGGGTTAGCTTCCTGTGAACCTCTACTCACGTTTTCATCAGTCGAAAACTTTGTATTTCTTGTTTCCGTTCAATGGCTTTTACTTGATACACATTGTTCATTCGTTAACATTGAGCGCATGACCAACGGCACCGTGACTCGTGCCTGACAAAGCTCACCTGACAGAGGTGATGGAACTCACAGCCTCCCCACCCTCCCCAGCATTGGAGGGTACTTTGGTGCTACGCTAGGTCATTTTAAACAACAGAATTGCAGCGGGGCGCGGTGGCTCACGCCTGTAATCCCAGCACTTTGGGAGGCTGAGGCGGGTGGATCACTTGAGCTCAGGAGTTCAAGACCAGCCTGGCCAACATGGCGAAACCCTGTCTCTACTAAAAATACAAAAAAATTAATCGGGCGTGGTGGTGCATGCCTGTAATCCTAGCTACTCAGGAGGCTGAGGCAGGAGAATCACTTGAACTTGCAAGGTGGAGGTGGCAGTGAGCCGAGATCGCACTATTGAACTCCAGCCTAGGCGACAGCGTGAGATTCCATCACACACAAAAAAAGAAAAGAAAATTGCCCACAAAAAGCACAAAAATCTAACAAACATGGCACTAAAGACCCTCATAAAGGACACTTGTTGACAGTGGAGAGCTGAAATCAGTTCAGCCTCCACTGGGAGCAACATGGGCACCTGGAGACTCAAGTTCTTTTCTGCTCTGCACACATGCATGTCCAGGAAGGACTGAGCACTCCCGGTGTTGATATGGAGAATTACCAACACATTATAGCAAGTAGGAAAATTCACAAATACAGAATCCATGAATAACGAGGATCAATTGTGTTGATTACTACTGCATTTATTCATTGCTAGTGATAGAGACAAATGCAGTTCTCATTTTATTTTTCCATAAGTTATTGGGGTACAGGTGGTGTTTGGTGACATGAGTCAGTTCTTGTTTTTTGAGACAGACTTGCTCTGTTGCCCAGGTTGGAGTTCAGTGGCACGATCTCAGCTCACTGCAACCTCTGCCTCCCCTCCCAGGTTCAAGCGATTCTCCTGCCTCAGCCTCCCGAGTAAATGAGGATTACAGGCATGCGCCACCATGCCCGGCTAATTTTTGTATTTTTAGTTGAGATAGGGTTTTGCCATGTTGTCCAGGCTGGTCTCAAACTCCTGACCTCAGGTGATCTGCCCACCTCGACCTCCCAAAGTGCTGGGATTACAGGCTTGAGACACCATGCCTGGTCAGGTTACATGAGTAAGTTCTTTGTGAGATTTTGGTGCACCCATCACCCGAGCAGTATACACTGTACCCTATTTGTAGTGTTTTATCCCTCATCCCTCTCCCACTCTTCCCCGCCAAGTCCCCAAAGTCCATTGTATCGTTCTTACACTTTTGCATCCTCATAGCTTAGCTCCCACATATCAGTGAAAACATATAATCTTTGGTTTCCCATTCTTGAGTTACTTCACTTAGAATAATAATCTCCAGTCTCATCCAGGTCACTGCAAATGCTGTTAATTCATTCCTTTTTATGGCTGAGTAGTATTCCATTGTGTGTGTGTGTGTGTGTGTGTGAGATATGTATATGTATATGTGTGTGTGTATATATGTATACACACACACACCATAGTTTCTTTATCCACTCACTGATACATATGTATACACACACACACACCCCATAGTTTCTTTATCCACTCATTGATTGATGGGCATTTGGGTTGGTTCCAAGATTTTGCAATTGTAAATTCTGCTACTATAAACGTAAGGGTGCAAGTATCTGTTTCGAATGATGACTTCTTTTTCTCTGGGTGGATACGCAGTAGTGGGATTACTGGATCAAACGGTAGGTCTACTTTTAGTTCTTTAAGGAATCTCCACCTTGTTTTCTATAGCAGCTGGACTAATTTACTTTCCCACCAGCAGTGTAAATGTGTTCCCTGTTCCCCACATCCACCCCAGCATCTGCTGTGTTTTTTTTATTTTTTGATCATGGCCCTTCTTGCAAGGGTGAGGTGGTATCACATTGTGGTTCTGATTTGCATTTCCCTGATTATTAGTGATGTTGAGCATTTTTCATATGTTTGTTGGCCATTTGTCTATCTTGAGAATTGACCATTCTTGTCCTTAGCCTACTTTTTGATGGGATTGTTTTTTTCTTACTGATTTGAGTTCATTGTAGACTGGATATTAGTCCTTTGTCAGACGTGTAGACTGTGAAGATTTTCTCCCACTCTGTGGGTTGTCTGTTGACTCTGCTGACTGTTCCTTTTGCTGTGCAAAAGCTCTTTAGTTCAATTAAGTCCCAACTACTTATCTTGGTTTTCATTGCATTCACTTTTGGATTCTTGGTCATGAAATCCTTGCCTAAGACAATGTCTCGAAGGGTTTTTCCAATGTTATCCTCTAGAATTTTTAGAGTTTCAGGTCTTAGTTTCAAGTCTTTTTTTTATTTTTATTTTTTTAAACAGAGTTTTGCTCTTGTCGCCCAGGCTGGAGTGCAATGGCACGATCTCGGCTCACTGCAACCTCCGCCTCCCAGGTTCAAGTGATTCTCCTGCCTCAGCCTCCCCAGTAGCTGGTATTACAGGCACCCATCACCACGCCCAGCTAATTTTCATATTTTTAGTAGAGACGGGGTTTTGCCATGTGGGCCAGGCTGATCTCGAACTCCTGATCTGCCCGCCTCAGCCTCCCAAAGTACTGGGATTACAGGCGTGAGCCACCGCACCCGGCCAGGTTTAAGTCTTTAATCCACCTTGGGTTGATTCTTGTATAAGGTGAGAGATGAGGATTCAGTTTCATTCTCCTACATGTGGCTAACCAATTGTTTCAGCACCATTTGTCAAAAAGGGTGTCCTTCCCCACTTTAGGTTTTTGTTTGCTTTGTCAAAGATCAGTTGGCTGTAGGTATTTGGGTTTGTTTCTGGGTTCTCTATTCTGTTTCATTGGTCTATGTGCCTATTTTTGTACCAGTACCATGCTGTTTTGGTGACTATGCCTTATAGTTTGAAATCAGGTAGTGTGATACCTCCAGATTTGTTCTTTTTGCTTAGTCTTGCTTTGGCCATGTGGGCTCTTTTTGGTTCCATTTGAATTTTAGAATTGTTTAATTCTGTGAGGAACGATGGTGGTATTGGGATTGCATTGAATTTTGTAGATTGCTTTTGGCAGTATAGTCATTTTCACAATACTGATTCTACCCTTCCACAAGCATGGGCTGTGTTTCCATTTGTTCGTGTTGTCTATTTATTTCAGCAGTGTTTTGTAGTTTTCCTTATAGAGGTCTTTTACCTCCTTGGTTAGGTATATTCCCAAGTTGTGTTGCGTTGTTGTGTTGTGTTTTGTTTTGAAGCTGTTGTAAAAGGGGTTGAGTTCTTGATTTGATTCTCCACTTGGTTGCTGTTGGTATATAGAAGAGCTATTAATTGGTGCACATTAATCTTGTATCCGGAAACTTGAATTCTTTTATCAGTTCTAGGAGCTTTCTGGAGGAGTCCTTAAAGCTTTCAAGGTAAAGGATCATATCGTCAGCCAACAGCGACAGTTTGACTTTCACTTTACTGCCTTGGATGCCCTTTCTTTCTCTTGTCTGATTACTCTGGCTAGGACTTCCAGTATTCTGTCGAAGAGGAGTGGTGAGAGTGGGCATCCTTGTCTTTGTTATGCACGTGTCTAAGTGAAGAGACCATCCTGAACAGGCTAAGTGTGAGCAGCAGGACTGTTTATTCACTCAGGTGCAAGCGGGCTGAGTCCAAAAAGAGAGTCAGTGAAGGGTGGTGGGATTGGAGCTAGTTTTATAGGTTTAGGGGTAAGCACTGGAAAGTTACAGTTTGGGGCCTTTTATTGTGGGCAGGGGAAGAATGTCACAAGGTACACTGTCACAAGGTGGGAGGGGTCACAGGGCACAATGTCACTAGGTTGATTGATCAGTTAGGGTACAGCATGTTGCAGTGGTAGAATGTTCAAGGCTGGCTAATCGGCTAAGACAGGAGCTAGCTGTTTTTCTTCTTTTGTGGTTTTCCTGTTGTCCTAGACGTTCTGGCTCCAAGAGGCCTTCTGGATGTGTACATGTGGGTCACAGAGGTCACGATGGCTTGACCATGGTACAGCCTGCTCAGAAGACCTCAGTCTCGTTCCGGTTCTCAGAGGGAGTGCTTTCAACTCTTCCCCGTTCAGTATTATGTTGCCTGTGGGTTTGTCATAGATGGCTTTTATTACGTTAAGGTACGTCCCTTGTATGCCAACTTGGCTGAGAGTTTTCATCATAAAGGGATGCTGGATTTTGTCGAATGCTTTTTCTGTATCTATTGAAATGATCATGTGATTTTTAATTCTGTTTATGTGGTGTATCACATTTATTGTACATGTTAAACCATCCCTGCTATGAAACCCACTTGATCATGGTGGATTATCTTTTTGATACGTTGTTGGATTCAGTTAGCTAGGATTTTGTTAAGGATTTTAGCATCTGTGTTCATCAAGGATATCAGTTTGTAGTTTTCTTTTTTGGTTATGTCGTTTCCTGGTGTTGGTATTAGGGTGATGCTGACTTCATAGAATGAATTAGGGAGGGTTCTTCCTCTATCCTGTGGAATAGTGTGAAAAGGATTGGTACCAATTCTGATACTGATTCTTCTTTGAATGTCTGGTAGAATTCTGTGAATCTGTCTGTTCTTTGACTTTTTTGTTGGTAATTTTTTAATTACCATTTCAATCTCACTGCTTGTTATTGGTCTGTTCAGGATATCTAATTCCTCCTGATGTAAGCTAGGAGGGTTGTATCTTTCTAGGAATTTATCCATCTCTTCTAGGTTATCTAGTTTACATGCATAAAGGTGTTCACAGTAGGCTTGAATTATCTTTTGTATTTCAGTGGTGTCAGTTGTAATGTCTCCTGTTTGCTTTCTCTGTGAGGTTATTTGGATTTTCTCTTGTTTTCTTGGTTAATCTTACCAATGGTCTTTGAATTGTATTTATATTTTCAAAGAACCAGCTTTTTGTTTCATTTATCTTTTGTATTTTTTTGTTTCAGTTTCACTTAATTCTGCTCTGATCTTGGTTATTTCCTTTCTTCTGCTGGGTTTGGGTTTGGTTTGTTCTTGTATCTCTAATTCCTTGAGATGTGACTTTCAAGTGTCAGTTTGTGCTCTTTCAGTCTTTTTGATGTAGGTGTTTAGGGCTATGAACTTTCCTGTTAGCACTGCCTTTGCTGTGTCCCAGAGGTTTCAATAGATTGTGTCATCGTTGTTCAGTTTGAAGAATTTTTTAATTTCCATATTTCATTTTTGACCGAATGCTCATTCAGGAGCAGGTTATTTAATTTCCATGTGTTTTGCATGGTTTTGAAGGTTCCTTTTGGAGTTGATTTCCAGTTTTATTCCACTGTGGTCTGAGAGAGTGTTTGATATAATTGCAATTTTCTTAAATTTATTGAAGCTCATTCCATGGCCTGTTATGGTCTATCTTGGAGAAAGTTCCATGCACTGTTGATTAGAACGTGTGTCTGCAGTGGTTGGATGAAATGTTCCGTATGAATCTGTTAAGTCCGTTTGTTCCAAAGTATAGTTTAAATCCATTGTTTCTTCGACTTTCTGCCTCATGACCTGTCTAGTGCTGTTAGTGGAGTATTGAAGTCCCCCACTATTATTGTGTTGCTGTCTATCTCACTTTTTAGGTCTATTAGTAATTGTTTTATGAATTTAGGACCTCCAGTGTTGGGCACATATGTTTAAAATTGTGATATTTTCCTGTTGGACAGGCCTTTTAACCGTTATGTAATGTCCCTCTTTGTCTCCTTAACTGCTATTGCTTTAAAGTTTGTTTCATCTGATCTAAGAATAGCTACCCCTGCTCGCTTTTGGTGTCCATTTGCATGAAATGCCTTTTTATGTGAGTCTGTATGTGCCAGGTGAGTCTCCTGAAGGCAGCAGATGGTTGGTGAGTTCTTATTTATTCTGCATTCTGTATCTTTTAAGTGGAGCATTTAGGCCGTTTACATTCAATGTTAGGATTGAGATGTGAGGTACTGTTGAAGTCATCGTTCTCTTTGTTGCCTGTGTACCCTGGGGTTTTTTTTGTTTTCTGTTTTTTGTTTCTGCTTTTTAACTTGTATTTTTGTTTTATAGGTCCTGTGTGATTTATGCTTTAAAAGAGGTTCTGTTTTGATGTGTTTCCAGGATTTGTTTCAAGATTTAGAGCTCCTTTTAGTGGAGTCTTGGTAATGGCAAATTATCTCAGCATTTGTCTGAAAAAGACTATCTTTCCTTCATATAAGATGCTTAGTTTCACTGGATACAAAATTCTTGGCTGATAATTGTTTTGTTTGAGGAGGCTGAAGATAGGGCCCCAATCCCTTCTAGCTTACAGGGTTTCTGTCAAGAAATCTGCTGTTAATCTGATAGGGTTTCCTTCATAGGCTACCTGGTGCTTCTGTCTCACAGCTCTTAAGATTCTTTCCTTCATCTTAGCTTTGGATAACCTGATGACATCGTGCCTAGGTAAAGATCTTTCTGTGATTAATTTCCCGAGTGTTCTTTGTGCTCTTGTATTTGGATGTCTAGGTCTCTAGAAAGGCCAGGGAAGTTTTCCTCAATTATGCACCCAAATATGTTTTCCAGGCCTTTAGAATTCTTTCTGTTCCCAGGAATACCAATTATTCTTAGGTTTGCATTTAACATAATCCCAGACTTCTTGGAGGCTTTGTTCATATTTTCTTATTCTTTTTTTCTTTGTCTTTGTTGGATTGGATTGATTCAAAGACCTTGACTTCAAGCTCTGAATTTTTTTTTTTTTTTTTTTTTTTTTTTGAGACAGAGTCTCGCTCTGTCACCCAGGCTGGAGTGCAGTGGTAGGATCTCAGCTCACTCCAACCTCTGCCTGCTGGTCTCAAGCGATTCTCCTGCCTCAGCCTCCCAAGTAGCTGGGACTACAG
Source organism: Macaca mulatta (assembly GCF_049350105.2). Taxonomy (NCBI): domain Eukaryota; kingdom Metazoa; phylum Chordata; class Mammalia; order Primates; family Cercopithecidae; genus Macaca; species Macaca mulatta. Next base: position 68,408,470 of record NC_133424.1, read on the forward strand.
GTGCATGCCACCACATCCAGCTAACTTATTTTTTATTTTATTTATTTATTTATTTCTGAGATGGAGTTTTACTTTTGCTGCCCATGCTGGAGTGCAATGGCGCGATCTCGGCTCACTGCAACCTCCGCCTCCTGGGTTCAAGCAATTCTCCTGCCTCAGCCTCCCGAGTAGCTGGGATTACAGGCATGCACCACCACGCCTGGCTAATTTTTTGTATTTTTAGTAGAGATGGGGTTTCTCCATGTTGGTCAAGCTGGTCTCGAACTTCCAACCTCAGGTGACCCACCTGCCTCAGTCACCCAAAGTGCTGTGATTACAGGCGTGAGCCACCGCACCCAGCCTGTATTTTTAGTAGAGATAGGGTTTCACCCTGTTGGCCAGGATGGTCTCAATCTCTTGACCTGGTGATCCTCCCGCTTTGGCCTCCCAAAGTGCTGCTGGGATTACAGGTATGAGCCACAGTGCCCAGCCTGAATTTCTTTCTTCTACTTGTTCAATTCTATTGCTGAGACTTTCCAGAGCATTTTGCATTTCTAAAAATGTGTCCAGGCCGGGTGAGGTGGTTCATGCCTATAATCCCAACACTTTGGGAGGCCGAGGCAGGGGCGGATCACGAGGTCAGGGGATCAAGACCATGGTGAAACCCCGTCTCTACTAAAAATACAAAAAATTAGCCAGGTGCAGTGGTGGGTGCATATAGTCCCAGCTACTCCGGAGGCTGAGGCAGGAGAATGGCATGAACCCAGAAGGTGGAGCTTGCAGTGAGCCGAGATCATGCCACTGCACTCCAGCCTGGGCGACAGAGCAAAACTCTGTCTCAAAAAAAAAAAAAAAAAATTGTCCAAAGATTCCTGATTTTTTATTGTTTTTTCTTTAAGCTATTTCCTTAAATACTTCTTCCTTCGCCTGTATCATATTTCAGATTTCCTTGCATTGGGCTTCACATTTCTCTAATCCCTCCCTGATTAGCTTAATAACTAACCTCTTGAATTCTTTTTCAGGAAAATCAAGGATGTCGTCTTGGTTTGCATCCATTGCTGGTGAACTAGTGTGATTTTGGGGGGAGGTTAAACAGCCTTGTTTTGTCGTATTACCAGAGTTGGTTTTCCGGTTCCTTCTCATTTGGGTAGGTTCTGTCAGAGGGAAGATCTTAACCTGGCCGGGCGCGGTGGCTCACGCCTGTAATCCCAGCACTTTGGGTAGGCCGAGGTGGGGCGGATCACAAGGTTGGGAGTTCGAGACCATCCTGATCAATATCGTAAAACCCCAACTCTACTAAAAATACAAAAGCTAGCCGGGCGTGGTGGCGCATGCCTGTAATCCCAGCTACTCGGGAGGCTGAGACAGCAGAATTGATTGTGCCCAGGAGGCGGAGGCTGCAGTGAACTGAGAGCTTGCCCCACTGCACTCCAGCCTAGGTAACAGAGCAAGACTCCTCAAAAAAAAAAGAAAGAAAAGAAAAAGAAAACAAATATGACCCCTCCTACACAGAAGCAGACTGGACCTGGGAGCAGAGCAGCAGCTCACTTGAGGTCATGCGGGAGAATGAGTGTCCCGATCTTCTTTCCCGTGTGTGCGCCCACAGGCTGAATCGGTGCAACCTGGACACGGCTGGCTGTGGTTTTCTTGCACTTGCGCTGATGGGTAACGCGTGGCTGACGCACCTGAGCCTTAGCGTGAACCCTGTGGAAGACAACGGCATGAAGCTTCTGTGCGAGGTCATGAGAGAACCATCTTGTCATCTCCAGGACCTGGAGTGAGTTTCCCATGGGTGTTGGGTCAACTCTATCATATGGGGGTCTGGAGTTCCTGAAAGGTCAAGAGATAGGAGCAGGGAGACTGGAACCACAAACTGCTTTCAGGGTGAGCTCTGACACTCGTTCTTCTGACGGCACCCTAGGTAAGTTGAGGTGTGAACACCACGATGAGCACAGGAAGGGCCGATGGAGCCTCATGGGAGGAACCATGAGTTCTGAATCACCCTTGGTCCCTAAACATTGTCTGTTCCTCAGAGGAAGGCATCTTGCCCTAAGTTCATCTTCAGTTATTTATCTATATGGAGAAGGGAGAGTGCTTGTCTCTTAATCTCTTTCCCTCTGGGGCTCAAATGTCTTCACCCTTTGTGGAAATGTTTCTATTGAAGAGGAATATCCCGTCATTAAACAGACTTTGGAAAAAGTAAAAGAGCTCAGTGAGCAAAAATCAGTCTTCAGTCTCACAACCATGCAGTCATCCCTGTTAGTGGTTTGAATGTCTTCTGGGGTTCTTTCTTCCTAGATGCAAACGTGCATTTGATGGTTTACAAAGAAAGGATCATAGTAGTCGGCACTTAATGCAACTTAATGCATTCTTTATTTATTTATTTATTTATTTATTTATTGACTCCTGCTCTGTTGCCCAGGCTGGAATGCAGTGGCATGATCTCAGCTCACTGCAACCTCCGCATACGGGATTCAAGCAATTCTCTTGCCTCGGCCTCCTGAGTAGCTGGGATTACAGGCATGTGCTGCCATGCCCGGCTAATTTCTGTACTTTTAGTAGAGATAGAGTTTCACCATGTTGGCCAGGCTGGTCTCAAACTCCTGACCTCAGGCAATCCACCTGCTCTGGCCTCCCAAAGTGCTGGGATTACAGGTGTGAGCCACTGCACCCTGCCAAGCACTTAATGCATTCTTAACATGTGGCGGGCAGAGCACTAAATATTTTGTATATCTAACCTCATGTAGTCTCACCACCCCCCATCATATCCAGTGGAGAACTAGAACTCCCAAGAAACCAAAACTTTTGGCACTGGTCTCACATTGCATCTGAGGATATGTCTATTATAATAAACGAAGTTTGGTGAGGTATTCCATTGAATGATATATTCTTTAAAAATCTCTGGCCGGATGCAGTGGCTCATGCCTGTAATCTCAGCACTTTGGTAGGCCAAGGTGGGTAGATCACAAGGTCAGGAGATTGAGACAATCCTGGCTAACACGGTGAAACCGTGTCTCTACTAAAAATACAAAAAAAATAAAAATAAAAGCCGGGCATGGTGGCAGTCACCTGTAGTCCAGCTACTCAGGAGGCTGAGGCAGGAGAATGGCATGAACCTGGAACCCGGGAGGCGGAGCTTGCAGTGAGCCGAGATGGCACCACTGCACTCCAGCCTGGGCGACAGAGCGAGACTCCGTCTCAAAAAAAAAAAAAAAAACCAAAAAATCTCCTAAACTTTAAAAGTCTCCTAAAGCTGGACACGTACCTTATATCTAGTGTTGCCATCATCAGCATAAATGATTTCATTCTAAACCTTTGTGTACTTGGTAGCATCTGCGTTTTCGTTACAAAGGTAGGATTAATGGTCCATGAGTGAGGTATCGTTTTGAGATCTCTCTCTTCCCAAGAATAAAAGAAAGGACTTTGGTATGGATTCTAGTTCACAAACTTCTGAGTGCCCCCAAGTATTAATTCCACCATTTGTTTGAGTTGTTTCAAGTCCTACTTCTGCATGATGTAGAATCTTAATCTTAGTCAATTAGAGACATTTTTTTTTTGAGATGGCATTTAAGTGCTGGGAGGTTATCTGGGTCTCTCCATCACCATTTATCCATGCTGGCACCAAAGACTGGGTCACCCCCACCTGACCTTCAAGGGTTGGCCCTCACAACTGCATCTGGTTTTTTTGTTTTTATTGTTGTTTTGTTTGTGTTTGTGTTTGGTTTGGTTTTGGTGTGTTTTGTGTTTTGTTTTTGTTTTTTTGAGACAGAGTTTTGCTCTTGTTGCCCAGGCTGGATGCAATGGCATAATCTCAGCTCCCTGCAGCCTCCGTCTCCCGGGTTCAAGCAATTCTCCTGCCTCAGCCTCCCAAGTAGCTTGGATTATAGGCACCTGTCACCATGCCCAACTAATTTTTTGTATTTTTAGTAGAGATGGGGTTTCACCATGTTGGCCAGGCTGGTCTCGAACTCCTGACCTCAGGTGATCCACCCACCTCAGCCTCCCAAAGTGCTGGGATTACAGGTGTGAGTGAGCCACTGCACCCGGCTGCATCCCTCTTTATTCTTGACCCGATGGCTCCTGAAGATGGACCCTCCCAGCCCCAGTGCTATCATTCTACCCTTAGCCTCCCAAGCTAAAGAGACTTGGAGGCCGTTTCAGTCATTTCTCCTGCGATAAACCATTCAGATGTTATTTTGGGGGCCACCCACCCCATCTTCCCCATTTTCCCCATTTTTCCTAGGAATACAAGCACAAAACTTCCCTTTTTGGATTCTAGACCTATCAGCATTTCAGTAACTTCCGTCCCCTTTTCTCTCTGTCGCGGCTCTGTCAGAGGCTCTCCAATTTCTCCTCCTCCCTGCATTTCCCTCCTCCTCCCCCATGGAGAATCTTGACCTCATCTCCAAGATGGAAGCAAACTCTGATGTTCTCATTTCTTTTAAAGATACCTTCAGCCGGGCCGGATGTGGTGGCGGGCGCCTGTAATCCCAGCTACTCGGGAGGCTGAGGCAGGAGAATCACTTGAACCCAGGAGGTGGAGGTTGCAGTGAGCTGAGATCGTGCCACTGCACTCCAGCCTGGGCAACAGAGTGAGACTTTGTCTTGAAAAAATACAAAATAAGCCAGGCACGGTGGCTCACACCTGTAATCCCAGCACTTTGGGAGGCCGAGGTGAGCAGCTTACCTGAGGTTGGGAGTTTGAGACCAGCATTACCAACATGGAGAAACCCAGTCTCTACTAAAAATACAAAATTTGCCGGGCATAGTGGCGCATGCCTGTAGTCCCAGCTACTCGGGAGGCTGAGGCAGGGAGAATAGCTTGAACCCGGGAGGTGGAGGTTGCAGTGAGCCGAGATCACGCCATTGCCCTCCAGCTTGGGCGACAAGAGCAAAACTCCTTCTCCAAAAAAATAATAATAATAATTAATTAAAAGAAAAAGATACCTTCAATCACACCAGACACTTCCCCGCCCTCTGCTGTCGTCCCTCTCTGGAGCCAACGGATACCACGTGGTTTAAGCCGTTCACAGGAGTGGACAACAGTGGCCCGTCAGGAAGGAATAAAGGAAACTGCAGCTGATGCTGCTGAACCTTCTCCCGCTGCTTCACTTTCCTGGAGAGAAGCAGACCGGCTCTATTTCCCACCTCGTGCAGGTTGGTGAAGTGTCATCTCACCGCCGCGTGCTGTGAGAGTCTGTCCTGTGTGATCTCAAGGAGCAGACACCTGAAGAGCCTGGACCTCACGGACAACGCCCTGGGTGACGGTGGGGTCGCTGCGCTGTGCGAGGGACTGAAGCAGAAGAAGAGCGTTCTGACGAGACTCGGGTAACTTCCTGGGGCGCCTGTTTGCGGGCCGGGCTGGGAGGAGCGGGGGGACCCCAGCGTGAGGTTGCTTGAACAACGATGATGATCTGGTTTCCGTAAGTCCATCAAGTTAGATGGAGGACAACCTTTGCAGCACCACAGATCTGGGTGTGAGTTCCAGCTCGGCTCCTACGGATGAGACCGAGGAAGTGGCAAATGCTTGGGAACAAGGTCTGGAGGTAGAAAATCCTCAGCTGCCCATTGAACGACCCCTGTGTGCTAGTCCTGGTGCTAAGTGGCAGAAGTAAGGAAGTGAAAAGACCTTGGTGCTGTAGTGTGAACAGTCTAGAGACAAAGACGGGCAGAAAGCAAGTGATGACCTGAGTGGTCCTTAAAACTTCTTTGAGCATCAGAACCACCCGGGAGCTTGAGACAGAGCTCCAGTATGGTGGACTGTGGTTCAGCCGTAAAAAGGAAAGTGCTGAGGCCGGGCACGGTGGCTCACGCCTGTAACCCCAGCACTTTGGGAGGCTGAGGCAGGTGGATCACTTGAGGTCAGGAGTTCAAGACCAGCTGGACCAACATAGGAAAACCCTGTCTCTACTAAAAATACAAAAATTAGCCGGGCGTGGTGGTATGTGCCTGTAATCCCAGCTACTCAGGAGGCTGAAGTAGGAGAATCGCTTGAACCCGGGAGGTGGAGGTTGCAGTGAGCTGAGACCATGCCACTGCACTCCAGACTGGGTGACAGAGCTAGACTCCGTCTCAAAAAAAAAAAAAGGAAGTCCTGCTACGTGCCACCACATGGATGAGCCTTGAAAACAAGCCAGCCACGAAAGGTCACATGGTGTATAATTCCATTTGTATAAAATAGTCAAATTCATACAGAAAGTAGAGAGGTTGCCAGGGCTATAGGGAATGGGAAATAGAAGCGGGGACAGCTAAATGGGTCTGGCGTTTCCTTCTGGGGCGATGGAAATAGTCTGGAAGCTAGTAGAGGTGGCTGTACCGCACTGTGAACTACTCTAAAATGGAATGTTTATTATCACGTGTGAGCACTGACCATCCACTAGTCTTGTATGTATGCTGCTTATAACTCCATGGCACCGGCCAGGGTGGGGGTCACCTTCCTATTGTGTTAAGACACTTTAATCTGGGCAACCCCCCAACCTTTTTTTTTTTTTTTTTTTTTTTGCGACAGAGTCTCTGTCACCCAGGCTGGAGTGCAGTGGCACGATCTCAGCTCACTGCAACCTCCACCTTCCAGGTTCAAGCCTCAGCCTCCTGAGTAGCTGGGGCTACAGGCGCCCGCCACCACGCCCGGCTAATTTTTTTTAATACATGTAGTAGAGACGAGGTTTCACCATGTTAGCCAGGCTGCTTTTAAACTTCTGACCTCAAGTGATCCGCCAGCCTCAGCCTCCCAAGTGCTGGGATGACAGGCGTGAGCCACCGCGCCTGGCCGGGATCCCTTTCCTTCTTGAAGTCACGCATTGTTCGAGGTCACCACGCTTTGATTCTGTCCCCTCAACTTCTTTCTGTGTGGTCATGCCCCTTCTTTTTTTTTTTTTTTTTGAGACGGAGTCTAGCTCTGTCGCCCAGGCTGGAGTGCAGTGGCGCGATCTGGGCTCACTGCAAGCTCCACATCCCGGGTTCACGCCATTCTCCTGCCTTAGCCTCCCGAGTAGCTGGGACTACAGGCACCTGCCACCACGCCCGGCTAATTTTTGTATTTTTAGTAGAGATGGGGTTTCACCGTGTTAGCCAGGAAGGTCTCAATCTCCTGACCTCGTGATCCGCCCACCTCAGCCTCCCAAAGTGCTGGGATGACAGGCATGAGCCACCACGCCCAGCCTGTTTTTCTTTTAAATGTAGTCTCTCCCTTAGCCTTCTGTTCTTGGCTTAGCCTTTTGTTCTTGGGTGTGTCCACCTACAAACACTCCAAGCTTCACTGAACCGCATTCTCCACCCTCTCGTCACCTGCTGTTCGGTAGCTGAGAATCGCAGGATCAAAACAGGCCGTGGCGAGTTGCTGTCCTGTGCAATCGGGTCATGGATATAAACTTGTTTTCCCAGCATTAGTCATCTGGTCCACTCATTTTCCCTACTACCTGAGACAATTTCACAACAATTTCATTCCCTGGAGACGTGTGCACCTACCTTGTTCTTCTGGATGCTCAACAAACGACCCCCACCCCTGCAAATAATATAAAACCATTTACTTTGAAAGCCCTCAACCTTCTCTCAAGAAGCCAACTTTGATCTGCACCAGTACACACAGCTGGGCGTGGTGGCGGGTGCCTGTAGTCCCAGCGACTCGGGAGGCTGAGGCTTGAACCCGGAAGGTGGAGGTTGCAGTGAGCTGAGATCGTGCCACTGTGCTCCAGTCTGGGTGACAGAGAGAGACTCTGTCGTGCCAAAAAAAAAAAAAAAAAGTTTGGGGGGTGCCCAGATTAAAGCCTCTTAACACAATAGGAATGTGAGCCGCCCCCGGTGCCACGGAGAGTTATAAGCAGCATACATACAAGACTAGTGGATGGTCAGTGCTCACACGTAGTAGCAAACATTCCATTCCAGAGCAGTTCACAGTGCGGTGCAGCCACCTCTACTAGCTTCCAGACTATTTCCATCGCCCCAGAAGAATATCCTGTACCCATTTAGCTGTCCCCCTTCTATTTCCCATTCCCTCTAGCCCTGGCAACCTCTCTACTTTCTGTATGAATTTGACTATTTTGGGTATTTTATACAAATGGAATTATATACCATGTGACCTTCTGTGGTTGGCTTCTTCGTTTTCAAGGCTAATCCATGTTGTGGCATATACCAGCACTACTTTTTTTTTTTTTTTTTTTGAGACAGAGTCTAGCTCTGTCACCCAGTCTGGAGTGCAGTGGCATGGTCTCAGCTCACTGCAACCTCCACCTCCCGGGTTCAAGCGATTCTCCTGCCTCAGCCTCCTGAGTAGCTGGGACTACAGGCACCCACTACCATGCCCGGCTAATTTTTGTATTTTTAGTAGAGACAGGGTTTCCCTATGTCTTTATTTACCCACAATAAATCATGGCCGGGCGTGGTGGTTCATGCTTGTCATCCAAGCACTGTGGGAGGCCAAGGGGGTTGGATCACCTGAAGTCAGGAGTTCGAGACCAGTGTGACCAACATGGCAAAACCCCATGTCTACTAAAAATACAAAAGTTAGCCAGGCTTGGTGGCGGGCACCTGTAATCCCAGCTACTCGGGAGGCTGAGGCAGGAGAATCGCTGGAACCCGGGAGGTAGAGGTTGCAATGAACTGAGATCATACCGCTGCACTCCAGCCTGGGCAACAGAGCGAGACTCCATTTCAAAAAAACAAAAGTATCCCTGCAGTAGTTAGTTTGACCCATGTTAATCAGAGGTTAGTTTCCTCTACGTTGGGAATCCCACAGTCATTTGTGTGCAGCACCTTTCACCATCACGGATATACCTCCCCCTTGCATCTATCCTCAGCCTCCCTACTGGATGTTTTGTCTTTATAAATGCTCAGATATTATTTTAAAAGCAAAATGAAAAACAATCTAATCTCACCATCTAGCCATAGGTGGCTAAAATAACTTGAGCTGCATCTCATTAGCTTTTTACTCTATCATAAGAACTGTGGCTGGGTGCGGTGGCTCATGCCTGTAATCCCAGCACTTTGGGAGGCTGAGGCCGGTGGATCACTTGAGGTCAGGAGTTTGAGAACAGACTGGCCAACATGATGAAACCCCATCTCTACTAAAAACACAGGCGGGCTCCTGTAATCCAGCTACTCAGGAGGCTGAGTCAGGAGAATTGCTTGAACTGAGAAGGTGGAGGTTGCCGTAAGCCGAGATCGTGCCACTGCACCCCAGCCTGAGTGATAGAGCAAGACTCAGTCTCAAAAAAAAAAAAAAAAAAAATCCAAAATGTACAATCTAGAATGATTAGGACGTGTAAAACCTATATAGCTACCACCTAATTTAAACAATGATTAGTATTTTAGTATATCTGGTGAACTTTTTTTTTTTTTTTTTTTTTTTTTTTGAGGAGTCTTGCTCTGTCACCCAGGCTGGAGTGCAGTGGCGTGATCTCAGCTCACTGTAAGCTCTGCCTCCCAGGTTTATGCCATTCTCCTGCCTCAGCCTCCCGAGTAGCTGGGACTACAGGCGCCCGCCACCTCACCCGGCTAGCTTTTTTTTTGGTTTTTTTTTCGTATTTTTTAGTAGAGAACGGGTTTCGCCGTGTTAGCCAGGATGGTCTCAATCTCCTGACCTTGTGATCCGCCCATCTCGGCCTCTCAAAGTGCTGGGATTACAGGCTTGAGCCACCGCGCCTGGCCTCAGGTGAACTATTTCACAGCAACTTACGGATTTTGACATCCTGCCCCAAAATAACCAGCGTGCTCCCCTCAAAATAGGAGAACACTCCTATATAATGCCATTATTTAATGAGGTCCCTTGGCTTTCTGTTGCTCTTAAGGTGAAATTCTAAACCCTTCATATGACCTACGTGCTCAGCCTCTACTTTCACCACTGTCTGTGGCTCTGCTCTGGCCATCTAGTCATCTTTGTTTCTCAAATGTGTCCCCTTCTTTCCACAAGCACAGTGTAGGGGTGATTTTTTATATCCGTGCATTTGTCAGTGTCCTTCCTGCCTTCTCACCTTTCTTCAGGTGCCGTGTTGCTTTCTCTGCAGGTCTGTGTTCCTTGTTATGTTCCCTCGCGACAGGCACGCTCAGCCTTTCTTTCATTGTCTTCCACAACTATAATTTGAGTTACCCGCCATTTCTCAAAGTGAGAACCAAGCACGGTTGCTTCACCTGGGAACTCGTCAGAAATGCAAATATTTGGCCGGGTGCGGTGGCTCACACCTGTGATTCCAGCACTTTGGGAGGCCGAGGCAGGTGGATCATCTGAGGTCAGGAGTTCAAGACCAGCCTGGCCAACATGATGAAACCCTGTTTCTACTAAAAACACAAAAAAGTAGCCAGGCTTGGTGGCATGTGCCTGTAATCCCAGCTACTCGGGAGGCTGAGGTAGGAGAATCACTTGAACCCCAGAGGTGGAGGTTGCAGGGAGTCGAGATTACACCACTGCACTCCAGCCTGGGCAACAAGAGCGAAACACCATCTCAAAAAAAACAAAACAAAACAAAACCCCCCCCCAAATATTTGGGTCTTTCATCAGAACAACTAAACCAGAAACTGGGAGGCAGAGCCCACCACTTTGTTTTTTTTCCCAAAGGAAAAGTATCAAGGTGAAATTCGTACGGGTTGAACGAAGGATCCATCATTGATCTTTGGGGTTATTTCCTGGGTGTCCTGACCCTGCAGGTTGAAGGCATGTGGATTGACTTCTGATTGCTGTGAGGCACTCTCCTTGGCCCTTTCTTGCAACCGGCACCTGACTAGTCTAAACCTGGTACAGAATAACTTCAGTCCCGAAGGAATGATGAAGCTGTGTTCAGCCTTTGCCTGTCCCACGTCTAACCTACAAATAATTGGGTAAGTCCCCAGCAATTGCCTTCTGAAACACAGACCTGTTTCTGTTCCAGGCTTGTTAGCTGGTGGAGAAGCAGTTTAGGGGAAAAGTTGAGGTCATGGCTTGAGCATCCAGATTTTACGCTGTTGGCGAGTGACCAGTACGTTCTGAGTACCATGCTGGATGCTGGAGATACAGGAATACGGGAGATAGAGGCCAGGTTCTAATATCATCGAGCTTCTGGGTGTGTTGGAAAGGGTACAGAACGTTATAAATGTTTATGCTGAAAAACTAGAATTGCTGTATGATCCAGCAATCTTCTGAGTATATACCCAAAAGAATTAAAAGCAAGATCTCAGATTTCACACCCATGTTCATAGCGGCATAATTCACAATAACGGCCAAGAGGTGGAAGTAACCTGGGGCATTCATGGATGAAAGGATAAACAGAATGTGGTATATACCTATGATGGAATTGTATTCAGCCTGAAAAGGAAAATTCTGGCTGGGTGCGGTGGCTGAAGCCTGTAATCCCAGCACTTTAGGAGGCTGAGATGGGTGGATCACGAGGTCAGGAGATCGAGACCATCCTGGATAACATGGTGAAACCCCGTCTCTACTAAAAAATACAAAAAACTAGCCAGGTGAGGTGGCGGGCGGCTGTAATCCCAGCTACTCGGGAGGCTGAGGCAGGAGAATGGCGTAAACCCGGGAGGCGGAGCTTGCAGTGAGCTGAGATCCAGCCACTGCACTCCAGCCTAGGCGACAGAGCAAGACTCTGTTTCAAAAAAAAAAAAAAAAGAAAATTCTGACACATGCTACATGATGGAATCTTGACGTGCCAAGTAGAATAAGCCAGTCCTAAAAAGACAAATACTGTAGGATTCTACCTCTATGAGGTACGTAGAAGAGTGAAATTCATAGAAACAGAATGGTGATTTCCAAAGGATTGGGGTGAGAGGTTGGGGAGTTGTGTAACAGGTGCAGAGTTTGTTTTGCAAGATGAAGAATTCTGGTGATAGATGGTTGTGGTGATGGTTGCGGTGATGGTTGCACAGCCATGTGAGTGTACTAACACCACTGAACAAATTCACCTAGCAGAAAATTTCTTCAGTAGCTCACATACAACATTTCAGCCTCCCCTCTTACTCCTTGTACAAGTCTAGAAGGCTGAGTTGATGGAGTTCACAGAAGTTCTTCAGGACCATCTCTTAAGACTAGTAGTTTCTTTCATAAGAAAGTGACAGTTCATTGATATCTTCAGTGTTTAGTGGTAGAAAACGCATTTGTCATTTAGGACCTCATATTCATAGACAAACAGGAGTTCAGAGATATCCCTGAGCATGAAGGAACACAGTTGTACTTGAAGGGAGTAAAATCTTGAGAAATACATAGCTGGCAGCATTGATAGCCCATTTGAGGTTGGTTGTGGTGTATTTATGTATTTTACTTCAAGTTTTTTGAGATGAAGTCTCACTCTGTTGCCCAGGCTGGAGTGTGGTGATGCGATCTTAGCTCACTGCAACCTCCACCTCCCGGGTTCAAGCAATTCTCCTGCCTCAGCCTCCCGAATGGTGGAGATTATAGTTATGTGCCACCACACCTGGCTAATTTCTACATTTTTAGTAGAGACAGGTTTTCACCATGTTGGCCAGGCTGATCTCAAACTCCTGACCTCATATGATCCACCAGCCTCAGACTCCCAAAGTTCTGAATGACAGGCATGAGCCACCATGCCCGACCTCCTTGTGCTATATTTATAATCAATAGAAAATTTCTCAGTTGAGTAACTGTTTTCCCCAGTATGGTCCAGCTGATGGCAGTTTAGTTTATCCAGGGTTCAAGTTCTAGCACATGGGTATAACCAGGAAGAAGTCAAAAGTGGCTGTGGTAGACCCTGGAATCATAGGAGGAAAGTGAAGACAGGATGGGGAAGATGGATTGAGAAACATGGCTCAATGAATCTGGGAGTCTTGGTGTGGTCAGAACTGTTACAGTGACAAAATGAGCTGAAAAGATGCAGTGCTTTTGAAAGAATGTGTTTGTATCCTTGACTTACAAGGCATGATAGCAGTTGACAAGATCAGTGGTGACTGGGACTTAGTAGTTGAAGTAGGATAGCAGTGAGACCTAGATTTACTGATTGACCTGTTGTGGCTCTGTTTCCCCATCTGTGAAATGGGGGTGGTGCTATGTATCTATTTAAATATGTTTATTTCTCCTCTAGTAGACTGTAAGCTTGGTAAGGGTAGGAACTTTGCCTTGTCCATCCCTATACGGGAAGTCTTCATTTAATGTCATGGATACATTCTTAGAAACTGACTTTAAGCAAAATGACATATAATGAAACCAATGTTTTCTCTTGGTTATGACAATGACTCTGAAGAAAATGACATTCTTTGAAAATCTGCTGTAGTAGTTTTGCTTAAAGTCACTGTTTCCAAGAACCTATCAATGACATTAAGGGAGAACTTACTGTACCTTCCCAAACCCTGTAACAGGACCTGACACAGAGACTCTAAAGAAGGAATTCATGGATGGACTGAAGGATCATGCCTGCATCTTAGGACTGTTGTGAGGAGCAGGTGCCTTTAAAAGCTCAGCGTAGTATCTGACCTGTCCAAGTTTCTTTACAGGCAGAGAATTACTTTTATTCTATAGGGAACATGCTACTGTTATCAAGCAAAAGTGGCTCACTGCCTGATGTGCTAGAGGCCAGTACTGTGACATTGGAGATTTGAGGGGGAGTAAAAGCCCTATACTGCAGGTCAGCTCACAAGGAGACAGGAGTCAAGCTCAAATCTGTCTTCCCATGCTGGCTTCAAGGCAGTATTTCTATTAGAAAAGGTTCAGGAAGTAGATTCTAAGATTAGTAGGTGATTAGAAGAAAAGGGGAGGTCTGGAAAGTCCTTGGGCATGTGTAATTATCTATTCATGCTACCTCATGGGTTGCATGTGCCAATTTAGGGAGAGTTAGTATAAAACCTGGTGGAAATTCAGGCTGTGACATCAGCAAGCTCATTCTCTGCAAACTCTAGCCTTGCCATACTTTTTCTAGCCGATTTCAGCCAGTTCTTTCATAAGTAGAGGGGGGGGAGTCTCCATGTTTCAGCAAACTGTTTCTTTTATTGTCTGCCATCCTGCAAACTCAAGAATTTCTGTTAGTCATTGGTTTCTTTAACTCTTTTAACTACTGTTCCTTAAGAGTACAAGAAAAGGTTTGAGATCCTTGATGAGGCTTCCAGGAATTTTGAGGAAGGGAGAAGAGTCGAAAGCAATGTCTCAGTAGCGAGTCCTCTCTCTGTCTCCCCAGGCTGTGGAAATGGCAGTACCCTGTGCAAATAAAGAAGCTGCTGGAGGAAGTGCAGCTGCTCAAGCCCCAAATTGTAATTGACGGTAGTTGGCATTCTTTTGATGAAGATGACCGGTACTGGTGGAAAAACTGAAGATACGGAAACCTGCCCCACTCACACCCATCTAATGGAGGAACTTTAAATGCTGTTTTCTCAGAGCAAGCCATGCCCCTGGGAGTTCCTTCTCAAAGATGGAGAATGATTTCTGATTCTTATGAAGCCGTCAATGGTAGTGATTCTTTGTTCAATATACCTTGGTTACTGGATTTGAAGGCTGGAGACCTTCAAGTCATAGGACTGAGTATCTGTGAAATGTCAGTCCTACCTCAGAGCATACAGAGGGAATGAAATAAACACAGAGCATTTGGAAAAGGTGTCAAGTAGTGGTTTTCTTAACTAGTGAGGATATGGTTTAGGAGCAGAGAGGTTAGGAGGACCTAGATCTTCAAAAGCAGCCCCTGAATTTGGGTACCACAACTAGTGGTGTTTTTTTGGGTTTTTTTTTTTTGTTTTTTGTTTGAGACAGTTTCGCTCTGTCACCCAGGCTGGAGTGCAGTGGGGTGATCTCCGCTCACTGCAAGCTCCACCTCCTGGGTTCATGCCACTCTCCTGCCTCAGCCTCCCGAGTAGCTGGGACTACAGGCACCCGCCACCACGCCTGGCTAATTTTTTTGTATTTTTAGTAGAATTGGGGTTTCAAGGTGTTAGCCAGGATGGTCTCAATCTCCTGACCTTGTGATCCGCCCACCTCAGCCTCCTGAAGTGCTGGGATTACAGGTGTGAGCCACTGTGCTTGGCCAACTAATTACTGGTTTTTTAAAGCACATACCTGAATACCAAAGGATGGTGTTACTGTCACTCAATATCTGAACGATAAACATAAAGTCTAATTTATTCCTTAGTGTAATGAAAACTTGGTCTATCACAGTCTCTGAGTAAAGCAGACTTCTGATCTTTGTAGGCAGGAATTTGGGGAGGGTACAGAATGAGGCTGAACCTTGAAGGTATAAGGTAGCCTGTGGTTACTCAGGTGAGGCTGATTGGTACAGGTGGGTTCATCAGAGTGCATCCCTTCCCGACTGGATGAATTTCCGACGCAAAGAGCAGCTGTTGGTTGGTTTGTAAAGAAGCATGTTCACTGAGGTAAGTTGTCTTGGATCCATTGAATGGATTTAAACCTGTCTAGGTAGTTACTTATTACCGTGACTACAGAACCATCGGTCTATTCCTAGAAGAGTGGAAAACTCTTACATTCTTGCCAAAATGTGCTTCTTATTATTTATTGTATTTATTTCTCTCATCCATGATGACGATGATGAATGATGATATCTAACACAGCCCTTACTGTATACCATGCCCTGTCCTAAGCAGTATGAATTACTTATTTGGTCTTTACAACACCTTGGAGGTAAGGATATTTCTTGCTTCCATGTTACAGATGAGGACATTGAGGTACAGAAAATAAACAGTGCACAGCAAGGCCAGGCGCTGTGGCTCACACCTGTAATGCCAGCACTTTGGGAGGCGGAGGCAGGTAGAATACCTGAGGTTGGTGGTTTGAGACCAACTTGGCCAACACGGTGAAACCCTGTCTCTACCAAAAATACAAAAATTAGCCCAGTGTGGTGGCTCGTGCCTGTAATCTCACCTACTTGGGAGGCTGAGGCAGGAGAATCGCCCAAACCCGGGAGGTGGAGGTTGCAGTGCACCGAGATCATGCCACTGCACTCCAGCCTGAGTGACAGAGTGAGACTCCATCTCAAAAAAAAAAAAACAAACAAACAAAAAAAAACGGATGCACAGCCAGTAAGTAACAGAGCTGCCATTCAGACCCAGGAAATCCGTTTCTGGGGTTCATTCTACTTACTGACATGTTGCCTCTACCATACAACCACCTTCCATGAGCCACTCACTGTACTGTGTGTAAATCTATAACTCCAGCAACCCCTTTCAAACTGGGGAATGTGTTAGCATCATTCCCTGTCAGCATATATTAGACAGGGACTGGCATATGCCCCCTTTTCTGCTCCCATTGCAATGGAGCTGGTAAAGTTTATATCGGTATAGGAGAAACGTCAACTCTGCCGTTTGTTCTTGTAAGCATTATTTTCAATGTATGGTTCCTTTGCTGGAATACTTTTTAAATACTTGTGTGTTCTGGGAGTGTTTGTTTAAATACTTAGACATTGGACTAATGTGATGGGGGTTATGAGGTGAATGGGTAGAGTAGTGGGGGGAAAGGTAGCCCTTCAGAATCAGAATATCTTTCTTCAGGATACCTTTTCTCCCACATGGGACACATATCCATCCAAGGCAAGGAGGTCAGGTGGGGTGGCTCATGCCTGTAATCCCAGCACTTTGGGAGGCCAAGGTGGGTGGATCACGAGGTCAGGAGATCAAGATCATCCTGGCTAACACAGTGAAACCCCATCTCGACTAAAAATACAAAAAATTAGCCAGGCGTGGTGGCGGGCGCCTGTATTCCCAGCTACTTGGGAGGCTGAGGCAGGAGAATGGGGTGAACCTGGGAGGCGGAGCTTGCAGTGAGCTGAGATCATGCCGCTGCACTCCAGCCTGGGCAACAGAGCAAGACTCAGTCTCAAAAAAAAAAAAAAACCCACCATTAATGTTTGTGTTAACAAAGCATTACTGTGTTAGTCTTGTCTATCACCTTATATATAGCTAAAAATACACAATGTCCTCCTCCTGTGTCCGGTCAATTATCTTGAGCACTGCTGCTACCGCACCCCCAACTGTGACAAATATCCCACTATGTAAAGTTGCAGCCAAAGGGAAGGTCAAAGGGAAAAGCTAAGTTTAGAAACAATGTTTTATTTTTATTTTTTAGAAACATCTCACTATCTTGCTCAGGCTAGTCTTGAACTCTTGGGCTCAAGTGATCCTCCTGCTTCAGCCTCCCAAAGTGCTGCAGCTACAGGTGTGAGCCACTGTGCCCAGCTTCAAGTTTTTGATGCTGACCTGTGCTCAAATTCTGGCTGCTCTGAGTGACTTTTGTGACACTATACAAAGATCAACTTCCATGGGCTTTTGATTTATCTGTAAAGTAGGAAA
Source organism: Macaca mulatta (assembly GCF_049350105.2). Taxonomy (NCBI): domain Eukaryota; kingdom Metazoa; phylum Chordata; class Mammalia; order Primates; family Cercopithecidae; genus Macaca; species Macaca mulatta. Next base: position 68,425,660 of record NC_133424.1, read on the forward strand.
AATTGTACTTAACCTATAGAATTTGTTTCAAGAAGAGCTGAATCTCTGTAAAGCAACTCTAAAGTGGCTGGAGAATTCACTCCATCAATATTTACCTACATGTATTAGTTATCTGTTGCTGTTTACAACATTACCACAAACTCGGCAGTTAAAACTCATGATCTCAGCATTTGAGTCCAGATATGACTCAGCTGGATCCTCTGTCTCAGGGTCTCACAAGGCTGCAGTGAAGGTGTTGACCAGGGCTGTGGTCTCATCTGAGACCCAACCGGGACAAGGACCTCTTCCAAGTTCATGCAGGTCCTGGGAGCATCTATTTTCAGGCTGCTGGACTGAGGGCCTTGGTTTCTCAACTGTCAGCCCCAGGCCATCCCCAGCTCTTTTCTGCTTGGCCTTCTCCATATGACAGATTGCATCTTCAAAGCCAGCAAGACAGTCAGTTGCTCAGCAAGACAGAATCTCATGGCATCACAGAAGTTAGATTCCATCAACCCTGCCGCATCCTGTTTGAATAGAAGTAAGTTATAAGCCCATCCCACACTCGAGGGAAGGGGATCTGGCAAGATGGGAACACCAGGAGGAGGATCATGAAACTGCCTAGAATCTGATGTGCTCCACACTGGCAGAAAGCTGTGTTCTACTCACTGCTGCCTGTTGGAAAAGAGTTTCTTTCTCTTGAGCCTCTTGGCCATCTCCAAAGGTGGAGGACGGAGTTACCCATGTGGTACGACTAGGAGGGAGGAAGTGAACCTTCTAAGTGCTCTTCACAAGCTTCCTGTCTCCAGATGTGTACACACTTTCCTGTTTCATGCAGCAAGCTTTGCTCTGGATGGTATGGGTGGGCAGAAGACTGATTGTGGCAGAGTGCTAGGAAGCTACAGATACAGGCCACCTGCCTCAGTCGTGTGTGTGTGTGGTGGGTTTTTGTTGTTGTTGTTCTTTTAAAGGCAGTTTTGCTCCCATCACCCAGGCTGGGGTGCAATGGTAAGATCTAGGTTCACTGCAACCTCTGCCTCCCAGGTTCAAGCAATTCTCATGCCTCAGCCTCCCGAGTAGCTGGGATTACAGGTGCATGCCACCACACCTGGCTAATTTTTGTATTTTTAGTAGCAATGGGGTTTCTCCATGTTGGCCAGGCTGGTCTCAAACTCCTGACCTCAGGCGATCCACCCGCCTTATCCTCCCAAAGCGCTGGGATTACAGGGGTGAGCGACGATACCCAGCCTGGCCTCAGAACTTTGAAGAATAGGGATGACACCTTGACTTCTACCCAACTCCTTGTTTCTTATTCTAAATTCCAAAAGTAGAGGATGAAGTAATGATTAGTCTGTAGAAACCCTATGTGCTGGCCACTGCCCTCAGGCTGATGGGGCAAGACAAAGATCCCTGTTCTCCTAAAATGTATTACTTTCTAGTGGACAAATATGTGAACTGCAGGTGTCTGACAGCTAAAATGACAGGTTAGCAAGAGACTAGGACTATTCTGTTTTTCTAGACTAGCTATCTTTATGAGGTCTGAGAGAAAAACACTTTTCTGCACTGATGTTTTCTCGTCAAGTTCAGGACATGACATACAATGAGAAAAATGAAAACATCCCCCTTCCTACATAGTTTTTTTAACATTTGTACCACGGGGAGGGAAGAGCGTCAGGAAGGCAAGGGACATGATCCTGGAGGGCAACCGTGGTGAGTCCCAGACCCCACACCGGCCTGGTGCATCACACCATGGGTAGGACAGGTGGCAGCGCTGCCTCCCTGCTGATCTGGGCTCTTGTCATCATCTCTGAAGAAGGACCCTTTCCTCATCCGTGAGTCAACAGAGACTTCACCTCCACCTGCCCGCCACGCTCTGTAGCTGGGGTGTGTGTAGAGCCGCACAAACTCCGATGCTTTAAGCTGCACGGCACAGAACGTCCACCTGAGCTCACTGAGCAGAAGCTTCCTGGGTCGGTGAACCCTGTCGGACACCAACTCCCTGTGCTGCTGGTGAGTTTCCCCTGATGCCCGCTGGGTGGCAGCAGAGCGTCATCTTCCCTGAGACCCTCCGGGGAGCAGGGCGGGCTCCTCCCCACCATCCCCACTGCTGTGGATTTTCTCACGGCAGGCACCGCTGACAGTGGGGTTAGCCACTTCCACATCGGGGTCCCGCCTGTGAGCTGTAGGGTGTTCAGTGACGTCCCTGCTTTTACCTGCTAGGTGCCTTCCCTCCCCCAGTTGTGACAACCAAAAGAGTCTTCAGACACAGCCAGTTGTGACCGGGGCACCTTCCTGAGACCTGCTGGTCCATGTGAAGCATGAAACCCTCCCTCACCAGCACACCCAGTGACTTCCCCTTCCCCTCGCTGGACGCGACTGGTTCGCAGGAAATCCGTGTCAGCAGTGCTCAGAAGGTATCAGCCACGTTTTGGTTCTATTGGAGGTGACCACTGCTTAGCAGACACCCAAGAATGTAGGTTTATTCTTTACCTCTAGCTTTATTCCCCATTGTCAAAATGGAATCAACCAAGATAATCTGGAGGCCCAGGTGTAAAATGACAATGTGGGTGCTTTGTTCAAAAATTAAGAATTGCAAGATGACTATGAGTCACTATACTGAGCCGGGGCCCTGGATGAAATGCTCAGGCCGCAGACCCAAGCAGCTGGCCTCCATTGCAGCTGATTGGACCAGGAGCCAGCATTTGAAAGACAGCCCGTCTTTAAGCTGCCTAATGACCTGTAGGCCGCCCCTGACCAAGGTAAAAGATGAAGTAGGGTATCCTTGTTCATAACAGCCAAAAGGTCCAGACAACCCACGTGTCTATCAACAGATAAACGGGTAAACAAAATGTGGTCTATCCACACAATGAAATATTATTCGGCCATGAAAAAAGAATGCAGGCTGGGTGCAGTGGCTCATGCCTGTAATCCCAGCACTTAGGGGGGCTGAGTTGGAGGCTCACTTGAGCCCAGGAGTTTGAGACCAGCCTGTGCAACACGGTGAAACCCCATCACTACTAAAAATTAACTAGGTGTGGTGGTACATGCCTGTAGTCCCAGCCCCTTGGGAGGCTGAGGTGGGAGGATCACTTGAGCCTGGTAGGTCAAGGCTGTAGTGAACCGAGATTGTACCACTGTGGTCTCCAGCTTGAGTGACAGAGTGAAACACTGTCTCATTAAAAAAAACCAAACACAAAATACGGGTGCAGTGGCTCATTCCTGTACTTCTAGGACTTCAGGAGGCCGAGGCAGGCAGGTCACCTGAGGTCAGGGGTTCAAGACCAGCCTGGCCAACATGGTGAAACCCCATCTCTACTAAAAATACAAAAATTAGCCCAGGGTGGTAGCATGTGTCTGTAATCCCAGGTACTCAGGAGGCTGAGGCAGCAGAATCACTTGAACTCGGGAGGCGGAGGTTGCAGTGAGCCAAGATCGCACCACTGCACTCCAGCCTGGACAACAGAGTAAGACTCCATCTCAATTTAGAAAAAAGAAAAAAAGGAATATAGTAGAGATACACGCTACAACATGGATCAACCTCGCAAGCATTGTGCTCTGTAAAAAAGCCAGACACAAAAGGCCACTCGTATGATTCCATTGATACGAAATGACCAGAAGAGGCAAATCCACAGAGACACAAGATGAGAGTTTGCCCGGGGCTGGGAGGGGAGGGGGGAATGAGTGACTGCTCCTGGAGGGGTTTCCTTTTGGAGTGATAGAGGTACAACTATGTGAATATACTAAAGCATCCTTTCATTGTACACCTGAAAATGGGTGAATTACATGGTTTGTGTAAAGTATTTTTTAAAAAGCAAAAAAAGATGAACCAGTATAGTTGCCTCCATCCAAGATCTGATTCAGAACTCCTGAGGAAACAAGGAAATAAGGCAGTTAAAAGGCAGGAAATTGGGCTGGAAATTGATCAGACGGTGAAAGTGAAAAAGATGTGGTGTGCGGAGTGGAGAGAGCTCAGGGCTGCACTTTTATGCCGGGGGTGTTATCAGCACAGTATTCAGGGCTTGTGAAGTTTTCATTAACCTGAAAATATAGCAGAAACCTGGCTGGGCGTGGTGGCTCACGCCCATAATCCCAGCAATTTGGGAGGCCAGGGCAGGTGGATGACCTGAGGTCAGGAGTTCAAGATCAGCCTGGCCAATGTGGTGAAACCCCATCTATATCAAAAACAAAAAATCAAGCTGGGTGTGGTAGCAGACGCCTGTAATCCCAGCAGCTTGGGAGACTGAGGCACGAGTGTCACTTGAACCCGGGAGACAGAGGTTGCAGTGAGCCAAGATCATGCCACTGCACTCCAGCCTGGGCAACAGAGTGAGACTGTCTCAACTGGGGAGAGAGCAAACTTCAGGTTCCTGGGCCCCATGGCCAATTCTCATATAGCAGAACCCAGGTGAAGCCTGGGAATATGCATTTTAAAAAGCTTTCCTAAGCCATTCTGATGCAAGTGCTCTTCGGATCACACTCTCAAAGCCAGAACTGCAGAAAGGAAGCTCTGAGTATACCACACGTATTGGTCAGAGAGAATAAGGGCTGGAGGGTGAGGACCAGGAAGCTCTGAGTATACCACACGTATTCGTCAGAGAGAATAAGGGCTGGAGGGTGAGGACCTTGTTTGATGGAGACAGAAAAGAGAAGGAAATTCTGGAGGAGAGGAGCTGAGACAAGTCCTAAGACCGTAAATCAGGGGTTGGCAATTTTTTTCTGTAAAAGGCCAAATGGGCCAGGTATGGTGGTTCATGCCTATAATCTCAGCACTTTGGGTGGCCAAGGCAAGAGGATCACTTGAGCCCAGGAGTTCAAGACCAGCCTGGGAAATGTACTGAGACTCTGTCTCTACAAGAAATAAACTTGAAAAAAATTAGCCAGGCGTGGTAGCGTACACCTATGGTCCCAGCTACTCAGGAGGCTGAGGGGTGAAAATCACTGGACCCCAGGAGGTCAAGACTGCAGTGAACCGTGATCGCACCACTGCACTCCAGCCAGGGCAATAGAGTGAGATCCTGTCTCCAAAAAAAAAAAAAAAGCCAAACAGTAAATATTTTAGACTTGGGGGCCATTTAGTCTCTGTTGTAACTGCTCAACTCTGCTGATATAAGGTAAAAGCAAACATAGAAAATACAAAGAAAATTTTGTCACTTGCAACATGGATGAACCTGGAGGATGTTACATTAATGAGCCAGGCATAGTAAGATACAGATGGTCCGACTTGTGATGGATTTGACCTTACTTACAATGGTATGAAAGTGACATTCAGTAACAACGGTACTTCGAGTACCCACAGAAGCATTCTGTCTTTCAGTATGCAATCAATCACATGAAATAGTCAACACTTTATTATAAAATGGACTGTGTGTTGGATGAGTTTACCCAACTGGAGGATAATGTAAGCGTTAGGAGCAGGTGCAAGGTAGGCTAGGCTATGTTATGATCTTCTGTGGGTTAAATATATTGAATGCATTTTCCCAGACTGGGCAACATAGATCCCATCTCTTAAAAAAAAATTTTTTTAACTAGCCAGATGTAGTGGTACACACCTGTAGTCCCAGCTACTCGGGAAGCTGAGGCAGGAGGATGGTTTGAGCCCAGGAGATGGAGGTTGCAGTGAGTCATGATTGCACCACTGCACTCCAGTCAGGGCGACAAAGTGAGACACTGTCTCAAAATTTTTTAGGCCAGGTGTGGTGGCTCAAGTCTAATCCCAGCACTTTGGGAGGCAGAGTTGGGTGGATCACTTGAGGTCAGGAGTTTGAGACCAGCCTGGTCAACATGGTGAAACTCTATCAAAACTACAAAAATTAGCCAGGTGTGGTGGCAGGCACCTGTAATCCCAGCTACTCAGGAGGCTGAGGCAGGAGAATTGTTTGAACTCAGGAGGCAGAGGTTGCAGTGAGCCGAGATCACACCACTGCACTCCAGCCTGGGTGACAAGAGTAAGACTCCATCTTAATTTTTTTTTTCCAATCTGTATTTTCAACATATAGTGGGTTTATCAGGACATAGCCCCATTGTAAGTTGAAAAGCATCTGTATTGTATGATCTCAGTTACATGGAATCTAAAGTCAAACTCACAGAAGCAGAGAGCAGAATGATGGTTTCCAGAGGCTGAAAGTGATGGGGAGGTGGAGCCTGGGGAGGTGTTGGTCAAAGGATATAAATTTTGATGTTACAGGAGGAATAAGTTCAGGAGACCTGTTATTGTACAACATGGTGACTACAGTTACCAGCAAAATGTCATGTACTTGAAACCTGCTAAGTGCGTAGATGTTAAGTGTTTTTTTGTTTTGTTTTGTTGAGACAGGGTCTCCCTATGTTGCCCAGGCTGGTCTTGAACTCCTGGGCTCAAGGGATCCTCCTGCCTCAGCCTCCCAAAGTGCAGGGATTACAGGCATCAGCCACCGCGCCCAGCCCTGATGTTAAATGTTCTTACCACAAAAAAATAAGCATGCAAGGTAATGTACAAATTAATCAGCTCAATTTAGCCATCCCATAATGTATATATATTTCTTTTTTTTATTTTTATTTTTTACGGGGTTTCTCTGTCACCCAGGCTGGAGTGCAGTGGCAAGATCTTGGTTCACTGCAACCTCTGCCTCCCAGGTTCAAGTGATTCTCCTGCCTCAGCCTCCTAAGTAGCTGGGATTTCAGGTATTTTTAGTTGAGATGGGGTTTCATCATGTTGGCCAGGCTGGCTGGTCTTGAACTCCTGACCTCAGGTGATCCACCTGCCTCAGCCTCCCAAAGCGCTAGGATTACAGGCGTGAGCCACCGCACCTGGCTGTAAACATATTTCAAAACAGCAGATTGCACACCATAAATATATATAATTTTGTCCATTTAAATTTTTTTTAATTAAAAAAATATAAACGTTTTGAAGAAAACACAAAAGCAAATGGGCTTGGCTGTGTTCTCATGAAATTTTATTCGCAGAAAGAGGCAGCTGGCACAGTTTGGCCTTTGGGGCATTTTGCTGACCCCTGCTGGATATGAGGATCTTGCAGACCGGCTTGTCTGTGTTCCCTGTTTGTCCTGGACTGACTGTGCCATTGTTACCTGCGTTTCTGTAAGGGTTATGAGCTGGGTGCCAGGGATCAGTGGTGCAATTCTGGAAGGGGGCCTCCTGGCAGCTTGAATGGTTGAAGGTACACAGGACTGCTCAGGTTAAGGCCCTAGCCCATCCCCTGGCCGAACCCACCACATTGGACCTGCTTGTCTGTGATGGTAGGTTTTATGTGTCAGCGTGCCTGAGCCACGGGGTTCCCAGATTAAGCATTGTTTCTGGGTGTATCTGGGAGGGTATTTCCGGTTGAGTTTAGGGTCTGAATTTGTGGATTTAGTAATGCAGATGGCCCTCCCTTCTGTGAGTGGACTCATCTCATCCGAGAGTCTGAACAGAACAAAAAGGTGGAGAGGAGGGAGTCATTCACCTTGTTTGCTTCCTGACCGCCTGCCTGTTGGAGTGGGGACACCTATCTTCTCCTTCCCTGGAACTGGGATATGGCACCCTCGGCTCCCCTGGTTCTCAGGCCTTTGGACTCGGACTGGAACCACCCCACAGGCGTTCCTGGTTCTCCAGCTTGCAGACGGCAGATCGTGAGACGACTCAGCCTCCACGATCGTGGGAGCCAAATCTTGTAATAAACCCCCGTCTCTGTTCTGAGAACTGCGTCATCAGTCGTGTGCAAATATCAAGTGTATTTACACACAACTAGATAATACAGCCTACCATACACCTAGCCTATATGGAGAGCGGTGGCATAATCACAGCTCACTGGCAGCCTGGAACTACAGGGCTCAAGCCATCCTCCCACCTCAGCCTCCCAAGCAGCTGGGACTACAGGCGTGTGCCACCATGCCCAGCTAATTAAAAAATAATTATTTTCTAGGCCGGGTGCGGTGGCTCATGCCTGTAATCCCAGCACTTTAGGAGGCCGAGGCAGGTGGATCACCTGAGGTCACAAGTTCGAGACCAGCCTGGCCAACATGGAGAAAACCCTGTCTCTACTATAAATACAAAAAGTAGCTGGGCATGGTGGCACACGCCCGTAGTCCCAGCTACTTCGAAAGCTGAGGGAGGAGAATTGCTTGAACCCGGGAGGCAGAGGTTGCAGTGAGCCGAGATCACACCACTGCACTCCAGCCTGGGTGACAGAGCAAGACTCTGTCTCAAGAAATAATTTTTGGCCGGGCGTGGTGGCTCAAGCCTGTAATCCCAGCACTTTGGGACGCCGAGACGGGCGGATCACGAAGTCAGGAGATCAAGACCATCCTGGCTAACACGGTGAAACCCCGTCTCTACTAAAAAATATGAAAAACTAGCCGGGCGAGGTGGCGGGCACCTGTAGTCCCAGCTACTCCAGAGGCTGAGGCAGGAGAATGGCGTAAACCCGGGAGGCGGAGCTTGCAGTGAGCCAAGATCATGCCACTGCAGTCCAGCCTGGGCGACAGAGCAAGACTCCGTCTCAAAAAAATATATATATATATTATTTTCTGTAGAGATGGGCTCTCGCTATGTTGCACAGGTTGGAGCCTATTTGCTCTTAGAGCCTATTGCTTTTAGGCTACAAACTTCAACAATGTGTTACTGTGCTGAATACTGTAGCAACGGTAACATGACTGTAAGCATTTGTGTATTTAAACATAGAAAAGTTACAACAAAATACAGAAGAAAATATTTTAAGATGGTACACTTATATAGGGCACTTACTGTGAATGAAGTTTGCAGAACTGGAAGCTGCTCTGGGTGAGTCGGTGTGTGAGTGGTGGGTGACGTGAAGGCTGGGATGTTAGTCTACACTGCTGTAGACTTTATAAACACTGCACGCTTAGACTACAATAATCTATAAAATATTTTTCTTTCTTCAAGAATAAATTAGCCTTAGCTTACTGTAACATTTTTACTTTATCAACTTTCATTTATTTATTTTTGAGACAAAGTCTCACTCTGTTGCCCAGGCTGGAGTGCAATGGTGTCATCTCGGCTCACTGAAACCTCCGCCTCCTGGGTTCAAGCGAGATTCTTCTGCCTCAGCAGGTATAGGTGGGTCTACACGCACCTGCCACCATGCCCAGCCAATCTTTGTATTTTTAGTAGAGATGGGGTTTCACCATGTTGGTCAGGCTGGTATGTGCTAGACTTTTATACAACTGGCAGCATAGTTAGCCTGTTGACAGCATCACCACAAACATGTGAGTTGTGCATTGTACTGTGATGTTATAAGGCCTATGACAGCACCAGGTCAAAGACACTTTTCAGCAGCATAGTCTTATGCAACCATCGTGGTCCGTGCAGCCCACTGGAATGTCATGTAGCACGTGACTACACGCACACATACAGAATATTGGTTCTGCTTCTCTGAAGAATCCTGAGGCATTTTTTACACTGGCAGATTGTCATCTAAGCTACAGCAGCAACCAAACATCATGAATGCTTTTTGGGTTCCTAACTGTAGTTGGGAGTCACAAGTGACTTACTGTGGTTAAGCCCCCGAATAAGCTGTCAAGGTTCAGGCTTTGTCGATGATGAGGAGGAAGACCCAGAGCCATCTACCAGTTACCTCTATTTGACAGTCACTTGGCTCAGTTCTTTGGCTTGGGGTGTGTGTGTGAGACAGGCTTGCTCTGTCACCCAGGCTAGAGTGCAGTGGCATGATCTCGGCTCACTGCAACCTCCGCCTCCCAGGTTCAAGCGATTCTCCTGCCTCAGCCTCCCGAGTACCTGTGATTACAGATGCACACCACCACGCCTGGCTAACTTTTGTGTTTTTAGTAAAGACGGGGTTTTGCTGTGTTAGCCAGGCTGGTCTGGAACTCCTGACCTCAGATGACCTGCCCACCTTGACCTCCCAAAGTGCCGGGATTACAGGCGTGAGCCACCACGCCCGGCCTTTGCTCAGTTCTTTGCGTAAGTTATCTCCTTCAATCTTCAAAGTAAATATGCGAGATAAACATCATTTACCCTCTTTAAAGGACGAAAAGCTGGAGCTCAGAAAAGCTGGTCTGTTGAACAGGATGGTAAGACTAGTACGTTGCTGACTAGGACCCTAAAGTTTTTCCCCTACCACCACCATATACTCTTCATGAGCCATCCTTTCCCAAATAACCCAAACACACACACGTAAAGAAAAAGTGCTTGCTATACAAGCAAGTCCAGCTTCAAGACAAACCCCAGGCTCCACTCACCGTGCAGAATGCTGGGCCTAAGCTCCTCCTGCGTGGATTGCTGAAGCAATCACTGCCCTGGATGCAAAACGAGGCCCGTCTCAAATCAGCTCGTGGTGACTGAGGCAAAGGTGGGAATGGGGAGTGACTGTCTAATGGGTACAAGGTCTCCTTTTCGGATGACAAAAATGTTTTGGAACTAGACAAGAGTGATGGTTCTACAACATTGTGAATGTACCAAATGCTACTCAATTGTGCACTTTAAAATGGGTTGATTTTGTTATGTGACTTTTACCAGATGAACAAAAGCACTGTCTACATAACACAGACCATGCCTTTACGTGGTATGTTATATAATACACTCTACCACTCTCTATCCAGGACCACGACTTTTCATTATTTCACAGACACTGCAGTTGTCAAGAATCCAGGCGGTGGCAGCAGAGAGCTGACAGAGACCAGCACGTCCCTACCGGCCCTAAGGAAGGTCCAGAATAAGAAGATTGACCTTGCCCGGTTACAGTGAGCATTTCTGTGTTGCACCAGTCACAGTGGCGAATGCGGCTAAAGAGAGGTGGGAAGATAGAGCCACAGAACCAGATGTGGTCCAGGCAGTGCTTCATCCCACCAGGAATGACAATGCATCTGCAGCTCCCAGAGGGCTGACACCCCAGATCCAACTGTGAGCAATCATCTTTACCCACTCATCCAGAAGAAGGAGGCCAGTGGGGTGCAGACCCTCAGTGGCTTCAGCCCAGGCTCAGGGCTGAAGTGGAGAAGCATCCAGGCCAGTCCTGGCATTGGTGGAACCAGCTGGGCTGGGGCTTGCCCCTGGGTAAAAGGAACAGGACCTGTCACTGAGACCAGAGGACACAGAACACAGATTCAGGTGAGATGCACAATTGAGGCTCACTTGGTTTCTGAGAACCAGCATGTTGGATAACATCCAGAATCATTATAATCCTTTACCCAATTTTCCCATTTCCCCCCCCAGACACATAATAGGACTGTACTTCCCAGCTCCCTGAAAGTCGGGCATGGCCATGTGCCTTGCTGTGGGGGATGAACTGTGAGCGGAAGAAGCGTGTGTCACTTCTGACTGGGGACTTCAAGAGCAGCACACGATTTGCCAAGTCCCTCTGCCTGGCCATGGCAAACGGCGAGTCCCAGAGAGTTGACAACGTGGAGCAGAGCTCCCCACAACCCACGGCAGGCACGGAACACAAACAAGACAAAAGGTTGAGTGCTGTGAGCCCCTGACATGTGGGGGCTGTTTGCTTGCAGCATAACCTGTCCTATCCTGACACGTACTTGGGGATGGGGAACACAAACTCAGATGCCAGGCAGGTGATGTGAGAGACAGCATGGGAGAGTGGGTGAGGGCTTGTTCAAACACAGGTGACGGGCTGGGTGTAGCAGCTCATGCCTGTGATCCCAGCCCTCTGGGAGGCTGAGGCGGGACAGATCACCTGAGGTTAGGAGTTCGAGACCAGCCTGGCCAACATGGTGAAACCCCATCTAAAATACAAAACCCCATCTAAAATACTAAAAATACAAAAATCAGGCCAGACGCAGTGACTCACACCTATAATCCTAGCACTTTGGGAGGCCGAGGTGGGTGGGCTACCTGAGGTCAGGAGTTCCAAGACCAGCCTGCCCAACAAGGTGAAACCCTATCTCTACTAAAAATACAAAAAATTACCCGGGCATGGTGGTGGGCGCCTGTAATCCCAGCAACTCAGGAGGCTGAGGCAAGAGAATCGCTTGAACCTGGGAGGCGGAGGTTGCAGTGACCCGAGGTTGCATCACTGCACTCCAGCCTGGGCAAAAGAGAGAAACTCCATCTCAAAAATAAAAATTAAAATGAAATAAGGCAAATACTGAGCTGTTTACCAATCGAGCTGTTCTGTACCTCACTTCCAATTTCTGTACATCTTTCCCTTTTTCATGTCTACAAATCTTCCACCACATGGTTGCACTGGAGTCTCTGAATCAGCTGTGATTCTGGGGGCTGCGTGATTCGTGAATCATTCATTGCTCCATTAAACTCCTTTAAATTTAATTCAGCTATAATTTTTCTTTTATCAGAGAGGAGACGTGTGAGAAACCTTCTCTCTGCCTAATTTTCCTTCCCAGGAAGATGTAGGGAGAAGGCCGCCGTCCACACGCTGGGAAGCAACCCTCACCAGACCTACCAGCACCGTGATCTTGGACTTCCAGCCTCCAGAACTGTGAGGAGTGAGTGTCTGTGGTTTAAGACACCCACACTACGGGTATTCTCTTAGAGCAGCCTGAACGGACTAAGCAGGGGTGTCCAAGGGAGAGAATACAGTCATGGGTTCTCAGTTTCTGTTTGTGGTTGGACTAGTAAAGACCCTTCCTCATCCCTCTTTTTCACTTATCACTAGAGACAGAAACTAAAATCCACGGCTTCAGGCTGCTAAAAACCTTAAACAGAACAACAACAAAATAAGGTGGATTGGACAAGCTTGGTCTGTAGCAATATGTTTTATTTGGTTCTCGTGGAGGTATTCCACTGTTTTTCTTTCAACATACTGTTGCTGGCGGCCAGGCGCGGTGGCTCAAGCCTGTAATCCCAGCACTTTGGGAGGCCGAGACGGGCGGATCACGAGGTCAGGAGATCGAGACCATGCTGGCTAACACGGTGAAACCCCGTCTCTACTAAAAAAAAATACAAAAAACTAGCCGGGCGAGGTGGCGGGCGCCTGTAATCCCAGCTACTCCGGAGGCTGAGGCAGGAGAATGGCGGGAACCTGGGAGGCGGAGCTTGCAGTGAGCTGAGATCCGGCCACTGTACTCCAGCTTGGGCGACAGAGTAAGACTCCGTCTCAAAAAAAAAAAAAAAAAAAGAATCAGGCCAGGTGCAGTAGCTCACGCCTATAATCCCAGCACTTTGGGAGACTGAGGGGGGTGGATCACTTGAGGCCAAGAGTTTGAGACCAGCCTGGCCAACATGGCAAAACCCCATCTCCAAGAAAAATACAAAAAATTAGCCAGGGGTGGTGGCGCACACGTGTGGTCCCAGCTACTCAGGAGGCTGAGGCACTAGAATTACTTGAACCCGGGAGGCAGACGTTGCAGTGAGCTGAGATCACGCCACTGCACTGCAGCCTGGGTGACAGAGCGATACTCTGCCTCAAGAAATAAATAATGAAAGCTCTGGCATCATTAGGTCTGACTTCTTATGTGACCACAATCAAAGTAAGCTGGAAACGGAGCTCCTTTCTCCTGGGCTACAGTGCTCTGGTTTCCCCACTCTACCATCTCACACTGGCTCCTCTTACTAGCCTGGTGCTCTCTCTGGCCCCGTGGGATGCACTTGTAAACCCAAATTAACCCCATGCACAGAGCTCGGCGCTTGCAGCACAACTCCCTCTTTTGGCTTTAGTTGAAACACTCATTCCAGGCTCCTTGTTTTACAAATGAGGAAATGGGGTTTAGCAAAGAGAAATGAGTTTTCAAACCAGAGGCCAGTGGTTAGGCTGTGCAGCCACCTCTCCTCTCCTCCCTGTGTCAGCAGGGATATTCCAGAGCCTGGTCTGAAACTGCTGAGCTCGAAGGGCTTGGATCCAACAATGCTGATAATGACCACGGTGTGTGGCCTCATCACTAGGGAACGGCCGAGCTCGGGGGGCTTGGGTCTAACAGTGCTGATGACCACGGCGGTGTGGAATGGTCACTAGGGAACGGTTGGGCTTAGGGGGCTTGGGTCTAACAGTGTTGATCATGACCACGGCGGTGTGGAGTGGTCACTAGGGAACGGTTGGGCTTAGGGGGCTTGGGTCTAACAGTGTTGATCATGACCACGGCGGTGTGGAGTGGTCACTAGGGAGAGAGGCTGGGCTCGAGGGGCTTGGGGGGCTTGGGTCTAACAATGCTGATGACCGCATTGGTGTAGAATGGTTGGTTACTAGGGAGCAGCTGAGCTTGGGTGGGGGGCTTGGGTCTAACAATGCTGATGACCACAGCGGTGTAGAATGGTTGGTTACTAGGGAGCGGCTGAGCTTGGGGGTGGGGGCCTTGGGTCTAACAATGCTGGTGACCACGTTGGTGTAGAATGGTTGGTTACTAGGGAGCGGCTGAGCTTGGGTGGGGGGCTTGGGTCTATCAATGCTGGTGACCACATTGGTGTAGAATGGTTGGTTACTAGGGAGCGGCTGAGCTTGGGGGTGGGGGGCTTGGGTCTAACAATGCTGGTGACCACAGTGGCATAGAATGGTTGGTTACTAGGGAGCGGCTGAGCTTGGGTGGGGGCTTGGGTCTATCAATGCTGGTGACCACATTGGTGTAGAATGGTTGGTTACTAGGGAGCGGCTGAGCTTGGGGGTGGGGGGCTTGGGTCTAACAATGCTGGTGACCACAGTGGCGTAGAATGGTTGGTTACTAGGAAGCGGCTGAGCTTGGGTGGGGGACTTGGGTCTATCAATGCTGACCATGACCACGGCTGTGACATGGTCAGTAGGGGGCGCCACATCCCGCTTTCTTACCCTAACCGCCTCCTTCCAGCTCAACTTTCTTCCAGCTGCGGCGCTTTGCATTTGTGGCTGCGGCTGCATTTGAACAAGTGCTCCTTGCGCCCCGCCCCACAGGGCCTCTCCCCTGCTGGGGCCCCGCCTGCATCGCGCTTCCTGAACTGCCCTTGGAAGTTCCCCTGGTGGCTCAGCTTCTCCCGCCCAGTCGCCAACCACTTACTCGCCCGTGTTTATGAGGCACGGACTTGCTGCCAGTGGCTCTGCAAGGCAAGGGGACACGGCGGGGACCTCGATGGGCACAATCTCTGCCCTCACGGGGGGTGGGAGTGGCTGGGAGGGGACACACACAGATGAGGACTCAAGAGACAAAGAGACTCCCGGGGGTGAGACATGGAGGAAGTCCTGGGCATGGGCAGGTGTGACAGGCAGCTGTGTGGGGGCGGGTCCCAGGGGAGGGAGATCTAGACAGACGTGGGCGAGAGGAAGGGGACCCTCCACCCAGCTCACTTCCTGGTCTGAAGGCCGCAGTCTGCATCCCTAAGGGCAGGGACTTGCGTGTCCGCCCTGCTGCATCCCCAGTGCCTGGGGCCCAGTGGGAGGGCGGCTCTGCCAGGTAGCGGACGGTGTCAAAGGAGCTCGGCCTGGGGTCCGACTGTCCTGAGTTTGAATCTGGTTTCTCACTTAGCGTGTGATCGAAAGCGAGTGGCTTCACTTCTCTGAGCCGGCTTGCTTCTCTGTGACTAGCGAGATCCAGCCATGTCTAAACAGTGTGGGTAAAGCCAGGCGGCTGAAACCAGCTTTGCTGTGTCTCGTTTTAAGTCCTGGATAAGTCCCTTCCCTCTGAGCCTACCTCCCCCTCTGTAGAGTGGAGGGTTACGCGAGGTGGTTTTGTTCTGAGACGGAGTCTCACTCTTTTGCCCAGGCTGGACTACGATGGCGTGATCTCGACTCACTGCAACATGTGCCTCCCAGGTTCAAGTGATTCTCCTGCCTCAGCCTCTAGAGTAGCTGGGATTACAGGTGCCCGCCCCCATGCCCAGCTAATTTTCATATTTGTAGTAGAGACAGGGTTTCGCCATGTTGGCCAGGCTGGTCTCAAACTCCTGACCTCAGGTGATCCGCCCACCTTGGCCTCCCAAAGTGCTGGGATTACAGGCATAAGCCACCGTGCCCGGTTTAAAGAGGTATTAATTGAAGCACCCAGCACACACTAGCACACGTTAAATCATCACCTTGCTCCCAGGGTCTCGGCTATCAGCCATATCCAAGCCCTCACTGCGGAGAGTAAGTAGGAGACAGTCACTTCATACATTCTTGGGGACGTGGTAAGTGACCTCTGGGGAGGGTGATACAGCCAGATCTGTTGGGATCCAAATGCACATTCCTCTTCCGCCCGCAGTTCCTGCCAGGACAAGCAGCACAAGGTGTGGGTCGGATCGGATTCTTCCTGCTGCATTGCTACAGTAGCAGAAGACTAGAAACACACGGACTGCACATCAGTCAGGAATTAAACACTGTATCTGCACAAAGGAATGCTTTGAAAGCGTTTTTTAAAATAAGAAATGTAGATAGGCAGCCAGGGGCGGTGACTCAGGCCTGTAATCCCAGCACTTTGGGAGGCCAAGGCGAGTGGATCGCAAGGTCAGGAGATGGAGACCATGCTGGCTAACACGGTGAAATCCCATCTCTACTAAAAATACAAAAAATTAGCCGGGTGCGATGGCAGGCGCCTGTAGTCCCAGCTACTCCGGAGGCTGAGGCAGGAGAATGGCATGAACCCGGGAGGTGGAGGTTGCAGTGAGCCAAGATCGCGCCACCACACTGCAGCCTGGGTGACAGAGCGAGACTCCATCTCAAAAAAAAAAAAAAAAAAACATAGGCCTCTCTCTGGAACAATCATAGGTAGATACATAAACAGGTATAGTTGATAGATACATAGATGATAGCTAAAGATAGATGATAGATAACAGATACAGTACACAAATAGATTACTGGTAATAGGCGGTGAAGATAGGAAGATCACAGATATATACTACGGAGGTAGATGATAAATTGTTACATATCTATGTAAGTAGATAATAGATGATACATGATATAGATAACAGATTATAGATTGATAAACATGGATAGATGGTGCAAAGATAGATAATAGATGACTAATACATAAATGATAGCTACATATAGATGACAGATATAGATAATTGATGCATAGATAGAATGACAATAGAAGATAATGGATTGGTATATAAATGATAACATGTAGATAATATAGTTGATATATACATGATACATAAAACATGACGATAGAGATTGATACGTATGCAAGGGGCAGAATAATATGCAATGAATGCTTTCATTTGATAAATTTATTTATTGAGACAGTTTCGCTCTTGATGCCCAGGCTGGAGTGCAATGGTGCGATCTCAGCTCACCGCAACCTCTGCCTCCCAGGTTCAAGCAATTCTCCTGCCTCAGCCTCCCGAGTAGATGGGATTACAGGCATGTACCATCGTACTTGGCTAATTTTATGTTTTTATTAGGGATGGGGTTTCTCCATGTTGGTCAGGCTGGTCTCGAACTCCCAGCCTCAGGTGATCTCTCCACCTTGGCCTCCCAAAGTGCTGGGATTACAGGCGTGAGCTACCGTGCCCAGCTTGATGAATTTATTTTTAAAACCCACTTGTAGATTCACTGAGTATTTCAAGGGATAATGCAGGGAGAGGAATGAGGAATCTGGGAGTTGAGATTTGGTAAGTAATCTGTAAGTAATCTCTTCCTCCAAGTATCCATTACTTTTTAAAAAAAAAATCTTATTTGTGACCAGACATCAATCGCTGATCCAAATACCCCTGGCAGAATCCCCACCAGCCTGAATGAGGCTGTCCGTCCACAGTCTACTTACTGTCATGGCTAGTGGCCACCCCACTTCACAAGCATCCCATAAGGTACAGACAGACTGATATAAATGTTGGCATTAGATTCTATTAAGCTCTGCTACTTAGCTGTGAGAGCCTGGAGAAACATTTAACCTCCCCAAAGCCTCTGTTCCCTTATATGTAAAATGGGAACAATACCCTCTTCGAAGTGGTCAGGAGGCTTTAAAAGGGAATGCGGACGGATTAAACTGAGCTCCATCATCCGAGACCCAGCTGGGGGGCGGGGGAGGGGGAAATGGGGGGATTCTCTGTCCATGGTGCTGAAAGACCGGCACCAGAAGATAGGGCATTTCTGGATAGACTTGTCCATCAAGGCAGGAGAGGAGGCAAAATCAGTGGTGCCAGAGGCAACTCCGTCCCCACCCACAGCGTCTTTGAGCGGTAGATATGAGGATGGGTGGATATATACCAGACACATACATACCCCCATGCACACAGACATACATATGCACAAAGATACACAGACACACCATCCACACGGAGACATACAAGCACTCATACATGCAGAGAGACACACACAATTCACATGCATGCACTTCTCTAAGGATGGCCTAGAGAACACTAGCCCCAAGATGCTCTATAAATGGAAGGTTTTCTGACAGAACAAGTTCAGAAAATGCTGCATGTTATCACCTACCCCTGCCCTGGCCCCCAGCCCCACCCAGTTATACAGAATCATAGTGAAAAGCTCTGGGCCGGGTGGGTGTGTGGGGAGCTAGTTTTATAATTCATCCAGTCAACTGAATCTTGGCTCAGCACCTTCCACCTGCCAAGTACTGGTCTGTGTATGAGAAAACTTCAATCCGGCGGGGCGTGGTGGCTCCCAGCACTTTGGGAGGCCGAGGTGGGTGGACTACCTGAGGGCAGGAGTTCAAGATAAGCCTGACCAACATGGTGAAACCCCATCTCTTCTAAAAATACAAAAATGAGCCGGGTGTGGTGGCGGGTGCCTGTAATCCCAGCTACTATGGGAGGCTGAGACAGAATTGCTTGAACCCAGGAGGCAGACATTGCAGTGAGTCAAGATCATACCACTGCACTCCTGCCTGGGTGACAGAGTGAAACTCTGTCTCAAAAAAAAAAAAAAAAAACTGAATCCAGTCTTTTCTCAGGTTATTTGAACACAAGATCCTGTTTTCTCCAAACATCTTGTCAATATTCCCTGGAACACTCTCTAGGCTACCCTTAGGGAAACGGGGATATACGGAGTAAACATTTCCAGATAAACTCTGCCTTCAGGCTGGGGAGTAAGCTGGGTGGAGGGTCCCTTTCCACTCACCCGTCTGGCCCCCACTCCCCTGGAATTGCCTGTCACACCTGCTCCATGCCCAGGACTCCTTCACTTCCTGCCTCCTGGGAGTCTCTCTTTGTCCCTTCAGCCCTTAGCTGTGTGTGTCCCCTCCTAGCCACTCCCAGCCCCCATGACAGCAGAGATTGTGCCTGTTGAGGTCACTGCTGTGCCCCCATGCTTAGTAGAGTCCCTCGCAGGAAAGAAGTGCCTGAGAAACATCTAAGATTAAGTGGATCATCAACTCAGCAGGGGGCTGGGGTGGGGGGCATGGGTGTCGGGACTTTAGATCCAGATTCAGGTTCTACCACTTTACAAACCAGTAGCCTGGGCAGACTGCTTCCTCTCCTTACACCAGCTTCAGCAGCAGCAGCCGAGGAATGAGGCCGACCACACAGGGCCTTTGCGAGGACTGGACTCCATAAGGGGCGTGAATGAGTCTGCGCATGCCCTCCACCAAAGTGAGCAGGAGAGGAGTGGGGGCCAAAGGAACTTCTGCGGTCACTGCCACAGTGGATTCGTGACATGAAGCCGCTGCCCAGCCTCACATTGCCGTGGGTGAGCAGCTCCAATGCAGGTGCGGTACAGGGCTGACGCAAGTGCCACGGGAACCCACATTCCTTTAACTTGGACCCGTGCCACGCTCACTGGGCACGGAGTTGCTGCCCTGAACACATTTGTGGAATGAGTGAGGGGTGGGCGATGACTACCTGAGTGCATGAATCGGTGGCAGATGGCGTATGACACCAAAGCACAGGTCTAGCGCTGGGTCCGGTGCAGTCTGGTGTCATGGCGGTCATGTGAACTCGCTGAGTTCTGTATTATGAAGGGGGATGAGTAGTGCAGAGCCGGGATTTGAGCCTGGCTCCTCGCCCCTGCATCTCTGCTCATGCCTGGGAGGGCAGCTCTAGTGACTTAACACATGGCTTGGGGATCCCCCCCTCCACAAACAGGCACACAAGGCAGGCAAGCTCTTCTTTCCACAGGGCAAGGAAGCCAAGGGTCAGAGAGGTTAGTCCACTTGCCCAGGGTCACACAGCCTTAAGAGGCAGGGTTAAAACTGGCCCTGAATCTTTCTTGCTTTAGGTGTCAGCTCCTGCCACCATATCCTGGGGCAGGTAGAGGAGGAGGCTGGCCCAAGACTGTGCCCAACTTAACAAGGCACCGAGCTGCCAGTTCTACTAGACAGGGCGCCTCCCATCCTCCCAGGCCTCGAGAAGTGCCCAAGGCCAGAGCTCCACAGAAGGACCCTAGGAGCGCTGAGCAATGCTTCCTCAGTCTTTGCTAACCCAGCCCACTCTGAACCACCAAGGTTCACCCCCTCCTTTTAAGTGACCTGAAATTTCAAAGTAAACTGACATGCAGTACCAATTACCTAAGCAAGGCAGTGTGGCCACTTGAGAGCATGCTTATCTCACCCATGACCCCTCCCTCGTCCTCTAACAAATCCTCCAGGGTCTGTACACCATCAGCGGCCCTGGTTTCTGAGCCCCTATCCTCCAGGTGAGGCTCTGCTCAAGCACATCAGGGTGTGAAAGGGCAGATCAAGAGCTCTAACTGGAAATCCACATTTCTCCTTCGAGTACCCCTCTGCTATGAAACCCCCAAGTCAAAGATGCCTGCAGCTTGCCGCCTCCAATCGCTCCTGAGTAATTGCAGCCTTCACCCAGGTTGAAAATACCCCGTTGGGACCCTCCCTGTGGCCTCCCAAGCCCCCAGGAACATGGGTCCTCAGGACTGGGGCTATGGGTCTGGGAAACCAGTTGCCGTGGTAGAGCCCCGTTCTGATAATGAACAGCAGCGCTCATCTGGCAGGGCGGCTGCAGCGGCTCTATGGGACCAGGTCCGTCAGGCTGGCGCGCTGTGTGAATTGCCCTAAGCACTCAGCTGGACTGTGCCATCCCTGCCCTCTCCCCCAGCCACTTTTGGGGTCAGCGGCGGCAGCCGCCACACGATAGGAGTGGAGGAAGCCAGCTGCCCCTGTGAGAGGGCAGCTGAGGCCGCGGGGCTCCTTCCACTGCAGTGAGCAGGCCTGGCCCCGACCAGTCCACCCTGCCCCATCTACAAGGGGCTCCCAGGCCCTGTGAGCGCCCTTATTGCAGTGAGGCGATCTCAGGACAGGTCACCCTGCCCAGGGCCCTCCGCGGGTGACCCAACTGGCCACTCCCCGGGCGCAGCTGACACTCTGCTGCTGCCCCAGCGGAAGCCTCTGTTTACCCCTGTTGCCCTTCTCCCGGACTCAAGAACCACGCAGAGGGACGTTTGGATAGTGCTATTTATTGTTCTAGCACCCCTTCCTCCACCACGCCCAGGCCTGGGATAAACGGGCACCCGCCTCCTGCGGGGCTCTGCGGGGCACAGGGGCCACCTCTGCTACCCGGAATCCAGGAGGGGAAGGAACGACTCGAGCTCTAAGAAAGGACGGGACCCGGAAGCCGGAAAAAAAAAATGGATTGGGGTGGGCGGGGAGAGTCAAAAGGTGGGCTGAATAAAAGAAAACTCTAAAAGAGAAAAGGGCCCCTATATCCCTTCCCTCTCTGGGACCCTCTAAACCCAAAGGGCCTGGTTTCTCCATTCCTCGCAGCACCCCCACCCAGGACAACTGAGGAAAAGGAGGGAAAATGGCCTTCCACTTGAGGCCTGGTAGCCGCTCGACCTCTCCAGTTCTCTCCATTGTCTGTCTCCGGCTCGCAGGCCGAGAACCTAGGAAGGGCGGGCCAGGCTGAGGGGGGCAGAGTCGAGGCGGAGAAGTGAACTGGCCCTAATGCCCCCCAGTGCCCCACGTGGACGGCACGGGGACAGAGGAGGGCGTGGAGCTCGGGACGCCGCGGGGTCCATCGCACCCCATGCGCTTCTCCCTGGGTCTCTTGGTCTTGCACATGGTCGTTCCCGCCAAGCCCGAGGGGCCCTGCCCCCCCCCCCCGGGCCCCTCCCCTACCGGCCCTCCCCAGCGCGGCACTCGGGGCACCGCCCTCCCGCGGCCTCGTCGTCGTCGTCCTCCTCCTCCTCCCCCCCGGCCCGGTAGTAGCTCTGTCCGCAGCTGCTGCAGACCGAGGGCGCGCCCACGGCGTGGATCTTCTTGTGTCTCCGGAGCGCAGCGCCCTGCACGAAGCCCTCCCCGCACTCCACGCAGATGTGGGCCGGCTCCTCGCCCCCCGCCGCCCCGAGCCCGTCCCCGTGCTGGGCCCGCTGGTGCGCCAGGAGCCCGGCCCCGTGCCCGAAGCCCTTCCCGCACTCCAGACACACATACGGCTTGGGGGCCGGGGCGCGCCGCGACCGGGGCCCCGCGGCCTTGGCCCCTGCTCCCGCCATGGCTGCCGCGGCCGCCGCCCCCTCGCCCGGCGCGCCCACCACGATGATGCCCTCGCCGTCGCCCACCGGGATGGCGATCTCGCCGTCCGCCGCCACCGCTTCTTCGGGCCCCTTGGCCCGCCGGACGCTGGCCGCCAGCACCTTGGCCGCCACGCCGGGCCCCGACAGCTCCGGGTGCAGCCGCAGGTGACGCGCGAGGCTCTTAGGCTGGCTGAAGCCGCGGCCGCAGCGCGGGCACACGAAGGGCTTGAGGCCGCTGTGCGAGCGCCGGTGCTTGGCCAGGCTCTTGCTCTGCGTGAAGCTGCGGCCGCAGTCGGGGCAGGTGTAGGGCTTCTCGCCCGTGTGGATGCGCTGGTGCTGCATGAGGTTGGAGCTCCAGCTGAAGCGCTTGCCGCACTCCAGGCAGGCGTAGGGCTTCTCGCCCGTGTGGATGCGCCGGTGTTGCACCAGGTGTGAGCTCTGCGAGAAGGTCTTGCCGCAGTCGGCGCAGGCGTTGGGCCGCTCGCCGGTGTGCGTGCGCTGGTGCCGCGTCAGCTTGGACCAGTGGCTAAAGCTCTTGCCACACTCGTTGCAGATGTAGGGGGCGGGCGGCCGCGGCCGGGGAGGGGGGCCGGCTGGGGGCGCAGACTGGGGCGGGGACAGCTTGGTGGGAGGCCAGCTGGGGACGTCGTCGTCATCCATGATAAGGATGTCCACTGGAAGGCAAGAGGATAGGGGGACGTGAGTCAGAGAGGCAAGGTCTCCACTCCTGCCTCCGCTGCTACGCTGGCCTCCAGTGCCTCGCTCACCAGGGAGCCTTTCCAGGCTCCCCCTGGCGCGGGACCTGCCCTGGTGTCCTTAGAGCGTGCATCACTCCCTGCATTTTACTAAGTAGTTATTACCCGTCTCCCCAGCTAAAACCTCTGCTCTGTGAGAGTTAAGACCCTCAGTTTACCCCCAATCTCCAGAACAATGACTGCAGACACAGAAGGTCTGATCTGTAAACAAACAGTCAACTTAAGAGGCATGGGCGAGAGGCGGGATCCACGGAAGGCTCCCAGGAAAGGACCCCTGAAACCCAAAACACCAGCCTGGACGCCGAGGACAGAGCATGAGGAAGGCCCACGGGCAAAGGCTCCACTGGGCAGAGAGGCCGCAGGGCTGGGATGCAGCCCTGGACACCTGGACCTGAGCCAGGGAGTGGGTTTGGCACCCTGAAGACATGCCTGCCAGGGAGTGATGTGTCACATTCCGGCTCCAGGAGGACAATGCTGGCTGCAGACAGGGGGGAGCAGACAGGTAATGGGATTGGAGAGGAGCATGAAAGCCCCGCCTCCCAACCTGGAAGTAAAACCTGGCTCAACATGGCCTCTATTACAGAGGCTCTCGCCAGCCCCTGGGTGTGGGGGCTCCTGTCTGCTCAGTGAGGACAATTCGGGCACACAGGGCTTTGCCTACTCATCTTTACACTGAGGACACCCTTCCAGCAGCCAACGAGGCCGTTCACGCATCTGCACCAGGCCTGCCCTGGGGGATCTCCCAGGAGGGATGGGCTTGCCTCCTCCCCAGCTCATGCACTCCTGAGAAGGGTCCGTGTGCAGCTTCTACCTTTGCTCTCCCTTGGGGCCTGGTCCAGAGCAACAGAATCAGGTGGGAAGGACTCAGCAGGTGCATCTCTGACCCCCGTGAGCACCCCAGGTGCACCCCACAGGATTTTTTCAAAGCGTGAATCACAATTACAACATTCTCACTCCTGACCTTACTAGACTGTAAGCTCCTAAGTCTCTATCCCAACACCTGGCATGGTGCCCAGCACACAGAGCCCAAACACCATCCCAGATGCCACACTGGCAAACACGCAAGGAAGGGCCATGACGCCCCCCTGCGCTACACACTTCAGCGTCAGGTCCTCATAAGGTGGGAGCACGAAACTGAACCTTTACAAGGGAGAAACTGAGGCACTAGGGAGTCGAGTCACGGCCCACAGCTACACAATTGCAAAGTGGCAATGCCCAGAAGCGCATCAGTAGTCTGGGTCCAACAAACAGCCATCTACTGATAACTGCAGCCGCCCACCGCTAAATCTCCCACCCCACGTACAGCACACCCTACACGCTAAGGGAGTGCTCCACTAAGGGGGATCCTGCAAGCAGTAGCATCGGCACCACACAGAACATATTAAAAACATTTATGCACGGCCGGGAGCAGTGGCTCACGCCTGTAATCCCAGCACTTTGGGAGGCCGAGGCGGGTGGATCACTTTAGGTCAGGAGTTCAAGACTAAACTGGCCAACATGGCGAAACCCCGTCTCTATTAAAAATACAAAAATTAGCCAGGCGTGGTGGCGCATGCCTTTAGTTCCAGCTACTTGGAAGGCTGAGGAAGGAGAATGGCTTGAACCCGAGACGCAGAGGTTGCAGTGAGCCGAGATCACACCACTGCACTCCAGCCTGGGCGACAGAGAGAGACTCCATCTAAAAACAAAGCAAAACAAAAACGCTATGCTCAGGCCTCCCTCCAGATCCACTATATGAGAAAGTCCTGGGCCAGAGCCTGTGCTTCAGCAAGCCCTCCAGGTGATTCTGATGCCAGCTCCAGTGTGAGAATCACTATTCCAAGGCAGAGTATTTGAATATGGCTCTTGAATCACCTTCGGCAGAAGAAAAAACTCCAGGTGAAGTCAGGAAGGGGGGAACCTTTTGGAGAGATGGCATGGAGCCCACTGCATTGTCAACATTTTAAAATGTTGTACGTTATAAGCTCATTACTTAAAGATATAGAGAGAATTAAAAACAAACATCAAAGCTATTTGCCTCGAGGCGGTGTGACTGAAGGGGACAGAAAGGAACGGATAGGAAAGAGATTTGCTTGTCACCATAAACCGAGCCATACTATGTGAACCTTACAAGTGCTTCTCCCCCTTTAATTAAAATAATTGCTTTGTTTCCGAGGTTGTGAAGAAATAAAGTATAGCAATGCTGCCTGTGACTCAGCTATGAACAGCATTTACAGTCATGACGACATGAATTCTGAACACAAAATTTGTGACAGTGGCAGCTAAGATGGGGCACTGGGGCGGGCGTGCAGTGCGCAGAGAGTGGGGAGAGGATGTGGGAGCCATGTCCTCAACTCCCATTAGATTCGCAACTAGCAAAGCAATTGCGTGAGCTCTTTACCTAGAACCAGGG
Organism: Macaca mulatta; assembly: GCF_049350105.2. Classification (NCBI taxonomy): domain Eukaryota; kingdom Metazoa; phylum Chordata; class Mammalia; order Primates; family Cercopithecidae; genus Macaca; species Macaca mulatta. Next base: position 68,451,006 of record NC_133424.1, read on the forward strand.
AGATCCCCAAAGAGTGCATGGAGGCGCTCCTTCCTCTAGAGGCAAACTGGGAGTGGGGGAGGGCAGGAGGTGGGAGCTGCTTTCCGCTTTAGGCCGTAGGCGATTTGGCTTCTCTACAGGCATCTCTGCACTACTTTTTCTAAGTATGAGTTAAGCACTGTTAAATGGACAGGGTTTAATTACTTAAAAAGCAGGGCTCTTTTACATCCTGCAGATTCCTGGGCTCTGCGCAAACATTCCCGTGCTGCATCTCAGTAAGGCCCAGGAAACCGCGCTTCACAGGCACAGACTGGTTCTGACAAGACTTTCTGTCTGCACCACGCATGGGCCAAGATGGGCCCCTCCGCTTGCCGCAGCCGCAGCCAAAGCCGCAGCCGCAAAGCCAAAACCGAAGCCAAAGCCGAAACCGACGCCAAAGCCGAAGCCTCGCAGGAGCGATGAGGCTAACAGTTGTCTCCACCTCACAGCACCATCTTTAAAGGGATTCAGCGAATTCCCAGACAGAGAAGAGCACAGTGAGGAAGCATAAGGGTTCTCATTCAATTAAAAAAGTAAGAAACAATGAGGGCCGGGGCCACTCCGATGGTGGCAGCAGTTACCCTTGGGGGAGGGCAGTGTCCCCAGACGCCTGGCCCTGGGCTAAATGTGTTCTGTGGATTACCACATTTAATCCATGGCCAACACTATCACTGTCCTTCTCTAACTGAAGAACTCGGCTGAGGCCCCGAGGGCATGGGGGCGAAGGCGACCAACCCCTACGCCCCAGGCTCTAACCCTACGCCTCCTGCCCCATCTGCAGCACCACTACTCCAGGGAGTCCAAGTTTCTCTCCACCGGAGATAGTGTTTCTAGAGCAAAATCCGGAAATACTTTTTTTTTTTTTAAGATAAAATTCCTGAGTTCACGCTGATACTTCCCATAAAAATTCAGGACTACGGTGTTTAAAAGCATTTAGCCTTTTCTTTGTGACATCTGCACCTCCCTTCTGCCCCACGAAGAATCCTGGTTCTCAAGAACACACGGGATGACAGAACTGGAATATCCCACAGACACAAGGGGTGGCGGAACTGGGATACCCCACAGACCTAAGGGATGACGGAAGTGGAATATTCCATAGACCCAGGGGATGACGGGAGTGGGATACCCCATAGACACAGGGGATGACAGAGCTGGAATATCCTATAGACATGGGATGACGCAACTGGGATACCCCATAGACGCAGGGGGTGGCGGAAGTGGGATCCCCATAGACACGGGATAGCAGAACTGGAATCTATGGGGTGGCGGAAGTGAGATATTCCATACACAGGGGATGGCGGAAGTGGGCTATTCCACAGACACAGGGGATGGCGGAAGTGGGCTATTCCACAGACACAGGGGATGGCGGAAGTGGGCTATTCCACAGACACAGGGGATGGCGGAAGTGGGATATTCCACAGACACAGGGGATGGCGGAAGTGGGATATACCATAGACACAGGGGATAGCGGAAGTGGGCTATTCCACAGACACAGGGGATGGCGGAAGTGGGATATACCATTGACACAGGGGATGGCGGAAATGGGATAGCCCATAGACACAGGGGATGGCGGAAGTGGGATATTCCATAGACGCAGGAGATGGCGGAACTGGGATACCCTACATTGTGACCCTCTTGCTGGGTGCACACGCGATCTCAGGGTAACAATGCTACTGCTACCACTGCCAGGCACGGCTCCTGGATTGTGCTACACGAACCGTCCTCCTTCCCCTGTTTTCTCGGCTGCATCCCCTGCGTCATGTGCAGATCTTGGCCGACTGAGACGTGATCGGTGCTCAGTGAGACTGACCTGCTCACACCCTCCTCCCATCCCTCCTCTCTCTGGTCAGTTGTCTGAGGCTCATTCGCTTTTAGGTTCCTCGGAGGGCACAGAGGAATGGGGTTCACCGGGCTCTTGCTGGGTAGCCTGTCTGTGCCCTTCCCATCTGAAGGTCCCTTTTCCGTGAGTCATAATGCCATTTTCTCCTGGCATAAAGTGCTAAGTCCGAGCACAGTCGTGTTGACTTTCCAAGTCATCCACGCTTTCTGCCAGGAAGGATCGGTGACTTCCTTTGGAGTCCAGCGATTCTAACGCAACCGTGATTTGCTCTTTCAATGCGCAGCTTCCATGCTTTAAGGGGTGTTTCCTTGGCCGTGCGCGGTGGCTCAAGCCTGTAATCCCAGCACTTTGGGAGGCCGAGACGGGCGGATCACGAGGTCAGGAGATCGAGACCATCCTGGCTAACATGGTGAAACCCCGTCTCTACTAAAAAAATACAAAAAACTAGCCGGGCGAGGTGGCGGGCGTCTGTGGTCCCAGCTACTTGGGAGGCTGAGGCAGGAGAATGGCTAGACCCCGGGAGGCGGAGCTTGCAGTGAGCTGAGACCCAGCCACTGCACTCCAGCCTGGGCGACAGAGCAAGACTCCCTCTCAAAAAAAAAGGGGGGGGGTGTTTCCTTGAATTAGTTTTTAGTATCCACTCTGTTCTTTTGCTTTGGGTCTCTTCTTCAGGGACTCTGCCTATCCATATGTTGGATTTTCTTTTCTTAACCTGTTTCCTTTACTCTGTTTTAATCTTTTTTCATTTTATTTGAGGTGGAGTCTCACTTTGTCACCCAGACTGGAGTGCAGTGACATGATCTCGGCTCAATGCAACCTCTGCCTCCCAGGTTCAAGTGATTCTCATGCCTCAGCCTCCTGAGTAGCTGGGATTCCAGACGTGAGCCATCATACCCGTTTTTGTTTTGTTTTGTTTTTTGCATTTTCAGTAGAGGCAAGGTTTCATGTTGACCAGGCTGGTCTTGAACTCCTGCCCTCAAGTGATCCACCCGCCTTGGCCTCCCAAAGTGCTGGGATTACAGGCATGAGCCACAATACCTGGCTAATTTTGTGTGTGTGTGTGTGCTTTTAGTAGAGACAGGGTTTCTCCATGTTAGCCAGGCTGGTCTCAAGCTCCTGGCCTCAAGTGATCCACCAGCCCTGGCCTCCCAAAGTGCTGGGATTACAAGCGTGAGCCACCATGCCCAGCTTTTTTTTTTTCTCATTTTTAAATGATCCTCCTTTTTGCCTTCAATTTTTTAAGGAACGATGTTTTTATTCTTGAGTTCCTTCTACATTAGTCTTCATTTTGAAAGGTTTTTGTTCTTATTTCCAAATCTTTGCCAAGGCTGCCCCCTCGTTTCTGAGTTTGTGATTATTTTGTTCTTTCACATGTTGCACTGTCTCAGCTTGTCCAAAATCAGCGGCCCCCAACCTTTTTGGCACCAGGGACCGGTTTTGTGGAAGACAATTTTTCCACGGACAGGGTGGGGACGTAGTGGGAGATGGTTCAGGGATGAAACTGTTCCACCTCAGATCACCAGGCATTAGATTTTCATAAGGGACCAGGCTTGGTGGCTCACACCTATAATCCCAGCACTTTGGGAGGCCAAGGCAGGCAGATGACCTGAGGTCAGGAGTTTGATACCAGCCTGGCCAATGTGGTGAAACCCCATCTTAACTTAAAAAAAAATACAAAAATTAGCTGAATGTGGTATTGTGTGCCTGTAATCCCAACTAATTGGGAGGTTAAGGAAGGAGAATCACTTGAACCCGGGAGGTGGAGGTTGCAGAGAGCTGAGATCACACCATCACACTCCAGCCTGGGTGACAGAGCGAGACTCTGTCTCAAAAAATAAGATTCTCGTAAGAAGCACACAAGCTAGACCCCTCACGTGTGCAGTTCCCGCTCCTGTGAGAATCTCATGCCGCCGATGACCTGGCAGGAGGTGGAGTTCAGGCAGTAATGCTCGCTCGTGCTCCACTCACCTCCCCAAGTGTGGTCTGGTTCCTAACTGGCCACGGAGCAGTACCGGTACCAGGGACTGGGGACCCTGTACTAAATGATCTTGATCCCGTTAGGATGCACTTCTGGCCTGCCTGTCTGTAGAAATGCTATCCTGCTCCTTTTCTTTGTTATTATAATCACTTTTGGGAAGGCCGAACTCAATATTTTTTTCTGTTGCTCTATTTTATGTGTAAGTTTCCTTGAATTTCTGGGAGGAGGCTCGGTTCAGGGTAGCTGCTCTAACTTCTCAGAGGTTCTCACACAGCAGGTAAAAAAACGCAGCAACCAGCCTGCGCAGGGGCACATGCTACAGCCGCTGTCCCCGCTGTCATCAGCACCTTCTCCTGTCTTCCTCTGTTGCCAAGGATGGGGGCCCTGCTCGATTCTGATTCCTCACATGAGGTTCTGCCCTGCACAGCACTTCACCTGGTTGCTTCGAGAGCTGCAGGACCTGCGCTGCCCCAGCCCCTTTTGGGCCTTCCCACCAGCCTCTCTCCCCACTACCCTGGTTTGGACAAAACAGTTCCTACTTCAGCTGCTGGTCCTAAAGTGACCCCGACTCCCCTGCCCAGCTTGGCAGTGAAGACCTGGAGGCTGTTTGTGGCTCTCCTGTGCTTCCCTCCTCCCGGTCAGATGCTAATACCACAGGGGCCTCTATGGTTTATCGTCATCCTACTGTATTTTGGAACTCATGGGGGTACCTTAGGACCTCGTAACTTTGCAACTGTGGTCCAGGGGACTTGAGTTTTGCTACCTGGTTGCTGTGTTTTTACGTAGCGATACAGGAGACTCAAGGGCCATGCTGCGGCTGCTCTGCTGTCACCCAAGACTCGGAAGTGTCGTCTGGCCGGGCATGGTGGCTCACACCTGTAGTCCCAACTACTCAGGAGGCCAAAGCAGGAGGTTAACTTGAGCCCAGGAAATTGAGACCAGCCTGGGCAACATAGTGAGATCCCATCTCTTAAAAAAAAAAAAAAAAAACTAGCTGGGTGGGGTAGTGTGTGCCTGGAGTCCCCAGCTACGCAGGAGGCTGAGGTGGGAGGACAGCCTGAGCCCAGAGCGTCAAGGCTGCAGTGAGCAGAGATGGCACCACTGCACTCCAGCCTCAGCGACAGAGTGAGGCTGTCTCCAAAAAATAAAAAGACATAGGCTGAGCACGATGGCTCACGCCTGTAATCCCAACACTTTGGAAGGCCAAGGTGGGCAGATCACGAGGTCAAGAGTTTAAGACCAGCCTGACCAACATGGTGAAACCCCGTTTCTACTAAAAATACAAAAATTAGCCGGGCATGTTGGCAGGTGCCTGTAATCCCAGCTACTCAGGAGGCTGAGGCAGGAGAATCACTTGAATCCGGGAGGCAGAGGTTGCAGTGAGCCGAGATCGTGCCACTGCACTCCAGCCTAGGCAATAGAGTGAGACTCTGTCTCAAAAAATAAATAAATAAATAAAAATAAAATGAAATGAAAAGAGAAGAGGGCGTGCTGAAACATGGAGCCCGTGCTCACCCGAGGGCGGCCAGAACCCCAGCTCCCAGACACCGGCTGAGGCTTTCCTGCCGGCACTGCTCCCACCTCAGAAGCAGAATGTCTACTTTGTTATCTGAATAGCTCTGAGGCTGCCTGAGCTGTCGCTGCCCGGTCCCACACCCCTCACCCACTCAACATCAGGAACTCAATCAAGGGTCATCAGGAGAAAAGGCCCCAGGAAGCAGGTTGGAAAGTGCCGCTCAGCCTAGAGCCATAGGTCTCACCCTCCTGAGATCTTCAGGAGACCCCGGCCTCAGCCTGCAGGAGGCTGCACGCCACCCACCAGCCCCCAGCTCTACGGCCCAGGCAGGTGTCTCGGCCCCTCTTTCCCCAGCACCCAGACCTCATGGGGGTTTGTGCAAATTCAACAAGATAACCACCTAAGGAGGCTGCGCTGACTGCGGACACACAGGACGCGATTACGAAGCACTGGCTGACTGCGGACACACAGGATGCGGGCACACAGGACGCGATTACGAAGCACTGGCTGACTGCGGGCACGCAGGACGTGATTACGAAGCACTGGCTGACTGCGGACACACAGGATGCGGGCACACAGGACGCGATTATGAAGCACTGGCTGACTGCGGGCACACAGACTGCGGGCACACAGGACGCGATTACGAAGCACTGGTTGACTGCGGGCACACAGGACGCGATTATGAAGCACTGGCTGACTGCGGGCACACAGGACGCGATTATGAAGCACTGGTCGTTATTCCTAACAGTATTAGCTCAGAGGATCTGAACACACACCCAGAAATATCCAAATACAGAAAAAAATCACAAAATTTCTACGGTTTCAAAAATGCCCCCATTCAATCTATCTAACCAGAAAGAACACTGGCTTTGTGGCTCTTTCCAATCTCACATGCAGTTCTTCACCACGCCGTATGTGGGAAACGCCGTATGTGGGAAACGCCGTGCCGTGGACTTCGCACCCAACCACAGGCCATGACTCGCGTCTCCACTGCGGGCCTCAGCCCAGCAGGCAGTCGGATGGACTGCGTGGACGGCGGCCAGCATGTAAATGAAACAGAATGGAGGCGGGAGGAGGAAACACCGCACGTGCTGCTAGCACAGGAAGAACTGTCCTGTGGCACTTTCATTTTGGTCCCCTATAAATTCATGTTTCTTTTTATCTGGCTGTGTTCCTGCGTGCAGGCACGGGGCGAGGGGTAAACTACTCCGGGCCTCGACTGCAAAGGCACTGCAGAGCCAGTTTAGTAAAACGGAGGAAGCCGAGTTCCCAGGGGCAAAGCCACCGGGCGCAGGGGACACACAGCACCCTGCTGTGCCTCTCAGGGGCCTTCCGGTCATCAGCAGGGGCAACCCTAATGCAGTGACCTCCAGGAAGAGACGGGGTAGGGAGGTTCAAACCTTCGGAATTTCGGGGGGTTTGGGGGAGAAGGGGCGTGGAGACTTCTGTTCAGACAACCTCATGCTGAAGCCCAGCGCGCTGAGCCCAGCAAGGGCACCCCCAGTCAGCACCCGAGGCCACACCCCCTGACCCAGGTCTCCAGAGACACTGAGGCAAAGCCATGGGCCTGGAGGAAGGAGCCCGGGGCCCAAACAGCTCCATGGAAGGAACACGTGCCAGGGGTTCCAGGCCGCCGCTCTCCCCACAACAGACACAGAAAGCCTCCCACAGGGACACCTCCTCTGAACAGGGCACACGGCCGGGGGCTACCCACAGTCCAATTCCTTTCCCTCTCACAAGAAGGTCGCGAGTGTGGGCTGCCTGGGATTCCTGTGGGTCGTGGGGACTCACCTGCCCGGGCCAGTGAGGCCTGCCTGGGAGCTTCAGAACCCACTCTCTTCTCACACTCCTCAGAAGGAGAGGCCCAAGGACAGGCAACCCCATGCCGCAGGGTGATGCTGCCTGGGTGATATGGGGGTGCCAGAGAGAAGAGGCACAGCAGGACACTGCCGGAGCTTCCTGGGGACCCACCGCCTGGGGTTGAGGCACTGCCTTGCTGTGGCCAGGATATCACAGTGAGGGGCCTGGGGCCCTGAGCCCAGAGATAAGCGGCTCTCAGGAGAGAGGCCGCCCTGGATCTGTCCGGCCTACAGGCTGGCTGCCTGAGAACATATCGAGTCCTTCTGGGCTAGGGCCAGTGCTGTCTGGGTTCCCTGTTAACAGCAGCTGAGAGCGTCCCCACTGCCCCGTGGCTTCCCAGGGCTCTCGAGCCACACTACCACATCCCCTGCAATGCAGCCCAAAGCCCCTTCCTCCGTGAACGAAGCTTCACCTGGCCCCCGAGACAGGACCCTCCGGTTAAACAGTCTGCACCCTGAGCGGCCTGCACACCCCAGGGAGTGATCTCCAGGAAGCTGAAGGACAAGCACACAGGGGAGGGGACACGGGGACACTTCTGCTGAGACGGCATCTCCTGGAGCAGAGAGCTGGTGGAAGGGGACAGAAAAGGGGAGTCACGCCAGGCACAGTGGCTCACGCCTGTAATCCCAGCACCGGGAGGCCGAGGCGGGCAGATCACCTGAGGTCAGGAGTTCGAGACCAGCCTAGGCAACACGGTGAAACCCGTCTCTACTAAAAATACAAAAATTAGGCAGGCGTGGTGGCGGGCGCCTATAATCCCAGCTACTCAGGAGGCTGAGGCAGGCGAGTCGCTTGAACCAAGGAGGTGGAGGTTGCGGTGAGCCGAGATCACACCACTGCACTCCAGCCTGGGTGACAGAGCGAGATTCTGTCTCAAAAAAAAAAAAAAGAGAAAGTGCGAGTCACACAACACCGTCTGGGGAAGAAAACTGTAGCAGGGCCACGCGGGCTGGGGGCTGTGTCGGGGGCCGCGTCAGGGGCCCGAGACCAGCTGGGAGGCGGACGGGGCGATGGCACACAGGGCTGCAAGGCTGGGCAGGCGGCGGGTTCTCAGTCCCATCAAGCCAGGACACCTTCACAGGGTTCTGGGCATGGCACCGGGATCTCGCCTCCTCCCCTAGAGGCTCAGGAGGGGACAAGGGTAGGGACAGAGGTCGCGGGAAGGCCAGCGCTGTGACTGTAAGGCCACAAGGCTGGGGTCACAGTGGGGAGAAGCGACCACACTCGGGATGTATTCCCAGAGCAGGTGCCAGGACACACGGAAGTCAGGAGCTGAGGAAGGGTCCACACGGCGTCTACCCGAAGGCCTGCAGCCCGGCTCGGGGGGCAACCCCCTCTTTGGCACTCCAACCAGCATCTCCCGTCTCCAGCACAGGACATGGACACCCTGCCCCACGCCCCAGCACTGCAGGGTTGGGGTCGGCATGGGGCAGCCACGCTGGACGCCTCCTGCCGCTGGTTCTCTCTGCCTCTTTCTCAACCTTCCCTAGGCCACTCCTCACATGCAAGACAGAGAAAGTTGCGCTGGTTACCTCCTCCCTATCCAAGGACCCCACAAGGTAGGCTGAGGGCCTGGACACTGATTCCACAGAAGAGGCTGGGGCCAGGTGGGCTGGAAGCCCTGCTGGTTCCCTTCTCTCCGCCTGCCGGGCACGCTCCCCTGCCTCTCCAGGGCACACTCCTCTCCAGATGCCTGCCCCATGGGCCCCCATATCCCTCAGCAAGAGGCCAGAGAAAAAGGGCCCACATACACTATGGCCAGGCCAACCCCCGCCATTCCCCCCGACAACGTCTGTCACTGTCACATCGTAGGAGGGACACGTGTAGGCGGGACCCCACACGGGAGTTACCCGGACGCCAGAGCAGCTTGGGAGCGTGCGCAGCCCATCCTCGATGAGCGAGGGCGTCACACGGGGGTGATGCTCCAGAGACGGCACCAAGCGCAGGCCCTCCCCGGAGCCAGCTGCCCAGCGGGGAACAGCACTCCCACAGACACAGGGCCGGTGGGGAGCGGGACAGCGGGCTGGACAAGGGGACCTGAGACCTACTCTCTACAAAGAGGGGGAGTTTACGAGTGACTTGTAAAATTAAAGATGAACTTACTCAAAGACAAGCATTCTGGAGACCACAGGCTATTTTAACAAGGACTGGGGGCTAGATTAGACGATGGTCCTAAAAAATGACATGTTGTTAGGTAAGATCAGCTTCCTGTAGGGTTTTTTTTTTTAAGGAGTCCTTACATGTTGGAGAATTTACAGACACAATGACGTGATGGATACGTTCTCTATGACACTGTGGAAAAAGAATCACAGTGGGCAGAAAGGGACTGGCAGTGCCCTTCGCTGGCACAGGAAGAGGGACTCATCACACTACGTCCACACGCTCGAGATTTCCACAGAATTTTCAAAAAGGTTCAAAGGCCCAGGGCGTATGCGAGGGAGAAGGCGGGGGCAGGCCTGGAGGGCTGTGGCGGTGCGGGTCGGCGCCCACCCACTGAGGCTCGGGGCAGCCTGGGGCCGGGGTGTGTGCCCCCCGGGCATGCCGTCCTGCCAACACACTCAAAACCCCCATCCCAGTTTCTCCCCCGGAACCAGGGCTGCCACAGCCCCACGCAGAGGGAGCTTCTGCTCATACTCCATCCACGGATCTCAGAAATCACTGAAAAAAGGGCTGAGGTGCTTTACAAAATCGATCCCACACTTCACCCCGGTCCTTCTCTGGGACGACTCGGCTACGCTGGCCTGGGCTGGCGAGCTCTGCCACATTTCTACATCGAGCCTCACCGGTGCGCCCGTGCATTCCCGTGTGGACTGTGGCTCTGTGGTATCTGTGAGGCCTGCAGCCTGCTAGACGCACAGCATTTCCTCTCTGGCCCTCTGCAGAAAAGGTCTGCTGAGCCCGGGCCAGCGTGGGGCCAGCGGGGGGCCTGGGACCTGGGGCCTGCCATGCAGACACAGCAATGAGAGAAGCTGCCGCACCTTATTCCTCAGGTCTGAGGCAGGCACGCAGCCTCCAGGAGGGGAGGGAGGCCGTGAGGTGTCAGGGGCCACTGTGGGGTCACCATGGGGCCTCGGCAACCAAACCCAGGCCCCACGTAGCCCACAAATGAGTTTTGCTCAACCCCAATAATGCTTTATTAAACAAACGAAATACGTTGTCAGTGTCCAAAGAGTGAAGGATTTCACCTAAAAACCCACACTGACAGCTCTCCCTGAAAAGTCAGCGTCAGCCTGTGGGCTCCCTGCGCTCCTGTGCCACCCTGTCTAAGGAGTTTCTGCCAGGGAGTGTCACAGGGCCGCCTGGAATCACAGCAGAGGGTCCAGGATGTGGAGGCGGGGCTGTGGGGAGAGCAACGGGGCACCCTCAACAGACGGGGGTGCTGCCCAGGCTGGAAGGGCAAGGACAGAGGAAGTCAGGCAGAGAAGGCGACCCCCGGGGTCCCCAAAATCGTTCAGCAGAAAGGAAACTTGGAGCCACAACCCCAGCCCCTCCCTCTACAGCCAGGAGTGCAGAGCCCAGGGGGGGAGGGGAGGCCAGGGTCGGGGATCCCAGGGCCCCAGGAAGGGAAAACAGGAAAGGGGGGTTTCCTCCCACCCAAAGGCAAAGGAAGCCAGTGTCAGGTGGGAGGCAGTGGGGCCGGAAGCCAGCGTCAGGTGGGAGGCAGTGGGGCCGGAAGCCAGGGTCACGTGGGAGGCAGTGAGGCCGGAAGCCAGGGTCACGTGGGAGGCAGTGGGGGCCGGAAGCCAGGGTCACGTGGGAGGCAGTGAGGCCGGAAGCCAGGGTCAGGTGGGAGGCAGTGGGGCCGGAAGCCAGGGTCAGGTGGCAGTGGGGCCAGAAGCCAGGGTCAGGTGGCAGTGGGGCCGGAAGCCAGGGTCAGGTGGGAGGCAGTGGGGCCGGAAGCCAGGGTCAGGTGGCAGTGGGGCCGGAAGCCAGCGTCAGGTGGGAGGCAGTGGGGCCGGCCGGGACGGACTCGGGCCACTCACCTGGGTTCTCGTGACTCGCCATCTGCTGGTCTTCAGAATCCAGCGGCCCCGGAGACCAGGCTTCTTCCCGCAGCTCCATGTCCGGTCCCTGTTAGAAGGGACAAGACAGAAGGACCGAGTTTATGGGGTGCCAGGCTGCACGGAGGGCCCTGCAGGGACCGGCGTGGCAGGTACAGCGCCCGGCAGACAAGGCACATGGCGCCTACCCCGGGACACCAAGAACTGGCCTGGAGCTAGCCTGGCTGCTCCCCACTGCAGGGGCCGGCCAAGGCCACACACAGCTGCAGGAAGAACTCCAGGACCCACACGGGCTACAACCACCACCGGCGCCCATCGCAGCCCCACCACTCCCCAGCTGGACCCGGGGTGAACAACCCCACCTCCACGCCGCAGCTTCCTCACTGGCAAGACGGAGAACATGTTACTGTCAAGTGTGCACAAGACAGTGTACGTGTGATGCTCGTGCCAAACGGACTGGAGTCCCCACACCCCTGGCAGACACTGACCCATCACATCAGAAACAGGGCAGCAGGTGCCTGAGGGTCTCCACACGTGACACTCCCAACCCGTGCCACACCCACCATCAGGGTCTCCACACACCACCAACCAATGCCACGCACTGTGAGGGGCTCTACACACACCACCAACCCGTGCCACACGCACTGTCAGGGTCTGTACGCACGACACCAACCCGTGCCACGCACTGTGAGGGTCTCTACACACACCACCGACCCATGCCACACGCACTGTCAGGGTCTCTACGCACACCACCAACCCGTGCCACACAGCAGGAGGGTCTCTACACACACCACCGACCTGTGCCACGCACACACGCAGCTAAAGCGGACACCAGAGCCTTTGCCACGCGCCCGAGTTGTTGAAGGGTTCATACCCTGATCTCTCTTTTAAAACATGCTCCCTGGCTGGTTGCGGTGGCTCTACCTGTAATCCCAGCACTGAGAGGCCAAAGCAGGTGGATCACTGGAGGTCGGGAGTTCGAGACCAGCATGGCCAACATGGTGAAACCCCATCTCTACTAAAACACAAAAATTAGCCGGGCGTGGTGGCAGGGGTCTGTAATCCCACCTACTCGGGAGGCTAAGGCAGGGGAATTGCTTAAACCCGGGAGGCAGAGGTTGCAGTGACCAGAGATCACACTCCAGCCTGGGCGACAGAGCAAGACTTTGTCTCAAAAATTAAATTTAAAATAAAATAAAATAAAAAAATAAAATGAAGCAGGCTCTGAGGCAGCCCTCCCAGCCCTCCCCCACCCTCCTGCAGGCGCGGCGGGCACCTGAACCCTCACACAGATCAGGGAAGGGCAGGGCCGCCAGGTGGAGCTGTGGCAAACGTGCCCTCCCTGCTTTCCGCGCGCTGGGGTTTCATAAACCAGGAGCGGCTCAGCTAAACTCCATGGGGCGGACACAGGGCTGCCAACTTCCACAGCCAAATAAGGGCAATTTAAAAAAAGTCCTGCCGGCCGAGTACAGCGGTGTTTACAACCAACCGCCAGTTACGGATCTCTTTGTTCCTTCTCCACGCCAACGGCTTCACTCGACGAGCCTTAAAACAAAAAAACCTCCTACCTTCCACAGTAGAGATTTGGGGCTGGGCTCCCCGAATCCCCCGGCACCTGCAGGAGGCACGGGCTGTAGCCACCTGGCTTCTTGGGGGAAGCCTCCAGCAGGAGCCACAAGAAACCTGCCAGAGGAGGCACGGCCTCCCACCGCCGGACCAGCGCTCACACCCCAGGGCCCACATTTTTATTAAAACAGCTTCACTGAGACGCGATTCCCCCTCCCACAACATTTCCCATGTAAAGTGTACGACGCAATGATATTTAGTATAATCAGTTTCGCAACCATCACCACAATCAACTTTACAACCACCTCAAAAAGCCCACGAGCCCACGACAGTCACCACGCATTCCCCCGGCCGGGCCCTGCAGCCTCTCAACTCCTTTCTGTCCCTCGGGACTCGCTGCCGCGTGCTCTGCCCGGAGAGGGGCCGCATCTGTCCTGCGTTTGGCTCTTCCACACAGTATGGTGCGGCGGCGCGCGGCTCCTCTCTCGGGCTGAACCCACTCCACTGTACGGCGGCCACAGTGGTCCACACACCCACCCATCGCTGGCAGACAACTGTGGGCTGCGTCCACGTTAGGCCTTGTGAATACTCCAGCTTCAATGCCAGCGTCCTTCCATTTATTCCTGTGGACGTTCGCGTTCCTCTCGCTCGGAAGGAGAGGCCTGCCGCGGGCCCCAGCTCCTCCTCGAGCCTTCAATTCTGTGTCTCATCGGAGCTGCATACTGAGGTGGAGGCGGGCACAACGCTCGTCCAACCATTAGCAAGCCCATTCCCCAGCCATCTGGCCCCAGTCCCTGGTGTGACCTCACTCCCAGGTGGGGAGGACTCCTGGTGAGGCACAGTAGCCACCTGCCCTGTCTACCAACAACCTCAACACTGGAAGAGAAACCCAGGCCAGGCCCCCTTGGGCTGAATGCGCTCCGCTCTGAAGAAACCTCCTCTGGTTTCTTCCAGCACCTCATTCCAGGCCGGGGTCTGCAGGCCAGCAGGCGGGAACGGCGGCGTCCAGCACCTCATTCCAGGCCGGGGTCTGCAGGCCAGCAGGCGGGAACGGCGGCATCCAGCACCTCATTCCAGGCCGGGATCTGCAGACCAGCAGGCGGGAACAAAGTACCTCCTTGGCACAACCCACCTGAACCAATTTTCCCGAGTCCCTCCAGTGACAAGAAGTTCACCACTATCCAGGCACAGAAGGGAGCCAGCCCCACGGCAGGGTGCTGTCAACCCACCCTCAGGAAGGGCACGAGAGTGAGGAGAACTCAGGATGTGCCTGTTTAAATAAACTCACGTGCACAGATATGCCGTGCGGGTCACTTGGCGGCCCCTGGCCACCCCACCCCACAGTTCCAGGTACTGCTCTAAACGGCTCACGAACTGTGAGTGGACTGGGGTCCATGACAGCCCTCTGGGTAGGTCTGACTGCTGTCGCCATTATGCAGATGAGGAAACAGAGGCCCAAGGTCTGTCTGCGGGGAAGGGGAGAAAGGAAAGGCTGGAGGGGGGTACAGAGACACAGTTTACATACAGACCATCAGGCCCCACGTCTATGTCCAGAACCACCCACCACTACGCTCGCCTCGGACACTGTGTATTCAAATCCCACACGGGAACACACAGGCCGCGCTCTCCAGGGTCCTCATTACTGAGCACCTGTGAGGACCAGAAGACACAGGGTCACCGGGAGACACGGGGTCACCTGAAGACATGAGGGTCACCGGGAGACAATGGGGTCACCGGGAGAAACAAGAGTCACCAGGAGGGACGAGCGTCACCGGGAGAAATGGGGTCACTGGGAGACACAGGGTCACCGGGAGACAATGGGGTCACTGGGAGAAACAAGAGTCACCAGGAGGGACGAGGGTCACCGGGAGACATGGGGTCACCGGGAGACACAGGGTCACCGGGAGACAATGGGGTCACCGGGAGACAATGGGGTCACTGGGAGAAACAAGAGTCACCAGGAGACATGGGGTCACCGGGAGGGACGAGGGTCACCGGGAGACACAGGGTCACTGGGAGACAATGGGGTCACCAGGAGAAACAAGAGTCCCCAGGAGACATGAGGTCACTGGGAGGGACGAGGGTCACCGGGAGACATGGGGTCACTGGGAGAAACAAGAGTCACCAGGAGACATGGGGTCACCGGGAGGGACGAGGGTCACCGGGAGACACAGGGTCACTGGGAGACACAGGGTCACTGGGAGACAATGGGGTCACTGGGAGAAACAAGAGTCCCCAGGAGACATGAGGTCACTGGGAGGGACGAGGGTCACCGGGAGACATGGGGTCACCGGGAGAAACAAGAGTCACCAGGAGACATGGGGTCACCGGGAGGGACGAGGGTCACCAGGAGACACGGGGTCACCGGGAGACACAGGGTCACTGGGAGACAATGGGGTCACTGGGAGAAACAAGAGTCACCAGGAGACATGGGGTCACCGGGAGGGACGAGGGTCACCGGGAGAAACAAGAGTCACCAGGAGACATGAGGTCACTGGGAGGGACAAGGGTCACTGGGAGGCACAGGGTCTCCAGGAGACAATGGGGTCACTGGGAGAAACAAGAGTCACCAGGAGACATGGGGTCACCGGGAGGGACGAGGGTCACTGGGAGACATGGAGTCCCCAGGAGACATGAGGTCACTGGGAGGGACAAGGGTCACTGGGAGGCACAGGGTCCCCAGGAGACAATGGGGTCATTGGGAGAAACAAGAGTCACCAGGAGACACGGGGTCACCAGGAGAAATAAGGGTCACCAGGAGGGCCGAGGTCTGGCCCCCAAGGTTCACAGACAGCAGGAAGGAAGCACACAAGGAGGGGGTTCTGGGGGGAGAAAGGGACAGGCAGCTCTGCTGGGGAGGCTGGGGTGGGCCCTCAGAAAGAAGGCACCCCAAGAGCAGGCCCTGGATGGGCAGCGTGGAGGGGAGGGGGCAGGCAGCCGCTCGAAGGCCGGGCATACTGGGGGCTGCGGGAGAGGCTGCAGGGGTGTGGGGCGGTTCCTGCCGGGAGGACTGCGGGCCATCTGAAGCACAGGGGTCCCTTAGAGGTGGACACTGTTCTGACGCTTATCTTATGGATGCGGAACACGAGGCCGGCAGGGCCAGACCCTTGGGTCCCCCACAACACGTGAAGGGCAGCACCGGCGGCGGCAGCCAGCAGTGTCTGTGCAGGGCATGGAGCCACGGGGACTCCCAGGAGACTCAGCTCCAGAAGTGGGAGGCACTGAAGGCAGCCCTGCCAGGAGCTGCCACTCCCTGCTCTCTCCACCCCACCTCTGCCCAGTGCTCCCTCCACCCCACCTCTGCCCAGCGCTCCCCGGCTCCCTCCACCCGGCCCCTGCCCAGCGCTCCCCGGCTCCCTCCACCGGGCCCCTGCCCAGTGCCTCCAGTTCCCTCCACCCGGCCCCTGCCCAGTGCCTCCAGCTCCCTCCACTCAGCCCCTGCCCAGCGCTCCCCGGCTCCCTCCACCCCGCCCCTGCCCAGTGCCTCCAGTTCCCTCCACCTCGCCCCTGCCCAGTGCCTCCAGCTCCCTCCACTCAGCCCCTGCCCAGCGCTCCCCGGCTCCCTCCACCCCGCCCCTGCCCAGTGCCTCCAGCTCCCTCCACCCGGCCCCTGCCCAGCGCTCCCCGGCTCCCTCCACCTAGCCCCTGCCCAGTGCCTCCAGCTCGCTCCACCCGGCCCCTGCCCAGTGCCTCCAGCTCCCTCCACTCAGCCCCTGCCCAGTGCCTCCAGCTCCCTCCACCTAGCCCCTGCCCAGTGCCTCCAGCTCCCTCCACCTAGCCCCTGCCCAGTGCCTCCAGCTCCCTCCACCTAGCCCCTGCCCAGTGCCTCCAGCTCCCTCCACTCAGCCCCTGCCCAGCGCTCCCCGGCTCCCTTCACCCTGACCCTGCCCACAGCTCCCCGGCTCCTACCACCCCGCCCCTGCCCAGCGCTCCCCGGCTCCCTCCACCCCGCCCCTGCCCAGCGCTCCCCGGCTCCCTCCACCCCGCCCCTGCCCAGCGCTCCCCGGCTCCCTCCACCCCGCCCCTGCCCAGAGCTCTCCTCTGGTCCTCCCAGCTGCCTCCTCTGGACTCCAGGTGAGGGCCACCTCCTCAGGGTCCCCACCTGCTCCACCCACCTGCCTTTCTCTTCCTAATGCCTGCTACTCTGCCACTCTCTGTCTCTGCTTAGCTGGCCTGTCCTCCCAGCACCCATGTCCCTAGCACCCAGGGCAGCACCAGGCACAGGTGGGTGTGCACCCAAACAGATGGGTCCGGGCAAAGCACAGGCTTGAGACCAGACAGCAAATCCCAACACTCAGACCCTCCCCAGACCCGTCTCAGGAAGAGGCGAGACCCACGCGGAAGGACAGGCAGACCTCCCCTCAGACAGACCCCCTTGGGCTTTGGGTCCCTCGGATGGAAGAGTTCAGGCTAAACTGCCGTGAACGTGCTTGCAGCCCGACCAGGCTAGCTCTACCTCTCCACAGGCGACCGACAGGAAAGCCCAAATCTCAGGAAACGCTTCTTGCAGAGACAGCCTCCAGCACAGCGAGGTTCCGAATGGGGAGGAACCTATGAGAACCATGCCGGGGACCCCTCCTCCACGGAGCCAGCCAGGGAATGAAGGCTGGCACCCCTCCCACACCCAGCATCAAGAGTGAGAGTGATCTCAACGTTTTTCTTATATTCGTTTTCCTAATATTTTAATAACAGGTAATTATGCCTGTATTAAGGGAAAAGCCTAAAGGGGTGTTTTGGACAGTGGCTGGGGTGACGCGTCGGAACTGGTAGATGGCTGGGTGCTGGGGGGCCGGCGGTGAAGGCCACGGCACAGAACAGGCCGCCCCAGTGCAGCCCCAAAGGCACGGGGGCAGCAGCAGACACAAGAAGGGTGCTCTGGCCTCCCCTGTTCCCCCTGAAAGCAGATGAAACCCCACATGAAGCACGACTTCCCCGTAGACAGAGAGGACGTCCTTGTCACCAGCACCAGGGGCTGAGGCTGAGCGACAGCTGCACACACCAACCCTTATCTCCCTCAGCCTCCCCAAGGATTTCAGTGACTTTTTCACAGTCGCTGTTCTTTGGCATAGAAGCCCTCAGGCCTAACCGCTTGGAGAGGCCTTCCCTTTCTCAAGTCTCCCATGTACCTGTAAAAATAACATTCCCGGCCGGGCGCGGGGGCTCACGCCTGTAATCCCGGCACTCTGGGAGGCCGAGGCGGGCGGATCATGAAGTCAGGAGATCGGGACCATCCTGGCTAACACGGTGAAACCCCGTCTCCACTAAAAATACAAAAAACTAGCCGGGCGAGGTGGCGGGCGCCTGTAGTCCCAGCTACCCGAGAGGGTGAGGCAGGAGAATGGCGGGAACCCGGGAGGCGGAGCTTGCAGCGAGCCGAGATTGCGCCACTGCACTGCAGCCTGGACGACAGAGCGAGACTCTGTCTCAAAAAAATAAATAAAATAAAATAACATTCGTAAGCTTTTCCCCTGTTTTTCTGTTTTATGTCAACCTAATTCTGACTCTGCCAGAGACCCAGGGAGGGGAGCCACTGCGCCCAGCCTAATGTTCAGGAATTACATACTGGTGATGATTTAATATATTCACAACTTTGTGAATACATTAAAAACCAGTGAATTGTACACCGTAAAAAAGCAAATGTTGGCCGGGCACGGTGGCTCATGCCTGTAATCCTAACACTTTGGGAGGCCGAGGCAGGCAGATCACGAGGTCAGAAGTTCGAGACCAGCCTGGCCAATATGGTGAAATCCTGTCTCTACTAATAATACAAAACTTAGCCGGGTGTGGTGGCTGGTGCCTGTAGTCCCAGTTACCCGGGGGGGCTGAGGCAGGAGAATCGCTTGAACCCTGGAGGCAGAGGATGCGGTGAGCTGAGATCACGCCACTGCACTCCGGCCTGGGTGACAGAGCGAGACTCCGTCTCAAAAATAAAAAAGAAAAAAAGAAATGAAATGTTGTAATACGTTAATTGTACCTCTATTAGAAAGTAAACAAACTTAAAAATTGTACAGGCTTTCTAATTACAACACTCTAAACATTAAAAATGCATAAGAATCAGCACTGTAGCAAAAGTTAAAAAAAAAAAAACAAAAAGTACAAGAAAAAAAGGGAAGAGAGCAGTTTGCAACCAGGGGCCGAGGAGGTGGCGGAGCTGCTCCTCACCTCCTCTTCTCGGCTGAAACCTGTTTGCCAAGTGGTGATAACGTCCTTCCAGTGAAGCTCTATCGCATAACTCAATAAAAGCAGGGACTTCCCAGCTCAGCGCCTTCCCCTGGCCTCCACCTCGGGCCAGCTTCCTGCAGGGCCAAGGCCTTGACCAGGCTGTGCATGGGGGAGGTGGGAGAGTCCGCCCGCCACACCCCTCCTCTCCACCGCGCAGTGGCCCGCCCAGAGGCCAGCAGAGATCACCTCTCACTCAGCAGGGATCTGCTGCCAGCCAGGCCCACGCTGCCCAGAATGGGCACTGCAGCCCTAGGCACATGGCATGAGTCCTGCCATGGTGATAGCCGGACGGGGGGCGGAGGTGAGGCAGCCTACAGACGTGGAGGGGCTGACCCTGTGTGGGGGGCGCTGGCCCTTAAACTGCCCTCCAGATACTAATGCCTTTTACAAGTTCCAATGGTCACACTTCAAACAGACAGCCATACACCTACATCGAGAGTAGCCTTCATTTCCCCTCTTGGTTCACAAAGCCTAAAGTATTTACTATCTGGCCCACTGCAGAGAAAGTTTGCTGACCCCGACGTAAAGGAATGAGGGTGCCAGGGTTTGGGGCACACTTTCCAGGCCACGGAGCCGCAGCAGGGGGGCTGAGCACCTGG
Organism: Macaca mulatta; assembly: GCF_049350105.2. Classification (NCBI taxonomy): domain Eukaryota; kingdom Metazoa; phylum Chordata; class Mammalia; order Primates; family Cercopithecidae; genus Macaca; species Macaca mulatta. The sequence goes on from NC_133424.1 coordinate 68,470,606, forward strand.
AATGGCGCCAGGAGGGAGGGGCAGGCAGGGACCTGGGGCACGGCCTGGGCAGCTGGGACAGAGGCCCAGCCTCTGCCCTGGAATTCCTGGTCACTTCACCTTTGACCTGTGTTTTGTAAGTGGGGTCCAAGAGCACAAGGGCTCAGTGCTGGGGGCTCACAGCCTGGGCTTGGGGGCCTCTGCACTCACCTGTGGGTGAAATGCCAAACACAAAACACCCTGGCCGACCCAGAGACCTCCAGGAAAGGAAGACGCTTTCTTCCTGCCTTTTTGCATAAGGGTCCACAAATTCCACAGCCAGAGGGGCTGGGGGCAGCAGAGGAGGGGTAAGCGTCGAGGGGCCAGAGCTCAGGGTCCGGAGGCTCTTCTAAGAGGGAGGCGGGAAGGAAGGCCGTACCGTGGCGACCTGGGACGGGGCCCACACTGCTCTGCATCCCAACTTCCTCTCCGAGGAGAGGGAGCGGCCCACACCTACCAGAGAGATGTGAAACAAACAGTCTGGGCGACAGCGCTGTGCCCCTGTGAGCAACGGGCAGCCGCGGTGCCAGTCCCTGGCGTCATCACCGGCTCTGCCACCCTCAGAAATGGCTGAGCCTCAGCTGCCTCCTCTGCAAAGCAGGGACGGGAAGGGCAGGTGCCTGTGTGGGGACTGAGTGGAGGCTTCTGAGGACTCATCAGGGTTAAGACGGATGTTCACTCAATGCTCCCCAGTTCTCTTCCTCTCCTGTCCCTCCAGGCATGCTCTCAGCCCCTGCTATCAGGCCCTACCCCCAGGACCTCATGGCGCGAGCATGGGACCCTCATCCTCAGAGGGGAGCGATGGGAGAGGTGGGGGCACCAGGAGCTGCGGGGGCCTGAGGCAGCTCCTGACCCAGCTCTCAGGGTCCAGGCCAGCTCCCTAGGAGAAGGCCCCCCACTTGCTCTCAAGAAAACCCTGGGCTATTCAAGGGATCTACCAGAAGGCTGGGAATTTCACATCTTCTGAAACGAGGGTACCGGCCTTCCTGCCCGCCTCTGTTTCTCAGCCGGGGTCTCAGCTCTTCCAGCCTCTGCTGGTGCTCACTCACCTGGCTCTGACCTCTGCTCCAGAGAGGAAGCACCTGCAGCACGGGCAGGGGTGCCTTCCCCTCGCCCCCGGCCCTCGAGAGATCCAATTAGCACAAATGATTGTTATTATTGTTGTTATGAAGTCCCACCCACCCCTTTGGAGGCCTGCCTGCCAATTATCCCCTTTCTTCTGCTGCCAATCTCACCTCCTTCTCCCCTGCGCTCTCGGAAGCAGCAGCTCCTGGCCGTCCACGGCCCTCCCTGCCCAGAAACTTCTCTGGCACCCACCCGCTTTCTCCCTCGCCTCAGTCTCTTATTCCTTCCCATCTACTTGCGGCCTGGAGCAGCCACCTCCTTTCCTTCCCCGACAGTCATCCTGTAACCACTCGGCTAACAAACTACCCTCCCTGACTTTTCACCAAATCCTGTGACCCCTTCTCAGCCTGACTCCACAGCCTCTTCAGAGCCACCGTGCACCCCATGTGGCCCTGCCTTTGCGGACCAGGGGAGGAGCCCGGGGGTGCCCAGACCAGCCATCTCCCCCCCGACCCCACCCCCTCCAGCACAGAGGGCTGCGGCCCTTTCCTCCCTCCCACCCGTCCACCCTCACTCTCTTCTCCCCAGTCCCCCCCTTAGGGCTTTCGCTTCCTCCCACCATGATCCTGGCTCCCACCCTGCCTCTTGGAAGTGCCCTCCCCACACCACACACCAATTCATCTTCCCAAAGTCACTCAGTTCAAACAACCCAATTAGAACCTGGGCAAAGCATCTGAGCAGGCATTCCTCCAACGAAGAAAGACAAATATCTGACAGGCATGAGCAAGGATGCCCTCATGAGCCGTCAGGGAGAGGCAGACCAAACCCACATGGAGCCAGCACCTCACACCCACTGTGCCGGCCTCAGAAAACAAGTGCTGGTGATGACCAGGAGAAGCGGGGAGCCCTCCACTGCTGGTGCCAGGGCACCACAGGTGGGGCCGCCGTGGGAAACATCTGGCAGTTCCTCAAAAGGTTAAGCCAAGAACTCCTGTAAGAACCAGCAAGTCCACTCCTAAGCATAAACCCAAGAGAAAACATACGTCTGTCCATGCAAACAGCGGCACACAAACGTTCACAGAAGCATTAGGTATAACCGCCAAAATGTAGAGACGACCCAGATGTCCATATGGATGAACTAATTGTGGTCCATCCATGACCATAACGGAACACGACTCAGCCATAACTAGGCGTGAAGTTCAGCCGCGACAGGGATGACCCTCAAACACGGCACGCGTGGTGAAACACGCCTGATGCAGAACAGCGCGTGATTCTATTTATACACCTGCCCACAAGAGGCACACCCCGGGAAAGAAAGCAGATCAGGACTTCCCAGGAACCTGGACGCAGAGAGGGAGGGAAGGAGTGAGGGAGGGACAGCTGAAGACGCACTGCATTTCTTTAGGGATGAAGAACAGGTTCTAAAATTGACTGTGGTGATGGCTGCATAAATCAGTGAATACACTAAAAACCGCTGAACTGTATACTTCATTTTGTATTTATTTATTGAAACAGAGTCTCACTCTCTCGCCCAGGCTGGAGTGCAACTGCACGATCTCCGCTCACTGCAACCTTCGCCTCCTGGGTCCAAGGGATTATCCTGCCTCTGCCTCCCAAGTAGCTGGGATTACAGGTGCTGAACTGTGCACTTTAAAAGGGAGAATTGTGCTCTGTGGGAGTCATAATAAAACTGTTCTCATCAACAAAAAGCAACTCAGTTCATCACCTCCTTGTCCAAACTGCCACCACTGCACGTGCCTGCTGCCCCTCAGTCCAAAATCCAGGTTCCTCCCCAGGCACCACAGGGCCCAATCTGGCTCCAGCACCTCTGCAAGCCCCCTCCTTCCAGCTGGCCTGGATCTTCGCTGTGCACTGCGCTGCTCCTGACTCACCGACAGGCTCAGGCCCGGCCAGGCCTGGTCTTTCTCCCCGAGGGACCGGCCCCACTCCTCCACCTGCCCCGGCCAGGCCTGGTCTTTCTGTCTGAGGGGCCGTGCTCACTCCCCACCTGCCCTGGCCAGGCCTGTTCTTTCTCTCTGAGGGGCCGTGCTCACTCCCCACCTGCCCTGGCCAGGCCTGTTCTTTCTCTCTGAGGGGCCGTGCTCACTCCCCACCTGCCCTGGCCAGGCCTGTTCTTTCTCTCTGAGGGGCCGTGCTCACTCCCCACCTGCCCCGGCCAGGCCTGTTCCTTCTCTCTGAGGGGCCGTGCTCACTCCCCACCTGCCCCGGCCAGGCCTGTTCCTTCTCTCTGAGGGGCCGTGCTCACTCCCCACCTGCCCCGGCCAGGCCTGTTCCTTCTCTCTGAGGGGCCGTGCTCACTCCCCACCTGCCCCGGCCAGGCCTGGTCTTTCTGTCTGAGGGGCCGTGCTCACTCCTCCACCTGCCTGGCTCGGTCTCACCTTTCAAGGGTTTGCTCAAATGTCAGCTTCTCCCTGAGGCCCACACCCCACCTTTCCCACGGCAGGGCTGACTTCCTGGCCGGTCAGCACCTTCTGTCACCACGTGACGAGCATGGTGATATCACTTCTGGTATTTCCTTCCTGGGGCTCTGCATCTGCTCCTGGGCACAACGCTCCCTGAGGGCAGGTGCCAGGGGTACCCAGCACCTGCTGCCCCGGTGCCCATGGCTGCTTCCGGAACCAGCACTGCCACCCGGCCCCACTGCAGAGCCGTCTCCTGCTCGCCTTCCTGCTCTGCTCCCGGCTCGAGACGCCCACAGCGCCAACCCCTTCACTCCTCCACCAGCTCCTTCACTGCCCTTTCCTGTGGCCGCTTCACCCCTCACTCTTGGCCTGAAAACCTCATTCTTGTTCCCTCCTGCACCTCCGCCTGGATCTCCAGGCTAGGTGGGGTGACGTCTACGAGGGATTCCGCATCAGGCCCTCATTTCCTCAGCCCCGGGACATCTCTGTGACACCACTGAGATCCCAGGCCTGCCCTCCCTGAGGGTGGTGGGGAAAGCCCCACGGACCCTTTCCTGTTCATTCTACGGTGACTGGTCTGCGGATACCTTCCCTCTCGTCTCAGCCGGTTTTGGCAGGTCACATTCTCCTACAGCACAGCCTGCACATCCCTCGGGCGGGGTGAAGGATGCAGAGGTGAGCCGTCACAGAGGTGAGCCGTCCCCTGCTCTGGCCCCCTCTCCCTCTCCTCTCCTCTCGACGCTGGCCACGGTGCATCGATTTCACTGCTCTATTTTTTTTTTTTTTTTTTTTTTTTGAGACTGAGTCTCGTTCTGTCGCCCAGGCTGGAGTGCAGTGGCGTGATCTCAGCTCACTGGAAGCTCCGCCTCCCAGGTTCACAGCATTCTCCTGCCTCAGCCTCCCGAGTAACTGGGACTACAGGCGCCCGCCACCTCGCCCGGCTAATGTTTTGCCTGGAGACGGGGTTTCACCGTGTTAGCCAGGATGGTCGCTGCTCTCTTCTTTTCCAGCTACTTCACACCTGGACTTGTGCGGCAGCCTCCCAGAGGCTTCCCGCAGGTCTCCCACCCGCACTACCCACACCCTCCTTGTCAGAGCCGGATTCCTTGGAGGCACCAGCACAGCCTCGGCAGAGACAGCTCACGGCTCCAGTCACCACGCTCAACTTTCCGAGGGGGTGAGAGAGAGGGACTGCGTCTACTGTCAGGGTGCGGTGTGTTGTGGGGACTTTGTCTACTGTCAGGGTGCGGTGTGTTGTGGGGACCGCGGTGTGTTGTGGGAACTACGGTGTATTGTGGGGACCGCGGGGCACAGCCAGCAGGACTTGGTGCCTTGAACATCTTCAGATCCTTATGCAAAGGCTTCTGGGTCTTAGGGCAGCCGAGTAACTGAGAATCGTATAAAAGACAAACGAAAACAGTCTTCTGGCCAAAAGCCCCACACACCTACAGAGTACACTATGGACTCTGGGTGACAATCAGATGTCCGTGTAGCTTCATCCACTGTCACAAAACGCCCGCTCTGGAGTGGGAGTTGATAATGGGGGAGGCTGTGGGGAGGTGCGGGGGGGATACGGGAAATCTCTGCACTTTCCTCTCAAATTTGTTGCAAACCTAAAACTGCTCTAAAAAAAAATAAAGCCCCAGGCCGGGCACGGTGGCTCATGCCTGTAATCCCTGCACTTTGGGAGGCCGAGGAGGGTGGATCAGGACGTCAGGAGATCGAGACCATCCTGGCTAACACGGTGAAACCCCGTCTCTACTAAAACATACAAAAAACTAGCTGGGCGAGGTGGCGGGCGCCTGTAGTCCCAGCTACTCGGGAGGCTGAGGCGGGACAATGATGAGAACCCAGGAGGCAGAGCTTGGAGTGAGCCGAGATCGCGCCACTGCACTCCAGCCTGGGCCATGGAGCAAGACTCCGTCTCAAAAAAATAAATAAATAAATAAATAAAGCCCCTGGTCACTACTTAAGTGGCTGAGGAGGCAGGATCAATTAAGCCCAGGAGTTTGAGACCAGCCTGGGCAAACACGGCAAGACCCTATCTCTTAAAATTTATACATATAAAACATTAAAAACAAAGCCTTTATATGGGAAAAAAAAAAAAAGACACACACAAAACCACACCCGTGGACCACCTTACATTCTGTGACTCCTCTGTTGGGCCAACAGGGCAGGCTGGCCATTTTCCAGAAGGTGTGGATTCTCCCCCCAGGGCCTTTGCACCAGACGGTGTGGATCCTCCCTCTGCGCCTCCCCTCCACCAGGCCTTTGCACCAGACCTGTGGATCCTCCCTCCGCACACCCCCTCCCCGGGCCTTTGCACCAGACCTGTGGATCCTCCCTCCGCACACCCCCTCCCCGGGCCTTTGCACCAGACCTGTGGATCCTCCCTCCGCACACCCCCTCCCCGGGCCTTTGCACCAGACCTGTGGATCCTCCCTCCGCACACCCCCTCCCCGGGCCTTTGCACCAGACCTGTGGATCCTCCCTCCGCACACCCCCTCCCCGGGCCTTTGCACCAGACCTGTGGATCCTCCCTCCGCACACCCCCTCCCCGGGCCTTTGCACCAGACCTGTGGATCCTCCCTCCGCACACCCCCTCCCCGGGCCTTTGCACCAGACCTGTGGATCCTCCCTCTGCACACCCCCTCCCCGGGCCTTTGCACCAGACCTGTGGATCCTCCCTCTGCACACCCCCTCCCCGGGCCTTTGCACCAGACGTGTGGATCCTCCCTCTGCGCCTCCCCTCCCCGGGCCTTTGCACCAGATGGTGTGGATTCTCCCCCCGGGCCTTTGCACAGCCCCTTCCTCCCATCTCACCTGCCCTCTCTGTGTACATCTGCTTGGTCCATCTGCCAAGGCTCAGCATCGACAGCACCTCCCCCAGGAAGCTTTCCCAGACTGCTCCCTTCCCTCAGCTCCATCCTCTCTCATCAATGACAAAAGATCACACTCATCAAGCATGGATTAAATCCCAGGTCCTGGGTGCAGGGTGCCCTAAGCACATAAGCTCTGATCCTGGGCCCCGCCATCAGGGAGAGACAGTTTGAGGCCATGAGGCCAGCGCAGGGGCAAGAGGACAACCACCCTGGGCAGGCCCGGGTGTGATCTGGCCCCACCAGGAACGAGCCGCATGGCCTGGGCCAGGTGCTTGGGCTACCCGTCCCTCCTGATAAAATGAGATGTGTGCGCCAAGTGCTCACCCAAAAGCCACGGGGCGCCCAGTAAACGTGGCCTATCACTGGGGTCCTTGTTGTACAGACAAGGAAACTGAGGCTTCCACAAGGCGAGTGGCTGGAGCAATGTCACACAGCCACGGCGAGGCTTCGACAAACGGAGTGGCTAGGACAATATCACACAGCCACGGCGAGGCTTCAACAGGCGGAGTGGCTGGGAGCAACGTCACACAGCCACAGCGAGGCTTCGACAGGCGGAGTGGCTGGGAGCAACGTCACACAGCCACAGCGAGGCTTCGACAGGCGGAGTGGCTGGGAGCAACGTCACAGAGCCACAGCGTAGGAAGCTGGAGTCACACCTGAGTCGGCAGGCTGCCAAAGGCAGCTTGTTTCCTTCTAACTCTTGGACACTGGCATTTGTTCCCTTTAACGTCCACCACTGAGGATGGTCCTGTGTCCCCCAAGGGGATCCGTGTCTTACTCACTTCTGCGACACCTACCACAGGTCCCCGTCAGCCCCACAGTGCATCCAGCAGACTGTGCACTTGAGGGCGGGGCTGTTTCCAGCAAGGACCCCATGCACAGCAGCCTCAGGAATCCATGGCTCTGACCGGCCAGACCCTGGGCTGAGGCCAGGACAACTTCTTTTTTTTTTTTTTTTTTTTTTTTGAGACGGAGTCTCGCTATGTCGCCCAGGGTGGAGTGCAGTGGCCGGATCTCAGCTCACTGCAAGCTCCGCCTCTCGGGTTTTTACGCCATTCTCCTGCCTCAGCCTCCCGAGTAGCCGGGACTACAGACGCCCGCCACCTCGCCCGGCTAGTTTTTTGTATTTTTTAGTAGAGACGGGGTTTCACCATGTTAGCCAGGATGGTCTCGAACTCCTGACCTCGTGATCCGCCCGTCTCGGCCTCCCAAAGTGCTGGGATTACAGGCTTGAGCCACCGCGCCCGGCCGAGGCCAGGACAACTTCTGATGCCAGCGTTATCCACTGCAAGGCCTGGCACCACGGAGGCCTCGAAACAGGGGGGCCAGATGGGACCCCCATTTAGCACAAGAGAGACGTCCATACTCTGTGAGCCCAAAGGGAGAAGGCTCAGGCCAAGGCAGAGACAGAACCAGGAAAGCTTCACCAAGGACAGCCCCAGGTTGCCAGGTCCCCTGCAGGAACACACGGGCCCTGGGCCGTCCCACCTGGGCCCAGAGCTTCGGCTGGTTTCTCCGCAGCTGTAAGGTGACAGCTCTGGGCTCCTGGGACAGGGCCACTGACACTGGTGGTGTGACTGCTCCAACTCCACACCTCCCTTGCTCTCCCTGATGCTGGGTGCGTGAGGCCTCCCTGGGGGTTGCATGGATCTCAGCACTCAACTTCCGAGCCACTTCTGCTTCTCCTACTATGCTGGGGTTCCCCTGAACCAGCCAGCAGCCCTGCATGGAGGAGTCCTCATGGACAGTACACCCCACTGGGCAGGGAGTCCAGCGTCTCCAAGCCAACAACTAACACCTAGAGGACTTCGGAACAGCCTTTGTCCCCCCAGACCCCAACCTCGGGGCGGAAGGGGGCGGTCATGACGGTCAAGGGTCTGGGCTCTGGAATCACACATAGACTTGGGTTCTGAAGCTGCTGGGGGCCTTGGGCCAAGTGCCAACCAGAGCCTCCAACCCGAGCCTCCATCCCATCCCCCTAAAATGGGGGTGACCACCTCCATCCCAGAGCCTTGAGAATTTAGGACTGTGAGGACCAGGCACGAGGCCAGGTTCCTGCAAAGTGTGCACCAGCAAGTGTTGTCAAATCTGCAGTTTCTCACACCACAGAGGCCCCAGCGCCCGGCACAGTCCTCACTAGGCTGAGGGCCTCAGGATGCACCAGAGGATGCATGAACGAGGTTCGGAAAGGCCTGTGAGACATGTCTGAGGATGGGTATCCTGAGAGCTGTGTAGACCTAGTAACAAAAGACCTCCCAGGCGGCCAGGCAGTTGTGGGTGGCCTTGAGCTGTGACCCCTGCCATTCCCTGCCCAGAGCCCACTGTCATCCTCCCTTAAGTAACAGGCTTCTGATAGCCAATCCCTCCTCTTTATCTTTCAAGACACACAACCTTCCCTGCACCACACACTCCTCCCTCAAGGTCAGAGCTCCCAGGACCACTCTGACAAATCTCCCCACCCCTCTCCCCAGTGCGAATGGGTCTCAGCTGCTCTGGCACAGGGTCTGTACGATTCCTGCCAGGCTGCCAGCACACAGCACCACTCTACCTCGCGCCTGCACAGAGGCAGGCTGGGCCAGGCACCTCGTCTGGGCCCTCACAGGACAGTGCTGTGCCAAGACCATGCGTGACCTCATGCCCAGCACAGGGCCTGGCCTGTGCCGTCGCCTGGATGGATTACGTTGACTCAGGGAATTATGAACTTGCTCTCCTTTTTAGGCAACTGAAGGGAAACTGAACCTGGGAAAAGGGAAGTGACATGTCCAAGGTCACGGAAGTGCAAGAGACAGTGCCAAGGCCAGGGCCCAGGAACGCCTGGCTCCAGAACCCTTTCCATCTACTTTACACCCATCTGTTGAGGTCTGCGCTGGCTCTAAAACGCAAGCATTAAGAGCCTTCCTGCTGAGGTCAATACTATTATTACCACTTCCACTCTGTCCCGGTGGAAAGTAAGGCACTGAAGTTACTCGTCTAAGGCCACAAAGGTGAGTGGTGGGGCTGGGACTTGAACCCAGGCCTGCCTGGTCCCAGAGCTCTTGGGGAATACAACCCAATTCCTGCATGCACTCTGGCAGGGCACCAGTGAGGGGCCAGGCTGGGTGACGAGCCCTTCCCATCCCTCAGCTTTGCTGAAGCCTGGATGGATGGATAAGACGTGAGATAAGCAAGCAGGAATCTGATCTGGATGTCCTCTGGGGCCGTGGCCGGAGGAGCACAGGGACTGCGCAGAGCCAGGCAGGTGAATGTCAGCAGCGTTTAGCCAAAGAGGCTTACAGTCTTACAGAGGAGCTAAGCCAGGATCAACGCAACTGTGCTTCCCGGCGCTGGGGCCAATCGGATCCCCAGACGGTTCCTGAGCACTGCCCAACATGGGGGCCTGGGACCAGGTAACGGCAAAAAGCAGACCAAGTCATTCCTTCCCTAAAGCCCTGACCATCCCCCGGACCGGGCTAGGTCAAGATGCCTTCCCTGGCTCCCAGAGTCCCCAGACCTCTGGATTAGGGGTCCGATCACCCTGGGTGGCGACTCTGTCGCCGGGGTCTCAGTCTCTGCCTTCCACTCAGACTCCAGGCCCTCGTTCATCTCCCTGCTCCCTGCCTAGTGCACGGCGCAGGGCCTGGCACTGAAAAAGCTTCTGCCTCAACTCACTCGTGCCTTCTGTGTCTGTGGGTCCCTTTTCTGTCCGACTCTGCAGGTCCCAGGGGCACTCATCCACATGAATTGGGGTCAGCTCCCTGGACTGGAGGTCGGGGTGGGGTGTCGGGGGGCGGGGCTCCACTCTGAACCACTCGGCATGGGGGAGGGAGGCCTCAGGAATCGCCACCGGGTCCAGACCCCGCCTTCGCCCTGCCCCGTGGGCCACGCGGTGGCTGACCTTGGCCCAGTCACTTCCCCCCTGGGGACGCGCTTCCTCCCCGCCTGCCGCGCAAGGGCGAATGAATGGGCCTCCTGCCGGCCACAATCCCCGTAATTACCCGCCTGATCAAAGGCCACGCACAGCCCGCCCGGGGCAGCAACGGGACCCACACTGACTCGAAAAAGGGAAGGAAGGGCTGGGGGGGCCGAGGGCTGAGACCGTGCCCTCGGGGCCGCAGTATCCGGCCAGGCCAGCCCGGCCCGCGCGGCCCCTTCCCCCAACTGGGCCTCAACTTCCCCCTGGAGTCGCCACCACTTCCGGCCACGACCGGCGGAGTTGGAACTTCGAGGGGGACCGGACAGCGGCCTCATCCCCGAGGGCCCGCAGGAGAGGGACCCCCACCGAGGCCCCGGCTCCCGCCCCCGCCACGCGCACTCGCGCGCCCCGGCCCCGTGCACGCGCACCCCCCTCCAGCCCCGCTCGCTGCCCGCGGGCCGCCCGGGCGCGCGTCCCCTCCCACCGCCCTTCGGCGCGCACGCGCACTCCCCCCGCCCGCGTCACCCCGGCCGCGCGCCCACTCACGCCCCCCCAGCAGCGCGCACGCGCGCCCGCCGCCCAGTCGCGCTAGCCCTCCCGTCTCCCCACCCACCCCCAGCCCAAGTCCAGCTTCCCGAAGCGCGCGCCCCCCTGGCCCCCAGCGCACGGCACCCGCCCCCGCCCCTCACCTCCTTGGTCCCGGGGCCGCCGCGCCGCACTCCTCCTCCTCTCTCCTGCCTCGCGGATGGTGGCAGCGGCGGCAGCGGCGACTCAGACCCTGGGGTCAGGGGGACGGGCGCCCAGGCCGGAAGTGACCTTCCCGGCCGCTTCCGCCCGCGCCGCTCCCCCCTTCTCCCTGCTCCCTCCCCCCGGGCCGCCACCCTGTCCTCGCCGCTCTAGGAAGGCGAGCCCGCTACCCCGGCCGCCGCCCCCAGCTCTATGGTGCCGGGCGGGCGCCTGAGGGAGCCACTTCCGGAAGTGTCTAGGACGCAGGTCCTCCGTCCATGCTCTATGGCTCCCCGCGCCGAGGGGCTTCGGCCCCGCCCCCTTCCCGGACAGGAGGTGCGGGCTGGGCCCGTTAGGCGGAGACTTCCGGGTGTCTAGGGCGGCGCCCCCCGCCCCCAACCCGGGCTCCTCGCGCCTGCGCGGCCGGCTCCCCGCGGCCGCCGTGGGGAGAGAGTGAAGTGGCGTAGAGGGACGCTCGTGCCACCCCGGGTCCTCCTGCCATCTCTATCATGGTAACCCCTTCTTTGCCGCGGCTTCTCCCAGTGACCCGAGTCCTGATGCTCAAAGGGCTCCGCCCCCTGCGGCACCGGGTTCCTTAGTTACTGGACAGAGAGTGCCGCGCTTCAGGTGCCATAGCCTCAGTTTCCTCCTTTCTGGAGTAATAAAAATACACTGTGTGCCTCCAAGTGCTTCACATGCTCTAGGTCCTAGTCCTAACTAGAGCCTCATGATGGGTCCTATCCCCATGTTGCAGGTGAGGGATCAAATCACCTAGCAAAAGTCACAAACCCGGAATGCCAGAACCTGGGCCCGAACCCGTGGAACTTGGCTCCAAATTCGTGTATTTAACCCTTGAGTGTACAAACTGCCTCCTGTTATAGCCCTGAGAATACGCTACTTCCCCTGCGCTAGGTAGGCCCCTAGTAAGCACGCACTGGGTGTTAGCTGTTTCTGTTAGTATTCTTGCAAAAAACACATATTTTAAAATAATTGTCCAAACCGTAGTGTCCTTGCAGGCTGGTCCTTCTGGTCCCTCCCCTGTTCTGTACTTGGCTGACTCTCACCTAAGTGGCAGATGACTTATCGTTTTTAATTGTTTTATTATCATCCTTACTGGGAGTCAGAAAGATAGGAAGCTATAATTCACTTGTGGAATAACACCTTTCTCAGCCTCAATGTATCATCTGTGGAATGGGAAAAAATACATATGTGTAAGAGCTGCTTAGTTCAATACCTGGATCATAGTAAGCTCACAAAAATGATGGTGGTTATTGTTACTTATTAGCAGTGTTATATATAAGTCTATTGCTGTGGCCACTGTATACCCTCAAATCTCAGTCAGCATCAATCATAAGAAGTGCATTATTGATTTAATAGCATCTTTCCATGGGGTGGGGGGAACAGTGCTGTGTTAAGTGTGTGTGTCAATAGGAGGATGTCTGTGTTCCTCTTTCAGAAATATCACAAAGGTAAATTTTTAAATATATCTTAGAACAGAAGGCAGTGTGGCCAGGCGTGGTGGCTGATGCCTGTAATCTCGACGCTTTGGGAGGCAGAGGCGGACGTCAGAAGGTCAGGAGTTCAAGACCAACCTGGCCAACATGGTGAAACCCCATCTGTACTGAAAGTACAAAAATTAGCTGGGCGTGGTGGCGGACACCTGTAAACCCAGCTACTCAGGAGGCTGGGGCAGGAGAATGGCTTGAACCTGGGAGGCAAAGGTTGCAGTGAGCTGAGATCACGCCACTGCACTCCTGCCTGGGTGACAGAATGGGACTCCATCTCAAAAAAAAAAAGAAGAGAGGGAAGTGCTATTATAATAGCAATAGAAACAAATTATTAAGGGTAGGAACTCTACACGAGGAAACCTGTTTATAAGAAAAGTCACGTGCTTGTGCTCCTCTGAATCAGATCATTAAGTGGGTGTCCTGCAGGGACCCGGTTGTTGGTAGGGACAGCGTCCTTCCTCTCCAGCCCATTCCCCTTCTTCGCTGGCCAAATTAACAACTTAATGGCGAGATCTGGAACAGCTACATTGGCACACCAGATGGAAGCCAACACTGAGGATGGAGGAGAAACAAGACCCAGGGAGCCAGCTAGACCCTGGATGGCTTCATGAAAGAGGCTCCATGCCAGGTGAGATTTTGCGTGAGAGAAATCACCTTCGAACTCACTGAAACCACTGGTAATTCTGAGTCTCTCCCTTAAGACAACCCAACCAATACCGGGATGTTTCCCAAACATGGGATGGGTTGCAGCAGACATGGCTAATGCACAATCAACATCTGTTCTTCCCTTCTGCAGTACAAAGTCACTCCTGGGATGCTGCTTCCCGTCCCTGGATTCTGTTCTCCACTCCTCTTGGCAACTAAGTGTGGCCTTGTGATTGGTTCTCACCAATGGGATGGGATGGAAGCAATACAGGTCTCTTCCGGGCCAATGCTCTTAAGAAACATGTATGTTGGCCGGGCGCGGTGGCTCACGCCTGTAATCCCAGCACTTTGGGGGCCGAGACGGGCAGATCAGCTGAGGCCAGGAGTTCGAGACCAGCCTGGCCAACATGGCGAAACCCCATCTCTACTAAAAGTACAAAAATTAGCCTGGCATGGTGGGTGCCTGTACTCACAGCTACTCCAGAGGCTAAGGCAAGAGAATTGCTTGAACCCAGGAGGCAGAGGTTGCAGTGAGCCGAGATCGCACCCCTGCACTCCAGCCAGGGCGAAAGAGTGAGACTCCGTCTCAAAAAAAAAAAAAAGAAACATGTATGCCTGCTTCCTGCTCTTTCAAGGTCCTAAAGAAAGAGGGGAGCCCCCAAGAAACCTGGGTCCCTGAATGACCACCTTGTGGAACCATCTCCTGTCACCTAACACCTATCCCAGATTGCTACATGATCAAGAAATACACATCTAACTTGTACACCCAGTGCTCACAGCAGCAGCATTCACAATAGCCGAGAGGCAGAAGCAACTGAGTGTCCGTTGTCAGACGGGCAGATAAACAAAATGTGGCACATAAATGCAATGGAATAGACCAGGTGCGGTGGCTCAGGCCTGTAAGCCCAGCACTTCAGGAGGGCAAGGCGGTCGAATCACCTGAGGTCAAGAGTTTAAGACCATCCTGGCCAACACGGTGAAATCCTGTCTCTGCTAAAAATACAAAAATTAGCCAGGCATGGTGGTGGGCGCCTATAATCCTAGCTACTCGGGGAGGCTGAGGCAGGAGAATCACTTGAACCTGGAGGCGCAGGCTGCATTGAGCCGAGATCGTGCCACTGCACTCCAGCCTGGGCAACAGAGCCAGACTCCGTCTCAAAAAATAAAAATAAAAATAAATAAATACAATGGAATATTTTGTAGCCTTAAAAAGAAAGAAAATTCTGACACACGCTACAACATGGATGAACCTTGAGGACATTATGCTAAGAGAAACAAGCCAGTCACACAAGAACACATACTTTATGATTCCACTTATATGAGGGACCTAGAGAAGTCAAATTCTTAGAGACAGGAAGTAGAATGGGGGTTGCCAGGGGCCAGGGGGAGGGTAATGGGATGTTAGTGTTTATTGGAGACAGAGTTTCGGTTTTGCAAGATGAAAAGAGTTCTGGAAATGGATGGGGGTGATGGGTGCACAAGATGTCAATAGGTTTAACACTACTGAACTGCACAGTTAAAAATAGTTAAGACGTAGCCAGGCGCGGTGGCTCATGCCTGTAATCCCTGCAGTTTGGGAGGCCGAGTCCTCCTGGCTGAAGTCAGGAGGTCGAGACCTGTCTGGCCAACATGGTGAAACCCTGTTTCTACTAAAAATACAAAAATTAGCCTCCTGGCTGAGGTCAGGAGGTCGAGACCAGTCTGGCCAACATGGTGAAACCCTGTTCTACTGAAAATAGAAAAGGTAGCCGGGCGTGGTGGTGCACGCCTGTAATCCCAGCTACTCGGGAGGCTGAGGCAGGAGAATCGCTTGCACCCAGAAGGCGGAGGTTGCAGTGAGCCGAGATCAGGTCACTGCACTCCAGCCTGGGCAACAAGAGTGAAACTCCGTCCCCCCAACACACACACAAAAATAGTTAAGATGTTTAATTTTATGTTATAGGTAGCTACAATTTAAAATGTGTTTAGAGAAAAAAGAAGCACCCTTCTAATGTGATGTGCCATTACAACGTGTGGGTTTCTTACAGCAGCTTCACCCTTCCCTAATACAGAGTTTTCAGATGCTAGGCAGTAAAAATGGTAAAGCCCCCTTTCAGGGATGTATCAGCATCTAGATGGAATTTAAAGCCTCAAGACTGAATAAAATTGGGGGGGGAGCGGCGAGCACGGAGAAGAATCACAAATGGCTCTAACAGCATCATCTCACCCAAGTTGACCCATCACTGGCTTTCTCTGGATCCTTCTCTTTGGAGAGTCTGCCTCTCTGGCATAGATGCCGGGATGTGAGAGGCTAGAACGCTCAAGGCAGTCTTGTTTCCCACTGTGTGGAGGAAGCCAGTCTGCAGGAGGAGAAAATGAAGCCTCACAGAGAGGTGAGAGTTGGAGGGAGACAATGTCCCAGCTGAGTTCAGTACCCAGGCCCTAGGCTCAGGTGCTTTCACTCTGCCTAACCTTCCTGAGGGCTGGACGTTCCACTCTTCCTTCCTTTAAGTGAGTGAGTCTATACTTCTTCCAGGAAAGTCCCGTTTTGGGTTCCTGCCACTTGTAACCAAAAGAGCCCCGAGTCTCCCCCCCCCCCAGCACCCTGGGCATCACAGGCCTCCATCTATGTTGAATGAGTGGTGGAAGACAGGAATAGCCACACATCTCTGTAGTGATATGGAAGGTCAGAGGTCCCTGGTGCAGGGGCACAGGCAGCAGCTCCTGCTGGGGAGCGCTTTATTTTTCCTCATGGTTTCCTCCTGAGGGTGTGGCCCTAGGCTGAGTGACAGGAACAGCTGCAGCTGGCAGATTGGAAAGGAAGAGTTTGCAGCTGTTACAGTTGCTTCTAAGTCCCTGATACACAGAGAAACACACACGATCTCACTTTTCAAATGATCCTCCTTGCCATGATAACGAACAAACACTTCTTGAGTTTTCACCATGTACCGGACACACTGCTGGGTGCTTTGCTTAGATGACTGTGCTCGATCTTCATCTCTGCTCCCAGACATAGTTGGGCCCCGGCAGGCAGCACTGACAGCACCCACGGACCCGTGAGAAATGCAGAATCCCAGGCCCTACTTCAAACCTACAGAGTCAGAATCTGCATTTTAACCCAATGATCAAGGGATTCTTAGCCGTGGGAAAGTCTGACAAGTATTGATGCCAGGCAGACGCCAGGACGCCCAGTTAAGTGTGAACTCCAGATCAAAGATGAGTAATTTTTTAGTCTAAAAATGTCCCAATACTGGCTGGGCACAATGGTTCACTCCTGTAATCCCAGCACTTTGGGAGTTCGAGGCTGGCAGCTCACATGAGGTCAGGAGTTCGAGACTAGCCTGGCCAACACAGCGAAATCCTGTCTCTACTAAAAATACAGTAATTAGCCACGTGTGATGGCCCAGGCCTGTAATCCCAGCTACTTGGGAGGCTGAGGCAGGAGAATTGCCTAAACCCGGGAGGGGGAGGTTGCAGTGAGCCAAGATCTATACTCCAGCCTGAGCTACAGAGCAAGTCTCTGTCTCAAAAAAATAATTAAAAAAAAAAAAAAGTCCCAGTACTTATCCAATCTATATATATAGGATGCATATATACATCTGGTGTTTATTTGAAATAAATGCAACTGAACGTTGCATGTTAAATGCATCGTGTATTTTAATTTGCTAAATATGGCAAGCCTATGTGGAGAACCTTGTGGTCGCCTCCTATGACGTTCTTCACCCATCTTCCCAGATTCACACACCTCCTCCGTGTGCCAGCTGCTGTGACTGGGGCGCAGAGGGCGGGGCTTTGAGGAAACAGCGACCCTGCCTCAGACCAACCATTCCGGCCTGTGCCCCATGCACACCGATGGGACAGCGACGTGCTGAGTGGGGCTCTGGGAAACCTCCTGGATGGCAGGATGTGGGACGTGATGATTGCAGCGGTGGCAGGTTTCAGGTTGCGTGAGACAAATGCAGCTCAAACGGACTGGAGGTTTAAAAAGGAGAAAGAAAACTTTATTGGCTCGGGTAACTAAAAACAAACAGCAGCAACGAACACCAGAAGCTGAAGCTGGACACCTTGGGGCGTGGTTGGTTGGATCCGGGAGCGCAGGGCCCCAGGCCTGGCCCGCTATCTGGGCTCCACGGACCTGTTCGGTTTCTAGCCCTCCAGCGTTGGGGGATAAAGGCCACTGCAGGGCTGAGGCTGCCCTCACTGCCCCACCCTTCTATTGTTTCCCTGAATCTGATTGGCTCACCTGAACCAATCACAGGGGCTGGGCAGGGGTGGAGGTTCTGATTGGCCAGTCCCAAGTCACATGTCCACTCCTGGAGCAGGGCAGAACCAGCTCTGGTAAACCACGTGGAAGGAGAGGACGGAAGGGGTGGCCTATTCTCTTTCCAGGACAGCCTGGGTGCAGTGACTACAGACAAGGGTGGGTGCCCACAGCCAAAATAGGGGGTCTGGAGGAAGGGTCCAGGTAGCCACAGGCATTCCCTCATGCTGTGTTCACCACTGTCCAGAGAATTAATAAGATAACCCAAATTTCTCCAGCTTCACTTACCATATGGCATTTAACCCTCAAGTCAATCTCATAGAGTAGGTGCTGGAAATGGAAGACAGACACATATGTAAATGTGTGTACATGCTTCCAAGAGGATATACGAATGCATTTCTTCTCTAAGAATGAAATGTTGGCTGGGCGTAGTGGCTCACATCTGTAATCCCAGCACTTTGGGAGGCCAGGGCAGGAGGATCACTTGAGGCCATGAGTTGGATACCAGCCTAGGCAACATAGAAAGACTCCATCTCTACAAAAAAAAAAACTAGGTGTGGTGGCGCAAGCCTGTGGTCCCAGCTATTCAGGAAGCTGAGACAGAAGGATTACTTTAGCCCAGGAGGTTGAGGGTGCAGTGAGCCATGATGGTGCCAGTGCACTCCAGCCTTGGTGACAGAGCAAGACCCTGTTTCAAAAATCATCATCATCATCATCAAATGTTTATCTCATTGAAATGCATTTCTAAATACATTTGTTAAAGAATAAATCCTCAATTTAAATGGAATTGTCCATCCATTGCACTTTGTCCTTGAAAACTTTTTTTTGTTGTTGTTGTTGTTGTTGTTTTTTAGACTGAGTTTCGCTCTTTCCCCCAGGCTGGAGTGCAGTGGTGTGATGTCGGCTCACCACAACGTCCCCCTCCCAGTTTCAGGCGATTCTCCTGCCTCAGCCTCCTGAGTAGCTGGGATTGCAGGCGCCTTCCACCACACCCAGCTAATTTTTGTATTTTTAGTAGAGACGGGATTTCAACATGATGGCCAAGTTGGTCTCGAACTCCTGAGTTCATGATCCGCCTGCCTCGGCCTCCCAAAGTGCTGGGATTATAGGCATGAGCCACCGCATTCGGCCTGCCCTCTAAAACTTGTGATGCCAAGGAGAAAAAATAGACCAAACCAAACACCCAAAGACCTCCTTAACTATAAAGCTTATTTTCATTTAATAAGAAAAATATAGTATGACCCTTTAGGCTTCAGTTCATTTCAAGCAAATCCTTCTGTGGTAATGACAACATGAAAAAATTAACGAGGGCTCTTAAATAAATCGTAAAACCTGTTAAACTTTCTCTCCAGGTGGTGGATTGTTCCCAGTGCTATAAAAGTTCAGTGTAAATTCCAAGCGGTTTTGAGGAACGCTTCTACCTGTTTTCTTCTTGTTGCTGCAGGAGTTTATTTATCCAGAGCAGTTTTTCCTGACATTATTGCACACAGTAAAATGTCTGAGGTTGCTGGTTATGTATTTTATTTTATTTTATTTTATTTTATTTCATTTTATTTTATTTTATTTCATTTCATTTCATTTTTTCAGATGGAGTCTCACTCTGTCCCCCAGGCTAGAGTGCAGTGGCATGATCTCGGCTCACTGCAACCTCTGCCTCCCGGGTTCACACCATTCTCCTGCCTCAGCCTCCTGAGTAGCTGGGACTACAGGCGCCTGCCACCACACCCGGCTAACTTTTTGTATTTTTTAGTAGAGACGGGGTTTCACTGTGTTAGCCAGGATGGTCTCAATCTCCTGACCTGGTGATCCACTCGCCTCAGCCTCCCAAAGTGTTGGGATTACAGGCATGAGCCACCACGCCCGGCCGAGGTTGCTGGTTAGATCTTACAGACCCCTGCCTACCCAAAGGGGCTGCTTGGAGAAGTGGCACCAGTCTGTGAAGGTCAGACAGCCTGGGCCATAATTCTCAGCCCTGTCTCCTGAAGGTTGTGCAGTGTGGTGAGGAGAGAGAGAGAGAGAGAGGCTTTGGGCCCCTCCAAACCTCTGTGGAATGGCCAGAAATAGCACAAGAGGTCCTCAATGTCCGAGAGTAACTGGCACTGGGAAAAGACCACTTAATACAGCAGTCCATATTTTATATTTATGCAAGACAGTTATTTTCATGTTTGTTTGGGATTCTCGACAAATGAAACAACAAAAAAACCATTTTAAGAAAATACGGGCCGAGCCAGGTGTGGTGGCTCATGCCTGTAATCCCAGCACTTTGGGAGGCCGAGGTGGGTGGATCATGAGGTCAGCCATTCAAGACCAGCCTGGCCAAGATGGTGAAGCCCCATCTCTACTAAAAATACAAAAAAATTAGCTGGGCATGGTGGCGAGCGCCTGTCATCCCAGCTACTCAGGAGGTTGACACAGAGAATTGCTTGAACCTAGGAGGTGGAGGTTGCGGTGAGCCGAGATTGTGCCACTGCACTCCAGCCTGGGCGACAAAACGAGACTTGGTCTCAAAAAAAAAAAAAAAAAAAAAATTGTATTCTGTACAAAGAGTCACACCACAACAGCAAAAATTCAACACCTTCCTTCCTCTGACAACATCCCATTCTTTACTGCCGCTTCCTTACCCTTGAAAACGCAACCCTGCGCTATCTTCCTGCCTTCAGGGCAAAAATTAAAGAGAAGAGCTGGGCATGGTGGCTCAAACCTGTAATCCCAGCCACGTGGGAGGCTGAAGCGGGAGGATCCCTTGAGGCAAGGAGTTCAAGATCAGCCTGGGCAACATAACAAGACCCTATCTCTGTACTTAGAAAAAAAAATTGAAGCCGGGTGCGGT
Source organism: Macaca mulatta (assembly GCF_049350105.2). Lineage (NCBI taxonomy): Eukaryota > Metazoa > Chordata > Mammalia > Primates > Cercopithecidae > Macaca > Macaca mulatta. The sequence goes on from NC_133424.1 coordinate 68,490,835, forward strand.
GACTCACGCCTGTAATCCCAGCACTTGTGGGAGGCCGAGGTGGGTGGATCACATGGGGCCAGGAGTTCGAGACCAGCTTGGCCAACGTTGTGAAACCCTGTCTCTATTAAACATACAAAAATTAGCTGGGCATGGTGGCCTGTGTCTATAATTCCAGCTACTCGGGAGGCTGAGGCATGAGAATCCCTTGAACCTGGGAGGTGGAGGTTGCCGTGAGCCAAGATCGCGTCACTGCACTCCAGCCTGGGCGACAGAGCGAGACTGTCTCAAAAAAAAAGGAAAAGGCCGGGCGAGGTGGCTCAAGCCTGTAATCCCAGCACTTTGGGAGGCCGAGACGGGCGGATCACGAGGTCAGGAGTTCGAGACCATCCTGGCTAACACGGTGAAACCCCATCTCTACTAAAAAAATACAAAAAACTAGCCGGGCGAGGTGGCGGGCGCCTGTAGTCCCGGCTACTCGGGAGGCTGAGGCAGGAGAATGGCGTAAAAACCCGGGAGGCAGAGCTTGCAGTGAGCTGAGATCCGGCCACTGCACTCCAGCCTGGGCGACACAGCGAGACTCCGTCTCAAAAAAAAAAAAAAGGAAAAAAAAATTATGGAGGAATCCAATCCGTGCATTGCCCTGCTTCTTAAGCCTTCATTAGAACTGCTCCCCACTTCCCCCAACCCCCGGCAGAGCCGTCTAGCGCAAGCCCTAACGCTCTGAAAGGCCTCTTCTGACTGCTTGTACAGTGATCCCCTGGAATGCGTCCTCCCTTGCTGAACCAAGATAAATAAACCTCACTGACTGCCAGTGGTTCTTTTGGCCCTTGATCAGCTTTCCGCGTCTTACTCGATGCACTTAATTAGCAAAGCCCAATTCAGCCCGGAACTCTAGCTCTCCGGAGGTCTGGGAGATGCACCTTCAATCTCCAACTGGAGAGATTTCTCTCCAGAGAGTAAAGGGGTGGAAGTGGGGGCGAGACGGAAGCCGCAGTATCAACCTCAGAGAAGCCGCATTCACTCTGGCCAGACACTGCGAGATACAGTTGGAAAGAATTTCCAAGGAATTCTTCTCTGCCTTGGCAGTGAGGGTAAGGTCGGCTTGACTCCCTCCTCCTGGAGGCCCTGCTCACTCTCTGAACGTCTAAGGAAGAGGATGTATCTGGCCGGTGGAAAACCTGCTGCCTCAGCTGGGCGGGGACCTCAGAATGCCCTTTTTTTTTCTTTTTCTTTTCTTTTCTTTTTTTTTTTTGAGATAGAGTCTGGCACTGTTGCCCAGGCTGGAGTCCAGTGGTGTGATCTTGGCCCACTGCAACCTCCGCCTCCCAGGTTCAAGCGATTCTCCTGCCTCAGCCTCCCAAGTAGCCGGGATTACAGGTGCACGCCACCATGCCTGGCTAATTTTTGTATTTTTAGTGGAGATGCGGTCTCACCATGTTGGCCAGACTGGTCTCGAACTCCTGACCTCAGGTGATCCACCCACCTCGGCCTCCCAAAGTGCTGGGATGACAGACGTGAGCCACCGCGCCCGGCCAGAATGCCCTTCTTGAGCCTCAGCTTCCTCATCTGTGAGAGAGGCTCAGGACACCTGCCGCTGGCCTTAAAACCCAAGTCTCTTGCTGTGTCACCTGCTCCACTGAGCCTTGATTATCCCAACTGTAAAATGGGGTGATCCTCTGATGAGATCTGCTGCCTTGGCAGCTGAGCATGAGGGGGAAATCAGATAATGGGCAGTGTGATCCATCATTAAGCAATTCGTTCATTAATTTCATTATCTTTTCTCAAACGTTTCCTGGGGCCTGGGGAGCCAAAGATGACTCAGGTTCAGATCCAGCCCCCTGGGAGCCCACACTGCCAGACACAGACTGACATCCGTACGCGATCCCCCCTCCCGTTCTGCTGGTTCTCCCCCTCACATGCTCACTCAGGCATCCATCATCCACTCACCCATAAACACAACCTGAGCCTCCAGAGATGAACCAAACCCCATCCCTGCCCTGGGGGATCTTACTGCTTCAAAGCACCACACAAAGAGAAAAACCTTAATTATTATTTGGGGCAATAATTATAGCAGAGCTACAAAGGAGCCGAGAAGCTGGAAGGTATGAGCTAAATTTGCTGTCAGAGGAATTCTCGCCCTCAGGCCTGGGAAGCAGGGTAAGAACCACTTGCCTTCACTCTTATTTACTCGTTCACAGGCAGGCCCCAAGCCAGGAGCTGGGTACAGCAGGCAAGGAGGGTTGGTCTCTGTTGCTGAGTCGCTCAGTGTGAGGTGGGCGGAGCAGTTACCCAAAAATAGTATATGAAATGGAGAAAGAGGGGGCTCTGTGGAAGCGCCAATGAGGCACTTGGTCCAGGCTTACAGGTGTGGGGGTGGTCTGGGAAGGCTTCCTGGAGGAGGGGACATCTGATCACAGAGGATTATACAATGTTACCAGATGAAGAAGTGGAGGAAGGACATTTCCAGGAAGTCGTTCCTTCATTTCATTCCTCACCAATATTTATGGCCTGCTTACCATGCATTAGGCCCTGTCCTAAACGATGGTGTGCCAACATTGCACAGATTATCAAGGTGATATTTATGTAAACAGGACCCAGGGCAAAATTAAAATGCAGAGCCCTGTATTTAAAAAAAAAAAAAAAATAGATTAAGAATGTCAAGCTGGGTGTGGTAGCTGTAATCCCAGCTACTCAGGAGGCTGAGGCAGGAGGATCTCGTGAGGCCAGGAGTTGGTGAGGCCTTCTTTCTTTTTTTTCCCTTTTTTTTTTTGTGACAGAGTCTCGCTCTGTCTCCCAGGCTGGAATGCAGTGGCTGGATCTCGGCTCACTGCAAGCTCCGCCTCCCGGATTCACGCCATTCTCCTGCCTCAGCCTCAGCCTCAGCCTCCCGAGTAACTGGGACTACAGGGGCCCACCACCACACCTGGCTAATTTTTTGTATTTTTAGTAGAGATGGGGTTTCATCATGTTAGCCAGGATGGTCTCGATCTCCTGACCTCGTGATCCTCCCGCCTCGGCCTCCCAAAGTGCTGAGATTACAGGTGTGAGCCACCATGCCCGGTAAGACCTTATTTCTTTAAAAAAAAAAAAAAATGTCAGGCCAGGCACGGTGGCGGGCGCCTGTAGTCCCAGCTACTCGGGCTGAGGCAGGAGAATGGCGTGAACCCGGGAGGCGGAGCTTGCAGTGAGCCGAGATCGCGCCACTGCACTCCTGCCTGGGTGACAGAGCGAGACTCTGTCTCAAAAAAAAAAAAAAAAGTCAAGATGGCCACAGCTGGGCATTCAACCAAGTGCAGGGCACCCTGCAACCACACAGGTTGCATCCCATGAAGCTGGCCCTGGATATATGTGACTTGCTGTCACTTTTGGCTTCAACAGACCTGACTCAGAATGGCTTGAGGGGACTTTTTACTTCATACCAAGAGAAGCCTGGAGGTAGGGCAGGTCCAGCCAAGGTTGGTTAAAATTCAGCTGCCAAACCATGCCATGAAGAACCCAGGTTCCTCCGTCTCCCCTCCCTTCCATCCTAAGTGAGCAGCTCCCACTACCAGCCCTCATGGTACCCAGGTGGCTGCCCCAGCTTGAAGTGTCACCTGCAGACAGGGCAGGGCTCCAGGAAAACTGTTTCTTCCAATTTATCTGTTGCTTAAGAGTTGGGAAAAACCTTTCCCAGCAGTGGCCCCAGCAAATCTGCCTTCAGGTTTCATTGGCCAGAATAGTGTCACATACCTGAGTGTCAACCAATGGCTGGCAAGGAGAAGGAGCACAGCATGATTGTCTTATATCAATAAGGACCTGCTCCTGGTCGGGCGCGGTGGCTCACGCTGGTAATCCCAGCACTTTGGGAGGCTGAGGTGGGCGGATCACTTGAGATCAGGAGTTCCAGGCCAGCCTGGCCAACATGGTGAAATCCCGTCTCTGATAAAAATACAAAAAAAAAAAAATTAGCCGGGCGTGGTGGCGCATGCCTGTAATCCCAGCTACTTGGGAGGCTGAGGCAGGAGAATTGCTTGAACCCAGGAGGCAGAGGTTGCAGTGAGCCAAGATCGCACCACTGCACTCCAGCCTGGGTGACAGAGCAAGATTCTGTCTCAAAAAAAAAAAAAAAAAGCTAAAAAAAAGGACCCGCTCCTTATTGGGCCCTTGGGCCCTTATTCACCACCCCCACCCCCAATCCCAACTCTCTGAGTGAGTTATGACCTCCACTCAAGTGAAGTGGAGTTTGGAGCCTTGCCCTCACCCACTGTGCTAGGACACTGACTCTGTGTACTCTGTCCACCCTCGTATCCTTTGCGCCTGTACAACATCTCATCTGTCTCATCATAGGTGTCCAGTTTGTCTGAAGCAAACAGATGCTGAGCAGACAATAGCCTGTGGTGAAACAAGCTGTTTTTGTTACATGGATGTGGGGAGGGAGGGAAGAGTCAACTTTGCATTTGAGTTGGGCTTGCTTTTATTAGTGAATCCACTGGAGGTTAAGTAAGAATAGCGAATGTTTACTGAATTCTTACTCCCTGCCAGGTAGCCTTCTGAGTGCTTTGCATGTATTAATTCATGAATCCTCCCAAGCACCTTGGGACTACTCTAAAGTGCAGGAAGCCGTGACTTTCTAGAGTGCAGGCAGGAGGTATCCCCTGGAGGCCTTGTTCAAGTAAATCGCTGGGCCCCCTGCTAGAGTTTCTGATCCAGTCTGAGGCAGAGACCAAGACTCTGCATTTCTTTTTTTAGATGGAGTTTCACTCTTGTTGCCCAGGCTGGAGTGCAATGGCGCCATCTCAGCTCACCACAACCTCTGGCTCCCAGGTTCAAGTGATTCTCCCACCTCAGCCTCCTGAGTAGCTAGGATTATAGGCGTGTGCCACCACGTCCGGCTAATGTTTTTGTATTTTTAGTAGAGATGGGGTTTCTCCATGTTGGTCAGGCTGGTCTCAAGCTCCCGACCTTAGGTGATCCGCCCGCCTCGGCCTCCCAAAGTGCTGGGATTACAGGCGTGAGCCACTGCACCCGGCTGAGAGTCTCCATTTCTAACAAGCTCCCAGGTGATGTTGTGCAGCCGGTCTGGGGACTACACTTTGAGAAGTGCTGCGTTAGAGGAACTTAAAAGAGTGACTGGTGAGGCCGGGTGTGGTGGCTCACGCCTGTCGTCCTAGCACTTTGGGAGGCCAAGGCGGGAGGATTACCTGAGGTCAGGAGCTCGAGACCAGCCTGGCCAACATGGCAAAACCCCTTCTCTATTAAAAATACACAAATGAACTGGGTGTAGTGGTGGGCGCCTGTTGTCCCTACTATTCAGGAGGCTGAGGCAGGAGAATCACTTGAGCCCTGGAGGAGGAGGTTGCAGTGAGCCAATATCAAGCCACTGCACTCCAGCCTGGGCAACAGACTCAGTCTCAAAAAAAAAAAAAAAGAGAAAAAAAAAGTGGCCAACGAGTTGAAGCATAGTGATGAAGAGGGGAGGGGAACGGTGTTGGATTGAGAGCCTGTGTGAACGCTGTATGTGACATGCAGGCACCTGGCCAACCAGGAAGTGGTGGCTGGAATAGTCCTCCGGATCTTCCTGCCAAGCTGTGTGCCCCCGCTCAGTTCTGCAGTGCTTCTGAGGGCCATGCTTTTCTCACACACACACAAAGGCACTCTATAAGCTAAAGAAACTCTGGGTCTGAAAGCAGATCATGTGGGACTGTGCAGGCCAGCGACGAGGATTTGCAATGGAGGGTTTTAAGCAAAAGTGACATGACCCTTTTTAAGTTTAAATAAGATCCCTCTGGGGCCAGGTTCGGTGACTCATGCTTGTAATTCCAGCACTTTGGGAGGCTGAGGCGGGTGGATCACCTGAGGTCAGGAGTTCGAGACCAGCCTGGCCAACATGGTGAAACCCCATCTCTACTAAAAATACAAAAAAATTAGCTGGACATGGCGGGCGCCTGTAATCCCAGCTACTCAGGAGGCTGAGGCAGGAGAATCGCTTGAATCCATGAGGTGGAGGTTGTAGTGAGCCGAGATGGAACCATTGCACTCCAGCCTGGGTGACGACAGGGAAAACTCCATCTCAAAAAAAAAAAAATTCCCTCTGATGAACGGGTCAACAAAATATGGTCCGTGTATGCAACAGAATATTAGGCAATCTTTAAAAGGAAGGAGATTTTGACACATGCTACAACATGGATGAACCTTGAGGACATTTTGCCAAGTTAAACAAGACAGTCACAAGAGACAAATACTGTATGATTCCACTTACATGAAGTATTAATGTAGTCAAAATCACAGAACCTAGGCCGGGTATGGTGGCTCACATCTGTAATCCCAACACTTTGGGAGGCCGAGGCAGGTGGATCACTGGAGCCCGGGAGTTTAAGCCCAGCCTGGGTAACATGGCGAAACCCCATCTCTACAAAAAAAAAGAAGGAAAGAAAAAAAAGTAGCTGGGTGTGGTTGTGTGCACCTGCAGAGAATACCTTGAGCCTGGGAGGGGAAGTCACAGTGAGCCGAGACTGAGCCACTGTACTCCAGCCTGGGCGACAGACAGAGTCTGACTCTGCTGCCCAGACTGGAGCACAGTGGTACAGTCTTAGCTCCCTGTACCCCAACCTCTGCCTCCTAGGTTCAAGTGATTCTCTGGCTTCACCCTCCCGAGTAGCTGGGATTACACGCGCCCGCCACCACGCCCAGCTAATTTTTATATTTTTAGTAGAGACAGGGTTTCACCTTGTTGACCAGGCTGGTCTTGAACTCCTGACTTTGTGATCTGCCCGCCTCGGCCTCCCAAAGTGCTGGGATTACAGGCGTGAGCCACCGCGCCCGGTCTTGCTTGAACGTACTTAATGCTACTGAACTGTACCTTAAAAATGATTAAGACGGTAATTTTTATCTTATATATATTTTACCACAGTAAAAAGAAAGATCCCTCTGGCTGCTGTGTGGAGTAGGAACTGGAGGCGCAGGAAGCAGAAGAGGCCAGAGTGGAAGCATGACAATGTCTAAAGAAGCCATGGGGACTTAGACCAGGTGGTAGCCGTAGACAGCAGAGCTGTGGACAGCTTCTGACTCTATTCTGAAGACAGAACCAATAGGACCTGATGACAGATTGCATGCGGCGGGTGATGAAAAAGAGGAATTGGCTGGGCATGGTGGTTCACGCTTGCAATCACAGCACTTTGGGAGGCCGAGGAGGCAGATCACTTGAGGCCAGGAGTTTGAGACCAGCCTGGCCAACACGGCAAATCCCATCTCTATTAAAAATACAAAAATTAGCTGGGCATGGTGGTGCACGGCCGTAGTCCTGGCTGCTCAGGAGGATGCGGCACGAGAATCGCTTGAGACTGGGAATCGGAGGTTGCAGTGAGCTGTGATCACATCACTGCACTCCAGCCTGGGCGACAGAGCCAGACCCCGTATCAAAAAACAAAACAAAACAAACAAAAAAAGAATCAAGGGCTGCTTTTCTATTTTTGGCCTGAACATTTGGGTGAATGATGGACTTGCTATCTAAGATGATAGAGTAATGGGAAGGAATAAGTTTCTTCACAAGGTAGGGGAGAAAAATTCTCTACTGTCCACCTTAGGTTTGAGATGCCTATTAAGAAATCCAAGTGGAGATGTCAAGTAGGCCATCGGATATGAGTGGGAAGAAGATCACCGTGTTCTAGGAGCAGAAAGGAGGCATGACTGGAACCCATTAAACACGAGAAGACAGAGGGTAGATAGGTGGGCCAGGGCAGGTTAGGCCACCGTGGGCAAACTGGTCACAAGGTTCTGAGTCAACCACTCATCGCGTGTGAAACCTGGGGCAAGTTGTTCATTTATGAATATGGTAAGAGGAACAACCTCCATGTAATGAATGCTTGTTATGGGTAAGCCACTGTCTTCCTTTTTATGGCGCAGAGTCTTCGGATCAGCCCGGGAGGTGGGGGAGGGGAGGGGATTCTCTTATCCTTGTTGTACAGAGGAGGAAATACGCCGCGGGCTGAGGTAGGGCTTGTATGAGCCATAATCAGGTCTGGAACTGTCTAGATAAAGGGCGTCAGCTGATCTCTTAGGATGTCTGTCTTCTTCGCAGTCCTGAGATGCAGAAACTGAGGCCTCAGGACGGGGAAATAGTCTGTCCAATGGGGCAGAGCGAGGACGCGCGGCACGTAGCGCTGTCCCCCAGTTCACACCAGGAAAAACTGAGGCTAAAGAGAGGGCGGTGTCCTGTCCAGGTTCACACAGGAAGAGCCAAACCGAGGCCCCCGCGCTGGCCCCCTCCTGAACCACCGCCCACCCCAGAACAGGAGGGCGGCCCGCTCACGTCCTGATTCCTGGCACCGACATCGGCTCTTAAGCTCTGCCCGGGTGGAGAGTGAGGACACACACACAGAAAAAGCGATCCGTAGTCAAGGAGACGTAGCCTGCACTCCTGATTGGCGCAGAACTCTAGCCTGGTCTCCTCCTCCTCTTCGCTTGCCAGCTTCTAGAGCTCTGGAGGCCCCACCTCCCAAATGCCCGGCGGTGCCCGACCTCCCCTAATCTCCACAACAGCGCCGCCATGGCTCCTCCTACTCCTCCCTCTTTTTTTTCTCGACACGTCTGCGCATGCCCAGGGCCCGCGCGCAGACTACTGGGAAGCCTCCTCGTGCATTCTGGGAAATGTATTCCAAAGCCTGACGCGCTCAGAGAGCCCGCGACACTTGCGCCGTCAAGGCCCAATAGGCCGCAGACGACGCTTTCGTGCATCTTGGGAAATGTAGTTCCAGTGTTGGGGAAGACGCCAGGCGGTGACAAACAAGGGTGAGCGGGTCCCCACGGCGAGGGCCAATGGGCAGCTGCCTTTGCCGCGATGCTTCCTGGGAGTTGTAGTTCGGCTTGAAGCCGGGGCCACATGGGGAGTTGTTGGGCGGAACGAGCGACTCGGAGTATGGGATTGGGGGAGGGGGACGGGGGGGGGGTGTTTGGCGCAAAGCCTGCTGGGGCATGGAGTCCCAGTGAGCTTTGTACGCATGTGCGGGGAGGTGATGGGGCTTGGGGGGCATCGCCTGAGAGAGTGAGGTGAGCTAGGGGGAAAGGAGGGAGGGATCGGAGGGGGCGGTTGGACGAAGGAGGGACCAGCGGTTGGACGGGAAGGGGGGCGCCGGGGCCCTCAGGAGGGAGAAATGGAAGAGATGGGAGACTTGCGGGGAGGGGAGGAGAAGGGGGCTGAGTGATGGGGGAGGGGTTGGGAGCGAGAACTAGAGGGGGAGGGACTTGGAGAGGGGGAGGGGTGGATAGTGGGAGGGGGGTCGTGGATCCTCGAGGTCCTGAAAGCGGGAGAGAGAAACTGAGGGAGAGGACGGGGGAGGGGCGGGACGGGGGAGGGACAGATGGGGGAGGGAAGGGGGAGGGACAGGTAGGGAAAGGGAAGGGGACCCAAGCAGGGGTGGGCTGTGAGATGAAAGCTGAGTGGGAAGCTGGACCCTACAAAGGAGTCTGGGGGCGCCGGGACCGGACCCCTTCGGAAAGGTTTGCGGGAAGGGGCTTCCGGGGACGATGGTTATTGTCGTAACGTAGATACAGTGCAGGTGGCTCTTTTTGTGCGCTGCTTCTACAAGTGCAACTTTTACAGAGTTGTGAGATTCCTGAAGATAACTCGTTGAGGAGCATCTGCCTTTTTAGCTTGTTGCAAGGCATTATTACCTTCGGTAATATGTGTAAAGTGCTTAGAAACTGTTTATTGTCATCTGAAGTTGACCCCCGCCACCTCTACCCCAGTCAGGATGAGTCACCCTCCTCTATATCCATCTTAATGCCTATTGCAATGTATACTTAGTATTTTAATCTGTGTGCGTGTTCACAGCAGTGTCCCCTGGGCACCTTGCAGGAAACCTTCGACAAAGTAACCCTAAGTCTGACTGGACACTTACTAGCCAGGTGTGGTTCTCAGCATTTTTGTTTTCCATCACTTTACAGTCAGCGAAATGGAGATACAGTGTATTACAAAAGGTGCCTTGTACCTTGTCCAAGGACACAGAACTGGTAGGAGGCAGAGCTGGAATTTGCCCCAGAGCCTTTGTGCTGTAGGTAAATATTTGTCCAGTGGGCTAGCGGCTCCCAACCAGGAGTGGTTTTGTCCCCCAGGGGACATGTGGCAATGTCTGGAGACTTTTATTTGTTTTTCCAACCTTGGAAGTGCTGCTGGCATCTCATGAAAAGAGGCAGAGATGCTGGTAGACATTGTGTGTTGCACAGGATAGCCTCCCACAACACAAGTGCCATTAATGTCGAGGTTGGGAAACTCTGGAGTAGACAAACCGGTCTTTGTCGAGCACCTACTCTTTGCAGGCTGCTTCTAACTCCTGCTCCCAGCAGCCTCTTGAGAGGAGGGAGCTATTGTTAGCCCTGTGTCACAGGTGGAGAAATGAAGCACAGAGAGGGCAAGTCACACGTCCACAGTCACACTGCTGATGAGTGGCAGAGCTGGAAGTTGAAGCCAGGCAGCCAAGCTCCACAGCCTCTTAGCCATGATATTAGCCCAGCATTCGTGGGTGCTGGCGCCAGGGTACTGGGTGGAACTGGTGTGGACTCTGGAGTCACATCTGGGTCCCATTTGTGGCTCCTTCACTCTCCGAGCATCTCCCTATGGTATAAGGGGACCCCTCTCCCCAGCTCACAGGTCTGTTGGGAAGGTTGGGTGGGGCAGGATAAGACAATAGCCACTCAGTGGCTGTCTTCGAGGCATCCAGGCTGCCTGGCTCAGGGCTGGACTGTGCTTTGTGGACACAGACAGCTAGGCAGCAGGGTTACAGCTGTTGAATGCACATAGCACAGGGCGCTTATTGGATGGTAGGGTGGATTTACATGGTGGGATGCCCTTACTTAACAGCATGTGCTTTCTTGGGTGCAGGCCCTCTGCTGGGTGGCCCCAGGAACCCAGAGAAGAGTTGGACTTGGTCACTGCCCCAAAGAGCTCACTTTCTGGACAGCCCAGGGCGTAGTGACCTGTGATCACCTCTGAGATTGCAAACAGGGTCAGCCTGATGGCCTGTGGCCTTGCCCTCTGGCAGAAATTCCTTCTTAGTCCCAGAAGGGATCTTTTTTATGGCAGAGCAGGCCTCTGTGTGGCTTTTGAGACTTGCATCTGGCCTGGGTCTTCCAATAAGCCTTTCTGCCTGCTCCCGGGTTCATCAGTCCTTAAACTGATGGGTGGGTGGGGTGGGAGGTGATGCTGTGGCCTGTCTGTGGAGCCAGACAGATGTGGATGTGTGAGTCCAGGCTCTGCCACATGTTAACTGAGTGACTTTGGATAAGATAGCTCCCCTTGCTCCATCTGCAACTTGGGGGTAGTAACACCAACCTCATGGGATTGATCAGCCTGTAAAGTTTGAGTGCTAGCCAGAATGCTGGGGTTGAAATGCGTAGTCTTTTGCCCGCATGGAGCTTGAATTGTAGTGAAGAAAGTCAGCACACAGGTATCGTAACACTAGATCTTGTTAAATGCTAAAAGAAAACTAATAAGGGTGACATGTTAGCAATTGGGGGAAGGGCATGTGGGTGCAGCATTGGAGGGGGTGATCTGGGGAGGCTCTCCAAGGGGGGAATAATTGCATTGAGGCCTCCGTCATGAGGAGTCAGGTAAGCAAAGATAAGGGGGAAAGGAGTGATCCAGGGGGAGGCAGCAGCAGGTGCAGAGGCCCTGTGGTGGGCACTGGCCTTCAGACTGAGAAGATAGAAAGTGAGCCAGACTGGGCACAGTGGCTCACTCCTGTCATCCCAGCACTTTGAGAGGCCGAGTTGGGAGGATCACTTGAATCCAGGAGTTTGAGATCAGCCTGGGCAATATAGTGAGACCCTGTCTCTACAAAAAATACAAAAATTAGCTGGGTGTGTTGGTGCCTGCCTGTGGTCCCAGCTACTCAGGAGGCTGAGCCAGGAGGATGGCTTGAGCCCGGGAGGTCAGGGCTGCAATGAGCTGAGAAGTCACACCACCACACTCCAGCCTGGGCGACAGAGAGAGACCCTGTCTTAAAAAAAAAAAAAAGAAAAGGGGAGCCATTGTGACTGGAGGACAGAGAATCCAGGAGTGGGCAGAGATGAGAAAGTAGGGCCAGGCTGCATGGTCTCATGGCCATGGTAAGGAATTTGGGTTTTGAGCATCACAGGAAGAAGTTGGAGGGTGTTGAGCAAGGAAGTGACAGGGATTTACAGTGAAAAAGTTTTTGTGATCACTGTGGAGTGATTTGACTCTAGGTGGCGAGAGCAGGCAGACACTGGGGTCTTGTGGCAGGCGTCCCAGCAATGACATGACGTTTGTGGTTAGTGACATGGCGGTCAGGAGCCCAGGCTTTGGTTGTATCAGGAGGAAAACGGTCTGAACCCAGACTTCCTCTCAGACCCCACTGGCTAGAAGCAGATGATGTGCCCACCCGCTTCCTTGTGGTCAAGGGGACTTTGCTGTAGTTCCTCATGATACAGGTCAAGCTGCCGTAATGAAGAGACCCCAAGTACAGGGCCCCAGATAGCATAGAACTGATTCTTTTCTCCCGTAATACTCCAGAGGTGTTCTGGGGCGGGCTGGCGCCTGAGCCCCATGGGGTCATCAGGGTCCCTTCTGTCCTGATCTTCCAGTGTCCTTGAGGTCAGGGGCCCGCAATCTTTTCCTGTAAAGAGCCAGCGAATAACTATCTTGGGCTCTGTGGACAGCCTTGCAGGCTCCCCAGGCCCTGTCACAGCCACTCAGTAGCTCCAAGGTGGCCGTGGACAGTGCATGAGCAAGTGGGCACGGATGTGTGCCACTGAGACTTAAGTGAAACAGGCTGCAGGCCACATTTGGCCCACCAGCTCGGAGACCACTGTTTCTCAAATGTTTTGAAGTCAGGACTCCTTTCTACCTTCAAAATTACTGAAGACCCTAACATGCTTTTATTGATGGGAGTCATATCTATTGTTATATATCACAGTAGAAACTGAAATAGAAAATTTTAAAGTATTTATTAATGCATTTAAAAATGGCAATCACGGCCGGGCGTGGTGGCTCATGCCTGTAATCCCAGCACTTTTGGAGGCCAAGGCAGGTGGATCACTTGAGGTCAGGAGTTTGAGACCAGCCTAGCCAACCTGGCGAAACCCCGTTTCTACTAAAAATACAAAAATTATCCGGGCATGGTAACGTGCGTCTATAATCCCAGCTACTCGGGAGGCTGAGGCAGGAGAATCACTTGACCCCGGGAGGCAGATTGCAGTAAGCCGAGATCGCACCACTGCACTCCAGCCTGGGCAACAGAGTGAGACTCCATCTCAAAACAAAAATTTAAAAAAAAAACAGAGACAGGAGAGCTCACTGCCTTTCTCTGCTCTCCGCCACCGGAGGACACCAAAGGAGGCCGTCCGCAGCCTGGAAGAGATGCTCACCAGAACCCGTCAGTGTCAGTACTGACACCCAGATCGCAAATTCGCAGCAGAAGGGACTGGGACAGGCTGTCATAGAGGAGCTCCATGGACTGAACTGCTTAAACACGAGCTTATTTCTCAGTTCTGGGGGCGGGAAGCTCAGAATGCCATCATGGTCAGTTCCTGGTGAGGGCCTCTGCCAGGCTGCAGGCGGCCTCCTTGCTGTGTGCTCCTGTTGGCAGAGATGGACAGAGTCCCAGTGTTCCTTCCTCTTACAAGGCCACAGTCCTCTTAGGCCCAGCCCTTGTGACCTCAGTTAACCTTCATTACCAGCTAAAAGCTCCATCTCCAAATACGGTCACACTGGGGTGAGAGCTTCCAAGGGACCCTGACGACCCCATGGGGCTCAGGCGCCAGCCCGCCCCAGAACACCTCTGGAGTATTACGGGAGAAAAGAATTTTGGGGGACAAATTCCGGCCACAGCAGTTAGCTGGGGTGGCTTCTGAGTAGGCTGCCAAGCGTCTCCTACCAGGGTAGGGTGCACTGTCCCACAAGTCCAGTGAGGGTGGTGCTGATGGTGACCCACTACTGCCAGGCCTGCTGCAAGCTCTTCCTGTGTTTTCTGGTTGAATCCTCAGGACAGGCTGTGGGAGGAGCTGCAGGACTGAGGCACAGAGGCCCAGGGCCCACGGAGGGGCCCAGCCTTGACTTGGCTCCCTGGGATCCCAGGACTGCACGCCCTTTCCGCACCACCTGAGTGAGCGCCGCCCCCTCACAGAGACCTTTTTGCCCCTGGGCCAGGCAGGGCAGGTGAGTGCTTTATCTTACAGGGGAAACCGAGGCACAGAGGCCGGGCCTATCCTGGGTACGTGGGCGGCTCAGAAGCGCGGGTCCCAGGCTGGGTGCCATGGCTCACGCCTGTAATCCCAGCACTTTGGGAGGCCGAGGTGGGCGGATCACCTGAGGTCAGGAGTTCGAGACCAGCCTGGCCAACATGGCGAAACCCCATCTCTACTAAAAATACAAAAATTAGCCAGGCGTGGTGGCGGGTGCCTGTAATTCCAGCTACTTGGGAGGCTAAGGGAGGAAAATTGCCTGAACCCGGGAGCCGAGGTTGCAGTGAGCCGAGATCCGCCACTGCACTTCAGCCTGGGGGAAAGAGCGAAACTCCGTTTCAAAATAATAAAAAGTGAAAAAAAGGAGCGTGGGTCCCAGTGTGAGTCTGGGCACCGTGGGCAGGGGTCTCGGCGGGCGGGGGTCTCACTGGCCTGTTCCCTGCAGGCGCTGCGGTCCAGGAGGCCCCATGGAGGTGGCGGTGCCCGTGAAGCAGGAGGCTGAGGGCCTGGCGCTGGACTCCCCGTGGCACCGCTTCCGCCGCTTCCACCTGGGCGACGCGCCGGGCCCGCGCGAGGCCCTGGGGCTGCTCCGCGCCCTGTGCCGGGACTGGCTGCGGCCCGAGGTGCACACCAAGGAGCAGATGCTGGAGCTGCTGGTGCTGGAGCAGTTCCTGAGCGCGCTGCCCGCCGACACGCAGGCCTGGGTGTGCAGCCGGCAGCCGCAGAGCGGCGAGGAGGCGGTGGCCCTGCTGGAGGAGCTCTGGGTGAGCCTGGCGGGGCTGCAAGCGGGGAAGGGAGCGGGGAGGGCAGCCGGGAAGCCACCAGGAAGCCCACGGAGGAGCACCGCTGAACCCCTGACAACCAGTGTGCCTCACGGTGGGGAGGCTGCGGCACAGCGTGGAGGGCCAGTCCACGTGGGGCGCCTCCGTCCCAACACCAGCTGCAAGTCAGGAGGGCCCCAGGACCCTGGCATACTTGCGAGTTCTCTAGAAGGACTCACAGCCGTGTTCACGGTCACGGCTTATCACGGAGAAGGATGCGCTGGAAGCAGCTGGGAAGAGGGCCAGGAAGGCTCCAGGGAGCGCAGTCACCAGCTGCCCTCTCCCCGCACTCCGCCCGCACGCAGGGAGCGTTGCCAGCCAGGGACGCTCCTCAAACGCTGGTGTCCCGGGTTCTCACTGGGGACTTCTCCCTGCTCTGTTGGCTGACCTCAGCCTCCAGCCCCCCGAAAGTCAAGGATACCCCGGCCCAAACTCCCCCTCAAATCCATCTTGCTGTTGGGCTGGCCTGAGGCCCCCGGCAGGCAGACCTTCCTCATGCGGGACGTTCCAAGGGCTCGGAGATGACTTCCCGGGGTGGAGGGCAAAGCCAGGCCTCTCTCTGGGCAGGTTTGGTTGCTTGACCGCACAGCAGGCAAGGGCCGACTCACGTTCTGGGTGAAGGCTTGGTGCACAGCCACACCCATCCACTCACGTCACCTGGGGCCGACGCTGGCCACCGTGAGGTGCACAGCCACACCCATCCACTCACGTCACCTGGGGCCGACGCTGGCCACCGTGAGGTGCACAGCCACACCCATCCACTCACGTCACCTGGGGCTGACGCTGGCCACCGTGAGGTGCACAGCCACACCCATCCACTCACGTCACCTGGGGCTGACGCTGGCCACTGTGAGGTGCACAGCCACACCCATCCACTCACGTCACCTGGGGCTGACGCTGGCCACCGTGAGGTGCACAGCCACACCCATCCACTCACGTCACCTAGGGCCGACGCTGGCCACCATGAGGACCACAGAGGGCCCGAGGAGCTGGAAACATTGACTGCCTGGCGCCGTTGGGGAAGCTGCCAGCCTGGCTTAGAGTCCTGTCCCGGGGGGGATGTGTTATGTGAGCCGCAGATGCCATCTTAAGTGTTCTAGTCACCACATTTAAAAAAGGTGAATTTACTTCATGGACCCCAATGTATTCAAAATACCGTCCTTTCAGTAGTGGCACTCTCCCTTGGCTGGTGGCTGCTGTGTGGGGCCTTGGTGATAGCGGCAGGCAGCCGCGCACAGACCTCTGAGAAGAGTGGTCCAGGCCGCGGGAGCAGCCAGTGCAACGGCCCTGAGTGAGGGGGTGTTTGCGCGAGGCCTGAGTCCCCAGTGGCAGGAGGGTGAAGAGTCAGAGTGGCCGGGTGTTCCTCATAAGTGCGTGCTGAGTGCCTGCTGGGTGCTGGGATGTAGCAGCAGAGAGGTGGCATCTCAGTGAGGCAAAGCAAGCAAAGCCTTCAGTCCACGGCAGCTGGGCGTCCTTCCTTTCTTCCAGAGGGAGCAGCTCCTGTCAAGGCTGCCAGTGGCCTCGTCCATCTCCCTTCTCAAGCAGCCTGACCAGCCCCCAAACACTCCCCCCTCTTATTGTCTGGGATACAGCTCACCCCTCCTCTGCTCCCACCTCCTGGCACCTCTGTGCCGGCTCTGGCTTCTCTATCCTCACCCTCCTTCTGGGTCATTGTTCCCAAAAGTAGGTTGTAACAAATCGCAGACCCAGCAGCTTACAAATCACACAAGTCTGTTACGGTTCTGGAGGTCAGAAGCCCAAAATGGTTTGGTCTCATGGCCCAAAATCGAGGTGTCTGCAGAACCACGTCCCTTCTCAAGGCTCCAAAATCAAGGTGTCGTCTGCAGAGCCACGTCTCTTCTCAAAGCTCTACGAGAGAATCCGTTTTGGGCCTTTTCCAGCACCTGGAGGCTGCCCGCATTCCTTGGCTCATGGCCCTTCCTCCGTCCTCAGAGTGCTGCACTCCGACCTCTGCTTCCATCCCCCATCACTCCTCTGACCTTGACCCCCTTAGGTCCCATGGTCACTTCTTTTATTTATTTATTTATTTATTTTACTTTAAGTTCTGGGATACATGTGCTGAACATGCAGGTTTGTTACATGTGCCATGAAGGTTTGCTGCACGTACCAACCAGTCATCTAGGTTTTAAGCCCCACATGCCTTAGGTGTTTGTCTTAATACTGTCTCTCTCCTTCCCCCATCCCCCAACAGGCCCCGGTGTGTGATATTCCCCTCCCCGTGGCCATGCGTTCTCATTGTTCAGCTCCCACTTCTGAATGAGAGCATGTGGTGTTTGGTTTTCTGTTCCTGTGTTAGTTTGCTGAGGATGACGGCTTCTAGTTCATCCATGTCCCTGCAAAGGACATGAACTCATTCCTTTTCATGGCTGCATAGTATTCCATGGTGTACTGTGGTCATGTCTAGGATGCCTGTGATGACAGTGGGCCCATCAGGATAGTTCAGGAGAGTTTCCCCATGTCAGTGCTTAACTCCCTCCCGTCTGCAGAGTCCCTGTTGCCCTGAGACATCGGGTGACAGGTTCTGGGGATCAGACCATGTACGTCTTTGGGGCCATTCTTCTGTCTGCCATAGAGGTGAGGTAAATGCAAGGTGAAGTGGGAGTGGAATAGAACTAACATGGAATCCGTTAGCCTCGGGGTTGCGCCCTATCCAGTTTCCATGACTCCTCAGAACAGGACGTGGCACATGGGTGCTGTCTAGGTAGATTTCAGCCACTGTTACTACTCTGAGCTCTTGCCATCTGTTTCATTGGCATTAAAATGTTCTTTTAGGAAAAGATGGTAAAAGTAGGTGGTGGTTATTGTTGCTTTTAATGTATATATCTTGCAAAATAAAAAAAAAAATCTTCCATTCAGGGATGCAGTGAGAGTTCTATTGGTTCAGTGAATCTAAAAGTTCGGCAATCGCTGGGCTCCAGGGCCATCAGGACTGTCCCGCACTCTGCTCGCTCCGAGGCAAACCTCTCACTGTGGCTCTGGGCTGTCTTTAGCGTCTCTCTTGTATTTGTTACTCTCGTTTTAATGAGAGCAGATCTCAGGCTCGGAGCCTTCTTCTATCAGTGTCCACGTGGACTGGAGTAACACTGCTGTGAGTGATTGAATTGCCCATGACCTCTCTCTCTGGCACAGGATACTGGCTTTCCATTTCCGGCAACGATACAACGTGGTCTTAAGTCAGTGTTATTTTAGTTTTAGGTAAAAGTAAAGAAGAGCAATAAGAGCCCAGGCAATAGCCATTGCAGCCGATGGTGGTGTAGAGACAGCTGACATCTGGGGGCGCTGCTGTGGATTGGGGTTTCTCGGCATCTGGTCTGTGGGTCCCCGCCTGTCCTCAAGAGTTTTCACTGACGCGTTGCACGATGAGAAAGAGAGGACAGCCGAGGAGAGGCTCCTGTGCTGGTAGAATGTGGTAGAACTCACCCGGTAGCTTTTAAAAAATACTGTCGGCCGGCCACAGTGGCTCATGCCTGTCATCCCAGCACTTTGGGAGGCCAAGGTGGGCGGATCACCTGAGGTCAGGAGTTCAAGACTAGCGTGGCCAACATGGCGAAACTGCGTCTCTACTAAAAATATGAAAATTATCTGGGCGTGGTGGCACATGCCTGTAATCCCAAATACTCACGAGGCTGAGGCCGGAGAATCGCTCGAACCCAGGAGCTGGAGATTGCAGTGAGCCAAGGTTGCACCACTGCACTCCAGTCTAGGAGACAGAGTGAGACTCTGTCTCAAAAAAATATACTGTTGCCAGGATTTTACTTTCAGATTTGAAGTTATGGTTGTGAGGTGAGTGGGGCTTCAGATTCAGTAATTTTTTAACTGAATGTCTCCATTCTCCTGTTGAAGGACATTTGGGTTGATTCCAGTTTGTTTGTTTTAATAGAACTGGTTTACATCTCTGAATACGTTTCTGTTTGAACACACATTTTCATTTATCTAGGGTAAGCGCCCAGGAGTGTGGTTGCTGGGTCATGTGACGTCTTAGTCTGTTTGGGCTGCTGGCTGAAAACAAAGGGAATGTATTTCTCACAGTTCTGTAGGCTGGAGAGTTTGAGATCAAGGCCGACTCCGTGTTTGGTGAGGGCCTCTTGCTGGTTCACAGATAGTGCCTTCCTGCTGTGTCCTCACATGGCAGAAGGGGTGAGGGGATTTCTTTGGGGTCTTTCTTAGAAGGGCACTAATCCCATTCATGAGGGCTCCCCCTTCATGACCCAATCGCCTCCCAAAGACCCCATGTAATCTCATTATCTTCAGGGTTAGGATTTCAACATAAGAATTTGAGAGGCATACAAACATGTGGTCTGCAGCAAAGTCTTCCGGCCACTTTCAGACTGGGTGGTTTTCTTGCCCTTGAGATTCGTTCACGTTATTCTGAATGCATCCTTTGCCAACTGTTAGACTTTCACATTTTTTTAAAAAGTGCCTCATGACCTGTGTGAGCCACCGGGGTTGGGAACCACCAATGAGAGAGCCCATCGGCCGGGCGCGGTGGCTCAAGCCTGTAATCCCAGCACTTTGGGAGGCCGAGACGGGCAGATCACGAGGTCAGGAGATGGAGACCATCCTGACTAACGTGGTGAAACCCCGTCTCTACTAAAAAAAAAAACACACAAAAAACTAGCCGGGCGAGGTGGCGGGCGCCTGTAGTCCCAGCTACTCCGGGAGGCTGAGGCAGGAGAATGGCATAAACCCGGGAGGCGGAGCTTGCTGTGAGCTGAGATCCGGCCACTGCACTCCAGCCTGGGCGACAGAGAGAGACTCCGTCTCAAAAAAAAAAAAAAAAAAAAAAGAGCGAGCCCATCATCCAGGAGGGGGCAGACTCTTCCATTCGGGGGAGAACAGGGGACATTTGGGAATCACGGGCTCCATGGTTCTAAGGACTGTTCCATCTCCTCAGAGTCTAGGGGACTTAGAGAAACCCCCTCCTGGCTACGTTGGCTTGTGGAGTTCGCTTATGATTTTTTTATGGTATGTCCAGCCCCAGCTGGAGTGTAGTCTCATGTAGCATCATGTGGATTGGGGCCTTGTCTTGTTCAGCGATGTGTCCCTGGAGCTCAGGATGGTGCTGGGCACATAGTAGGTGCTACTAAAATACTCATTGAGGGAGTGGCTACCCCTTCCCAGCCTCCTCTTCTCCTGCTCTGGAGGGAATGGCTAACCCTTCCCAGCCTCCTCTTCTCCTGCTTTGAAATACAGGGTTTGACAGGAAGACCAGGATATGGTCGCCTTCCTCACTTCTGTGGAGAGAGAATCTGATCTGCCCAGAAAGATGGAATGAGCTGGCTGTAGTCACTCAGCATCTGGCCTCAGGCACACAATAGGGAAAGGGGATAGTTTGAGACGGATGGGGGCAGGGCGTCTGCCAAGCAGGGAAATGCAGAGAAAAGCCAGTGGGGTAGGCCTGGGAGGCGGGGAGAGGCAGCTGCAGCCAGTACCCGGTTAGCTTGACAGGAAATGCCCCAGTCAGCCTGCGTCTCAGGTCAGAGTTGTAGGGGAGGCCGTGGGGCTCCAGAGGCAGCCAGGAGCACAGGAAAATAGCACAGGGTAGCTGTTCAATGTTAAAGCCAAACTTAGCAGATTTGCAGAGGACAGGTTGATAATCAAACCCCAAACTCAATATTTGAAAAGAATGGCAGAATAGCGCAAACCTTCAGCAAGTTGACTAGGGAGAAAACAAGAAACAGCACAAACACTGATGGTGGAAGCAAAGCCGGGGATGGAGCGGATTTGACAGCTCTTGAGAACACCATGTTCAGCGTGCACAATGCATTCGAAGTCCTAGATGAAATGGACAGTTTTCTAGGAAAACATAAATCACCAGCATATGCTCATGACGTAGTGGCAGATGTGAGAGTCTGGAAACCAGAGAGGGGGAAATCAAAAGGTGATGAAAGACCTTCGCATATAGAAGGCACTGGGTTCCAGTACTTTATGTGTAAGTTCTGCCAGGCCTCCAAGGAACTGATCATTCTCATCTGTTCTTTTTTTGGGGGTGGAGCCTCACTCTTGTCACCCAGGCTAGAGTGCAGTGGCGTGGTCTCGGCTCACTGCAACCTCCACCTCCCAGGCTCAAGCACTTCTCCTGCTTCAGCATCCTGCGTAGCTGGGATTACAGGCGTGTGTCACCACGCCCGGCTAATTTTTTTTGTATTTTTAGGAGAGACGGGGTTTCCCCATGTTGGCCAGGCTGGTCTTGAACTCCTGCCCTTATGATCCGCCTACCTCGGCCTCCCAAAGTGCTGGGATTACAGGCGTGAGCCACCATGCCAGCTTCATCTTCTCATCTTTCACACAAACTTCCAGAACACAGGGAAGGTGTTCCCCAGCTCATTGGCAAGGCTGCCACCCCCACCCCCACCCCACCCCCAACCACCTAACAGGACAAGGACAGCACAGGAAAAGGTTGCAGCCAGTCTCATGGGATCCTCAACAGAACATGGGCAGCTTGATCCTGCAGTGGGTGGACAGGCTGATGTGCTGGGGCAGGTGGAGCTTAGCCCAGATACACGAGGATGCTCCATCCTTAGGAAGTCTGTCAGTTAAAGTACACAGACTTCAAAGCTGGATATGAGTCCTGCCTCCACCTTTCCAAGCTGGGTGACCTTGGACGCGTGTCTGGGACTCTCAGAACCTTGGCTTCCTCAGCTGCAATTTTGGAATCTGGATTCCTGAGCCCTCCAGGGATGGATGTAAGGGGGGCTCCATCAGGCAGTGTGTTCCTAGCCGTGCCATATTGGCTCCGTCAGTCACACACAGGGTCACAGCTTATTACAGAGAAAGGACACAGATGACAACCAGCCAAGGAAATAGATGCGTGGAACGGGTGGAGGAAGGCTCTGTGCTCGGAGCTTCCAGCTGTCCTCCCGCTGTGGAGTGTGGACAGCGCTAACTCCTCTCGGCAACAACGTGTGACAGCATGCAGGGGAGCTGCTGGCCAGGGACGCTCCCCCGAGCCCGGCGCCCTGGGTGTCGATTGGGGTTGCGTGTGTGGATATGCTGACCTTCTCCTCCAGCCCTGGCAGAGGCAGAGCTGATGCACATGGCCCAGATCCCCAACCCTGAGTCACACTGTTGGCTCAGCCCACCCAGGTGGTCCAGTGCCCCAGGTGAGCAGACTCTGCCATCAGGCAGTGTGTTCGGGGGGCGTAGACATGACCCTCCCTGGAGCCGAGGGCAGAGGCCAGACCTCTCTGGACAAGGCTGATCCTCACTGCACAGCAGCGGCGTCTCGTCCGGTCTCCACGCAGCCCCGCAGGGTCCGTCCCGGGTCCTGGAGTCATCTCAGGGAAGGGAAGCAGCTTGCCCGAGGTGACAGAGCTGGTTCAGGGGCAGGGGGATCTGTGGAAAAAACACACTTGAAGTATCTTTTTCTATTCTCAGCATCAGTGACCACAGAAGACGTCTGTGACCAAATGTTGGAGGGGGCGTCCCCTCACATACTGTACAAGCAATCAGCTCTGCAGCAGACGCAAGCAGGGTGTCCTCTAATGCATTTCCAACACGGTCTCCCTGGAGACAGCGCCAGATCCCACAGGTTGAGGGCTCACGCCCCAAGACTGGCCCCCCATTTCTGATGCCAGTCATAAGCCCCAGGTTATTTCATCTGTGCTTCCAACTGACGGGCTGAAAGTCGGGCTCCCACAGCCGCTCCTCCGGTTCGGTTAATGTGCTAGCGTGCCCACAGAACCAGGGAGACATGTTTACCGGTTTATCACAAAGGAGATTTTAACAGATACCGGCGAACAGCCAGATGGAGAGCCACGTACGTGAGGTCTGGAAGGGTTCCGAGCGCAGGAGCCTCTGTCCCTGTGGACTTGGGGTGCACCATCCTCCCGGCATGAGGGTGAGGTCTGGTTTACTTTGCTGTCCGCCTCCGCGTGTTCAGCTCTCTGGAAGCTCCCTGAACCCTGTCCTTTGGGCCTTTTATGGAGACTTGGTTAAGAGGCATAATTGAAGCATGGACAGCCATGTAGAAATGTGATTAGATAAAACGGGTGTGATCTAATCCGAGTAGACTGAGCAGGGAAACCTCACAAGGCCTGTGTGTTCAGACCCTTCTTGGCCTCCCTGTTCAGCCTTCTTTCCTCCAGGGTAGGGGCAGGACCCCTTCTGAAGGGGGGCGTTATGGCCACAATCAGATAAATTAGGTCAGAAAATTTTTTTATGGCCAGAGGTGGGGGAAGATTGAAGTATAGTTTTAGTTTTTAAGGCCCGCCTTGCGGAGAAAGAAGAGCAGGTGAAAGTGGGGCAGAAGGTCAGGGAGAGACTTTCAGAGGCCTAAAACTTCCCAGCGTTAGAACAAGACTGTAACAAGGGCTATGGGAGTCATGAGCCAGGAGCCATAGACAGAACCCAATGTCTACATATCACAAAATCACAGGGAGGACTAGGAGCCTGGGGCTGCTCCGTGCTCCCCTCCTTCTGTGTGCCTGGCCCCGCAAGGGGCACCTGTCCCCACGTGGGTGTGCCCTGGATGTCTCTTCCTGTGGATGATGCCTGGCCAGCATCCCCTGTCTCTGGGACCGCAAACCGGGAAGTTCCCAGAGGAATGGGTAGATCTCAGGCTTTTCTGTGCCCAAGATCTCTGGGAGAACCCCCGGCTGGCATGGCTTCCCGGGCTCCACTCTCAGGTGTGTCGACCCCGGTGCCCTTGAGCTGAGGCCAGGACAGCACCCCTGCCCGGCCTCTGCCTGTGGCCGACAACACACAAGGGTCATGGGAGCCCCCCCAAGGGCCAAGGAGCTGGAGGGTGGTCCAGGGTGGTGCTCTGGGCCTGGGTGAGACTGTGCTGTTCTGACTCTCCGATGGGGCCCCGAGCCCATCACGGTGCCATAGCCAGGTTGGGAGGCACCCAGGATCTAGTCAGCCTTGTGCCAAGCCCCTGTCCCATGCCTCAGCCGCCTGAGTCACTGGGATTACAGTCATGAGCCACCACGCCCATGCTCCTGTATCTTGACCCCTTCTTTAGGAAACGTTTTCTTGTCTGTCAGAGTGAGGGCAGATGGTTTGCCCCTGCTGGTTTTTTTGTTTTTTGTTTTTTTGAGACAGAGTCTCACTCTGTTGCCCAGGCTGGAGTGCAGTGGCGTGATCTCGGCTCACTGCAACCTCTGCCTCCCGGGTTCAAGTGATTCTCCTGCCTCAGCGTCCCGAGTAGTTGTGATTACAGGTGCATGGCACCACGCCCAGCTAATTTTTTGTATCTTTAGTAGAGAGGATTTTACCATGTTGGCCAGGCTGGTCTCGAACTCCTCACCTCGTGATCTGCCCGCCTCAGCCTCCCAAAGTGCTGGGATTACAGGCTTGAGCCACCACTCCCGGCCTAGGCACTGCTAATTTTCACACCAAGGATTGCTTTATGATCCAGGTACTCCTGTGGCCAAAAAGATTTGAAACAGGGAAAAGGTGTGATGCGTGGCTTAGCTGTCACTGGCACCAGAAGAATTGCCATCCCCTTCCCTTGGGGACGTGGTTTTGAGGAATGATGTAGTAGGGCAAAGAAACCACAACCAGAGTTGGACTGAAAGTTTTTAAATTTTTGGTCCTCCTGGCTGGCGCCATCCTGCTTGGCAGCTGTTCTGCCGTTTCACGCCGAGAAAAGTCGTTTCTGAACTTAGTTTATGTTTTTCCCAAGTTAAAAGCTTATGTATTCTGCATTTTGCTAAGGAGCTAGCACTTTATCCAAAGGGCAGGAAGAAGCTGGTCTGAGACAGGTATATTAGTTATTTCTTGCTTCCTGACAAGTCACCCCAAACTTGGGTGTAAAACAGTAACATCTGTCAGCTCAGAAAGCCTCTGTGGATCAGGAGTCTGCAAGTGGCTTAGACACGCGGACCTGGCCCAGGGTCTCCTGTGAGGTCACAGTGCAGTGTTGGCCGGGCTGTCATTTGAAGGTTGGCTCCCTGTCAGGGGGTTGGCAGGAGGCCTTGGTTCCTCACCTGTGGGCCTCTCCATGGGGTAGCTTCAGTGTCCCCCAGCATGACTGTGGCTTCCCCCCAGCAGGGATGGGATTCCACAGCTGGTTGACGGTGGTGGGGAGAGGGAGAAATAGAGGCCGTCACTCAGGTGTCTGAGTTCAAAACATGTGCTCTCATTTCAGGGGCCAGCAACCTCCCCTGATGGGTCGTCAGCAACAAGGGCGCCTCAGGACGTGACGCAGGGCCCTGGGGCCACAGCTGGAAAGGAGGACAGCGGGATGGTTCCCTTAGGTGAGCCACTGGCCTCCCTGGTTCTCCCTGCCAGCCCCCAGCACCGGGGATGGGGGTGTTCAGTGAACGATCCTGGCACCAGGATAAGGGCAGACCTGGATCCCAGCCCTTGAGGAGCCCCAGGGTTCGGACCCAAGGGGCGGGCATTGTGGGTGCAGTGGGCCTTGGGGTTGGAGGTCCACCCATCCATCCATCATGCACCCATCTAGCCATCATCCACCCTCCACCTATCCATTTCTTTATCATATACCCACCCATTCACCCATCCATCCCTCTGTCATTCAACCAGGCATCCATCCATCCTTCACCTGTTCCCCCTCACACCAATCCCACCATCCTTCTGTCATCTATCCATCATCACCCATTTATCCATCACCCACCCATCCATCCATCTACTCATCTACCCATGCACCCACCGATCCATCATCTGGACGTTCATCCACCCACACATTCATCATCTACCCATCCATCACCCATCCATCCATCTACTTACCCACGCACCCACCCATCCATCGTCTGGACATTCATCCACCCACGCATTCTTCATCTACCCATCCATCGGCTGTACATCCATCATCCGTCTATTCGTCCACCCATCATCCACCCACACATTCTTCATCTACCCATCCATCATCCAGCCAGCCAGCCATCAACTATTAAGTATGGGGCATTGACTGTATGCCAGGCACTACTAGGTACGGGGGACACAGGCATGAATAAGAAGCCCACATCGCAGCCCTCTTCCCACCCCAATGGTTTCTGCTCTAAGCGTTCCCTCCCTGCCTCCACCCCAGCCTGTGCTGTGCCTGCCCCGCCCTGGTGCAGACCCAGAGGCTGACTGTTTCTTTTCCCAGCAGGCACCGCCCCTGGGGCTGAGGGGCCGGCGCCTGGGGACTCCCAGGCTGTGCGCCCCTACAAGCAGGAGCCCAGCAGCCCCCCGCTGGCGCCTGGCCTGCCCGCCTTCCTGGCGGCCCCGGGCACCACGTCCTGCCCCGAGTGCGGCAAGACGTCCCTGAAACCAGCTCACCTGCTGCGCCACCGGCAGAGCCACTCGGGTGAGAAGCCGCACGCCTGCCCGGAGTGCGGGAAGGCCTTTCGGCGCAAGGAGCACCTGCGGCGCCACCGCGACACGCACCCCGGCAGCCCCGGGCCCGCGCTCCGCCCTCTGCCCGCCCGTGAGAAGCCCCACGCGTGCTGCGAGTGTGGCAAGACCTTCTACTGGCGCGAGCACCTGGTGCGCCACCGCAAGACGCACTCGGGAGCGCGGCCCTTTGCCTGCTGGGAGTGCGGCAAGGGCTTCGGGCGCCGCGAGCACGTGCTGCGCCACCAGCGCATCCACGGCAGGGCAGCCGCCAGCACGCAGGGGACGGCCGCCCCGGGCCCCGGTGGTGGGGGCCCCTTCCCGCCCTGGCCCTTGGGTTAGCCGCCGCCCGGCCCGCGGCGCCTCCCGCCCTTGGTGCTGCCCCCTGGGCCGTCCCTCCTCTCTCCCAGTGCCACTTGGCCTCTTCCCCTCCTCCTCCTTCCCTCCCGCCCACCCTCCTCCACCGCCGCCTCCCTTGTCTGAACTTCCCAACGCCTTCCTCTCTATTCCTTTCCAACTCCTTTTCCCCCAGATTTCACTTTCCTGCTCAGGTCTCACCTCAGCCCCTCTTCTCCCTGATTTCTCGGCCTCTCTCGCTGTGTGAAGGGGCCTCTTCCTAATGTCTCCGCCTTCCCCCACCTTCTCTTTCCTTCGGCCCAGCCTCCCTCACCCTCCTCCATTCCTCTCTCCCCGCCCTTTTCCTGCCTGAAAAGCAGAGGTGAGGACCTGGGACCCCTGAGGGGCAGGCGAGGAAGAGCTCAGGAGCAGCCACAGGCCAGGCCCCCTTGATGAAGCGGAGGCTGAAGGAAAGGAGTCTGGGTCTTGTCCCTAGGAATTCTCTTCCCACAGGACAGATTGGGGGGGCAGCGAGAGGCAGCGGCTGATGGCTCTGACAAGTTGAACCCAGGGCGTTGCTGTGGGCTCCTTGATCTCGCTGCCCCCGTGACCCAAAGGCATGGGATGGACAGAGATGCCTGCTCCCATGAAGCTGGTTGGGGATGGCAGTTCACCAGCATCCAGAGAGTAATAAAGTCACTGTGTGTAGACCCGGAGTCTGTGCTCTGTCTGGACTGTGTCTGGAGCAGCTTCCTGGGGTCTGCTGTCTTGGTTCCCACTGCAGACTCTCTCGGCATGAGAGAAGCTCTGGGAGTCTGGGCACAGCCGTGGGAAGCAGTGCAGGAAATGTATCCTCAGGAGGGCTGTCTCTACCTCCATCCTATGGAGGCAGGGATGAGGCTCCTGGAAGGGACCTGCCGAACACCACACTGAGTTGGGTTCACGTCTGAGCCCTTCAGCTTCCTGGCTGGGGACCTACCTGTTGGTCATACCCTCTGAGCATGAGTTCCACATCCGTGAGTGATGATAATGGCACCTACCTCCCTTGCTAAGGCCACTGTTTCGCTGGGGTCCTGGGTGTCAGTGTCGGTAGGTCTCGGGTGGCCTGTTCTGCCACCTGAGGAATCCTGTCATCTTTAGTTGGAGCCGTTGACCAAGGAGGATGTTCCATATGGAGGACAGGCTTTGGCCAGCTCCATCTTAACAGGGTGCCTCCTCTTGTCAGCTCAGCGAGCAACCCCAGTTCCTTCTCTCCAGGGAGGAAATCTCCAGCCTCTGCAGGTGGATGAAAGGCAGTTGTCAGACTTTGGAAAGGAGGATGAGAGCACTGGTCTGACCACTCCCCTGCCACTCAGTCTTGGGGCTGGCTTCACCCTGGTCCTTTTGGTTTCTGCGTGCCCAGCGCCTGAGCCTGGCAGGGGTTCTGTGTCAAACCCTCCATGGTCACTGCCTTGTGTCCGAGCCCCCC
Organism: Macaca mulatta; assembly: GCF_049350105.2. Taxonomy (NCBI): domain Eukaryota; kingdom Metazoa; phylum Chordata; class Mammalia; order Primates; family Cercopithecidae; genus Macaca; species Macaca mulatta. Next base: position 68,518,921 of record NC_133424.1, read on the forward strand.
ACGATCACTGCCTTGTGCTCTGCTTCAGCTTCTGGCTCAGAGTCAAGCGCTGGGGCATGTACAGCCCAAGCTGGGCTGCAAGGGCATCTGGGAACACAAGTCACCTGGACAGTCCAGGGCACATCACTGGAGCCTAGGTCTGCCTTCCAGACTCAGTGCAGGGAAGGGTTTAGGTGCCAGGCTGCCCAGGAAGGGCAAGTGACCACAGGCCTCAGCACCTACCTCCTAAAACAGGACTAGTAGTAATGCCCCTCCTGGAAAGGGCCTGATTTTGAAAAGGCTGGGTGCAGTGGCTCACGCTGTAATCCCAGCACTTTGGGAGGGTAAGGCGGGCGGATCACTTGAGCTCAGGAGTTCAAGACCAGCCTGGCCAACACGTTGAAACCCTGACTCTACTAAAAATACAAAAATTAGCCAGACATGATGGTGGACACCTGGAATCCCAGCTACTTGGGAGGGTGAGGTGGGAGGATCACTTGAACCCGGGAGGCGGAGGTTGCAGTGAGCTGAGATCGCACCACTGCCCTACTCCAGCCTGGGCAACACAGCGAGACTTCATCTCAAAAGGAAAATAAAGTAACGAATGCAGAACACTTACAGGAACTTGGTGTGTGACCTCAGCGGGTTGGTTTCACACTGAGAGGTGCGTGTTAAGGATGTTACCATGCCCATTGTGCGGGGGAGAAGATGGGCTGGGAGTGTAGCAGGACGAGCCACAGACAAAACTCCTCAGACACCGGATTAAAGAAGGAAGAGGTTCTTTATTTGGCCAGGAGTGTCGGCAGACTCGTATCTTAAGAGCCGAGCTCCCCAGAAAAGAAATTCTTGGCCTTTTTAAAGGCTTACAACTTTGAGGGGTCCACATGAAAGGGTCATGATAAATTGAGCAAGCTTGGGAAACGCGACTGGGGGCTACGTGCATCAGCTAACAGAACAAAAAGTTTTACAATACTTTTTTCATACAGGGTCTGGGATTTACAGATAACACAAGTAGTTTAGGCCAGGGGTTGATGTTATTATTATTACTTTTTTTTTTTTTTTTTTTAACTCCTAGGGCTGGGTGGTGGTGCCAAGGTTGTCTATTTATCTTACTTTTGTTCCTTTCTCTCTTTCCTCCTGTCTTGTGAACTAGGCAAGGTCAGGGGAGGAGGGCAGCAGGAGTAGTAGTGGTGTCTTTCCTTAGGAGAAGCTGCAGACCTTCAGGAAGCGACTGGGAGGCATGAGAGGGAGTGAGAGGTGGTGTCAGGCCAGGGTCTGAGGACGGGATTCTGATAACAGCAAACACAGAGTGCGTGTGCTGGGCCAGACCTTTTTAAAGTCCAGTTTGTTTATCATCATAACCAACCGAAGAGTCATGCTCTGTTGTTACCCCATGGTACAGATGGGGAAACTGAGGCACCAAAAGAGTAAAGGACTGGGCCACGTCTGTGGATCTCATCCCAGGGGTCTGGGCTCACAGGATTCACTCCAGCTCCTAACAGCACAGCTGCTGCTTCTGCCCATTCAGGCTCCATCTCTTCTCTTCTGAACCGGCCCCCCCCCCCCGGCCCGGGACTTCTGTGTCCCTTTGGGGACCCCTCCAACCAACACACCAACACACCGTGTCTGGTCTTGGGGGGGAAGTCAGCCAGGCTGTCCTGTCCCGCTCTTTGCCTTTGTGTCACTCATGATGGACAGTCCTGGATGGATTGGAGGGAGCTGGAAGAGCACCCCTGAAAAGGACTAGGAACAAGGCGAGACCAGACAGATGGAGATCTGACTCCCACACACTGCCGCGCCCACACCGGCTAAGCCTGGGGGAGCTTTGATTTGACAACCGATGATAGGCGGTGCCTTCCTCCAAGACTGAATAACAGGGTGGAGGATGATTCCCCCAGGCAGGAGGGAAATTCTGGAAGGCTGAAACAAAACTTGAATATTCTCTGCGTGAGCAACAGGAAACTTTCCAGAGAGACAACCTGGCAGTCCTTCCTCAGAGTGCGCGGTACTTCTTCAGACTGCGCGGTACCTCCTCAGACTGAGCAGTCCTTCCTCAGAGTGGCGGTCCTTCCTCAGAGTGATGGTCCTTCCTCAGACTACGCGGTCCTTCCTTAGAGTGGGTGGTCCTTCCTCAGAGTGGCAGTCCTTCCTCAGAGGCGCGGTCCTTTTACAAGAGTGCGTGGTCCTTCCACAAGAGTGTGCGGTCCTTCCTCAGACTGCGCAGTCCTTCCTCAGAGGCGCGGTCCTTCCTCAGAGTGTGTGATCCTTCCACGAGAGTGCACGGTGCTTCCTCAGACGCGCAGTCCTTCCACAAGAGTGCGCGGTCCTTCTTCAGGAGTGCGCGGTCCTACCGCAGAGTGCGAGGTCCTTCGTCAGAGAGCGCAGTCTTGCCTCAGACTGGGCGGTCCTTCTACAAGAGTGCGCGATCCTTCCACAAGAGTGCGCGGTCCTTCCTCAGAGTGCACGGTCCTACCTCAGAGTGCGCGGTCTTTCCACAAGAGTGTGCGGTCCTTCTACAAGAGTGCACGGTCCTACCTCAGAGTGTGCGGTCCTTCCACTAGAGTGCGCGGCCCTTCCTCAGACTGTGCAGTCCTTCTACAAGAGTGCACGGTCCTTCCTCAGAGTACGCGGTCTTTCCACAAGAGTGTGCGGTCCTTCTACAAGGGTGCACGGTCCTACCTCAGAGTGTGCGGTCCTTCCACTAGAGTGCGCGGCCCTTCCTCAGACTGTGCAGTCCTTCTACAAGAGTGCACGGTCCTTCCTCAGAGTACGCGGTCTTTCCACAAGAGTGTGCAGTCCTTCTACAAGAGTGCGTGGTCCTTGCTCAGAGTGCACGGTACTTCCTCAGAGTGCGCGGTACTTTCACAAGAGTGCGCCTCTCTTGCTCAGACTGCGCGGTACTTCCTCAGGGTGTGCAGTACTTCCACAAGTGTGTGGTCCTTCCTCAGAGTGCAGGGTCCTTCCTCAGACTGACCAGTATTTCCAAAGAGTGCACAGCCCTGGCCGGACGCAATGGCTCATGCCTGTAATCCTAGCACTTTGGGAGGCCGAGACAGGTGGATCACGAGGTCAGGAGTTCGAGACCAGCCTGGCCAAGATGGTGAAACCCCGTCTATACTAAAAATACAAAAATTAGCTGGGTGCAGTGGCAGGGGCGCCTGTAATCCCAGCTACTCGGGAGGCTGAGGCAGGAGAATCGCTTGAACCCGGGAGGCTGAGGTTGCAGTGAGCCAAGATCGAGCCACTGCAGTCCAGCCTGGGCAACAGATCAAGACTGTCTCAAAATAAATAAATAAAAAATAAAATAAATAAAATAGGAGCATGAATTCCATTCACAAGGATGAAGCCCTCATGACTTGACCATGTCCCAAAAGTCCCACCTATTTATTATCTATCTATCTATCTATCTATCTATCTATCTATCTATCTATCTATCTATCTTTGTCTCCGTCTGTCCATCCATCCATCCATCCATCCCTAGACTGCTCAACGGACACTCTACTTCTTAATAGTCTCACTTTGGGTATTAGTTTTCATCATATGAATCTTGAGGGGATACTAACATTCAATCCATAACCTGGAGGTTACAGTGAGGGCTAAAAGAGTCCACAAGTCATACTCATGCCTGTAATCCCAGTGCTTAGGAAGCCACTGCGGGCAGATCACTTGAGGTCAGGAGTTCGAGACCAGTCAGGCCAACATGGTAAAACCTTGTCTCTACTAAAATTACACAAATTAGCTGGTGTGGTGGCACGTACCTGTAGTCTCAGCTACTAAGAAGGCTGAGGCAGGAGAATCGCTTGAACTGCGGAGGCAGAGGTTGCAGTAAGCCAAGATGGCACCACTGCACTCCAGGCTTGGGTGACACACAGCAAGACTCCATCTCAAAAAAAAAAAAAAAGAAAAGAAAAAAAGAAAAGTTTCAGGCGCAGTGGCTCACGCCTGTAATCCCAGCACTTTGGGAGGCCAAGGCGGGCAGATCACTTGAGATCAAGAGTTCTAGACCAGCCTAACAAACATGGTGAAACCCTGTCTCTACTAGAAATACAAAAATTAGCTGAGCGTGGTGGCAGGCGCCTGTAATCCCAGCTACTCAGGAGGCTGAGGCAGGAGAATCGAATCGGGAGGCTGAGGTTACAGTGAGCTGAGATCACGCCACTGCACTCCAGCCTGGGCAACACAGTCAGACTCTGTCTCAAAAAAACAATTAAAAAAAAAAAAAAAGCACAACAAAAACCAATCACTAAATATTCAGGATTTTTTTGTGGGGCGGGCAGTGGTAAGACAGTTGTTAAAGTGTTGGTATGTTGAAATTGGCCCTGATGGAATATTTACACTATGGGAATTGGCTAACAGTACAAATGCAGGCTTTTTTTTTTTTTTTTTAATTAAAAAAAAAAACTGACTTTGGCTGGGTCAGGTGTAATCCCAGCACTTTGGGAGGCCGAGGTGGACGGATCATCTCAGGTTGGGAGGTCGGGAGTTCGAGACCAGCCTGACCAATGTGGAGAAACCCCAACTCCACTAAAAATACAAAATTAGCCAGGCGTGGTGGCACATGCCTGCAATCCCAGCTACTCGGGAGGCTGAAGTGGGGGAATCGCTTGAACCCAGGAGGCGGAGGTTTCAGCGAGCCGAGATTGCACCACTGCACTCCAGTTACTTGAATGACAGTGACTGTGTCTCAAAAAACAAACAAAAAAAAACACAGAAATCTAGATCTTTATGTAAAAGTTTTGAAACCCTATATGCTCGTGATTCGATTTGCAATTTTCAAAACACTGTGTGGGCATTTAGCCTGGTGTGGCAGCACATGCCTGTAGTCCCAGCTATGTGGGAGGCTGAGGTGGGAGGATTGTTTGAACCTGGGCTGCAGTGAACCAAGATGGTGCCACTGCACTCCAGCCTGAGCAACAGAGCGAGACCCCATCTCAATATAAATACATACATACATACATACATACATACATACATAAAGCAAGCACTGTGTGAGCTACAATATGAAGGCACCAAAACAAACAAAAATCATAATGCAAACAAACAGGCAAACCCAAAGCACGTCTGAGGGTCTGGTTTTGGCTGCCCATTTGCAAGTTCTGAGCTGGTTCCTCCGTGTACCAAAGAGGAGATGGAGGCCCAGAGGTCTGCAGTGAATTTCCTGCAACCCCATAGCGGGCCAGTGAAATGTGAGGCTGTTTCCTCATTGCTGTGTCTGAGAGATGGCATTGAGTGAAGATGAGCCCCCAGTCCCTCCTCTCTAGGGGATGAAGTGGTTGAAATGGCGGGCAAGGAGGTTGAGGTTGGAGTGACACTGACCTTTGGATTATGGGCAGGAAATATGTGGGGCTTTTTTTTTTTTTTTTTTTTTTTTTGACAGAGTCTCACTCTTGTTGCCCAGGCTGGAATTCAAGGTGCAATCTCAACTCACTGCAACCTCTGCCTTCCAGGTTCAAGAAATTTTCCTGCCTCAGTCTCCTGAGCAGCTGGAATTACAGGTACTCATCACCATGCCCAGTTAATTTTTATATTTTTAGTAGAGATGGGGTTTCACCATGTTGGCCAGGCTGGTCTCGATCTCCTGACCTCAAGTGATCCTCCCGCCTTGGCCTCTGAAAGTGCTGAGATTCCAGACGTGAACCACCGCGCCTGGCCCGGGGCCTTAATCCTAACTAAATACCCAACCCCAAGCAACAGTATGCCTTTGTCCTTCCGAGGGTTAACTGTAACCCCTTAACTTGGGTTCATAAGGAAGAACTGATCCAGTGAGACGATGGAATATTCAGCACAATGGACAGAGACATTTTCTCCAAACTGAGTTATGGGAAATGCAGACTTCCCCACCCCCAGTGCTGACCTCCCATCTCAGGTGGGGAAGAGAAATAATAAAGCTTTTGTATAAACTGTTTTCTTTTTTGTTGTTGTTTTGTTTGAGATGGAGTCTTTCTCTGTCACCCAGGCTGGAGTGCAGTGGCGCGATCTCGGCTCACTGCAACCTCTGCCTCCCTGGTTCAAGCGATTCTCCTGCCTCAGCCTCCTGAGTAGCTGGGATTACAAGTGTGTGCCACCATGCCAGGCTAATTTTTGTATTTTCAGTAGAGATGGGGTTTCACCATGTTGGCCAGGCTGGTCTCGAACTCCTGACCTCAGGTAATCTGATTGCCTCGGCCTCCCAAAGCGCTGGGATTACAGGCGTGTGCACCACACCCAGCCCTGTACAAATTGTTTTTAACCTGTACAAGGACTATCCCCTCCCACCTTTCATTGTTTCATTTTGTGTATATGTGGGGAATTCTTTGGTGAGATGCAAAGACAAATATAGGTTTACATTTTGAAATCTTAGGAGTTTTTTGTTTTTCTGAGACAGGATCTCCCTCTGTCTCCCAGACTGGAGTGCAGTGGTGGCATCAAGGCTCACCGCAGCCTTGACCTCCTAGGCTCAAGCGATCCTCCTACCTCAGCCTCTGGAGTAGCTGGGACTATGGGTGCATGTCACTACACATAGCTAATTTTTGTATTTTTTGTAGATGGGGTCTCACTAGGTTGCCAAGGCTGGTCTCAAACTCCTGAGCTCAAGCAATTTGCCTGCCTTGAACTCCCAAAGTGCTGGGATTACAGGCGTGGACCACTGCACCCAGTTGTTTTTTATGAATGCCAAACTGCTGGATGACACAGAATGTGGGCATGGATTTTTAGAGCCTGCCTAGCTCACAAGGGGTAAAATGTGTCTATTTAGGAAGATAGGCCCATTGACATCTGAACATTGAACAACACCTCCATGCTATAGCCCTTCCTCAAGCCATTATGATACCCAGCGTTATTAACAAGAAAGATGCAGCCTACCACACTCACATCAACATCCTATTCCAACTTTCCATGGAGCTCTTTTAGCTCATTTTATTCTACTTTTTCATTTTTTTCCAAGTCTACTGTGTTGCAGGTTCTTTTATTTTTTTTCTTCTTCTTTTTTTTTTTTTTTTTGTTTTTTGAGATGGAGTCTTGCTCTGTTGCCCAGGCTGGAGTGCCGTGGCATGGTCTCGGCTCACTGCAACCTCTGCCTCCTGGGTTCAAGCTATTCTCCTGCCTCAGCCTCCCAAGTAGCTGGAATTACAGGTGTGCCACCGTGCCCAGTTAATTTTTTTTTTATTTTTAGTAAAGATGAGGTTTCACCATGTTGAGCAGGCTGGTCCCAAACGTCTGACCTCAAGTGATCCCACTCCTCGGCCTCCCAAAGTACTGGGATTACAGGTGTGAACCTCCAGGCCCCACAAGAGTAGATTTTAAATACTCTCAATACAAAAAAAAAAAAAAAATGATGTCTATGAGCTGGTGGATGTGTTAATTAGCCCAATTTAATAATTTTACAGTGTATACATAGATCAAAACATTATGCTATATGCCATAAATAGATTCAATTTGTATGTGTAAATTTAAAAATTTAAGACAAAAATAAGCAAATACATAAATAAGTAAATAGAATTTTTAAAAAATGGTGGCCACAATAAATGCCCCTGAGAAGAGGATAGGAAATCATCCACACGTAGCTGGCAAGGACATTCCAGCAGAGCCAATGGCAGAATGCACTCTCTCTTCCCATTCTTGTCAACATTCCACCTGCTTTTCGATTTAACTAATGTTATCTGTGCACCTGCAGAAAAAACAAAAGCCAGCTGGGCGCAATGGCTCACACCTGTCATCCCAGCACTTTGGGAGGCTGAGGCGGGTGGATCACCTGAGGTCAGGAGTTCGAGACCAGCCTGGTCAACATGGTGAAACTCCGTCTCTACTAAAAATACAAAAATTAGCCAGGCGTGGTGGCACACATCTATAATCCCAGCTACTTGGGAGGCTGAGACATGGGAATTGCTTGAACCCGGGAGGCGGAGGTTGCCGTGAGCCGAGATCACACCATTGCACTCCCAGCCTGGGTGACAGTGTGAAACTGTGTCTCAAAAAACAAGAAAAACCAAAAGCCATAAAGATACAACTCAGGCTGGGTGTGGTGGCTCACGCCTGTAATCCCAGCATATTGGGAGGCCGAGGCAGACAGATCATGAGGTCAGGAGATCAAGACCATCCTGGCTAACAGAGTGAAAAACCCCGTCTCTACTAAAAATAAAATAAAAAAAAAGATTAGCCGGGTGTGGTGGCAGGTACCTGTAGTCCCAGATACTCAGGAGGCTGAGGCAAGAGAATCACTTGAACCTGGGAAGCAGAGGTTGCATTGAACCGAGATTGAGCCACTGCACTCCAGCCTGGGCAACAGAGTGAAACTGTGTCTCAAGAAAAAAAAAAAGGAGGAGGAGGAAGAGGAGGGGGAGGAGGAGGAGGGGGAGGAGGAGGAGGAGAAGGAGAAGAGGGAGAAGGACAAAAGCCAGAAAGACACAACTCAGCCCACCAATGTGGGAGAGCCCGTCATTTCCCACCTGGCCGCCTCCAGTGTACACCGTTTCCTGCTTTCCTTCTGATTCAAGGTCATGGGAGGCTGCTGGCTGCTTCTGCACTCCTGTTTTTGTAACTGGATGTCCACTGCCTTTGGAAGGCAAAAGCATCTGCTTATTTCATCTCCTCCCCACCATTGTCATGGGCCAAACTCCAGGATGTCCTTCCGCCCTGTTTGGCTCCCGCCGTGAGTCAGCCCTCTCCTCTCCATGTGCCCCCACTTGAACCACTCGTGCGAATGCAGCGTCAGCATCGATGATGTATTTCACATGCAGTTCTCAGCTTTGGACATTGCGCTGGCTCTGCTTCACTCTGAGTCACCTTAACTCTGCACAGAAATGCTCCTGGGAGAGAACGCTGACACTTCTCTTCCTGACGGCAGATTCCCATCCTGTGACCGCTCCCACATCTGAATCTTTCCAACAGCGGGATTTTCAGCCTCACCCACCCACCCCTCTTTGAAAAGCTAAGAATTCAACCCCTCTTGTTCAATAATTCAATCAGGTGTTTCTCCCATATCACCAGTACTTAGGTCTTGTCCAGCCCCTACTACGAACTTTCCCTAAAAACTGTAACTTTCTCAAGTAAAATGGGAATCTTTCTGTAGTGCTGGTGGAACTGAAAACTGGGATGTGATTGTCGAAAAGCAACCTGGATGTGTATACTAATAATCCTAGAGGCTGGGCGTAGTGGCTCACACCTGTAATCCCAGCACTTTGGGAGGCTGAGGCAGGTGGATCACCTGAGGTCAGGAAAAATTAGCTGAGTGTGGTGGAGGGCACCTGCAGTTACTCAGGAGGCTGACGCTGGAGAATCGCTTGAACCTGGGAGGCAGAGGTTGCAGTGAGCTGAGATTGCACCATTGCACTCCAGCCTGGGGGACAGAGCAAGACTCTGTCTTAAAAAAAAAAAAAAAAAAAGAATCCAAGAATGTTTATACCTTTTGATTGAGTTGCTTTTCTTCTAGGACTTAAACCTAAAGAATTTGTCAGAAATTTGTAGGAATGGCATTAAAAAGAGTGAACTGGGCTGGGCACGGTGGCTCATGCCTGTAATCTGAGCACTTTAGGAGGCCGAGGCGGGTGGATCACAAACTCAGGAGATTGAGACCATCTTGGCTAACATGGTGAAACCTCGTCTCTACTAAAAATATAAAAAATTAGCCGGGCATGGTGGTGGGCGCCTGTAGTCCCAGCTACTCGGGAGGCTAAGGGAGGAGAACGGTGTGCACCTGGGAGGTGGAGCTTGCAATGAGAGTGAGCCGAGATCCAGATCGTGCCTCTGCACTCCAGCCTGGGTGACAGAGTGAGACTCTGTCTCAAAAAAAAACAAAAACAAAAACAAAAACCACACACGTACACACACACACACACACACACAAGAGTAAACTGTTGACACAGGCCGCAGGGTGGATGAATCTCATGCGTTAAGAAGTCACACTGAAAAGTCTGCACACTGTAGGATCCAGTTTGTATAACATTCTGGTAAAAGCAAAACTTTATTTTTATTTTATTTTTACTTTTGAGATGGAGTCTCACTCTGTCGCCCAGGCTGGAATGCAGTGGCGCAATCTCGGCTCACTGCAATCTCTGCCTCCTGGGTTCAAGCAATTCTCCTGCCTCAGCCTCCCTAGTAGCTGGGATTACAGGTGCCCACCACCATGCCCAGCTAATTTTTGTATTTTTAGTAGAGAAGGGATTTCACCGTGTTGGCCAAGCTGGTCTCGAACTCCTGACCTCAGGTGATCCACTCACCTTGGCCTCCCAAAGTGCTGGGGTTACAGGCGTGAGCCACCGCGTCCGGCCTATCACAAGCATTTTTTAAATAACAAATTAGAAAAAAAAAAAAAAAAGAGGGAATTGTGGGATGTGGTGATGGTGTCAGGGGCATTTGTGTCCACAGTCATCAAATGGTAACATTAACTATGTGAGTTCTTGGTACACCGATTATGCCTCAATAATGTGGTTTTCAAAATAAATCTAACTCAAATGGCTTAAGCAACAGAAGTGTGGCAGGGAGCAGGAAGCGCAGACATGGGAGCTGCCAAGCTCCCAGGACCAGCTCCCTGTGTCTCCCAATGCCCGGGGCTCAGCAGCGGCCTGGGCTTTACACACCCTCCTGGCGACAGGAGACATAGCGGCTCCCCAGCTTCCGGCTTCTCCCACAACGTCCAGGAAGGGAGAGAGAGAGAGGAGGGGGAGTAGGAACAGGGGCAGAGGGAGAGGGGAAGCGGGAGACAGATCAGAGAAATGAAATGTGAAATGTAAGCATTTGGAAAATCAGAGTATCTGGGAATTTTTTTGGCAACTTTCCTGTAAGTCTGAAATTACTTCAAAAAAAGAAAAAAATTAAGGGCCGGGCACGGTGGCTCATACCTGTCATCCCAGCACTTTGGGAGACCAAAGCTGGCGGATCACCTGAGGTCAGGAGTTCAAGACCAGCCTGACCAACATGCTGAAACCCCGTCTCTACTAAAATATAAAAGTTAGCCAGCCATGATGGCGGGTGCCTGTAATCCCAGCTATTTGTGAGGCTGAGACGGGAAAATCGTTTCAACCCGGGAGGTGGAGGTTGCAGTGAGCTGAGATCACACCACTGCACTCCAACCTGGGCAGCTGAGCGAGACTCCGTATCAAAAAAAAAAAAAAAAAAAAATTAAGGGCCAGGTGCGGTGGCTCATGCCTGTAATCCCAGTATTTTGGGAGGTCTCGACAGGAAGATGACTTGAGACCAGGAGTTCTAGACCAGCCTGGGAAACATAAGAAGACCCGATCTCTACAAACAAACAGAAAAATAAAAATTAGCCGGTTGTGGTGGCACAGGTCTGCAGTACCAGATACTCAGGAGGCCAAGGTGGGAGGATCGCTTGAGCCCAGGAGGTCGAGGCTGTAGTGAGCTGTGATTGCGCCATTGCACTCCAGACTGGGCGACAGGGCGGGACCTTGTCTCAAAAATAAATAAATACATAAATTTTAAAAATAAATAAAAACAAAAAGTAAAAAAGAAAATTGAAAGGAAACTCTGAGGAGGAAAAATAAGTTTAAAAAGAGCAAGGAGGCTGGGCACAGTGGCCTGTAATACCAGAACTTTGGGAGGCCACGGTGGGCGGATCGCTCTAGGTCGGGAGTTCGAGACCAGTCTGGCTAATATGGTGAAACCCCGTCTCTACTAAAACTACAAAAATTAGCTGGGTGTGGTGGCGCATGCCTGTAGTCCCAGCTACTTGGGAGGCTGAGGCAGGAGAATCGCGTGAACCCGGGAAGCAGAGGTTGCAGTGACACTCCGTCTCAAAAATAAACAAATAAAAGAGCAAGGAAGCTTTGTTTTTAGTTTATTTTCATAAGCCCCCCAGCAAATATCTTTTCTACTCTCCCTGGCTGGAATAATTGTGACAGGGGCCCACAGGCCCATTTGGATTGTCCGCAGGGACCTGGTACATGTGGGTGCCAAGATACCTACCCATCCTGAAGGAAAGAGGGAGGGAAGGATCTGTTCAGATGCCAGTCTCCTTCTCACCCCTAGGGCCGGGCATAGAGTCCACACTCTCATGGCATGTGGGGCGCCTAGAGGAGCTGCAAGCATTCAACCAAAAGCCAGCTGGAGTCATCTCCAGCCGAAGCCAAGTGGATGCTGGGCCGAAAACTGCAGCATCCTCCTAAGGAAACGGTGCTCACGTCCACAGCTCGCATTTACTGAGCGGGGCACAGACTCAGTTACAGAAATGAGAAGAAAGATGGCCGGGTGAGGGGGCTCATACCTGTAATCCCAGCACTTTGGGAGGCCCAGGCAGGCAAATCAGCTGAGGGTAGGAGTTCAAGACCGGTCTGAACAACATGGTGAAACCCCATCTTTACTAAAAATACAAAATTAGCCAGGCTTGATGGCACATGCCTGTAGTCCTAGCGACTAGGGAGGCTGAGGCAGAAGTATTGCTTGAACCCGGGAGGCAGAGGCTGCAGTGACATGAGATTGTGCCACTGTACTCCAGCCTGGGCGACAGAGCAAGACTCCGTCTCAAAAAAAAAAAAAAAAAAAAAAAAAGAAATAAGAAATGAGAAGAAAGTGACATTGTGACATTTTTGCAGCACATTTGAGTTTTGTGTGTGTGTGTGTGTGTGTGTGTGTGTGTGTGAGAGAGAGAGAGACAGAGAGAGAGAGAGCAACAGAGAGAGAGAGAGTAAGCTTTGGACCTCCCTCATTTACTTTTCACAAACTAGCTAATGGGCAGTGAGGCAAGGACTTCCCACTGTTTCTCTGACCCTCCACTGGGCTCCAGGTAACCCAGCTCCAAGCTCTGTCCCATGCAGTGGGCGTCACTCCCTCCTCCTCCTTTCTCCTTCCCAGCAAAGCCATTCACACCTTCTTGTCAGTTCATCTTTAAAAGCTTGCCCCTCCCTCTCCTCCCCTGCCCACTCTTCCTCCTCCTCCTTGTCGTCATCCTCTGGATGAGAAGTGAGGGACTTGGAGAAACAGCAGAGGGGGGCTCGGGAACCCACCAGAGTGTCTGTAATCCCCCACCTCACCTTCTCACTCCATCCCTCTCCTGGGGTCTCCCTTTCCCCTTGGGCTGAGAAAGGATGGGGTAAGGACTGATGGGGATGTGTAAAGACAGGACAAAGATACAAGTGCCAGCCACAGACCGACAGAAGGAATGCCGGAAGGGCCTTGGAGGCAATGTGTCCTCCACGGTGGAGAGGAAGAGACAGAACCCAGCCAGGAACGGGGTGTCCCCTCTGTCCCTTAGAGAGAGGAGGAGACAGAACCCAGCCAGGACCGGGGCGTCCCCTCCGTCCCTTAGAGAGAGGAGGAGACAGAACCCAGCCAGGACCGGGGCGTCCCCTCCGTCCCTTAGAGAGAGGAGGAGACAGAACCCAGCCAGGACCGGGGCGTCCCCTCCATCCCTTAGACAGCAAAGGGCAATGCCAGGAGTAAAACCTCTTCCAAGGTTCTTTCCTCTGGAAAGCAGCTGATGTCAGGGCAAAGAGAGAGAGAGAGAGAGAGAAAACGCTGCAGAGACAGATACATCAACGCACATGACAGAGGAGAGAGATGCAGCAAGGACACACTCTTTATTTGTTCACCCAGCAAGTGTTGAGTGAGCTCCGGCCACTGTTTTAGGGGCTGCTGTGGGGTTTATCATCTTTGGTGCTATTGACTTTTGGGACTTGGTCTCTGTCATCAAGGGCGGCCATTCCTGAGCACTGTGGGATGCTGAGCTGCGTCCCTGGCCTCTGCCCACGAGATGCCAGGAGTCCCTCCCAAGACCCAAGTAAAGACGTCTCCAGCCGGGCGCGGTGGCTCACGCCTGTCACCCAGCACTTTGAGAGGCTGAAGCGGGTGGATCACGAGACCAGGAGTTCAAGGCCAGCCTGACCAACACAGTGAAACCCCGTCTCTACTAAAAATACAAAAAATTAGCCAGATGTGGTGGTGGCGCCTGTAGTCCCAGCTACTCAGGAGGCTGAGGCAGGAGAATGGCGTGAACCCGGGAGGCGGAGCTTGCAGTGAGCTGAGATTGTGCCACTGCACTCCAGCCTGGGTGACAGAGCGAGACTCCGTCTCAAAAAAAAAAAAGAGCAAACAAAAATGTCTCCAGACTTGATCAAATGTCCTGGGATGAGGCTGGGGCGGCATCGGGGCAGAGTCACTCCTAGTTGAGAGCTTCTGGGCTAGGGACGCAGCCATTAAGGAGACGCAGTTGACACCCCTCATGGGGTCTCCTCTAGCCAGGGGTGGTAGGTGGGGGGTAGGGAGATGGACAATTCACAAGTAAACAAATAAACAGGGTCTACCGCGCAAGACAGAAGTGCAGCTCAGCGAGGGAGCTGCCGAGGCTTGGAGGGATTGATGGGGGCAGAGGGGACAGGGCTACCGAGACGCCAGTGGCAGGTGGAGACAACCAAGGAAGACACACACCGAGGGCAGAGAGGGAGGGAGGGAGCCCTTGAACAGCTGCAAAGCCTGGAACACGACAGCTGGAAGATAAAAGGGCACAGAAGCAGGGGGAAGAGCAGGGTCTACCAGGGGAAACCAAGGCACAGCCGCATTTCCCGCGATGAGGTGTCTGTTTTGACCTCAGACCAGCTTTTGAAAGCCCCTAGAGTGGATGACTGTTCCCCCACCTCCATCCACTTCACTCCCTCTCCCTCCCTTCTTCCAATCCCCTCCCTTTCCCCCCTCCCTTCTATTGTCTCCTCAGAAGGCATAAAAGCTCAGGGGGCGTGAAAGAGTCCAGGCACTGGAGCCCAGAGCCAGAGAGAGCTGCAGAGAGCTGCCAGCTGCACCGAGGTGAGAGCCTAGGCCAGAAGGGCCAAGGGCTGGAGGGAGTGAGGGGCTCCTGGGAGAGTGATGGGGGGCGCGAAGGGATGACAATAACAGAAGAAACCCAGGCATTGGTGGCAGGGAAAAGGTGAGGGGCAGGTAAGGGGACGGAAAGGTTCTAAGATGAAGTGGTGGAGGCAGTGGGGCAGAAGGCATGGGTACTGGGGGACCAGGCGGGTTCAATCTGATGATGGGGCAAGTAGAGGGTTAATTCCCCTGGAATTCTCTTTTTTTGGTGGGGGGGAGGGGGCGGACAGAGTCGCACTCTGTTGATTACAGGTGGTGGCCCATGCCTGTAATCCCAGCAGTTTGGGAGGCCAAGGCGGGCGGATCACTTGAGATCAGGAGTTCGAAACCAGCCTGGCCAATATGGTGAAACCCCGTCTCTACTAATAATACAAATATTAGCTGGGCATGGTGACGGGTGCCTGTAATCCCAGCTCCTCGGGAGGCTGAGGCAGGAGAATCGCTTGAACCCAGGAGGCAGAGGTTGCAGTGAGCCGAGATCGTGCCATTGCACTCCAGCCTGGACAACAAGAGAGAAACTCCATTAAACAAACAAACAAGCAAACAAGAGAGAAACTCCATTAAACAAACAAACAAACAAAAACAAAAACAAAACAAACAAAAAACAGTAAAGTCGGAGAGATGGCAGGGGAAGGGCTCTACCCGAAAGAAAATCATTGAAGAGCACAGGGCAATTTCTGGAGGTGATGAATAGGTTTTAGTTCCTTGGTTGCGGCAATGGTATTATGGTTGCTTGCACATGCCCAGACTCCTCGAGATGTGTGCATTAAATATGCACCACTTTTGTATCTCAATGATGCCTCCATAAAGCTAAAAAATAAATTCCTCTGTCCTTGTCGGAAATGCACCTGGCCTCCTGCTTCAGAAAATGACTGGCTGCTCTCTCCTTGCAGCGTGTTCTGCAGCTGTAGGCATCTGTCGTCCTGCCTTCGATGGCTCCCTCCGTCCCCCTGGTCCTCCTCCTCGTCCTCTTGCTGAGCCTGGCAGAGACTCCAGCATCCGCGCCTGCCCACCAGGTAACGCCTCCCTAAGTTCCTCGGAAACAACGGCGTCCCCAAATCCCTTGCCCTCTGGGAAGAGTTTTTAAAAATGCTCCTGGCTTGCGTCAGGGGTTCCTGGGGAAGAAGCTCAAGTCCTGAAAAAATGAGGAGAAAGTCAGACACCAACGTCATCTTGGCTGTGGGGATAGAGCAGAGTAGGGGTGAAAAATACAGAGTCAGGGTTCAGGGTGCCCAAAGCTAAAACCTCCTCATGATGAGCATTGCTCAGAGATGCAAAAATATGCCTTCAGAGGTGGGTGCCTTTCACGCCTGTTTTTCAGCCTGTGTGAGAATTAGCTGGAAGGAGGCTTAAAGTAATACCTGGACCCACCCCCAGGGTTTCTGGTTGGGTGAGTCTAGGGTAGGAGCTGGTCCTGGCACCACACCTTGTTGTCGTTGTTGGTTTTTTGTTTGTTTGCTTGTTTGAGACAGAGTCTCAGTCTCGCTTCTGTCGCCCAGGCTGTAGTGCAGTGGCGCGATCTCGGCTCACTGCAACCTCCACCTCTGAGGTTCAAACTATTCTCTTGCCTTGGCCTCTCGAGTAGTTAGGACTACGGGTGCCTGCCACCACGCTTGGCTAATTTTTGTACTTTTAGAAGAGATGGGCCAGGCACAGTGGCTCATGCCTATATTCCCAGCACTTTGGGAGGCCGAGGTGGGTGGATCACGGGGTCAGGAGATCGTGACCATTCTGGCCAACATGGTGAAACCCCGTCTCTACTAAAAATACAAAAATTAGCCGGGTGTGGTGGCAGGCACCTGTAGTCCCAGCTACTCGGGAGGCTGAGGCAGGAGAATTGCTTGACCCTGGCAGGCGGAGGTTGCAGTGAGCTGAGATTGTGCCACTGCACACTAGCCTGTGTGACCGAGCGAGACTCAGTTTCAAAAAAAAAGAATAAGAAGAAGAAGAGATGGAGTTTCACTATGTTGGCTAGGCTGATCTTGAAGTCCTGACCTCCTGGCTTCAAGTGATCCACCCGCCTTGGCCTCCCAAAGTACCGGGATTACAGGTGTCGGCCATGGCACGCAGTCTGGGACGACACTTTGAAAACCTCTGATCGCACACCTCCACGGCATGGGCTGTAGAGCCTGGGTTGAGTTTGAAATTTGGGATCTGCGGCTTTCTAGCTGCGTGATTTCAGGCACATTGCCTAACCTCTCTGGTCTCTGAGTGGATCTTCTTTGTCCAATTCCAGCACTGTGAGAGTTAACAGCTAACTCAGATGGCAGGCAGCGCTCATTATTTAGCCAAGAGGATTAAATAATTAAGAGATGTTGGTCCAGGGATACACAGTTTCAGTTAGACAGGGGGAATAAGGGAGATCTCTGGTACAGCCTGGTGGCTGTTGTTAATAACAACGTTATTAACTTGAAAATTGCTAAGAGAGTAGATGGATGTTAAGTGTCCTCACCACAAGAAAGCTAAGCACATGATGTAATGCAGAGGGTAATTAACTTGATGGAGTCACTCGGCAATGTAGCCATATTTCCACACATGTTGTGCACCATGCTTATATTTAAAATACAGTTTTTCTCTGTCAATTAAAAAAAAAAAAAAAGAGGCCAGGCCCAATGGCTCACTCCTGTAATCCCAGTACTTTGAGAGACCAAGATTAGAGAATTGCTTAAGTTCAGGAGTTCGAGACCAGCCTGGGCAACATAGTACAGCCTGGGCAACATAGTGAGAACCTTCATCTCTTAAAAAAAAAAAAAATAGTTAGCTGAGTATGGTCTTGCGTGACTGTAATCCCAGCTACGTGGGAGGCTGAGGCATGAGAATTGCTTGAACCCAGGAGGCTGAGGTTGCAATGAGCTGAGATGGTGCCACTGTACTCCAGCCTGGGTGAAAGAGCAAGACCCTGCCTCAAACAGAAACAAAAACAAAAAACCAAAAAAGCCAAAAAAAAAAAAAAAAAAAAAAAGAAAGAAAAGAAAGAAATGCTAACAACAACAACAACAACAACAAAAAAGAGGACTACGGCTTGACATTCAGCTGCCCTGAGTTGACATAGCAGCTCTCCTCCAGGTGCTGGCTTGGTCCTTAAGCCACCTATTTGTTTCTTTGAGCCTCCTTTTTTCCTATATAACTAAGGGATAAGCATTTCTTTGAGCCTCCTTTTTTCCTATATAACTAAGGGATAACGGAATCCATCCCATAGGGATGTCCGAGGAGTTTTGACAAGAGCTAATGGGTGTGGAGGGTTTTCTCGACGCTTGGGTGTTGTGTGAAACGCTTGATGTGAATTAGCTGATTCTACCGCACAACCCTTTGCAGTTGGTTCTATTTTGCTACTTCCCATCTTACAGAGTGGAACACTGTGGCTTAAACATTCAGTGCACGTCCTCCTTAAGAGTCCGGAGTCTACCAGCCGGACATGGTGGCTCATGCCTGTCATCCCAGCACTTTGGGAGGCCGAGGCAGGCGGATCACCTGAGGTCAGGAGTTTGAGACCAGCCTGGCCAACATGGCGAAACCCTGTCTCTATTTAAAATACAAAAATTAGCTGGGCCTGGTGTCAGGTGCCTGTAAGCCCAGCTGCTCGGGAGGCTGAGGCAGGAGAATTGCTCGAACCCAGGAGGCAGAGGTTGCAGTGAGCCAAGATCACACCACTGCACTCCAGTCTGGGTGACAGAGTGAGACGCGAGACTCCATCTTGAAAAAAAAAAAAAAAGAGTCTGAAGTCTGCCTGGGTTTGAGTCCCAGCTGTGCTTCTTAGTGTGTCGCAATTTGGTGCAATTTGCCGAATCTTTCCAGGCCTCAATAGGCTCTTTCTTTTTTTCTTTTTCTTTTTTTTGAGATGGAGTCTAGTTCTGTCACCCAGGCTAGAGTGCAGTGGCGTGATCTCAGCTCACTGCAAGCTCTGCCTCCCGGGTTCCCGCCATTCTCCTGCCTCAGCCTCCAGAGTAGCTGGGACTATAGGCGTCCACCACCACGCCTGGCTAATTTTTTGTATTTTCAGTAGAGACGGGGTTTCACCGTGTCAGCCAGGATGGTCTCGATCTCCTGACCTCATGATCTGCCTGCCTCAGCCTCCCAAAGTGCTGGGATTACAAGCGTGAGCCACTGCGCCTGGCCAAGAGCCTCTTTCTAATGAACCTAATGATAAGTTTACCTACTAGGGTTGTTGGAGGAAGAGCCTCTTTCTAATGAAGCTAATACAAGTTTACCTACTAGGGTTGTTGGGAGGATTCGTTAAATAAATATTATATCAAGAGCTTGAAACTAGAGTTGGCTTCGTGGGTGCACAACCTGTGCCATTCCCTGGGGCCCGAGCTTGGTTGAATGTTCTGTTGTCACCAGCTTGAAATTCTGAATCCTTTTTGAACAATGGGCCCCATATTTTCTCTTTGCACTGGGCCCCACAAATTCGGCAGCCAGTCCTGCTTAGAACAGATGCTGGCGTAGGGTAAGCCCACAATGTCAGGCATTATCATCCTCAAAGGGACTTGATGGCCTGTGACCATATCCTCCCCAGGTAAAGAATTTACCATGGTGCTTCTTTAAAGCTTTATTACAGTATAATTAAGATGCAAAAAATGCACACATTTAATGTATACTTCTTGATGAGTTTGGAGCTATGCATACACCGGTGACACCACCACTACAGCCAGGGTACTGAACATATCCATCACTGCCTCCAGAAATGCCCAGGTGTTCTTGTGTGTGTGTTGGTGTGTGTTTTAGTAAGAACCCTTGTCATGAGATCCATTCTCATATTTTTATTTACTTATGTATTGAGACAGGGTCTTGCTCTGTCACCCAGGCTGGAGTGCAGGGGTGAAATCATAGCTCACTGTAGCCTCAAACTCCTGGGCTCAAGTGATCCTCTCACCTACAGGTGCGTGCCACCATGCCTGGCTAATTTTTGTATTTTTTGTTTTGTTTTATTTTTTTGAGACGGAGTCTCACTCTGTCGCCCAGGCTGGAGTACAAGGGTGCAATCCCTGCTCACTGCAACCTCCATCTCCTGGATTCAAGCGGTTCTCCTGCCTTAGCCTCCCAAGTAGCTGGATTACGCCCAGCTAATATTTTTTTATTTTTAGTAGAGACGGGGTTTGCCAGGCTGGTCTCGAACTCCTGACCTCAGGTGATCCGCCCACCTCAGCCTCCCAAAGTGCTGCGAATACAGGAGAGAGTCACCACATCTGGCCTAATTTTTGTATTTTTTGTAGAGGAGAGGGTTTCTCCATGTTGCCCAGACTGGCCTCGAACTCCTGTTCTCAAGCCATCCTTCTGCTTTGGCCTCCCCAAATGCTGGGATTACAGGCCCGGGCTTAACGTATCTTTGAAGTGCACAACACCGTATTGCTGGCTGTAGGCACGTCATGCCGTAGATATCTAGGACTTCTTCGTCTTGCATAACTGAAATTATACTTGTTGAGGAACAATTCCCCTTTTCTCCTTTCCCCCAGCCCCTGGTAACCACCTTTCTCCTCTCACAGCAGAACCTTTTGAGCTTTCTTTCCAGGCAAAGTGGTTTTGTCTTAAGAAGTCCTCAATTTCCTCATCGGTGAAATGGGGATTAAAATGAACCTGCTCCACAGCCTAGTGGGAAAGTGGTAGGACGAACCACGTCACCCCGACCTGTGGGACGCCTGCCCTCCTTTCTGTCTGCTTGAGTGTTGATTTCTGCATCTCTCTCCAGGGACGAGGAGGCTGGACCCTCAATAGTGCTGGCTACCTTCTGGGTCCCGGTGAGTGAGGCTGCACTCGGCTCTCCATCCCTGGCCTGAGTCTGCCTGAGTCTGCCTGGTTGCTGCCGGCAGTGAGTTTGTGACTGGTGAAGACCCTCACCCACATTCACAGAGGCCCGTGGATTTATTTGCAGATCTGTCTGGAGGGTGTCTAAGCAGAGTGATGGGTGTGTGGACTCTGGAGCCAAAGCCTTGGGCCCAAATCCCAGCTCTGCCCCTTGCTTGATTTGCAACCTTGATCTCTCTCTCGCTGTCTCTCTCTCTCTCTCTTTTTTTTTTTTTTTTTTTTTTTTTTGACAGAGTCTCGCTGTGTTGTCAGGCTGGAGTGCAATGGTGCAATCTCGACTGACTGCAACTTCTGCCTCCTGCATAGTTCAAGCGATTGAACTCAGTCTCCTGAGTAGCTGGGATTACAGGTGCCCACCACCGTGCCCGGCTAATTTTTGCAGTTTTATTAGAGACGGGGTTTCACCATGTTGGCCAGTCTGGTCTCGAACTCCTGACCTCAGGTGATCCACTTGCTTTCGGCCTCCCAGAGTGCTGGGATTACAGGCGTGAGCCACCGCACCTGGCTGCAACCTTGATCTCCCTATGCCTCAGTTTTCTCATCTGTGACAGTGGTTGTAATGATGGCCCTTACATCCTAGAATGTTGTGAGGATTGAGTTATTAATAGAACAATAGCTGGTGTGTAGTGGGTGCTGTGTAACGATTAGTGCTATTCTTTGTTTCTCTCTCTCTTTTTTTTTTTGAAACGGAGTTTCGCTCTTGTTATCTAGGCTGGAGTGCAGTGGCACCAATCTCCGCTTATAGCAACCTCTGCTTCCCGGGTTCAAGCAATTCTCCTGCCTCATCCTCCCAAGTAGCTGGGATTACACGCTTGTGCCACAACGCACCCCTGGCTACTTTTGTATTTTTAGTAGAGACGGGGTTTCTCCATGTTGGTCAGACTGGTCTCGAACTCCCGACTTCAGGTGATCCCCCCCGCCTCAGCCTCCCAGACTGCTGGGATTACAGGCGTGAGCCACAGTGCCCAGCAACTTTTTTTCTCTTTTCCTCTGTTTGTCTCTCCCCATTCCCCCCACTTGCATCTTCCCTGGGCACTAGGTGTGCCCATGGCCACGTGCTGCACAGTGACCATTACATCCCTAAAATACCGAGATTCCTGCGGTGCTCAAGGTCGGTTTCAGTTTGAGCTTCATTCAGGGAAACCCAGGCTCCAGACACAGTGTGGCAGGAGCAGAAATGAACGTGAGATGTGGACCCAGACTTAGGTGGGTTCAAGCCCCAGTCTTGCCATTAGCAGCAGTGTAATTTTTTTTTTTTTATGAGACGGAGTCTCGCTCTGTGGCCCAGGCTGGAGTGCAGTGGTGCGATCTTGGCTCACTGCAAGCTCCGCCTCCCGGGTTCACACCATTCTCCTGCCTCAGCCTCCCGAGTAGCTGGGACTACAGGTGCACATCACCACGTCCGGCTAGTTTTTTGTATTTTTAGTAGAGACGGGGTTTCACCGTGTTAGCCAGGATGGTCTCGATCTCCTGACCTCGTGATCCGCCCGTCTCGGTCCCCCAAAGTGCTGGGATTATAGGCTTGAGCCACCACGCCTGGCAACAACAGTGTAATTTTGAGCAAGTGACTCCACTTGCAGCTACACAATTTCCCCACTGATAGGTAGGGATGGTCAACACGCACCCGGTCTGACAGGCTTGGTGGAGGGACTGTGTTGAGTGAGCCGTGCTATTGAATTGCTGGATTATGTGTGTTGTGCTATTGAATTGCTGGATTATGTGTTATTTCAGTTCTGCTTAACCGACCACCTGGTCTTGCTCTCTCCATCCCCACCCAGTCCTCCACCTTCCCCAAATGGGTGACCAAGACCGGAAGAGGGAGACAGCCCTTGAGATCCTAGACCTGTGGAAGGCCATCGGTGAGTGAACGGGGAGTTAGACATCTTCTCCCGCATCCTCCCCTGCCGGCTCTCTCCTGGCTTTGGAAGCTGGTAGATGTGAACTCCAGCCCTCCCCCTGCCGCTTACTATTTGGGGTGCCCTGAGCAAGTGATGCATTTCTTTCAAGCTTCTGTGCCGTCACCTGGAGCCCCAGATTCATTTAATGTTCTTTTGTTACCAAGTTAAGATTCTGAATCCTGTCTGAACCACGGGCCCCTTATTTTCCCTTTGCATTGCACCACACAAAATTCCTCCACATGGAAATGACATAAATGGAATAATCTCATGATTTAGTTGTATGACTCAGCGAGAAAATGCACTTGAATTTCCTAGAAGTGTCTGGCATATGGTGGAAATGAAATGAGTCAGCCGGGCGCGGTGGCTCACGCCTGTCATCCCAGCACTTTGGGAGGCCAAGGCAGGTGAATCACCTGAGGTCAGGAGTTCAAGACCAGCCTGGCCAACATGGTGTAACCCCGTCTGCACTAAAAATACAAGTATCAGCTGGGTGTGATGGCAGGCGCCTGTAATCCCAGCTACTCCGGAGGCTGAGGCAGGAGAATAACTTGAACCGGGAGGCAGAGGTTGCAGTGAGCCGAGATGAGCTAAGATGGCGCCACTGCACTCCAGCCTGGGCAACAGAGGCTCCATCTCAAAAAGGAAAAAAAAAAAAAAAAAAAAAAAGAAAAGAAATGAAATGGGTCACAGCTGTTATAGTCAATATTTATCCTTGCAAGCTTCCTGTCCACCATGTCTTTGCTTATCCCTAATCCCCGTATCTTGTCTTCTCGTGTGACCAAATAATCTTTCTGAGGTTCCCCTCTGCTTCCCATTCTACATCTCGAAGGACAGAATCATGGAGGTGCATAGGGGTCTGGAGAGTTGAACGTTCACAGTGTGAATGTGACACGTGACCTCGGCTAAGCCTCCTCATCCTTGTCTCCTCCCAAACGTGGGAAACTAAGAGAATTTAGGGCATGGCTTCTCAACTCTGGCACAGCTGACACTGGGGGCTGGATAATTCTTTGATGTGGGGGTCAGTCCTGTGCATCACAGGATATTTAGCAGCGCCCATGGGTTCTACTCTTTACACACTAGTCACATTCCCTATTCCCAATTCTTTTTTGTTTTTTTTTTCTGTTGCCCAGCCTGGAGTGCAATGGCACAGTTTTGGCTCACTGCCACCTCCGCCTCCCGGGTTCAAGTGATTCTCCTGCCTCAGCCTCCCGAGTAGCTGGGATTACAGGCACCCATCACCGTGCCCGGCTAATTTTTGTATTTTTAGTAGAGATGGGGGTTTCATCATGTTGGCCAGGCTGGTCTCGAACTCCTGAGCTCAAGTGATCCACCCACTTCGGCCTTCCAAAGTGCTGGGATGACAGGTGTGAACCACTGTGATCGGCTCCTGTTCCCAATTGTGACTATGAAAAATGTCTCCAGACACAGCCAAATCACCACAGGGCAAAACCACTCCTGGTTGAGAACCGAGAAGTGCCATAAGTGTCCAGAAAAATAAGGGAAGTGAAACCATGTTGCATACTATAAAGCAGTAAAGCTGAAAGTCATAAAGGCATCATTATTTTATTTTATTTTATTTTATTTTATTTTATTTTATTTTATTTTTTTGAGACAGAGTCTTACTCTGTCACCCAGGCTGGAGTACAATGGTACGATCTCAGCTCACTGCAACCTCCACCTCCCAGGTACAAGTGATTTTCCTGCCTCAGCCTCCCGAGTAGCTGGGATTATAGGCACCCACCACCATGCCTGGCTCATTTTTGTATTTGTAGTAGAGATGGGGTTTACCATGTTGGCCAGGCTGGCCTCGAACTCCTGACCTCAGGAGATCTGCCCCCTTCAGCCTCCCAAAGTGCTGGGATTACAGGCATGAGCCACTGCACCTGGCCTTATTTATTTTTTAAACTTTTATTTTAGGTTCAGGGGTGCATGTGCAGGTTTGTTATACAGGAAAACTTGTGTCACAGGGTTTGTGGTACAGATTATTTCATCACCCAGGTACTAAGCCGAGTCCCCAATCGTTATTCTTCCTGCTCCTTTCCCTCCTCCCCCAACTCCACCCTCGGGAAGGACCCAGTGTCTGTTGTTCCCGTCTTTGTGTCCGTGTGTTCTCGTCCTTCAGCTGCCACTTATAACTACGAACGTCTGTGTGAATGTTGTATCTTTGTTTCTAGATGGGCTCCCCTATTCCCACCCTCTGCAGCCCTCCAAGAGGAACGTGATGGAGGCGTTTGCCAAACCGGAGATTGGAGGTAAAGCCAGGAAACACGGAAGAGAGACACCAATAGGAGAGGGGGAGCAAGGAAGTGGCAGGCAGAGCTTTGAGGGTAAAGGAAGAAAGGGATGAAACTGGAACAAACGAGGGACCTCCTCACCTGTAACCACAGCCCCTACCCAACCACTCAGCCTCGATGGTGAATTCCCATCCCGGCCTCGACCGCTCCTTTCACCTCTATTCCTTCACCGCCCATCCCACGTCATGCTCCAACTCTCATTTCCCAGCCTGCATCTAGCACTTTTGCAATTAGGACCCCACACCCAACCTTGATGTCCCCCAGTATCACCCCCTTAAGCTTAGCCTCAGCTACAACATTGACGTCAAATCCCTCACTTTGACCTTTTGGTTCAATTTTATTTATTTATTTATTTATTTATTTGAGATGGAGTTTTGCTCTTGTCGCCCAGGTTGGAGTGCAATGGTGCGATCTCGGCAGACTGCAACCTCCACCTTCTGGGTTCAAGCGATTCTCCTGCCTCAGCCTCCTGAGTAGCTGAGACTACAGGCACCCGCCACCATGCCCAGCTAATTTTTGTATTTTTAGTAGAGACTGGGTTTCACCATGTTGGCCAGGCTGGTCCTGAACTCCTGACCTCAGGTAATCTGCCTGCCTCGACCTCCCAAAGTGCTGGGATTACAGACATGAACCACCGTGCCTGGCCTCATGGTTCAATTTTAACATCAGCCTCTCTCCTAAATAAGATCTTTGTTTCCAGCATTCATTCTTTTTTTTTTTTTTAAGGAGTCTTTCTCTGTTGCCCAGGCTGGTGTGAACTGGTGTGATCTTGGCTCACTGCAACCTCCGTCTCCCGGGTTCAAGTGATTCTCCTGCCTTAGCCTTTGGAGTAGCTGGGATTATAGGTGCCCACCACCACACCCGGCTAATTTTTGTATTTTTAGTAGAGACGGGGTTTTGCCATGTTAGCCAGGCTGGTCTTGAACTCCTGATCTCAGGTGATCGACCGCCTCGGCCTCCCAAAGTGCTGGGATTACAGGTGTGAGCCACCGCGCCTGGGACCTTTGTATTGTTCACTGCCCAGCACAATGCATGACGCATAGTAGGTACTTGGTAAATATTTGTTAAATCAATGAATTAAACTATCCAAACACAGCCTTCAGCTGCCACCTTCACACCCGATCATGAGCTCAGCAGATGCCCAAACCCCAGCTTTTCCTGCCTTCCTTTAGTTGGACGTTCACCCCAACCCTCATCTCCTTCTTCAATCCTAACCTAACTCTTGGAGACGCTATGTCCTTATTTCAATGGCACTAATTCATTTCAAAAGCATGTATTGGACCGTGCTGGGTGTGATACACTCCCTGAATTCATGAATTTCCATCTTCGCCTCGATTACATTCTGACTCTTGAAAACTCCCATCACCACCATGTACCTTCTTAAAAGGGGGCGGAAAGGGAAAATGTGTGGGCAGATGAAAGTAGAGAGAAGGGGCCGGGCACGGTGGCTCACGCCTGTAATCCCAGCACTTTGGGAGGCCGAGGTGGGCGGATCGCCTAAGGTCAGGAGTTCAAGACCAGCCTGGCCAACATGGTGAAACCCCATCTCTACTAAAAACACAAAAATTAGCTGGGTTCAGTGGCTTACACCTGTAATCCCAGCACTTTGGGAGGCTGCGATGGGCAGATCACAAGGTCAGGAGTTTGAGACCAGCCTGGCCAACATGGTGAAACCCTGTCTCTACTAAAAATACAAAAATTAGCTGGGTGCAGTGGCTCACACCTGTAAGCCAAGCACTTTGGGAGGCCGAGGAATGCAGATCATGAGGTCAGGAGTTTGAGACCATCCTGGTCAACGTGTTGAAACCCCATCGTTACTAAAAATACAAAAATTAGCCGGGCATGGTGGCACGCACCTGTAATCACAGCTACTAGGGAGGCTGAGACAGGAGAATCGCTTGAACCTTGGAGGCAGAGGTTGCAGTGAGCTGAGATTGCGCCACTGCACTCCAGCCTGGGAGATGGAGCGAGACTGCATCTCAAAGAAAAAAAAAAAAAAAAGGGAAAAGAAAAGAGAGAGGGAAAAGGAAAGGTTGTTGGATCTTAGATGAACTAAAGAGATCTTCCTTCCTATTTTCATTCCCAACCTCAAGAACCTGGTTTGGGGAGTGACAGTGAGAAAAACCATTCAAAGTTTACCTCTTTCTCTCCCACAGATCTGGACGTGCTCAGCAAGAAAATTCCCAAGGAGGAAGATGTCCTGAAGTCATAGATGTCTCTGAATCCCTATTCATATCCTTCTTCTCCAGCTCCTTCTGTTCCCTCTGAAACCCTTTCTGGGTACCCTGTATTGAGACTAAGATCCTGAAGTTAAATACCCAGGTCTCATGAAGACATTTGAATTATTCTATACAACTTCTGGAGTGTCTTAGGTTTTATTGATTCGTCGTTGGAGTCAGTATAACGTGTCGTTAATGAAACTAATAGTAATTCGAGGACTAGTTGGAAGGTTCTGGGGTAATCAGGGAATATTCCTGCAACACATTTAAAGTAATTGTGTTCTTTTGGAATCGTCCCAATTATCACACGAGCTATTGAATAATACAAATAACCCTCTTAAGTCTGAGAGTCTGTGTCTTGATTTGAAAAGATTCTTCAAAGTGCGTACTTACTCTTCCATATTCTTTCAACCTACCTGAGTCTCCTTCA
Organism: Macaca mulatta; assembly: GCF_049350105.2. Classification (NCBI taxonomy): domain Eukaryota; kingdom Metazoa; phylum Chordata; class Mammalia; order Primates; family Cercopithecidae; genus Macaca; species Macaca mulatta. The sequence goes on from NC_133424.1 coordinate 68,546,330, forward strand.
AAATGAGGAGAGGCAGTTTGGAGCAGAATGGAGAGAACAAAATGTTCCTTGTCAAATAGTCAATTTTTTCCCTTTTAATTAGTCTGGGAATTTTTTTAGGGGTAGCAGAATCCAGGATGATAGGCTCAGGTGTGGGACTGGTAAATCCAGGATGACAGAGTCCATTTTGGATTATTGTTTTGCTGAAAGTTTTACTTTCGTTTTGAGTTTGAGAATTCACAGGCCAAAGAAACCACAGTGTTACACTCAAATTTAGTTAAAGTTTTTTGTTTTGTTTTGTTTTTTTGTTTTTTTTGAGACGGGAGTTTCACTGTTGTTGTCCAGGCTGGAGTGCAATGGTGCGATCTCAGCTCACTGCAACCTCCATCTCTCAGGTTCAAGCAATTTTCCTGCCTCAGCCTCCTGAGTAGGTGGGACTACAGGCGTGCACCACCATGCCCGGCTAATTTTGTATGTTTAGTATATATGGGGTTTCTCCATGTTGGTCAGGCTGGTCTCAAACTCCAGACCTCAGGTGATCCGCCCACCTCGGCCTGCCAAAGTGCTGGGATTATAGGCGCGAGTCACCATGCCTGGCCAAAAGAAAAGTTTAATGATCAAAACTTTGCAGAAGAGTATAAGGGTTAACTTAGCAAACACTAACGTGAGAAAAGGGGAAAGGGAAATACATACATATGTATTAACCAAACCGGGGAGAATACCTACATCCAGATCCAGCAGTGCTGGGAAGATCTGGAAACAGCCATCTGGAGTCCCAGTTGGAACGGGTCCTGGGTAGTACGTCCACTCCATGGGCGAGACTTCAAAGAGCAGTCGGAGGATCCCAGCTTATGTTACTAAGCTGCCAGCTGAAATTATCAGCAATGTGCAAATAAGCAGCTCCAAAGGTTTAATCAATAATGCTGAATCTTTTAACTTTGTGTGTCTCAGGATGTTCTGAAACCTAGAGAATTGGTCAGATTCCCAGGGTTTGGGAAGTTCCATTGCACACTCCCTTTCTGATCTGAAGCTTCTCAGGACTGGTGGGTGTTTACTTTCCACTAGGCATGTATCCCACGTGGGATCATTTGTGGGTCACAGGCCTACCATTGCTTCTGCAGCCTGAACAAGACTAATACAATTTTAAGTTCCTTTAGTTACCTGATGAGAGGGTCCTTAGTTCTAATTTCTGGCAATTTCTGGATATCTGACCTGCTTCCTGTTCATTCGTTCATTAGTTTTAGATCCTTTTTTTTTCTTTTTTACATATTTTGAAGCTATATTTTAGCATCATTTAAGTTTATAAGTATTATAAATTCCTGGTGGAGGTCGGGCATGGTGGCTCACACCTGTAATGCCAGCACTTTGGGAGGCTGAGGTGGGTGGATCTCTTGAGGTCAGGGGTTCAAGGTCAGCCTGGCCAACATGGGGAAAACCCATCTCTACTGAAAATATAGAAATTAGCCAGATGTGGTGATGGGCGCCTGTAATCCCAGCTAGTCAGGAGGCTAAGGCAGGAGAATCGCTTGAACTTGAACACTTGAACCCGGGAGGTGGAGTTGCAGTGGAGTCTCACTATGTTGCCCAGGCTGGACTTAAACCCTTGGACTCAAGCAATCCTCCTGCCTCAGCCTCCCCAGTAGCTGGGATTACGCTTGCGTGCCACTGTGCTCAGTTTTTTCTTATAAGATATTAGAAAATGATGAGACTTGTGCTCATTGGGAGACAAACAGCAACAGACACTAAGATAAATCTATAAGAAAGCAAGAGACATAATCAAACACAAAACAAAACTCACGGGGGAGGATAAATATTTACTCAAACATCTGGGCAATTCCTACCAAGTGCTTTATGTGTATATGTCCTCTGGTAACATTGGAGAAAAATCATCAGTCACTGTCTCTTGGGGTGCAGGATGTGGACCTGACTCTGGAATCACTGGGAGGTGGTTTCCTGGTGTGTTTTCAAGTGACGCTTGAACGTCCCCAGCTGACGGAAGGTCTTTTGACACTTGGGACATTCGTAGGGCTTCTCTCCGGAGTGAGTGCGCTGGTGAACGTTCAGGTTCCCCTTGTGGCTGAAAACTTTGCTGCAGTATTTGCATTTGAACGGCCTCTCCCCGGTGTGGATCCTCTTGTGGCCCTGTAAGGTGGACTCGTGGGCAAACCGCTTTTGGCAGACATCACACGAGTAGGGCCTCTCGCCAGTGTGGACTCGCTGGTGAACTCGGAGGTCGGAGGGCTGCAAGAAGCGCTTCCAACAGAGATCGCATTGAAAGGGTCTCTCTCCTGTGTGTGATCTCCTGTGGATGCTTAGCTGGGAAAAATACTTGAACGATTTATTGCACACGTCACACACAATGGACGGCAGGGCCTTGGCTTCTTGGCCATTGGGGTGACTGGCTTGGCTCGCAGGGCCCGGGGAATGAACTGGATTGATCTCAGCTTGTCCCGGGGATTCTCTGTTGCCCACAGGTGTGACATCTCCCTGAGGCTCTTCCTGGGAAATGGAGGTGGTGTCTGGTTTGGAACTGCTCAGATCCAGAGCCTCTCCACCGTTCCCGCTGTGAGTCGAAGTTTCTCTCTCCACAACGCAGGCAGAAGGTGTGTCGGCATCCACATTTTCCACAGAGGCTCTTTTTGGGGGTTCCTTCCCCTCCTTTGCTCTCACCACACCTGCTGGAAGAAGGGATTCCACACACAACAGTTAATAACGCGCATATTCAATACACCAAACTCGTTGCAGCCAAACACTGACCTTGGCTGACAACTTCCCCTCAACCTCAAGACTAAGACGTTGGACCGTAGGTCTCTGGAGAGTGGGGGGTGGAGAGGCTTTGGCAGCTGAGTGCCCACTCTCCAGACATGATAATGCTGGGCCCCCAGACCCACACCCAGGAAGAGAGGAGCTAATATTTCCAGGTCCAAGTCTTCATACTCACTGGGACCGTTTGGAAGCTGAGGCTCTGGGGATGTAAGTCCTGGGTTCTCCTTTCTGTCTACGTTCAGACCCTTCTCCAAGGTCGGCTTGGGTCTCAGAGTCTTTGGACCTCCTTTCATGACAATAGTCTTTGGCAGTCGGAAGTCCTCCTGACAACGGAAAACCAAGAGCAATGACTCCATGTCTAAACTGGGGGAAGCACGGACATGTCTGTCCCCTTCTGATTGGATGCACCGACTCTTCTAATGACACAGGTGTGGAAATATGTGCAGACTTCCTGTGGACCACCCCCTCACCCCCAGTAAACATCACCACCGCATGTCTGAGTCTGTCCCTAATCTGCACCCTCCATATTCTAAATCAGCTCCTGTGCCTGGTGGTTTTCACTCTTTGGTTCTCTGAGCATATTTCTTCCCGCTGTGCCAACGTCTCCCTGCCCCTGAGGCTGGAAGGAGCATGACTTCTAGGTGGAGGCCGCTCAGCCCTGGCACCATTGGCATTGCGGCTGCATCACCCTCCTGGAGGGGGCGCTCCTGTGCAGAGCAGAGACCCCGCCTCCACCCTCTAGATGCTACTAACACCCCATCACCCCCGAGAATGCCAAACAAAAGTTTCTCCAGACATGGTTATATGTCCAGAAAGGCAACATCACCAGTTGAGAAACATTCCTCAAATTAAGAAATTGACAATCTGGCCGGGCGCGGTGGCTCACGCCTGTAATCCCAGCACTTTGGGAGGCCGAGGCGGGCGGATCACAAGGTCAGGAGATCGAGACCACAGTGAAACCTCGTCTCTACTAAAAATACAAAAAATTAGCCGGGCGCGGTTGTGGGCGCCTGTAGTCCCAGCTACTCGGGAGGCTGAGGCAGGAGAATGGCGTGAACCCGGGAGGCGGAGCTTGCAGTGAGCCGAGATCGCGCCACTGCACTCCAGCCTGGGCTGGGCGACAGAGCGAGACTCCGTCTCAAAAAAAAAAAAAAAAAAAAAAAAAAAAAAAGAAATTGACAATCTGTAGAAAGTGGGTTCCTTGCTGAATTATTACATGAAATGTCTTTGAGGTAACTGGCTATGGGGAAGGGATCTTCATTCATCTGTGCCAACTGCCTCCCTCACTTCACTGAGATCATTTCTTACCCCCCACCCTCAATGCTAAAAGCTCTCATGGTTGAGGGAGAAGTAGATGAGGTTTCCCTCTCTGAGATGGCTCAGGAATGAATGTCTGGGGATGTACCATGTCCATGGGGAATGGTTCTAATCTTGTCCTGTGCCAAATCTGTCAATCAGTCCAGCAGCCACACGACTTCCTCCCGTTCCTTCTCTCACCTCCAACCAGACACCAAGGCCTCACACACTCACCTGCCTCCTGGACGGTGCAGGGACCCTGGGCAGGATCTGCAGCTTTCGGCGGGCCTGGCCTTCCCATGGACGCATCCGGTTCACAGAGGAGGCCTGCTGGCTGGACACGTCTCTCGGATCATCCCTGACACTGGCAGGGGCTTCAGCCATCTCGACATCTGAGTCCAGCATAAGATATTCTTTGCCGAGCAAGTTGACCACAGACTGTAGAGGGAAAAAAGACAATCAGATTCACTGTGAGAACTTGAAAGTAGCTCTCATGGCTGGGCGCGGTAGCTCACACCTGTAATCCCACCACTTCAGGAGGCCGAGGTGGGCGGATTATGAGGTCAGGAGATCGAGACCATCCTGGCTAACACGGTGAAACCCCGTCTCTACTAAAGAATACAAAAAATTAGCTGGGGGTAGTGGCGAGCGCCTATAATCCCAGCTACTTGGGAGGCTGAGGCAGGAGAATGGTGTGAACCCAGGAGGCGGAGGTTGTAGTGAGCTGAGATTGTGCCACTGCACTCCAGCCTGGGCGACAGAGCGAGACTCCATTTCAAAAAAAAAAAAAAAAAAAGAAAGTAGCTTTTATATTCCCTGGGTCCTGCCATAATGCTCACACTTGACTAATAAATGTTCAAATCTGCCTTCCTGATGCAGAATCAGCTCTGTGGACACAGCAATCCTGTCTCAATATTTTTCTCTTTAGATAAGTACATAAATATGAGTCCTTTGGATGAAAGGGTCTCTAAACCAAAGAGAAGACAAGGAGAAATATTCTGGGTGAATGCAACTCAAGTGGCCAATGGCAGCTCACCTTGTGTTAGAACTTAGGGGCTCATTTGGGGACCTGGAGACAGATCCCTGCATCTCTGATACCAACCACTTTCCCTGCCTCAGGATGGGACTTCTGGGCCCCCCTTCAGTTCACTCTAATGCCTCCTTCCCTACATTCCATCAGGTGTAATATTTTACCAATATCTTTCTCTCATGTTGGCCTCACACAGTGTGTGGGTCCCTGTATTCCCTCTGCCTGTCCATCTCCTAGACCAGGGATTTGCAATATTAACTGTGCTGATATTTGAGACTGGAGAACTCTTTGGCCCCCATCCCAGCTCCCCTTCCCTGCACCAATCAGGAGGGTCCCACTCACCCATTTCTTGGGTCTTCTGTGATTTCGCAGCAGGTCCTCCAGGTCTTTGCAGCTCTGCACGTCGTTCACCTTGACTAAGACCTGGAGCTCCTGGGGCATGGAGATCATGAACTGCTCCATCACCAGCATGTCCAGGATCTGCTCTTTGGTGTGGAGGTCGGGCCTCAGCCACAGATGGCACAGCTCAGTGAGTTTCCTCAGAGCCTGGATGGGGTCCGACTCCTCCGGGCAGCTGAACATCCTGAAGTTCAGGTGCCAAGTCTCAGGGTTCCTGTGGTGATTTCTAAGTTGTGTTCCCGGGGATACCATAGACCATGGAGTCTCTGACCTAGGTCTGTTGCAGGGTTCTCTCTGACCCCATGAGGGTGTGCGATTTGCAGCCATATCTACTGGAGAATATTTCAATCCGCCTCTGAACAAGCTCTTCCAGTAGCCGGTATCTACTTGAGACCTAGCTACACAGGCTGCCCCTGGTTTTTCTCAGTAATAGATTCACGGTTTGTTCAGAAGTCTGCAGGGAAAAAAAAACATATGAGCCCGACCATTTTAACTTTCTACTCTACCTATCCCTCCCTTCCAAATCCCTCATCCCAATCCCGGACCCCACTTGTCCATTGGCATCGGACTCAGCACTGTGGAAATGAATCCACTCTATTCTTCCAGTGTCTACACCTGACTACATGTTCTGGGGTAAAATCTGAATGCTCCCCTGGATTCTGATCTCTAGGGAATCATTATGCAGAGGTGGAACTGGTTTTCCTTTCAACTGGAACAGCATTGTTCTTGATTGTAAATTAAATCGGATATGTACGTGAAGCTGCTAGAATCTGATGTAACAATAACATCGGTTCTTTATGTTTTCCCGTCAAGACAAGATCCAAGGCAAAGCCCTTAGTCATAATTACGCAAAAAGCTAGAGAAAAATATTAATAGTTACAACCTACGATTGTCCCCAGCACATTTTTCTATTATTCTACAAATAACCCCAGGATATTTATTTGCTGCAGGAAAGAGGTGGCAGTAAAAAATCCTATGAGAATTAAGCTCCTGCAAAGATATGTTGTTGTTTTGGTAAAACACACATTTATAAAATTCATCACTTTTACTTAAGAACACGCACTATTTTGTGCAACCATCACCACTTTCTAATTCCAGAATTACTGCATCACCCCAAAAGGAAATGCCATCCTCATCAATAATTACCTCCTGCCCCACCCACCCCAGCCCCTGGCCATCGCTAATCTGTTTATTGTCTGTAGGAGTTTCTCTACTCCTTATCTCATTCCATAAAATGGATTAAAGTCTTATGAAATTTCCAGGTAGTGGGATCGTACCATAGAAAGATTTTTTCTTTTTTCTGTTTGAGACAGGGTCTTGCTCTGTCATCCAGGCTAGAAGGAAATTCGCAGCCATGGTTCCCTCAGCCTCAACCTCCTGGGCTCCAGTGATGCTCCCACATCAGCCTCCCGAGTAGCTGGGACTACAAGCGCATCACCACGCCCGGCTAATTTTTATAGGTTATTTTTTGTGATAAAATATGGTTTCACCATGTTGCCCAGGCTGGTCTCAAACTCTGGGCTCAAGCGATCCACCGGCCTCGGCCTCCCAAAATTCGGGGATTACAGGTTTGACTGCACTGCAGCTGGCCTAGATTTTTTTAAAATTTTTATTCTTTTATTTATGTTTTTTGGACAGAGTTTCACTCTGCTGCCCTGGCTGGAGGGCAGTGGTGCCATCTCAGTTTACTGCAACCTCTGCGGGTTCCTGTGGTTCTCCTTCTTCAGCCTCCCAAGTAGCTGGGATTACAGGCCCCGCCCAGCTAATTTTCTTATTTTTAGTAGAGACAGGGTTTCGCCATGTTGAACAGGCTGGTCTCAAATGCCTGACCTCAGGTGATTCCCACGCCTTGTCCTCCTAAAGTGCTGGGATTACAGGCGTGTTCCACCGCGCACAGCCCGACTTTTTTTTTTTTTTTTCTTTTTAAATTTGGTTCTAAATGTAGCTTCAAAAGGCAGGAGCCACTGAGTGATACTCTCCAGGTATCAATTATCATCCAAGTTCAACAGCTATGAGAACGCAGCCCTGCTGTCCTAGCCACAGGTGGGGGAAGTAACCCGAAGGTCTGCAGAGAGGAGAAAAAACTGGCAGGAGGGTCTCGGGAAAGCTCACTGGAAGCCCGGAGGATGGAAAACCCACGCCTCCTGTAAGGACTCTGAGCAAGTGCAGAACAGACAGACAGCCAGGGAGACAATCGGCAGAGAGGGGGAGACAATCGGCAGAGGAGGAGACAATATTTACAAGCCACACATCTCACAAGAGGCTCCGATGCAAAATATAAACAACTCAAATGACTCCAAAGCGAGAAAACACATAACCCACTAGAAGGAGGGCAAGAAGCCTGTGTGGACGTCTCAGATGAAGACATGTGAATGGCCAGTAGTTCTAGGAAAACGTGCTCATCATCACTCATCATCAGGGACATGCAAATCCAAACCACAAGGCACCCCTCACACCTGCTAGAGGGGCTGTTCCCAAAGACACATGGAACGGGTGAGGATTCGGAGGAAAGGGATCCTCTGCGCCCTGTGCTGGGATGTAAATCAGTGCAGCCGATATGGGAGACAGTATAGAAGCTCCTCAGAAAACTAAAAGTACAACAACTGCATGATCCGGCAATTACACTTCTAGGCATGTACACAGAGGAAAGGAAATCAGGACGTGGATCCAAAACACTGAAACTCTGGAGTGATAGACGGCACGAAGGTGGAAGACTACCTATTGGGTGCTATCCTCATATCCTGGGCGACGGATTCAGTGATCCCCAAAACCTCAGCATCACTCAATATACTCATGTAACGAATCTGCACACAGGTACCCACCGAACCTAAAATAAAAGTGGATTTTTTTAAAGTTATCTATTTTTGTTTTTAAACTACTACCTTTAGTAGGGTCGGGGTTTTTAAACTCTGTTGCCCAGGCTGGAGTGCAGTGGTACAATCCTGGCTTGCTGCAGCCTTGACCTCTAGGGTCCAAATGATCCTCCTGCCTCTGCTTCCCAAAGTTCTGGGATTACAAGTGTGAGGCACTACACCTGGCCTACTTAAAATTATTTTTATCTTTATTTCGTTTTATTTATTTATTTGAGACAGAGTCTTGCTCTATCCCCCAGGCTGGAGTGCAGTGGCTGATCTGGGCTCACTGCCACCTCTGCCTCTGCGGTTTAAGCGATTCTCCTGCCTCAGCCTCCCGAGTAGCTCGGATTACAGGCGTGAGCCACCACTGTCGGCTAATTTTTGTATTTTTAGTAGAGACGGGGTCTCGCCATGTTGGCCAGGCTGGTTTCAAACTCCTGACCTCAAGTGATCCCCATGCCTCAGTCTCCCAAAGTGCTGGGATTACAGGTGTGAGCCACTGCTCCCGGCCATTACAGCTTTTTAAAAAAAATAAAATAATGAAAATAACGTTAAATAGGTCTACTGCACAGCATGGTGACTATAGTTCACAGCAATGTACAGTATACTTGGAAATTGCTAAGGAAGTTGATTTCAAGAGTTATCCAAAAATGGTAAGACGGTGAGGTAGAGCTTATGGCAGTTTGCTCGATTTAGCCATTGCACAATGCATACACACCTTAACACCCTTTGCTGTGCACCAGACATATACACAATTATAGATTTGTATTTCTCAATTTGAAAGTAAATTAGGCCTGGTGCGGTGGCTCACGCCTGTCACCCCAGCGCTCTGGGAGGCGGAGGTGGCAGGATCACCTGAGCCCAGCAGTGAACCGTGATTGTGCCCCTGTGCTCCAGCCTGGGAGACACACCTAGAGGCCATCTCGTTTTATTTATTAAGTAAATTGATACATTATTAAAAAGCAGACAGCTACGAGAGAGAAAAGGCAGCCTGAAATTCTGGGAATTAAAGAGGTTTTCCCACCAGGTTCCCTAAGCGCCCCTGCTCAGGAGGCGGAGATTGAGGCTGAGGCGGGCAGATTGCTGGAGCCGAGGAGTTCGAGACCAGCCTGGGCAAAGTAGTGAGACCATGTCTCTATAGTCAATAAAAAATGCACTCGGGCAGCGTGGTGGTGTGCTCCTGCAGTCCCAGCTAGCTGGAGGCCGAGGAGGGCAGATAGCTTGAGCCTGGGAGTTCCAGGCCAGCCTGGGCTATGAACGAGACCCCATTTCTGAAAAATGAAACACAACCTAACCATGATGAGAAAGTTAATATTATTACTTGCTTTTACTTTTTTTTTTTGAGACAGAGTTTTGCTTTGTTGACCAGGCAATGGCACGACCTCGGCTCGCTGCAACCTCTGCCTCCTGGGTTCAAACGATTCTCCCGACTCAACCTCCTGAGTAGCGGGGATTACAGGCGCCCGCCACCACGTCCGGCTAATTTTTTTATTTTTAGTAGGGTCGGGGTTTCACCATGTTGGTCAGGCTGGTCTTGAACTTCTGACCTCGTGATGTGCCAACCTCGGCCTCCGGAGTAGCTGGGATTACAGGCATGCGCCACCGCGCCCGACCGAGAAAGCTGGAATTATTCCCAGTTTACAGAAGCACTGCATAACGAGTCAGAGTTAACCATGGGGTGCAAAGGAGATCCGCTGCCTTCACAAAGTCTCCGAACAAATGCATGAGAAAATACACTCAAACTTTCTGAAACCAACCCCCGCGCACGCCAGCTTCTAAACCCCACAGACATATGCCCGCTGGACACTTACCTCCTTCCCGGCTTCCGCCGCCAACCTCCTCGCTCTGGGATGCGCTCTCCAACTGGCCTGGAGCTGAACTGCGTCTATTTATGCAGAAGCAGAGGGACTGAGGCCCCGTTTCCGGTTCCCTGCGCCGCCCCATGATTGGTTTAGGGCCACAGAGTCCATTGTACGTAAGCGGCGTTGATTACATTTGCCACTGAAACCCCGCCCACAGGAAATTAATGTATTAAACATGCCTACTGTGCAAAGAACACAGGTTTTCCCGCTCTACTGAGCTGTCATATTGCTGAGGTATTTGGAGGCCTCAGAAAATACAGATCCGCACGTGTTAACCACTTTGGGTCACCTCATGCCACAGACAGTAATATCCTAACAAGTAAAGAACATGTTAAGAGCTGGTGGAATTAGCTTATTGAAACAAAATAGGAAAAAAAAAAAAAAAAAAAAGAAAGAAAAATTCAAAATAGAGTTGGTTGATTAATATCAAACCAGTGATTTAATCTCATTTTTAATCTCATTTGAGAGAAGCTTTCACATGTGAATTGCAAGACATTGAAAATAGTGGACACTCGGCCGGGCGCGGTGGTTCAAGCCTGTAATCCCAGCACTTTGGGAGGCCGAGACGGGCGGATCACGAGGTCAGGAGATCGAGACCATCCTGGCTAACACGGTGAAACCCCATCTCTACTAAAAAAAAAAAAATACAAAAAAAAAAAACTAGCCGGGCGAGGTGGCGGGCGCCTGTAGTCCCAGCTACTCGGGAGGCTGAGGCAGGAGAATGGCGTGAACCCGGGAGGCGGAGCTTGCAGTGAGCTGAGATCCGGCCACTGCACTCCAGCCTGGGCGACAGAGCGAGACTCCGTCTCAAAAAAAAAAAAAAAAAGAACTAGGGTTCCCTAGTTCTCAGCCCCCTCAGTTAGGGCTCTCAAACACGAAAAGCCTTAACGGTGGGTGTGAATTGTACTGTGTGGATCATGGAGTTAATGTGGAATGATAAGTAAATGCTAGGCAGGATTAGATTACAATTTGGGAAGTTCGCACCATCAATTGGATGACACTAATCCATTCAAGTAGTGACTCATTCATTTTAATTTCAGAGGAAACCTCATCTAACCTTTAGGATAAAATGGAGGGCTGTCAATTTTACACTGATTCTGGATTAAATCCTTGGAAAATCTTAAGCCGCTTAACTCTGGGAACTTCAAACTTCTTGTGAATAGAACCTTCCTGATTTGTTTCGAAGATGCAATGAGACTGGGTCAGTAAAGTGCTCAATACAAGGTCATTTTGCCAAACAGTCGTAACAATTGTTTTCTGGTGCATTTTCTCATACTTTATGATATTTTTCCTTCTTAACCACTGAGGTGTTGACAATGAGTTAGAGTTAAGAATGGAATTTTTCACTGGAATTCACTGGGAGCTGCCTAAACCACCATCTGCCTATGCAATTCCCCCGAATCCTCCCCTCCGGAAACTCACGGTGTGTTTCTGTGAAGAACATTGTTTGTATTTTGGTAGGGATCGCATCGAATCTGTAGATGTCTATTAATACTATGGTCTTTTTCACAATATTGATTCTTCCACCCCATGAACATGTCTTCCCATTTTCTGGGGTCCGCTTTAATATTTTTCATTAGCGTTTAATAGTTTTCCTTGTGGAAATCGTTCACCTCTTTGGTTAAATTTATTTCCAGGTTTTTGGGGTGTCTTTTGCTCTTGCAAATGAGATTGCTTTCTTGATTTTCTTTTTGCCACTAGTTCGTTGTTGGTGTATAAAAACACTACTTATTTTTGCATATGGACTTAATATCTAGCCACTTTACTGAACTGGTTTATCAATTCTAAGAGTTTTACTGCTGGAGGTTTCAGGGGTTTTTATAGATGACATCATGTTGTTGGCAAAGAGAGACAATTCGACTTCCTCCTTCCGAATTGGATGCAGTTTGTTCCTTGCTCTGGCTTAGATTTTCCCAACACATTACTATTAACGAAGGTCACCAAGCTGAAGTTTGGAAACAGGTATACATTGTGATGCAGTCGCCAGGACCAAGTTAGTTAACATCTCCATCATCTCACATAGATACCATGTTCTTTCCTTTTTATCATTTGTGTATTTATTTCTAAAGTATTGGGCTCAAGCAATCCTGCTTCTGCCTCCCTAGCAGGTAAGACTACAGACATAAGCCACATCTGGCTTTCTTTTGATAGCTTTTTTTTTTTTTTCCTTTGAGATGGAGTCTCATTCCGTCGCCCAGGCTGGAGTGCAGTGGAGCAATCTTGGCTCACTGCAACCTCTGGCAAGAGGATTGCTTGACCCAGGAATTAAGGAAATAAATAAATAATGAAAAGAAAATAGTCACTGTGTAAGTTGATGAATACATTAATTAGCTTTACTGTAGTGATAATTACACTATGTATAGGGATATGTAAACATCAGCATGGTGACCTTAGTCCCCAAGGATGGATAGAGACCAGGAATTGGAGAGCAGCCTGGGCAACATAGCGATACCCCCATCTTTACAAAAAATCTTTGTTAATTAACCAAGTATGGTGGTGCTTGCCTGTAACTGCAGATACTCAGGAGGCTGGAGCAGGAAGATCTCTTGAGCTCAGGAGTTCGAGGCTGCAGTGAGCTCTGAGTTTTCCATTGCACCCAGCCAAGGTGACACAGTGAGAGCTTGGCTCTAAAAATAAGTAAATAAATAAACAAATTCACCCACAGAGGTAGGAGACCGCTACCAGAAAAACTATAAAATATTGATGAGAGGAAATGAAGAGGGCACAAAAATGGAAAGATATTCCATGTTTGTAAATCGGAAGAATTCATATTGTGAAAATGACCACAGTATTAATAGAGATCTACAGATCCATCACAATCCTTACCAAAATGCCAAACACATTCTTCATGGGAACATGACATGTTTCAAGAAGAGAGGATTGGAGGGAATTGGGTAGGTAGATGGTAGTTTTAGGCAAATTCTAGTTCATTCCACTTAAGAACTCCATTCTGAACTCTGACTCACTATCAACGCCTCAATTATTAACAAGGAAAAAAAATTATTAACAAGGAAAAATCACAAAGTATGAGAAAATTCATCAGGAAATAAGTGTCAGAACTTTTTGGCAAAATGACCTTGTATTGGGCACTTTACTGACATATCTTTTTTTGTTTTGTTTTGTTTTGTTGATTTATTTATTTATTTTTTTGCTTTTGAGACGGAGTTTCACTCTTGTTGCTCAGGCTGTAGTGCAATGGTGCGATCTCGGCTCACCGTAACCTCTGCCTCCCGGGTTCAAGTGATTCTCCTGCCTCAGCCTCCCGAGTAGCTGGGATTACAGGCATGTGCCATCATGCCTGGTTAATTTTGCATTTTTAGTAGAGATGGGGTTTCTCCATGTCGGTCAGGCTGGTCTCGAACTCCTGACCTTGTGATCTGCCCGCCGCGGCATCCCAAAGTGCTGGGATTACAGGCATAAGCCCCCACGTCCGGCCAAGATAATCTTATTTCATCTTCAAAACAACACATCAGGAAGGTAATAATTCCCTGGTGCTAGTCACAGGGAGTTTGAAGTTTCCGGAATTCAGCAGCTTAAGATTTCCCAAGGATTGAAACCAGAATCAGTATAAAGTGTACTTAATTGTCATTCCACATGGACTCCATGATCCACACAGTAAAATTCACACCCACCATTAAGGCTTTTCTTGCTCGAGAGGCCTCACTGAGGGGGTTGAGAATTAGGGAGCCCTCTGTGTGTCCATAAACCAGCTCCTACCATCCTAAAGTGAATGCAGAGAGGGGACCATGTGCCTTTCTCTGGTTCCCACTGTTTTTACCTAAGGGTAGGTTGGCTGATATCAAAGCAGTGATTTAGCCTAGTTCAAGCAGTTTTCCCATGTCAATTCCCAGATTTTGAAAAGTAAAAACTTATCACTACGATTCATTACGTATCAACAATGACTGTCCTTTTTCTTCAATATCTTGACATTCACAAGTGAAAGCTTTCCTCAAACTAGAGCAAATCACTGGCTTGATATTATTCAACCCACTCTTAACACGTCCTTTACTCATTAGGATATCACTGTCTGTGCCCTGAGGGGACCCAAAAGTGGTGAAAACTTGCAGATCTATAGTCCCTGAAGCCTCCAAATATTTCAGAAATATGAACTGTAATTCAGTAGAGCGGGAAAACCTATGTTATTTGCACGGTAGGCATTTTAATACATTAATTTCCTGTGGGTGGGGTTTCAATGAGAAATGTAATCAATGCTGATCCCCTTCAAAGGATTCTATGGCCCTAACCCAATCATGTGGGGGCCCAGGGGACTGGAAGAGAGGCCCGGAGTCCCGCGGGTTCTCTATAAATAGACACAGTTCAGCTCCAGACAGACCAGTTGGAGGGTACATCCCAGAAGAGAGGAGGTTGGAGGCAGAAGCTGGGACAGAGGTAAGTGCCCAGTGGGGATGTCTGTGGGGTTTTGGAGTTGGCCTGCGGGGGTTGGTTTCAGAAAGACTTGGGTTGGGGGGTTGGTTTCAGAAAGATTTGGGTTGGGGCCTTGGTTTCAGAAAGATTTGGGTTCATTTTCCCAGGCATTTGCCCAGACACCTTGCTATATACTCCCAGAATTGAATATTAACCTGCGTACCTGCCTTTATTTTTTCCCGTGTCCCATTGCTTGTTTTAACGGGAAATGAACTGACAGCGAGTACAAAGTGGTTTCTAGGAACTGACAGCGAATACCAAGTGGTTTCTAGGAACAAAGTGGTTTCTAGGAATACAAAGTCTGTTTTTAGAGACAGGCTTTCACTGTGTTGCCCAGGCGGTTTTCAAACTCCTGGGCTCGAGTGATCCTCCTGAGCAGCAGCAGGTGCCCCTTGGCAAAATCACTTTTAATTCCAGAATTTCCAGCTGCCTTTTCATCTACTCTTTTAGCAATTTCCAATTATACAATATATTGTTATGGACTGAAGTCACCGTGTTGAACAATTGCTCTCTTGAATTGCTTTCTTCAACTCAAATTCATACCCTTAGACCTATATCTCCCCAACCCCCACCCCGGCCCTGTTAACCACCATTCTACTCACTGCTACTATGAGTCCACTGGGTTTTTGTTTGTTTGTTTGTTTTGGGAGACAGAGTTTTGCTCTTGTTGCCCAGGCTGGAGTGCAATGGCTCGATCTCTGCTTACTGCAACCACTGCTTCCTGGGTTGAAGCGATTCTCCTGCCTCAGTCTCCCGAGTAGTTGGGAATACAGGCATGTGCCACCACACCCGGCTAATTTTATATTTTTAGTAGAGATGGGGTTTCTCTATGTTGGTCAGGCTGGTCTTGAACTCCTGACCTCAAGTGATCCGCCTGCCTCGGTCTCCTAAAGTGCTGGGATTACAGGCGTGAGCCACCGCGCTCCGCCTGAGTCCACTGGGTTTTTAATTATTGTTTATGTTATTTACTTCTTTTATTTTTAAAATTATTTTGTAATTTCAAGTTTTATTTTAAATTTGGGGTGTACCTGTGCAGATTGGTTACATAAGTATATTGAGTGATGCTGAGGTTTGGGGTATGACTCATCCCGTCACGCAGGACGTGAGGCCAGCAACCAGTGGGTAGTTTTTCAACCTTTCCTCCCTCCATCCCTCCAGAGTTTCACTGTTTTGGAGCCCACATCCTGATTCCCTTTCCTCTGTGTACATGCCCAGGAGCAGGATTGCCGGAGCATGCAGTTGTTGCACTTTTCATTTTCTGAGGAGCTTCTATACCGTCTCCCATATCAGCTGCTCTAATTTACATCCCAACACAGGGCGCAGAGGATCCCTTTCCCCCAAATCCTCACCAACACTCGTTCCATGTGTCTTTTTGGGAACAGCCACTCTAGCAGGCGTGAGGGGTGCCTTGTGGTTTGGATTTGCATGTCCCCGAAGATGAGTGATGATGAACGCCTTTTCCTGGACCTGCTGGCCATTCACATGTCTTCATCTGAGATGTCCACACAGGCACCTTGCCCTCCTTCTAGTGGGTTATGTGTTTTCTCGCTTTGGAGTCATTTGAGTTGCTAATGTTTTGCACAGGAGCCTCTTGTGAGATGTGTGGTGTGTAAATATTGCCTCCTCCTCTGGGTAGTCCCCCCACTCTGCTGATTGTCTCCCTGTCTCTCTGTTCTGCACTTGCTCAGATTCCTTCCAAGAAGTGTAGGGTATTCGTCCTCCAGGCTACCAGTGACCTTTCCTGAGACCCCCCTGGCAGTTTTTTATCCTCTCTGCAGACCTTCAGGTTGCTCCCCCTGCCTGTATCTAGGACAGCAGGGCTGCGTTCTCATAGCTGTTGAACTTGGACACTAATTGATGCCTGGAGAGTATCACCCAGTGGCTCCTGCCTGATAAAGCTAGGTTTAGCAATTAACTTTGAAAAACCTTATTATTGTATGAACCCACTTCTTTAAAATATCAAGGAGCACTAGACTTTAAATCTGTGTTCTGGGATGAGCCGAAGAATAGAGAAACCCTTAGAGAGAGAAGGTAGATTAGTGATTTCCAGGGGCTGGGGTGGGTGGGCAGGGGGTGATCACTGATGGGGATGGGGTTCCTTTTGGGGCGATGAGATAATTCTGGAACTAGTCAGTGGTGATGGTTGCACAGCATGGTGCATGTCTTAGTCCCATGAAATTGTGCACCTGGAGAAGATAAATATGAGGAAATTTATGAATGTGCATTTTACCAAAAAGCAAAATATCTGTGTAGGTGCTTAATCCTCATAGGATTCTTTAGTGCTGTCCCTTCTCTGGAGCGAATAATTCTGGGGTTAAGAAGGTTTGTTGGGGGACAATCTTACATTGTAACTATTTTTATTTGTCTTATTGCATAATTATGACTAAGGATTTGCCTTGGATCTTATCTTGATAAGAAAACATAAATAATTGACATGATTGTTGCATCAGATTTTAGGCGCTTCACATTACTGTCCTATTTGATTTACAGTCAAAAACAATGTTGTTCGATGGGCAGGAAAACCAATTCAGCCTTTGCACAATGATCCCCTAGAGATCAGATCCAGGGGAGCATTCAGGTTTTACTCCAGAACATGTAGTCAGGTGTAGACACTGGAAGAAGAACAGAGTGGATTCATTTCCATGGTGCTGAGTCCAATGCTAGAGAGGAAATGGGGTCTGGGATTGGGATGAGGGATTTGGAAGGGAGGGGTGGGTAGAGTAGAAACTTCAACTAATAGAGCTCATGCTTTTTTTCCCTGCAGACTTCTGAAGGAACAGTGAATCTGTTACTGAGAAAAACCAGGGGCGATCTGTGTAGATAGGTCGCAATTAGATACCAGCTACTGGAAGAGTTTTCCCAGAGGCTGATTGAAATATTCTCCTCTAGATATGGCTGCAAATTGCACATCCTCATGGGGTCTGGGAGAACCCTGCAACAGACCTAGGTCAGAGACTCCATGGTCTATGGCATCCCTGGGAACTCAACTTGGAAATCATGACGTGGACCCTGAGATTTCTCACGTGAACTTCAGGATGTTCAGCTGCCCGGAGGAGTCGGACCCCATCCAGGCTCTGAGGAAACTCACTGAGCTGTGCCATCTGTGGCTGAGGCCCGACCTCCACACCAAAGAGCAGATCCTGGACATGCTGGTGATGGAGCAGTTCATGATCTCCATGCCCCAGGAGCTCCAGGTCTTAGTCAAGGTGAACGACGTGCAGAGCTGCAAAGACCTGGAGGACCTGCTGCGAAATCACAGAAGACCCAAGAAATGGGTGAGTGGGACCCTCCTGATTGGCTCAGGGAAGGGGAGCTGGGATGGGGGCTGCACGGTGCACCTGGACTGGAGAGGACCCGAGGGGCTGCTCTAGGTCGGGGCTTCCAAGTAGAGGAGAGTTTGCCCGTCAGGGGCACATGGCAGTGTCTGGGGACAGTTTTTGGTTGTCACAACGGGGAGGACAGGAGATGCTGCTAAGCATTCTCCAAAGCTCAGGACAACCCCCCTGACAAATAATCATCCATATTCAAATGTCAGGTGTGCTGAGATGGCCAATTCCTGGTGTAGGCGATGGACAGACAGAGGGGATGCAGGGACCCACACACTGTGAGGCCAACATGAAAGAAAGACGTTGGTAAAATACAATACCTGATGGAATGTAGGGGAGGAGGCATTAGAGTGAACTGAAGGGGGGCCCAGAAGTCCCATCCTGAGGCAGGGAAAGTGGTTGGTATCAGAGATCCAGGGATCTGCCTCCAGGTCCCCATATGAGCCCCTAAGTTCTAACACAAGGTGAGCTGCCATCAGCCAATTGGGTTGGATTCACCCAGAATATTTCTCCCTGTCTTCTCTTTGGTTTAGACTCTTTCATCTAAAGGACCCATATTTGTGTACTTATCTAGAAAATTCCAGGTGCAGGCATGTGCTGGAGTCTAGAGAGGAAAAAATTCAGACAGGATTGCTGTATCCACAGAGCTGACTCTGCATCGGGAAGGCAGATTTGAACATTAATTACAGTCAAGTGTGAGCATTATGGCAGGACCCAGGGAATATGAGAGCTACTTTCAGGTTCTCATGGTGAGTCTGATTGTCTTTTTTCCCTCTACAGTTTGTAGTCAACTTGTTCGGCAAGGAATATCTCATTCAGGACTCAGATGTCAAGATGGCTGAAGGCCCCGCCAGTGTCTGGGATGATCCGAGAGACGTGTCCAGCCAGCAGGCCTCCTCTGTGAACCAGATGCGTCCATGGGAAGGCCAGGCCCACCGAGAGCTGCAGATCCTGCCCAGGGTCCCTGCACGGTCCAGGAGGCAGGTGAGTGTGTGAGGCCTTGATGTCTGGGTGGAGGTGAGAGAAGGAACGGGAGGAAGTCATGTGGCTGCTGGACTGATTGACAGATTTGGCACAGGACAAGATTAGAACCATTCCCCATGGACATGGTACATCCCCAGACATTCATTCCTGAGCCATCTCAGAGAGGGAAACCTCATCTACTTTTCCCTCCACCATGAGAGCTTTTAGCATTTAGGGTGGGGGGGGGGTAAGAAATGATCTCAGTGAAGTGAGGGAGGCAGTTGGCACAGATGAATGAAGATCCCTTCCCCATAGCCAGTTACCTCAAAGACATTTCATGTAATAATTCAGCAAGGAACCCACTTTCTACAGATTGTCAATTTCTTAATTTGAGGAATGTTTCTCAACTGGTGATGTTGCCTTTCCGGACATATGACCATGTCTGGAGACACTTTTGTTTGGCATTCTCGGGGGTGATGGGGTGTTAGTAGCATCTAGAGGGTGGAGGCGGGGTCTCTGCTCTGCACAGGAGCGCCCCCTCCAGGAGGGTGATGCAGCCCCAGTGCCAGTGGTGCCAGGGCTGAGGGGTCTCCACCTAGAGTCATGTTCCTTCCAGCCTCAGGGGCAGGGAGACGTTGGCAGGGCAGGAAGAAATATGCTCAGAGAACCAAAGAGTGAAAACCACCACACCTGTATCATTGGTGTGGTGGTTTTGAATGTTGGTGCATTCAATCAGGAAAAGGCAGAGATGCCTAAACTTCCCCCAGTTTAGACATGGAGTCATTGCTCTTGGTTTTTCATTGTCAGGAAGAGGACTTCCTGCTTCCAGAGACTAACGTCATGAAAGGTGACCCAAAGGCTCTGAGCCCCAAGCCGACCTTGAAGAAGGACCTGGAGGAAGACAGGGAGGAGAAACCAGGACTTACATCCCCAGAGCCTCAGCTTCCAAATGGTCCTAGTAAGTATGAAGACTTAGACCTGTGTGGAGATAGCCCCTCTCTTCTGGCGTGCAGGAGTGGGGTCCCAGCGTTATCATGTCTGGGGGAGCTGGCACTCAGCTGCCAAAGCCTCTCCACCCCCCACTCTCCAGAGACCTACGGTCCAATGTCTTAAGCTTGAACTTGAGGGGAAGTTTTCACACAAGGTCAGTGTTTGGTTGCAATGAGTTTGGTGTATTGAAAATGCACTTTATTAACTGTTGTGTGTGGAATCCCTTCTTCCAGCAGATCTGGTGAGAGCAAAGGAGGAGAAGGAATCCCCAAAAAGAGCCTTTGTGGAAAATGTGGATGCCGACACACCTTCTGCCTGCGTTGTGGAGAGAGAAGCTTCGACTCACAGCAGGAACAGAGGAGAGGCTCCGAATCTCAGAGGCCCCAAAAGAAGCAAACCAGATGCCACCTCCATTTCCCAAGAAGGGCCTCAAGGAGGAGCCACACCTGTGGGCAACAGAGAATCCCCGGGACAAGCTGAGATCAATCCAGTTCATTCCCTGGACCCTGCGGGCCTGGTCATTCACCCCGATGGCCAAGGAGTTAGGGAACTGCTGCCCTTTGCATGTGAGGTGTGCAGTAAGAGGTTTAAATATCACAGCAAGCTAGCCACCCACAAGAAATCACACACCGGAGAGAGACCCTTTCAATGTAATCTCTGTGGGAAGCGTTTCAGGCAGCGCATAGGCCTCGAATTTCACCAGCGAACCCACACCGGCGAGAGGCCCTACGCGTGTGACATCTGCTGGAAGCAGTTCACCCAGAAGTCCTACCTGAAGTGTCACAGGAGAAGCCACACAGGGGAGAAGCCCTTCGAATGTAAAGACTGCAAGAAAGTTTTCACCTACAAGGCGAATCTGAAGGAGCACCAGCGCACCCACTCCGGAGAGAGACCTTACATATGTCCCAAGTGTTCAAGAGCCTTCGGTCGGCCTGCAACCTTGAGACGCCACCAGAAAACACATCCGGAAACCACTTCACAGTGACCTCGTCATCGGGTCTGCATCTTCTGCACCAAGAAAATGTGAATGATGACTTCTCACCGATGTTATCAGATGACATCTGACACACGAAGGGCGCCTGGCACACACAGAGGTGCCCTAGACAGGAATTCCCAGGATGTTTGTTTAAATTTTTTTCCTCCCCAGTGAATTCTGGTTTTTGTTTTATTATGTCTATTGTTATAGGCTTATTTTGGTTTGTGTTGCTGTTCTTTCAATAAACAAACATCTTATTAGTTTTCAATATTTTGTAAAAAAAAAACGGAGTCTCCTGAGGGACATGCTGTTACCCACTGTTTTGCTGTAAAGTACAATTGTCCAAGGAGGGTGTCCAGATGAAATACACAATATGCCTGGGAAAATGTGGGTTTCAGATAAAACATTTTTTTTAGTATCACCATGTTCTAAATTATTCGTTATTCTTCTCAAACTCAGCTTTTATTGGGTATCCTAAACAGTTTTCTTTTTTTTTTTTCCCCTATTCTTTTTTTTTTGAGATGGGGTCTCCCTCTCTCAACCAGGCTGGATTGCAGTAGCAGGATCATCGCCCACTGCAGCCGTGACCTTCCAGGCTCAAGCAATCCTCCCGTCTAAGCCTCCCAAGTAGCTGGGACTGCAGGATCATACCACCACTTCGGCTAATTTTCGTGTTTTTTGTGGAGATGAAGATTTGCCTTGTTGCCCAGGGTGGTCTTGAACTCCTGAGTACAGGTGATCCACCTGCCTTGGCCTCCTTAAATGCTGGCATTACAGGCATGAGCTGCTGTGCCCTGTATAGTTTTTATTAGACTTTATTATAATTATGATATTCAAATTTTTTGAAATTTTTTTGTAGTGATGGGATTTTTTGTTGCCCAGGCTGGTGTGGTGTGAGCCACCACACCTGGCTCTAGACTTTCTTTTTCAGAGCTGTTTTAGGTTCACAGGGAAATTCAGTGGACAGCACAGAGTTCCCCTAGACTCCCTCCCCACACAGCACAGCCTCTCCCCGCCCAGCAGCCCCAGCAGAGCGGTGCATCTGTTCCATCAGTGAGCCTGCCCAGACACATCACCAGCACCCAGAGTCCATGGTGTCCATTAGGGCTCGCTCTGTGTGTCGTACATCCTGTGGGTTTGGACAAAGGCCTCATGAGTATCCACCATTGGAGTATCATGGGGGCTATTTTCACTGCCCCTCGAATCTTCTCTGCTGTGCCTATTTATGTTGCTGGCCTGGATTGTGTATTTTTTGGTCTAAATTTGGCAATCTCTAAATTCCTGATTTGACTCTTGGACTACATAGGCATTGGGAGTCTCTGGGGACCAGTTGGTCTTAGTGATAGTACCATATCCTGAAGGCTTTGTTGATCCAGAGATGGGTGGGCCCCAAACTCAGAGCTTCTGATTTAGTAGGCTGGGGGTGGGGCTGGATTCATTTATTAAAGGCTACTTTTTTAAGACTTTGGTTCTTGTCATCTTAATTTAAAGGAATTTCATCAAGAGACACACAGCAAAGAGATGCAGCATAGAGCAACTGATTGCAAAGGAAATAGGGTATTTTGAAAGTTAAGTGCGGAATAGACAGGACATGCTGGGAGCAAGGATTCAGGGCTGGCTGCTCCTGAGGATGAGACAGCAAAGACCTGCTCAAGGGAGACTCCTCTTTATGGGAGTCTCGGATGATCACACACAAGGGGGTGGGAAGAGGTGTTACTAAGGAAGGAGACCACTACCCCTACTGCCGTCCTCCTCCCCCCACCTTGCCTAGTTCACAAGACAGGGGGAAAGAGAGAGAACAAAAAGTTATAAAGAAACAATAGTAAGATAAATAGCCAGACAACCTTGGCACTGCCACCCGGCCCTAGGAGTTAAAAAAAAGTAATAATAATTATTACATCAACCCTTGACCTAAACTACTTGTGTTATCTGTAAATTCCAGACACTGTATGAAAAAAGCATTGTAAAACTTTCTGTTCTGTTAGCTGATGCATGTAGCCCCCAGTCACGTTTCCCACGCTCGCTCGATTTGTCACAACCCTTTCACGTGGACCCCTTAGAGTTGTAAGTCTTTAAAAAGGCCAAGAATTTCTTTTTCCGGGAGCTTGGCTCTTAAGACGCGAGTCTGCCGATGCTCCCAGCCAAATAAAAAAGCTCTTCCTTCTTTAATCCGGTGTCTGAGGAGTTTTGTCTGCGGCGTGTCCTGCTACATTACTAGTAAGCTTGTTCTGGGTGGTCCTCTGGGCACACAGGGGGGCGTAGCTGTGCACATGTCTCTTTAGGATCTTAAGTCTCCATCCAGGGGTGTATTTTTACTACTATAATGAGCAAAGGGTCAGTTTGTGAACAGGTAAAATCAAAATGCTCATGCTCTCTACAGGGAAACTCTCTTTTGCAGATGGCTTTGTGTGAATGAATTCAATTAGAAAGTGAAGGCTGGGGCTTATTGTGTTGGCTGTATGGTCCCCGCCGGCGCTGTGTTTGGAGGACACGGTCACCTTCTTGACTACCTATCCTGCCTCACCCAGGTCCCTTTAGGAGAAAGATTCCTTGAGGTAGAAACTTGAGTCTACCATCGAATGTACACAGACTCCCGTTTAATTCAAGAAGTGGACGTTGGGTGGGTAGTGGTTCTCCGTTTAGATGATTGAGTCCAACATCCTTCTCCAGACACAGAAAATGTGTTGCTGATACAACCTGCCCATTTAATTTAAATCATGGTTCTCTATGATCCATTCACCACATCCGACATTTCTTTAGAGCTTCATTTTCCAATTTTTCTACATGTTGGAGTCACTTGAGGAGTTTTTTCAATATTTTTTAAAAAGCAATGCCTGGGGTCCAACCCTGAGGCAATGATGTGATTGGCTGAGGATGTGGCCCCTGTGTTGAGAGTTTATAAAACTCCCCAGGTGATCGAACGTGTGACTGAGTCTGGCAGGTCAGTTTTCTGATTGTCTGGTCACTCCAATTCCTGTTCTCTCATGGGAATGAGTGAGTTCATTTCCATGGCGGGGTCATGCACCTCCATTCCCAGTCTAAAGAAGGTAGACTCCACTGCTGGCTCCTACCTGTCCTGGACAGGGATCCCTCCTGCTGTGGCTGGCTGCAGCACCACTCTAGGGACTGCCCCTCATGGCTAAGGATGTACCTGGCACTGGGTGGCCTTTGCACTGCTGCTCCTTATCCACCTATGTGCTCTGAGCTAAGAGCTTGATTTACCTGATGTCCTGACTGACGATGAAAACAAGATACCCACTGCAACCTCAAAAAAGCCCAGTGCAGCTGGGCGTGGTGGCTCACGCCTGTAATCCCAACTACTTGGGAGGCTGAGGCAGGAGAATCGCTTGAACCTGGGAGGGGGAGCTTGCAGTGAGCCAAGATCACGCCATTGCACTCCAGCCTGGGCGACAGAGTGAGACTCCGTCTCAAAAAAAAAAAAAAAAAAAAAAAAAAAGAAGAAGAAAAAAGAAATGTATTTAAAGCCGTAATGTGTCAGAATAAAGAGAAAGATAAAAAAGAAAAAAGTATGAAAAAATTAGTAGGACAAAGTCTTTGTTCTCATAAAACTTGCAGAATAAAGAACCAATGCTAAGGCAGGAAAAGAAGAGTGGGGCCAGGTTATCTGTATTATCTGCTTAATTGAAGTTCAGCTTACCAATCACAATGAGAGTTTAAGATAAAAAGAGGATAGGCCGGGCGCGGTGGCTCATGTTTGTAATCCCAGCACTTTGGGAGGCCAAGGCGGGCGGATTACAAGGTCAGGAGTTCGAGACCAGCCTGCCCAACATGGTGAAACCCTATCTGTACTAAAAATACCAAACTTAGCTGGGCGTGGTGACACATGCATGTAATCCCAGCTACTCAGGAGGCTGAGGCAGGAGAATCGCTTGGAGCCAGGAGGCAGAGGTTGCACTCCAGCCTGGGGGATAGAGCGAGACTGTCTCAGGAAAAAAAAAAAAAAAAGATAAAAAGAGGTACAGAGTACAGTCCTTGCCTTCAAAAGGTTTCTGGTCCAATAAATAGACAGCTAACCCTACAGTATGAGTCTGTTTCCGTGCAGATACATAAGACCCATACCTCTAGCTTGAGGTGGGTGCTCCTGGCATCAGGCTGTATATGGTGTCGTAAAACTTTCTCCAACTGAGGATCTCTAAATCAGGTCCTCAGCCTAGAACTCTCAAGCTTCTGGTAACCTAGGCTGAGGGAGGCAGGAGACTGGGGAAATAGCAGAGATGTTGGTCAAAGGATACAAAATTTCAGTTAGACAGGAAAAGTGTTTAAGAAATCTATTGTACAGCATGGAGACTGCAGCCATTAGCAACGTATTGCATGTCTGAAAATTGCTAACAGAATTTTCTTTCTTTCTTTTTTTTTTTTTTTTGAGACAGGAGTTTCCCCCTGCTGCCCAGGCTGGAGTGCAATGGCACGATCTCAGCTCACTGCATCCTACGCCTTCTGGGTTCAAGCAATTCTCCCGCCTCAGCCTCCTGAGTAGCTGGGATTACAGTCACGTGCCACCATGCCCGGCTACTTTTTGAATTTTTAGTAGAGACAGGGTTCACCATATCGGCCAGGCTGGTCTCGAACTACTGACCTCGTGATCCGCCCGCTTTGGCCTCCCAAAGTGCTGGGATTACAGGTGTGAGCCACCGTGCCCAGCCTTTTTTTTTTTTTTCTTTTTGTATGTTTTTGTAGAGATGGGGTTTCATCATGTTGCCCAGGCTGGTCTTTAACTCCTGAGCCCAACCTACCCACCTGCCTCAGCTTTTCAGAGTGCTGAGATTATAGGCATGAGCTACCGCATTCGGCGCTATGGGCTATTTTCAAGGTATCTTCTGAGAAAATGTTAAATAGAAGTCAGAAAGCTACTCTGTGAAGGCAGAGGCATTCGCTGG
This sequence comes from Macaca mulatta, assembly GCF_049350105.2. Taxonomy (NCBI): domain Eukaryota; kingdom Metazoa; phylum Chordata; class Mammalia; order Primates; family Cercopithecidae; genus Macaca; species Macaca mulatta. The sequence goes on from NC_133424.1 coordinate 68,572,095, forward strand.
AGCTGTGAGTGAGGTACCTGCAATGTCTAGATTCTAATTTTAGGAGTCGGCAACGTCAACCCAATTCTACCTGTCAGACCAATTCAACAATTCAAATAGCGGCAGCTCCACCTACTAGTACAACGGGTCAAGTTTTCACGTTTCACATGTGCCTACAGGATGGGACTTGGCAGGCTTGAGTTGAGATTTATGCTTGTTTCCATTTAGCTTTGGATAATTGTGAAAACCAAGTCATTTCAATCATTTTGTGCAAACATCGTTGTGTGTAAAAACGGTATCCACGTTTTGTCTTTGAAACGGTCCCCGCCCTCCGCTCGTTATTGTATTGAGAATGAAATGAGAGGACATACTTGGCACCTGGAGATGATTGGCTCTTACAGTTGTGCACCATAAGGGTAAATGGTTCCATTGTTTGATGAGCCGTCCTGGCGCTGGGTGGATCAGCCACTTCTAAACAGATAAGGAATGGCTAGAAAGCTCTTGTGCCAAACCAACTTGAAGCATACTCACCCACACGGAATCCCTCCACGTTTATTTTAATTAATTAATTAATTAATTTACCCACACGGAATCCCTCTACGTTTATTTTAATTAATTAATTAATTAATTAGTTTATTTATTTGAGACGGAGTCTTGCTCTGTCGCCCAGGCTGGAGTGTAGTGGTGCGACCTTGGGTCACTGCAAGCTCCACCTCCCAGGTTCATGCCATTCTCCTGCCTCAGCCTCCCGAGGAGCCGGGATTACAGGCGCCCGCTGCCACGCCCGGCTAATTTGTGTATTTTAGTAGAGACAGGGAGGGTTTCACTGTGTTGCCCAGGCTGGTCTTGAACATCCTGAGCTCAGGCAATCCACCCGCCTCGGCCTCCCAAAGTGATAGGATTACAGGCGTGAGCCACCGTGCGGGGCAAATCCCTCTACTTTTCTTTTTCTTTCTTAAAAAACAAAAACAAAAACAAAAGAAAACAAAAACGACCAACAGTGCTTTAACACGAAAGTAAGGCACAATCCAGGGCTTGGACTGTCTTTCAAGAAAACCCCAAACGCCCTGCCAGGAAGTCACAGCCACGAAGCCCCATCCCAGGCCCCGCTGCTCCTGGGAAACACATCACATGGAGACCCAGCATAACTGCTGACTGATTGCAAGTTCCCAGGAGGGCTTTATTTTTCCTTTTCAATGTCTTGTTCTGCAGCTTCCTTGGCTCTTTTTTGCCGGGATGCCGAAGAGCCGGGCGTTGGCACGGGCCACGCGGAGACTAGCGAAGGCTTCGAAATTCTTCTTCCCATGGCCGTGCCACAGCCTCCCTCCCCACCTGATGTCCCATCAGCAAGGTCGGAGTCTGAAAGCCACCAGGTGGGCCAGGTTGGCTGGTGCAGATTTAGCTCCAGCTTGGGAGGATTAGGCAGTGCTGCATTGTTGTTTCTCTGCCAAAAAAGGCACCTTCTAAATTCAACTCAAAGTCATCTCTAGCACATGGCTTTTTGGGGTTGCAGTGGGTATCTTGGCTTGGAGCATCCACCAGAGCACGTAGGCGGCTGAGGAGCAGTAGTGCGAAGGCAGCCCGAGGTCAGGTGTGCCCTTAGCCATGAGGGGCAGTCCCTGGAGTGGTTCAGGCAGCCAGATATGGCAGGAGAGACACCCATCCAGGGTTGGTCAGTGCAGTCTACCTTCTTATTTTCTTTCTTTCTTTTTTTTTTTTTGACAGAGTCTTGCTCTGTTACCAGGCTGGAGTACAGCGGTGTGATCTCGGCTCACTGCAACCTCCGCCTCCTGGGTTCAAGTGATTCTCCTTCCTCAGCCTCCTGCATAGCTGGGACTACAGGTACACACCACCACACCTGGCTAGTTTTTGTATTTTTAGTAGAGACGGGGTTTCACCATGTTGGCCAGGATGGTCTCGATCTCTTGACCTCGTGATCCACCCGCCCTGGCCTCCCAAAGTGCTGGGATTACAGGCATGAGCCACTGCGCCTGACTGAGTCTACCGTCTTTAGACTGGGAATAGAGGTGCATGATCCTGTCCTCACTCATCCCCATGAGAGGACAGGAATTGGAGTGTCCAGGCAATCAGAAAATCGGCCTGCCAGACCTCAGCCACATGTTAGATCACCTGGGGAGTTTTATAAACTCTCAACACAGGGGCCACATCCTCAGCCAATCTTAGGGCTGGACCCCAGGCATTGCTTTTTTTAAAAAAATATAAAAAACTCTTCAAGTGACTCCAATATGTAGCCAAATTAGAAAATGAAGCTCTAAAGAAACATTGGAAGTCATTAATGGATCATAGAGCACCATGATTGAAATTAAATGGGCAGGTAGTATCATCAAAACATTTTCTACATCTGGTGAAGAAGGTCGAACCCAATCACCAAAAGAGAGAACCACCACCCACGCCTACCTCCACTTCTTGAATGAAAGGGGAGTCCATGTACATTTTATGGTGGATTCTAGGCCCCTGCCTCAAAGAATGCTACTCTGAAAGGGACCTGGGTGAGGCAGGATAGGCAGTCAAGGAAATGACCACGTCCTTAGGATGCTGCACGCGTGGTGACTATACAGTGAACAAAATAAGCCTCAGCGTTCACACTGGATTTGAGTTCATTCAAGCAAAGCCATCTCCTGTAAGGAATTTCTGAGAGCCTGCACACTTTGATCTTACCCATCCACACACTGACACTTTGCTTGTTATGATAGTAAAAACCACACCCCTGGGTGGAGACTAAAGACGCTAATGAGACGTGTGCACAGCTACTGCACCTGTGCGCCCAGAGGACCACCCCGAACGTGCTTACTAGTAACACCTCGTCCCACCCCACTAGGTGTAGTCATCCGAGACTCCCATAAAGACAGCAGGTCTTCGCTGTCTCATCCTCAGGAGCAGCCAGCCCTGAATCCTTGCTCCCAGCATGTCCTGTCTATTCCGCACTTAACTTTCAAAATGCCCTATTTCCTTTGCAATCAGTTGCTCTATGCTGCATCTCTTTGCTGTGTATCTCTTGTTTAAATTCCTTTAAATTAAAATGACAAGAACCAAAGTCTTACAAAAGTGGCCTTTAATAAATGAATCCAGCCTATTCGGGAAGGGACCTTTCCAGACCTCTGCAGATTGCAGGACTCCGCCTGTCAGTTCAACCAGCCATCCATAAAATGTCCTCCCAAGACCAGCAGCATCAGCACCACCTAAAATGCACATTCTCAGGTGATCCCAAACAAGTAAAACCTGAGAAATTGTCACCAAGAGGATCCTAGGGAGACGTGACGACTCAAGGCGATGTGGTGTCCTGGATGGGGAGGAAGGAAGAGGAGGGCATTGTGTAAACACTAAGGAGGCCTCAATAAAAAAACACTAAGTATGGCCCTTAGATCACGGCAATGTATTCAGTCAGTTCATCGCTTGTGGCAAATGTGCCATACTAATGAATCAGTCAGCAATGGGGGAAATGGCGTGGGGCATTAGGGAGCTCTATGGACTTTAGAAAGCTATTCTAAAATGAATCCTATGTTTTAATGCACACTCTCAGGCCCCATCCCTGGTCTACTCAATCAGAAACTCTGAATTTGGGGCCCACCCACCTGTGGATTAACCACGCCTTCAGGGGATGGGAATATCACTAAGACCAACTAGTCCCCAGAGACTCCGAATGCCTCTGTAGTCCAAGAGTCACATTGGGGATTTAGAAATTGCCAGCTTTAGGCCACAAAATACACCATCTGGGGCAGGGAGATACACAGGCAGAACAGAGAGGATTCAGGGGGCAGTGAAAATATGCCCCATGATACTCCAGTGGTGGATCCTCATGAGGCCTTTGTCCAAACCCACAGGATGTACAACACACAGAGCGAGCCCTAATGGACACCATGGACTCTGGGTGCTGGTGATGTGTCTGGGCAGGCTCACTGATGGAACAGGTGCACCGCTCTGCTGGGGATGCTGGGCGGGGAGAGGCTGTGCCGTGTGGGGAGGGAGTCTAGGGGAAATCTGTGCTGTCCACTGAATTTCCCTGTGAACCTAAAACAGCTCTGAAAAAGAAAGTCTAGAGCCAGGTGTGGTGGCTCACACCACACCAGCCTGGGCAACAAGAAATCCCATCACTACAAAAAATTATTTCTAAAAATTTGAATATAATAATTATATTAAAGTCTAATAAAAACAATACAGGGTACAGTGGCTCATGCCTGTAATACCAGCACTTAAAGAAGCCAAGGCAGATGGATCACTTGTACTTATGAGTTCAAGACCAGCCCGGGCAACATGGCAAAACTCCATCTCTACAAAAAAACACAATAATTAGCTAAGTTGGTGGCATGCTCCTGTAGTCTCAGCTGCTCGGGAGGCTTAGACAGGAGGATTGCTTGAGCCTGGAAGGTTGTGGCTGCAGTGAGCGGTGATTGCGCCACTGAACCTCAGCCTGGGTGACAGAGGGAGACGCCATCTCAAAAAAAAAAAAAAAAAAAAGAAAAGAAAAAGAAAAAAAAAAAAGAAAACGAAAACTCTACAGGATACCCAATAAAAGCTGAGTTTCAGATAACGAATAATTTAGAACATGCTGATACTAAAGAAAATTGTTTATCTGAAACTCAAATTTCACCAGGCATTATGTATTTTATATGGCCACCCTCCTTGGACAATTTTACTTTACAACAAAACAGTGGGTAACCCCATGCCAATCAGGAAACTCAGTTTTTTGTTATACAATATTGAAAACTAATAAGATGATCGTTTATTGAAAGAACAGCAACAGAAACCAAAATAAACCTATAGGAAAACAATGGACATAATGAAACAGAAAACAAAGCTCAGTGGGGAGGATACATATTTACTCAAACATCATGGCAATTCATATCTAGGGCACTCCCTCTGTGTGCCAGGCGCCCTTGCACGTGTCAAATGTACTCTGGTAACATCAGTGAAAAATCATCATTCACTTCTTCTTGGTGCAGAAGGCATAGACCAGATTATGCAATCAATGAGAAGTGGCTTCTGGATGTGTTTTCTGGTGGCGTCTTAACAATTTCAGCCGACCGAAGGCTCTTGGACACTTGGAGCATTTATAGGGTTTCTCTCCGGAGTGGGTGCGCTGGTGCTCCTTCAGGCTCCCCCTGTAGGTGAAAACCTTCTTGCAGTCTTTACATTCGAAGGGCTTCTCCCCTGTGTGGCTTCTCTTGTGACACTTCAGGTAGGACTTCTGGGTGAACTGCTTCTGGCAGACGTCACACGTGTAGGGCCTCTCGCCGGTGTGGGTTCGCTGGTGAAATTGGAGGCTAATGAGCTGCATGAAACGCTTCCCACAGAGATTACATTGAAAGAGTCTCTCTCCGGTGTGTGATCTCTTGTGGATGACTAGCTTGGAATTACAGGTAAACCTCTTATCGCACACGTCACATGCAAAGGGCGGCAGTGCCTTGGCTTCTTGGCCATCGGGGTGACTGACTGGGCTCGCAGGGCCTGGGGAATGAATTGAATTCATCCCAGCTTGTCCCGGGGATTCTCTGTTGCCCACAGGTGTGGCTCCTCCTTGAGGTTCTTCTTGGGAAATGGAGGAGGCATCCCGTTTGCTTCTTTTGGGACCTCTGAGATTCGGAGTGTCTCCTCTGTTCCCACTGTGAGTCGAAGCTTCTTTCTCCACAACGCAGGCAGAAGGTGTGTCGGCATCCACATTTTCCACAGCGGCTATTTTTGGGGGTTCCTTCTCCTCCTTTGCTCTCACCAGATCTGCTGGAAGAAGGGATTCCACACACAACAGTTAATAAAGCGCATTTTCAATACACCAAACTCATTGCAACCAAACACTGATGTTGGCTGACAACTTCCCCTCAACCTCAAGCCTAAGACATTGGACCACAGGTCTCTGGCAAGTGGAGGATGGGGAGGCTTTGGCAGCTGAGTGCCAACTTCCCCAAGGGATGATAATGCTGGGCCCCCAGCCCTGCACCCCAGAAGAGAGGGGCTAACTCCTGTGGATCCAAGTCTTCATACTCACTGGGACGCTTTGGAAGCTGAGGCTCTGGGGATGTAAGTCCTGGGTTCTCTTCCCTGTTTTCCTTCAGATCCTTCTCCAAGGTCAGCTTGGGTCCCGGAGACTTTGGGTCACCTTTTACGTCAATACTCTTGTGTAGCAGATAGTCCTCTCCCTGAAGATGAAAAACCAAGGGCAATGACTCCGTGTCTACACCGGTGGAAGCACAGACATGTCTGTCCCCTCCTCATTGGATACACCAGACTTCCTATGGACCACCCCATCACCCCAAGTAAACATCACCACCTCACGTCTGAGTCTGTCCCTAATCTGCACCCTCCATATTCTAAATCAGCTCCTGTGCCTGGTGGTTTTCACTCTTTGGTTCTCTGAGCATATTTCTTCCCGCTGTGCCAACGTCTCCCTGCCCCTGAGGCTGGAAGGAGCATGACTCTAGGTGGAGGCCCCTCAGCCCTGGCACCACTGGCATTGCGGCTGCATCACCCTCCTGGAGGGGGCGCTCCTGTGCAGAGCAGAGGCCCTGCCTCCACCCTCTAGATGCTACTAACACCCCACCACCCCCGAGAATGCCAAACAAGAACGTCTCCAGACATGGCCATGTGTCCGGAAAGGCATAATCACCCCAGCTGAGAAACATTCCTTAAATTAAGAAATTGACAATCGGTAGCAAATGGTTTCCTTGCTGATTTGTTACATGGAATGTCTTTGAGGTAACTGGCTATGGGGAAGGGATCTTCAGTTCATCTATCTGTGCCAACTGCCTCCCTCACTTCACTGAGACCATTTCTTACCCCCCACCCTAAATGCTAAAAGCTCTCATGGTGGACAGAAAAGTAGATGAGGCTTCCCTCTCTGTGATGGTTCAGGAATGAATGTCTGGGGATGTACCATCTCCATGGGGAATGGTTCTAATTTTCTCCTGTGCTAAATTTGTCAATCAGTCCAGTGGACACACGATTTCTTCCTGATCCTTCTCGCACCTCTGCCCAGACACCAAGACCTCACACACTCACCTGCCTCCTGAACAGTGCAGGGACCCTGGGCAGGGTCTGCAGCTCTCGGCGGGCCTGGCCTTCCCCCGGATGCGTCTGGTTCACAGAGGAGGCCCGCTGGCTGGACATGTCCCTCGGATCATCCCTGACACTGGCAGGGCCTTCAGCCATCTCAACATCTGAGTCCTGTACAATATATTCCTTTCCGTGGAAGGTGACTACAGACTGTAGAGAGAGAGAAAAAAATCAGACTCACTATGAGAACCTGAAAGTAGCTCTTATATTCCCTGGGTCCTGCCATAATGCTCAAACTTTACTGTAATTAATGTTCAAATCTGCCTTCCCGATGCAGAGTCAGCTCTGTGGACACAGCAATCCTGTCTGAATTTTCTCCTCTCTGGACTCCAGCACCTGCCTGCACCTGGAATTTTCTAGATAAGTACACAAATATGGGTCCTTTAGATGAAAGAGTCTCTAAACCAAAGAGAAGAGAAGGAGAAATATTCTGGGTGAATCCAACTCAACTGGCCAATGGCAGCTCACCTTGTGTTGGAACTTAGGGGCTCATGTGGGGACCTAGAGGCAGATCCCTGGATCTCTGATACCAACCACTTTCCTTGCCTCAGGATGGGACTTTTGGGCCCCCCTTCAGTTCACCCTAATGCCTCCTTCCCTACATTCCATCAGGTGTAATATTTTACCAACGTCTTTCTTCCATGTTGGCCTCACACAGTGTGTAGATCCCTGTATCCCCTCTGCCTGTCCATCTTCTAGGCTAGGAATTGGCCATCTCAGCACAGCTGATATTTGAATCTGGATGATTATTTGTCAGGGGGGTTGTCCTGAGCTTTGGAGAATGCTTAGCAGCATCTCCTGTCCTCCCCGTTGTGACAAGCAAAAACTGTCCCCAGACACTGCCATGTGCCCCTGATGTGCAAACTCTCCTCTACTTGGAAGCCCTGACCTAGAGCAGCCCCTCGGGTCCTCTCCAGTCCAGGTACACCGTGCAGCCCCCATCCCAGCTCCCCTTCCCTGAGCCAATCAGGAGGGTCCCACTCACCCATTTCTTGGGTCTTCTGTTATTTCGCAGCAGGTCCTCCAGGTCTTTGCAGCTCTGCACGCCATTCATCATGACTAAGACCTGGAGCTCCTGGGGCATGGAGATCATGAACTGCTCCATCACCAGCATGTCCAGGATCTGCTCTTTGGTGTGGAGGTCGGGCCTCAGCCACAGATGGCACAGCTCAGTGAGTTTCCTCAGAGCCTGGATGGGGTCCGACTCCTTCGGGCAGGTGAACATCCTGAAGTTCACGTGAGAAATCTCAGGGTCCATGTCGTGATTTCCAAGTTGAGTTTCTGAGGATGCCATAGACCGTGGCAGCTCCAACCCAGGTCTGTTGCGGGGTTCTCTCTGACGCCATGAGGATGTGCAATTTGCAGCCATATCTAGTGAAGAATTTTTTAATCAGTCTCTGAGAAAGCTCTTCCAGTAGCTGGTATCTAATTGATACCTATCTACACAGGCTTCCTCTGGTTTTCCTCAGTAACAGATTCACTGTTCGTTCAGAAGTCTAGGGGGGAAAAAGCATGAGCCTGATTAGTTTAAGTTTCTACTCCATCCGCCCCTCCCTTCAAAATCCCTCATCCTGGATGCCACTTCTTCAGCAGCATCGAATTCAACACAGTGGAAATCTTCCAGTGTCTATACTTGACTACATATTGTGGTTTAAAATCTTAATGCCCCCTGGATTCTGATTTGTAGGAAATCACTGTGCAGAGGTTGAATCAGTTTTCCTGTCAATTGGAACAACATGGTTCTTGACTATAAATTAAATAGGACAGTTAAGTGAAGCTCCTAAAATCTGATGTAACAATAAAGTAAGCCCTTTATGTTTTCTCATCAGGACAAGATCCAAAGCAAAGCCCTTAGTCATAGTTATGCAAAAAGATAGAGAAAAAGAGTTAGAACGTAATATTTTCCCCCAACATATATTCTTGTTCACCCCAGAACATTTACTTGCTCCAGGGAAAGGACAGCACTAAAGAATCTTATGAGGATTAAGCTCCCACAGATATTTTGTTATTTTGGTAAAATGCACATTCATACATTTCATCATTTTTACCCTCTTCAAGTGCACAATTTCATGGCACTAAGACATGTACCATGCTGTGCAACCATCACCACCGTCTAGTTCCAGAATTATCTCATCACCCCAAAAGGAACCCCGTCTCTATCAGTAATCACCCCCTGCCCACCCACCCCAGCCTCTGGAAATCACTAATCTACCTTCTCTCTCTAAGGGTTTCTCTATTCTTAGTCTCATCCCAGAAGACAGATTTAAAGTCTAGTGCTCTATGATATTTTAAAGTGGGTTCATACAATAATAAGGTTTTTCAAAGTTAATTGCTAAACCTAGCTTTATTAGGCAGGAGCCACTGAGTGATACTCTCCAGGCATCAATTATTGTCCAAGTTCAACAGCTATGAGAACGCTTCATCTCAGATGAAGACATGTGAATGGCCAGCAGGTCTAGGAAAAGGTGCTCATCATCATTCATCATCAGGGACATGCAAATCCAAACCACAAGGCTCCCCTCACGCCTGCTAGAGCGGCGGCTCCCAAAAAGACACATGGAACGAGTGTTGGTGAGGATTTGGAGGAGAGGGATCCTCTGCGCCCTGTTATGGGATGTAAATCAGGGCAGCCGATATGGGAGACAGTATAGAAACTCCTCAGAAAATTAAAAGTACAACAACTGCATGATCTGGCAATCCTGCTCCAGGACCCGTACGCAGAGGAAAGGAAATCAGGACGTGGACTCCAAAACAGTGAAACACTGGAGAGACAGAGGGACGGAAGGTTGAAAAACTACCTATTGGTTGCTATCCTCACATCCTGGGTGACAGGTTGAGTCATACCCCAAACCTCAGCACCACTCAATATACTCATGTAACGAACCTGCACAGGTACCTACCGAATCTAAAATAAAAGTTCAAATTATAAAAAAATTTTAAACGGAAGTAAATATCATAAATAATAATTAAAAACCCGGTGGAACTCATAGTAGCAGTGAGTAGAATGTGGTTACCAGGGCTGGGGTGGGGGCTAGAGAGATACAGGTCAAAGAGTACAAATTTCAGTTGAAGAAATCAATTCAACAAAGCAATTGTCCAATATGGTGAAAAAAAGTAGACTTAAGTATTCTCAAAAGCAAAAATGGTTAGTACATGAGGTAGGGCATATGAATATTAGCTTAATTTAGCCATTTTGCAATGTTTATGATACTACAAAGTACATTATGCTATATGCCATAAATATATACAATTTCTAGTTTTCAATTAGAAGCAAGTTAATTTTTATTGAAAAAGCATACAGATATGAGAGACGAAAGGGAGCCCGAAATTCTGGAACTAAAAGTGATTTTGCCACAGGGCACCTGCTGCTGCTCAGGGAGGCGGGAGGATCACTTGAGCCCGTGTTTGGTAACAGCCTGGGCAACATAGTGAGATCCTGTCTCTTAAAAAAAAGTGGTTTCATGTTCCTAGAAACCACTTTGTATTTGATCTCAGTTCATTTCCCGTTAAAGCAAGAAACAAGACACAGGAAAAAATAAAGGCAGGTACAGGAGTTAGTATCCAGTTCTGGGAGTATATACCACACGGGCCACCCAGGTAGGGACACTTAGCTCAGATTCTCACTGGCCTAGTAGGTTGATGCTCCTTCATCAATGGCTTGATTTTACCCTGCACAAAGGGAAAATCCAGCAACGTTTTTTAAGAAGGGTGTGTGGGAGGCAAGGTGGCTCACACCTGTAATTCCAACACTTTGGAAGACCGAGACGGGAGCATGGTGGAGCCCAGGAGTCCAGGACCAGACTGGGCAACGCACCGAGACCCCATCTCTGCAAAATAAATAAATAAATAATTTATCCGATCGTTGGGGCATATGACTGTAGTCCCAGCTACTCGGGAGGTGGAGGTGGGCAGATCGCTTGAGCCCAGGAATTCCAGGCTAGTCTGGAATTCTAGCGAGACCCTGTCTCTAAAAGAAAATGAAATAAAATATAACCTAACTATGATGAGAAAGTTATCATTATTCCCAGTTTACAGAAGCATTGCATAACGAGTCAGAGTTAACCATGGGGTGCAAAGGAGATCCGCTGCCTGCACAAAGTCTCCGAGCAAATGCATGAGAAAATACACCCAAACTTTCTGAAACCAACCCCCGCGCACGCCAGCTCCTAAACCCCACAGACATATGCCCGCTGGACACTTACCTCCTTCCCGGCTTCCGCCGCCAACCTCCTCGCTCTGGGATGCGCTCTCCAACTGGCCTGGAGCTGAACTGCGTCAATTTATGGAGAAGTCAAGGGACTGAGGCCCCGTTTCCGGTTCCCTGCGCCGCCCCATGATTGGCTTAGGGCCATAGAGTCCATTGTACGTAAGCGGCGTTGATTACATTTGCCACTGAAACCCCGCCCACAGGAAATTAATGTATTAAACATGCCTACTGTGCAAAGAACACAGGTTTTCCCGCTCTACTGAGCTGTCATATTGCTGAGGTATTTGGAGGCCTCAGAAAATACAGATCCGCACGTGTTAACCACTTTGGGTCCCCTCATGCCACAGAGAGTAATATCCTAACAAGTAAAAAACATGTTAAGAGCTGGTGGATTAATATCAAACCAGTGATTTGATCTAGTTTGAGCAAAGCTTTCACATGCGAATGTCAAGATACTGAAAAAAAAGAGACAGTCTTTGTTGATACATAATGAATATTGGTGATAATTTTTCACTTTTTAAAAAAGAATATTGGAATTGACATGGGAAAACTTGGTTTGAGCTAGACTAAATCACTGGTTTGCTATTAGCCAGCCTACCCTTATATAAAAACAGTGGGAACCAGAGAAAGGCACATGGTCTCGTCTCTGCATTCATTCCAGGACGCTATGAGGGTGGTTTATAGATACACTGAGGGTCCCATGGGATTCCCTAGTTCTCAGCCCCCTCAGTTAGGGCTCTCAAGCACTAAAAGCCTTAATGGTGGGTGTGAATTTTACTGTATGGATCATGGAGTTAATGTGGAATGATAATTAAATGCTAGGCAAGATTAGATTATAATTTGGGAAGTTCACACCATCAATTGGGTAACACTAATCCATTCGAATAGTGACTCATTCATTTTAATTTCAGAGGAAACCTTCTCTAACCTTTAGGATAAATGGGAGGGTTGCTGGTTTTACACTGATTCTGGTTTAAATCCCTGGGAAATCTTAAGCCACTTCACTCTGGGAACTTCAAATTTCTTGGGAGTAGAACTTTCTTGATGTGTTGTTTGAAGATGAAATAATACTGTCAGGGAAGTGCTGGATACAAGGTCATTTTGCCAAGAAGTTGAAACAATTATTTTCTGATGCAGATTCTCATAACTTTTCTGGTTTACCACTGAGGTGTTGACAATGAGTTAGAGTTAAGAATGGAGTTATTTACTGGAATTAACTGGGAGCTGCCTAAACCACCATCAGGCTACACAATTCTCCCAAATCCTCCCCTCTGGAAATTCATAGTCTTATTTCTTTGAAGATGTTGTTGGTATTTTGGAAGAGATTGCATCAAATCTGTCGATGTCTATTAACAGTATGGTCTTTTTCACAATATTAATTCTTCCATTCTATGAACATGTCTTTCCATTTTTGGTGGTCTTTTTCAGTTTTTTTTCATTAGTGCTTAATAGTTTTTCTTGTGGAAATCTTTCACCTCCCTGGTTAAATTTATTACCAGGTTTTTAGGGGTTCTTTTGCTATTGTAAATGGGATTCCTTTCTTGGTTTTTGTCCCACTCAGTTGTTGGTGTATAAAAACACTACTGATTTTTGCATGTTGACTTTGTATCCTGCAGCTTTACTGAATTCCTTTATCAGTTCTCAGTTTTACTGGTGGAGGTTTCAGGAGTTTTTATAGATGACATGTTGTTTGCAAAGAGAGACAATTTGACTTCCTCCTTCCAAATTTGGATGACCTTTATTCCTTGCTCTGGCTAAGACTTTCCCAACACATTATTATTTTATTATTATTATTAATTATTTTGAGACAGAGTGTCGTTCTGTCGCCCAGGCTGGAGTGCAGTGACACAATCTTGGCTCACTACAACCTCCACCTCCTGGGTTCAAGCCATTATTTGCCTCAGCCTCCTAAGTAGATGAGATTACAGGCACCCACCACCACTGCCCAGCTAATTTTTGTATATTTAGTAGAGATGGGGTTTCACCATCTTGGCCAGGCTGATCTTGAACTCCTGACCTCGTGATCCACCCACCTTGGCCTTCCAAAGTGCTGGGATTACAGGCATGAGCCACTGCGCCAGGCCCCAACATATTAACGAAGGTCACCAGGCTAAAGTTTGGAAACATGTATACATTGTGATGCAATCGTCAGAACCAAGCTGGTTAACGTCTCCATCACCTCACATAGATACCATGTTCTTTCCTTCTTATTATTTATTTTTTAACTCTTGGGCTCAAGCAATCCTGCTTCAGCCTCCCTAGCAGCTGGGGCTATAGGCGCGAGCTACATCTTTCTTTTTATTTCTTGATATGTGTGTGTGTGTGTGTGTGTGTGTGTGTGTGTGTGTGTGTAGGAAACATTTAAGATACACCCTCTGAGCAAATTTCAAGTATACAGTACAGATGCTCCTCGACTTACAATGAAGTTACATCCTGATAAACCCACTGTGAATGTAAAATATAGAAAATAAAAACGCATTTACTATTAGGTCACTTACTGAACTTCAGCGCTTAGCCTAGCCTACCTTCAACTTGCTCAGAACATTTACATTCCCCTGCAGTCAGGCAAAATCATCTACTGAAAACCTATTTTATAATAGTGTTGAATATCTCATGTCATTTATTGAACATTGTACTGAAAGTGACAATCACAATGGTGTGTGAATACTTCTCAGTAATGTACACAACTGAAAGCAGAATTTTGAGATCAGGCTGGCAACACGGCAAAACTCAGTCTATACAAAAAACACGAAAGATCGCTGGGCATTATGGTGCGAGCCTGCAGTCCCAGCCACCTAGGAGTCTGAGGCAGAAGAATTGCTTGAGCCTGGGAGGTCAAGGCTGCAGTGAGCTGTGATCGCGTCACTGCACTCCGGCCTGGGCGACAGAGCCAGACCCTTTCTTGAAAAATAAATGAATACATAAATATTCCCCTCATACAAAAAAGATAAGTATGCAAGGTCACTCATATGTCAAGTTATTTGCCTTAGCCATTGCATGTTGTATATATGTATCAAAACATTGTGTTGTACACCAGAAATGTGTACTATTTGTATTTGTAAATTTATAAAGTCAATAATAATAATGACACAAAGAATTAAAGCTTCTCTAAGAATGTGTGACCAACCACCGTCCTTCCCTCACGGGAATTGGAGTTTCCCTCATCTCGGATGCCTAACAGACCTGTCAATCACCACACATCCCAGACCGACTACATCTTTCCCTACCTCAGGTAAAGGTGGCTCCAGCCCCCTTCATGTGCAATCCACAAGATTTGTGGGGTTATCCTTGATTCCTGCATTTCCCTCACATGATAAACTCAGTCTCTCAACAAATCCTATACCTCGATTCATGTGTTTATTGACATGAATTTCACGCAACATAAAACTAACTGTTTTATCTGCACAGTTTAGTGGCGTTTGGTGCATTCACACTGCTGTGCAGCAGCTCCTCTAGCTGGTTCCTGTGCCTGCATGTCCAGAGTCCAAGTTCTGACATCTGTACATACTCACGAAGTCATTACCGTCATCGAGAAGCTCAGCATTCCCACCATCCTCCAACGCTTCCCCAGGCTCTTCATCGTCTGTCCCTCCCACAGCTCCACCCCTGGACAACCACTGGTGTTCTCGGTGTCATTACAGATCACTGACAGAATTTCCTTTTTCTTTCTTTTTTTTCTCCATTTTTTTGTTGTTGTTGTTGAGACAGGGTCTTGCTCTGTTGCCCAGGCTGGAGTGCAGTGGTACGATCATGGCTCACTGCAGCCTCAACTTCTCAGCCTTAAGTGAACCTCCTACCTCAGCCTCCCAAGTAGCTGGGA
The DNA here is from genome assembly GCF_049350105.2 of Macaca mulatta. NCBI lineage: Eukaryota > Metazoa > Chordata > Mammalia > Primates > Cercopithecidae > Macaca > Macaca mulatta. Next base: position 68,587,166 of record NC_133424.1, read on the forward strand.
CCACTATGTCCGGCTAATTTTTTCTACTTTGTGTAGAGATGGGGTCTCACTATATTGCCCAGGCTGATCTTGAACTCCTGGGCTCAAGTAATCCACCTGCTTTTGCCTCCCAAAGTGCTGAGATTACATGTGTCAGCCACTGTACCCAGCCTAGTGATAGAATTTTCTGGAATTTTATATTGATAGACTCATACCAGATGCACTTTTTTTTTTTTTTTTTTTTTTTTTCTGGCTGTCCCCTTTCACCTTCGTAACATTCTGAGATTCTTCCGTGTTCTTGGGGGTTATCAATGATTTCTTTTTACTGCTGGGTAGGATTCCAAACTTTATTAAATTGGGCCCTTTGGATATGAGTTATTTATTTTATATCAACTATACCTCAATAGGACTATGAGAAAAAGAAAGAGGATTCTCTTAGAACTTGAAAACAAGTTCAGAATCTGACCAGCTCTCCTCATCTCAACTACTAGTACTCATGGGCGAGCCACAGCCATCAACCTGGATGACTCTGGTATGATCCTCACTGAGCTCTTTGTTCTTCCCCTTCCCCTATATGGGCTATTTATTTTTTCTTTCTTTCTTTCTTTTTTTTTTTTTTTTTCCCAGACAGGGTCTTGCTCTGTTGCCCAGGCTGAAGTACAGTTGCACAATCATAGCTCACTGCAGCCTCAATCTCTCAGGCTCAAGCAATCCTCCCACCTCAGCTTCCCCAGTAGCTGCGACCATAGGTGTGCACCACCAGGCATGGCTAATTGTCTTGTATGTTTTTGTAGACACCGAGTTTTGCCATGTTGCCCAGGCTGGTCTTTCACTCCTGAGCACACGGAGTTTCACCATGCTACCCAGGCTGGTCTTTAACTCCTGGACCCAAGCAATCCCCCTACCTCAGTGCTGGGATTACAGGCGTCAGCCATCATGTCTGGCTATATGGGCTTATTTCCAAGACTTTATTCCAAGAAAATGTTAAACAGAAGTCAGAAAGCTACTCTATGAAGGCAGAGGCATTTCTTGGAGCTGTGAGTGACGTACCTGCAATGCCTAGATCTTAATTCTAGGAGTTGGCAGTGTCAACCCAATTCTATGTCTCAACACTATTCAATGACTCAGATAATGGCAGCTCCACCTACTAGTACAATGGTCAAGTTTTTGCATCTCACATGTGCCTACAGGATGGGGCCTGGCAAGCTGGAGATGAGATTTCTGCTTGTTTCTATTTAGCTTCGGACTGTTGAGAAAGTCAGGTCATGATATTCATGTAGTCCAAACATCACCATCTGTAAAACCGGTGTCCACGTTTTGTCTTTCAAATGGTCCCCACCCTCCGCTTGTTATTGTGTTGACAGTGAAAAGAGAGGACATGCTTGGCACCTGGAGATGATTGGATATTACAGCTGTGCGCCATATAGGTAAATGGTCCCATTGTTTGATGAGCTGTCCTGGCAGTGGGTGGATCAGTCACTTCTAAACAGATAAGGAATGCAAATCAAAACCACAATGAGATACCATCTCACACCAGTTAGAATGGCAATCATTAAAAGGTCAGGAAACAACAGGTGCTGGAGAGGATGTGGAGAAATAGGAACACTTTTACACTGTGGGTGGGACTGTAAACTAGTTCAACATTGTGGAAGACAGTGTGGCGATTCCTCAAGGATCTAGAACAAGAAATACCATTTGACCCAGCCATCCCATTACTGGGGATATACCCAGAGGATTATAAATCATGCTGCTATAAAGACACATGCACACGTATGTTTACTGCGGCACTATTCACAATAGCAAAGACTTGGAACCAACCCAAATGTCCATCAATGACAGACTGGATTAAGAAAATGTGGCACATATACACCATGGAATACTATGCAGCCATAAAAAAGGATGAGTTCATGTCCTTTGCAGGGACATGGATGAAGCTGGAAACCATCATTCTCAGCAAACTATCACAAGAACAGAAAACCAAACACCGCATGTTCTCACTCATAGGTGGGAATTGAACAATGAGAACACTTGGACACAGGAAGGAGACCATCACACACCGGGGCCTGTTGTGGGGTGGGGGGAGGGGGAAGGGATAGCATTAGGAGATATACCTAATGTAAATGACGAGTTAATGGGTGCAGCACACCAACATGGCACATGTATACATATGTAACAAACCTGCATGTTGTGCATATGTACCCTAGAACATAAAGTGTGTGTGTATATATACACATACATATAAAGGAATGGCTAGAAAGCTCTTGTACCAAACCAACTTGAAGCAACCTTACCCACACCAAATCCCTCACTTTTCTATGAAATCACCCTCCTTTTTTTTTTCTTTTTTTGCAGATCTGCAACTTTTTTTCACAGCTGATTAAAAAAAACAAAAACAAAAACAAAAAACTACTGTTCACCCCAGACTTTCTTTTGATACAGTAAGTAAACAAAACAGATTTTTTTTTTTTTTTGGGGGGAAATATAAGCAGACACTCCACACTACTGGCACGGGTGTTAACAGTCCCAGGTCAGATGTGCAGCGTTTCAGGTGGGATACACTGCAACAAGGATCTAACTGCGGAGTCATCCTCAGAATCCCATTCAGTCACGGGGCTGCCCTTCTAAGCTGGCAGAAAAGGAACCCGAGTCAGGTACCGTGAACACACACGGTAACTCACACCTGTAATCCCAGCACTCTGGGAGGCTGGGGCAGGAGGATTTCTTGAGAACAGGAGTTTGAGACCCGCCTGGGCAACGTAGTGAGGCCCGACTCTACAAATAACTTAAGAGATTGTGTATCTGGATGCTGAACTCACAAAGATTTCAGAACGTCGGTAGGAGAGGAGATGTGTGGGCTAGCAGCCAATTCCTCAGTGAATGAGGCAGAGAAATTGGTAAAAAGAAGGAAAGTGAAAACAAGAAGGATGTTCCCATTTTCCAGGTCTTCCTGGTTCACAAAGTGGGGAGGAAGAAACTACTGAAGAGGAAAGAGTTCTCGTGAAGAGTACAGAATTCCTGCACTCCCAGGTTCAGGTTCATAAAAAGAAAAGAGAAAAGTTTGCAGCCATGCAGGGTGAACAAGCTCTGAAGATGTGTTATACCGACTAGGGGCTGTAATCAATGTTAGAGACCGTCCCCGACTTCCGATGGCTCCAAGGCAGGAAAACAGGGAATTAGGGTAACCAGGGGTTAAGGTAGAAGCAAAAGAACGGCAGAGGCAGCCAGTTCTAGGCAAGATTAGGCAGCACACAGGCCACATCCTCACTCCTGTGATAACGAGACAGAAGCCTCCACTCCAGCCTCTGATGGACGGTGGGGCCAAGTCTCCGGTCAGCCTCTGATTGGTCGCAGGTCAGTCCTTCATGGGGTGTAGCCAATGGGAGGCCTCTCAAAGGCACCGAGGGGTGTTGCCGGGTTCCTTTTGTTAATCAAAACCCTAATTGAGGAAGCTCTTGGGCCTCTTGCTGGAGCCCCGCTCCCAGTTTGTGAATTGTCTTCAATAAATCTGTGCTTTCCTTACTCCGTTTTTTGTGTGCTGTCTTTTGTTGCTTTGTTCTTTTGTTACTTTGTGCGTTTCATTCAATTCTTTGTTCAACATGCCTAGAACGTGGACAACTCCATCTGGTGACAGCTTCACGTACAATTTTTCTCCTTTACGGTGGTGCTTTCAGCTGTGCACATTGCCGAGCAGGATCCACATGGCCATGCTGACTGTCACTTTCAGTTCAGTGTTCAATAAACTACAGGAGAGAGTCAACACTTTATTATAAAATAGGTTTTCTGTTGGACGATTTTACCCCACTGTAGGGGAAGGTACGTGTTCGGGGCAGGTTTAGGGTAGGCCAGGCTAAACTATGATATTTCGTAGGTGACGTAATATTAAATGCATTTCTTATCTTATATATTTTCAATTTACAGTGGGTTTATCAGGATGTAACCTCACTGTAAATTGAAGAGCATCCATACAGTATCCTATACTTGAAATTTGCTAAGAAGATCGATCATGGGCCGGGCACGGTGGCTCCTGCCTGTAATTCCATTAATTTGGGAAGCTGAGACCGGCGGATTGCTTGAGCCCAGGAGTTTGAGGCCAGCCTGGGTAACATGGTGAAACCCCATCTCTACAAATAATATAAAAATTAGCCAGGCATGGTGGTTGTATTCCCAGCTGCTTGGGAGGCAGAGGCAGTAGGATTGTTTGAGCCCGGGAGGCGGAGGTTGCAGTGACCTGAGATTGTACCATTGTGCTCCCGCCTGGGTGACAGAGTGAGGTTCTGTCTCAAAAATAAAAAAAAAACAAAAATGATAGATCGTAATTGTTTCACCACAGATACACACACACACGGACACATGGACACACACACGAACACACACCCACACACGTGGACACACACGAACACATGGACACACACGGGGACACACACACGGACACACGGAAACACACAGGAACACATGGACACACACACCCACACATGTGGACACACACGGACACACACGAACACATGCACACACACGGGGATACACACGGACACACACGGACACACGAACACATGGACACACACACAAACACACCCACACATGTGGACACACACACGGACACACACATGAACACATGGACACACACACGGGGACACACACGGACACATACAGACACACGGAAACACACGAACACATGCACACACACACACACACGGGGATACACACGGACACACATGGACACGGACACACAAACACATGCACACACACACGGGGATACACACGGACACACATGGACACACGGAAACACACACATGGGGATACACACGGACACACACGGACACACGGAAACACATGAACACATGCACACACACGGGGACACACACGGACACACAAGGACACACGGAAACACACACATGGGGGACACACACGGACACACACGGACACACGGAAACACACACGAACACATGGACACACACGAACACATGGACACACACATGGGGACACACATGGACACACACGGACACATGGAAACACACGAACACATGGACACATACGAACACACCCACACACGCAGACACATACACGGACACACGGACACACATACACAAATCAAAGGAAAAAAAAGCAAGCCGGGGTCGTGGCACATGCTCCTAGTCCCCACTACTGGGAAGGCTGAGGCAGGAGGATTGCTTGAGCCCACGAATTAAACAGATAAATAATGAAAAGAAAATAGTCACTATGTGAATTGATGAATACATTAATTAGCTTGATTGTAGTGATAATTACACCATGTATAGGGATATGTAAACACCAGCATGGTGACCTTAGTCACCAAGGACGGATAGAGGCCAGGAATTGGAGAGCAGCCGGGGCAACATAGCGATACCCCCATCTTTACAAAAAACGTTTGTTAATTAACCAAGTGTGGAGGTGCTTGCCTGTAATTCCAGATACTCAGGAGGCTGCAGCAGGAGGCTCTCTTGAGCCCAGGAGTTTGAGGCTGCAGTGAGCTATGAGTTTTCCATTGCACCCAGCCAAGGTGACACAGTGAGACCTTGGCTCTAAAAATAAACAAATAAACAAACAAATTTACCCACAGGGGTAGGAGATCACTAACAGAAAAACTATAAAATACTGATGAGAGGAAATGAAGAGGGCACAAAAATGGAAAGATATTCCATGTTCATTAATCGGAAGAATTCATATTGTGAAAATGACCACACTATTAACAGAGATCTACAGACCCATCACAATCCTTACCAAAATGCCAAACACATTCTTCATGGGAACAGATTACATGTTCCAAGAGGAGAAGATTCGAGGGAATTGGGTAGGTAGATGGTGGTTTTAGGCAGATTCCAGTTCATTCCCCTTAATAATTCCATTCTGAACTCTGACTCACCATCAACACTTCAGTTATTAACAAGGAAAAATATCACAAACTATGAGAAAATGCATCAGGAAACATGTGCCTGAACTTTTTGGCAAAATGACCTTGTGTCGGGCACTTTACTGACACAGTCTTTTTTCATCTTCAAAACAGCACATCAGGAAGGTGATAATTCACTGGTTCTATTCACAGGGAGTTTGAAGTTCCCGAAATTCAGTGGCTTGCCTAAGATTTCCCAATGATTTAAACCAGAATCAGTGTAATATTAATAGCCCTCCAATGTATCTTCAATGTTAGATGAGAAAGCTTACTCTGAATTAAAAATGAATGAGCCACAATTTGAATGGATTTGTGAGTCAGTCAGCTGATGCTGTCGACCTCTCCAATTGTAATCTAATCATGCCTAGTACTTGTCATTCCACAATGACTCCATGATCCATGCAGTAAAATTCACACCCACCGTTAAGGCTTTTCATGTTGGAGAGGACTCAGTCAGGGGGTTGAAACCTAGGGAACCCCACAGGACCCTCAGTGTATCTATAAACCACCCTCGCACCGTCCTGGAGTGAATGCAAAGTAGGGACCATGTGCCTTTCTCTGGTTCCCACTGTTTTTACCTAAGGGAAGGTTGGCTGATGTCAAACCAGTGATTTAGACTAGTTCAAGCAAAGCTTTCCCGTGTGAATTCTAAGCATTTGAAAAATAAAAGGAAATAATTATCACTAATATTATAGACCAGCAATGACTGTATTTTTCAATATCGTGACATTCACATGTGAAAGGCTTTGCTTAAACTGGATTACATCACTGGTTTGATATTAATCCAACAACTCTCAACATGTCCTTTCCTTTACTTGTTAGGATATTACTGTCTGTGTGGCACGAGGGGATCCAAAGTGATTAAAACTTGCGGACCTAAGGCCAGGCGCGGTGGCTTACGCCTGTAATCTCAGCACTTTGGAAGGCCGAGGCGGGCAGATCACGAGGTCCAGCCTGGCCAACATGGTGAAATTCCGTCTCTACTAAAAATACAAAAATTAGCCAGGCGTGGTGTTGTGTACCCATAATCCCAGCTACTCGTGAGGCTGAGGCAGGAGAATTGCTTGAACCCAGGAGGCGGAGGTTGCAGTGAGCCAAGATCACGCCACTGCACTCCAGCCTGGGGGACAGTGTGAGACTCTATCTCAAAAGAAACCAAAAGAAAAAAAAAAAAACACCACAAAACCAAACAAAAAAACCCTTGCGGATCTATATTTTCTGAGGTCTCCAAATACTTCAGCAATATGACAAATAATTGAGTAGAGCGGGAAAACCTCTGTTTTTTGCACAGTAGGCATGTTTAATACATTAATTTCCTATGGGTGGAGTTTTATTGGGAAATGTAATCAACGCTGATCACCTAAAATGGATTACATGGCCCTAAACCAATCATGGGGCGGCGCAGGGAACAGGAAACGGGGCCTGGAGTCCCTCCGATTCTCCATAAATAGATGCAGTCAGCTCCAGGCCAGTTGGAGAGTGCATCCCAGATGCAAGGAGATTGGAGGCAGAAGGCGGGAAGGAGGCAAGTGTCCCTGGGCGATGTCTGCGGGGTTTAGGAGCTGGCGTGCAGGCGGGTTGGTTTCAGAAAGATTTGGGTTTATTTTCTCATGCATTTGCTTGGAGACCTCATGAAGGCAGCCGGTCTCCTTTGCACCCCATCGTTAGCTCTGGCTTGTTATGCAACCCTTCTGTAAATGAGGAATAATACTAACTTTCTCTTCGTGGGTAGGTTACATTTTAGAGACGGGGTCTTGCTCATAGCCCAGGCTGGCTGGAATTCCTGGTCTCCAGCCATTGGTGGGACTTCACTTCCCGACTAGCTGGGACGACAGGCACCTACCTACCAACAGACCCAGCTACATTTTTAATTTATTTATAGAGATGGGGTCTCGGTATGTTGCACAGGCTGGTCTTGAACTCCTAGGCTCAAGCGATCATCCCACCTGGGTCCTCCAAACTGTTGGAATTACAGGCATGAGCCACTCTGCCGGCCGCACACCACTTGTTAAAAAGTGTCACTGGATTTTTTTCCCTTTCCACAGGGTAAAATCAAGCCATTAATGAATGGGCATCAACCTACTAGGCCAATGAGAATCTGAGCTAAGTGTCCCTACCTGGGTGTCCTGCGTGCTATATACTCCCAGAATTGAATACTAACCTGCGTACCTGCCTGTATTTTTTTCCCGTGTTCCATTGCTTGCTTTAATGGGAAAAGAACTGAGAGTGAATACACGGCGATTTCTAGGAACATGAAACCGCTTTTTCAAGAGACAGGCTCTCACTACGTTGCCCAGGCTGTTATCAAACTCCTGGGCTCAAGTGATCCTCTTGCCTCAGCCTCCCGAGCAGCAGTAGGCACCCTGTGGCAAAGCCACTTTTAAATCCAGAATCTTAGGCTCTCTTTTCTCTCTCATATTTGTATGCTTTTTTCAAAAAAAAAATTAATTTGCTTTCAAATTGAAAACTAAAAATTGTAGTTGTGGTGTACAGCATAATGTGCTTTGTAGGATATAAACACTGTAAAATGGCTAAATTGAGCTAATATCCATATGCCTTACTTTATGTACTAATCATTTTTGGCGGTGAGAGTATTTGATTGAAATCTACTCTTTTAGCAATTTCCAAGTAAACAATACATTGTTATGAACTGAAAGCACCATGTCGGATTCTCTTGAATTCATTTCTTCAACTGAAATTTGTACTCTGACCTGTATCTCCCTAGCCCCACCCCAGCCCTGGTAACCACATTCTACTTACTGCTACTGTGAGTCCACTAGGTTTTTAAAATTATTATTTATATCACCTACTTCTTTTTTAATTTTTAAAGTGATTTTAACTTGTATTTTAGATTCGGTGGGTACCTGTGCAGACTTGTTTCATGAGTATATTGAGTGATGCTGAGGTTTGGGGTATGACTGAACCCATCACCCAGGATGTGAGGAGAGTACCCGATGGATAGTTTTTCAATCTTCCCTCCCTCTGTCCCTCCAGAGTTTCACTGTTTTGGAGTCCACGTCCTGATTCCCTTTCCTCTGCATACATGCCCAGGAGCGGGATTGCCGGATCATGCAGTTGTCGTACTTTTGATTTTCTGAGGCGCTTCTATACTGTCTCCCATATCAGCTGCTCTAATTTACGTCCCAACACAGGGCGCAGAGGATCCCTTTCCTCCGAATCCTCACCAACACTCGATCCATGTGTCTTTTTGGGAACAGCCACTCTAGCAGGCGTGAGGGGTGCCTTGTGGTTTGGATTTGCATGTCCCTGAAGATGAGCAATGATGAACGCCTTTTCCTAGACCTGCTGGCCATTCACATGTCTTCATCTGAGATGTCCACACAGGCGCCTTGCCCTCCTTCTAGTGGGTTATGTGTTTTCTTGCTATGGAGTAGTTCAAGTTGCTAATGTTTTGCATAGGAACTACTTGTCAGATGTGTGATTTGCGAATATTGTCTCCTGGGTTGTCTTCCCCCTCTGCCGATTGTCTCCCTGGCTGTCTCTCTGTTCTGCACTTGTTCAGATTCCTTCCAGGAAGCATAGGGTTCCCATCCTTCGGGATTCCAGTGACCGTTCCTGAGACCCTCCTGTCAATTCTTTCTTCTTTCTGAAGACCTTCAGGTTGCTTTCCCCACCTGTGGCTAGGAAGGCAGGGCTGCGTTCTCACAGCTGTTGAACTTGGATAATTGATGCCTGGAGAGTATCACACAGTGACTCCTGCCTAATGAAATTACATTTAGAACCAAATTTCAAAAAATCATTCTCTCTCTTTTTTTTTTTTTTTTGAGATGGAATCTCGCTCTTGTTGCCCAGGCTGGAGTGCAATGGCGTGATGTCGGCTCACTACAACTTCCACCTCCCGGATTCAAGTGGTTCTCCTGCCTCAGCCTCCCAAGTAGCTGGGATTACAGGTGCCTGCCACCACACCCGGCTAATTTTTGTATTTTTTAGTAGAGACGGGTTTTCACCATGTTGGTTAGGCTGGTCTCGAAATACTGACCTCAAGTGATCCCATCTCAGCCTCCCAAAGTGCTGGGACTAGAGGCATGAGCCACCACGCCCGGCCTCAAAAAATCTTTCTATTGTATTGCTTCACTTCCTGAAAATATTATAGAGCACTAGACTTTAAATCCATTTTCTGAGATGAGATTAGGAATAGAGAAACCCTTAGAGACAGAAGGTAGATTAGTGATTGCCGGGGGCTGGGGTGGGTGGGCAGGGGGTGATCACTGATGGGGATGGGGTTCCTTTTGGGGTGATGAGATAATTCTGGAACTAGACAGTGATGATGGTTGCACAGCATGGTACATGTCTTAGTGCCAAGAAATTGTGCACTTGGAAGAGGATAAAAATGATGAAATTTATGAATGTGCATTTTATCAAAATAACAATATCTGTGTAGGACTTGAATTCTCTTATGATTACTTAAAGTTCTCCCTTCCCTGGAGCAAACAAATGTCCTGGGGTTAACAAGAAAAGGTGTTGGGGGAAAACTGTAGGTTGTAACTATTTTTCTCTATCTTTGTGCATAATTATGATGAAGGGCTTTACCTTGGATCTTGTCTGGACAGGCAAACGTGAAGAACTTAAGTTATTGTTGCATCAGGTTTTAGCAGCTTTACATAACTATCCTATTTAATTTACAGTTGGGAACCATGTTGTTCCAACTGGAAAAAAAAAAAAAAAAAACTGATTCCACTTCTGCACAATGATTTCCTGGAGATCAAGATCCAGGGGGCATTAAGATTTTAAATCAGAACATATAGTCAGGTGTAGACACTGGAAGAATAACAGGGTGGGTTGATTTCCACTGTGCTGAATTCGATGCTGCTGAAGAAGTGGCGTCCAGGATTTGGATGAGGGTTTTGGAAGGGATGGGTGGATAGACTAGAAGCTTAAACTGATCGGGCTCATGATTTTTTTTTTTTTTTGCAGACTTCTGAACAGTGAAATCTATTACTGAGGAAAACCAAAGGAGGCCTGGGTAGATAGGTCTCAGTTAGACACCAGCTACTAGAAGAGCTTTCTCAGAGACTGATTGGAATATTCTCCATTAGATATGGCTGCAAATTGCACATCCTCATGGCGTCAGAGAGAACCCTGCAACAGACCTGGGTTGGAGCTGCCACGGTCTATGGCATCCTCAGAAACTCAATTGGGAAATCACGACGTGGACCCTGAGATTTCTCACGTGAACTTCAGGATGTTCACCTGCCCGAAGGAGTCAGACCCCATCCAGGCTCTGACGAAACTCACTGAGCTGTGCCATCTGTGGCTGAGGCCTGACCTCCACACCAAAGAGCAGATCCTGGACATGCTGGTGATGGAGCAGTTCATGATCTCCATGCCCCAGGAGCTCCAGGTCTTAGTCAAGGTGAACGGCGTGCAGAGCTGCAAAGACCTGGAGGACCTGCTACGAAATCACAGAAGACCCAAGAAATGGGTGAGTGGGACGCTCCTGATTGGCTCAGGGAAGGGGAGCTGGGATGGGGGTTGCACGGTGCACCTGGACTGGAGAGGACCCGAGGGGCTGCTCTAGGTCAGGGCTTCCAAGTAGAGGAGAGTTTGCCCATCGGGGACACATAGCAGTGTCTGGGGATAGTTTTTGCTTGTCACAAGGGGGAGGACAGGAGATGCTGCTACGTATTCTCCAAAGCTCAGGACAACCGACCATGACAAATAATCATCCAGATTCAAATATCAGCTGTGCTGAGATGGCCAATTCCTGGTGTAGGCGATGGACAGGCAGAGGGGATACAGGGATCTACACACTGTGTGAGGCCAACATGAAAGAAAGACATTGGATCGTAGGGAAGGAGGCATTAGAGTGAACTGAAGGGGGGCCCAGAAGTCCCATCCTGAGGCAGGGAAAGTGGTTGGTATCAGAGATCCAGGGATCTGTTTCCAGGTCCCCAAATGAACCCCTAAGTTCCAACACAAGGTGAGCTGCCATCGGCCAATTGAGTGGGATTCATCCAGGATATTTCTCCTTGCCTTCTCTTTGGTTTAGAGACCCTTTCATCCAAACGACTCATATTTATGTACTTATCTAGAGAAGAAAAACATTCAGACAGGATTGCTGTGTCCATAGAGCTGATTCTGCATCAGGAAGGCAGATTTGAACATTAATTACAGTCAATGTGAGCATTATGGCAGGACCCAGGGAATATAAGAGCTACTTTCAGGTTCTCATAATGAGTCTGATTGTCTTTTTTCCCTCTACAGTCTGTAGTCACTTTCCAGGGAAAGGAGTATCTTATGCAGGACTCAGATGTTGAGATGGCTGAAGCCCCCACCAGTGTCAGGGATGATCCTAGAGGCATGTCCAGCCAGCGGGCCTCCTCTGTGAACCAGATGCGTCTGGGGGAAGGCCAGGCCCACCAAGAGCTGCAGACCCTGCCCAGGGTCCCTGCACGGTCCAGGAGGCAGGTGAGTGTGTGAGGCCTTGGTGTCTGGGCAGAGGTGGGAGAAGGAATAGGAGGAAATCATGTGTCCACTGGACTGATTGACAGATTTGGCACAGGACAAGAATAGAGACATTTCCTATGTATGTGTTACATCCTTAGACATTCCTGAGCCATCACAGAGAGGGAAGCTACATCTACTTTTCTCTCCACCATGAGAGCTTTTAGCATTGAGGGTGAGGGGTAAGAAATGCTCTCAGTGAAGTGAGGGAGGCAGTTGGCACAGATGAATGAACTGAAGATCCCTTCCCCACCTAGCTTCCACAAAGACATTTCATGAAGTCATTCAGCAAGGAACCCACTGTCTCAGACTGTCGATTTCTTAATTTGAGGAGGGTTTCTCAACTGTGGTGATTTTGCCTTTCCAGACACATGGCCATGTCTGGAGACGTTCTTATTTGGCATTCTCGGGGGTGGTGGGGTGTTAGTAGCATCTAGAGGGTGGAGGCGGGGCCTCTGCTCTGCACAGCAGCGCCCCCTCCAGGAGGGTGATGCAGCCCCAATGCCAGTGGTGCCAGGGCTGAGGGGCCTCCACCTAGAGTCATGCTCCTTCCAGCCTCAGGGGCAGGGAGACGTTGGCACAAAGGGAAGAAATATGCTCAGAGAACCAAAGGGTGAAAACCACCAGGCACAGGAGCTGATTTAGAATATGGAGGGTGCAGATTAGGGACAGACTCAGACATGTGGTGGTGATGTTTACTGGGGGTGAGGGGGTGGTCCACAGGAAGTCTGCACATATTTCCACACATGTGTCATTAGAAGAGTTGGTGCATACAGTCAGGAGGGGACAGACGTGTCCGTGCTTCCTGCAGTTTAGACGCGGAGTCATTGCTCTTGGTTTTCCGTTGTCAGGAGGAGGACTTCCGACTGCCAGAGATTATTGTCATGAAAGGAGGTCCAAAGACTCTGAGACCCAAGCCGACCTTGGAGAAGGGTCTGAACGTAGACAGGGAGGAGAACCCAGGACTTACATCCCCAGAGCCTCAGCTTCCAAACGGTCCCAGTGAGTATGAAGACTTGGACCCGGAAATATTAGCTCCTCTCTTCCTGGGTGTGGGTCTGGGGGCCCAGCATTATCATGTCTGGGGAGTGGGCACTCAGCTGCCAAAGCCTCTCCACCCCCCACTCTCCAGAGACCTACGGTCCAACGTCTTAGTCTTGAGGTTGAGGGGAAGTTCTCAGAGGTCAGTGTTTGGCTGCAACGAGTTTGGTGTATTGAATATGCGCGTTATTAACTGTTGTGTGTGGAATCCCTTCTTCCAGCAGGGGTGGTGGGAGCTAAGGAGGGGCAGGAACCCCAAAAAAGAGCCTCTGTGGAAAATGCGGATGCTGACACACCTTCTGCCTGCGTTGTGGAGAGAGAAGCTTCGACTCACAGCAAGAACAGAGGAGAGGCTCCGAATCTCAGAGGCCCCAAAAGAAGCAAACCAGACGCCACCTCCATTTCCCAAGAAGGGCCTCAAGGAGGAGCCACACCTGTGGGCAACAGAGAATCCCTGGGACAAGCTGGGATCAATCCAGTTCATTCCCCGGGCCCTGCGGGCGCAGGCAGTCAGCCTGTTGGCCAAGAAGCCAAGGAACTGCTGCTCTTTGCATGTGGCGTGTGCGATAAGAGGTTTACCTGTAATTCCAAGCTAGTCATCCACAAGAGATCACACACCGGAGAGAGACCCTTTCAATGTAACGTCTGTGAAAGGTGCTTCATGCAGCTCTCAGACCTCCGCGTTCACCAGCGAATCCACACTGGTGAGAAGCCCTACACATGCGACGTCTGCCACAAGCGGTTCAACAGGAGGTTCTCCTTGAAATGTCACAAGAGGAGCCACACAGGAGAGAAGCCCTACAAATGTAAAGACTGCAAGAAAGTTTTCACCTACAGGAAGAACCTGAATGAGCACAAGCTCATCCACTCCGGAGAGAAACCCTATCCGTGTTCCAAGTGTTCGAGAGCCTTTCGTCGGCCTGAAACGTTAAAGTATCACCAGAAAACACATCCAGAAACCACTGCACCCAGAGAATGAGAAGGATGATTTTTCATTGATGTTATTAGATAACACAGGTGCATGGCCACCCAGCACACAGAGGGAGTGCCCTAGGTAGGAACTGCCAGGATGTCCGAGGAAATATTCATTCTCCCCACCGAGTTTTGTTTCATTATGCCTATTGGGTTTGTGGTGTTGTTCTTTCAATAAACATCTAATTAGTTTAATTAGTTTTTCAGTATTTTATAACAAAAAACTGAGCCTTCTGACTGACATGCTATTACCCACTGTTTTGCTGTAAAGTAAAATTGTCAAAGTAGGGTGTCCAGATTAAATACACAATGCCTGGGGAAATTTGTGTTTCAAATAAACAATTTTTTAAAATATCAGCTTGTTCTAGATTATTAATTATTTATCTGCAACTCAGCTTCTATTGGGTATCCTGTATTGTTTACTTTTTCTTTTCTTTTTTTTTTTTTTTTGAGATGGGGTCTCACTCTTTCACCCAGACTGGAGTGCAGTGGCGTAATCACAGCTCACTGCAGACTTGATGTCCGAGGCTCAAGCAATTCTGTCGTCTTGGCCACTGGAGTAGCTGGGACTAGAAGAACACACCACACCATGTCGGCTAACTTTTGTATTTTTTGAAGAGGGGGTTTTGCCATGTTGCCCAGCCTGGTCTTGAACTCCTGAGTTCAAATGATCTGCCTGCCTCGGCCTCCCAAAGAATTATTACAAGGGTGAGCCACTGCATCCTGTATTGTTTGTATTAGGCTTTAGGAGTATTATTTTATTCAAATTTTTTGAAATAAGTTTTTGTAGTTGATGGGATCTGGTTTTGTTCCCAAGGCTGGTCTTGAAGTCCTGGTCTCGAGTGATCCTTCCATATTGGCCTCTAGAAGTGCTGGGATTATATGCGTGAGCCACCACGCCTGGCTCTAGACTTTCTTTTTCAGAGCTGTTTTAGGTTCACAGGGGAATTCAGTGGACAGCACAGATTTCCCCTAGACTCCCTCCCCACACGGCACAGCCTCTCCCCGCCCAGCATCCCCAGCAGAGCGGTGCACCTGTTCCATCAGTGAGCCTGCCCAGACACATCACCAGCATCCAGAGTCCATGGTGTCCATTAGGGCTCGCTCTGTGTGTCGTACATCCTGTGGGTTTGGACAAAGGCCTCATGAGGATCCACCACTGGAGTATCGTGGGGGATATTTTCACTGCCCTCCGAATCCTCTCTGTTCTGCCTGTGTATCTCCCTGCCCCAGATGGTGTATTTTGTGGCCTAAATTTGGCAATGTCTAAATTCCTGATTTGACTCTTGAACTACTGAGGCATTCGGAGTCGCTGGTCTTAGTGACTTAGTTGATCTTAATGATAGTACCATATCCTGAAGGCTTTGTTAATCTACAAAAGTGTGGGCCCTGATCTCAGAGCTTCCAATTTAGTAGATCAAGGGTGTGGCCTTAGAGTGTGCATTAAAAAACAGACTCTATTTTATTTTAGACCACGTCTCCCTCTGTCACCCAGGCTGGATGGAGTGCAGTGGCGCAATCTCGGCTCACCGCAACCTCCACCTCCCGGGATGAAGCAATTTACTTGCCTCAGCCTCCTGAGTAGCTGGAATTACAGGTGTGCCACCGCCATGCCTGGCTAATTTTTGTATTTTAAGTACAGACAGGGTTTCACCATGCTGGCCAGGCTGGTCTCGAACTCCTGATCTTGGGTGATCTTCTTGGCTCAGTCTGCTAATGTGCTGGGATTAC
This sequence comes from Macaca mulatta, assembly GCF_049350105.2. Lineage (NCBI taxonomy): Eukaryota > Metazoa > Chordata > Mammalia > Primates > Cercopithecidae > Macaca > Macaca mulatta. The sequence goes on from NC_133424.1 coordinate 68,603,262, forward strand.
TGACATGAGCCACCACACCTGGCCTTAGATTTCATTTTAGAATACCTTTCAAAAGTCCACAGAGTTCGCCAATGTTCCACACCATTTCCCCCACTGTTAACATGGTTCACTAGTACGGCACATTTGCCACAAGCGATGAGCTGACTCTATATATTGCTGTGAACTAAGGTGCATATTTTATTGAGACCTCCTTCGTGTTCATATAATGCCCTCCTCTTCCTTCTTTTCCATCCAAGGCGCCACCTTGCCTTGAGTTGTCACATCTCCCTAGGCTCCTCTTGGTGACAATTGCTCAGATTTTACTTGTTTTAAATAACCCGTGAATCTGCATTTTCAGTGATGCTGATGCTGCTGGTCTCGGGAGGGCATTTTATGAATGGCTGGTTGAGCTCACAGGCGGACACCAGCGATCCTCAGAGCTCCCAAAAGGTCACTTCCTGAACAGGCTGGATTCATTTATTAAAGTTCACTGTTGTGAGACCTCGGTTCTTGTCTTCTTAATTTAAAGGAACGTAAACAATAGACACACAGCAAAAGAGATGTAGCATAGAGTAACTGATTACAAAGGAATAAGAATATTTTGAAAGTTAAGTGCAGAATAGACAGCACACCCTGAAAGAGAGGATTTAAGGCTGACTGCTCCTAAGGATAAGATAGCAAAGACCTACTGGAGAGAGACTCCCTTTCTCCAACCCCGGACAGTTTTGAAACACATTGATGCCTGATTCCCACCCTCAGGAGATACCAGGTTGAGTTGATGCTTGAAAATCAGGTTTAAAAATTTTTTCCAGGTGGTTCTAATGTGCAACAAAGGTTGAAAATCAGTGGTGTACCGTAAAAAAGAAATTTCTAGCATCCTGCTTCATTTGCTGTAACCTCGTGGCCCTCACATTTTTAATGTGCATATAATTCACCCTCAGATCTTGTTAAAATGCAGGGTCTGATTCACAGTGACAGGCTCCACGTGAGGCACAGGCTGCTCATCAATGGACTCTCATTTGAGTGATGGGGAGGGAGGCTCCTCTGGGTTCCAGCTTTGCATCCACTGAGCGAAATCTTACCATCTCTTACTGCTCAAGTCAGCACCTTGAGGCCGGTGTCTGATAAGCGCATCTGAAATATTCAATCTTTCTGGTTTCTTACCCAGAATACGATACTAAGTGTTTTATTTCTCCCACATCCACTCCTACCCAATGGCCTTCCACCCATTATCACATGGCAGCCATATTGAGTATGAAAGTGAGCAAATCTAATCCTGCTGTTACACTATTTACATTTTATTTTCTATGGATTCTATTCTTTTTAGTGAAAAGACCACGTGCTTTATGTAACCTAAGCTACTCAACTAAATGACCACTGATCCCAGCACTTTGGGAGGCCGAGGCAGGCGGATCATGAGGGCAGGAGATCAAGACCATCCTGGCTAACACAGTGAAATCCTGTCTCTACTAAAAATACAAAAAATTAGCCAGGCATGGTGGAATGCGCCTGTAGTCTTAGCTACTCGGGAGGCTGGGGCAGGAGAATCGCCTGAACCCAGGAGGCAGAGATTGCAGTGAGCCAAGATCATGCCACTGCACTGCAGCCTGGGCGACAGAGAGAGACTCTGTGTCAAAAACAAACAAACAAACAAAACAAAAACAACAAAAAACAACAAACCACTGATGACTCTTGTGACTGTCAGACTGTCAGTCTCTGTTACCCTCTGTACTCCAGCAAGACCCTTCTGTGTTCAGTGACTGATTGGGGGCGCCTTTCTCCATGATGTTTAATTTTGTTGAATGGGGGATGTCTAAGGCCCACTGTTCGTGCTTTCTGTGTAGTTGAAGATGTACTAGTTTTGGACTTTTGGGCTTTATCCATTTTCTAACGCATTCTTTCTCTGGGGAAAAATGATTGGGGAGTTTCGAAAGAGAATCTGCATTGAGAAATTGTATCAGTCAGGGTCCAATCAAGAGAAAAAAACCCACAGCAATTTGCACAAGCAGCATTTAATATAAAGCAGGGGCTGGCACACAATCGCCTGCTACCTAGTTTTTCAACAGCCCACAAGCTAGAAAGTAGTTTTTTTTTTTTTTTTTTTGATAGGTTCTCATTCTGTCACTCAGGATGGAGTGCAGTGGCATGATCACAGCTTATGAAGCCTTGACCTCCTGGGTCCCAGCTTCCAGCAGGTGATTATGTTAAGTGAAATAAGCCAGTCCAAGTGATCCTGCCTGCTCAGCCTGGCTAATTCTTAAATTTTTTTGTAGAGTCAGGGTCTCATTATGTTGCCCAGGCTAGTCTCAAAGTCCTGAGCTCAAGTGATCTTCCTGACTTGGCCTTCCAAAGTGCTGGAATTACGGATGTGAACCAGCACACCTGGACAAGAATTGTTTTTTATATTTTTAAAGGGTTGTAATATGAGCAAACCAGAGAAGAATATTCAACATAGACCAAATAGTCTGCAAAACCTAAAATATATATTCTCTGCTCCTTTATGGAAAAAAGCTTTCTGACCTCCGAAATAAAGATTTATTAACCAAAACATGGGCGTAACTATAAAGAAAAAAGAACTCTGAAGGATACCTAGGGAGGAAGCCTTCTCAGAGGAATGGGAATCCATCGACAAATTTTAAAGAATGTAGCAGCCTAATTGGCCTAACTTAAAGCTCAACATTGGCCGGGCGCGGTGGCTCAAGCCTGTAATCCCAGCACTTCGGGAGGCCGAGGCGGGCGGATCACAAGGTCAGGAGATCGAGACCACAGTGAAACCCCGTCTCTACTAAAAATACAAAAAATTAGCCGGGCGCGGTGGCGGGCGCCTGTAGTCCCAGCTACTCAGGAGGCTGAGGCAGGAGAATGGCGGGAACCCGGGAGGCGGAGCTTGCAGTGAGCCGAGATCGCGCCACTGCACTCCAGCCTGGGCAACAGCGTGAGACTCCGTCTCAAAAAAAAAAAAAAAAAAAAAAAAAAAAAAAAGCTCAACATGCCTGTCAAGTAATAATGGATTGGAGGGTGCTGGGTAAGAGAGGATACGGGAGCAATCAAGATTCTCTTATGGTTTTCTGGGAGAGAAAAAGGAGAACTGATGGATTCAGGTGCACCTACCCAAACCTGGCTTAAGCAGGTGAGAAGCTGTAACAACGCAAAGGTTGGGGCCGCCCTGGAGAAAAAGGATTACAGCCACCCAAAATTGGGTTTGAATGTTCACACTGATGACACACAAACACACACTCCAAGAGGGTATGAAGCTTATTACATAACAGGATTTCTGAAGAGAGCAGAGTGGGCTTTCCCAAGCTGGTCTGAACATGGCTTGAGAGGGCAGAGAAAGCAGGTTGGTTTGGGGTTGGGGTTTTATGGTGCTTAGGGTATGGGCCACAGCCAGGGGTACTGCACAGGGTTTGAACTCCCCACTGGCACTAGAAGAGGGAGTACCCAGGTTTTCTTATCAGCTTGTCCAGCTGTGGGGTGATAAGAAACAAACATCAAACATGGTCAAACTTTTAATAATCCCAAGGAAAGTGCAAGTCAACAGTGGAGGTATGAACCTCAATGGAGGAGTCTGGGTGAGGCCTCTGGTTGGGCAAGGTTGGGATCATGGTCACCAGGGAAATAGGAGGCAGCCCTCTGGGGTCCAGGGGCCAAGGCTGGTGGCTGGAGTATGGAGAGGCCTGTGGTGAGGCAGTCACAGGCAGGAGCTAGGGCCGTGAACAGGCCAGGGGGCTCCATTCCTGTAGGGCTGACAAGGCCATAACAGGAGCAAGAAGACAAGATGGCGGCGCAGTGGCGCCTCTTCCTGCTGGGATATCCCTCCCGCCCCCTCTAGTGGCAGAGCTTAGCACTGCGCTCGCTGCAAAGGAGCCAGGACAGCTCGTCATTGTAGGGCCGGCACTGAACCTGTGGACTTAGAAGCTGGGAGGCAATTGACTGGTAACTGACACAGAAGCCCTGTTCCTTTCCCTTGCAGAGGTGTGAGCCTATAGGTTCAGTTACTCTGGAGGCTGAGGTGGGAGGATCACCTGAGCCTGGGAATTTGAGGCTGCAGTGAGCTGTGACTGTGCCACTCCAGCTTGGGTGACAGAGCAAGATCCTGTCAAAAAAAAAACAGCCTCTAGATAGTCAGGAGAGGACAGAGGAAGGGAGAGCAACAGAAGGTGGGCGGGATGGGGGGTGGAGGGGGAGAGAAAAAAAGATGGGAAGAGAAATTTGTGGACCCCAAGAATATAGCTCACCTAGAAAGGTTGGAACACCTGAAATGGAAGTAGTGGCTTGGTACTTTCTTGTCCACAGGATCATAGAACTTGTAAAAGAATCCCATGCACCAAATAAAGCATGCAAATAACAGGAAAATTCCAGAAAGCTGACCACCTGGGTGGCAGTCTGTGCACCCCAGTGAAGGAACGTGAACAAGTGGCTCCCATCGGTGTGTTGGCAAGACACACACTGGCTGGAGGTGAGGGTTGTGATAGTAACAAGGACTGAGGTGAACAGTTTTGAATGTTGGGATGTCAACAGAATGAGGACGTGTGGGGAGAAGTTATCCTGTGTTATAGACACTAAATACATTTTTTTTTTCTCTTACAATAAGAAGTTGAAGACCTGCGTGGATGAGAACTGGAGAAAGTAGGGATGCAGTGTCTCTTTGTCAATTCAGGTTTTGCACGGGGCAAGGTGGCTGTGTCTAAGCCGGTGCCACTAGCATCATACGCACCCAGCTTATGTTAAAAATTTAAGGTTGGAATGATTTTGTAGTTAATTTGTATAGTTATGACCAAGATGTCCGGCGGATGGCAGAAAAGATCTTGTTCTAACAGATACAGCTAGATGGTTCTGCTTCTGTCTGACATTAAACATAATCAAAGCGTCAAACAACAAAAAAAGGTTATTCTAACTGATATACCAGTGAATAAGCGTCTTTTTTTTTTTTTTTAAATAAGGCTTCCTCTCCTGTTACTGTGAAGCTAAATTTGGTGGTTCATATGATGGTTCACACGATCTGGCATTTTTTTCTTGTACTCTACTGGAATGGTATATTCAAATTTTATAATGAAATATTTTATTATTATACAAATCATTGTTGTTAGTCCCGAAGTATTACATAAACTGTGGTCGCTATATATAATTATATTCTAATTAGTGTATAGCCTATTTTATTTATTATACAATTTTAGGAGACCAAGGTTTTCATCAACTTACCTATTAGTTGTAACAAATTCTAGGATAAACTGCTAACATTATATTATTTTTTCTGGTATCAAATGAGGTCTTTGTAGCACGTGTCACAATGTCCTTCCTTTGGAAAGGGGAACAACATTCCATTGTACAGATGGACCATATTTTATCTATTCCTTCTTCAATGAATGCCTGGGTAGCTCCTACTTTTGAGCTATTGTGAATAACGTTGCAATGAACATAGGGGTGTGAGTTCCTGCTTCCAATTTTTTTAGGTACATTTGCAGAAGTGGCATTCCTAGATTACATCGTAATTCTATGTTTAATTTTTTGGGGGGCTGCTATGCTGTTTTCCTTGTGTATTAACAGCCCACAAGGGTTCCAATTTCCCCACATCCTTGGCAAAATTTGTTATTTTCTGTTTTTTGATAGCGATGGTGTGGTTTTGATTTACATTTCCCTAATTATTAGTGATGTGGAGTGCCTTTTCCTGTGACTGTTGGCCACGTGTAGACCTTCTTTGGAGAAATGTCTAAGTTCTTTGCCCATTTTAAAACCATGTTGTTAGTGTTTTGTCGATGAGTTATGCATTCTTTATATACTCTGGCTATGACCCCCTTTTCAGATATGTGAAGCGCAAATACGGTATCCTATTCCATCGGTTGCTTTCACTCTGTTGATTGTGACCTTTGATGCAACAACTGTGAGTTTTAAAACATATATTTCCTTATTACAATGTTATGTGGGTATAATTGAGGTACAGTAAATGGCACGTGTTATCAGTTTGTGATTTATCGTGTGCTGACATCCATGTGGACCTGTGAAACCAACTGTCACAGTGAACATAACAAATCCCATTCATCCCAAACGTTTCCACGTGGGTCCGTACAACCCACCCCTTCCTCAAGTCCCGGCGGTCACTGATCTGCTTTCGGCTGCTATAGGTTAGTTTGCATTGTTCAGAATGTTAAATCTCATTGTGCACTCTGTGCGTCCTCTCTTAGTGTGGTTTCTTTCACTGGGAATTCCTGTTTGGAGATTCACCCCTAGTATCCTCTGTTTCAAGAATTCATTTGCTTTCTCGTTGAGGATTATTCAGTTGGATAAATATGACACACCGTTTATCTCTTTATCTGTTAATGGACACGAGCTGTAAAATGTGACTTTTTATTATGTGCAATATCTTCCTGTATATGTGGGTGTGTTTTCAGAATTTTTTTTCCTGTTCTGTTGATCTACTTATGTGTCCTTGCTCAAGTAAAACATTGTTTCAATCACTGCAGTTTTAAAGCATTTTTCTCCTCACTGTTTTTCTTTTTATTTCAGTTTTTTTTTTGGGGGGGTGTGTGTGCACTTTCTTTTCTGAACTTTAGAAGCTACTTAACAAATTCTATTCAAATATCCCATTAAAACTTCCAGTGGAATATATCTTTTCTCTTTCTTTTATTTTTACCAAATACCCAGATTTTGAGATGAACTATATTTTGTATCACTTTTTCTTTACAACCGTATCTCCAGGAATGTATTTTTTACTTTTTCTTCACCATTGCATTGCACAGTACTTAGCATGTTACATGCCCCTTAAGTATTTGCTGAGGGAGTGAATACATGCGTGGTGTATTCATAGAATGGAAGCGTATATGGCCATGGACAAAGAATACAGTAGATCTTCATTTACTGTTCTGGAAAAATGCCCACAACTAATTGATAATGAAGTAACAGAAAAACCAGGTTACCTAACCACAAGCATGACGTGGTCCCATTTGCAAATCAGGTACACGTGATGCAGGTGTGTGAGTGCACCACGCGTGAGTGCAGGTGTGCGCGTGCAGGCACGTGAGTGCAGGCGTGTGAGCGTCGGCGTGCCTGTCCATGCCAGCATGTGAAAATCGACAGCAGGCTGTAGAGAAGGTTACAGTGAGGAGAAGAGAACTGGGGGAGAGGAATCTTCAGGGAGACTTGGGCTTTCTGCATTGTTAAAGCTGCTCCCACTGGAAACAGGAAAGGAACTTCCATTTTCGTTAGGAAAGCTTTTGAGTAATATTTAGATAGTCCAAAAAATACACAAAGTGATCTCTAATCTACGATTCCAAGAACGTCAATATTGAGCAAAGCGTGGACAATAGCCGGCTGAGCGCCCAAGGCGGGGAGTGGGGAGGGAAGTGACGGGTTTGCCTGTGGTGGGAAGACTTTGCCCAGTCGGCCACAGGATTAGAAAGTTTGCCGCCCGCTGCTGCCAACGAGCAAACAGAAAAACAAAAAACAGAAACCCAAACTTGCCTCAGTGCCCAAGGCCGACTCTGTGCCGTAGCCCGGTGCAACTCTCCACCTGCCATCTCACTGTTTCACTCCCTCTAACGGGTCCATGCTGATTAATTCCCAAACCCCTCTTGCCTGTGACCCAAGGCGGTTTTCCCCTTTGGCTTTTTTTTTTTTTTTTTCTCCCTGAAAGAAGCTCTTTTTCTTGCCAGCCCTGAGATGGGTTGAATACATTGATCATAATTACACAGCCTGCCTGGATGGATGAAAAAACACGGTGTCATCTACTCTCAGGGTCCCTAGGAGGGTTGTTAGGGTGGTTTTAATGAGTCCCAAAGCACCTGGCTCTATTTCTGCCCGTTGAGCTGCTAAATTGGCATCAAAAAGTTAACTCTGAGGAGGCAGAAAACATGATTTGTTAATTGCTGGGAATTGAACAATGAGATCACTTGGACACAGGGCGAGGAACATCACACACCGGGGCCTGTCATGGGGTGGGGGGAGTGGGGTGCGATAGCATTAGGAGATATACCTAATGTAAATGACAAGTTAACGGGCGCAGCACACCAACATGGCACATGTATACATATGTAACAAATCTGCACGTTGTGCACATGTACCCTAGAACTTAAAGTGTGTGTGTGTGTGTGTGTGTGTGTGTGTGTGTATATATATATATATATATATATATATATATATAAACAAACAGTAATTATTGCCTGTTTCTGATCCTGAAGATAACATACGTGCCTGCAGTGAATACATTTGGAAACTGCATTCCCATGAAACTTTTAATGAGATATTTGAATAGAACTTGTTAAGCAGCTGGTGAAGTTCAGAAGAGAAAATGCACACACACTAAAAAACTAGAAACACAATATAAAGAACAGTCAGGAGGAAATGCTTTAAAATACAGAGAAAAGGATAATGGAGAATATATGTCATCCATAATCCCACCACATAGAGATGATTTTATATTTTTTGGTTTTTTTGTTTGAGACAGGGTCTTACTCTGTTGCTCAGGCTGGAGTGCAGTGGTGCAATCACAGCTCACTGCAAACTTGACCTCCTGGGCTCAAGCAGTCCTCCTGCCTTGGCATCCTGAGTAGCTGGGATTATGGGTGCACACCACATGCAGCTAATTTTTTGTGGTTTTTGTAGAGATGGAGTTTTGTCATGTTGCTCAGCCTGGTCTTGAACTCCTGAGCTCAAGTGATCCTCTCACCTTAGCCTCCCAACCAAAGTGCTGGGATTACAGGCGTGAGTCACTGTGCTCAGCCCGTATTTTTAATATGTAGTGCATGTCCTTATATTTTTCAGGTGTGTGCATGTATACATATATACATACATGCATTATATATGTATGTGCACATATCCACAGACATGTATTTGAAGATGCGGAAAAACTGGGGGAGACACTGAGGAGATTTAAACATGGGTGTGGCATGATTCAGATTTCGTACCATTCTGGCAGTTAGTGTGGAGACAGATGTAGGGGCAGCCTCTAGTGGCAGGGACCAGTGGGCAGGTCACCTAGGGCTTGATCCCCAACATCCAGGCATGTGACTATTGTGTCCTGAGTTCAGGCAAGGGCTGTTGATGAAGCAGAGGAAATGTTTGGGAAACAGTGGAAAAATCAGGATTGCCGTCAGGGAAATACCTGGATAAAGGCTCCGGAATAGACACCTGACTTGGCCATTGCTTCTAGAGGGGTTAGACAGCCCCTCAAAAGAGAGAGTGTGGACAGAAGAGCCGCATGTCAGGCTTAGGTCCGAGACCGGTGAGTTTGCAGAAGGAGTGATGGCAGGAGAGTGGGGAACCAGGGGCATCCCGAGTTTGGACAGAGGCAATGTGAATGGACACAAAAGGAGAGATTCGAGTGAGATTTAGACGTTAGAATCCCTGGAACCGGGTGACTGATCAGGGCTGGGAGGAGAACAAAGGGAGGCAGGTGGAGATGAACCCAAGGGCTGATCTCCACGTTCCCAAGAGATGTCATGGGAGGATACGGAACATTTGTCACTGGGATATGGACTGCAGCGTCCCTGTAGTACTAAACAGATCACTGGCATGTGGGAGTGAGATGCCCACCATTGTTACCGGGCTGAAGAGCTGGTCCCCTTTCACACCTGCCTCCTGCCTCCCACCACTTCCCAATCTTAGACACGGGCGCTGGGAGACTCTGCAAGACTCACACCTGCTCCTGCCTCCCACCACTTCCCAATCTTCTTAGACACGGGCGCTGGGAGACTCTACAAGACTCACACCTGCTCCTGCCTCCCACCACTTCCCAATCTTCTTAGACACGGGCGCTGGGAGACTCTACAAGACTCACACCTGCTCCTGCCTCCCACCACTTCCCGATCTTCTTAGACATGGGCACTGGGAGACTCTACAAGACTCACACCTGCTCCTGCCTCCCACCACTTCCCAATCTTAGACACGGGCGCTGGGAGACTCTGCAAGACTCACACCTGCTCCTGCCTCCCACCACTTCCCAATCTTCTTAGACACGGGCGCTGGGAGACTCTACAAGACTCACACCTGCTCCTGCCTCCCACCACTTCCCGATCTTCCTAGACACGGGTGCAGGGGGACTCTGCAAGCCTTTTGCAGGTTTCCAGAACTCAGCTCCCACCCGCCTCTTGGTGCTATCCCAGGGTAGTGAGGGGGTGCGGTTTCAGCACAATCAACCTTATCTTTTCTGTGAGCCTTTTCTGGGCCACCAACAGTGTCTTCCATAAATACTGAGCACTGACTACATATTAGGTCTTGTGTGGGCAAAAGGGACACTGGGAGGAAATGGAGTCTTTGTCCTTGAAGGTCTCGCCCTCCAGTGTGGGGGTGACAGAGACGCCCTCCAGTGTGGGGGTGACAGACGCCCTCCAGTGTGGGGGTGACAGACACGCCTTCCAGTGTGGGGGTGACAGACACGCCCTCCAGTGTGGGGGTGACAGAGACGCCCTCCAGTGTGGGGGTGACAGAGACGCCCTCCAGTGTGGGGGTGACAGACCCACCTTCCAGTGTGAGGGTTACAGACACGCCTTCCAGTGTGGGGGTGACAGACCCACCTTCCAGTGTGGGGGTTACAGACATGCCTTCCAGTGTGGGGGTGACAGACACGCCCTCCAGTGTGGGGGTTACAGACATGCCTTCCAGTGTGGGGGTGACAGAGATGCCCTCCAGTGTGGGGGTGACAGACACGCCTTCCAGTGTGGGGGTGACAGACCCACCTTCCAGTGTAGGGTGTGACAGAGATGCCCTCCAGTGTGGGAGTGACAGACACAAACACACTTGCTGTGGTTTCTGAAGACGATCACAACAGTCTCCCACCTGATCTGTTCAAACGTGTCACGTCCTCATCAAGAGGTGGAGTTGGATTTCCGTCCCCTTGCATCTGGGCAGGGCTGTGACTCGCTTGTCTCCAACAGGAAGTGGCAGAAGGGACATTGCGTGACTCCTGAGGCTACATCAGAAAAGACGATACAACCCACCCCTTATTTGCACGAAGGCCTCAGTTCCCCTCAGCTGTCCCATTGTCCAGAGGCTGCCATGTTGTGAGGGCGCCCCACCTAGCCCACGACACATGGAGAGGGCCTGAGACAGCATGAAAAGAGAGAGGTGGCAGGTGGGCTCCAGCTGCTTCAGTCACCTGGAGGTCCAGCTCTGGTCAGCACAGAAGAGACCCTGAGCCATAACCACCGAGCTGAGCCCACCACCAATTTCCTGACCCACAGAGATACTAAAAGCACTACTGTTGTTCTGAGTTTCTGACTCACTGAGTTTTGTTGTGATGTGTCATACAGCCACAGATAACAGGAACAGCATTGTGTCTTCCCACTCTATACTTATTAGTGTTTTTTTAAATAGAGATGAGGTCTTACCATGTTGTCCAGGCTGGTCTGAGCAACACGGTAGAACCGTGAACTTCTGAGCTCAAGCAATCCACCAGCCTCGGCCTCCCAAAGTGCTGGGATTATCGGTGTGAGCCACCGCACCTGGCCCCACCCTGTAATTCTGATCTTACCCTCTTCCTACCTGGACCCTCGTACGATTTCCCTGGGATCTCAGTCTCTAGAATTCAATCAGCCTTTTCTTTGGGATTTGGTTCCTCTTCATGCCTCTGGTTTGCCCTTTCTGTCCTCTCTGCCCCTTTGGTTTGTGAGAGGCACTTGTGAAATCTACGGAGGTATGCTTGTGGTATGTGTACTCAAACTTCTAGTGGCAGAAAATTCATGTGTTTGAGTAGCTAAAAATGGATTTTAAGGGAGGATTTCTGTGCATGCCAAGCAGCTTATCTGAATGTAAATGAAAAAGTTGGCCAGGCACGGTGGCCCACGCCTGTCATCCCAGCACTTTGGGAGGCCAAGGCAGGTGAACTGCTTGAGCTCGGGAGTTTAAGACTAGCCTGGGCAACGTAACAAAATCCCATCTCTACAAAAAATGTAAAAATTAGCCGGGCATGGTGGTACATGACTGTGGTCCCAGCCACTCAGGAGGCTGAGGTGGAAGGCTAGCTGAAGCCAGGGAAGTCAAGGCTGCAAGTGAGCTGCAATTGTACCCTTGCTCGCCAGCCTGGGTGACAGAGCGAGACCTTGTTTTAAAAAAATAAAAATTAAAAAATTGTTAAATGCTGTAAAAAATGTTTTTGAAAAGAAAAAAGTTAATAACAATAACAATGAAACAATATCGACAAGGAGAGCACCACTAACTTCAGGTTTGAGCCTCAGCTCTCAACTAGCAAAACTTTTCTAAGTTCTGTAATATCCACCAACCATGGACATATTAGAGATAATTTTAGGCAATATATATATTTTGTTTTAGTAATTACATATATTTTTAAATCTTTGGAATTTCTTCTTTTTTTTCCCTCTGGTGTTGAAACTAATATTATTACACATTTTAATGTGCAGTAAAATATCAGTAGGACAAAAATCTGCAATTTTATTGTATGTAGGTATTGCTTAGGATAAAGCTACAGTGACTATCTAAGTAAACAAGTTAATATGTTTGAGGAAAATCAATCAATAAAAAGTAATACTAATAATACACATGGAATTGACAAAAAACTATGAGGTGGTACTTTCTTGAGAGAAGCTTGGGAAACCCTGAGCTAGGAGGTATTTTTCTTTTAATTTATAAACATTTGGAGAGCACTCTTTTTGCAAAAATTACCTCACTTAAACTCCACAACCAACTGCAAGAAACTGTTACACTCATTTTATAGAAATGGAAAATGTGGCCAGGTGTGGTGGCTCACATCTGTAATCCCAGGACTTTGAGAGGCCGAGGTGGGTGGATCACCTGAGGTCAGGAGTTCAAGACCAGCCTGGCCAACATGGTGAAACCCCATCTCTACTAAAAATACAAAAATTAGCCAGCTGTGGTGGTGGGCACCTGTAGTCCCAGCTACTCAGGAGGCTGAGGCAGGAGAATTGCTTGAACTTGGGAGGCGGAGGTTGCAGTGAGCTGAGATTGTGCTACTGCACTCCAGCCTGGGTGACAGAGCAAGACTCTGTCTCAAAAAAAAAAAAAAAAAAAAAAAAGAGAAAATGTAGGGAGTTTAAGTGACAGAGACAGGAATGAGGTTCAAAGCCTGGCTGATGGCCAAGTCGATGTTGTCTACAGTATATGGTACTGATCTCCCCCTGGTAGCTCAGGGGCTGTGACATTCCTAGAACAGGCATCTAATCTGCCTCCATCAATCATGGAGGACTTCCTGAAGGAAGTGACATCAGAGCTGGGACCTTCCCTTAGCTCAGGCACATCCTTCTAAGAATGGCCCCCACTGGTGAATGAAACCTAATTTTCTTTAGAGACAACCCTGTTATCTGTCCAGTATTCCCCAGAAGAGGCTGGATAAAGCACAGACAAGCTGCCTGACTTCACAGTGTCTTTCAGGACTGGATCAGATCCACGAGCAAATTCAGAGAGAGAAAGAGACAGAGAGAGAATCAAAATAAAACTGAAAAGTGTCAGGGGAGAAAAAGAGATTATTTCTTCAGACTAATATCCTGTTTGGAAACACCAAAAAATGGTATTATTGAAAATTTCATATGTACAATAAAGAGCTTAAATAACAATTCAAGTCTTAAAGTTCGGCTATCACAATTTTTCTTTATTTTTGTTTGTTTATTGAGGTATAACTTACATATAATGAAGTGTACAATTCTTAAGGTTACAGTTTAATAAATTTTTACATATGGATAGACGGATAGATTCATATAACTATGACTCAGATAAGGAGACAGAATATTTCCAGTAACTCAGAAGTCTCCCTCTTGCCCCTCCAATCTGTGCCTACTTACAGGTAACCACTTTTCTAACTTTTTTTTTTTTTTTTTTTTTTGAGATGGAATCTCACTCTGTTGCCCAGGCTGGAGTGCAATCTCAGCTCTCTGCAACCTGTGCCTCCCTCCCGGGTTCAAGTGATTCTCCTGACTCAGCCTCCTGAGTAGCTGGGGTTACCGGCGCCTGCCACCACACCCTGCTAATTTTTGGTATTTTTAGTAGAGACAGGGTTTCACCGTGTTGGTCAGGCTGGTCTTGAACTCCTGACCTCAAGTGATCCACCCGCCTCAGCCTCCCAAAGTGCTAGGATTACAGGCATAAGCCACCGTGCCTGGCCCACTTTTCTAACTTCTATCACCATAGATTAATTTTATCTATTTTAGAGTTTCATAAAAGTGGTATGTTACAGTATGCAGTCTCGTTTCTAATTTTTTTTTTCTTTTTTTTGAGACGGAGTTTTGCTCTTGTTGCCCAGGCTGGAGTGCAATGGCATGATCTTGGCTCACTGCAACCTCCGCTTCCTGGGTTCAAGCAATTCTCCTGCCTCAACCTCCCACCCTCTCAAGTAACTGGGATTACAGGCGCCCACCACAATGCCTGGCTAATTTTTTTTGTAGCTTTAGTAGAGACAGGGTTTCACCATTTTGGCCAGGCTGGTCTCGAACTCCTGACCTCAGGTAATCCACCCGCCTCAGCCTCCCGAAATGTTGACATTACAGGCATGAGCCACTGCACCCGGCCCGATTTTCATTCAACATTATATTGATAAAAGTCATCCTTATTGTTGTATGTATGGATAGTTCATCCTTTTTATTGCTGTGCAGTATCATTTATCCATTCCTTGATTTATTTATCCATTCTATTGTTGACGGACACTTGGATTATTTCCAATGTTTATCTATATGCACAATTATGCTCTAAGTCTTTTTGCATATGTCTTTTGGTAGAAACAATATTTTTTTTTTTTTTTTTTTTTTGAGACGGAGTCTCGCTCTGCCGCCCAGGCTGGAGTGCAGTGGCCGGATCTCAGCTCACTGCAAGCTCTGCCTCCCGGGTTCACGCCATTCTCCTGCCTCAGCCTCCTCAGTAGCTGGGACTACAGGCGCCCGCCACCTCGCCCGGCTAGTTTTTTGTATTTTTTAGTAGAGATGGGGTTTCACCGTGTCAGCCAGGATGGTCTCGATCTCCTGACCTCGTGATCCGCCCGTCTCGGCCTCCCAAAGTGCTGGGATTACAGGCTTGAGCCACCGCGCCCGGCCGAAACAATATTTTTTTAAAAATAAATTTAGTAGATTATAAATTCCTTACTGATGGGCAAGGTAGGAGTATGTATTACTAAACACAGAGAAACTTGGTAGAGACCCCTCACATGCCCATCTGAATGATGCCTTGGGACTAGTCAGTGATCCTTTTCCCTTCTTAGGGCCAGGCATACCTCCAATGACTTGATAACAGTTTCAACCCTTCTTCCAAGAAGAATGCCCACACGCTCAACATTTAGCATAGGGCCGCTGGAATGTGGTGACACCTAAGGCTGTTCCAGCTTTGGCCTTCATGAGACGGTGAGCTGGGTGAAGTGCATTTTAAGGGTAAGTGCTGAGCTCCTGCTTATGAGGGACAGCCCTTCAATGGGCCAGGAACATGTTATGTGCCCTCTGGAGCAAAGAATATTTCACTTTTCCGAAAGCCAGAGCTTTGGGATCCCAGATCTAGTAAGAATCATCTTATTCATCTTCCTTTCATCTCCAAGCCAGAAGGAGGCTCGCTGAATTCACAGGGATGGGGTTCCAAAGGGCACTATGGAATCCTGCATCTGTGCTCTCAGGACCTACCAGTCCCAAGTGGCTTTATTTGAGAGATAAAATGTTCTGAGAGCTTCAGCAGTGACTTAACTCAGAAAAATTGCAACTCTAGACCCTGGAAGTTCTAAATAAGGCAACCAGAACATCTTCCCATGTCCTTTGGAAGAAACTCTTAACACTTTCCTCTTTCTACTTCTACCTAAAGCATCTGAAAGAAGGGAGGCGACAGAGAATGATGCATTTAAACAAAGACCAGGAATAGCCAAAATCACCATTTTAAAATAAGTATAGATTTCGCAAGAACCTCTGAGATGATAATGCATAATAAAATGTAATAATAATTATAATAGTACTATTACACTTCTATGAGCCATATAAATATTATGTGCTACACACATTGCTAAGTGTTTTACAACCTTCACCTCAGTTATTTCCCCCTAAAAGCCTATGATTTTATGTAAGAGGAAAATGAAGCTCCAAGAAAAACTTTTTTTTTTTTTGGAAATGGGAGTCTCATTCTGTCACCCACGCTGGAGTGCAATGGCACGATCTCGACCCATTGCAATCTCCGCCTCCCAGGTTCAAGCAGTTCTTCTGCCTCAGCCTTTTGAGTAGCTGGGATTGCAGGCACCTGCCACCAGGCCCAGCTATTTTTTGTATTTTTAGTAGAGATGGGGTTTCACCACGTTGGCCAGGGTGGTCTCAAACTCCTGACCTCAAGTGATCCGCCTGCCTCGGCCTGCCAAAGTGCTGGGATTGCAGGCGTGAGATGCCATGCCCAGCCCAAGAAAGACTTTTTGGACAATATTTCAAGGCAAGTGAGTAGCAGGGTTGGGATTTAGACTTAGATCTGACTCTCAAGTTCATGCTCATTCCACTACAGAAAATGACTTGTTTGTTCAGGTCTTCCTATTAACTGAGATGTTCCACCTTTCAGGAATGATGCAGTACATTCCAAGAAAGAC
Source organism: Macaca mulatta (assembly GCF_049350105.2). Classification (NCBI taxonomy): domain Eukaryota; kingdom Metazoa; phylum Chordata; class Mammalia; order Primates; family Cercopithecidae; genus Macaca; species Macaca mulatta. The sequence goes on from NC_133424.1 coordinate 68,619,736, forward strand.
ATGTTATGGAAGTGACACCAGATCTGAATCCTGAAGTCAAAGTTTCATTTAGTAGAAAAACAACGTAAGATGAGGACATGTTGGGAGATTGGACTAAAGAAGGACGAAGAGTCTGTATCAGAGGTTGGCAAACCATAGTTCGCCATTTGTTTTTATGAATAAAGTTTTATTGGGACATAGCTAGCTCCCCTTGTTTATTTATTGTCTCTGGTGGCTTTCTCACTACAACGGCAAAGTTGAGTAACTGCAACAGGGACCATATGGCTAACAAAGACAAAAACAGTTACCATCTTGCTCTGGACAGTAAGTTTTCCTACCCTTGATCTAGGTCACACTAAAGCTTTTAGTTATAAATGCTATCCTAGGGCCGGGCGTGGTGGCTCATGCCTGTAGTCCCAGCACTTTGGGAGGTTGAGATGGGTGGATCACTTGAGGTCAAGAGTTCAAGGCCAGCCTGGCCGACATGGTGAAACCCCATCTTTACTAAAAATACAAAAATTAGCCAGGTGTGGTGGTGGGCGCCTGTAATCCCAGCTACTCGGGAGGCTGAGGCAGGTGAATCACTTGAACCTGGGAGGCAGAGGTTGCAGTGAGCCGAGATCGCACCACTGCACTCTAGCCCGGGTGACAGAGTGAGACTCCATCTCGAAAATAAATAAATAAATTAAACAAATGCTTATCCTGTATGTGGTGTTGAGCCGTGGAAGGATTAGGAGTAGGGGAGACATATGGGTTTATTTCAGAATTACAAAAAAATCATTCTCAGATCCATCCTAGCACAGGGCACTCCCACAATAAAGGCATCAACAACAACAAAATCCCAAACCATCTTCACTTCTCAATCTTTTACCTTGAATACCATTTCAACAGATATTAACTGAGCATCTAGTATGCACCTACACTCTATGTAAGTGGTTAAAGCAGTAAGCAAGCAGTAAGGCTTGAAACTTAAAGCTGGTGGAAAGTAAACTGAGGAAGCGAGCATTCTCTTTGAGAGATACAAAGCAAGGAAGACTATGTACAGAAGGACAGCAGCCAGAGGTTGCCTCAGAACACAAACGGAGCTGAACTTCTTGAATCAAGTGGGTTTTTTTGGGGGGGTTCCAGGGGCAGGAATGGACTTTGGCTAGCTTAAAAGAGAAATCACCGGAAGGAACTGGCAAAGGGGTGGAGTTCAGAGGATTCAAGTGAAGGCTGGAGAGTGGGTTTGGGACACAGTGAAGCCTGGGAAACCAAGAGATTTCTGTATCATGAGCCACTCAACACTGTCACCTGAAAAGCATTAAATCTGCTTCTTCCACTCTTGCTTTCCTCAATTCAAGATTTAAAGTGCCAGGTAAGCAGTCTGATTAGGTTGGCTGAGGACACAGGTTGGTTGGCTTTAGTGTAAAAACAAGGATCTGGTGCAAGGAGCTTTGAGGGACCCTGCTTGCCTTTCATTATGAGAAAATGGGCACGTGCATTAACTATCCGATACACCAGGACCACACACAGTGGAGCAGAGGTAATTCTTCCAAAGGAAATCAGGATATAGAGACTTAGCAGCTAAACAAGTTCACAAATGTCAATCATACCTGTATAGATTCAAATCCTACCTCTTCCAATTATTGGCTTTGTTGACTTTGGGCAAAGTTATCTCATTTGCAAAGAGAAATTATAATACTACCAGACTCTTAAAATGATGAGTTAATAGATATGAAGGGCTTAGGGCCGGGCACGGTGGCTCAAGCCTGTAATCCCAGCACTTTGGGAGGCCAAGACGGGTGGGTCACGAGGTCAGGAGATCGAGACCATCCTGGCTAACCTGGTGAAACCCCATCTCTACTAAAAAAATACAAAAAAAAAAAAACCAAAAAACAAAACTAGCTGGGCGAGGTGGCGGGCACCTGTAGTCCCAGCTACTCGGGAGGCTGAGGCAGGAGAATGGCATGAACTTGGGAGGCGGAGCTTGCAATGAGCTGAGATCCGGCCACTGCACTCCAGGCTGGGGGACAGAGCGAGACTCCGTCTCAAAAAAAAAAAAAACATAGATATGCAGTGCTTAGAACCATGTATGGCACATCATAAGCACCTGATGAAGCTTACCTGCTGAGAGTATTATGATTATTACTGCCTGCTTGCTAAAAATAGCACCAAGTGGTAGAGCCATGGTGAGATCTAGGCCTTCATTCCAAAGCTCCCACTCTTTCTGCCAAGCCAAGCTGCCTTTGCAGACCCAACCTCAGTTAAATGAGATGATAATGTGTGTGAAGTTGTTGGGGCAGGTGCCCAAAGAGGATGCTCAATTTGTGTCCAGGATTTTCTTCCTCTCTCCCCAAAGAAGTGAGTAGACTTTGCTTTCTGCTTGGGAGATGCCTTTTTTTCTTTTTTTGGAGACAGAGTCTCACTCTGTCGCTGAGGCTGGAGAGCAGTGGTGCGATCTTGGCTCACTGCAACCTCCGCCTCCCCAGTTCAAGCAATGCTCCTGCCTCAGCCTCCCAAGTAGCTGGGACTACAGGTGCCCGCTACCACGCCTGGCTAATTTTTTGTAATTTTAGTAGAGATGGGGTTTCACCATGTTAGCCAGGATGGTCTCGATCTCCTGACCTTGTGATCCACCCGCCTTGGCCTCCCAAAGTGCTAGGATTACAGGCATGAGTCACTGCGCCCGGCCGGAGATGCCCATATTTAATAGAGAACCAAGTGGGTGTAAGAGGGCCCAGGAAAAGCAGACAAAGAGGAATGTTCCTGGTTTGTGCTTACTATCATTTTCATGGCGGAGCCCTCTCAGGTCTGTTGACAATCTGGCCCCTGCCTACCACTCCAACCTCTCCTCCCTCCACGTTCCCATGAGCTTACCCTGCTCCATCCACAATGACCTTCTGTCTGCCTGTCAAATTCCTTCTGCTTTCGTCTGCCTCAGGGTCTCTGCACAAGCTGTCCCCTCTGTCTAAGCTACTCTTACCCCAGATCCTCATTCAGATCTCAACTCAAGTGTGACCATCTCAGTGAGGTCTCTCCTGACAGCTCGAGCTACGGCAGCATCTCGACCCCACCACTCTCTAACACATGGCCCTATTTTCGTTTCTTTGCAGCAATGACCAGTACATGAAATTATATAGGTGTCTGTCAGTGTTGTTACTTGTCTTCCTATACCAGACTATAAACCCCACAGGATCAGAGAAAGCATATCCCCAACACCAAGACTGCTTGGTTCATAGAAGTTGCTTTTACGTACACGGCTCTGTCAGAAGTCTCATGGCAACCCTGTTAGGTACATAGTCTGATAAGGCTGAGAGGGAGCTTAGTATCATGATTTAGAGCAGTGCTGTCCAGTATGGTAACCACCAGCCCATGTAGCTATGTCGATTTACATGCATTATAATTACATAAAATTAAAACTTCATTTCCTTAGTTGCATTAGCGTCACCTCAAGTGCTCAGCGCCACATGTGGCTAGTGGCTACCATTCTGGGTAGCACGGATATAGTACATTCCTATCACTGCAGAAAGTTCTATTCGACAGGGCTGGTTTACAGCATGCACTGCAGATTCAAATACATAGCTTCGAATCCCAATCCTGCCAATTACTAGTGGTGTGATTTTGAGTTGACCTTATGCTTTTAGATCTCACTTTTTTCATCTATAAAATGAAGCTAGTAACAGTTGCCACCTCATAGTGTTGTAGGAGTTATTACAGGCAAAGGCCCTTAGAAGAGCATCTGGGATGTAGTCAATGCTAGGAAAAGTATCAGCTGTTGCTGTCACACCTCCATTTTTACTCCTTGAGAAATTGAGGTCCAAAGAAAAGAAATCCTTGTCCTAGTGCACAGAGCCCGGAGGTGGAGGGAGCTGAGCTTTGATCCCAAACCTTTATGATTTCAGAGCCTGGCTAAATCTGATGACACTTTTCAGGTCCCTTTCCCTTCTGGGAAAATCCCTTACACTTCTGACCCATTGCTCCCTTATCTGTTCAGTGGGGGACAGAAGACTCCAAGGGGTCCTCTATCCAGGATAGACATGAAGGAGCTGACTGGAGAGCCAGGCAGAGCCCAGGACATGGGTTGTCTATTCTAGGGTCTAGCCAGTGGCTTGGGACTCCTTGGAGATTGAGAAGCCAGGCTGCCTAGGACACAGAAGCATTGGCGTGGCTGAGCAGGTCATGCCAGCTGCAGCCGAGACCCCTTGTGTGGGCGCTGCCTCGTGGGTGTAATGGCCACTGCGGCAGGGACAGAATGCTCATCCCTCCCACCTGATCGAGCTCTGGGATTGCCTCAGGAACTGCACAGAGGGGTTGAACTATTTCCATTAATTTCTTGGTAGAAGCCTCAGATGCTGCTGCTGCTGCTGGTTTAATTTTTAAATGTAGTTACTTTTAATATGCGCAGTCCCTATGCTTGTACTGTTTCGTTTTGTTTTGGTGACATGGGATTTTTTAAATTGCTATTTTTAGAGCTTTTAACACATTTTTCTACATTTAAAAATTTTTAAATTGAGGTAAAATTCCTATGATGTAAAACTAACCATTTCAAGTGTACAATTCAGGGGCCTTCAGTGCATTCTCAATGTTGTTCAACTGTCACCTATATCTAGTTCTAGAACATTTTCCTTACTCCTCACTCCATCTTAGTAAGCAGCCATTCCTCTTTCCCTCCCCATTCCTAGTCCCCGGCAACCACTATCTACTTTTTGTCTCTAAGGGTTTACCTGTTCTGGATATTACATATCAATGGAATCATAGACTAGGTGGTCTTTGTGTCTGGCTGCTTTTACTTAGCATAATGTTTTCAAGGTTCACCCATGTTCCAGCATATATCAGTACTTGATTTCTTTTTACAGTTGAATAATATCCTATTATATGTCTATACCACACTTCACCCATTAATCTGTTGATGGACATTCCAATCATTTCCATATTTTGACTCCAGTGGATAGCGTTGCTGTGAACATTCATGTGTAAACATTTGTTTAATTACCTGTTTTGAATTCTTTTGGGTACATTACCTAGGAGTGGACTTTCAGGGTTATACGGTAGCCTATACTTAACTTTTTGAGAAACTGCCAAACTATTTTCTACAGTGGCTACACCAATTTACATTTCTACTAGCAATGGATAAGAGCTCTAATTTCTCCACATCCTCTCAATATACTTTAAAAAATTCACAATGAGGCCGGGCGCGGTGGCTCAAGCCTGTAATCCCAGCACTTTGGGAGGCCGAGACGGGTGGATCACGAGGTCAGGAGATCGAGACCATCCTGGCTAACACGGTGAAACCCCGTCTCTACTAAAAATACAAAAAACTAGCCGGGCGAGGTGGCGGGCGCCTGTAGTCCCAGCTACTCCGGAGGCTGAGGCAGGAGAATGGCGCAAACCCGGGAGGCGGAGCTTGCAGTGAGCTGAGATCCGGCCACTGCACTCCAGCCCGGGCTACAGAGCAAGACTCCGTCTCAAAAAAAAAAAAAAAAAAAAAAAAAAAAAAAAAAATTCACAATGATACGGCATAATAATATAATAATTAACAAATGTTGCTATCATTAATAGGCGGAGACTGAGGCTCAGGGATATAGTCCATTGAGCAAGTTCATGCATCTGTGTGGCAGGCAGAACAACTGTCCCTGAAGATACCCACATCTAACTTCTGGAACCTGGGAGTGTGTTACTCTCAGACGTGATAAAAATAAGATTGTTAATCAGCTGACCTTGTGGGGAGATGATCCTGGATTACTGGGGCAGGTCCAACGTAATCACAAAGGATCTTGTCAGTGAAAGAGGGAGGGAAATGGGTAACAGAGGGAGACGGAATGATGAAAGCAGGGCATCAGAGCAATGTACGGTGAGAAAGATTTGACCGACCATCGCTGGCCTGAAAATGGAAGAGGGCTGGGGAGAGATTTGAAGATGCCGTGCTGTTGGTTTGGAAGACGAAAGAAGCCGACCAGGCGTCAGGAATGCGGGCAGCCTGTAGAAGCTGCAGAAGGCAGGGAAACAAATTCCTCCTAGAGCCTGCAGAAAGAACATAGCTTTACCAACGCTTTGCGCTGGGTCACCCCACTTCAGACTTCTGAATGCCAGAGCTGTATGATGATAAATTTATGTCGTTTTAAATCACAAAATTGATGGTAATTCACTATAGTAGCAAGAAGAAACTCATGCCGGCTATCGTGTGGTGGGGCAGGGATTGGCATCCACACTGGATTGACTCAGTGTCTGTGATTCCAACTGATTGTCCATGACCATAACGACCAGGTTTTTTGCCATCTCCAGGTCCAGCACCACTTCCCGCTCCACATAGACATAAGTGGATCTCACAGACATCACGTTGGGTTAAAAAAAAAAAAAAAAAGAAAGAAAGATCCCAGCACTATGGGAGGCCGAGGAGGGCGGATCACGAGGTCAGAAGTTCGAGACCAGCCTGACCAACATGCTGAAACCCCGTCTCTACTAAAAACACAAAAATTAGCCGCGTGTGGTGGTGCGTGCCTGTAATCCCAGCTACTCGGGAGGCTGAGGCAGGAGAATCGTTTGAACCCGGGAGGTGGAGGGTTGCGATGAGTTGAAATCGTGCCATTGCATTCCAGCCTGGGCAACAGGGCGAGACCCCTCTCAATACATAAAAAAATAAATGGCAAGTTGTGCAAGAAAGATTCAGTGAAACACCAGTTAGAATGAACGTAAAAACACAAAAAATGGTATTACACAGGTGTATTGGAGCCAGCTTATCATGAGGGTCAATTGTTACGTTTTCAGTTTTCTACATTTAAAACATTTTTAGACTGAGGTAAAATTCCTCAATTTAGCTGTTTGCCTACATAGCCCAATACTCAAAACTAAATTGTATAAACTTGAACATAAATAAGTTATAATAAAAATAAAGTAAGGAGCACTAAAAGCTCATCACTTCCTACGTGTGGCTCCCAAAACATGGTGGTGGTGGTGGTTGGTGTGCGGTGGGTGGGGCAGGTGCTACTGTGTAATGGATAGGGACCAGAGATGTTGCTAAATATCCCACAAAGCGTAAGACAGCCCCCACCACAAAAACGATCTGGTCCTAAATGTCAGCTGTGCCAACATTGAGACATCCCGATCTTTCCTAAAGCATGAATTCCTCATGAGTGAGGCCAGTATCTGACTCATCTCTGTCCCCAAATCACAGTCTGGCAGAGAGGATATTGCTAAAGAACATTAATGATGCTCTGCATCCCAGGCATTTGTTGCATTTAAACCCTAGTGTTATGAGTTAGGGACTATGATTATATTTGATAAAGGAAAGAAACAGCTGTGCTGGTAATGAGGCTGCTAAGGAAGGATGGAAAATCGAAACGTACGACTAATCAGAAAAATCCAAATATGCTCCCCCAACCAATCACAATAGCCTCTAATTAGCCACTGCCAGCTTCCTTATGTCAGCGGCCTCCAATCAGGCACTCCTGAAGCCTTCCCTTTCTTTCACTATAAGCTTTCCTACTACCCTGCCTGCCTTTGAGTCTGTGGCAAACACAAATGGTGTCAGTTGACTCCCTTATTTTGGCAAGCTCTGAATTAACAGCCTTTGCTCGTTTTCATTGGGTGGTCTTTATTTCCACATAGCACAGGGTGTGAAAAGCCTTCTGCACATTGCACGCCTTGTTTCTTCTCCTCGTTATAACAAATCCTGTGGTGTCACGTTTTCCCAGTGATGAGTTGCCAGGACCATGCGCTCACAAAGGAGGGGAGCTGTGGAATATGGCAAATGGCCAACAAGAACTCTTCCCTCCAGCCTACTCTGAAGGATCGCTGAGGTGTCCCCTGATGTACCTGATGCACATGAGATGGTCCAGCTCGTACTAGGGATTGAAACATAGATAGTACCAGAGATGGCAGCAGGACAGAGACCCTTGCAAGAGTGGACATCCCTCCACACCTGGAACTCTTTCCTTCCAGGAGACCACACACAATCCTCTGTTTCTATCAGGCTTGACGGAAGTACCATAGAAGCCTTCAGAGCTGAGATAGACCAGCAGTCTCTACACTCTACCTTTATTCCAGGAGTCCAGAGGGATTCCGGGTCAAGTTCATATCCCCCCCAACAGCCAAAGCTCTTGACCGTCCAAGCAATTTCTAAGAATTACCAGTGGAAACAGTTCCCTGTGGCTGCTACGAAAAATTATTACAAACTTAATGGCTACAACAATACAAATTTACTATCATACAGCCGTGATATGATAGTATCTCATGAGATTAGAAATACCATTATTCCAATTTTATAGATGAAGAAAATGAAGCACACGGTGGTTAAGTAACTTGCTTAGGGTACATAAGCTAGTAAGTGCTAGAGATAAGTATAAACGTAGACATCTTTGGAAAGGAATGTACATAAAAATGTAAAAGCAATACTTAGGTCTGAGTAGAAATACGATAGATGTTTGTTTGCTTTGTTGTTTTTCTGAAATTTACAGTATGTCTAGGACTGAGGTCCACAAACTTTTTCTATAAAGGGCCAGACAGTAAATATTTTAGGCTTTTCAGCCCAGATGGTCTCTGTCACAACTACAAAACTCAGCCTTGCAGCCTGAAAGCAGCTGTAGACAATATATAGTGAAATGGCATGGTTGTGTTCCAATAACACTTTATTCGTGGACACTGGAATTCACATTCTATGTACTTTTCATGTCATGAAATATTTTCTTTTGTTTTTCCCCTCCAACCATTAAAAAATGTAACAATTACTCTTAGCTCATAGGCCCTACAAAAACAGCAGGAAGGCAGATCTGGCCAGCAGATCATAGGATGACAAGCATCACGCTCAGCACAAAACTGTTCTAAAATATTGCTTTAAGATGAAAAAGCAGATACAGTTCTTTGGTCAGCAGTTGGTGGCGTGGGCACAGGTCTGGAGACCTGCCAGCCTCTTGGCAGGCTAGAGGGCAGGTGTGGGCAGTTAAGTTTTGTCCCTGGAGCCTGAGAAGACGGTGGGTGACCAGACAGTCCTGTCTATCCTGAGAGGAGAACATTCAGCCCAAATCCCAGCCCCACTATGCACAGATCAGAGCCATTTCTGAAAATGTTGCTGCTGATTCTGCTTTTCCTGGGATTGGCAGAAGCCTGTACTCCTCGTGAAGGTAATGCTTCCAGCCACGCCTTGTGTCCCCTGTGTACTTTCTTACAACTGGGGAGGTTCTCGTGGGCTGGATTCAGAGAGAAGCTCCTGAAGTCTAACGGACTTCTTGCTTCCCATTTAGACATTCACATTTCCCTTGATGGACACGGTGGGGTGAATGAGTCTAGGTTGCTAGCCCCCGCCCTTGGAGATACGCTTGTGTCTGCATCCTGGTTTCTATCGCTGATTCTTTGTGCCTTTGGGGAGACATTGCTTCTGCAAGCCTTGCTGTCCTCATCTGACCAACGGGGCTCACAAGAATCCCCAGTTCATGGGACAGTTGTATGTCATTGACGAGCTTATGTTGTGCAGTGCCTGGAAGTCAACATTACTGTAGTCAGATAATTCTAGTGAGACTCCAGACCTTTGCAACGTAAAGACACTGAAGAGTATATTGGGAAGAGGACTTGGGTCTTGCCACAACTCTGAGTTCCTGTTTCCTCATTTGATCCACAAATGTTAATTCCTGGTTCTTTCCACGGGCTTGATGCTGGGAATACAGTGATGAAAAAGACAGAAATAGTTCTGTCTTCATGGAATTCTCATGTTAAACATACACATTCTAGTGTGGGGATTTGGAGATGGCCTCTCTAGAAGAGTCACATTTGAGGTAAGGAATAGGAGATGGCCAGCTGAAGAGTCAGGAGACTATTCCAGGCAGAGACCTGAATATGCAAAGGTCCTGGGGCAGAAGGCACGGAGTCCCTTCCTCAGAGAGAGGCCGGTGTGTCAGGAACTCGGGAGACAGAAGGAGGGGCATAGCGGTGGGACTGTTACAAGTAAGAAGAGAGAGGAGGCAGGGAACAGAATAGACAGGGGCAGGTGGGTCACAGGAAAAATTCTGGAGGGTATCCTAAGTGAAAAGGGAGCTGTTAAAGGGTTTTCAGCAAAGGAGCATCATATTTAGGAGTGTGTGTGTATGTGTATGTGTCTGTGTGTGTGTGTTTGAACAATCTGTCTTGCCCCTCAGGAAAGAATGGATTAGGCGGGAATCAGAGTAGGGGCAAACACACAAGTTAGAACATGTTTTGGTCATCAGGGAGAAGATGGCAAACACACAAGTTAGAACATGTTTTGGTCATCAGGGAGAAGATGGGGATACGCAGAAGGTTATGAGACATTGAGGAAAGAGCTCACAGGATTGACTGATGGGTCAGATGCTGGTGGCTGGGGAAAGAGAAGCGTGCAGAAAGGCTCTTTTTATACATACATGTATTTGCAACTGGCTGCCCTTAACTGAGATGAGAAAACTCTGTAGAGGCCGGGCGCGGTGGCTCACACCTGTAATCCCAGCACTTTGGGAAGCTGAGGCGGCTGGATTATTTGAGATCAGAAGCTCAAGACCAGCCTGGCCAACATGGCGAAACCCTATCTCCGTTAAAAGTACAAAAATTAGCCGGGCATGGTAGTGGAGGCCTGCAATCCCAGCTACTCAGGAAGCTGAAGCAGAAGAATCACTTGAACTCAGGAGGTGGAGGTTGCAGTGAGCCGAGATCCTGCCATTGTACTCCAGCCTGGGCAACAGAGCAAGACTCTGTATGTTTCAAAAAGAAAACAAAACAAAACAAAACTCTGTAGAGGAACACGTTTTTTAAAAAATTTATTTTGAAGTTATAGAAAAGTCACAAAAATTGAGTTTCTGAATATTCTTCGCCCAGTTATCTCAGCTATTAACATCTTACCTAACCATAGCACAAGGATCAGAAGCAAGACCCAACACCAGAACAAAACTATTGAAGAAATTACAGACCTCATTCAAATTTTACTAATTTTTCTACTGACAGAAAAACTATTCTATTTGAGGATCCAATCCAGGATCCCACCTCACATTTTACATTAAAAAAATTTTTTTTGTTTGGCCTAAAATCTAGTTCGTGCTCAACCACGCTGCATTTCGTTATCCCGTCTCCTTTAGTCTTGTGATGTGTCCTTAGAACAAATGTGATTGAACCTCCTCAATCTTTGTCTTTTCATGACCCCGAAACATTTGAAGAGCTCTGATCAGTTGTTTTGCAGAATGTCTCTCAATTTGGGTTCGTCTGAAGCTTTCTCATGACTGGATTGAGACTATGCCTTTGGGGCAGGAATACGGCAGAAGTGGTCTCATACCCTTCCCAGAGAACTATATCAGGGATCCCATGATGTTGACGTGCCTTATTACATGGTGTTAACTTTAGTCACTCGGCTAAGGTGATGTCTGCCAAGTTTCTCCACTGTTAAGTTACTATTTTCCCCCTTTGTAATTAATAAATATGCTGGGGGAGAAATGTTGAGGCTGTGCAAATACCGTTTCTCCTCCAGTGTTTGCCCATTAATTTTAGCCTCCATCTGTGGCTCTTGCTTGCAGAAATGACTGCTACGGTGTTTCTCCAATGGTGATTTTCTATTCCCCTTATTCCTTCTACATACATTCAATGGGATTTCTCTGTAAGGAAAAGCTGACTTTTCTTCCGTTTATTTATTCAAGTACTGTATTTATTTATATCAGTGTGAACTCAAGAGAGATTGATCGTATTGGTTGGGTGCAGTGGCTCAAGCCTTTAATCCCAGCACTTTGGGAGGCCAAGGCAAGAGGATCACTTGAGGCCAGGAGTTTGAGACCAGCTTGGGCAACATAGTGAGACTCATCTCTACAAAAACATAATAAGAATAACAAGTATTGCGTCAGCAGATTATTTTTTGATGGATAGGAGTGTGATGACCACAGATTCTTTCTTGAACAGGCTAAGCCTGAAGTACCTGTAAGACGTCTGGGACATCCATAGATAGCAATTTCTGTGAGAACAGAGTTTGGGATGTCTAGTGTACTCTTATACCAGAATTTCTCTTTCCAATCAGCCTTACAAACACCTATGGAGCAGGAACTGAATCTGATTTATCTGTGTCTCCAGCACCAAACATAGGCCAATGCCCAAAGCATGTACCATGTAAACGTTGATTGGATGGATGATGAATGAATGGATGTATCGATGGATGGATGGGCTGACAGATGGGCCCGAGTAGCTTTATTGAGAGCAGTGAGTGGGTCAGCTGGTCTCCAGGGACACTTCTATCTCTGGTCTTCTTGGTTATTGCACTGATCTGAGTCTAATGCTGATTTCTCTCTCTGCTCCCTGCTCCCTGATCCTGTTGTGAACCGGCTGGCTGATGCTTTTGTCTCCAGTTGCAACTAAAGAAAAAAGTAAGAACTGTGGAACCCCCAAGTCTGTATTTTCATAGCTACCTCTCCTAAAATTCTTCTGGATCTTGCGACCTCTCTGGCAATTCTGGGGAAGGGTGGGACTTGGATCTGGTGCACGGACTTGCCGTGGGGTCTGGGCATGACTCGGAAAAACAAACCACCTTTCTGTTGTTGTCTTACAGTGATGCTCACAACTAAAAGAGCAGCCCTCCTTCACTGCTTTGTCTGGGGAAGAGAGGCTCGCTGGGAAAATGAAGAGCATTTATCAGGGAAGAGAGATGTCAGGCAGATCTCCATTAGAATAACACCTTGACTTATGTATAACACCAGCTGGTGGTTTGCAAACTTCACGGTATTAGGGCCTCTGAACACGCTAAAAAAATTACTGAGGATCTAAAGAGTTCTTTTTTTTTCCCAGCGAGGGTTTTATTTATTTATTTATTTACTTTTGAGACAAGCCTTGCTCTGTTGCTCAGGCTGGAGGGTAGTGGCGCGATCTGCGTTCAGTGCAACCTCCACCTCCCGGGTTCAAGTGATTCTCCTCCCTCAGCCTCCCGAGTAGCTGGGACAACAGGCTGCATGCCACCATGCCTGGCTAATTTTGTATTTTTAGTAGAGACAGGGTTTCACCATGTTGGTCAGGCTGGTCTCGAACTCCTAACCTCAGGTGATCTGCCCGCCTTGGCCTCCCAAAGTGCTGGGATTACATGCGTGAGCCACCGTGCCTAGCCAAAGGTGTCAGTAAAATATCTTTATTGATATTTACCTTATTATAAATTCAAGGATTTTTAACTTAAAATATTTATATTTACAATTATTATAAATATTTACAAATATTTATATTTACAAAAAATATTTATATTCACAAATAAGCACATAAAAAGATGCTCAACCTTATTAGCCATTAGGAAAATGGAAGTCAAAGCCACAATGAGGTACCACTTCACACTAACTAGGGTAGAGAAATTAGATCCCTCATATGCTGCTGGTGGGAATGTGAAATGATACAGCTGCTTTGGAAAACAGTCTGGGTGTTCCTCAAAATGTTAAATGCTGAGTCACTCAGCAATTCCGCTCTAGGTATGTGCCCAAGATAAATGAAACGTACGTCCACACAAAAACCTGTGCACAAATGTTCACAGCAGCACTATTCCTAAGAGTTAGCAAAGTGGAGGTAATCCTGGTGTGCATCAATTAATGAATGGAGAAACAGAATGTGGTCTATGCATACAATGGAATATTATTCACCCACAAAAAGAAACAAAGTTCTGATGCATTCAACAACGTGTGTGAGCCTTGAAAACATTATTCTCAGTGAAAGATGCCAGTGATAAAAGATCACATATTACCTGATTCTGTTTACTACATATGAAATATTCAGGATAGGCAAATCCATAGAGACACAATCGACATTAGTGACTTCCAGGGGGTGAGGGGTGGGGGAATTTAGGGACAATGACTAAGGGGTTCAGGGTTTATTTTGGGGTGATTAGAGGCTCTAAAATTGGTGTAGTGATGGTTGCACAAGTCTGAGTATCACACAAACCATTGAAATGGGTGAATTGCATGGTATGCGAATTATATCTCAGTAAAGCTATTATTAAAATATCTATTACAGCATTTAAAAATAAGGATAATAGACTCAGAAGGAAGGAGGGTGGCAGCGAGGTGAGGGATGAAAACTACCTATTGGGTACAACGTACATTACACAGGTGCTGGTGCACTAAAATCCTAGACTTCACCACTACACAATTCATCCATGTCATCAAAAACCACTTGTACCCCTAAAGCTACTGAAATTAAAAATATTTTTAAAATAAGGATAATAAATACACATATTGACATAAATGTTTTAGTGAAATGGCTGTTTCCCAACCAAAAAAGTTTAGTGAGAAGAAAGGTATTATTTTACATTTTTGCAAATCTCTTTGACATCTAGTTTAATAGAAAACAGCTGAATTCTCATTTCTGCTTCAGTCTGTCACAATGTGCTTTTTTTTTTTTTTTTTTAGTTTTATGTATTTATTTTTGAGACATAGTTTTGCTCTGTTGCCCAGGGTGGAGTGCAGTGGCACGGTCTTGGCTCACTGCAACATCTGACTCCCGGGTTCAAGCAATTATCTTGCCTCAGCCTCCCAAGTAGCTGGGATTACAGGTGCACGCCACCATGCCTGGCTAATTTTTGTATATTTAGGAGAGACAAGGTTTCACCATGTTGGCCAGGCTGGTTTTGAACTCCTGACGTCAGGTGATCTACCCAACTCGGCCTCCCAAAATGCTGGGACTACAAGTGTGAGCCGCCCTGCCCAGCCACAATGTGCTATTTTGGTTGAAGCAAATGAAAATCTAATCTCACACAGATAAGGAGTTGGAAAAGGGAGGATCACGCAGAGCAGTTTTAGGCAGAGTTCTCCAGAGAGACAGAACCATGAAGATACACATATAGATACATATAGATATAGATATAGAGATATATTGATAGAGATATTTGAGAATGAATTTGTTAGGGGAATTAGCTCACTCTGTTGTGGGGTCTGCAAGCTGGAGAACCAGGAGAGCCAGTAGTGTGGCTCAGTCCAAGTCTGAGGGCCTCAGAACCAAGGAAGTTGATGGATGGTTCTAACTAACTCTTAGTCTGAGGCCAATGGCCTGGGAGCTCAGAGGACTGCTGGTTCAAGTCCTAGAATCCCAAAAGCTGGAGTACCTGGAGTTCTGACATCTAAGGCCAGGAGAAGGGCGTCCCAGCTGCAGAAGGGAGAGCAAGAATTGACCCTTACTCCACCTCTTGGCTTCAGCTGGGCCTCCATCCAATTGGATGGTGCTCACCCACCGTGAGGGTGGATCTTCCCCACCTAGTCTTCCAACTCACACACCAATATCCTCCAGAAACAGCTTCACAGACACACCTGGGGCAGCCCAAACATTCTAATCAAACGCCAAACCACTCAGGCTTCCCTTTCAGCAGAAGATGGATGGACTCAGTGCCTACCGAAGCAATGAGAATAAATATGTCTTACTGCTATATGGGTACCTTAGTCAAGCTGACACCCCAGATCAACCATCACATCCCCTGAAAGGGTCTCAGGGACCACCTCCCACCCCCGCCAAGTGGTCTTTGGATGATACTTTGAGAATTTCTGCTCCAAGTTACACGGAAGGGAAAAAGATCTCTTTTTTTTCCACCCCTACTAGAATGTAAGACTGTAAGTTCCTAGAGGGCAGGGACTGTACTTTACTCATCTGTTTATTCCTGTAGCCTAGCAAGATTCCTAGTGCTCAGTAGGACTAAATAAATGGAAAGAGGCCTGCAGAATGGAACGCACTGTGAAAACTTAAGTTAATGTTATTATTTCAGATTGAAAGGAGATAAAAGGAACCAATATTAATTAAGCATTTAGCATTTACTGAGAATTTAAAATATGTCATGCAATTTAATTTTCAAAAGAGTAAGTGTCCCATATGGGATCTGAGATTTCCAAAGCTCTGGACCCTCACACTGGACCATCGTCACGAGAATCACGTGGGAAACTTGAAAAATATTTAATCCCCACACTAGACCCGGTGAGCTCAACTGCCTGCAGAGAAGATTTGGGGTTTTTTATACCTAAAAAGCTAGCCTATGCTAGTTCCTTCCTGTCTTCAAAAGCTGAACCTTCTAAGCCTAAACAAATGCAAACATCTCATGATCCACAGTTTTTGTTTCAATTTAAAACATTATGCTGTTTTAATTAAAATGTTTTGGTTTATGTTACTATTTTATTAACATTTCCATGAACAATTAAAATAGTATTTACATACACTTTAATTACATTTAAATTACTAATTAAATATTCAATTTAAAACATCATGTTATTTTCATTTAAAACAAGATTTCCGGGGTTCAGAATTCAAGAAGTTCTCAAGGTTATACCAGAAAAAATTCCTTCCCAACCTTTCCACTCATTTCTCTTCCCCAAAAGAATCTGATATTAACTATTTCTTCCAGATCCTTCCAGAGATATTTTATTCAAGTAGAAACAAATGTGTATTTATATATTCAGTCTTCTTGTTTCTATTTTTACAAAAAAGACAGCGTATTATACACACTGTTCTGTATGCACCTTACTTTTTTCAGCTAATAATACTTCCTGAAGATGACTCTGTGTCATTTCATAAGGAGCATCCTCAACCTCCTATTTATACGTTTTTGGCTGAATAATATTCCTTGTATGGAAGTCCACAATTTGTTTGACCAGTCACATACTAATGGCCACTCAGGTTGTTTTCAGCAGTTTGCTCTTTTAAACAATGCTTCAAAGAAAAATTCAGCTTACATTAAATTAGACATATAGGATATATATCAGTATAGATCTATATATTTATATCTGTAGGATTATACATGGAAATGTGTAGAATTATATCTACATATAGATATATATTTATCATCCAGATATAACTACTGTCTTAGTCTGTTTTGGGCTGCCATAACAGAATACCTGAGACTGGAAAATTTATAATGAATAGAAATTTATTGGCTCATGTTTCTGGAGGCTGGGAAGTCCAAGATTGAGGGGTTGGCATCTTGTGAGAGCCTTCTTGTTGTGTCATCCTATGATGGAAGGACAGAGAGAGAGAGAGAGACAGAAACAGAGACAGAGAGCTTAAAGCTTCAAGCCCTTTTATAAACAGCATTAATCTATTCATGAAAGTTGAGCGCTTGTGACCTAAATACTTCCCAGTAGGCCCCACCTCTCAACACTATTGCATTTGGGATTAAGTTTCCAACACCTGCTATTTGGGGGACACTCAAACCTTTACACATGCACACTTGACCCTTGAACAAAGTGAGAGTTAGCGACACCAACCTCCAGTGCAGTTGAAAATTCACATATCACTTTTGACTTCCCCAAAACTTAACTACGAATAGCCTACTTTTGACCAGAAGACTTACCAACAACATAAACAGTAGATTAACACATATTTTGTATGTTACATATATTACTATGCTGATTCTAGCATAGTATATATACTATGTTAGAGAAAAGAAAATGTTATTAAGAAAGAGAAAATATGTTTACCCTTCATTAAGGGGAAGTGGGTCACTGTCAAGGTCTTCATCCTTGTCATCTTCACAATGAGTAGGCTGAGCAGGAGGAGGAAGGGGAGGGGTTGGTCTTTCTGTCTCGGGTGGCAGAGGCAGAAGAAAATCCACATCTAAGTGGATAAGTATAAGTGTAACCGTGTAGTTCAAACCTGCATTGTTCAATGGTCCATGGTGTGTGTGCATACGTACACATACACATTTATGTGTTTATGTAAATATATATATATGATCAATTTCTGAAACTGCAAAGTTAAAGGGTTTCCAACACTCGTGCCACTGCAATGCACCGCTGTACTGATCTTTGTCAAATGGATGTGACAAACTACATAAAAATAGTGTCCCATATACAGATCGCACTCCATATAACAACAGGCAAATAAATGTTCCATGAAGGAATAAAGAAATGCATGTAAAAATTAACAGAGATGGGTTATGTTAATATTAATTCTACTCTCTTCCTTGCATTTTCCATGTTGATTCACTGGCTCCTGGCTCTGCTGCCCCTTCCAGTCAACTGTAAGTCATATCCCCTTCTCCCTACATAAATGGGGAGCCCTTCAACCTAGAGAAGGAAGCGAATGAAAGAGACAGGCAAAACTGCTGACTATCACATTCAACCGGGGGCACATTCAGAGGCTCTCAATTCAAACATGACCTCTTCATCCAGAACCTTCAGACTGCAGGGGGTAGGAAGGGTACAACTGGATGGACTTCGAGGAAGCCGACAAGCCTCTACCATCGGGTCTAAAACTGGGTGTGCTGTCAGAGAGAAAGAGAAAGAGAACACCTGTGTGGTGTTCTGGGAAATAGCTTTGGTCCGATTTTCAGTAGGATCAATGACCTACCACAGTCTAGGAGCCTTTGCTCTAGAACGCACACCTGGGTTAGACTGTGTGTATTCATTGGTGGGTTTTAGATGAGAAAAATATGGTGCGGGGTGGGTAAGACGTCTTCCTTTCCCAGAATTAACATCCAGTCTCCGGCTGAGAACTAGAGATTACACTTGGTTGTTATGGAGGCCCTCCTTATGCTAGAAATTCAGGTGGAGAAGGGAGGGTCTGGATTCCCCCAGGCCACTGGTAATCCTGAAGTTTCTGACTTCACGGTAAATGTGCCTCCAAAGGGGTCCAATGCACTTAGAATGAATTGCAGCTCCCCACTCTGGTTCCCTACCCTATCTCAGGACCTATGGGTGCAATGAGGTACCAAGGATGACTTAATTCCTTTCACATTCTCTCTGAACCTGCATTGGCAACATGGTTCCCACGGGCTGCCATCGGTCCTGCCCTTCCTGCTGCTTGCATGCCAACAGTGCTGAAAGGTAAGCTTCTCATTCCTTCTCTTTCCCTTTGGGTTCTGTCTGCCTTTGTCCAAAAGGGATCATTGCTGCTGAACTTCGACTGATGTTTCTTCTCTGGTCTGTTCACAGCTTAGCCTCTAATAGAGGAACTAGTGAAACCAAGTGTGGAATTCTCCTTTGATGAACAACAACAAACCCTTTTACTACTCTCCCTGCCAAAGTCAGTTGCCAGAAATTGAGCACTCTTTCATGGTCCAAGCTTCAGGAAGGTCCACACATGGCTCAAGGAAAGCTATTAGGTCTGAGAGCTCAATTCAGGTCTACCTGATGTCGATAATAATATTTGGTTAGACACAATGACTGATACTTTTGCTTTCTGAGGTCAGGTAGTAAAAGCCACCATCATTGCTGCCTATTTAATAATTTCTAGAGATAGCAATCTGGAACAAGTTAGGTGGAATGAGACCATGGCTTTGTCACTGAGTTTGCAAGATTTAGGGGCAGAAGGCTAGGTCAGGAAGTGAGACGATGACTCGCAGAAAGGGTACAAGGCCCACGTTAGGCAGCTTTGCATGTGGAGCCTAATTCTGCTCCTTCTTAGGTGGGGCAATCTTAGAGAAGTCACTTCACCTCTCTATGCCTACTTTGCAAGGTTAAATGAAGTTATGGTTGCAAAACATTTTCAACTCAAGAAATCCAGACTTCACCACCTCTTTCTGAGTCCATGTCTCTGCCCCCACCACACACACATGTGCACACCCTTATGTATGAATCCAATACTATTAGCATCATCATTATGACTACTTACCTCATATTACTATTTCTAACTTTACTAAATGTTGCTTTGAGCCAGGAGCTAGGCTAAGTACTCAGTCTGCATTATCTTCCTTCTTTATTGACATAGCTCTGAACGGGAAATAATATCTCCTTTTTATTTTATTTTATTTTATTTTTTTTAATTTTTTTTTTTTTTTTTTTTTTTGAGGCAGAGTCTCGCTCTGTCGCCCAGGCTGGAGTGCAGTGGCCGGATCTCAGCTCACTGCAAGCTCCGCCTCCCGGATTCACGCCATTCTCCTGCCTCAGCCTCCCGAGTAGCTGGGACTACAGGCGCTCGCCACCTCGCCCGGCTAGTTTTTTGTATTTTTTAGTAGAGACGGGGTTTCACCGTGTTAGCCAGGATGGTCTCGATCTCCTGACCTCGTGATCCGCCCGTCTCGGCCTCCCAAAGTGCTGGGATTACAGGCTTGAGCCACGGCACCGGGCCAATATCTCCATTTTAAAGAGCACAGAGAGTTCATTGATCATCCCACGGCCACCCACTTAGTAAAATGCATAGCCTGGATATCAACCATTCAATGCCCACATCAATATTCCCAACAACGTTAGGCATTAACTACCAGATGAATTTCAGTGACACTGAGAAAGGTGTTGTGAGCTCCATAAATACAGCACTTTCCACTAGCAAACCTAGTGGGATTCTTCAATAGGTAGGAAGCCTCACCCCAGTTAACGTTCCCGTTTTGTAGATGAGGAAATGGAGACTTCTAGAAGGAGTCAGAGAGATCTGAGTCTGAGTTCCTGCATTTTCACTCGCCAGTTGCACAGGTCTCTGCAAATCACATAATTCCTTGGAGGTTCACCTGTCCTCGCCAGCAACATGGGGACAATATCTGATCTCAGAGGGCTGGTGTGGGGTAAACAGAAGGACAGAGCTTGGCTCCTCTTTCTAGAGACAATAAAGGATCATCTTTTCTTCCGCTCCTAGCATGAATGAAGAATGGTTCATGATTGTTGTCCCAACCTCTTTCCCTACTTTGGACGCTCTTCCCTGCATCAAATGCACTGGGGTCTTCAATAATCTCACAGCGTTCTGAGTCTTAGTCCCTAACTGCTTACCACGCATGATCCCTTATGGATTCTACTTCCCAATCTGTTCCCAGCCCCCAGCATCTGACCTTGTTTTTGGTTTTCTGATTATGGCTTCATCTTTGTGACCTCTTGGGGACAACATTCTGGACCACGCACGTAACCTTGGCCACCACACTGACTCTTCCTGGATGGGCTACCATCAGGGATCGTAGGTAAACACTTTGCCACTTCCCAATGCCCCTGGACTGTGCACTCTGGTGGGAAATTTTGAGCAAGGATTTCTGAGTATCTAGTCTGTGCCTGGACTCATGCTTGGGCGATGGGAGCCCAGAGGTGGATCTGATATGATCACTCTTTATAAACTCAGAGTCTGGTGGGAAACAGAGACAAGTAAACAGAAATTAGATTAGAGACGAGTGATGCTTGCTGTCTTTTTTTTTTTCTTTTGAGACGGAGTCTCACTCTGTCACTCAGGCTGAAATGCAGTGGTGCAATCTTGGGTGACTGCAGTGCCTCTGCCTCCCGGGTTCACGCCATTCTCCCACCTCAGCCTCCCGAGTAGCTGGGATTACTTACAGGCACCCGCCACCACGCCTGGCTAATTTTTGTATTTTTAGTAGAGATGGGGTTTCGTCATGTTGGCCAGGATGGTCTTGAGCTCCTGACCTCAGGTGATCCACCCGCCTCAGCCCCCAAAGTGCTAGAATTACAGGCCTGAGCCACTGCGCCTGGCCTTGCTGTGACTGATAGAGGGAGGAATGGGGATTAAGTGGGAATAATGAGGCATCAGGACTGAGGTAGTATAGCCACACTTCCTGAAGAAGAGTTTGTTACATTTGTTGAACTCGGGGAAATCCATTAATGAGAAATATTCCTTTCTGTTGCATTTGCACATCATGCTCTATGTCTTCCTCCTCAGGTCTGATGAGCAGGCTGTCACCGGACGGTAAGTGTCAGGATTCTATCTTTTGAAGCTGGTCTTTCTTTTCTCTTGTCCGCAAGGTCACGCAGACTTATTGAGTCATTTACGCTTTTATGTAGAGTCTTAAAGAACCCTCCAGGTATTATCCAAGCCCGTGTTTTGTTTGAGCTTTGACGTAATGAAAATCTTTATTTAATTATATAAGGTTACAAGTAGAATTTTGCCTAATAATTATGACGCTGTGGTGTTTTTTAAGTTTTAGAAATAGCATAGGCACATGGGAAAATAGTGAGGGAACATAAAATGAGTGTCAAAATCATTCTCTTCACCACATTCCCAGCTCTGCCCTCTAGAAGCAAGCACGATGTCTAGACTCACGTGTATTCTCCCAAGAAATAGTCACACACATGTACATACATCCTTAACTCTTCAAGTTAAAAGTATTATGTGTTTTAGTGATATAACTTTACCTCTTTCAAATATCTGAAAAATGCTTCATGTATACTCCCATAAATTTAATGACCCTCTTGTTCATGGACATTTACTTTTTTCCTAATATATATGTTTTTAGTTTTTAGTTTACTTTCACCCTGTTGACTGGGATTCCTAACATATTTTGATTCCAGTTTTGTTTTAATTTTTAAATTATTATTATTAGTAGTAGTATTGTAATTTTAGTAGAGACAGGGTTTCACCGTGTCGGCCAGGCTGGTCTCGAACTCCTGACCTTGTGATCTGCCCGCCTCGGCCTCCCAAAGTGCTGGGATGACAGGCGTGAGCCACTGCGCCCGGCCCAGTTTTGTTTTATTTTGTTTTGATGTTATTATAAACAGCGCTATAATGGAAATCCTTATCCAATCATTGCTTTTTTTATTTTTGCAAATTCCTATCTGTTAAGTTCCTAAAAGGGAAATGGCTGGGTCAAAGAGTATCTGCCTGTTAAATATGGACAGATGTTCAACAAATTTGCACCCTCATATACAACCTGTAGGGCTGTTTGTTTCCCCACACCTTCAGCAGCATGGGATATTATCAAACTATTTACTTATTTATTTAGAGACGGAGCCTTGCTCTGCTGCCCAGGCTGGAGTGCAGCGGTGCGATCTCGGCTCACTGCAACCTCTGCCTCCTGGGTTCAAGCCATTCTCCTACCTCAGCCTCCTGAGTAGCTGGGACTAGAAGCAACCGCCACCACACCCGGTTAATTTTTGTATTATTAGTAAGGATGGGATTTCACCATGTTGGTCAGGCTGGTCTCGGACTCCTGACCTTGTGATCCGCCTGCCTCGGCCTCCCAAAGTGCTGGGATTCCAGGCGTGAGTCACTGCGCCCGGCCTTGACTTTTTATTTTTGATAATGTGGTGGCCAAAAAAAAATTGCCCCCCACATATTTTTTTTCACAGATGGACTGAACCCCAACAGGAGTTCTAGCTGCATCTATGCACGGCCAGAACCCCCACATCTATCATTCTTTAAATGGACGCAAAGCTTTTTCCTTAAGTAAATAAACTTGAAAAGGACCCTTGAGGCCGCTTCAGTGGTCAGCCAGTGTTACCACTCGTCGTAAGGAGGAGACAACCATGAAGATAAATATGGCGAAAACAAAACGTGATTAAATTATAACTAGACACTGTTTTTCTGCCAAGGCTCTTTGTGCGAAGGTTGTTCTCGCTGTTCAGTGGAAATAAAGACTGGCGGCCGGGCGCGGTGGCTCACGCCTGTCACCCCAGCACTTTGGGAGGCCAAGGTGGGCAGCGGGCGGATCACGAGGTCAGGAGATCGAGACCATCCTGGCTAACACGGTGAAACCCCGTCTCTACTAAAAATACTAAAAATTAGCCGGGCGAGGTGGCGGTGCCTGTAGTCCCAGCTCCTCGGGAGGCTGAGGCAGAAGAATGGTGTGAACCCGGGAGGTGGAGGTTGCAGTGAGCCGAGATCGCGCCACTGCACTCCAGCCTGGGCGACAGAGCCAGACTCTGCCTCAAAATAAATAAATAAATACATAAAAATTTAAAAAATATTAAAAAAAAAAAAAGACTAGCAAGTGTTATGAGTTAAAGATGAGTTAGTGCCATTTTGAGAATTTCTCTCTGGTTGAAAGAGAATTAAAGGGAGAAAAACGTTCTCACCATGTGGCACCCAAGGAGTTCATGCTGAATTCCTGTGTCCGCCTGAGATCTGCTCGGCATCACCAAGCGCTCACCTCTCACGGCTGGAGATGCCCGGCAGGGCGGATGCTAGCGGGGCTTCCCAATACATCCCTATCTGGAATTTCCACCTGGCTCCACTATTTACCAGCACACGCCACCCAGGACAAGTCTGTTTTCTTTCTGGTCCACCAGGATTCGCAGCCCGCACTGCACAGTGTGGTTGTGGGATGATGATAACGTGTCAGAAACACTCAGATATTAGGGAGCCGGCGAAAGTGGATTTGACTCCCTCCCACCCCCACCATTCCATGGATTCTGGAGCCCAAAGTCTTCCTTGTGGTGTCTGTTACTATGTGATGACGGTTTCTGAGTTCTGTCCTTCTTAGGTGGCTAAACAACCATGCACTTTCTCTGTTTTCCCATCAACCTGGAAGTAGAACTCTCCTCCATGGGTTCCCCCAAGAAACGTGCTGTGGGAAAAATCTTACAGAAACCTATAATGACTGGGTTTTGATGAAGATGACAGTGTCAGGAACAGGCCAGCCTCAAGCACATGGTTCCTCGTCTTACCAACTCTGCTCACCTCTCCTTTTCTTCTCTTCCCGCCTCTCCTCCCTCCCACATCGCCTGCGGAGCTGCACAGTCTCCTTTTAACAAGCTCAATAATTCAGTTCTCCCTCACTCCCGTCCCCCCAAATCCATCCACCCCATAAATATCAGCCCTCTGTGCACCAGAAGCTTCCTCCTTGGAATGCAGCCGGACCTTATAAAACACAAAATGTTCTTACTGCACATGCGAAGTGCCTGCCACGAAACCAAGCACCAATCGAATGTAGCCACTGACAGGTATAATGGCGGCGGGGAGTCGAGGCGGATGTGGCGGGAGTCACAGACTCGCGGGGCTGGAAATCATCTGAGTCACTAAACAGCTGGGGAAACTGAGGTCCAGAAGCAGGCAGAGCATCAGAGGCAAGGTGGCTCCTAACAGTAGATTCATTCAGCACCTTAAATCAGCCAATGACTTTCCAAGTATCGCTTTGCCTGGATTCTTTTCCTCCTTATAACCCCCTGAGAGATGTAAATGCCACAAAAGCGACCAGCTCGTCCGAGGACACTTCCAGTGTTAGCTCTGAAACTCTCGCATCCTGGGAACCCCTTTGGTTCTGGGCAAACCAGGAGGGTGAGTCTCTTATTTATGATTCCACTTTTCTGATGAGGAGACGGAGGCACAAGGAGATGGAGTGAGTTGCTGATGGTCACGAGGCTGGTGTGGCAGAGCCAAGATCGCAGCACGGGCCCAAATGGGTCCATGGTGTCTGCTGTTCTTAGGATGAAGGCTGAGGCCCTTCGGTTGACCCACAGGGCTCAGCGTTACTGAGCTCCAGATACCCTCCAGCCACGTCTCGTGCCATGATCACCTACCATCATGCCCCTGAGGTGGGCTCCTTCAAGCCCCCTGCCACTGCAGGCTCCATCCCGCCCAGGAAGACGCCCACATTGTTCCCTCTGTCTGCGACGCTTTCCTCCCTCCTCTTCCACATTTCTTCACCCAGCTAACCCCTGCTCATCTTCCAGGTCTCAGACACAACATCACTTCCCTCAAGACGCCTCCCCTGGTGTCCCCGCAAGGTCAGCAACCATCGCCCCCTTAGAGGTTCCCACGGAACCCAGCAGGTCTACCCAGAACACTCGTCCCACCCAAACCCCACTTTTGATGCCTTTGCTCCTGCTTCTCTCTGACTAGTCTGTGAGCACCCTGAGCATCTGCCTTGCTTTCCACTGCACCCTCCATACCTTGCGTGATGCCCAGCACACAGGAGATGCCTCATAAACATTTGTTAGAAGGCTTGACTGAGTGCTTGAGTCTGTGTCTTTACCCGTAAAATGAGTGAGTTGGGTTACCCCGTCTCCAGTAGCATTTCCACCTCTGCCCTCCTCTGACTGGTCAGGGATACTCAGTCTGGTCGCTGGTGTCTGGACCCATGTCTTAATGCTGATTTCTCTCTGCTCTGCTCCTCCATTGCAACCTGGGCTGCCTACATTCTCACCTCCAGACAGGACAGAAGAAGAAAGTAAGTACTGTGACAGTTTTTGTCTCTGAAACTAGATTCTCATAATCCCTGCTGAGCCTTCAAACTCCTTTAAGAAAATGCGGAGTGGCCGGGAGCTGTGGCTCACGCCTGTAATCCCAGCACTTTGGGAGGCCAAGGCGGGCGGATCACGAGGTCAGGAGATTGAGACGATCCTGGCTAACATGGTGAAACCCCGTCTCTACGAAAAATACAAAAAATTAGTCAGGCGTGGTGGCGGGCGCCTGTAGTCCCAGCTACTGGGGAGGCTGAGGCAGGAGAATGGCGTGAACCCGGGAGGCGGAGCTTGCAGTGAGCCGAGATTGCGCCACTGCACTCCAGCCTGGGCGACAGAGAGAGACTCTATCTCAAAAAAAGAAAAAAAAAGAAAAAAGAAAATGCCGGGGAAGGGTAGGTCCAGGCCCCAGTGTTTAGCCATTGGCCTGGCATCAGGAGCATCATCAGAACAGACTCTGCCAAAGAATCTAAGCTATACTGTGCTGGTAAATGTCTAACAACTACCTCTGCAAGGGGAGAATGGGAAAGGGGGCCCTGGTTTGTAGTGACGGCCACTTCCCACCGTGCAAATACTCTGACCATGCCTGACTTCAGGAGGCTAAGGGTCTGACGGCTGCATTGTACAATTCCTAAACTTTAGTAATTGTCTCTTGTGAGCTAGCTTCCCTTCTCTATTAAATATAAATATGTAAACAGTTTAAAATATTTTTACAATTTTGAATGGAGGAATAATTGAATGTCCTGTACTGCTGATTCTATTCTCTTGCTCACTCTTCTCCATCCTGACTCCCTGAATGCTGGTTCTGCTACTTCCTCCAGTGAAAAGTAAGTTATTTTTCCTTTCCTATGGGTCACTTGGAAGTTTTCAGATGCTGGGAAGAAGAGACAACAAGGAAAAGAAGGGAATCTTTGGATAGTTCTTCTCAAGGCAGAACACAAGTTGAGAGGGCCCCTCCATCTGCGCCCCCCTCTCTGAAGGGGTTTCGGGGTGGGCTGCAAGCCCCAGATGGTGTGGAGAGCCGCGCGGGTGTCCGGGGTGCAGTGGATCTGGGCTACATGCAGGACTGAGTATGTGAGCCCTTGGCATATCACGTCCCGAAGCTCACAGGACCACTGCCCCAGAAGACAAGAAAGCATTGAGTTGTACGTATTTGTTGGGAGGGCCATTGAGAAGAGAACCGAAGAGGGGCACCTCGCTCCTTCCTCAGGCTCTCTCCCTCCTGACCCTCGGGGGGAGAAATGAGAGAGAACCCTGGAGGCTCAAAGGGATGCTCTAGTTTCTTCCTAATCTCTGGAAGATGAAACCCCATGGAAATGGAATACCTGGGGCTTCTGTCCACCTGGATTAATGCGTCTCTAAAGGAGTAAAGTCTCAAAGAAGCATCTCGAGTCACCCATCCTGGGCCCCAGCCTGTCCCATTGAATCTGGAAGACACTTTATTTCTCTTTTTCGGGAAGGTCTGTTCTGAGAACCACAGGGTGGGAGGAGCGAGGAAGGAGGCATCACTAACTCCTTTCTTTTCCTCTCCTCTCGGTGCCTCCACTGCTGCCCAACAATGCCCACTGGATCTTCTGCTCCTGGCATCGCATCTCAACAGTACTGAAACGTAAGAGTCTTGTTTCACATTTGACCCCTTCTGTTTTGCTCCTGCTCTCGTCTCTGCCAAGGGAGGTCCACTCTTAGCCATGGATCATCTCTCAGCTTTTGACCATCTTTCTTTTTTTTTTTTTAAACTCAAGGACTGGGGAAAAATAGCTATATTACCATCACCTTCAAACAGATGAGGTGTCTCATGGCAACCAATCCCTCCTCAAATCAGGCATTCATGTAATGCCATGATGATGATGGTGACAACAGTGAGGAAAATTTACAAAGAGCTTTCTAGGTGCCAGGTGCGAGGCACCAGAGCAGCACTTTTCAAAGTGTTATGTGTAGTTATTCCCCGCAACTTCTTCACAAGGCAAGTATTACTCATCTGCACATGACTGAGGGACAAACGTTAGGTAACTAGGTCAAGGCTGGGCAGCCCAGCAGTGACGGCGGGTTATGGATCCTGGGCTGCGTGACTCAGCAGCTTAACCACGGTGCTGTGCTGCCTCCCACTGCTGTGTGGCTCAGACTCAGTTTCCCCAAGAACATCTCTGACCATTTCATCACGCTGTTCCCTGAAAAAGGCACTGTTTGCCATGTGGGTAACACACATTTTTAAAACAGTCTTGAAACGGTAGTAAAATACACAAACATGAAATTTACCATTGTAATCTGTTTTCATTTTTTAGAGACAGGATCTTGCCCTGTTGTCCAGGCTGGAGTGCAGTGGTGCAGACCTCCTGGGCTCAAGCAATCCTTCTTCTTTAGCCTACTGAGGAGCTGGGACTACAGATGTGCGTCACCACGCCTAGCTAATTGTTTTTGTTTTGTTTTTGTTTGTTTTTACTTTGTTTTACTTTTTTCTTTTTTTACTTTTTTGTTTTGCTTTGTTGCCCAGGCTGGTCTTCAACTCCTGGACTCAAGCAATCCTCCTACCTCAGCTTCCCAAAGCATTGGGATTACAGGCATGAGCCACTGCACCCACCTTAACCACTTTGAAGTGTGCGATTTGGTGGCACTTGGTGCATTCACAATGGTATGCAACCATCGCCACTGACTCCAGAACTTTATAATCACTGCCCCACCAAAATAAATACCCATTAAACAGTCACTCCCCATTCTCCCTCTGACCTCAGCCCTGGCAACCACCATCTCACCTTCTGTCCTTGCAAGTTTGAGGATTCTAGGTACCTCATTGAAGTGGACTCATACATGGTGTGGTCCTCGGTGTCTGGTTTCATCACTCAGCACAGTGTCCTCAAGGTTCAGCCACATGGTGGCCTGTGACAGTGCTTCACTCCCTTTCATGGCTGAGTAATACTCCATTGCATGGATAGACTGCATTTTTTAATCCAGTCATCCACTGATAGACTTTTGGGTTGATTCTACCTTTTGGCTGAGGACACATTCTTTTGGTCCACATTCAAAGCCATCTGAACCCCAGTTCTGAGACACTATCCTGTCCATGCCCCGCACCCACCTCCAAACCCCACTTCTACGCAGCTTGAGCCTCAATGAAACCCAAGACATCCTGATATGAAAAAACAAATTGAAAAATGGTATCCTGCAGCTCACGAGCACGTTCTGGGTACCAGGCATGGCTGTAAGTGCTTGACTCATGATAGTCCCCAAGTCATCATCCTTGTTTTACAACTGAGAACACTGTGGTAAGAAAGGGGGAGTCGCTTGCTCGTGGTCACACAGCCAGTCAGGTGCAGAGAACATAAGCCCAGTCTGGATCCCCAAACGGTGCTATTAAACAATGCAAACGCGAAAGTGTTGAAAATGGCTCAGACTAACGAGGTCCCTGCCTCATCCCTACACTGGAAGTATTATCATTATAATTGTATGGTGTATATATTGTAAGGAACATAAAATTATGCTAAGAAAGGGAAAGAGGAACTGGCAGAGAGTGTGCACTGTGGGCGCCGGTCCTGATGGCACCACCTTCTAGTTCTGTGGGCTTCGGACCCTCACCCCGAGAGGCTTAGCCCTCCGGTCTGTACAATGCACATAATAGTTCCAGCCTCGTACGGTTGTGAGGAGTAAACAGGATCGTGCACTTGGCAGGATGATTCCCAACTGGGGAGATTTTGCCCCTCAGGGGATACCTGGCAATGCCTAGAGAGATTTTTGGTTGTCAGAACTCAGAGAGGTGGTGGGGAGGCTAATGGTATGTAATGGGGGGAGTCTCGAGATGTTGCTAAACATCCTACAATGCACAGGACGCCCCACCCCCACAACAAACAAACTACCCAGCCCCAAATGTCACTCGTCTGGAGGTTGAGAAACGCCCGCTGAATAGAATGTCTGGCACGGGATAAAAACTCAGCAAGGGGCTGTGAGGACCACCTCATTTACGTTTGTTCTGAACACTCC
The DNA here is from genome assembly GCF_049350105.2 of Macaca mulatta. Classification (NCBI taxonomy): domain Eukaryota; kingdom Metazoa; phylum Chordata; class Mammalia; order Primates; family Cercopithecidae; genus Macaca; species Macaca mulatta. Next base: position 68,649,414 of record NC_133424.1, read on the forward strand.
CATGTCTGCAGGAGGCCCCTCTGCCCTGCTCCTTTGGCCCCTTTTCCCGGGCCCTTCTCCAGCCTCCGTCCTCATGCTGCACTGACAGCACCTCGCAAACTGAAGGCAGACCCAGCCCTGCTCCAGGAACAAGCAAAACCCAAACCCAGCAAGAAAATCCCAAACACCTGCCTAAGGGCCCACCTGGTGCCAAGCTCTGTGCTGGGCGATTCACGTGGGTTCTTTCTCTCAGACCCTCACATTAACCCAGGATGCAAGTGGTTCAGTGGAGACAGCCTGAGTTTTAAGGCAAACGGGCCTGGGTGGGAACTCTCCTCCCATCACCTATAATGTAGGTGTAACTTACCCAAACTCCCTTAGATTCTGTCTTCCTACCTGATGGATGGAGATAAGATTTTCTGCTTGTTTGAGAATTCAATGATATAAAGCAGGGATCAATCGGCAATTTTTTTTTTCTTTTTTCTGTAAAGCACCAAATAGTAAATATCTTAGGCTCTGAGGGCCAGGTGGTCTCTGCTGCCACTCACTTACTCAATGCTGCCTTTGTGGCCTGAAAGCAGCCACAGACAACACACAGTGAATGGGCATGGCTGTGTTCCAATAAAACTTTATTTACAAAAGCAGTAGATAGCACATTGTGAATGGGCATGGCTCTGTTCCAATAAAACTTTATCTACAAAAGCAGGTGTCAGGATGTCCACCCACCGATGCATGGGTAAATAAAATGTGTCTATTCGTACAATGGAATGTTATTCAGCCACAAAGGAAGTGCTGACACAGGATACAACATAAATCAGCCTTGAAAACACAGTGCTCAGTGAAAGAAGCTAGACCCAAAGTACACAGGGTATGTATGACTCTATCCCTATGAAATGTCCACAGCAGGCAATTTCCACAGACAGGGAAAGCAGTTTAGCGGTTGCCTAGAGCCACAGGAGAGCGGGGGATGAGCCCAGAGAGATGGAGAGTGACTGCTCAGGGGCACTGGGTTTGGAGGCAGTGGCCAACGGGCACATGGTTTCTTTTTTGGGTGATGAAAATGTTCTAAAATTGATTATGGTGATGGATGCACAGCTTTGTGAATGGACTAAGAAATACTATCTTGTACACTTGATGGGTGAATCGTAAGTTATGTAAATTATATGAATTTACATAAGTTGTTATTTTTAAAAAAGTTCAGAAAACAACAACGGGTGGCGGGATGGAATGTGCCACCCCTGGATAAGTATGTAGGTGCCTACATTAGAGCGACACAAAATATACGGAAAAAAGGCCCGGCGCAGTGGCTCACGCCTGTAATCCCAGCGCTTTGGGAGGCCGAGGCAGGCGGATCACCTGAGGCCAGGAGTTCTAGACCAGCCTGGCCAACGTGGTGAAACTTCTGTCTCTACTAAAAATACAAAAATTAGCTGGGTGTGGTTGCGGGCACCTGTGGTCCCAGCTACTCGGGAGGCTGAGGCAGGAGAATCGCCTGAACCCGGGAGGCGGAGGTTGCAGTGAGCTGAGATTGTGCCACTGCACTCCGGCCTGGGCAACAGAGTGAGACTCCGTCTGAAAAACAAACAAACAAAACAAAACAAAAACAAACGGAAGAGCTGGGAATGGCAGGGCAGCTCCCTTCCCAGCCTCACCTTGCTGCTGTGCAAATCCTGCAAGTCACCGCATGCCCCCCCAACCCACATCATGCAGCCTCTGACTGTCCGCCCTGTTCACCGCTCCATGTCCTGACTGCTCAGCACGACCCACCCAGGGCTCTGCTCTCCTGCGTTCCCATCGCTCTGTCTTCTGATGTTGTGATCTTTCCCTACATGTGGCCTCCTCTTCCATGGCTCCTTGGAACTCCACACTCTGGGCCTGTCTGCTCCCCTGACCTGTCTTGCCTTCTGGACCCCATCTCCTTCTGGATGGACATCAGAGATCCTAGGTAACACCTCACTCCATGCTTGCCTGGGACTCTGTGGGAAGCTGGTCTGGGAAAAATGCTTTTTAGGGCTGGGCAGGGTGGTGGAAAAGCTGAAAGATAGATCTGATGAGCTCATAGCCTCACATCAACTCACAGTCTAAGGGAGGTGGGGAGATGGACAAGTAACAGGCAGTGAAATTACAACAGGAATCCGTGTGGCACGGGAGGGAGGTGGCACTGGGGACAGTGTGAAGGGGATCATGCGGGCAATCCAGCAGGGCTTCTTGGAGGAGGAGTGGCTTGGGGAGAGCCTGCTGCACCTGCTGGTCTGGAAGTGTTTATCATGCTGTCCCTTTTGACTCACGTTGTATGCCCCTATCTTTCTTAGGCTTGCTGAGCCTCCAAGTACTGCATGGTAAGTCTGGTGACTGTGCTATTTTATGTCCACTCCTGTGCACAGAAATATAGAGGTAGTGGCTTTTTCTTTTTCTTTTTTTTTTTTTGAGACGGAGTCTCGCTGTGTCTCCCAGGCTGGAGTGCAGTGGCGTGATCTCAGCTCACTACAAGCTCCGCCTCCCGGGTTCACGCCATTCTCCCGCCTCAGCCTCCCAAGTAGCTGAGACTACAGGCGCCCGCCACCACGCCCGGCTAGTTTTTTGTATTTTTAGTAGAGACGGGGTTTCACCATGTTAGCCAGGATAGTCTCGATCTCCTGACCTCGTGATCCACCCGCCTCGGCCTCCCAAAGTGCTGGGATTACAGGCTTGAGCCACCGCGCCCGGCCGGTAGTGGCTTTTTCTATGGTGGCAGCGGGGGCGGGGGGACTTAAATATCATCAGACTTTACACTCTTCATCCCCATCATCATCTGCATCATAAATGTTTAATCTGTTTTTATTTGTCCAACAGATATTAACCGATGTTAGCTCTCCTGTACAAAATCGTATTCTAGGTGTTAGAGATGCAGCAGACGATAAAACAGATAGAAGTCTGTGACCAAGTGGAACATGTATTCCAATCAGAGGAGAAAAACAAAGAGCAGTAGTTACGGGTCTGCTGGATGCTATTGTGTCCTATGGAGACAATAGAGTAATGGAGATGGAAATGCAGTGCGGGAAAGTTAAGTTTTTTGGCCAGGCGTGGTGGCTCATGCCTGTAATCCCAGCACTTTGGGAGGCCGAGGCGGGTGGATCACCTGAGGTCAGAAGTTCGAGACCAGCCTGGCCAACATGGTGAAACTCCGTCTCTAGTAAAATACAAACAATTATTTTGAAACGAATTTTGTAAAAATAGAAAAAATTAGCTGGGCATGGTGGTGTGCACCTGTAATCCCAGCTACTCGGGAGGTTGAGGCAGGAGAATTGCTTGAACCTGGGAAGCAGATGTTGCAGTGAGCCGAGACCATGCCATTGCACTCTGGCCTGGAAGACAAGACCAAAATTCTGTCTCAGAAAAAAAAAAAAAAAAAAGTTTTTAAAGGGCGATCAGGGAACATGACATTTGAGCAAAGGCTTGAAGAAGAAGGGTAGGTGAGCCAGAGATAACTGGAGGAAAGGCATTCCAGGAAGAGAGAACAGTATATGCAAAGGCCCTGAGGCAGGAGAGTCCCTGGGATCCAGGGACACAAGGAGACTAACTTGATTCTCTTCTCTCCTCATTCGAGGCACCTGGAAGCGCTATTTAGAGTTTGGTCTCCATCCACTTCATAATTCACCTGATGGTTTCTTTTCTTTTCCTTTCTTTTCTCCTCCTCTTTCTCTTCCTCCCTCCCTCCCTTTCTTCCTTTCCTCTTCCTCCTCCTTTTTCTCCTCCTCCTCTTCATTTTTAGAAGAAACAAGTGACTGCAAGGATGAAGGTAAGTGCATGGGGTCGTACGGTTCCTCATCTATAGGACAGTGTGTCCCTTCTGTCTGGGCTGTGATATGTGATAGAGCCTTAGAAGATTTCAGGTAATCAAGGCCAGGGGCTTTGGTACCTAAGAGGCTGCCTTCCTGAAGGGCATCCAAAGTCTGCCAGCCACCTGCCCCTTTTACGCTGCCCATGGGCATCAAGGAGACTCAACACACTGAGATGTGACTGGGAGATATTTTTATCCCAGCTACTGCTTCTGTGGACTGTGAGTCCTCTCTTCCCCGACCTGGAAATTACCAGGTTAAGTCCTGGGTGACAGGACTGAGGGCCGGAAAACCAAGGGAAGGAAAACCAGAAAATAGCGGCAAGCCACCAAGTGATCCAGATGGTGGAGATGAGCGCTTTAAAGTAGGTAGAGCCGGGCATGGTGGCAGCACCTGTGGTCCCAGCTACCTGGGAGGCTGAGGCGGGAGGATTATTTGAGCTGGGGAGGTGGAGGCTGCAGTGAGCCATGATTGTGCCTCCAAAAAAAAAAAAAAAACACGCCCGAACAACACTAATCCTCTAGCATTACTGATAAGAAAAAATAGAGGAGAAACAAACTGCCAATATTTGGAAGGAAGAAGAGAGCATCACAGCAGATCTTGCAGGTAACAAAATAACAATAAGGTGACCATTGGAGAAACTTTATGCCAATAAAATTGAAAATTTAGATAAAATGGACAAAATCCCAAAAAAACACAAACACAAATTACCAAAAACAAATGAAATGATATAAAAAATCTGGGCTGGGCGCGGTGGCTCACGCCTGTAATCCCGGCACTTTGGGAGGCTGAGGCAGGCAGATCATGAGGTCAGGAGATCGAGACCATCCTGCCCAACATGGTGAAACCCTGTCTGGTGAAATCCTGTCTTTACTAAAAGTATAAAAAAATTAGCCAGGCCTGGTGGCGGGTGCCTGTAGTCCCAGTTACTCGGGAGGCTGAGGCAGGAGAATCACTTGAACCTGGACGGCGGAGGTTGCAGGGAGCCGAGATCGTGCCACTGCACTCCAGACTGGCAACAGAGCAAGACTCCATCTCAAAAAAAAAAATTGGAATAATCCTCTATCTATTAAAGAAATGCCATCTGTAATTAAATAGCCTCACCATACACAAAAAAGGTCTTCCAGGATCAAGATAGCTTTAAGAGCAAATTAAAAGGAAGAAATCACACTGATTTTACAGGAAATCTTCCAGAAAATTAAAAACAGTCATTTCCCAACTCGTTTTTAGGACAGAATAACCTTGATAAAAGATCTGACAAATAGGAAAAATGAAAATTTCAAGCCAGTCTTTCCCATAAATATAGATGCAAAATCCTAAATATTAGCAAGTCCAATTTGGCAATATGTTTTAAAGAATCATGACCAAATTCACTGCATTCCAACAACGCAACAATGGTTTAATAGGTAAAAACCAATATATGGCATTCCCATTCCCACCTTATTACCATAAAGGAAAACAAGCACATTATCATTTCAGTAGATACAGAAAAAGAAGATGGTAAGATTTTACAGCTTACATGATGTTTTTTGAGACAGGGTCTAGCTTTGTGGCCTAGGCTGGAGTGCAGTGGCATGATCATGGCTCACTACAACCCTAAACTCCTGGGCTCAAGTGATCCTCCCCTCTACAGTCTCTTGAGTAGCTGGGACCACAGGCACGCGACACCACCCCCAGCTTATTTATTAAATTTTCTGTAGAGTTGGGGTCTCCCTATGTTGCTCAGGCTGGTCTCAAATTCCTGGGCTCATGTGAGCCTCCTGCCTCAGATTCCCAAAGTGCCGGAATTACAGACGTAAGCCACCATGCCCGGCCTTATTCCTGATTAAAAAAAAAAAAAAAAAAAAAATCTCAGCTAGCTATGAGTAGAAGGGAACATCTTAAAATAATAAGGAATAGCCTCCAAAAACTTACAAGGAACAACCTGTTTAAGGTAAAATACAGTTGTCCTTCACTATCCTCAGGGGTTGGGTCCAGGACCTCCCCGCAGATAGCAAAATTCCTTGATGCTCAAGTCTGTGATATAAAATAGCAGAGCGCTTGCATTTAACCTATGCTCAGCCTCCTGCACACTTTAGATCATCTCTAGATTACTTATAATACAATGTAAATGCTCCTTAAATAGTTATTATACTGTTATATTTTTGTATTGTTTTCATTGTTGTATTGCTTTTTTTTTTTTTTTGAGGAGTCTTGCTCTGTTGCCCAGGCTGGAGTGCAGTGGCACAATCTCGGCTCACTGCAAGCTCCGCTTCTCGGGTTCCCGCCATTCTCCTGCCTCAGCCTCCTGAGTAGCTGGGACTACAGGCGCCGCCACCACCACGCCCGGCTAATTTTTTGCATTTTTAGTAGAGATGGGGGTTTCACCATGTTAGCCAGGATGACCTTGATCTCCTGACCTTGTGATCTGCCCGCCTCGGCCTCCCAAAGTGCTGGGATTACAGGCGTGAGCCACCGCGCCCAGCCTGCTGTATTGCTATTTTTATTGGGATTTTAAAAAGTATTTTTGACCAGTTGTTGGCTGGGTCCTCAGATGTGGAGTCCAGCGACACAGAGGGCTGAGGGTATAGAACACGTTCCCTCTGAGATCACAGATGAGACATTCTTGCTATCGCCACTTGCATTTCACACCAGACTGAATGTTCTATGCAGTGCAAGTCCTAGCCAGGCAAGAGAAAGGAAATAATAGACCAAAGGATTGCGAAGAAAGAAAGGTGAGCCTCATTTTTGATAGATGTGATTGTGTACCTTTGATTGGGAGGGTATATCTGAGAGGCTTGGGATATGCTGGTGTTGGTGAAATATAATTAAAAACAAAATATCCTCCAAACCCAGAGATCTTCTCTACCCAGGTAGAAGAGAAAGAAAATAGTTTTATTAGCCTGTAAGCATTAAACCAGAACGTGATATGCGAAGAGAGTGCAAAGACAGAAAAAAAAAATCACCCTTTATATAGTCAAGCAGATACAACTTATTACACACCTGCTCTCAAGATACACAACAGCCAGTTCTCAAGTAAGAGGACTTGATAACGCTATTTGCTGTACATGGTTCACCCTAAATTCACTTGGTTATTGGGATAGCCATCTGTGTTCATTGGCTTAATCTAACGGAAAAATAAACTTCTTTTTTATTTTTATTTTTTTTGAGACAGAGTCTCACTCTTTCACCAGGCTGGAGTGCAGGGGCGCGATCTTGGCTCACTGCAAGCTCCGCCTCCCAGGTTCACACCATTCTCCTGCCTCAGCCTCCCGAGTAGCTGGGACTACAGGCGCCCGCCACCACACCCGGCTAATTTTTTTTGTATTTTTAGTAGAGATGGGGTTTCATCATGTTAGCCAAGATGGTCTCGATCTCCTGGCCTTGTGATCTGCCTGCGTTGGCCTCCCAAAGTGCTGGGATTACAGGCATAAGCCACTGCGCCCAGCTAAACTTCTAAAATATCACAGGAGGTCGATTTGCTACTTGGAGTGAGGTGCCCACCAAAGTTAGGCTCCATCCCCTCCCAACAAGAAGCTGGGGAGAACTGGGTGCTATCTTCCTCGATGTTTACATTTCCAAGGGATGGTTTCCAGGTCCTTAAAAACACCTTCCTGGGTCATAATGCCGGCCGCAGGCTTCCTTAGCTTTGAAAAAGATTAGCATAAATGTTGAAGAGAGAGAGACTTGCGATGGCAAAAAGTTTTCTAAAGTAAATGCTCTAAGCAAAGGGGACAAGGAGGAATCGCTTCCTGAATTTTCAACAGGAAGAATTAATTTTTTTCTTTCGATTTGTATTTGCCTGTACACTGGTAATTATTTTTTGATTGGAAACCTGTTTAGACAGACAGGTTTACCCGTAAAAAAAAAAAAAAAAAAAAAAAAAAAAAAAACTGAGATTTTCTGAATGTAATATTTTTAAAATAAAAATACAAAGGAAAAATGTTACACAGGCGAAAGAAACACTCGTGCACCACATGAGGTTTGAAGTAAGAAAGCGACACGGTCAGATCTGGTGCTAGAAAGATCCTGCGGGCACTCCTGTGGGAGATGGATGAGAAAGAGAAAGGGTGGCATCGGGGGCAGAGGCAGCCATCAAGAGCAGGGCCTGAAGCCTGGGGACGGGGGAGAGGTGGTGGTTTTGTCACTGGAAAGGGGTCCCGATCAAGACCCCCAGAGAGGGTTTTCGAACCTCGTGCAAGGAAGAATTTGAGGCAAGTCCATAAAGGGAGAGCAAGTTTATTAAGAAAGTAAAGGACTAAAAGAACGGCTACTGCATAGGCAGAGCAGCAGCAAGGGCTGCTGGACCGAGGCTACTTACAGTTATTTCCTGATTATATGATAAACAAAGGGTGGATTATTTATGAGTTTTCCAGGGAAGGAGTGGAGACCTCCTGGAGCTGAGGGTGCTTCCCTTTTTTAGGCCATGTAGGGGAACTTCCTGATGTTGCCATGACATTTGTAAACCGTCACGGTGCTGGTAGACACGTCTCTTAGCCTGCTAATGCGTTATAATTAGTATATAATGAGCAGTGAGGACCCCCAGAGGTCACTTTAATCGCCATCTTGGTTTCGGTGGGTTTTGGCAGCTGCTTTACCGCAACCTGTTTTTATCAGCAGGGTCTTTGTGACCTGTATCTTGTGCCAACCTCCTATTGTCATCCTGTGACCGAGAATGCCTTAAACTCCTGGGAATGCAGCCCAGTAGGGCTCAGCCTCATTTTACCCAGCCCCTATTCAAGATGGAGTCACTGTGGTTCAAACCCCTGACAGTTGGGTGAGAAATCTGGGCAAGACAGGGTCAGATTTGGTGACGTCTTGGATGTGAGGTGCGAGAGCCAAAAGGCATTCCTGACTGCCTGGGATATGGTGGTAACGAAGAAGCGGGAAGCCGGCAGTGACGGTGGGTGTGGACCAAAATGTCAATTCAGGAGGCAGGCAGAGATGTGAGTTTGGAAATCAGAATGGAGAGACAGCAGTGGCAGGAAGCTCTAGGGCAGGAAGGGAAGGCCATCAGCATCAATCATCTCCATGGTTCTCTCTAGTTAAACCCTTCTCAGGCACCACACCATCCAGGAAACCACTGCCCAAGAGGAAGAACACGTGGAACTTCCTGAAATGCGCCTACATGGTGATAACCTACCTCTTCGTATCCTACAACAAAGGGGACTGGGTAAGAAGGAGGCAGCACAGAGGGGAGGAGGGTGAGGAGAGGAAGCAAAGAGGAGGGAAGTAGGGGCACAGAGGAAGCGAAGGAGGCAGCCTCAGAGGTGCCAAGCAGGAAGTGGTGGGAGAGCCCTTCTGTAAAACTCTCTCCTTCCCGCTCTTCCTCCCTCCCTCCCTCACTTCATTATTCCTTACTCTCTCCTTCTTCCCTCTTCTTTCTTCCTCCCTCCCTCCCCTTCCTTCCTCCTTTCTTCTCTTCCTTTTTTCTTCCCTCCCTTAATTCCTCCTTCTCTCTCCTCCCTCCCTATTCTTTCCTCTTTCTCCCTTCATCCCTCCCTTTCTCACTTCCTTTCTTTCTTCCTCCATCTGCTTCCTCCCTTCCTTCTTCCTTCCCATCCTTCTTCCTTCTCTGCCCTTTCCTTCCTTCCTCCCTCCCTTTTGTTCCTCCCCCTTTCCTCCCTCCTTCCCCCTCCCATCCTTTTCTTCTTCCCTCTCTTTGCTCTCTCCTTCCCCCTCCTATCCTTTTCTTCCTCCCCCTTCCTTCCTCCTTCCCCCTCTCTTCCTTTTCTTCCTCCCCCCTTCCATTTCTTCCTCCCCCTCTTCCTTTTCTTCCTCCCCCTCTTCCTTTTCTTCCTCTCCCCCTTCCTTTTCTTCCTCCCCCTCTTCCTTTTCTTCCTCTCCCCCTTCCTTTCCTTCCTCCTCCTCCTCCCTCCCTCCCTCCCCCCTTCCCTTTCTTTCACCCCTTCTTTCCTTCCTCCCTCCCTCATTCTCTCTCCCTCCTTCTCTTTCCTTCTTCCCTCCCTCCCACCTCTAGACTGGGATAAATGCTACTCCCTTCTGTACTAACAGTCCCAGGGGCTCCTCTGAAATACTGTCACTCATTCTGCCTCTCTCTCCGTTGCTGTCTCTTGCTTTTTCTAAGGGACATTCATAAGGACCAAGCTTGTTGCTGGTTGCTGGGGACTTTGATGGTTGAGCTACCTTCAAGAAGGTCCTAAGTTTGTAAAGGAGGCAGGCACCCACAGAGAGAACCAGATCACCGAGTGGTAGCACTTCACGAGCAGGTGCTAGTGCGGGAGGCAGTGGTGCTTACCTCAGCCTAGGGGAAGCGTGGGCTCATGGAAGGCTTTCTGCAGGAGGTGACACCTCCACTGTGGGTTAAGGACAGGATGGAATTAGCCAATTGAGGAGGGGAAGCAGGGGAAGCATTCCAGAGGGAACACCATGTGCCAGACTCAGAGAGGTGAACATAAGGCAGAGTGCAAGAAACTACAGGCCAGGCCGGGCGTGGTAGCTCACGCCTATAATCGCAGCACGTTGGGAGGCCGAGGCAGCTGGATCACTTGAGGCCAGGAGTTCAAGACCAGCCTGGTCAACATGGTGAAACCCCATCTCTACTAAAAATACAAAAAGTAGCCGGGCGTGGTGGTGCGTGCCTATAGTCCCAGCTACTCGGGAGGCTGAGGCAAGGGAATCACTTGAACCCAGGAGGCCGAGATCGCACCAGCCTGGGTGACAGAGTGAGACTCTGACTCAAGAAATTAAATAGGAAAAAAAAAGAAGGACAAGTCATCCTTCATTCATTGATTCAGTCAGTCTTCAAATATTCACGTGTGTAGAAGACCCATCCTAGATGCTGGGGACTCAGAGAACAGAACCCATAACGTCCTTGAGTCCCTGAGGCTCCCATGATTGGGACGGCAGGAGGACTGCAGAGAAACAAGCAACCAGCTCCAAAAAACATAAACTAAATCAGGGTGATATCACAGAGCGAGCAGGGCCACGGGCAGCCTTCCCCAGGCAGGTGATGTCTGGACAGAGAGATGAGACAGTGGAAGGATCTCGCCTTCAGAGCAGCTTGGGGGTAACCACTGTAAGCAAAGCAGGCCCAGCAGACCCCCAGGCAGGGACACGCTGAGTGCCTTCAAGGAACCAAAGGAACATCTATGTGACCTGAGAGGAGCAGGGGGGTCCAGGTCATGTAAGGTTCTCATAGACCAGACGAGAAGGAAGCTTGTGTTCTAATCTGGTGGACAGCCATCAGCGAGATCCCTTCTGAGTTACGAAAGGATCCTTCTCGGTGCTGCCTGTGGAGAGTGGATCGGAAACAGGGCGAGAGTGGGAGCAGACAGACGGAGAGGAGGCCCTGGACCAGCCGGGGCAGGAGACGTGGCGGTGCTGGTGGAGACGAGAACCGTGCCGCAGTTCTACAGGAACTGCTTATGCGCTGGGTGTGAGGAATAAGGGAAATGGAGAGAACAGGGAGATGAGCCTGAGACAGAGACTTGAATTATGCTAGTGGTTCTGAAACGGGGGTGACGTTGCCACCCAGGGGACACTCAACAGTGTCTGGACCACAGGATTGGTTGTGACAGCTGGAGGAGGGCGCTCGACTGGCATCTAGTGGGCAGAGGCCAGGATGGCCACTCAACATGCCACACGGCCCAGGACAGTGCACCACGACAGAAATAACCCGGGTCAAAACATCAGGAACCTGAGAGTGAGAAACCCCAGCTTAGGGGATTGTGCTGCTTATGGGGATGAGGAGGACTGGCTGGAAGATGGGGAAGAAGGTGGGAGTGGTGAGAGGCGGGCTGAATAGTGAAGCAAGACCACAGGATGTCACAACCAGAGGGAAAGAGCAGACGGGGAGGACAGGAAAGAAGGGAGAGGGGGATGGGGAGAAAGGGAGGGAAGGAAGGAATACACTCGCCTCACCCCAGCTGTTTCTTTTTCTGTTCCCGGTTCACTTGTTCCTCCCAAGTGTTACTGCCACTACTGTAACTCGGAACTGGACATCAGGTAGGCTACAGTCAGGAATGGGCTTTTCGCACCGCTGGGGTGGGGCTGGGGGCGGTTCATCCCAGCTGCCTGGCGTGTGAGGTAAGGAACACAGGTGGATTTGGAAGCTGCAATCATAGACACCCAGAATTGCATGAGAAGTCCCAAGTTCATCACCCTTAATTGCAAGCCACTGCCTGACACGGGCAAGGAAACACATTGTAAATGACAGGGACATGCCCGGCAGGAGGAACTCCCTTTATACATTCACTTGATCATTTTTTTTCACAGGTCTTAGGACTTGTGGCCCAACACACACAACATACAATTAACCGTTAGTGACTTCCAGTGCACTCACAATACTGTGTGGCCATCACCACTAATCTGTTTCCAGAATCTTCTCATCATCCTCAAAGGGAACTCTGTACCAATGACACCATCTCTTCCCCCAGCTCCTGGCAACCACTAGTCTACTCTGTCTCTGAGAACTCCCCTATTCTGGTCATTTCATACCCATGGAGTCATACACTACGTAGCCCTTTGCATCCGGCTTTATTCATTTGGCGTAGTATTTCCAAGGTTCATCATGGTACACCTTGTATCAGGACTGTATTCGTTTCTGCTGGGTGATACTCTACTGCATGGATATAGCACGCTCTGTTTATCCATCATCAGGTAAAGTGCACTGGGTTGCTCCCACCTTTTGACTGTTGTGAGTCGCGGTGCTATGAATTTTTATAAACAAGTTTTGTTAGAATATCTGTTTTAAAATCTTTCGGGGTACATGCCTAGGAGTGGAATTGCTGGGTCATATGATAATTCTGTGTTTACAACGACTCACTGATGCATCCTGGATGCAGTGGTGAACAGGGCAGACAAGATTCCTGTGCTCACAAGAAAACAATTAGATGATTACAGGTGATACTTAGAGCTACGGAGGAAGACCTCAGGATATGATGAAAAAGAGAACTAAAGAAGCTTGCCCTGGATAGTTGGGTGACGAAGGAAAGCCTCTTTGGGAAAGTGACATTGAATCAAAGGCCTGTAGAACCAGGGTTGTCAGATACACAGAGAACTCGTGAAAGAAGGAACTGGCTTGTACAAAGGCCCTGGGGTGGAAAGTGGCCTAGATGTGCCTGGAGTCAGAAAGAATAACGGGGGCAGGAGAAGGGGGAGGGAGTGGGAAGGCACTGTGGGAGGCGTGTGGGTGACGTGCTGAGCAGGCCACCTCAAACCTGGAAGATTAGAGCAAGCACTTTGGACCCCATGGAAAGGCTGTCAGTGGGAAAGAGACACGTCCCAGTGACATCAAGTGCGGAGGCCAGTTAAGAGGCTACTCAGTTTCCATGAGATGACGGTAGCCTGGTCAAGGCTAGGGTCTAGGGTAGAGAGAGAAAGTACTAAAGACAGATGGGAGATTTCTCTTCCCTCGATAGCTACAAAGAGGCTCCTCCCTAGCCTCTCCCACATCCCCTGCCTTTCATCCTCTCCCTGGCATCCCCAGCGCCCTTTTCACATTAAAAAACGTCAACTCGGGCCGGGCGTGGCGGCTCAAGCCTGTAATCCCAGCACTTTGGGAGGCCGAGACGGGCGGATCACGAGGTCAGGAGATCGAGACCATCCTGGCTAACCCGGTGAAACCCCGTCTCTACTAAAAAAAAATACAAAAAACTAGCCGGGCGAGGTGGCGGGCGCCTGGAGTCCCAGCTACTCGGGAGGCTGAGGCAGGAGAATGGCGTGAACCCGGGAGGCGGAGCTTGCAGTGAGCTGAGATCCGGCCACTGCACTCCAGCCTGGGCGACAGAGCGAGACTCCGTCTCAAAAAAAAAAAAAAGTCAACTCAATCGTGATAAACCCGCAACCCCGCTGCACTCCTGCTTAAATCCACCAGTGGAAACTCATCAACTATGACGAGTGTCTTTCAAACTTAAAACGAAAGAAAACCCAAAACACTTTCCTACTGAAATCTTACATGGAATCCCAATATATAAAAAATTCTAAGTTGCTTTTCATTACCAGAAGTACTTTTCCTAAGGTTAACTGTGTGACATTTACTTACTATGAAGTGAGGCGATGAGATTTGCAAGCACAGGGTACAGAAGGCCTTTGCTGTCTTACATTACTCTCTGTTACCCCGTATCTTGCAGTGTTTCCTTTTAATTGTTCATATGGAGAAAAATCTGAACGCACAGAGATAAGTCACTGCAAAAAGTAACAGTTGTCTAACAGTTGGCCTTGTGAACTCTACATGCCCTTCAGGTAATAAAAAAATCTTTCCAAGATGTAAAACATGCAGCAGGTTGGTGTGGCTCTCCAGTGAATAAAAACTTCAGTCCATGTGCTCTATTTTGGGTATACACCCATTTTAAAAAATAGTTTCATTTTTGAAATGAAAAAGCAAACCTTTGTAGAGTTCCTAAAAGATCCCAAGTTTTCAGAGAACCTGGCAGGAAGCCTCTGCCCCATTGATCAAGTTCAGCTCCCTGGCATGGTACCCGAGGGTTCTCAGGCTCCAAGCTTCTCCTGCTTCTCTAAACTTTTCTCCACTTCTCTTTATCCCCCCCACCCACAATCCATCCCTTGTCCGTATTAAACCATGTCTTTTTTGTTGTTGTTGTTGTTAGAGGCTCACTCTGTCACCCAGGCTGGAGCACAGTGGCCCAGTCTCAGCTCACTGCAGCCTCTGCCTCCCAGGTTCAAACGATTCTCCTGCCTCAGCCTCCCTAGTAGCTGGGATTACAGGCATGCACCACCACGCCTGGCTAATTTTTGTATTTTTAGTACAGATAGGGTTTCACCATGTTGGCCAGGCTGGTCTCGAACTCCTGACCTCAGGTGATCCGCCCACCTTGGCCTCCCAAAGTGCTGGGATTACAGGCGTGAGCCGCCACACCCACCCCATATTAAACCATTTCTGATTCCCCCGAAAACATCACTTTTTTTTCCTGCTCCATTATGCCATTACACACATTGATTCCTTGATCTTTGTCGACCTAGAAAAGTCCTCCTCAGTCCTCAAGATTCACCTAAGCAATGCTTTGGTTCAGGAACCAAGAGCAATCCTTCAGATTCCACTGGGGAGGCTGCTGAAGGAAAAGAATGGTGTTGAATGGTTTCTCAGGCTCTCCTCAACCACACATTAAAGCACTGGTCAAACCACATAGTTACTTTCATATAAATGTGTGCTTTCAACCCATTAGGCAAGAGGTTGGCAAACTTTCTCTGGGAAGGGCAAAACAGTTAAGTGTTGGCTTTTCAGGCCAGATGATCTGTTGCAACTACTCTGCTCTGCTGTTGGAGCTCAAAGCAATCATAGAGAATACACCGATGGCTGTGACTGTGCCCAACGACCGATGAATGGATAAACAAAACACGGTGCATTCATACAATGGATTATTATTCAGCCCTAAAAAAGGAGTGAGGTCCTGGCACATGCAACATGGCTGAACCTTGAAAACACGGTGCTGAGTGAAAGAAGCAGACGCACTAGACTACACAGTAGATGATGCCATGTATATGAAACGGACAGATTTGGCAAATTCAAAGAGACAGAAGGCCAATTACTAGTTGCCAGAGGCTGAGGAGAAAAAGGAATAAGGGGAGTGGCTGCTTAATGCATTTCTTTTTTGGGTTGATGAAAATATTCCACTCTTAGAAGTGACAATTGCACAATATTGTGAACGTACCGAAAGTCCCTAAATTGTGCACTTTCAAAATGGTTAAAATGGTGAATTTTATGTTATGCATTATGGTTACATGTTACCTCAATTACAGAAAGAAACTTGATGAAAAGGGATGCAGGCTGCAGTTGGCCCTGCCGAACACAGTTTGAGGGCTCCTGCTCACATAGACTGTGAGCCCCTCTGGGAGTAAGAAGTACCCCTGATCCATCCCTGGAACTCCAGTGCCCAGAAGCAAACCTTAAGGTTCTCTTCCTGCAACCTTGCCTGACTCCAGTGCGCCAGGCTGGGGGTGCAGGGCAGCCAGGCCTGGGCAGCCCCCGCTCCTGTGGGGTGCGCCCTCTAGTGGCGAGGTAGGGGTGCGACACAAGCTCAGGCCTGGCATTGGGGGACAGTGAGGAACTGGAGGGGGGCGCTGCTTCCCGCTGGCTGGTTTCTAGAAGAGCCCTGCTCTGAGGAGGAGACACTTGCCCTGGTGACAGGGCCGAGCTAGGGTCCATGAGATCTGAGGGAGGCGTGTTCCAGCTGCTGGAACAGCCTGGTGGGCATAGGGACAAAGTTAGTGGAACCTAGTGAGTGCAGAGAATGGGCTAGGCTGGAGGGAGGAGGTGGGCTTGAGGCAGGTCACCAAGAGCCCTGTGGGGTAGAGGGACAGGGCACCAGGCAAGGAGTATGAGAATGTGTGAGGACGAAAATCAATGCACAAATACATTTCTCTCTCCTTTCTTAGGGATGATCCCTGCTGTTCTTTCTAGTGAGCCTGCTCCATCTCAGCTCAGCCTTCACAAGGCCTCCATCTCCCAGGCATTCTCACCTCTGAAGAAAGCTCTCTGTCCCCTGGACTGCCTGTGTGGAGGGTAATGAACTGGGTCCTTTAAGGAATGGCACCTGGGTGCCCAGACGCATGGCCAGAAGGGGTCTGTGGGGGCCATGCCTTGGAAGGATGCACCCAGAGCGGCTGAGAGGGCAACTGCAGGGGTTTCCCCTAAAATCTCTCCTCCAGACCATTCTCGGACTGTCTCCACTACTTCCATAATAAAATGTATA
The DNA here is from genome assembly GCF_049350105.2 of Macaca mulatta. Taxonomy (NCBI): domain Eukaryota; kingdom Metazoa; phylum Chordata; class Mammalia; order Primates; family Cercopithecidae; genus Macaca; species Macaca mulatta. The sequence goes on from NC_133424.1 coordinate 68,665,864, forward strand.
CTTGTTGAAATGGCTGAAAAGTTTGGGTTATTCCATTCCCCCACACTGAGAACTAACAGGTATGCTGGTGGTTTACCAAGAGTCATAAACCCTATCAGTTAACTGTGCACTTTACAGGTGAAGAAACTACAGCTCAGCGGGACTGATGGCTCTCCCAACATCACACTAAGCTACAGAGCTGAGAGTTGACCCAGTTTGACTCATTCCAAAGTCCGTATTCTTTTATGTAAAGATTTGGGGCTCCCCGCTCCGTCCCGAGGAAATACAGGTGTGAGATGTGGCTGTTCCAGGAGGAAGCCGTGTCCAGCTCTCCAGCCTGCATGTTTCCTGCCTACTCTGGAGGTGGTTCCATGTCCTGGTTGAGAGCTTGGGCTCTGGAGAAAGGTTTCTTGGGTTCGAATCCCAGCTCCACCCTTAATGAATATGCAACCTTGGGGAGGGTATCGTCTCTTAATGCCTTATTTTATCGTCAAATGGGGATAGTAACAGTAGGGTAGAAGTTTTCTTACCATCATGATCAGAACCATCATTGCTTAGTTCATCAAATAAGTTGGTTCCAATAGGAAATTAAAAATACTTTTACCATTTTGTTTTAAAATGTAAAATTGTACACTCATTTGCCAATCTTTGGATATAAGACCAGGGGTTAGTGTTGTTGTTCTATAGGTCTATGGACTACAATTTCCACTTTGTACCTTAGAAGGGCAGTGGAGACATAGGCATGCTTGCAAAGCTATTTAAGCAAAATCCTCGCTGCATTAAAAAAAAAGAAAAAATCATCCCTATAGCCATCTTGCCCATTCCAACTTGACGTATTTTTTGTTGTTGCTCTTACTAACAATCGGCCTTTATCGCATCTTTCCCACTGAATTATTCTTTTGGTGGAAACAATTCTTTGCCGACGCACTCATATTTTCCTCATTTATGTTAAATGTGATTGCATTACATCATTGAAATAAAACCCATTAGAATGAAAAGGTTTCGAATAAATGCAACTCAACTAGCTCTTGGTAGTCACATAACTGAACCGATAGAGAAGAGCGAAGGCATATTAGAAAGCACTGCACTAGCCAGGGGCATTCAGTGAGCCTGAAGCATCAGTTGGTATATTTCATAGACGGATGGAAACTTCTTTTACCCCAGGGATCATTTTAAAGTGTAGTTTAAGGAACAGTCTACTGAGCTTGCCTCATAGAGGTAAACTTTAAATGAGATAATACATATTTTTTAAATTTTTAAGTTCCAGGGTACATGTGCAGGCTGTGCCGCTTTGTTACACAGGTAAACGTGTGCCATGGTGGTTTGCTGCCCCTATCAGTCCATCACCTAGGTATTCAGCCCAGCAGGCCTTAGCTATTTTTCCCAGTGCTCTCCCTCCCCGCAACCCCATACCCCAACAGGCCCCAGTGCGTGTTGTTCCCCTCTCTGTGTTCACGTGTTCTAAATAAGACAATATTTCTAAAACACACTGCCTGGCACATAGTTCTCAATTAATGTATTGTTATTATCTAGGGCGGTGTTAGCCAATAAAAATCCGTGAGCCACACTTATTTCACACTTCCTATTAGCCCAGAACCCGGTAAAATCAATTTGAATAATATGTACGATTTAATTCAATATATCCAAGATACATTTCAACATTTAATCAACACAAACAATTATTAATGAGATCAGTTATATCCTTCATTTTGTATGAAGTCTTTGAAATCCATTGTGTATTTTTCACGTATGGTGCATCTCAATTTGAATGCTAAAATTGATCCGCAATTATATTTTCTAACATTTATAGTTAAAAAGTAGATCCACATATCCAAGTTGTTCCAAACAGGGTTAAAGGTTGTCTGATAACTGAACCAAGTATCAATGTAAAATTTTTCATTAAAATTTTTTAAAAAATTTAAAAGTCAGTTCCTGCCCATAATCCAAGTCTAATCATAAGCAAGCATCAGACAATTCCAAATGGAGGGACATTGTACAGAACACCCGGTCCATACACCTCACAACTGTCAAGGTCATCAAAAACAAGGAGAGTCAGAGACACCACTGCAGATCAGAGGAGGGCAGGAAGACCTGGCAACTAAATGTCATGTGGTGTCCCACATGTGACCCCAGAACAGGAAAAGGACGTTAGAGAAAAAACTGGGGAAATGTGAATAAAGTCTGGCGTTAAGAGTACTGTAGCAATGTTACGGTTCTGACACATCTACTAGGCTTATGTAAGATGTCAACAGCAGGGGAAGTGTGGAAGGGGTACGTGAGAAAGCTCTGGATTATATCATTGTAACTTTTCTGTAAATATAAAATTATCCCAGAATTAAAAATGTAAAACAAAAAATACTCCACTATTCAGCTGCACTTATCTTACGTGTTTGTGTCCCCATGTCCTCCTCTGTTAAATGGGGATGTAGACTGTATCTATTTCATACAGTCATCGTGAGAATTAAAGATGGTGTTTCCACAGAAATCCTGCAACCATAGTTCAGGCATTGTCAGCACACCATGCTTGTTAGTGCCAGGTACTGTTACCGCTGCTGCTGTGATTATGATTGTTTATTTGTAAGTGCAGAGGTCTGGGCTCCCATCTCCAGACATTCTGACTAAGTTGATATGGCTGTGTTTGCATAACAGCTCCTAGGAAGCTCTCGTCTTTTCTTACAGCAATTCATGTGCAAACAGGGCTGATCCTTTAAAATGTAATAAAGAAACTGCTAAAAGCCACGGAAACCACCCAGTAAGTTGATGACAGACAGATGGAAGATGCATTAGTCTGTTTTCACGCTGCTGATAAAGACATATCCAAGACTGGGCAATTTACAAAAGAAAGGTTTAATGGACTTACAGTTTCACGTGGCTGGGGAGGCCTCACAATCATGGCAGAAGGTCAAAGGCACGTCTCACATGGCGGCAGACAAGAGAAGAGAGCTTGAGCAGGGAACCTCCCCTTTATAAAAAACCATCAGATCTCGTGAGACTTATTCACTATCACAAGAACAGCATGGGAAAGACCTGCCCCCATGATTCAATTACCTCCCACGGGGTCCCTCCCACACGTGGGAACTCAAGATGAGATTTGGGTGGGGACACAGGCAAACCACATCAGAAGAGGATGCCAATCCCTCCATAGACAACTTACGCAAAAATGATATATTTTATTTTGGGGGAACCCAGTAGTAACTAATTTTTAAACTAGCTTTATAAACCCATTTATCATTAGAAGGTTTCATATGCTAACCAGATGATTATATGCCCAGGTGCTTGATGTTAGTTTTTTGTAACTTCTCCTGGATACCATTAATGGCCTTTGTACATTTAATCATCCCTTCCCTTTGATGAGGGGAGTGCTCTTAAATTTTATGTAAAATGAAGTTAATGTGTCAGATCATGTCCATTCATATCAGAGTTCAATCACCTGGTGAGAGTTTCCTGGGTGACCAAGTTATGGGAAGGTATAGAAGAGTGTTGGAAAACTTCTAGGGCGGCAGTTCTCAGTAGGCTGACTTCAGCCCCCAGGGGACATTTGGCAATGTCTGGAGACATTTTTGGTTGTCACAACCAGGAGTTGGGGGCCGGAGAGGATTTTTCCTGGCATCCCGTGGGTGAGGTGAGGGAAGATCCTCAACATCCTACAACGCACAGGGCAGCCCCGAGAACAAAGCAATGTCTGCCCCCAATGTCAATAACCCTGGTATTGAGAAACTCGGTAAGGTCTGAGGCCATTCAACTGTTGAGCTCACTGCTGTCTCCTTGGCCACTAGTACTTATTCGGCTCTCACTGAATGAATGAATGCACAGCACGAACCTGTAATCAAGGACCAAGCGAACTGCGGGAGGCAGGGTTGCTACTGAGAGCAAACAGTGACCTAGTTAACCTGGCGACAGGCGTGAAAGGAAGTCTGGGTTTCCAATCAAAAATCGGGAGGGAAGGAAAAAAAGAGTGAATCAATTCTTGCGAAAAGTCTCTGCGCACTTACTAGAAAGCACGCGGCCAGGAATCATGCAGGGCGCCTGCACGCATATTATTATTTAAATAAAGCTGCCCCTCAGCACAAACAGCCCGCAAGGTCACGGAAACTCCTCCAGTCCCATCCCCGGGTTCCGTCCTCCCACGAATCTCTCCCTCCTCCCTCAGCCTCGCCCCACGCGCATGCGCACTCGCGCTCCCCAACCCACCCCAGTCCGGCCTCCGCCAGTGACGTCACCGCAAGGGCGGAAGGGAAGCTAAAGTCGTTACCATGGTGACCGCGACACAATCAGAAACGTCTACTAGTGACGGTCAAGCCCCCTACAACCGGTCTCAAAGCCGCAAACGAGTCAGGCATCGTGGTAGGACCTGGCGAGCTGGGCCGGGGAGAGCGGGGCGCCTGGACCGGGGACTTGTCGCATTCACATTGGCTGCTAGGAGGCCTCGGCGACCACTTCCGGATCCGGGGCGAAGGTCGCAGCTCCCAGCCCTTGCTCAGTGCGCTGAACTAGAATTCCCAGAAGCCTCTGCGGCCGCCTTCCTTCTCCTTACCTCCTGCTTCCCCCACAAATAACAGTGGGTGAAATCATCTAAAAAGCGTTTCCAACCCGCCGAATCATCACTGGTATAGACATTTTTATTCTAAGCTGCTTTTTACTAAAACGTGCTCCTCCTGTCCCTCTGCATCTTTGGGACTACAATACCCAGAAGTCTCTAGGAGTTGCCGAGCCCTCTAGTTTAGGGTTGTTTTGCAGCCGGCGAGACGCCGGAAGTCTGGGAATAAGGCGGGACCAGGGAAAAAGCAGGATTCCGATTGGTGGAGAGGCCACACGGCCTTCTTTAAAGGACGGGGTAGAGTTGCGCACGCGCATTGAGGCATCTCTGTCCTCGTTCTGCGTGCGTGAAGTGTGGGGATTCCCGAGCCTCGGTCACCCGGTCGGTGTCGCATGTCGCCTGCGGGGAGGTTGGGGCTGCTCGCGCGAGGCGCTCTGGGCCTCACTTCCGAGGCCGAAAATGCTGGCTCCAAAGTGGTGCCCTGGGAGATGAGGGCGACTCCCAGTTTCCACCATGTTTCTGAATGGGCTTCCAGTCTCCATGGTAACGGCCCCTCCCAGTTCCCCTGTGACTTCATAGCTGCCCACGGGAGGGGAGAAAGCTGATTTGAAGGGGCCGTGGGTTCTGAGCCAACCTCTCTGTCTTTGAGGCCACCTACCCTATACCACTCGTCCTTGAGAGGGTGAGCCGGTGACCTTTCACCCTCTCTGGGCCTCGGTTTCCCTTTTTGTGAAATAATGTCTGGTGCCCCTGCTGTGCTCTCTTACTATTTCAGGGCCTCAGGCAAGAGACACCCTCTGTGTCTCAGTTTCCCCGTAGGTGAAGTGAGGATGGTGCCCTCTGTCTCAGTTTTTCCATAGGTGAAGTGAGGATGATGCCCTGTGTCTCAGTTTCCCCATAGGTGAAGTGAGGATGATGTTAGAATTTGATGTTAAAATGTACGGAGTTGTGAGAATTAAGGGAACCTCAGAGCAATGGCCGGCACACAATGACCCTTCAAGTGCCAGCGGCTTTGATGATCACCATTCTTGCCTTTTCTTTGGAGACCAGGAGAAATTACCGCCCCACCTTCCTCCAGGGTCTTTGTGTGTTGATCTGCAAGTTGGATGTATTGGATTTTATGACCACTAAACTGTCTTCTGAGCACACAAGAGCAGTGGTTTTGATCTCTGAGAAGTACTACAGGGCTTGGTGTTAAGACACTGGAATTCCGGAAACCCGTCCCTGTCATACCAGTTGCTGTGTGACCTCCGTCAATCGTGGTTCTTTACCGAGCCCTGAGATTCCGCAAGTGAAAATGGATGGGGATGAACTTCCCGTCCAGGCACTGCCACTGACTTCGCTTGGGGACCTGGGGTAAGCTCTGTGACCCAGCATTGCACCATCTGTAACATAACCAAAGGGTGAGCAATTGAACTTTGAGGTTGATTTCGGTGCTAAAATCCCACTCAGTAGTTCTAGCGTCTTCACAGACCTCACCCTTCCCAATGCCCTCACTTTGTGCTCCATATCCCAATCAACACTTAGTGATTCCAGATTTGTAATTTTTGCCATTGTGCTGAGAAGTAATTAACTATTTTATGTTTTTTTAAATTTGAATTTTTGACTATCAGGCTTAGCATCTTTTTTTTTTTCTTCGTTAAAGACTAGTCAAGTGCATTAGGAGGGGGGAAAGAGTAGAACAAGGAATTTGGTCTGTAATGACTGTGGACAATAAACTGGTAGAAGTCACTACCTTTTAGCCAGCCAGAATCTTTTTATTATTCACTGGATATTCAGATTTTGCCTCTGTAAATTTCCTATCTTTCATTGCTATTTTTTTCAAATAGTTCATTCAATCTTTGTTAATTTTCAGGTGTGCTTTCCACAATTAGGTTACAAATTCTCTGCCACTAATGATCATTACAGTTCCTTTTCTCGGCCTGTTTATTGTTTCGTCTGTTTATGGTTTCTCAGGCTTTTTGTTTATTTATTTAGACAGAGTCATGCTCTGTTTCCCAGGCTAGAGTGCAGTGGTGTGATCTTAGCTCACTGTAGCCTTGACCTCTGAGGCTTAAGCAATCCTACCACCTCCGGTCTACTGAGTAGCTGGGACTACAGATGCATACTACCACCCACAGCTAGTTTCTGTATATTTTGTAGAGATAGGGTTTCACCACATTGCCCAGGCTGGTCTCAAACTCCTGAGCTCAAGCGATCCAGCTGCCTTGGCCTTCAAAGTGTGGGATCACAGGCGTAAGCCACCATGCCTGGACTAGGCTTCTTCTTTAAACATTGAAGAATGTTCCTTTCTAGATGAAGGAGGATCACATAGCACTTGGGAGCAAAGATGCAGCCAAGTAACCTAGCGCTGGAGCCCACGATGGAGAAGATCTCACGGCCGCTCTGGCCTTGCCCTGGGTGCTGTAGTAACTTGGGAGGAAGGCCACCCAGACACCACAGGACACCAGCATGCTGAAGGTGAGGAGCTTGGCTTCGTTGAAGGCATCAGGCAGGTTCCTTCCCAGAAAGACTACAGCAAGGGTCCCCAAAACCAAGAAGCCCAAATAGCCCAAGACAGAGTGGAAGGCAGTGACAGAGCCCTCATTACACTGGATAATGATGTAGCCAGGCACGGACTGAGGGTCGTTGTCTACGAAGGGAGGCTCTGTCCCCAGCCAGATTCCACAGAGGGTCCCTTGGATACAGGAGCAAAGGAAGACAACAGAATGTGTTTTTTGGGGACCCATCCACTTTTGGATCCTGCTTGCTGGCCTTGTAGCCTGGAAGGCCCTGCAGAAGACACAGCCACTGTGAACATAGCTGCAAAGGTGGTTCGTCAGAGGAGGCAGGTGGCAGGGCTGGGGCGGCTGATGAAGAGCAAGGAAGAGAGAAAGCAGAGCGTGAGGGAGACAACGCGGGGGTAGCTCAGAGTCAGGTTGCTGGTCCTGACCATGGGAGTGTTTCGGTGCCACACAAGCTCCACAAGGATCAGAACAGAGAGGGCAGAGTAGAACAAGGCTGTGCATCCCAGAGCCAGGCCCAAAGTTTCATCATAGGCCAGGAAGGCCTCCTATTTTGGAATGCATGTTCCCTTTTCTTGTTTGGATGATGATCTTCAGGACAGAGCCTGCATTGTTTTATATCTGAAATATTAACAAAAAGGGTGTCACTGTCTCCAGAGCACTGCACGTTTGGTAAGATGCCATTGCCCAGAGCTCTCACCACCACAGCCCCATTTAGATAGATCGTTTGGCTGGTGTGTGTGTGTGAGTTGTGTGTGTGTGCACACAAGGGCGCGAATGTGTGTTCTGCATGTGTTTTAAAGAAAAAAACACTTCACCAGCTTTTTTTTTTTTTTTGACCATTTTAATCAGTTTTATTGATTCATGCTTCCGGTTCTTACTCAGTTAAAAACAAAGCACATTAAATACATCGTCTTATTGCTTTATAAATGCACGGAGCTCATTCTCTATATCAAAAGTAATAAATAATGGCCATAAAACACCAAGACAGTTACAAAAATGACAACCCAGCCTCGAACATAGTATTTTACAGTCCGATCTAGAACAATAACCCAACACACTACATAAAAGTGCCACATATGAAAACATGCATTGTGTGTAGTCACTCTAGTACTGAGCTTACACTTGCTATTCTTTAAAAACATCGTAGGACTTTTTCACTCCTTAAAAAAGATGGACATGATGCAAACATTGCAAGTTATACCATCACTGACTTTAATATTACATTTATATGCCAAAAATCTTTACAGATACATAAGAAAGAGAAAGCCAATGATAACACTTACAGTATATTTAAGAAAAGTGAAAATGAGTTTGTTGTTGCACCAAAGAGGAAGCTACATATTTTGAAACAGACAAAGCAAAGCCAGAAACTGAAGCAGAAGAGGGATCATATATTTAATAGCAGAAATCCTAAAGTTACACTCGGTATACATTGATTGAAAGCAGGAATATTGCAAACAGCATGATGGATATGAGGCAGACAACCCTGGCTTAACAAATAATCCAGCATTATCATCATTGTTATGACTGTGGTGTGGCTATTGAAAGGAGTATCCAACTCCAGCACAGATGGGGGTTCCTTCACCTGAAACCCCTTAAAGTCGCTTGAAATAAATCACTTGATAATCAAAGGCAATCCCTGCATACCCATGCCAACCCCAACAGAATCAACTAAGGTCAAGTTTACATGCAAAGGGAAAAATTTTCCTTTTGTGCTTGGAATGAATTTCGAAGAAGTTCATTCCGCCCTATTTCTTGTCTTCCTTTCTTAAATCAGATAAGGAAGCTTTACAGGTTTAATTCAGAATTTATGGCTGGGTGTGGTGGCTCACGACTGTAATCCCAGCACTTTGGGAGGCCGAGGTGGGTGGATCACGAGGTCAGGAGTTCGAGATCAGCCTGGCCAACATGGTGAAACCCCCATCTCTACTAAAAATACAAAAATTAGCCGGATGTGGTGGCAGACGCCTGTAATCCTAACTACTCGGGAGGCTGAGGCAAGAGAATTGCTTGAACCTGGGAGATGAAGGTTGCAGTGAGCCAAGATTGCACTACTGCATTCCAACCTGGGCGACAGACTGAGGCTCCGTCTCGAAAAAAAAAAGAACTTACACAAAATGCTGGGGTGCTTTATTCATAGTAATGGCTTGGAATCAGTTCCAAACGAGTCTCTGGGATTGGTGAAGGACTGTGTGTTTTAGCATTTAGCAGATTTTAAGTAAAAGCAGATATGCTCAAAAGAAGAAAAGTGTGCTTTTCTTTATCTTTAAAGGAACTTCATTCATAGCAAAATATACACAAGACCTGTTTAACAAACACAGATCTGCCCGGGCCAGTCACGTCCTAAGCCCGGTCCCTCCTGTAACTATGATCCACTGGAATTGGAACTCTTCTGTCGAGGTTCTTTTCTGCAGTTTTCATTAGTATAGCAAGCTGGCTTCCAGACACCCTTCCTTTTTGAATAGCACTCATCAGCTGCAAAAATTCATTGAGTTCAACCTGTCATTTTTATTCAAATCGACTTCATTTAGAATTTCATGGAGTGTATTTTCATTCATTTGAACATTGATACTCTCTAATACATGCAGAACATCAACAATGGTAATAAAGCCTTTCTGGTCTGCATCAAACTTACAAAATCTCTTCATATACCTGTCAGTGTCTGAAGGCAGTAGGCTAATTTCAGAGCCGTCTGTTAACTGTTCTGATCGAGATTTATAGTCTGTTTCATAATATAGAAACTTCCTGGCTGTTTCACGTTGTTCCTGTTTCTTATAATCATCTCAATTCTGTTCTCTGCCCATCAGTTCCACAGTCCTGGGTAGGGCTTCCTCTGCTGCCCGGACATTTAGAAAGGCCAGACGAGGCCAAGGCAGGAGGATCACCTGAGGTCAGGAGTTTGAGACCAGCCTGACCAACATGGAGAAACCCTATCTCTACTAAAACTACAAAATTAGCCAGGCATGGTGACGCATACCTGTAACTCCAGGTACTCAGGAGGCTGAGGCAGAAGAATAACTTGAACCTGGGAGGCAGTGATTGCAGTGAGCCGAGATCGTGCCATTGTACTCCAGCCTGGGTGACAAGAGTGAAACTCTGTCTCAAAAAAAAAAAAAAAAAAACCAGGCAAGTACGATGTGAAATCATATCCACAGTGGTGCAGGAATCCTCCTTAATCCCATAGTTCACCTCTGCTTCAATATATGGAAATTCTAACACAAGACGTACTCCAACAATAGGCCACCTTTTGCTAGTCACACTTGCCATCGTGGCCACCTCAAAAGCCTTATCACCATAGGGGGCGGCAAGATGCTGTGCCCCCTCGCTTTCAAGTCCATAATCCTGGACGAGCCTCATGTAGAGTGTGGGGTTCCAGTCTTTACCCCCTTGAAGGAAAAGCCCAGCTGTTCTACTTGGTCCTGCTTTCAAATTATGGGTTTTGATAGCATTTAGGGTATCTTCTGCCATAGACCGGTAAGTTGTCCCCTTTCCACCTGCTGTAGTAATAAGGCCTCTCTCACTGACATCGACAACATGATTTCAGGACATAGACTGAGTATCTACAGATTTGGGATCTGTAACAAGGGGACGGATACCGCTCCATGCGGCCAGGATGTCCCCCTTCTTCTCACTTCAACATCACAGCTCAGGTAATTACGCGCTTCATTCAAATGAAGTTAATATCTTCTGAAGGAAGTGGATGGTGTGTAATACCAGTTGGAGTATCAGTAGTGCCAGCAGTCATCATCTTTTGCCAGGGTAAGAAGAAAATAACTCATCCATCACTGTTCAAGAAGTCCTATGCTCTCTGGGCTGTAATAACCAGGCATCACAATATGGACACCAGCACTTGGCTGGCAGATAGCTGCAGCGTCCTTATCATCCATTTTGCACACAGTGTCTGTGAAATGTCCCATGGCATTGATAACACATTTGGCTCTCATGTCACATTCCTGCCCTTTGAGGACATCCTTGCACCATGCACCACTCACATGCAGTTTCCCTGTCTTGGTGTCTGTCTTCTTGAGCAAGCTCACTACCTCCCTGTCATTGACTGTGGCACCCCCATATCTGTCAGCAGTCAGCTCAATGGCAAGATTCATTCATGCATCATTATGTCTCCCATATAGCAGACAATTCCTCCTACCAGTTTGTCCTTCTGGAGCATTGGGCAATATTCAAGGGCTCTTGATTTGCTGAGGACATACTGCTTTTCAGGCAATTACTTCCTGCAACAAAATCATACAGCTTGATTCCTACCCAGTAGTAAGGTAACTGCCACCACTTGTAAACTGGAAGCATGATAGACAATGGAGCTGATAAAAGGGGAGCAATTTCTGGCAGGTTGGCACGCTCATCAAGGGCTTCTGTTACCATCCTATACTGCTCAATATCCAACTTCATCATGGCCTTCTGAACATATCTCACACCACCATGGATCAATTTAGTGCTTCTGCTGCTGGTCCCTGATGAGAAATCATCTCTTTCTACAAGGCTGTTTTTAATCCTCTGGTGATGGCATCTAGTACACAGCCACTTCCTGTTGCTTCTCCTTCCATAACAAGGATATCAACTTCAGATATATTTTTGCAAAGTCAGTAGCTGAGCATCTCTGGAAGGAGGCTCCCTGTTAACAGGTTCTGAAATGCAGTCTGCTGCTTCAACATAGACCAGGCTCATTTGTTTCCTTCTGTGATAAGCAAGCTGAGAAAGGCCTAAACAGTTGCAAGAGCACTTCTTCCAACAAGAATTGTCGCTTTCACTGCCTTTTGAAATGCCATTTCTCAGCTTGAGGACTTCTCCTTGTTGGCCCCCAGGTCTGGCTTTTCCTATTTCACACCTCCTGGCTGGCAGGCTTCCCTGGCCTACAAATGTGTCCAGGAGGTGGGCGACCCTGTGACCCCGCTGTGAGAGCCCACAGCCCTCGCCTGGCTCCACACTTCACCAGCTTTTTCAGTAATACTGGGGGCAAAATATCCTGGAAAAACTTCCACTACAGTATATTTAATAATTGTGGATCTTATCTCTCTGTTCTTCTCTGTCTCTAACTCATGTAAAGGCGTCCCCCCACCAATCTGTCTCTTGCGACCTTGATATCTATAGATATAGACATGCAGTTGCCTCTCAGTATGTCTGTAGGGATTAGTTCTGGGACCATCTCAGGCACCAAAATCTCAGGCTGCTCAAGTCCTCTGCATAAAATGAAGTACTATTTATATATAACCTAGTGCTTACTCCTGAATACTTTAAATCATCTCTAGATTACATATAATACCTAATACAATGTAAATGCTATGTAAATAGTTGTTAGACTATCTTGGTTTTTTAATTAGTATTATTTTTATTGGTTTCATACAAATATTTTTTGGAGACAGGGTTCTTGCTCTGTCACTCAGAGCACAGTGGCACAATCACAGCTCACTGCAGCCTCCACCTCCCAGGCTCAAGTGATCCTCCCACCTCAGCCTCCTGAGTAGCTGGGACTAGGTGCATAGTTTATTTTTTGTAGAGACAGTGTCTCACTATGTTGTCCAGGCTGATCTCAAACTCCTGGATTCAAGTGATCCTCCTTCCTTGGCCTGCCAAAGTGCTGGGATTACAGGTGTGAGCTACTGTGCCTGGCAAAAAAAAAAAAAAAAATTTTGATCCCAGGTTTGTTGAATTTATGGATACAGAACCCTGAGGCAGATTTTTTTTTTTTTTTGAGATGGAGTTTCACTCTTACTGCCCAGTCTGGAGTGCAATGGTGCGGTATCTCGGCTGACCACAACCTCTACCTCCCAGGTTCAAGCGATTCTTCTACCTCAGCCTCCCAAGTAGCTGGGATTACAGGCATGTGCCACCACACCTGGCTAATTTTGTATTTTTAGTAGAGATGGAGTTTCCCCATGTTGGTTAGACTGTTCTCGAACTCCTGACCTGAGGTGATCCACCCACCTCGGCCTCCCAAAGTGCTGGGATTACAGGCGTGAGCCACCGAGCCTGGACGCAGAACTTTTTTTGTAGATACATAATAGTTACATATATTGTGGGGTCATGTGGTATTTTGATGCATGCATAGAATGTCTAATGATAAACCAGGGCAACTGGGTCTCCATCTCCCCAAACCTGCACCCTTTTTTTATGTTGGAAACATTTCAATTACTCCCCTCCAGCAACTTTAAATCATATGACAAATTATTGTTAACTGTAGTTGCCTTGCTGTACTTCTGAATACTAGATCTTATTCATTCTATCCAACTGCATTTTTGTGCCCACAAAACAACCTCTCTCCTTTCCCCCTCCATTCATAGCCTCCGGTAACCACCAATCAACTCTCTACTTTCATGAGATCCATGTTTTTAGCTCCCACATATGAGTGAGAAGACGTGATATTTGTCCATCTGTTCCTGGCTTATTTCACTTAACATAATGTCCTCCAATTCCATCCATGTTGCAGCAAATAACATAGTTTTAATTTTATTCTTTTTATGGCTGAATAATACTCCATTGTGTATATGTATCATATTTTGTTCATCAGTTGGTCAAGAGGTACATGAAATACTGTTCAACATCACCACATCAGGGAAATGCAAACCAAAACCACAATGAGAAATTATCTCACTCCAGTTAAAATGGCTTTTATCAGAAAGCCAAAAAATAATGGATGCTGGTGAGGATGCAGAGTAAGGGGAACCCTTGTACAGTGTTGGTGGGAAAGTATATTAGTACAGCCACTATGGAAAACAGTGTGGCAGTTCATCAAACAACTAAAAATAGAATTCCCATGTGACTGGCATTCCCACTGCTGTGCACTTTCAAAAAAAAAAAGGAAGCTAGTATGTCAAAAAGATATCTGCCCTTCCACATTTACTGACACAAATTTCTGAGGGCCTGTGGAGGAAAAGTTAAATATTAAATTTGAACTCAATTGAACATGGACACAAACAATGGTCACCAAGTCATGGAACAGGTTGTGTGAGCCCCTTGAGGCGTTCATCCAGCGCTGTTTTGGAGAAATCTCTATTTCAATCTATTCCTATTCGTTAGTTATTGAAAAACAACAGACAACCGCAAAAACAAGTTGACCTTTTGTGTTCCTTGAACCCAGTTGTGAAGGGCCCTCGTGGCTGGGCCTCATGCCAAACAACTCCTTACAAAAAGAGCCAGGGTCCCAGACTGTGCTGAAGCTTCATGAGACCTCTCCTGGTCTGTGCATGGACGAGTGGCCGACTCTGGAGCCCAGGCTGTTGCTTCCCGGTGTGGTGGTGAATCCTCCATAGTCTGGTGAGTGTAAATAGATGTATATCTTTTCCCTTCTGCCCTCCCCATTGCAATTTGCTTATTATATCCATTTGCTTATTGTATCATTTGCTTATTCTATCTGCATTGCCATTTACATGGGACAAAGGTTGTTTACCGTTAAAGGTATTGTGTGTGGGTCTTTTCTTCTCCCCTAGCATGTTTCCCACACAGAACGGGGCCCCTCCCCAGAAGCTGTCTTCCTTCCTAATGTCCTGCTTTATAGGAGCTCAATTCAAGATGAGATTTGGGTGGGAACACAGCCAAACCATATCAATGACTGCTGTGTTTGGCCCAGAGTCCAGTTCCAGTTGTATCTATTGGGAGAGGAATTATCCCCTGAAAGGGAACAGGGAGGTCATGGGGCTTGGCTTGCTAGGTTCCCTTCTTGTGTGAATTTCACTCTTGCATGACCTCTTATCACTGCCTGAAAACTTGCCAGATAGAATGCATCCAGGTTTGTAGTTTTCTGTATCAGGAAGTTCAGTCTACCACCAGTCACTCTGTCACCAGAAGTAGACACTTTAAAAAAAAATAGTGTTTGCAGGTGTTAATGAAGGAGAATTCATTAGATTAGTGAGGCAGGTATACTGGTTGTTATCTGTTGTTGTTGTTGTTGTTGTTGCTGTTTTCAGGATTTCAGGGCCTAGATTTTATGATAAGATATATTTTAAGAGGATTAGAGTGTGGCGTTAAAGAATTAAGGAAACAATATATATTGAGTGCCTTTTTCCAGCTTTGAGTTATGATTAACAAAAAAATTACATATATTTAGAGTGTACAATATGATGTCTTGATGTATATATATATTGTAAAATGTCTAAAACAAGATAATTAATATATACACATCTTACAGTTACCATTGTGTGTGTGGGGGGTGTGTGTGTGTCTTTGTGTGTGTGGTGAGAACATTTGAGATAACTCTTGGAAAATTTCAAGTACATATTAGGATTCACTATGTTCACCATGCTATACATTAGGTCTCTAACAGTTTTTCATCTTATAGCTGAAAGTTTCTGCCCTTTGACAAGTATCTCCCCAGTCCCCCCACCCTCCACCCTCCACCCCTGGTAACTGCCATTCTACTCTCTGTTACTACTCTCTGAGTTTGACCTTTCTAATATTCCACATATAAGTGGGAATCATGCAGTATGTGGCTCTCTGTGTATGGCTTATTTCACTTCCCATAGTGTGCTATTGGGTGCCTTTCAGTACTGGGCGAGTAACTGCAAATGACACCCCCACCCACCCATGGTCTCACATAAATGTGCTGCATCTCTCCCTCCACTTCAGTAATGATACAAATCCCACTAGATCTCGAGTCTCCTCTGCTTTGATTTCCATCATGAGCCCTGATATGCAACATATTGATCCACTGCTCATAATCAGTCATGCCAAGTCTTCTTCATGCCTGTGGCTTCCTCTTCAACACATAAAGAAACCAGCCTTGAGCAGAACATAGCAGCTGAAAGACACTCCTTACACTTTGCTCTGTACCCATCTTTCACTCATGCAGCAAACGTTCACTCAGTGCCATATGCTGACCCGCCTGCAATGCCCTTCACAAGTTGAGGTTATGCTTAACCTCAAAATAGCCATGTGACACTTACATGAATGTAGAAAGGCTACAGTGATTTTTTGTTGTTGTTGTTAGAGTCTAATTTCAGGTGTCTATTAGGATTTACTACATTCATCATGCTATATGTACATTAGGTCTCCGATGTCACCCAGGCTGGAGTGCAGTGACACGATCATGGCTCACTCCAGCCTCAAACTCCTGGGCTCAAGCAATACTCCCGCCTCAGCCTCCCAAGTAGCTAGGACTAAAGGTGCCTCCAACCACACCTGGCTATGTTTTTTATTTTTTATAGAGATGGGGTCTTGCTGTGTTTCTCAGGCTGGTCTCGAACTCCTGGCCTCAAGCAATTCTCCCATCTCACCTCCCAAAGTGGTGGATTACAAGTGTGAGCCATAGCACCTGGCCAACTGCAGTGATTTTAATTATAAATATATATATTTATTAATAATACATTTACTATGTTTACATATATGTTTTATAATGTACATGTTAAGTAATTACATATACCATACAAATCATACACATTGAATATAAATACATGAATTATATTAAATGACATTAAATATATGCAAATATCTTATATGTATGATATATATAATTTTACATCCCAAAATACATATTTTACAATATAAGTGCATGTATATCTCATATTATCTAGATATAAATGTATCTTATGTATTCTATACCAATACTATACATAAATTTATGTACATATTCAATATTTTACACATCTAATATATGTAATCTATTTTGTTTTTACATGTATATTTACACACACATGTGATATGTATGCACTGTAGTTCATGCATTACATATGTATAGTTGTGTGTTATATGTAGTATTACATAAGTATCCATATGTGTATATATTTCACATGTAAATGAATATGTATAGTATAATCTTTTATAGTACAGAAAAAAGATTCTTTATCCAATCCACCAAAAATGGGCAGCTATGTTGATTTCATGTCTTTACCTTTGTGAATAGTGCTGCAATGAACATATGGGTGCATGTGACTTTTTGGTACAAAAATTTATTTTCTTTTGGATATAAAACCAGTAATGAATTTCTGGGTCAAAGGATAGTTCTGTCTTAAGTTCTTTAAAAAATTTCCAAACTGCTTTTCATAGTGGCTGAACTAATTTACATTCCTGCCACAGTGTATAAGCATTCCCTTTTCTCGGTAGCCTTGCCAGCATCTGTTTTTTTTGTTTGTTTGTTTGTTTTGTTTTTTTACTTTTTAATAATAGTCATTTTGACTGGTGTAAGATGGTATCTCATTATCTCATTATCATGGTTTTGACCTTCATTTCTCTGACCACTAGTAAAGTTAAGCATTTATTCATGTTTGTTGGCTGCTTGCTTTCTTTTGACAAGTGTCTGTTTACATCTTTTTCCTATTTTTAAGGGGGTTACTTTGTTTTTACTTGTTTAGTTGTTTACTTTTGATGTTGAGTCTAAATATTAGACCTTTTCTGATGCAGTTTTTGAATATTTTCTGCCATTCTATAGGTTGTCTGTCACTCTGTTACTAGTTTCGTTTGCTGTGCAGAAGCTCTTTAGTTTAATTAGATCCAATTAGTCATTTTTTTGTTGCAGTTGCTTTTGAGAACTTAGTCATAAATTTTTTCCCAAAGCCAATGTTCAGAATGGTGTTTCCTAGGTTTTCTTCTAGGCGTCTCATAGATTGAGGTCTTACATTTAAATCTTTAATCCATCTTGAGTTAATTTTTGTATATGATGAATGTAGGGGTCCAGTTGCATTCTTCTGCATATACCTAGCCAGCAATCTCAGCATCATTTATTGAATAGGGAGTTCTTCACCATTGGTTTTTTGTTGTTGACTTTGTCTAAGGTCAGATGGCTGTATGTGTGTGGCTTAATTCTGGGTTCTGTTTTTTGTTCCATTGATCTATGTGTCTGTTTTTGTACCAGTATCATGCTGTTTTGCTTACTGTAGTGTTGTAGTACAGTTTGAAGTCAAGTAATGTGATGCCTCCAGCTTTTTGTTGTTGTTGTTTAGAATTGCTTTGACAATTCAGGCTATTCTTTGATTTCAGATGAAGTTGAGAGTAGTTTTTTTCTAGTTCTGTGAAAAAAAGATGTTAGCAGCTTGATAGGATTGGCGTTGAATATGTAGATTGCTTTGAGCAGTATGGCCATTTTAACAATATTGATTCTTACAATTCATGAGCATAAAATGCTTTTTGTTTTGTTTTTCTTTCAACTATTATAAATGGAATTGATTTTTTTTTTTTTTTTTTTTTTGGCGACAGAGTCTTACTCTGTTACCCAGGCTGGAGGGTAGTGGCACGATCTTGGCTCACTGCAACCTCCGCCTCCTGGGTTCAAGCAATTCTCCCACCTCAGCCTCCTGAGTAGCTGGGATTACAGGCACCCACCAACATGCCCGGCTAATTTTTCCATTTTGGTAGAGACAGGGTTTCACCAGTTGGCCAGGCTGGTCTTGAACTCCTGACCTCAGGTCGTCCACCTGCCTCGGCCTCCTAAAGTCCTGAGATTATAGGAATGAGCCAAAGCGCCCAGCCTAGTATTTCAAATAATTTTTTTTATTTCTGCCTTAATTTCATTGTTTACCTAAAAGTCATTCAGGAACAAGTTATTTAATTTCCATGTTATTATGTGGTTTTGAGAGATCTTCTTGGTATTGATTTCTATTTTTATTACACTGTGGTCCAAGAGTATGGCTGGCATGATTTCTGTTTTTTTTGTTGTTGTTGTTGTTTTTGTTTTTAAATTGATTGAAACTTGCTTTAGGCTGAGCATGTTGTCCACCTTGGGGTATGTTCCATGTGCAGATGAGAAGAATTTGTATTCTGTAGTTATGGCTTCCGTATTCTGTAAATGTCTATTAGGGCCAATTGGTTAAATGTCAAATTTAAGTCCAGGTTTCTTTGTTAGTTTTCTGCTCTGATGATCTGTCTAATGCTGTCAGTGGGGTGTTGAAGTCCCCTACTATTATTGTGTGGATGAGTCTTTTCATAGGTCTAGAACTATAGCTTCATGAAGCTGGGTGCTCCAATGTGGGGTACATATGTGTTTAGATAGTTAAGTCTTCTTATTAAATTGAGGCCTTTATCATTATGAAATGCTTTTCTTTGTACTTTTTACTTTTGTTGGTTTAAAGTCTGTTTTATCTGATCTAAGAATATCTACCTCTGCTCTTTTTTGTTTTCTATTTGCATGATAGATTTTTTCCAGCCTTTTACTTTGAGCCTATGGGTGTTGTTACATGTGAGATGGATCTCTTGATGACAGCAGACAAATGAGTCTTTCTTTTTAAAATCAAACTTGCCACTCTATGCCTTTTGAGTAAGGCATTTAGACCATTTATATTCTAGGTTAATAGTGATATGTGAGGTTTTCATCCTTTCATGAAGTTGTTACCTGGTTGCTTTGTAGGTTTTATTGTGTGGTTGCTTTATAGGATCTGAGGACCATATACTTAAGTGTATTTTTGTGGTAGCAGGTATTGTTCCTTTGTTTCCATGTTTAGAACTCCCTTAAGGATCTCTTGTAAGGCTGGTCTAGTGGTAACAAATTCCCTTATTGCTTGCTTATCTGTAAAATATTTTATTTCTTTGCTTATGAAGCCTGGTTTGGTGGGATATAAAATTCTTTGTTGGAATTTATTTTTTTCAGAATGCTGAAAATAGGCCCTCAATCCCTTCCAGCTTGCAAGGTTTCTGCTGAGAAGTCTGCTGTTGGCCTGATGGAATTCGCTTTGTACATAATCTAATATTTTTCTGTAGCTGTCTTTAAGATTTTTTTCTTTACTATTGATGGTGGACAGTGTGGTGACTATATGTCTTGTCGATGCTTATTTTGTATAGTATCTCACAGGTGTGCTCTGGATTTTTTTCTATCTGGATGTCTACCTCTCCAGCAAGATTAGGGAGATTTTCTTAAATTATTCTCTCAAATATGTTTTCCAGGTCATTTACTTTTTCTCCTTCTCTCAGAAATGTCATTAATTCATAAGTTTGGTCACTTTATATAATCCCATTTTCTCAAAGACTTTATTATTAAAAAAAATTTTTTTTTTTGTCTGACCAAGTTTGTTTAAAAGACCATACTTCCGGTTCTGAAATTCGTTTTTCTGCTTGCTCCAGTCTATTGATAAAGCTTTTAATTGTAGTTTGGAATTTCTTAAGTGAGCTTTTCAATACCAGAAGTTCTGACTGATTTCTTTTTGACGTGTTTATCTCTTCCTTCATTTACTGGATTGCTGTAGAAATATATTTGTGTTGATTTTGAAGCTTTGTTTGGATGTTGCTGAGCTTCCTTGCAGTGCGTGCTTTGCATTTATTAAGCCCTTCTCTTAGTAAACAATAATAAAGTATATATCTAGTGACATTGGCCACAGCCATCTCTTATTCATGCATGCCATCTGCTGGCTAGTAGGCCAAACTGCACAATAGCTCAATGTAAAGCCAGCCATGAGAAGTCCATAGGGCTATAAAAGCAAAGCCAAAAGATGGTACCAAACATACTCCATGCTCACACATTCTAGGGAGACAGGGAAAATGAAAGAAAAAAAATATATATAGAAAAAAGAATCTTGTCTGCATGAAAATAATTACAAAAGTTAGGAATGCCAACATCTCCAGATGGGAAGCCATTGTAAGAATTCTGGCATCATGAAAAATCTGAATGTTGTGACACCACTGAAAGATTACACTAGCTCTTCAGCAGTGACCCCTAACCAAAATGGAAAACAAGAGATTACATATTAAAAAATTCGAAGCATGCATTCCAAGATGGACGAGGCTGGAATGGACAGGCCCATGTACAGGCTTCCTGATAGCAGGCACAAGCACCAGTGTCAACCATGTACCCAGAGGTGTGACTAGCCATGAAGATCAGATGGGAAACCTCCTTGGCTCCAAGTTCTCTGCATAGAGTGGGGTGTTCTAGATGCCTGGAGGTCTGCCTGGGCTTGGACTATAGAGGACCCCACTGTACCACAATCTCTGCACAGAAAGGGTGCGGTGGCTCACAGACTGCCTGTTTTATCACATGCCATTTGGTGATGATCTGATCTTGCACAAATTATTTTATTATTATTTTTAAATTTTTTATTTTGTTCACTTTTCCAACGTGATGTATCAGTTATATTGACATAACCATTTATTTTTATTTTTATTTTTGTTTTTGTGGGTACATAGTAGGTGTATATGTTTATGGGTTACATGAAATATTTTGATATGAGCATGCAATGCATAATAATCACATCAGGATAAATGTGGTATCCATTACCCCCAAGAATTTATTTTTTGTGTTACAAACACAAAAATAGAGCTGCCAGAGGAATGGGCAGAATTCCATCTTTGCTGTTTTTCAGCCTTCACTGGTGATACCTCCAGGTACTGGAAAATTTGAGATGACTAGGGACTGGAGAGGACTCCCAGCAAACCACAGCAGCCCTATAGAAAAGTGGCCAAATTGTTAAAAGAAAAAAATACTCATCCAAAGGTCAGCAACTTCAAATATTAAAGGTAGAGAAACCCACAAAGATGAGAAAAAATCAGCACAAGAATGGTGAAAACACAAAAAGTCAGAGTGCCCTCTTTTCTCCAAATGACCATATCACCTCTCCAGCAAGGGGTTGAAACTGGACTGAGATGGCTGAAATGACAGAAGCAGAATTCAGAATACGGATAAAAACAAACTTCACTGAGCTAAAGGATTGTATTTTAACCCAATGCAAGGAACCTAAAAAGTCATGATAAAGCATTGCATGAGCTGACAGACAAAATAGCCAGTGTAGAGAAGAATATAACCAGCCTGATAGAACTGAAAAACACAATACAAGAATTTTAAAATACAACCACAAGTATTAATAGCAGAATAGACCAAGCAGAGGAAAGAATCTCAGAGCTTGAAGACTGCCTTTCTGAAGTAAGATAAGTAGACAAGAATAGAAAAAAAAGAATGAAAAGGAATGAACAAACCTCCAAGAAATATGGGATTGTGTAAAGAGAACAAATCTATGACTGGCTGGTGTACCCAAAAAAGATGGGGATAATGGAACCAATTTGGAAAACATATTTTAGGTTATCATCCATGAGAAGCCCCCCTGCCCCCAACCTAGCTATCCAGGCCAACATTCAAATTCAGGAAATGCAGAGAAACCCAGTAAGATACTCCATAAGAAGATCACCTCCAAGACATACAACCATCAGATTCTTCAAGGTCAAAATGAGTGAAAAAAATGTCAAGGGCAGTTAGAGAGAAAGGCCAGGTTACCTACAAAGGGAAGCCCATCAGACGAACAGTCCACTTCTCAGCAGAAATTCTACAAGCCAGAAGAGATTAGAGGCCAATGTTGAACATTCTTAAAGAAAAATTCCAACCTAGAATTTCATATTCAGCCAAAGTAAGCTTCATATGCAAAGGAAAAATAAGATTCTTTTAAGACAAACATAAAGGGAAATTATTACCCCTGGATCTGCCTTACAAGAACTCCTGAAGGAAGCACTAAATATGAAAAGGAAAGACTTTTACCAGTCACTACAAAAACAATGAGGTACATAGACCAGTGACACTGTAAAGCAACCATATAAACAAGTCTGCAAAATAACCAGCTAATATGATGACAGGATCAAATCCATACATATCAATACTAACCTTAATTGTAAATGGGCTGAATGCCCCAATTAAAAAATACAGTGTGGCAAGCTGGATAAATAACCAAGACCCATTGTTGTGCTGTCTTCAAGAGACTCATCTCACATGGAGTCACACACATAGGCTCAAAATAAAGGGATGGAGGGAAATCTACCAAGCAAATGGAAAGCAGAAAAAAACAGGGGTTGCAATCCTAGTTTCTGACAGAACAGACTTTAAACCAACAAAGATCAAAAAAGACAAGGGCATTACGTAATGGTAAAGGGTTCAACAAGAAGATCTAGTCATTCTAAGTATATATGTGCCCAACATGGGAGCACCCAGATTCATAAAACAAGTTATTAGAGACCTTAAAAGAGACTTAGACTCCCACACAATAATAGTGGGAGACTTTAACACCCCACTGTCAATATTAGAAAGATTTGAGACAGAAGATTAACAAAGATATTCAGGACCTGAACTCAGCTCTAGAACAAATGGACCTGATGGATATCTACAGATATCTCCACCCAAAAACAACAGACTATACATTCTTTTCATTGCCACATGGCACTTATTCTAAAATTGATCACATAATCAGAACTAAAACACTCCTCAGCAAATTCAGAAGAATTGAAATAATAGCAAACAGTGTCTTGGACCAGAGCACAATCAAATTAGATCTCAAGACTGAGAAATTCACTCAATACAGTTACATGGAGATTGAAGAACCTGCTCCTGAATGACTTTTGGGTAAATAACAAAATAAAGGCAGAAATCAAGAAGTTCTTTGAAACTAATGGGAACAAAGGTACAACATGCTAGAATCTCTGGGACACAACTAAGGTGTGTTAAGAGAAAACTGTATAACACAAACTGCCCACATCAAAAAGTTAGAAAGGTCTAATTGAACAACTCAACATCACAACTAAAATAACTAGAGAACCAAAAGCAAACAAATCCCGAGGCTAGCAGAAGACAATAACAAAATCAGAGCTGAACTGAAAGAGATTGAGACATGAAAAACTATTCAAAAGATCAGTGAATCCAAAAGCTGGTTCTTTTTAAAAAAATTAATAAAATTGATAGGCTACTAGATAGACTAATAAAGAAGAAAAAAGAAGATTCAAATAGACACAATCAGAAATAATAAGCGGGATATTACCACTGACCCCACAGAAATATCAACAATCATCAGAAAATATTATGAATACCCCTATGCACATAAACTAGAAAATCTAGAAGAAATGAATAAATTCCTGGACACATACACCCTCCCAAGGCTGAACCAGGAAGAAATTGAAACCCTGAACAGACCAAGAATGAACTCTGAAATTGAGTCAGTATAAAAACCCTATCAACCAAGAAAAAAAAAAAAAAAGCCCAGATGAACTCACAGCTGAATTCTACCAGATGTATGAAAAAGAGCTGATATAATTCCTGCTGAAACTATATCAAAAAATTCAGAAGGGACTGCCTAGTTTATTCTATGAGGCCAACATCATCTTGATACTGAAACCTGGCAGAGATACAAAACAAAAACAAAAACAAAACAAAAGGAAACTTCAGGCCAATATCCTTGATGAGCATTGATGCAAAAATCCTCAACAAAATACTGGCAAACTGAATCCAGTAGCACATCAAACAGTTTATTCACCGTGGGCTGGGCATGGTGGCTCATGCCTGTAATCCCAGCACTTTGGGAGGCCTAGGTGGGCGGATCACAAGGTCAAGAGATCGAGACTATCCTGGCCAACATGGTGAAACCCCTTCTCTACTAAAAATACAAAACTTAGCTGGGCGTGGTGGTGCGTGCCTGTAGTCCCAGCTACTTGGGAGGCTGAGGCAGAAGAATTGCTTGAACCCGGGAGGCGGAGGTTGCAGTGAGCTGAGATCACGCCACTGCACTACAGCCTGGTGACAAAGCAAGACTCCATCTTAAAAAAAAAAAGTTTATCCACTGTGATCAAGTAGTCTTCATCCCTAGGATGCAAAGTTGGTTCAACATACACAAATCAATAAATGTGATTCATCATGTAAACAGAATGAAAGACAAAAATCACATGATTATCTCAATAGATGCAGAAAAGGTTTTCAGTAAAATTCAACATCCTTTCATGTTAAAAATCTCAATAAACTACGTATTGAAGGAACATACTTCAAAATAATAAGAGCCATCTGAAACCCACAGCCAACACCATACTGAATGGGCAAAAGCTGGAACCATTTTTCTTCAAAACTGGCACAAGACAAGGATGCCCTCTCTTACCACTTCTATTCAGCATAGTATTGGAAGTTCTGGCCAGGGCAATCAGGCAAGAGAAAGAAATAAAGGACATTCAAATAGGAAGAGAGGACTGGGCATGGTGGCTCATACCTGTAATCCCAGCACTTTTCTATCTTGAGGTACAGACTTGTTGCCAGCCTGAATGTACCTGTAGAAAGTGACTGGAGATCCTGGTTGGGAGGTCTCACCCAGTCAAGAGGTACAGAATCCCTGCTTAAAGAAGCAGTCTGGCCTTACTTTTGTAGAGCAGCTGTGCTGTGCTGGGGTACTGCTTCTGCTCCCAGTTGGACTGGACTCTTTAAAGCCTGGAGGCTGGAATAGTTAAGTCATCCAAATAGCAATTATGGCAGCCCACTCTTCCTTCTGGGAGCTCTGTCCCAGGACATTTTCAGATCTGTTGGCCGAGATCACTGGCAGGGATGGCTGGAGGCTCCAGTTGGGAGGTCCTGCCTAGTAAGGAGGAACAGATCAGGGACCTGCTTAAAGAAGTAGCCAGGTCACATTTTGGCAGAACAGCTGTGCTGTCCTGGGGGAATCCCTTCCGCCCCTGGTCAGTTTGGACTCTCCAAAGCCTACAGACTAGTATGGTTGAGTCACCCAAGCAAAGATGGTGGCCCACCCTTACCAGGGAACTCTGTCCCAGGGAGAATTCAAATTTCTGTTGGCCAGAGAACACCAGTGGGGATGACTGGAGGCCCTGGTTGGGAGGTCTCACCCAGTGAGAAGGAATGGGATCAGGGACCCAGTTAAAGAAGCAGTCTGGCCATGCTTTTGTGGAGCCGCTGTGCTGTGCTGGGGTACTGCTTCTGACCTGGCTGGCTTGGGCTTTCCAAAGCTCACAGGCTGAAGCATCTACTAAATCACCCAAACAGCAGAGACGGTCGCCACCCCTCTCTCTGATAACTTTTTCCCAGGAAGAATTCAAATCTCTGTCAACCAGAGAACACCAGCAGGGGTGGCTGGAGTCCCTGGTTGAAAGGCCCTGCACATTAAGGAGAAAACAGATTAGAAACCTGCTTAAAGAAGCAGGCCATGTTTTGGTGGAGCAGCCATGCTGTTCTGGGGAATCCCTTCTGCCTCTAGTCTGTTTGGACTCTCCAAAGCGTGCAGGCTGGAATGGTTGAGTCATCCAAAAGCAAAGACAGTGGCTCACCTTTCTCCCCAGGAACTCCCGGCCAAGAAGAATTCAAATCTCTGTCAGCCAGAGGATACCAGTGGGGGTGGCTGGAAGCCCTAGTTGGGAGGTCCTGCCCAGTGAGGAGGAATGGATAAGGGACCTGCCTAAAGAAGTAGTCTGGCCATGTTTTGGCCACAGTCACGTTTGGCTGTGTTGGGGCATCCCTTCTGCCCTCAACTGGTGAATCCATTTGGATTCACCAAGGCCCTCAGGCTGGAACGGCTGAGTCATCCAAACAGCAAAAATAGTGGCCTGGCCCTTTCCCTGGGAATTTCATCCCAGGTAGGGATGAAACTGTTGCTGGTGGTTGCATGGAATTCCAAGCCAGTGGGTCTTTTCCTGTGAGGCACAAAGTGGGGCCTGCAGACCATTGCTACTTGGCCCCCTGGCTTCAGCCCCCTGCCTAGAATTACATATGGAGGTCCAGCCTCCCATCTGCTGGAGTTGCAGTCACTTTTGCTGGGAAGCCCAGAGCTAGAGTTTATAAAGCTCCTGGGCCCCTGCGCATGCCTGAGCGATTGCTCTGCTGAGGCTGTATGCAGATCTGTATGTCAGACTGAAGGCCCTAGTGGAGGGGGTTCACAAGGGGGTCTCCTGACCTGAAGGTTGCAAAGATCCATGGAGAAGCATGATCTCCCCAGGTCGCAAATTCACTCACTGCCTCTCTCTGTGGGGGCGGTTCTGCTGGCTCTGCGTTGCTCCCTGGTGGGCCATCCTCCTTTTTTTTTTCTTGAGACAGAGTCTCCCTCTGTTGCCCAGGCTGGAGCACCGTGGCATGATCTCAGCTCACTGCAACCCCTGCCTCCCAGGTTCAAGTGATTCTCGTGCCTCAGCCTCTTGAGTAGCTGGAACTACAGGCGTGCACCGCCATGCCTGGCTAATTTTTATATTTTCAGTAGTCACAGGGGTTTTCCATGTTGTCAAGCCTGGTCTCGAACTCCTTACCTCAAGTGATCTGCTTGCCTAACCCTCCCAAAGTGTTGAGATTACACATGTGAACCACCATGCCAGTTCCTTTTTCTTCTCTTTTGATGTAGGCACTTATAGCTACAGTATTCCCTCTTAGAACTGCTTTGTCTGTATCCCATAGGTTTTGGTACGTTGTGTTTCCATTATCATTTGTTTCAAGACATTTTTCAATTTCCTTCTTAATTTCTTCATTGACCCACTCATTCAGGAGCATATTGTTTAATATCCATGTATTTGTGTATTTCCCAAAATTTCTCTTTTTAATGATTTCTAGTTTTATTTCACTGTGATCAGAGAAGATGCTTGATATTATTTTAATTGTTTGAATGTTTTAAGATTTGTTTTGTTACCTAACATATTGTCTATCCTTAAGAATGATCCGTATGCTGAGGAAAAGAATGTGTAATTTTGTATCTGTTGGATGAACTGTTCTGTAAATATCTGTTAGGTCCATTTGGTCTATAGTGCAGATTAAATTTGATGTTTCTTTTTTTTTTTTTTTTTTTTTTTGAGACGGAGTCTCGCTCTGTCGCCCAGGCTGGAGTGCAGTGGCCGGATCTCAGCTCACTGCAAGCTCCGCCTCCTGGGTTTACGCCATTCTCCTGCCTCAGCCTCCCAAGTAGCTGGGACTACAGGCACCTGCCACCACGCCTGGCTAGTTTTTTTGTATTTTTTTAGTAGAGACGGGGTTTCACCGTGTTAGCCAGGATGGTCTCGATCTCCTGACCTCGTGATCTGCCCGTCTTGGCCTCCCAAAGTGCTGGGATTACAGGCTTGAGCCACCGCACCCAGCCTTAAATTTGATGTTTCTTTACTGATGTTCTGTCCAAGAGATCTGACCCATGCTACAAGCGAGGTGTTGAGCTCCACAGCTATTACCATATTGGGGTCTATCTCTCTCTTTAGCTCTAGGAATATTTGCTTTTTATATCTGGGTGCTCCAGTTTTGCTGCATATATGTTTAAAATTGTTATATCTTCTTGATGAATTGACCCCCTTATCATTATATAGTGACCTTCTTTGTTCCTTCTTACAGTTTTTGTTTTGAAATCTATTTTGTGTGATATAGCTACTCCTGCTCTTTCTTGGTTTCCACTGGTATGGAATATCTTTTCCATCCTTTTATTTTCTGTATATGTGTCTTGTTTCATAGATGAATTGTGTTTCTTGTAGACAATAGATCTTGGGTCTTATGTATTTCTTCACTCAGCCAGTCTATGTCTTTCAATGGGAGAGTTTAGTCCACTTACATTCAGTGTTATTATTGATTGGTAAGGACTTACTCCTGCTATTTTATTTATTTTCTGGTGGTTTTGTTATCTTTTCTTCCTTCTTTCCTTCCTTCATGTCTTCCTTCATGTCCTAAGCCAAAAGAACAAAGCTGGAGGCATCACACTACCTGACTTCAAACTATACTACAAGGCTACGATCACCAAAACAGCATGGTACTGGTACCAAAACAGAGATATAGACCAATGGAACAGAACAGAGCCCTCAGAAATAATATGACACATCTACAACCATCTGATCTTTGACAAACCTGACAAAAACAAGAAATGGGGAAAGGATTCCCTATTTAATAAATGGTGCTGGGAAAACTGGCTAGCCCTAAGTAGAAAGCTGAAACTGGATCCTTTCCTTACTCCTTATACGAAAATTAATTCAAGATGGATTAGAGACTTAAATGTTAGACCTAAAACCATAAAAACCCTAGAAGAAAACCTAGGGAATACCATTCAGGACATAGGCATGGGCAAGGACTTCATGTCTAAAACACCAAAAGCAATGGCAACAAAAGCCAAAATTGACAAATGGGATATAATTAAACTAAAGAGCTTCTGCACAGCAAAAGAAACTACCATCAGAGTGAACAGGCAACCTACAGAATGGGAGAAAATTTTTGCAATCTACTCATCTGACAAAGGGCTAATATCCAGAACCTATAAACAACTCAATCAAATTTACAAGAAAAAACCAAACAACCCCATCAAAAAGTGGGCAAAGGATATGAATAGACACTTCTCAAAAGACGACATTCATACAGCCAACAGACACATGAAAAAATGCTCATCATCACTCGCCATCAGAGAAATGCAAATCAAAACCACAATGAGATACCACCTCATACCAGTTAGAATGGCAATCATTAAAAAATCAGGAAACAACAGGTGCTGGAGAGGATATGGAGAAATAGGAACACTTTTACACTGTTGGTGGGACTGTAAACTAGTTCAACCATTGTGGAAAACAGTGTGGCGAGTTTCCTCAAGGATCTAGAACTAGAAATACCATTTGACCCAGCCATCCCATTACTGGGGATATACCGAAAGGATTATAAGTCATGCTGCTATAAAGACACATGCATATGTATGTTTATTGCGGCACTATTCACAATAGCAAAGACTTGGAATCAACCCAAATGTCCATCAGTGACAGACTGGATTAAGAAAATGTGGCACATATACACCATGGAATACTATGCAGCCATAAAAAAGGATGAGTTCATGTCCTTTGTAGGGACATGGATGCAGCTGGAAACCATCATTCTCAGCAAACTTCGCAAGAACAGAAAACCAAATACTGCATGTTCTCACTCATAGGTGGGAATTGAACAATGAGATCACTTGGACACAGGAAGGGGAGCATCACACACAGGGTCCTATTGTGGGGAGGGGGTAGAGGGGAGGAATAGCATTAGGAGATATACGTAATGTAAATGATGAGTTAATGGGTATAGCATACCAACATGGCACATAATATATATAACAAACCTGCATGTTGTACCCTAGAACTTAAAGTATAATAATAATAAAAAAAAGGTCTTAAGCTGAAAATCATAAAAGATAACTGAATTAGGGCTACGCATCTTACTCAGTCCCACTCCTACCTCATCAAATACTTTTTATTATTTCTAAACTTTCCTCTCAGAGTTCACTGCTAAATATTAGAACTTCTTTTTAATGCATATTTGCAGAGAGATTTAATTATTCATAGAATCGCATTTGTAACTTTGTAAATTCCCAATGCACATGTTATATCTTGGCAAGTAAAGTTTTAAATGAAAATTATTTACTACGCCACTCTTGAAAATTGTTCTAGTCAAGCTACTATTTGCAACAGAGCTATACACTGGCACCCACAATGTGGAATTCTGGTTGTAAAATTCTAACTGCTGTAATAGTTTGCCTGATTATCATCCTTATAACAGGGTTAATAATTGCAGGAAAAATTTAGTCAAGGTTGTGTTGCTTATAGCAGGACTGATAGTTATGGATAAGAAGTAAGCATGAAAGTTATACTATCATTAAGTTTGATAAGACTTTTTACTAAAGGTTGGTAATATGATGCACTCTATGAAAAGGTTATAAAGGAAGAGATTTTACATAAGGAAGGATTTTGTATGGTCAATTCTTGTACTAAAGGGAAATAACTGGTTGTTTAAAGAAAGGATGTTTAGGACAAATCAAAAAGTTTAAATATGTTGTAAAAAGGCGTATAAAAGTCATAAAAGAATTTAATAAAGGAAAGGACCTGTCAAAATTAACGCTAAAGTTATTTTAGCCACCCAATAATGTATTCCTCCCAGTCATACTGCAAGTTATGAAAATGGCCTAGGCCTAAAGTTATTCTCTAATGGTACGTTTAGGGGGAAATGTATGCTTTTCTCTAGGAAAAAGTCACTTCTATATTAACGTTTCTGGTAATGTACACCGACATCTAGTGGAGGCAAACCAGTATTGCAATCCATTGGTGTAAAAGGTGTCAAACTCTACTGTCGGTTATGGTCTATAGGGCCCCCCACTAACAGTGGTAATCTTAATACTTGTATCCTAACACCTACATCTTAAACTTTCTTGTAAAATTTATCCCTTTTCACCTAGAAGCAATTAAACTTTAAATAGTGCTGCAAGCAGAACCACACATAGATATGCCATTCTTCCGAGAACCTTAGATCAACCACAGGAGAAGGCCCAACTGCTGTTCCCCACCCCACACACCCCTTTTCAGCAGGCAGTAGCCAGAAAAAATCATCATCTAACACCCCCTAACAGCAGTTAGGTTTACTTCTCTTTGAGGGGGGGGGATATCACAGAAGTTATTAAGAAATCATTTTAGGCATACAGTAAGGGGAAAGGTGGAGATTCTCCTGTAATAAGAAATAACCCCCAGACAATCTCTCTTCTGACCAAAAAGGCGGCTTCAAGGGCGGGGCTGACAAGCTTTGATATGCAAATGCTGGCCACTAGAAACTGGATCCACTCAGTATGGTGTTTCCCACCATCTTCTCCTAGTTACCACCTGTGCAAAGTGTGATGGCCACCTCCAAATAACACCATGTGTTCAAACCATCATGGCGACCCACATTTGCATATTAAAGGGCGAAGGTGGGAGGGCCTGGTTTTTCTCAGTCTACATGAATAACACACCTGGTCAAACCAATCCTTTGGGCCCTATGCAAACCAGACATCGCCTCCTCCAGCCTCCCGATATAAGGGACTGCCTTTCTGCTGTGCACAGGGTCTGTCTTTGTTCCTGTCCCTTGTCTCAGCACGGGGGAGATGTTCTCGTCTTTCTTCCTTCTTTCTTGCCTATTACACTTTTCACTCCTTAAAACTACTCCAGATGTGTCCATGTCATTAATCCTATCAGCACCAGACCAAAAAGCCTGGGGATCCTCCAGTTATCGAAGCTGTATCAAAATGAACTTTGGCCTGCTCTGTC
Source organism: Macaca mulatta (assembly GCF_049350105.2). Lineage (NCBI taxonomy): Eukaryota > Metazoa > Chordata > Mammalia > Primates > Cercopithecidae > Macaca > Macaca mulatta. The sequence continues at coordinate 68,697,532 of NC_133424.1, forward strand.
CCATTCTCTCTATCCTTTGCACTTGTCGCAGAACAAGTGGTGCCTCTAAGATTGCACAGGTACAATGACTACGAACCTGGGAAGGCTGTGGTGTTTCTTTAGATGGCTGGTGAATCTATCTGGATTGAAGGGATTCCTTTTCCCAGCAATAATTTTACAGACCTGAGACGTTTGCAAGATGAAGTTGTGTTGAGGGATTGAAGATGTCATTACACTTTCTTACCCAAAGTCAGGTAAGGAAGTGGGACCTGAAACTGAAGAAGGGATGGGGTGAAGAGACTGGTGGAGTGCCTTCTTTATGCCCTGCGCTTGGGTATGCTTTGGTGGATAGCGTGGGGGTTTTTTGTTTGTTTGTTTTTGAGACGGAGTCTCGCTCTGTCGCCCAGGCTGGAGTGCAGTGGCACGATCTCACTTGCAAGCTCCGCCTCCCGGATTCACGCCATTCTCCTGCCTCAGCCTCCCAAGTAACTGGGACCACAGGTGCCCATAGTGTGGTGTTTTAACAAAGCTTCTACTCAGAGAGACAGATTAAGCCAGACAAACATAATGCAAATGAATGTGATTACTGGGGCATTGTAGAGACAGAGAGAGACATGAGATCCCATAGAAGCTAAGGCAGATTTAAGTGATCATGCAGGATGGTTGAAAGAATTTCGGTGAAAAAATAAACATTTATCCTTAGATGCTGAGCGTGAATGTGAGATTGTTAGATGTAAAAGAAAAAATATTCTGACACTTGTGTCAACGGTGAGGAAGAATATTCACGACAATTGCAACAGGGGAGAGAGACCAAACTCAACTCTGAAGATAGCAATAATAGTTGGGTTTTTGTAGCCAATTATCAGAGTAAGGTGGTCAGTGGGTGGGAAATTACAAAGAGCAACTTGATTAGATATCAAGAGTAGAATCCTTGCTAAAGGCAGGCCAAAGACTTAGACATTAACAGCAGAAGATGAGAAACCTGATCAGGTATCAAGGATGGGGGGGATCCTCATTATGCATGTTGAAACTGGGTGCAGCAAGGATGGACACAGATGTCCAAAGTCCAGGCCTAGTCAGGAAGAGGGCTCAGGGAAGCCTAAGTCAAGTCTGATCGAGGAGAGGGTCTTTGCCAGATGGCAGTGTTTTGATCTATTACACGATAGACATTGTAGGCCACATAATACATTTTCAGAGGGAAGAGGGCTGTCCTGTGCATTGTAGGAAGCTTAGCATCATCCCTGGGCCCTGCCCACTGGAGTCAGTAGCATACTCAAGTGTGACAACTCAAAATGTCTGCAGTCACTGTTAATTTCTCCTTGAGGTGGGCACAGTTTACCCCAGCTGAGAACCATTGTATTAGGCATGGATGAGGAAGAAGGCACATACATATGCCTGAGGTTTCAGGCAAAGAATAGTAGGCATGTGTTGGTGTCATGCATTGAGGCAGAGAGAGCTGGTGGAGAAGCATATACAGGTAAGCTGGGATTATCAAGTGTAACGGATACTACGGTGTAACTAGAGGAAGAATATGAGAGGTGAGAAAATGAGAGTGAAAATATTGTAATATTTAGCAAGTGCATGCGTGCAGTGGTTCAATGGTCTCTTCTGTGTATTAAGACTATTTGGTACCACTGTTTTACTGGGCTGGGCTTCTTTCACTTAATTTCTTCCAGTTTCCCCCAAGTTGGCTGCACATGACAGTTTTGCTGTTTTAAAAATGATATTGAGCAGTGGGAGCAAGAGTATTAGGGCATCCAACAGCCCAAAGGTGGAAGCTGCCCAAGTGTCCATTGATGAACAGATAAACAGAATGTGCTCTCTACATACAATGGAATATTAATGACTCTTATAAGAGAGGAAGTTCTAATACATGGTACCACATGGATGGACCTTGAGGGTACTATACTAAGTAAAAGTCAGGCATGAAAGGATAAATATTGTATGATCCAGTCATAGGAGGTACCCAGTATAGAAATATTTATAGAGAGGGAAAGTAGTGTGGTGGTTGCAGGAGAATAGGAAGAGTTGCGTTTTAATGTTTACAGAGTTTCAATTTTGCAAAGAGAAAAACATTCTGGAGATGGATGGTGGTGATGGTTGCACAATAACGTGCCTATTTACTGAACCGAACACTTACAAATGGTTAAGCCAATTTGTTTGTATTTTACCACAATTTAACATTTTAAAAGTTGGTTTTTTAAAAGAGTACGGTGACAAAACAAGGTAAAGATGGCCATGTAAAAGTGAAAGGAACAGAGTCTCTAGAATAAAGCATCAGTTGAATGCACTTAAGACAAACGAAGTAAGATGAGGAATGAAAACACCAGTTGCATTGATGGACAGGGGCATTATTGCTGGAATAACACAGTGTCTTTAAGATGTAGTGGTGGGGTCCATGTCACATTGAAATAGGTGACACCCTCTTCTTTTTTATTCAGGAACTGTTTGGATGATGGAGATCATCAGTCTGATCCACTCCAAGAGAGATCCTAGTTAGGTCCAATCTGTTGTTCCCTGGGATCGTTCCCCATGGATAGACGTTTAACATGAGAAAGCAGGTTTAGAGAGTCAGAAGAGCCCACACCTCTACACCTCCCACCTTCCCATTCAGTTTTTCCCCAAGTCATTCTTCAATCCTAAGGTCAAGGTGAGTTAATAATGGCATGTTAGTGTGGACCACCTTATTGACTTCCCTGAAAGACCGTGTTTTAGGGACAGAGTTAAAATGTGATTCCCTAAACTATGCATATTAGAAAATCTTGTTCCAATCTACTGTGTCATATACAAGACAACGTTTCTGGTATTTCCCCAGGAAATCCTCAGCCTTCACTTAAGTAAATCCTGGCTACATCCCCAAAACTGAGGCCCCTAACATTAAATATGTTCATGTAGAAAGCACCTTAGTTGTAAACCAGCACCTGTATTTCGGAGGAAATGTGGGTGTGACACTCATATTTGAAACCCAATGTGGTTTTTCTATTCAGGATAGTAATCATGACATGGGGCATTTCGTTCCTGATTGACAGCTCCACGGGTCTCCCATACATAATTTCAGAAGCTCCACATGAAGCCTCTAGCATTGAGTAACCCTGGGTAATAAATGTGAACTTTTTCTCATTATAGATTATTGCTTAAATCAAAACTTACCCAAACTATCAAAATTGTATAAAACTGCCTCCAAATGTCTTAGGTGATGTGGCAGTAACAGTATGATCAAAATGTTCTAATATTACAGTGTCACACGCTATATTTCTATTTGCTTATTTACTGTCAGGTTCATTTATTTTACTGTATACACCATGATTTTGAAGATCATGTCAATTTTTTTTTTCCAATTTTTACTGTTTTACGCTGACTTGGCTGATGCTTAAAACATTGTAGAGATACAAGAAAACACTGGAAAAAATAAATTAAAAAATAAAGTAACAAAAATAGCCCAAGACCAAGCTCTGTAAAACAATTTTGATAAAACAATTTATAACAGAAAATTCCAACTTGAACTTTGGGTCCAGACTGTGTTTATTGGCAAATAGTGCAGGATGTTTGAAGCGCAGTTTGTGTGTGTTTAAACTGGCAGTACTGATCCTTCCATGTATTTGTTCCTGATTATTTATTAACTTAGAATATGCATCCATTCTTTATTCCTTCATATGTTTAGGTATGAAGCACCTATTATGGGTCAAGGTTTGAATCAGGATTGGGAAGAAGGTAATGATTATGATGACCTGAAGCCACAACCTAAATAAATTTACAGATTAGTATTTGGGAAAAGACAAAGAATAGACGTACATTTATTTTCTGTGGTGCCAATATTATTTACTGACAGCCTCATTAATACCAGACACCAGTGTGTACTTGGTGAAAAACATCTACTTTAAGATATGCAATAAATACATGAAAGGATGAGACAGGGAGAAAAATATAGGGAAAGTACCAAATTGTCCCAGAAGGTAAATGCAGGGTCTGCTGATGGAGTTATGCAGATGGAGGATTTGATAACTGTCTTGTAGCGGGACAATCAGAGCTGGGAGAGACCGAACAGAGTTCAGGAGAGCCTTTATTAAGGTGATCACCTGGCTCAGTAGGACTAGCATCCAGGAAAGTCTGAGCCCTGAACAAAGGCAGCAGCCACCTTTTAAACAGTCAGTGGTGGGAATTACGTGATGCAGGAGCGTACTTACAGAAGCGAGAAGAAAGGCAGTTGTTACCCCATATCTTACATCCCCGGAAATACATGGTTCTGTAACATATACTTATCAATCTTATGACCTTGCAGCTGTGCTGGGAGGTAAGCAAGAATTCGCAGAGCTCTAAGGAATGTGAAACTGGGGAGTATAGATAAGGCTCACTGAGCACAGAAGGAGCACAGGCTGTTAATATTAGGGTGGGGGAAGGGGGGAGAGCGTGGCAGGGTGCTACATTATACTAAGCCCTGAGGGGAAAGTTAATTTTCTGGCTTCACATATTGTAAAATTCATTTACTTCCTCTTCAGTCTCAGTGAGGAGAAAACCAAGAGTGTATAACTGATTCCATTTACCCCATATCCTTCTTCGTGCAATTCTTGTAATTTTTACTTTTGCCTACAGTATAAAAACTGCCTATGGGGTTATTGTCCTTTCAAGAGTCTGTAGTGTTTTACAGCAATTCCATCAGGAAAGAAAATGTTGTCTTTTATATATACTCCTTTACTGTTTCTCAGGTTCATCCCTGGACCTGCACTATGATTCCTGCACAGACGGAAGGAGTTCCTTTAGAACTGGTGGTCGTGTAGGTTGTGGGCAATAAAAATTCTCATAGCTTTGCATGTTTCTAAGATTACCTTGATTTTCATCCTCATCTTTGAAGGATATTTTCATAGGATATAGCATGAAGTGTTTTTTTTTTTTTTTCTTCAGCACCTTACAGACAATTTTCCATTAGTGTTAGACCTTCATTTTTTTGGATGAGAAGTCAGGGGGCCTTTTTTCTCCTCTTTCTCCACTGTCTGTGATGTGTCTGTTTTTGTCTGGCTACGTTCAACGACTGAGCTGGATGCCAAGGGTGTTAAGGGACTGTTCATAGTCACTGCTATGTGTTAACAAGTTTGGAGAGTGAGGAATAATAAAACACAGTCACTGCTGTTTGGTAAATGTCTGGTGATCTTGCCTCATGCATGCAAAGCCCAGCTCTCAGCTGTAAGTATACAGAGGCCCCGACACAGACTTTATCATTACACAATACTTATACATATTTTGGGGGTACATGCAGTATTTTGATACATGTATACAATGTATAACAATAAACGAGGACAATTGGGACTTCATCACCCCAAACCTTCACCCATGTTGGGAACATTCCAATTCCTCTCCTCCAGCAATTTTGAATTATACCACAAAATATTGCTAGCTATAGTTGTTGTATTGTACTGTCAAACACTAGATCTTATCCCCTCTGTCCAGTTGTATTTTTGTACCTGGGAACAAACCTCTCTTCTTCCCCTGTCCCTTCCCAGCCTCTGGAAGCCACCAGTCAACTCTCTACCTCCAGGAGATCCACAGTTTTAGCTCCCACATATGAATGAGAACATGTAATATTTGTCTTTCAGTCCCTGGCTTATTTCACTTAATATAATGCCCCCAGTTTGGCAGTGTCTGGAATTATTTTTGTTCATTACAACTGGTTGTGGGGGCTGGAGAGTGTTAGCAGGTTTGCACCTAGCATCTAGTGGCTGGAGATCAGGGATGCTGCTCAATATCCTACAATTGAGAAGCAGGAATCCCTCCTATGGGCCTCCCAAGAATGGCACTTCTTTTATTTAAGGATGCTGAATATAGTCCCCCAGTCTCTCCTGGCTTATATGGTTTCTATCTTTACACTTTTGTGAGTTTCATCTCCAAGGACTCTAGCAGGTTCTCACAGTGAAGATCTGAGAAAAGTCCCCAGCTGGTTCTGGCAGGGGAAGAGGAAGAGTAGCCATTTTGAAATATACCAGAGCATTCTGTTCAATGCTCTGGAGAGAAACCATTTTACCAGAACCGTTTTATCAGTGTCCAAATGACTTAGAAGAAGGAAAATAAACTCTGGTCCCCTCTTGCCATCCTGTCCCACTTAAGGGGAAGGAAGGTTTTACTGAGAAGCACTTGTGAAATTCATAGTCCCTGGGCACAGGATAAGAGACTGAAAACTTTGGGAGGCCAAGGCTGGCGGATCATGAGGTCAGGAGATCAAGACCATCCTGGCTAACGTGGTGAAACCCCATCTTTACTAAAAATACAAAAAATTAGCTGGGCATGGTGGTGGATGCCTGTTGGCCCAGCTACTCGGGAGGCTGAGGCAGGCAAATGGTATGAACCCGGGAGGCGGAGCTTGCAGTGAGCCAAGATTGCACCATTGCACTCCAGCCTGGGTGACAGAGCGAGACGCAGTCTCAAAAAAACAAAAAACAAAACAAAACAAAAGGCTGAAACCTTACCATTAAGACTTCTTGAAACCATTAATTGGGAGGTCATTAGGCTGAGATGGCTCCAGTATCCTGAATTCTTAACCTAAGCAAACCCAAACCCAACTCAGTGTAACTGGCCTTAACCAATCAGAAACCACCAATTAACCTCCTACTATTGGCTTTCCACTGGAATGAGCCAAATAAGGCTCTACACTAACCAATCAAGTATTTTCTTTGTCTTGTTTCTGAGTTCAGCCTGTAAAAGCCTTTCCCTCATGCCTCTTCAGAGGGGCCCTAAGCTGCATGTGGTCTGGCAATGCCCAATTCATGAACTGCTGTCTGCTTAAATAAACTCTTTAAAATTTTAATGTGCCTAAGTTTATATGATTTTGCAGACTATAGAACACTTCCCCTCTCACAACCAAATCTTATCACCATGTTACTAAAGACCTATCATGCAGCTTATTTTACCAAGTACATCACATTCAGCTATCAGGAAAAAATCACAAGGCACTCTAATAAGCGAAAAACACAGCTTGAAGATTTTACTTAACTCATTAATGAGAAAAACTGGTGACGTGAACTAACTCATAAGAGAACACTTCCTCTAGCCGAAAAAAAAGTAATATTTATAGATCAAGAATATTAAAGTGGCTGGCTGCAGTGGCTCATGCCTGTAATTGCAGCACTTTGGTAGGTCAGTGTGGGAGGATCACTTGAGGCCAAGAGTTTGAGACCAGCCTGGGTAACATAGTGAGATCTCACCTATACTTAAAAAATTAGCCGGGCATGGTGGTGCGCACCTGTAGTTCCAGCTACTCAGGAGGCTGAGGCAGGAAGATAGTTTCAATCCAGGATGTCAAGAGGTTGTGGCTGCAGTGAGCTATGATGGTGCCACTGCACGTCGGTGTTGGCAATAGAGTGAGACGCTGTTTAACAACAACAACAAAAAAATTTAATTAAAATGATGTGCAGCAGCAAAAGAGGCAAAAACTGGCCTCCTCCCAAATGGAGATGGAGGAGGGAAGTAAACTGAGCCTTCTCCAATTTACTTTTGTATAAACAAGAAGTAATTTGAACTGCCATCGGCGATCCGCAATGTGAGTTGATAAATAGCTCAAAACAATGACAAAGTAGAATCAAATGACCCGGAAGCCCGTAATCTAAATAATGCACTGAAGCACAATTTCTCCATTCATTGCTTATTTTGTGCCAGGCACATTTATGAACACTTAATCCTCACAACACCATTAGCTGAGAAATATTGTTCCATTGCCACAAGAGCAACTGAAGCTCATAAAGATTAAACAATAAAAAGTCACACAGCAGACACACTCTACAGCTCAAGTGTCAACAAAACACCCACAGAGATGCACTTAGGGTCACACATCAAATCACACAACCTCACGGAGAATGGGCCTAACCTCACAGAGAATGGGGCCTATCAGATACACCAAAGCAGACGCCCGGCGGTCCCACTCACCTCTAATAACAAACACTTTCCCAAACTTAAGACGCACATGTCCACGCCAATGTATTATCATAGGCCTTTCCCCACCTCTTAAAGCCTCCCACGATTCAGCCCTCAGAAGGCAACCGCTTGGTTCTCTGTGCGCAGGCGCAGCGTTCTCTCAACACCTCCAACGGGCACAAAGCCACGCCCCCAACGCCGAGCTCACGCACGCGTACTCAATCACCAGCGGAACCGCCTCCACCGCGCTCGGCGTCGAGGGCCTACGGGACGACAGTACGCATGCGTACTTTGTGCCCCAGGTAGCTTGTCTCTTAGCCAAGGACGCCTCTGTAGTCCAGTCTCTGGGAGCGGGGGCGTGAGGCTGCACATGCGCACTGCGAGTCCTCGCCTACTCCCAGAAACCACTCGGCACACGCGGTGCGGCAGCTGCTTCAGGTTGGCGGGCTCCAAGGACACGTGAGTGGGCAGCGTCGCCGTTTCTCTTTTGTTGGACGGTATTTTCCCAGCGCCACGCGGAGCCTGGGCCATTATGAGGTTTGTGTTGCGTTGGGGCGGTCTGTCTCAGAGGCACTCCGGGGAGGAGTGGCCGGCGAATGGCTGGAGGCCCAGGGATCAGTGCAGGCGACCCGGCCTGAGTGTGGAGGGGGCGGGTGCCTGACAACAATGCGCGCGTGATCTGTGTGTTGGCGTTTGTGTACACGGAGGGCATTATTAAAATTACTCTTTGTGTGAATGGTTCTATCCCAGAGTAGGCGACTGGAGCATTGAAAAAGGCCCAGTTACAGTTTTAGAAACCAGAGCTGCACGCTAAACAGTGTTTTCTTTTGACCGTGAAATCTTTCGTTCTTGGAGTTTGTTAGGAACGTGGTTGAAAATGGGTGGCAGTGGGTTCGAGAATCTAGTCACTGAAGTTTTCTTCCTTCTCCTTAGCTCTGCATTTCCAGGACCCGGTCACTGTTCAGGACACTGTTCCAGCGCAGTGGTCATTAGCCATGTCTCAGGTAAGTTTTTGTTTTATCTTCTTTTCGTGCAACATCATAGGTTTTAAGTCCTGGGCACATCTACTTTTGCTTACTTGGATGGTAAAGACTGACACCGAGACAAGGTTCAGGTCTTTTCATTCAGCAACACATGGGACTATCGGGACCTCTCAGAGTCCATGTCCTGTACTTTAGTGTTCCTTTATTCACTGAATGAATTAATCGGAATCTCCACTGTCACCAGTCTTCTTTTAAGCACTATGTGGTGGGTCAAAGATACTTTCCCTGGAGAAGACGAGAGCCTTTATCCGGGGACTGTCATCTTCTTGAAGTAGAGGTGAATACTCCGTCATCTTTGACTTTCTTTACTGCTCCAGACTGAGAGGACGCAGCATAGAAAATGCTAGTGAGTGGTTTAGGCTCAGTTACGGTAATCTGCCTTTGGAAATTTGGAGGAATGGGAATGTGATTGATGTCTCGAGCATGAAGTCCAGGTTAACAAAGTCAGGCCATTTATTAGGACATTAGTCAAAGATAGTGTTTTGGATCAAAGGTTCCAGTTTGAAGTTGGGCAGCTTAAAATAAAGTCACAGGCTTCATCTGTGGAATTCTGGGAAAAACCTATTGGCTTTCTGTAAATGAGGAACAAGAAGTCTGCTGCAAGGGACAAGATGGATGAGCTGGCTATATTTCCCAAAATAGAGTTCTCTTCAGGGTGTTTGCATGGTCTCTGAAATTTTGTGCAAATACAACCAGATTTGATTCTTAGCCTGCTAAGTGTAGACACCAAGACGTTTTGTTTGAAAAATAGATTTTCTTCTCAAAGGGGAAACTTATATTTTCTTTCTTTTCTTTTTTTTGAGACGGTGTCTCCTTCTGTCGCCCAGGCTGGAGTGCAGTGGCACAATCTCGGCTCACTGCAAACTCCGCTTCCCAGGTTCAGGCCATTTTCCTGCCTCAGCCTCCTGAGTAGCTGGGACTACAGGCGCCCGCCACCAGGCCCGGCTAATTTTTTTTTTTTTTTTTTTTTTGTATTTTTAGTAGAGACGGGGTTTCACAGTGTTAGCCAGGATGGTCTCGATCTCCTGACCTCATGATCTGCCTGCCTCGGCCTCCCAAAGTGCTGGGATTACAGGCGTGAGCCACTGCGCCCAGCCTGTATTTTCTTTCTTTTAGGAAAACAGGCAGTATTTTCCTTACTCATTCTGTTTTGGATTTTGAAGCATTTCAGATTAAGGATATTCAACCTGTATCTTTTGGTAATCTTTTAGAAGATACAGTTGTAGAAAAAATACTGGCATCTGGGCACCCCTGTAGTCCCAGCAACTTGGGAAGCTGAGGCAGGAGGATCACTTCAGCCCAGCATTTCAGCACTGTAGTGCAGTGTGATCACACCTGTGAAAAGCCACTGCATTGCAGCCTGGGCAGCATAACAAGACCCCTCTCTCTTAAAAGAAAAAGAAAATACTGGCATCTGAAGAATATCAAGAAAAAATATTCATTAAAAATATTGTAGTCTTCCTCATTTATGGTGACAGAATTCAGGATAGCAAGAGGTGTGTCTTGAAGCAATCTTGGGGAATCTTGGAGGTGCTGGTAATACTCAGTTTCTTGATCAGGGATCTGCTAATGGGTGGATTGTTTGTGTAAATTGATCATATTGGACATGAATTCATCATATTGATCATGGCTTACTGCAGCCTCAACCTCCTAGGTTCAAGCAGTCCTCCTGCCTCAGCCTCCTGAGTAGCTGGGACTACAGGTGTGAGCCACCATGCCTGGCTAATTTTTTAATTTTTTTGTAGAGACGAAGTCTTGCTGTGTTGCCCAGGCTTGTCTTGAACTTCTGGGCTCAAGCAGTCCTCCTGCCTTGGCCTCCCAAAGTGCTGGTGTGGCAGGCCACGTCTCGCCAAACACAGGTCTCCGTAACAGCTGTTTCAGTACTGACGGACAGGTTAAATATTAAAAGCCAGTACCCTTATACAGCGGCTGGAATGTAACAAAAGCCCACCAAGAGTTTTGCCTTGGCCTTTCCTGGGCCTTAAAGCATGACAAAATAATGAAGGGATTCTTAATTGGACCCATTTAGGATGAAACAAGTTTTACTGGGGGGTCTGAAGAAACTCCCTGCGCCTCCACAAATAAGTTTATTGGAGGTCTGAAGGAACTCCCCAAACCACCGTGGTTTAGCAGGAGACAAGATAAGGGTAATCACTCCAGCACCCTACACCCATTTAGATTAAGTAAATTTACTGAGGCTCCAGAGGAAGGTCTTCAAGACTCAGTCTTTGGTTATAGATTAAAAGAAGTTAATCACTTGTCTTTAGATGAATGCATACCTACACGTAGATATATAGCTTAGAAGGTATATAAGCTCTGGAAAACTTTGTAATTTTGAGTTGGTCTGGCAGTAATTTCCAGGTCTTCTCCCTGTAACTGGCTACAGAAATAAAAACTCCCTTCCTCCCCAGTTCATCTGCATCTCGTTATTGGGCCTCAATAAATAGCAGCCTGACCCTCAGCTTAGTCCAGCAACACTGGGGTTATAGGTGTGAGCCACTGCACCCAGCGATACTGATTTCTTAAACCCCACATTCAAGTGAGAAAAGAGGAACCTTCTCTGCCTCATGTTTAGTACAATAAAGTTTCAATAGCTTTTGACCTTTGTACTGTTGTTGCAGATGGTGCAGGGGTGTATCTGGAAAGGATGACACAGGGCAACTGTATATGATTGGAGTAATTGGGAATCATAGTTGTATTATGAGTTGATGAAGTCCCAGGATATTGGAAAGGAAAACTAACCATAGGCTGGGCATCCTCAGTTCTTCCCAGCTTCTTCAAAAGTAGCTGAGGATGAAACCTTCTTCCTTGCTTCTGTTGCACACCTGATGGAAGCAAATAAGGTGAAATAATAACACATCTGCTGCAGTTTTCGGACCATTACATCTACTACCCTAAAATGTAGCTGCAAGAGCAAGGACTACTTTATTTCGTATGATTCTATGGGTGAGGAATCCACACTGAACTCGACAGGGTGGGAATGATTAATCTCTGATCCTATGATGCCTGCTGGGGCCTGAATCCCCAGGATGGCTTCTTCATTCATATATTTTATATTTAGCTAGACTAGCTGGAGTCATATATCTGGGCCACTGTTGTTTGCTGCTAGCTGAGTTCCTCAGCTTTATTTGATGTAGTCTCAGAATCCCTCACTCGCCATTGGCAATGTCTCATTGGCTTTTCTTATGTGTGATGAGCCCCTATGAGGGCAAAACAGAAGATGCCAATCCTTCCTAAAGCTTTCACCTGGAACTAGTTAGTGTTACTTCTGTCACATTCTGTTGATTAAAGCAAATTGTAGGTCCAATCCAGATTTAAAGAAAGGAGACTATATTTTGTTTCAGCAAAAAAGTAATTTGTAAGTTATTCTGATGCTCACACTAAAGATCCATGATAGAATTGATCATGACTGGCTTTCGACAAAGTCAATGTGTGGTCATACTATGAATATGTAAGATTATGAAATCAACTGTGATAGTTCCTTTACAAATTGGTTTTGAATACATGGATACACAGTCTCTGGGCAATACATTTCTTAAATTATTCAATGTTTTTTGAATCACCCTGTTCATCTTGAATGTTTCCCTTATTAAGTATTTTTCTATACCCAAATTTTAGCAAACACTATTTCACAGTATTGTTCTTCAGCAACTTAAATAAACTGCTCTTACAAGACGCAGAGTCCTTATCAGCTCCTCCCAACTTCCAGTTATTTACTTGGACTCTTCTAAGAAAGTGTTTGTCGTTTCAGGGATCAGTGACATTCCAAGATGTGGCCATTGACTTCTCCAAGGAAGAGTGGGGATTCCTGAACCCTGCTCAGAGAGATTTGTACACAACTGTGATGTTGGAGAATTATCAGAACCTGGTCTGGCTGGGTAAGTGCTTAAAGCCCTTTATTCAGCATGTCTTGAGCGTGTCTTTTTTTTTTTTTTTTTTTTTTTAAATACTGGAAGTCTTTGGTGAGATTCAGAATTTACATGAGATGTGGAAATTGAAGTGAGCAGCTTTCTTTATCCTATCTGCCAGATATTCTAATTTTTTTGTTTTTATAATGGCTTGTGTTTTGATTACAGTGTTGATCTGTCAGAATACCTGAGTAACCAGAGCATAGCCAGTTCTTTCTATTTATTTTCACAGGACTTTCCATTTCTAAATCTGTGATTTCACTGTTGGAGAAAAGGAAACTGCCTTGGATAATGGGGAAAGAAGAGATAAGAGTCCCATTGCCAGGTGAGTATGAAGAACCAACTAGCGGGGGTAAGCCATGTATATGAAAGGCATACCAGTTCTAGAGGGCAAAGCACCTTTAAGATGTGAAGGATGCTGTCTTCCACTGTTCCATACACATGTAGACATTGAGGCTTCTTGAGTTTGAGTTCCTAAAAGGATACTGATCACCCACCATTTATATCTACTTTTATAAATGCCTGTGGGCTCAGAAATTACAGGTGTGTCTTTCCTCTTTGTCTATGGTAAGCTTCTTTTTAAACTCAGTATCCTGTTTCTCCAACTTTTTTTTTATTTGATTCTTTGATACTGTTGTTTTCTTTACTGTAAAATGACTTATATAGTGGTCTGATTGTTTGAATGGGTATATTCATTGGTCATTTATTCATTAACATTCATTCCTTTTTTAAAACTAATCAACTGTTGAGAGTCCCCAAGACCACCTCCAGGTTCAAGGACTTACTAGGAGTAGTCACAGGAGTCATGATATTGTTGTATTCATGCCTGCAAAGTTAGTGAATAGTCTAGAAGAACACCATCATTCTGATGCCAGCTGAAAAGTATGGGGATCCCCAAGACCACCCTGAATTCTGACATGAATTGCAAATCCAAAGGTCCCCAAGATAATTAGGTTTGATAATTCACGAGGACTCACAGAACTTACTGAACTCACTGAAAGCTGTTATACTCATGGTTACAGTTTATTACCATGAAAGGATACACGTTAAAATCAGCCAAGGAAAAAGACATGGGCAGAGTCTAGGAGGACTTCCATTTATGCCCCTACAGTGGAGTCATGGACAGTGTTAACTCCTCCCAACAATGATGTGTGGCAATATGCACAGTGTTTGACCAACCAAGGAAGTCTACCTGACCCTTGGTATCCAGACTCCTCATTAGGGCACCATCATGTAGACATGGCTGACTGCTCATGTCTCACCTCAGGCTCTAGCCCTTCTGGAGGTCGCCCTAATATCATGTGACCTGGAGCCCCACATAAATCACATAATTTGACTCTCTGGTGTGGTCCAACGCCCATAGGCAAATAGAGACACTTTTATCATGCAGGATATTTCAAGGTGTCAGAGATTACCTCCCAGGAGCTAAGGGCAAAGACTAGACCTCTCTTTGGAAAAGGTTAAATTCTTGACTGCACAATGGCTAAGTTTTATTTTAGCAAAAGATATAAAGCAAAATCAGCAAAGGTAAGCTCATAAGGCAAGGTCTGGAGGAAATCAGGAATGTGCTTCTGAGATTCCTCTCCCAGTGGAGTCACAAAGGAGGTACTTAATTCCTCTAGCAGCAACTTGTGTGGTATGTGTGAGATGATAGCAGCTAGATAACATTAGACTTAGTGCCAAGGAATTTTACTTAGGGAAGCCATAAAGGTACCCTCTGCCTAGTGTATGCTGAAAATCCAGACTCTCAAAACGAAAGTAGGTGTTCTGCATAAACCACATCATCTGCACAAATAGTTTAGGTGTGGTAAGTCGCTTGTACCAGTTCCCGGGAATGGTAGAAACTCTCTTGAAACCCAAGTTCCTTAGAGGTCAATCGGGCCAACCTTGGAAGCACACCTTTCTTAGGAGAACAGTCTCAAAGCCTGCTGTGTTCTTTTCTGAGTTTGTTTAAAAGTATAGAAACTTGCAGTGAGTTTACATTTGAGTGAGGGGATTAAGACTTGCTTCCACAAACCTTGTGCAAAGTAGAAACTAATTAACTGGTAGAAACTGATTAAAACGGGTTATTTTGGTGTGTGGGAGTTAGTAGAGTTTTAGCTTCAAAACTTGGTGATATTTAAAGTTACAGAAAGTGAGGAAATGAAGTACATTTCTGCTATATTTATTTAGGGAATGTTAGAATTAAGATATGTCTTGAACTGTACATTAGAAATATGTAACTGGATCTCAATAGTAATTCAGAATTGGAGATGAACGTGTTTTCTGTATGTTTTGTGGTGATGGACCCTTAGGAATGGAAGAAGTGAATTGCCTATGGATAGCAGAGAAGGACTGATTGATTGGTAGCAGGAGAAACAGAAAACATCCTGTGTTAGAATTCCAGGGCCTCACTGTTCATGAAGAAAAGGTAACCAAAGTAAGACCAAGACATTAGAGTAAGACAACATTGAAAGGTAGTTGGTATCTGACTAATTTATGGTTCTTGCTAAAATGGATATTTCTGTGGTGCAAAGGATGTAGAACAATGAGCTTGAATCGTCACATTTGGTAATAATCTTTTATTTGAGTTCATTTTAAAAATCATTAGGCCTTGTGGTGGAGGTCCCCTGTAAAACCAGCTCCTCTTGCACCCTTCATGAGGTTAGCCCTCTCCACTGTCTACATACACAGTTCAATCTGGAAAAAACTGGGATTCCCACATGTTTAGTGCATGAAGAACAGGCCAGACTCAGTCATTTGTAATTGACCACGGTTCTGTTCTTAACTTTTACATCAAGCACAGCCAGCATCTCTGCCCTTTAGCTCCTAAACAGTAAAAATAACTACAGGTTAGAAGGGTATTATGTTCGTCTTTGTCGCAAATCCTATTGCCTTTCTTTAATTTTTGATCATGTTGATCAGCCTTCCTGTAATGCCATTTTGGCTTCTGCAGTTCCCCACAGTACATGTTTTCTTAAGCTCTAAATCTGTTTCCTTGCAGCCTGCACTTGACCCTCTTATTTTTCCTGTTTGCTTAGCGATCTCTTCAATCTCAAAATGTCTGTATCAACGAGAATTCATGCCCTGTCTGCCCCTGATTATATGATTGATTTTATTGTTTCTATATTATGTCAAATTGTTTTCTGCAGTAAACTAACTGGAGGTGCCTTCTGTCTGGACACATTAATTCCTCCGGTTAATGCGTATACAGAAACTATCATTTACTTTTCTGTGTTTTGAAACTTGTGGTATAACTTAGCACATAAGTCTGCATCTTGTTCTTTTCACTGAATACATTATCCTGCAGGTCAGAAAACAGCTGAAGTTCAATCTTTTTAGTAGCTGAGTAGTACTACAGATAGAGATATACCATGGTTAATGATGAGGGACACCTAGTTTGTTTCCATATTATTTCAATAAGCATTCTTATCAATATAACCTTAAAAACTGGTAGCTTAATTTCTTGAGTAGGTGCCTAAAGTGGGTTTGAAAAGATAAAAGGCGGGCGTGTTACATTAGTTTAACTTGCTTCTGTTCATTGATTTTTTTTCCCCGTTCAGATACACCAGGTGCAGAGATTAAGGAGTTATCTGCAAAGAGGGCTATTAATGAAGTATTATCTCAGTTTGACACAGTGATAAAATGTACAAGAAACATATGTAAGGAATGTGGAAATGTATACTGCCACAATACACAGCTTACTCTCCGTAAGAGAAATCACACACGAAAGAAATGCAATCAGTGTTTAGATTGTGGGAAACACTTCACTCGTCGGTCAACTCTCATTCAATATCAAAGAATCCACACGGGAGAGAGACCCTATAAATGTAACGAATGTAGTAAAACCTTCAGCCAGAGGGCACACCTTACCCAGCATGAGAGAATTCACATGGGTGAGAAACCTTACAAATGTAAGGAAGGTAGGAAAACCTTCAGCCAGATGACTCATCTCACACAGCATCAGAGTACACATACGCGAGAAAAGTTCCATGAATGCAGTGAATGTGGAAAGGCCTTCAGCCGTTCCTCAGCCCTTATGGATCACCAGCGAATTCATAGTGGAGAAAAGCCATATGAATGTAAGGAGTGCGGCAGAGCCTTCACTCAAAGTGCCCAGCTCATTAGACATCAGAAAACTCATTCTGGAGAAAAACCCTATGAGTGTAGTAAGTGTAAGAAATCTTTTGTGCGCCTGTCTTCCCTGATTGAACATTGGAGAACTCACACTGGAGAAAAACCGTATCAACGTAAGGACTGCAAAAAGACCTTTTGTCGTGTCATGCAGCTCACTCTGCACAGGAGAGTTCATACTGGTGAGAAACCCTATGAATGCAAGCAATGTGGAAAGGCCTTCAGCGCCCATTCTTCCCTTGTTACTCATAAGAGAACCCACAGTGGAGAGAAACCGTATAAATGCAAGGAATGTGGAAAAGCCTTCAGTGCGCACTCTTCCCTTGTTACTCATAAGAGAACACACACTGGAGAGAAACCTTATAAATGCCATGCCTGTGGGAAGGCCTTTAATACTTCCTCCACACTTTGTCAACATAATAGAATTCATACTGGTGAAAAACCCTTTCAGTGCAGTCAGTGCGGGAAGTCCTTTAGATGCAGCTCTCACCTTACTCGACACTGTAGAATGTGTAATGGAAAAGTTAGCAAATAACAAAAACTCAAAATGTTAATTCTGATTATTCCATATCATCACCAGTACTTAGTTTGTATGGAATGATACTTCATTGTACTTTTGATTTAACTTAAAAATGCCTTCCCTTGACTACTGATATATATTTTTTGTGAAGTGTGTGTTGAAGTCTTGCTGATTATTTTTTAAATTAGAGGTTTTTCTTCATGTCCAGTTATGAGAGTTCACCAGATTTTAGAAATATTTTCTATTCTGTAACCTACCTTTTCACTTACATAATGGTGATAAAACAAAAGCTTTTAAGTTTGATCACATCCAATTAATCACATTTTTTAATGGTTATGCTTTTATTTATTTTTCAGACAGGGTCTCACTCTGTCACCCAGGCTACAGTGCAGTGGCACAATCATGACTCACTGCAGTCTCTGCCTCCCGGGCTCAAGCGATCCTCCCACCTCAGCCTCCCAAGTAGCTGGGACTACAGGCATATGCCACCACACCTAACTAATTTTTATATTTTTTGTAGAGACTAGGTTTCCCCATGTTGTCCAGGCTTGTCTCGACCTCCTGAGCTCAAGCAGTCCATCTGCCTCAGCCTCCCGAAGTGCTGGGACTACAGGCGTGAGCCACCATGCCTGACCTAGTTATGCTTTTTATCTTCTAAGAAGTATTATTTATTCTATGCTGAGCCTATGTAGAATTTCTTACATGTTTTCTATAGCTGTTTTGTATTTTTACCCTTTACAGTTAGATCTATTTCATGTTTTTATTATGGATAATGGAGGAGGTAAAGGTTGAATTATATTTTCCCCTGTATTATTGACCCACAGTGACACCAGTTTTGGGAGATGTCTTTCATTTTCCTCCTCATGTTGTTATTGGCACCTTTTGCAAAAGTCAATTATCATGGGTACCCTTCTGAAATAATCTCTTTCATCAATCTCTGTCTTCTCAGCAGTTCCACATTGTCTTAATTATAGCTTTAGAGGAAGTCTTGAAATTTGGTAGTCTAAGTCTTCCAGTTTTGTTGTTATTTTAACAAACTCTAGGCTGGGCATGGTGGCTCATGCCTATAATCCCAGCACTTTAGGAGCCCCAGGCGGGAGGATCACTTAAGCCCAGAGGATCAAGACCAGCCTGGGAAACATAGCAAGACCTTGTCTCTACAAAAAAAATTTAGAAATTAGCTGGGCATGGTGGCGCACCCATCTGTAGTCCTAGCTACTCGGAGGCTAAGGTGGGAGGATCGCTTGAGCCCAGGAGTTCAAGGCTGCAGTGAGTTGTGATCACACCATTGTGGTCCAGCCAGGTTGACAGAATGAGACCCTGTCTCTTAAAAAAAAAAAAAAAAAAAAAAAAAAAAAAAATCCTAGTGATGCTTTCCTGGGTTAAAAAATAAAATACAAATAAAATAAAAATTGGCCTCACTACTCTAGCTTATTTGCATTTTCTAATAAATGTTCAGAGTCACCTTATCAGTTCCTACCAAAAAGCCTGTCAGTATTATAACTGAGATTGCATCAACTCTGCAGATAAATCTGAAGAGAACTGACACTTAACAGCGGTGACTTCCAGTCTGTAACCTTAGCATAACTTCTATTTCAGTCTCCTTTAATTTTTCTCAGAAATACTCTGTAGTAGGCCGGGCGCAGTGGCTCATGCCTGTAATCCCAGCACCTTGGGAGGCCAAGGCAGGCGGATCACCTGAGATCAGGTGGGCGTGGTGACTGGCGCCTGTAATCCCAGCTGCTCAGGAGGCTGAGGCAGGAAAATCACTTGAACCTGGGAGGTGGAGTTTGCAGTGAACCAAGATCGCACCACTGCACTCCAGCCAGGCGACAGAGTGAGACTCTGCCTCAAAAAAAGAAAAAAAAGAAATATCCTGGAATTTTCTATATAGAGATCTTGAATGTATTTTCTTAAGCTTATTCGTAGACATTTTCACAATATGTAAATTGGTTTGTCTTTTACTTTTCCAGTTGTTTGCTACTTGTACATGAAAATACGTTGAGTTTTGTACATTTATCTTGCATGTTGTCTGGAACATTTCACTTATTCTTGGAGTTGTCATAGAGATTTATTGATTTTTTTCATAAGCAATGGTGTCATCTGCAAATAGAAAGTTTATTCATTTCTGGTCTTCATGCTGTCCTTTTTTTTTTTTTTCTCCTCTTATTGCAATTGCTGTGTGACCTCCAGGACAGTGTTGAATGAAAGTGATAAATGTAGGGACCTTTGTTTTACTTTCAATCTTAGGAGGAAAAACTTAATGGGGAAGAAGTGGCAACTCTGAGTCAGGATGTAGACTTCTTAGCACGTGCATTCGAGCACCTTGCTCAGATCCCCAGATTTCCCTATACCGTCTATGCTCCCTTTAAAACAATGCTTTCTTCCACATATCTTTCCCCCAAATCAATAATGGGTCAAATTTCAGCAACCCCAAACTGGGGAAGTTCTGGGACTGCTGTGGTAAGAACTGGATTCAGACACCAAAGGAGCTGTAGGACCTGGCTAACGTACAAGCAAGAACCAGAAGAGTATACGTGGGAGCAGATGCTGAGACTGCTGCATCAGGGAGTAGAATACAAAGTTGAATAGGGGAGAGTTTTCTGCTATGAGGTCACTGTATGACAAGATTAACACACTGGCAAGAGAAAAATATGCTTCTAATGGATACTGGAACAGTTTTTGAAGCTTGGAAAAAGCATTGGTTCTCATTAAAAAAATGGAGATAGCAGAACTGCCATGACAAATGAGGACAGGATCAAAAGAAGTGGATATACAAGAAGGGAGAACAAGTATCATGGAGATGGCCGATAGTGGCTGTCCCTAGGCGAGAGCTGGCTGCAAGAGGTGCTGTTAGGGAATTGGGCTCTCTAGTTGCAATGGGAATGATAGGATCTCAGAATAATGGCAGCAGCCAGGTGATAGCTCTTGGCATCAAAAGCAAGGAGAGCCATAACTACCATATGGGTAGAAGGTTTATAATAGTATCTGCGGAGATTGATCTTCAGAAATCTATAGTTCTGGCTCATAGCACAAGTTTGCCAATGGCAAGTCATCTGCTGCCAATAAGAGTAAACTGAGACAATGTGTTGCTTTGTAGACCAGGCAGGAGTGCATGGCATGATCACAGCTCACTGTAA
This sequence comes from Macaca mulatta, assembly GCF_049350105.2. Lineage (NCBI taxonomy): Eukaryota > Metazoa > Chordata > Mammalia > Primates > Cercopithecidae > Macaca > Macaca mulatta. Next base: position 68,718,131 of record NC_133424.1, read on the forward strand.
CCTTGAACTCCTGGGCTCAAATGATGATCCTCTCACCTCAGCCTCCCAAGTAGTTGGGATACAGGCACATGGCACCACACCTGGCTAATTTTTCTGTTTCTTTTAGAGATGGGGTCTCCCTTTGTTGCCCAGGCTTGTCTAGAACTCATGGTATCAAGTGATCCTCCTGCCTCAGCCTCCCAGTGTTGGAATTACAGGCGGGAGCCATAGTGCCTGGCCCAAACTTAATTAAAAAACCAGAGAAGGCAAGGTGCAGTGGCTCACATCTGTAATCCCAGGACTTTGTGAGGCCAAAGTGGGAGAATTACTTGAGCCCAGGAAATTGAGACCATCCTGGGCAACATAAGAAAACCCTGTATCTATGAAACAATTTAAAAAATATAAGCCTGGTGTGGTGGCCCACGCCTGTGGTCCCAGCTGTTCAGGAAGCTGAGGTAGGAAGACTGCTTGAATGGGAGGTTGAGGCTTCAGTGAGCCATGGATGTGCCACTGTACTCCAGTTTGAGATGCCATCTCAAAATAAAAATAAGATAAATATAGGTGCTGTGGCCATACAGTCTCTGTTGCAACTACTCAGCTCTGCTGTAGTGAAACTTGTAGACCATAAATGCAATGTGGCACACTCAGACTTTATAAAGCAGGCAGCAGGCTGGATTTGGTTTTTAGACCCTGCACTAGGCAAAATGGGATATTATGTAAAGATAAAGGTATAATTCCTGAATAGAAGGTTAGTAGTGTGTCCCTGTAAGTCAAACAATTTAAAAAGCATAAATGTCTGGAAACTCAAGGTGTTGGCAAAAATGTTTTAGGAAATTCTGATCCAGCATACCAAATTATATAAAAACATGGAGATTTTTACCATTGCAATCTAGTGGCTTAAAGGACTTATTTAGAAACTTGTATCCAAAAATGCAGAATACATATTTTTTCAATGTTCATGGAACATATATAGAAATCAATCTTGTACTTAACCACAAAAAAATAAATAAAGGTCAAATTGGGCAGCACACTGGCTCATGCCTGTAATCCCAGCACTTACAGGGAGTGCTGGGAGGCTGAGGTGGGTGGATCACAAGGTCAGGAGATCCAGACCATCCTGGCCAACATGGTGAAACCTCATCTCTACTAAAAATACAAAAATTAGCTGGGTGTGGTAGCACGCACCTGTAGTCCCAGCTACTGGGGAGATTGGGGCAGGAGAATCACTTGAACCCAGGAGGGAGAGGTTGTGCCACTGTACTGCAGCCTGGTGACAGAGACTCTATATCCAAAAAAAAGTAAAATTCAAAAAAGTAGATAACTTCAGGCCACATTTACCAACCATAATAAAATTAAATTTGATATTATATCACTTAGGATGCTTTTGGCTACGAATTTACAAAATACTCAACTAAAAGTGAGCAATCAAGGTTTATTTTTCTTACATAACAAGGCATCAAAAAGGCAGTTCCAGAATTGGCCTAGTAGCTGAGCCTTCTTAGGCTCTGGGTTGGCTTCTCTGAGGTCCACTTTCTTCTCTTCTTGGTTGCAAGATAGCTGTAGCAGCTCCAGGCATCATGTTCTCATAGAAAAATGTTTAAAAGCAGGAAGCGAGAGAGGAGGAAGTCTTCATAATAAACCTGTCTCTTCCAAATGAGGAAAACCTTTCCCAGAAGCCCTGGCAGATCCCACTGAGCAACACTGGGAGATACTGGCCATCCTGTGCTGCACAGGAGACTGGAAAATTACCATCCGATATCCTCAGAGTCTAAGGCAAGACACAGATGCTGCCAATAACAAGGGGAATTGGGTATGGCTGCTGGGATGGCAATCAATGGTTGTGCCAGTCACATAAAACAATATACCAATGTGGAAATTAAGATATATTCTCCTAAATTTAGATTATTTCTGGATCAGAAAGAAACAAAAACCAAGATTACTGTAAGATGGTAGCTTTATCATTTTCTGTTACTTTCTTCTTTCACTGCCTGGGTATTTCGTAGTCTTGAATAGTATGTTTAGTGCATATGAGTTTATCTTTCAGATTTTCATGTATATGCATGCATTCAAAGGCTGTAAAAACTCCTCCAGTGTAGCTTCGGATTTCCCCTTCCCCTCACATCTCTTTGGCCACATTTCACATCTCTTGGCATGTTAAACTCTCATTATTTTCATTACCATTTATGGTAATTGCATGATTTCTTTGTTAAGCAAATGATAATTTGGCTGTTTTTTTAACTTGTAAGAAAACTAAAACTTTTTGTTCTTGATAAAATCACTACACTGTGGTTAGAAAATGTGATTCTGGAATGTGTTAGAAATAAAATTTCTTCCAACCTTTCCCTGCTTCTTTGACAATCATGGTCTGAACAATTTACATCCATAAAATTTTCTTTGATAAGAATTTTCAGACTTAGGATAAAGGATGACCTCTGAATGAAGGCATTGTCACTGGCATTACATTCTTCAAGTCTTTCTCGAAGGGGAAGGAGTTAAGTCATGATTAGCCTAAGCTAATGGGCTTTCCCCATTACTTCCACTCATATGGTTGCTTGCCAACATAAATTCTCTGATGATTAGTAAGGGGTAAGTGCTGATGGAAGGCTTTTCTACATTTATTATATTCACATGTGTTTCTCTATTATGCATTCTCTGAGGTTGAACGGTAGTTGAATCATGACTCAAGGTCCTCTCACATTCCTTATATTCATAAGGCTTTTTCTCAGTGTGAATAACCTGATGATGAATCAATTGTGAGCAATGACTAAAAGCCTTCCCACATTCCTTACATTCATATGGCTTTTCACCTGTATGAATTCTGTAATGTACAGTAAGATGTGAGACCCGTTGGAAGGCCCTACCACATACCTTACATTGGTAGGGTTTCTCTCCAGTGTGAATTCTCTGATGTTGCTTGAGTTGTGAGCTCACTCTAAAGGCCTTTCCACATATTTTACATTCATAGGGTTTCTCACCGGTATGAATTCTCTGATGTCGTATAAGAGTTGAGCCTTGATTAAAAGCCTTCCCACATTCCTTACATTCATAGAGTTTCTTGCCAGTATGAATAGTCTGATGTTGAATCAACTGAGAACGATGACTAAAGGTTTTCCCACATTCCTTGCATGCATAGGGTTTTTCACCAGTATGGATTCTATAATGTACTTTAAGATGTGAGATCCGATTGAAGGCCTTGCCACATTCCTTACACTGATAGGGTTTCTCACCTGTGTGGGTTCGCTGATGTTCAATCAGCTGTGAGCTTCGACTAAAGGCCTTCTCACAGTCTTTACATTCGTACGGTTTCTCACCAGTATGAACTCTCTGATGTTGTATAAAATTTGAACCAGAATTGAAGGCCTTTCCACATTCCTTACATTCATAGGGTTTCTTACCAGAATGAATATTCTCATGTTGAATTAGTCGTGAACCATATTTAAAGGCCTTCCCACATTCCTTACATTTATAGGGCTTCTCATTAAGATGAAATCCTTGATGATTAATAAGAAGTTCCTCTTGCCAGAAGTCTTTTCTACATTTATTATACCCAAAAGCTTTTTCTCTAGTATGAATTTTCTGATAAAAACTAAGGGATGAATGCTGGTCGAAAGTGGGCATTTCTTCATGTCTGATGATCATTTGATGGAAATGTCTGTCTGGATTTCCCTGTTGTCTGTCAAACTGGCTTCTGCATTCCCAATCATCTTGGAAGCTTGAACACTCCAGACCATAACTTGTAAGGCTTTCCATTATCTCCCATTGGGGTGATTCGACTTCATAAACATGCTGCTTTGGAGATAATTCCTTGGTATCATATCTGGACTCCAATACTGAAAAAGAATGAAAAAAGTATGTTTGTTTGTTTGTTTTTCCAAATAAAGGAACTAAAGTAAGAATTGGAAGGTTTAGACTCAATGCTTATTAACTCTTGAATGTAGCTAAGCAATTAGAAAATGGACAAGTAGAACAGTGAAAGGAAAATAACATAAATGAGATGAGGGAGGTAATAAGAGAGGTTATAAAAGTGATTCTAAAATGTTAGTGTGGGGCTGGGCATGGTGGCTTATGCCTGTAATCCCAGTGCTTTGGGAAGCCAAGAAGGGAGAATCACTTGAGGCCAGGAGTTTGAGACCAGCTTGGGCAACATAGCAAGACCCCACGTCTACAAAATAATCTTTAAAAATTAGCCAGCTGCAGTGGCATATGCCTGTAGTCCCTGCTGAGAAAAGAAGACTGCTTAAACCCAGGAGCTCAAGGTTGCAGTGAGCGATGATCATGCCAATGCACTCCAACCCGGGTGACAGAGGGGGACTCTTTTTTTAAAAAAAAAATAAAGGTGTGGGTCAGAATCACTGTTGAACCATATTTTTTAAGACAATAAATGTTTCTGTGAGACTCCAGAAAAGACAAACATAGAGTGACAGAAACCAAAGCAAATCATTGGTTTGAGGGACTTTGCAGGAAGGCGCACAAGGGAACTTTTTGGGTTGATGGAAATGTTCGCTATCTTGATTGAGATGATGGTTATGTGGGTGTATAAATTTGTCAACACTCATTAATACTACATTTTAAAAATGCATTTTATTGACTGTAAATTATGCCGCCAAAAGTGAATTTTTAAAAGATGATGGGGATTTCAAGATGAAGAGTTCTGGAGATAGACAGTGATGATGGTTGCACAACAGTGTGAATGTACTTAATAATACTGAACTGTATACTTGAAAATGGTGGGCATGGTAAATCTTGTATTTTACCGCAGTTTAAAAAAATAAAAATAAAAGTGATGGAGGAAGTGTGTGGTTGGATCTGCAACCTGCCTCAGCGCCTGGAAGACATGCAGGAGAATGAGCCAGAGGAACATGCTGGTACAGTGGCAGCTATGCTCATGTGTCTGCTAGAAGTTAGAATGACATGGCTGCTGTCTTCCCCTGTGAAGCTTCTTATATCTGAAGTTTAGCTGAACACCATGGTGTTTTTTATATCTGAAGTATAGTTGAACACCAGGGCTGAAGCCCATTGTCAACTGAATGACATTTCTTAAATTTCTTAAATGTCATTCATTTACCTGAACCTATTTCTTAAAGGTGACCTTGGAAAAAGAAAGGCTTTGTTCCTTGTTTAGAGGATTAGGCCAGTTGATTGAGGGTGGGTCCTTCTAGAGCAACATACTTTGCTAATTATTCAAACTGCATGAAAAAGTTGAATGGTATAAGGGACTGTGATTCTATCTGGTCCATGATTTCAGCTACAGTGGCAGGTTTTACTGTACTTATAGCAATCAACCCCCTTATAGCAGTTGACTTAAAGAGATTCAGATAGAGCTTGACACAAGGAGCCATGAGAGAAAATGAATGGATGCTTTTGAATGTATTCATGGCGTGTATGGAACAGACAGCCTTGGAGGACTTTATAGGCACATACAGGTTTCATATGGTGGCAGACCAGATACTATTATTCATTTTGTTATTTGTGAAAATATTAAGCTAAAATTACTGGAATATAAGATTGCTTCTACAATGGAAGATGATAAAGACTGTGAAAGAAACATCGGGTTTTGTGGGAATAATGCTGGCTGCTGTCACCTCAAAGACTTGTGCCACAACTATAGTGTATACACATGACATTGTAAGAACAAGACTATGTAAACAGTACACAAAGGTATTTTTTTCAGACATTGTGTTTGGCTGTTCAAGAGTCAGGTTACGGGTCTCTACTGTGGTCTAACAACTCAACTAGTGAGACAGTTTCCAAACACAGCCACCTATCTACCTCTGAGGGCGTGGATCTACTCAATGGTTGGGATATGTGGCAGCCATCTTACAGAAAAAGGAAAACCAAGAAACTGCAGTGGACCATGGAATATTAAAGCCAACCTGGTGTACAGAACAACACACATTTGAGACAAGCTAACTGCCTAACTGGGCTTTTGGTTGTAGGAATTAAAGTGAACACGTATTACTTGGTCTTTCTGGCAATGTGAAAAAAATCTTGGCTGCTTCCAAGGAAGTGTCTTTTTAAAGCATTCTTTTCTCCAAAATGCCATTTTCTCTACCACATCCACCTTGCACAGTTGAGCTCTGTTGATTTACAGCAGGGTATAGTGTTATTTATTCCACGAACACATTTCTACTCCTGTAAATAAAGCCATTCCTGATTAAATACTATTGTATAACTATTCAAAGAGAGTATTATCAGTCATAAATTTCAAACTTCTTGCTTCTATTTAACTTGTAAGTTTGCAAAATAGCAACAATAATGATGTTTTCTATGTTTTCACATTTCTTTACAAAATCTGGCACAGTATTTTAAAGTTATTTGGGCAGAAGTCACTGTTTCGTGCAACCAATGAAACAACATCTAAAAATCTTATGTATAGTCTTAGCATTAAAATATTTTATTTTCCACTTCTAACAGGTGCTTGATGTTTAGCATAATTTGGACATTTAAATAAATACACCAAACTCAAATGCTAATAATTAGGGACAAACTACTAATAGTTTGGGACAGCAGTAAATTGTTGATTTTTGGTCACTCCAGTGATATGAACACATCCTCATATCTTCCGTAACTTTGTGGTACATGAAGACAGCTAGAATTCAACTGTTCTTTCAGTGATTTATTATGAACCTGCCTGTTTATCACACCTAGATATTGTTTGCTCAAAGGGGGAACATTTACCACTTCTGAATTTTTCTCTGCTTGTTTCCACAGTAAGCATTTGAACCACATTATATTAATATCAACAACAGTATACAGTTATAGAAAAGGGGCTATCTGCTGTCTAATTCAGCAGGTAATTTTTGATTTACACTTTTGTAAATGAACAAGGTACATTTTTCTTTTTTTTTTTTTTTTGACAGATTCTCACTTTGTCACCCAAGCTGGAGTGCAGTGGCATGATCTCGGCTCACTGCAGCCTCGACCTCCTGGGGCTCAAGCGATCCTCCTGCCTGAGGCCCCCAAGTAGCTGAGACTACAGGTGGGCACCACCGTGCTTAGCTAATTTTTGTATCTTTTTGTAAAGATGAGGTTTCGCCATATTGCCCAGGATGGTCTCAAACTCTTGGGCTCAAGCAATCCGCATGCCTTGGTCTCCCAAAGTGCTGGGATTACAGGCGTGAGCCACCATGCCCAGCCTCAAAGGACTTTTTGATGAGACTTTGATTCTGTCCTAATTTGCTGAATCATACATCATAGAAAGACTCAAGTTGATGTGCTAACAAGGATATCATTTTTAAATGTTGCCATTCAGTTCAAATGTACCTTTTAATACTTTAAATGGATATATGTACATAACCCTTAAACACATTCATGATAATTCTGTTGAGACTTCTGGCTAAGGATGCTGCTATACTGGTATATAAAATGTGCACAATTAAACTCCAGTGTGATCCTACTCATTTCAGTACATATGAGTGGGATCTTTCGTGCAGCAGCTTTATCTTAATACGGCTCTTTGTGAATGCACTTTATAGCATTTATTGAGGGTGAAAGAGCAGGAGAGAATTCTGTGTTAAGTATTTTTATACAAACCGGTCATTTATTAAACAGAACCAGTATTCATAACATTTGTCTGGGTTTAAGATATGTCGTTTTGCAGATCTATTCACTATAGTGACCCCAACATTACTGAAAATTACCAAGCTTTTTCGGCTCTCACCAGTGAAAAATGGTACCCTCTTAAATTCTGTCAGCATGTCACATTCATTGTCATCAACAGTAACTGGATGTTTCTGAGATGTTTTGACTCGACTCAAAAATATTATAATCAGTTTGGAGACAAAAGCACAATCTGCATTTTAGTTTAATGATGACACTGATGACTTTTAAAAAAACCTATATACAAACGTTCTATATGAAGTTTGCCTCCAAAATTTTTTTTTTTTTTTTTTTTTTTTGAGAGATGGGGCCTCATTCTGTTGCCCAGGCTGGAGTGCAGAAGCACAATCACAGTAATACTACAACCTCAAACTCCTAGGCTCAGGTCATCCTCCTCTCTCAGCCTTCTGAGTAGCTGGGACTACAGGCGTGAGTCACTGCGCCTGGCTGCAGAGGGATTTTAATATGTCAAAGTATTAACGTGATGTAGTAACTTTGTGCCCACTCAAATCTCTTTTCTATCACATCCTTATATGTAAAAGTATTAACACGCGGCACTAACTTTGTGCCCACTTAAATCTCCTTTTTTTTTTTTTTCCCCAAGATGGAGTCTCGCTGTCTCCCAGGCTGGAGTGCAGTGGTGCAATCTCAGCTCACTGCAAGCTGCGTCTCCCGGGTTCACACCATTCTCCTGCCTCAGGCTCCCACGTAGCTGGGACTACAGGCGCCCACCAGCACGCCCGGCTATTTTTTTTATGTTTAGTAGAGACGGGGTTTCACTGTGTTAGCCAGGATGGTCTCGATCTCCTGACCTGGTGATCCGCCCACCTCAGCCTCCCAAAGTGCTGGGATTACAGGCGTGAGCCACTGCGCCCGGCTCAAATCTCTTTTCTATCACATCCTTATGTTCTTCGACACACTGACTTTTATGCTTCTCCTTTTAGAAACGTAAAATTCTTGTTTTAGTCTTAGTTGTAAAAAACATTTGAATGTGGACCTTGCTCAGGCGAAGATTTATGACCTATGAGTCACAGCTAAATAGTCAACATTGTCAGAGCTGATACTTTTTCGTTCGCGTGAGGTTTGGTATTCTTGCATTTACGTACATGGCTGTCAACTGTGTGGGACTTGTTCTGTACTGATGTTGACCAGCTTTTACTGAACTGTTGAAACTAAAAAAGTTAGCCAGGCGCGGTGGCTCACGCTTGTAATCCCAGCACTTTGGGAGGCCGAGGCAGGTGGATCACCTGAGGTCGGGAGTTCAAGACCAGCCTGACCCACATGGAGAAACCCCGTCTCTACTAAAAATACAAAATTAGCCGGGGTGGTGACACACGCCTGTAATCCCAGCTACTTGGGAGGCTGAGGCAGGAGAATCGCTTGAACCCTGGAGGCGGAGGTTGCGGCGAGCCGAGATGCGCCATTGCACTCCAGCCTGGGCAAAAAGAGCGAAACTCTGTCTCAAAAAAAAAAAAAAAAAGTTAAACCCGTGCTTATAAAAAAAAAGGTGTAGGGGATTATGTCCAAAGAGCCCAAGAGCCAGTCTGAAAGGGTGTCATTGGCCAAATTTGGAAAAACATGAATGTTGTGATAAATAATGATAATGGGTAACCATCTGTTACAGGATAAAATAAGATTTATTTTATTCTGACCTGGAGATGAGAAAAAATATGCCACCTACTATTAATCCATATGATATAAATGAAGAAACAAATCGTGAAAGGGAGAAAGCTCTTCTTTACAGGAGCATGTGATCTAATAAATAAAGAAGAATAAAGTTTTTTAAAAATCACTCTTTTGTAACTATTAATCATATCTGATCCAAGGGAAAACTATCAATGACTTCTGAAACTAGCAGGTGAATAATATGTGAGACACGCAGTAGTTAATATCCTCTCAAGGTGGACCACAAAATCATGGCTTGGCTCTATTTCTACACTGCTTTCCCTCTGCCCACAGTGCAGAGCCCAAACTTCTTAATGTGGTTGCCTTTCCTAGCTTATCTTTTTTTTTTTTCTTTTGGAGACAGAGTCTCTCTCTGTTGCCTCAGCTGGAGTGCAGTGATTCGATCTTGGCTCACTGCAATCTCCACTCCCCGTGTTCAAGCAATGCTTCAGCCTCCCAAGTAGCTGGGATTACAGGCATGTGCCACCACACCTGGCTAATTTTTGTGATTTTAGTAGGGACGAGGTTTCACCACGTTGGCCAGGCTAGTCAAGTGATTTGCCCACCTCAGCCTCCCAAAGTGCTGGGATTATAAGCATGAGCCACCATGCCTGGCCCCTAGGGTATTTCTTTGTGTTCCTTCCTTTGTTCACTGAACTCAGCCACAGAGGCCGTCCATTATCTCAGAGGTACCAAGGGCTCCCTGCTCAGGTCCTTCACACTCACTGGCTGCAACTGGTATTCCCCAGTTACATCACACCTTCCATGTCTCAACTGAAACGCCTCATCCTTGAAGAGGCCATTGGCCCTACCATGCACCCTGACTCAACCTGTTCTTTTTCTTTCATATATTAGCTCATGTCCATGTGTCTGTATGATTTCATGTCTATTTTCCCACTGCAGTGTAAGTTCCTTGAAAGCAAGGATAATGTCTGCCTGCCTCATCAATGTATACTGTGGCATATTCCATGGTGCATAAGAAAAGCTTATAAGTACTTGTTAACTGACTCTCCAAAATTCAAACAAACCGATACACATTCCTTTAGAAAAATGGTCAAAGGACAAGATCATGTCCTATGCAGGGACATGGATGGAGCTGGAAGCCATTATCCTAAGCAAACTAACACAGGAGCAGAAAACCAAAAACTGCATGTTTTCACTTCTAAGTGGCAGCTAAATGATGAGAACACATGAACACATGGAGTGGGACAACACACACTGGGGCCTTTCAGAGAATGGAGGTTGGGAGGAGAGGATGACAACACTTAAGACATAAGCTTTGAATGTAGCAATCTGCAGGGAAGGTTTTCTAAGACAAAGGGCTACTTCCAGCTGACCTGATACCTGCAGTGGCTACTCCCTTCCCATTGATACCTCACTCACCTGGGCACAGGCCTCCAGACACCACCCTCTCCACCATCCAGGGCTCTTTGCCTTGCTCTAGGAAGGAGATCACATCAGGTTTGGAAATGGCAAGACCTGGAGATGAGAAGAAACATGCCACCTGGTTATGGTGTGAGGGCCCCAGAATTCAGATCCAGGACCTGGTCATCAAGCAGGAGAGGCAGTTGCAGGAAGTGCCAGAGGAAGATGGGACAACTGCCTGAGGGCAGGGGAAGATGCAGCTTCAGCTGACAGCGCTGCCCTTTAACCCCTCAAAAATGACCAGTCATAAGACTGAAAAGCACCCAAAAACTGACCAGGAAGGAACATGCCCAAGGATAACCTCCAAACTAAACAGATGAGATCACCTTACCCAGTGAGACCAGGTTGTTGTAGGTCTCCAACATCACGTCTCTGTACAAATCCCTCTGAGCAGGTGCCAGACACTGCCATTCTTCTTGGGAGAAGACTATGGCCACATCCCTGAACAATTCTGACCCCTGGAATGGCAGGCATGTATGATATATATGTATTCCAATGGTTCACAGTGGGATGAAAGGAGGTGGGGCAGGTCTTTGCAGGAGGGGGGTTGTTTTGTTGAACAAGAAAGGTGGGACTGAATGTGAAAAGTGACAGAAGAAATGGGTATGAGTAAAACAGAATGTTCAGATGTTCTCAAACACTCCTTTTAACTGCAAATCAAAGCTCTGTGTACAGGTCTGGGATGAAAATTAAAATCAAGCTAAATGGAGTTTTCCTTATTGTAAGAAACAGTGTAATAAAGCACACTGCCCACTCTGTACTTGGCATACAATAAATTCTCAAAGTGAGACCTATCATTTCTATCTTTTGGAATAACAATAACAATAAAAATATTTCTGATGGATTTTCCCCAAATATTTTATTTTATTTTTTAATTATGGAAACATGTTGTCTATCTTAGATACAGGATTTTCATATAAGTCAAGAATTTCTTGGAGATGAAAGTTCATCATTATGTTGGAACATAACACAAGCATTTTTCTTCATGGGAAAAACCATGGAGATCACTTTTATTGAGTGTACAGTTTTCTATCAAGTGAAATGAATGACCCAAACATCCTCTTATTTTGGATCCCGAGGTTGGATCAGATCTCTAAGGTTTTTCCAAGCCCTGACCACTCACTCACCTAGCTGACTGATCATCTCACTTTCTGTATCACTCACCATCTTCAGCTCTGTACTTTTCTTGCTCTTAAGCTAAAGAAACTAATGGAGGATGTCCCAGATTCAAATGCTCTGTTCAACGTCAAACTAGACTTTAATTCTGGCATCGAATCTTGATGGATTCCCAGCCAAACCTCAATTACATATCCAATCATTAATCACCCCCAAAGCAGGACACTGTACCACGTGCTGAAATTGAAACCAACCAACACCACCTCCCCTGCTTTTCTATATGCGATTGCTCCTAACCATTCATTTCCATCTCTTCACACTTCAGTTCTTACAAAGGATGCTCTCTTTCATACAGGGAAATGACTTTCTCCTCCTAGCAGACGAAAACCATCAGGAGATGCAGAATGCTATAGAGAATAAATCTGTGGGCATTTGTCAGAGGAGAGGACAATGGGAGAGGGGACTCCTGCCTAGTACTTTTATTCCCTAAAATGGGAAAGTCTGAGAACCAAATTCCTGGATGGAACCCAGGTGGAAAGTTTCAAGATAAGGAAAGCAAATATTTGTGGGATGTTAAAACTCACAAGGGACATGACTTTTAGAATTTCAAGGGCTGATAGGTCCTCCTCCTGGTTCCTCTCTTGGGGAAGGGCAGAGTCCTGCGATGGCAGAGCTGGGGGAGGAAAGAGCAAATATGAGAGGCTAGGCTTGCCTCACAGCTCCTAGAATGCCAAAGTTACAAGTTCCCACCTGCTTGCCCCTCTGCCCACCAAGAAAATGGGGGGGGAGGGGACAAAGGGATCCTCACCCAACCCCAGGAAACCAGCTTTAGCTGCTGCAAGGCAAAGGGAAACCAGTGGTCCGTTCCCTCCCATTTCCCCTAAACATCCAGTGGTTCTGTTTTGTTGCAGATGCAAGACTGAGACGGGGATGCTGTGGGCTGTTCTAGTGACTGAGACCCACATATTACCTCAAGGACAAGGAAGGCTTCCCTCAAGCCAGGAAGCATAGAAGGTCTGCATAATTTGCATAGCCCCAGCCTAGAATAAAGCCTTTCCAGGACTAGGCCATTTAACTCTTTCCTGCAGCAAATGTAACACCTTCGAAAGTCTACCTGGCTCTTTTCCCAACTGCCGAATTTACAAAAACCTTTACAGCCCAAACTGCCACTTCATGGAGCATGCCTTGCGTCAACAAATGGGACAGACTTGCAAGGAACAGTGAGAGACAAATCACACGCAGTACGCCCAGTGCTCCATTATCAGCACATAAATGTGTCCTTCCATAGAGACACAGCAGTGCACAAAGCTGCAGGCCCAATAATATTTGCTAAATAATAGAACTGAAAATTAGTACATAAGTAGGCAAGTCCACAAGTAGGCAAGTGGTTGAATCATTTTTGGCACAGCCATAAATGAGATGCCAAGTGACTATCTAAAATGACTATCAAAAACTGACAAGCAAAGATATTAACTACTGGATCCTCTGAGAACATTCAGCAAGAAGAAGTCAAACTCACTAACACACAGGCTAAAAACAAAACAAAACAAAAAAACTGGAAGGAAAAACACCCAAGTATTTGCAGTGTTGTCATTTAACCAGTTCTTGAGCTCATTGTTAAACAAGAAGTATTTTGTAAAGGAGTAAGTATATAAAGTGCCTATTGCATTACAAACATTTGGTTCTAAGTAACTTGTAAGTGAAATAATTATGAATGTTGCTTAATATGATGTAATAGGCAGCTTTTCTTTATTATGACCACTTTTATAAGCATTATTTGTATTAACTGCACCATATCCTATTTACACAGGATGGCCTGTGATTCACTCAAGTGTTTCTCCATTGCTGGACACAGAATTTGAACAAGGTCATATAAAATGTTCCCAAGTATAAGTTTTTCTAAACTAGCGGTTCTAAGTCTTCTGGGGTCTTGCAACTCTCTGAGAACCTCATGAAACAAGATTTCCTCTCAGATTTAAAAAAAAAAAAAAAAAAAAAAAAAAAAAAAAGCACGCATAACAGTGAATGCAAAACATCTGCAATTTCAGGGGGTCAGAGACCCCTGCGCACCCACCTAAGGGGTCCATGCACCTGGCCTATGAGGCTGGACGCAGAAAGGGGGCGCCAGCCGGCGCGCGCCGCGAGGGCCGGCGGGAAATGTAGTCTCACGCCGGTAAAGCCACAGAGCGACGATGGGGCGAGAAGTCTCGGTTCTTCTCAGGCCTGAGACCCGCCTGGCCGCGGCCCCAGCTCCTGTTGGACCCCAGAGCACCTGGAAAGCTCCGGAGCCCCTCACCTGCCGCCTCCTCGGGTCCAAGTGCTACCGCGGCCGCGCCCCCAGCAGCCCAGAGCGCGCTTCCACCACGGTACCGGCGGATTCGCCCTGCGCAGCCGGAAGATGGCGCAGACGCACAAAGCACACCGATGCTGCGCCATGATAGGGCCGGCGCCGCAGTGACTTCTGGGAAACATAGTCTCTAGGCGTGAAGGCCGCAGCCCGGCCTTGAAGCCGGATCTCGCGATGTTTCGAGGTGAGCCGGGCGCAGGCGTGCTTCCCCTGCGCGCGGGAGAGAGTTATGTGTTCGAGTCCCTGGGTCCCTTCCTGGGGGTTCTTGGTGCTGTGCTATCTGCGTGTGATTCTCTAGCGAGAGATTGTGCGCGAGTGACCGAGTGGGCAAGGGGCTGTCACTGTGTGTGCGTGATTGTTGTGACGGTGTGTGGTGGTCACTTCGACTCCGCGTGGGTCGCTGACTGTGTGACTGGTACCGTTTAGCGGTGGATACACAATTGTGTGCCGCTGTGGAAGATTCCCTCATCCGTTAAGTTCCCATTTCCGTGGAACAGCAGTTTTACCAGAAGGTTTGGAAGGAGCCTTAAAAGTTTGGAAGGGTAAGTTTATCTGGTAACTATTTTTAAACGTTACATATATGGCGAATTAAATGTGGGTTATGAAGGAGAACGCAAAATAAAAACGTTATAAAGATGTAAAGTTTTATGGGGCGGCATCTCTGGGTCAAATACCAGACCGCCGCAGGTAGGTGTTAATTCTTTCTCGTTTTTAGGCGGCTTTGGTGCCATCACGTGTGAGAAGCCCAGGACTTTACACATCCCGAGCCAGTGTGGTCCAATATGATGGGGAGTCCGTGTGCCAGATGCCGGTCAGGACCTGTTATTCTGGGTCTCAGAATGAGGAAGCCCTCCCTGTCCGAGATGGAACAGTTCGTCCTTGAGTCAGGCCCGGAGTCCTGAGTTACTGTCTTTTGATTTGATCCTGTTTCCCTCAGACCTGGTGAGCTCTATGGTGTAATAAGTGGGTAAGAGTGTGAGCCCTTAATCATCTCTACCATCTCTAAGACTGGAGCCAGAATGCCTGAACTCTAGTCTTTTTTTTTTTTTTTTTTTTTTTTTTTTGAGACGGAGTCTCGCTCTGTCACCCAGGCTGGAGTGCAGTGGCCTGATCTCAGCTCACTGCAAGCTCCGCCTCCCGGGTTTACGCCATTCTCCTGCCTCAGCCTCCCGAGTAGCTGGGACTACTCCGGAGTAGCTGGGACTACAGGCGCCCGCCACCTCGCCCGGCTAGGTTGTTTTTTTTTTTTTTTTTTGTATTTTTTAGTAGAGACGGGGTTTCACCGTGTTAGCCAGGATGGTCTCGATCTCCTGACCTCGTGATCCGCCCGTCTGGGCCTCCCAAAGTGCTGGGATTACAGGCTTGAGCCACCGCGCCCGGCCGAACTCTAGTCTTAGAGATGTGCCTCGGTCTCCACATTTGATAGTGAGGATGATTATAGCATCTAACACATCGAGTTGTTTGGGAGGAGTAACTGAGCCAATATGTGTAAAATAATGTTACTGCTGCTGGATAAGGATGATGATGTGGCTGAAGCTAATGCTTTCTGTCTGCAAAGATGCTTTTTCCAAAACACACCATATTGCCTCTTTACACATTCTTCAAGAGAGGGTAGAGGCTGTATTTTCCTTGCAGGCACAGTGATGTGGTAGAAAGCACACTTTTAGAGTTAGACAGGTGTGGATTCAAATGCCATTTCAGCCATTTATTAGTTTCTTCATGCCTATCTCAGTTTTGTTTTGTTTTGTTTTGTCCATAAAGGGAAGAATGTAATGCTGGGCTTGCAGTTTTGTCCTGAGGGTCAAATAAAATGATGTAATAATAGAAGTAAAGCTCAGAGGTTGGTTAAGAGACAACTTCAGCAAAGATGGTTGAATTTCACATTTGTGAGCAAAGAGTCGAGGAGACAGTTGTAGATTTATCCTACTTGACCTTATTTGTGGTTCAGGACAGTGTTGTGAGTTCAAGAGCAGAGGGTAGATGCAAAAAGTCATCTTTCCTAGGTTCTCTGATCTTGGGAAGGGGCGAGTGGCTCTAGTTTCCCTTTAACATCCCACTGTGTGTGTCTATATGTACATGCGTCAGTATTTGCTTATGGAGGAAAGGAAGGAAAAGGACCAAACAGGTACAAAGCCAGCCATCTCTCAGGCTTTCTTCTATACCATTTTTACTTTCTCACATTTATTAATCTGCCAGAGAGAAATTTAGAAGATGATGAAATGGCCAGTTCTGACTCTGAACCAAGCCTCTGAAGTCATACACCATTATACTCTTGGTCACAAAATCAGCTGTGAGTCTAAGTAGGTGGAGGCTACACAAGAGTATACATACTAGGTGGCAGGGATCATTCAGGGTCCACTTAGAAGGTGGCTTCCAGTTTCTTCCTTTTAAGAGTATGAGAATGCTCTGAGCTGGCCTCTCCATTCCATGGAATCCATAGGTCTTTAGTCAGCCACTTCCCAGTACACATTCCTGTGCCAAAGCACATGCAGAGTTCCAGCAGCTCCCTCTCCTGTTAACCATCACCCCGCCACACCCAGCCATATCCATCCTTCTGCCAGATTCCTTCTATTTCAGGATCACCCATTATCACTCGAATGAGATCAACTGTGGGGAGGTGGGCCATATTCTGTTGTGCATAGTAATCCAAGCAAGGAATCACACAACAACAAAGTGGGCTCTAACCCAATCTTAGCTACTTACTCTCTGAATGACCTTGGGCACCTCCCCCAATTTTTCTGACCTAAAATCTGTGCACTATAATAATAATAAATTTCCATGGAGGAAGTATAACCTTTTCAACAAACAGTGCTGCAGCAACTGGACATCCATAGCCAAGAAAGAAAAAGGATAAAAGGCTTTTCTCCAGTACTAATCCAGGAGAAAAATACATGTATTGCATCTTGTGACAACTAAGGATAAAATACGTGTGACCTTCTCTCTCTGAGGACCTT
The DNA here is from genome assembly GCF_049350105.2 of Macaca mulatta. Lineage (NCBI taxonomy): Eukaryota > Metazoa > Chordata > Mammalia > Primates > Cercopithecidae > Macaca > Macaca mulatta. The sequence goes on from NC_133424.1 coordinate 68,735,216, forward strand.
TTTTTTTTTGAGACGGAGTCACGCTTTGTCACCCAGGCCAGAGTGCAGTGGCGCGATCTCGGCTCACTGCAAGCTCTGCCTCCTGGGTTCACGCCATTCTCCTGCCTCAGCCTCCCAAGTAGCTGGGACTACAGGTGTTCGCCACCACGTCCAGCTAACTTTTTGTATTTTTAGTAGAGACGGGGTTTCACCATCTTGGCCAGGATGGTCTCGATCTCCTGACCTCGTGATCCGCCCGCCTCGGCCTCCCAAAGTGCTGGGATTATAGGCGTGAGCCACCGGCCCGGCCTCTGAGGACTTTTTTTAAGAGACAAGGTCTCATTCTGTCACCCAAGCTGGTATGCAGTGGTGTTCCTGGACTGAACCGAGGACCAGGCTGCTTTTTCTCGCAGCCCAGTAACAAGATGTTGATGTAAAAGAAGAGAGTTTTATTTCTGTAACCAGGTACAGGGAGAGGGCCAGAAAAATATTGCCAGACAACTCAAAATTACACAGTTTTCCAGTGCTTATCCACCTTCTAAGCTATATGTCTACATGTAAGTGTGCATTCATCTAAAGATATAAGTGATTAATTTCTTCTCATCTATAACTAAGGTCTGAGTCTTGGGAACCTTCCTCCAGAGCCTCAGTAATTTTACTTACTCTAGTTGGGTCCAAGTGCCAAAGGTGATTACCCTTACCTTGTCTCCTACTAAGTTATGGAGGTCTGGGGAGTGCCTTTAGACCCTCAGTAAAACTTGTTTAATCCTAAATGGATCCTGGGATGAGGAGTGTGACCATTCCTTCATTACCTTGTCATGCTTCAAATCAGCAGCCTTTGTGTTAGGGCACTGACTCTCTCAGCCTTTAATATTTAACCTAACCATTTAGTCAATGCTGGAACAGTTGTTATGGAGGCCTGCCTGTTCAGCTTTTGTGAGATCTGGCTTGCCACAGTGGCACAAATACAGCTTACTGCAGCCTCAACCTCCTGGGCTTAAGCAATCCTCCTACCTCAGCCTCCCAAGTAGCTGAGAACACAGGTGCGTGCCACTACACCAGCTAATTTTTCTTTTCTTTTCTTTTTTTTTTAAGAGATGGGGGGTCTCACTGTATTGCCCAGGCTGATCTTGAATTCCTGAGCTCAAGTGATCATCTTGCCTCAGCCTCCCAAAATGCTGATGATGCTGCGTTGTTGTCTAGGGTAAATACCTGAGGTTCGTTGTCTCACGCCAAGGGAATCGAAGACGCGGACACACAAGAAGTGAGTTTAAGAGCAGAGGTTTAATAGGCGAAAGAGAAAAGAGAACAGCTCTAGCTCCTGCAGAGAGAGAAGGGCTCCCAGGTAGGACTTCCATGGGGCACGGGGTTTTGTAGACTGGCTTCAGGAGGTGGTGTCTGATATACATAGGCCCCAAAGATTGGTTGGACCAGGTGTGCCAATCAGAAGCTGGCTGTCCCACCCTAATCTTTTATTATGCAGATGGGGTCCCTGCCTGGCCAGGGCCATGCTGTCTGTTCCTTAATGTACACTTCCCTTTTGGTTGACAAAAGGGAAGATGGAGCTGCCATGTTGGACATGCCTGGCCCCCAGGTACCTTTTTCCTATTGGCACAGCTGCCGGCATTCACCCGTGCAAGCTTCCAGCTTGCTTATCTATGTCTGCGGCTTGATTTTTCAGGCTGCTCTTTGTTAGAAATGACTCAGGGGCTGCTTTTCATTAAAAGGAAAACCGTACCGAGGATTTCCTTACCCTCACTATCTGCCTAAATAATTTCTTTTTAACTCCTATGTCACTTGGGATTACAGGCATGAGCCACTGTGCCTGGTAGAGGGTTTTTTGTCTTTATTCCTCAAGATTTTGCATTTAGATAATTATGTTAAACTTAGGTGTGCTAGGTAGACATATGTCTGCTGATTACCCATTAGGAAGAATGTGGATTCCTACTTAGGGAAAAGGAGTCAGGCTGGTGGGACCAGCGGAAAGCAAAGAGATAAAGCAAATAAGCTATAGATCTGCATTTTCTTCATGGTCCAGGATATATAAACAAAAAAGGAAGCAGATAAGCTATAGGCTTGCTTTTCTTTATGGCCCAGGACATACAGCCCTCCGGAGCAAATCATGAACATAATTCACAAACTCCCTGCTTATCATCAAACGCACGCAAACATTTATCATCAAACACCTTGAGTGACAGAAGAATGCAGGTTAGCTCCCTGCTGCCTTGGCGTTATCCATCAGCCCAGGAACCATCCTATAAAATCTCCAGCTAGCCTTTGTTTCCTTGCAGTCAGCTCCTCTTCTGCTGATTCTGCCTGTCGCTCCCTGATAACACACTTTCATACTGTCTTTAATAAATCTGCCTTTCGCCGGGCACGGTGGCTCAAGCCTGTAATCCCAGCACTTTGGGAGGCTGAGATGGGCGGATCACGAGGTCAGGAGATCGAGACCATCCTGGCTAACACGGTGAAACCCCGTCTCTACTAAAAAATACAAAAAATTAGCCGGGCGAGGTGGCGGGTGCCTGTAGTCCCAGCTATTCGGGAGCCTGAGGCAGGAGAATGGCATGAACCCGGGAGGTGGAGCTTGCAGTGAGCTGAGATCCGGCCACTGCACTCCAGCCTGGGCGACAGAGCGAGACTCCATCTCAAAAAAAAATAAAAATAAAAATAAATAAATAAATAAATCTATCTGCCTTTCTTTACCCACAACTATCTTGGTAAGTTCTTTTACCTCTGCACCACCAGCCCAAATAGTTGCTGCTCACCTGAGACAAAGAATATATGTGGTTTTAAGCAAATCAAAGTTTACTTAGTGACCCTTACCAAGCTTTGTAGAAGGTTCTGCCAAAAGGAGAAGCTTAAGAGATAATGGCTAAAAATAAAAAATGTTACCATCTAGCCTCCTTGGCTAAATGTAACCACTGCCCAAGGGGTTCTTCCTGCCAACTGCATAAAGAAAGCCCATGGCATTGTAGTAGAGAAAAAGGTTAACAGACATGAGTCTGGCCACACCACATGGGAAATGGAGTTCGTACTCAAATCATCTCATCCAAAGCTCTTATATTAGAGGTTTTTCAAAGTCAGTTTGGGGGAAGGGGTAAGAGTGGCCAGGTAACGGGTGCTTGCTGCTGATTCGTTGGGCTGGAGATGAAATCATAGGGGGTCAGAGCTCTCCTTGTGTGGGCTGAATTGCTGCTGGGTGGTGCCACGGGAGCTGGATTGGTTAGTCCAAGTGGAACCATCAGGTCCAGGTGGAGCCATGGGTGTCAGACATGAGAAAACCCGAAAAGATATCTCAAAAGGCCAATCTGAGGTTCTACAGTGGTGATGTTATTTGCAGTAGTAATTGGGGAAGTTGCATATCTTAAAACTTTTGGAGTAATGGCTGACAGTTGAATAATGGCACCACCTTAGCAGGACCCATCCTCTTCTCCTCTCAGACGAATGGCTCCCATTCGTCCATTATTTAGACTATAGTGTAAGTGTGTTCCAAAGTTAGCTCAGCCCTATAGCCCAGGAATAATTAAGGGAAAGGGGTTAGCTCAGTTTACTGTAATAATTTTTCTCACTGATACAGTCTTTGCAAAGGTGGTTTCGTAAAGATGCCTACTCTCTTCACGCATTTGTGAAATGTCGAAAAGACTGCCAAAACCTGGAAGTTTACTGATGCCTTATTTTAAACAAGTCTTGTCTGTCTGGTTTGAAAAAGCGAGGGGAAGATATCAATCATAATTTTGTTCAAGACAGTGAGTTCTAAGTTTCTCTTCAAAGAATCAGTATGTCAGTATGTTCAGTTCTTTGTTCTCCATTTTAAAGTTTAACTTCCTCATTCTCTTCATCTCCTTGCCCCTAGTTTCAGTAAACAACTTCCCTGCCAGTTCTGATCAGTAGTTCACATCTGCTCCTCTGGTCACCTGCTCCATCGTGAGTCACCCCTGGTCACCTGCTCTAACCTAAGTCACCTTTAGTCACCTGTTCCATAACAGTCTTTCCTGCCAAAACTGCTCACCCCACCAGTCTGGCTCTTACCGCTGCTATCTTTAATATAGCCCATCAGAATTAGCTTAGACTGTGTGGTCCAACCCTAGCCAATAGGGGAATGACACAGCAGTAGGGGCTACCTACATCAGGGATAAGAACCCCTTCCCCTCCCTTGTTCAGGTGTGCTCTCACCATTGCTCCATCTGCAAGATGTACCCTTCTATAGAAGTAAAATTGCCTTGCTGAGAAAATTTATGTTAGAGTGCTACTTCTTTTGCGGCAGCAAATTTTTTTTTTTTTTTTTTTTTTTTTTTTTTTTTTGAGATGGAGTCTTGCTCTGTCACCCAGGCTGGAGTGTAGTGGTGCAATCTCAGCTCACTGCATGCTCTGCCTCCTGGGTTCATGCCATTCTCCCGCCTCAGCCTCCCTAATAGCTGGGACTACAGGCACCTGCCACCACACCTGGCTAATTTTTTGTATTTTTAGTAGAGACGGGGTTTCACTGTGTTAGCCAGGATGGTCTCAATCTCCTGACCTCATGATCTGCCTGCTTCGGCCTCCCGAAGTGCTGGGATTACAGGCATGAGCCACCGCACTCAGCCCGAAAATTTATTTCTAACAATTTCAACACTCAAACACAACCCAACTACAATTTTTGTGGATTGTGTTCCTTTTACTTTTTATTCATAGGAATAGTTTTCCAATGTTGCAGTCATAATGCAATTTCATCAGTTTTGTTCCTCCTTTAAGAAACCTTAACACAAGAAGTATTTTTACATGTTGCTTCATTGCCATGTGATTATTCTTTTAAAAAGTTGTATAGTTTTCAATCGGATAGATGTGAAAGGAAAATAAATCTCAGGACCCTGGCTGGGCATGGTGGCTTATGCCTGTAATCCCAGCACTTTGGGAGGCCAAGGTGGGGGATCACAAGGTCAGGAGATCGAGACCAGCCTGGCCAACATCGTAAAACCCTGTCTCTACTAAAGATTAAAAAAAAAAAAAAAAAAATTAGCCAGGCATGTTAGCGTGTGCCTGTAATCCCAGCTACTTGGGAGACTGAGACGGGAATCGCTTGAACCCGGGAGGTGGAGGTTGCATTGAGCTGAGGTAGCAACACTGCACTCCAGCCTGGCAACAGAGCAAGACTCCCTCTCAAAAAAAAAAAGTTTCAGTTAGTATTTGCTGCTATCATAGTTGCATTTTTTTTATTTTCTCAAATAAAATTCCCAGCTTCTATGATGCTCTTTGTCACTGGCAACTTTGATCAGACAATTAAATGAAACAATTGAAGGGCATAACAGGATTTTGGAAGGGATGGTACAGGATTGGGAGATAGAACTAGAGATAGGAGTTTATAAAATATTTTCAAAAACATTGAAGAATAGGAATAAGAGAGTATGATATTGTGAAATATATATTTGATCTTCCTAGCATAGAACTCCTAAAATCCTTAGAAACTACAAAGTAAGAGTAAAAACTCTTTGTATGCTAATGAGTTGACTGATAGCTGGCATCCCCTATATAGTTTCAGGATGGGGACTGGTTATGGAAAGACCAGGGCATGACTAGAAGGCTGGGACATTCAACCCCACCCACAACCCCAAGGAGGGGAGGGGATTTTAATCAACCATGTCTATGTAATGAAGCCGTAAAACTCCCAAAAGACAGGGTTCGGAGAGCTTCCACATAGCTGAACATGTGGAGGTTCCTGGGTGCAACACCCTTTCTTCTGTACCTCGCCCTATGCATCTCTTCATCTATATCCTTTGTAATATCCTTTATAATAAACCAGTAAACATAAGTGTTTCCTGAGTTCTGTGAGCCACTCTAGCAAAATACTGAATTGCAAAGAGGGGGTGGTGAAAATCCCAATTTGAAGTTGGTGGGGTCAGATGTTCCAGAGACTGGACTTGTGACTAGTGGGAAGGGGGAGGCAGGCTTGGGAACTGAGCCCTCAGCGAATGGTGTCTGACCCATCTCCAAGTAGACAGCGTCGGAATTGAACTGGAGGACACCCAGCTGGTGTTCACTGCAGAACTCATTGAACTCACTGCTTGCTTGGTATGCGGGTGCTTGGTATGTGTGGGAAACTCCCCCATATTTGGTCAGAGAAGTCTTGTTATGATTAGTTCTCGAGATAATAGGAAAAAAAATGCACCTTTTGTTTTTTCCACTGATTCAGAGGGCATAACTGAAGGAAGGAAGAACTGAAAGAATGGTCTTAACACTCTGCTTCGCTTTTCTTCATAACACGCATTACTTCCCAGTATGCATCAGTGTCCTTTATTATTAATTTTTTCCTATTGAATTCTTCCCGCATTAGAACGCTGCTTCATGAAGTGGGGATTTTGTCTGATTGTTCACTGCCGTGTGCCCAGGGCCTACGACAGTGCCCGACACAGTAGGCGCTCAATAAATGGTGAATGAAAAACAGGGTAAGGCGGGGAGAGAAGAAACAGAAAGGGAAAGGAAAGAGAAAGCCCGGGCTGCCAGACAGCTTAATCACCCGTACGTCCTACCGGGCCCCTCTCCAGCTGGCTCTGGCCACACACTGGTCCTCCAGGCTCCCTTTTCTCAGCGCTGGGCTCACAAGCCCACACCGAGCGCTTGAGCGCGGACGCGGCTACTGCGCGTGCGCGTCACCGCGCTAGCGCCCCGGCCTGGCAGCCTTTGGGGACCCGAGCCAGCTGCGCCTGCGCAGTCAGAGCGGGTCCTCCAAGGCCTCAGGTGGAACGGGTGGGTGAACGGGCGGTCGAACGGCCTGAGAGGGTTCAGCTGGTCCGAGTGGGGTTCTGAAGGCCAGCGGAGGTGGGCTTACTAGGGAAGGCGGCGCAGCAGAAACTACCCGCAACGAGCGGCGAGACCTGCGGCCGCCAGGGACCCTCGGCCACCATCCCAGCATCCTCTGTGCCGCGCCGGCCCTGGACTTCATTTCCCAGCGGCCCCTGCGGCCTGCCCTAGCGCTGCGGCGCCTTTGTGAGCGCGGCCGGCGGCCAGGATCGAGCCCTGGCCCGGGCCCTGGCCCAGCCCCGGCCTCCAAGGACCGCGCGAAGGAAGTACCCACCGGAGGGAGGAGGCGGTGAGGAGCGCGGGATGGAGCTGACGCCGAGAGCGGCCATGCCACCGTGTGTGGGACCGTGTGTGACAGTGTGTGAGAATGTTGTGACATTAAGGAACCGTGTGTGACAATGTGTTTGACAGTGTGGAACCGTGTGTGAGACCATGTGACTGTGTGAGAATGTGAGACTGTGTGTGACAGTGTGAGAATGTGTGTGAGACCGTGTGTGAATATGTGTGTCAGTGTGAGACCATGTGGGACAAATGTGGGATTGTGTGTGACAGTGTGAGACTGGGTGTGAGAATGTGTGTGACAGTATGAGACCGTTGCCCCTGTATGTGCGGGAGCCTTTGACAGTATATGGGACCGTGTGGGTTGTGTTTAAGACCACATCACCATGTGTGAGACTGGGAGTGTGTGACAGTGTTAAACTGTCACTATGTGTAGACCGTGTGTGAACAGTGTGTAAGACCATGTCACTGTGTGTGTGACCTGTGTGTGCGGGATAATGTAAGACTATGTGACAGTGTGTGTGACTTTGTGAACAGAGTTTGACCATGTGTGTAGAATCACGTGAGACTGTGACAGTATGTCAGGCCGTGTCACCGTGTGTGAGGCTATGTGTGGTTGTGTACGGTATGTGGCTGTTGATGTGGGACCACGTGAAACTGCGACTGAGAATTTGTGTGACAGTGTGTGAGACTGTCACTGTATGTGAAACTATGTGAACAGAGTTCGTGTTGTTGGACTAAGATTGTATGTGACAGTGAAATTGTGCATGACTGTGTGTGATTATGTGAGACTGAGGGAGATTGTGTGACTTAGCACTGTGTGTCATTCCGACAATGAGTGTGACAGTGTGACTCAGAATGGCCTTATATGACCCATTGTGAGAGCAGGGCGGGCTACAATGTGGGGGCATGTCCATAGGTTGCCAGGGGAGGTGCCAGAGTGACAAACTGTGTGGTTTGTTGTCTGTGATTTGTGTGGGCAGGAAGCTATGTGGGTGCTTGGAGATGCTGGTGTTCTCTGGGGTTTGGGAGACTGCTGTTGTGGTGGAGAGACAGAGAGATGGAGATGAAGGGGAGAAGATGGAAAAAGGGAGAGGGGAAGAGAGCTGGAAAGGGAGAGACAGACAGGAGCCTCAGACTTAAGCCTGAAAACACTGGCTGCTTGTCCTCTGGCACAGTAGTTTTTCCATCCCTCTCAGTCTCTGGGGGCATGTGAGGAATTTAACAGGAAAAAGGAATGGGAGACCTACCATGTGCTATTTATGAAAATAAATGACAGAAAGATGAAAATTTATTTAAGAAAGGATGTACCAAGCACTGTGCTCAATGCTTTATGTAGATCATTTCAGAATCCTCCCAACAATTGATAGGGAATAGTTACCGTTTCACTGATAGGGAAACAGGTTTGCAGTGGTTACCTAACTTGCCAGAGGTTGTAGAGGTAGCATGTCGTGGTTTGGCTGTTTGAGACCAAGTGTTCTGATCCTTAAGCCTAGTCATTCTTACCACTGAGTTATGCTGCTTCTTAGGTAATAGCTTTATTCTTCAAGACAGTGAGGTCTGGTGGATAAGAATTAATGATAAGGGTTTGGATGACTGTTCATGCATAGCCCCTCCTTCCCTCTCTCCTTCTTTCTCTCTGAGGAGATTGCCCAGAAAAGTCAAGAGATTAGTTTTCAATTGTGGGTTGTCATAAGCCAGGACCTGAAGCAGGCCGTCTTGACTCTTTGATCGAGTGTCCACCACACCACATGGACCCTCTGATGCTCACTCTGTGTATAGAGATGCTTTCTCTGAGAAATTTTATTTTGTAGCTTTATCTCTCATCCTTGCAGAAAGGGTGGGAACATATTTCCTTTCAACATCATGATCGGGTGGAAAGAATTAAAAGTTAGACCTGGTTTCCAGTTTGGCTTAATTCCTTATTACCATGATGCCTTGAATAATTAATTACTCAGATGAAGAGCCTTCGTGTGTGAAAGAGAGGGAAATCCTTGCTTGGTAATGCCATTGTGTAATTGCTGTTTTGTTTTAAATTATAAAAGGAAAGGTAACCTAAGCACAGAACATGTATTTTTTTTTTTTTTTTTTTGAGACAGAGTATTGCTCTGTTGCCCAGACTGGAGTGCAGTGGCGTGATCTTGGCTCACTGCAAGCTCCGCTTCCCGGGTTCATGCCATTCTCCTGCCTCAGCCTCCCGAGTAGCTGGGACTACAGGCGCCCACCACCACACCCAGCTAATTTTTTGTATTTTTTAATAGAGACTGGGTTTCACCATGTTAGCCAGGATGGTCTCCATCTCCTGGCCTCATGTCTTGATCTCCTGACTTCGTGATCCGCCGCCTCAGCCTCCCAAAGTGCTGGGATTACAGGTGTGAGCCATCGCACCTGGCCCATATGTTGTATTCTTAAGATCCAAAGCATGTGGGCAAAAGAATTGTAAATTTAGATATAAATGACTTGCTCAGTGATATCTCTAATTTACTCCTGAGGTTGGGGAAAGAAGGAGAAAGAGAAGGAAAGGTTTCTAGGCTGATGATACTGACAGCTGCAGGGCAGGCCTGGCATTTTATGGTTTTTTTTCCTTCTCCAGCTCTACTTTCTCAGGATACCATCCCTCTCCTGGAGAGGAGCCTGAAGGAGTAGGACAGAAGAACTGTCAAATTCTGGAATCCTTAAAGCCATGTCCAAGGTAAGGAAGCATTTCTTCTCTCTTCCCTAAAATGCCATCTTATTTTTTAGGTTATACGAACATTTTGTTTTTCTTCCAAAATACTCCAACCTAACAAGGTTCCATTCATCCAGTGACTCGTTCCTCATATCTTGCTTTCCAGTAAAAGTCCCCAAAAGCTTAGTCATCTTTTTTTCCACAGCCAGCATTTTTATCTTCACTCAAGAAATAGTTCGGCACCTCCTCTGGGTTTAGTGTCTGTTAGAAGCTCTCAAGATGGAAAAATACACTCACTGGGCCGGGCGCGGTGGCTCAAGCCTGTAATCCCAGCACTTTGGGAGGCCGAGACGGGCGGATCACGAGTTCAGGAGATCGAGACCATCCTGGCTAACACGGTGAAACCCCGTCTCTACTAAAATACAAAAAAAATTAACCGGGCGAGGTGGCGGGCGCCTGTACTCCCAGCTACTCGGGAGGCTGAGGCAGGAGAATGGCATGAACCCGGGAGGCGGGGCTTGCAGTGAGCTGAGATCCGGCCATTGCACTCCAGCCTGGGCAACAGAGCGAGACTCCGTCTCAAAAAAAAAAAAAAAAAAAAAAAATACACTCACTGGTATATGAAAACCTTCACTGTAGTAAGTTGATTCATTGAGATTGAGGTGTATGTTCAGATGTAACCACTAGCATAAATAAAGCTTTTCCACAGACCTAGGTTTGAAAAGAAGGCGAGACAGGAGGGTTGTCAGGTGGTCTTAGTCACAGAACAGGGCAGAGTCTCTTGCTCAAAGTGATTTTGAGGAGTGAGATGTGTTGAGTCTTGAATATTAAAGTGTGGGTCAGCTAGGGCAGGGATTTTTCCAAGCACTCTGTGGGCTTTAAAGAATAGTATTCCAGGGAATAATGAGGTACCATTTTAGGGACATTCTCAGTGTCCACAGCTATGTTATTCTAGGTCATCCAGTTAAGTGGAATTAATATGTAAAAAATAGAACTTTTTTTGAAAAAGAGTAATGGGAGAGCACTTAAATCTACATTAAAATAAAAGCTGTATATATCTATAATAATGAAAACAGTAGATAGTGTGGAATGGAGCCAGAAGAAACATATGATGTTAAGAAACAAATCCAAGTATAAGAATTCCATAAGAATGGAAATATTCATTCACTGAACATATAGTTATTAAAGACCTTATGCTAAGTGCTGTGATAAATAAAAATAGGCCCTGTCTTTGTCTTCATAGAATTTAATGTATACTAGTTTAATTATATGATGTACTGATGTTATTTTAAATCAATAGGGAAGGGATGGAATATTCATTTAGTAAAAAAAAATTACACATAGATAAAAATACGTAGAGGTTAAATACATTATATAGGTTAAATATGTATAAAAAAACACAAACCTCTAGGTTAAAATACAGAGAATGGAGAAAGAGTAAGGTGAGGCAGATGCAGAAATCAGCTAGTACAGCACTGTCCAATAGAACTTTCTGTGATGATTGACAGTAGAAATGTTCTATATCTACAGTGTTTAATATAGAAGCCACTAGCCAGATGTGGCTACAAAGACTTGTGTATACTAGCATGACTGAGAAACTGAATTTTTAAATGTTACTTGATTTAAATTTAGCCATATGTAGCTAGTAGCTAGTGTATTAGACAGCACAGTGTTAGGCTTATAAAACAGTAAAGCCGGGAAGATAATTATGGGTGATCTTGTCCAAGTTTCCCATTCTACAGATGAAGAAAAGGAGGCCCGGGGAAGAGAGTGACATGTCCACGTAACCAGTTAGTGACTGAGTCAGATGTAAGAAGTTGTAATATACATTGAGGGTCAGTAAGGTCGATGATGGTGAGTGATGATATTAAGAGGGTGGTGAAAAATGATGAAGGACACTGTAGCGAGACTGTGATGGGGCTCATTATTTCACTCCCATGCCCGGAACCTTTATTGCCTTCCTGTCTTACTTGGAATGAAATCCAGTATCCTAACCATGGCCTATAAGGCCCTTTGTGCTTCAGCTCCTGGCTTTCCTAGACCTCATTTTCTATAAATATTTACCTCTCTTCATTTTAATGACAGTAGTGAATTTGCTGTCTCTCAGACTTACTCTGCTTTTTCTTGTCTCTGGACTTTTGCATTTGCTCCCCCATCCCCCTACATGTTGACATAGCTTGCCCTCCCATTTCACTCAGATTATTGTTCAAACCTTACCTCTTCGTTTAGACTTACCTTGACCATATCATCTACAATAAACACCCTATCACTCTTAATCACCCTTTACCTTCTTTTGTTTTTTGTCACATGTCACTACCTGACATGTATGACCTTATGTTTAATGTTTTTCTCCTTTGTTAGAATATTAAGAGGAGAAACTTTGTTTTGTTCACCTTTGTATTCCTGACTCTTAGAATAGTGCCCAGTTGGTAATAGGCATTCAGATGAATTCCTCATCTGTGAGCGAGACCAGGATAGCTAGAGCTAGACACCTCTTCTTTCCTGCTACTGATTTGGTAACAGAAGAAAGAAAAAGCTGAAAGTGTGATGTATAGAATAGATGGAATCCATTAGCCCAAATGCTGTTTCTAGGACCCCTCCCCAGACCTCCTGAATCATGGTCTCTTGGTGGCACCTAAGAAAACACATTTTTATTGGGTTTCCCAGGATTATTATTATTTTTTTTTTTTTGAGATGGGGTCTCGCTGTGTTGCCCAGACTGGTTCTGAACTTCTGGCCTCCAGTTATCTTCCTGCCTCAGCCTCCCAAGTAGCCCAGTAGCTGGATTACAGGTATCCAGGATGATTTTAATGCATGGCTTTTGAGAACCTCTGCCTTTAAAGATTATATTTAAAGTATGCCTCTTGTAAGCAGCATATAATTGACTAGTTTTAAAAAGGCTAGCCTGATCATCTTAATCTTTTAGTGTTTATTACATATTTAATATAATACTTGTAGATATGTTTTTAAAACTACTGTATTTCTGTTTGTTTTCCATTTATCCCATCTATTCTTTTTTCCTTTGTTTCTCCTGAACAGGATGAGATGCCTATGGTGATTTAACTCCACAGTATTATTATTGCTCTATTTATAGTTACTGCTTTAGAACTCTTAATTTATTCCTGTGTTTTCATGCTTCCATTTTCCTTCTGTTTTACTTCTACCTGAAGAACTCTTTGAGGATGTCTTTGAGTGCAAGGCAACACTTTACTCCCACCCTTAATTGTTTTTTTTTCACTTCAAAAACAATTTGATCGTATTGTTGCTGGGTCAAAATAGTGTAATTAAAAATTTTTTTGAGGTTAAGTAATTTTGTGAAGTCCTGGTCTCAATGGAGAGAATGACATCTATGAATCAATTAAAAAAAAATAATTCAAGACCTATGCAACATCATAGTAAAAAATTAAGATTTACCCAGCCGGGTGCGGTGGCTCACACCTGTAATCTCAGCACTTTGAGGGGCCAGGCGGGTGGATCATCTGAGGTCAGGAGTTCGAGACCAGCCTGGCCAACATGGTGAAACCCCATCTCTACTCAAAATACAAAAATATTAGCTGGGCATGGTGGTGGGTGCCTGTAATCCCAGCTACTTGGGAAACTGAGGCAGGAGAATTGCTTGAACATGGGAGGTGGAGTTTGCAGTGAGCCGAGATCATGCCACTGCACTCCAGCCTGGGTGACGAGGGCAGAAAACTCCGTCTCAAAAAAAAAAAAAAAATTAAGATTTACCCAACTGAAAATAAGCATGGGGGTTAGTAAGTAAGACAGGGCATAATTGTACTATATAATATTATTCAGCTAATAATTGACATTATCAGTAAGTGAAATATATACATAATCATAGACATCAGTATAAGGAACTGTTTGAACAGATTATACTAACTATAAATTATAATTGCTTTTAGGAGGTCGAGTGACACGGGAGTAAACATGGGGGTGAAAGATTTCCAATCCTAGCACTTTGGGAGGCCAAGGCAGGAGGATCACTTGAGCCCAGGAGTTTGAGACCAGCCTGGGCAACATAGTGAGACATCATCTGTACCAAAAATTAAAAAAATTACCTGGGCCTGGTGATGAGCGCCTATGGTCCCAGCTGCTTGAGAGGCCGAGGTTGGGAGAATCATTCAAACCTTGCAAGTTGAGACTGCAATCAGCCATGATTGTAACACTGCACTCCAGCCTGGGCGACAGAGCAAGATCCTGTCTCCTAAAAAATAAAACTTAAAAAAAAAGGAGTGGGGGGAAATCACTGAGGGTAGAAATACTGGAGAGTATATTTTTAAGTTTCTTTAATGATAGTAATTTTTAAATTAAATCAAAATAATTATAAAAAGCATTTGCAAGGTATTCATGGTCTCATTGGCTGAGAGGAAAATGTCAGATAATTAAAACACAGAATGCATTAGTTCATGTGTGCAGCTAAAAAGTGTCTCTTGAGGACTTTGTGTAGCAAAAGCTTCTTCATTAATGTCTACACAATAAATGATGTGTGTGGAACACTTTCCTGCCCAAAATTTTAAAGAGTTTGTATTGAAGTGTTTGAGTTACAGTAGAATTGATGAATAGCAGTGCCCAGGCCTATCCAGCACAAGTTTTACTTTTTAGACCTGATTCACATTCCTTTCCTTTTTTGAAGTGACAAGTCACTTCCTTAGATATCCTTGTATTAAGAAGTGTTTCAGAGATGGAAGCTTTTTAAACAGCTGATGCATGTAATTGATGTTTCTTGGAGCCATACTTTTGCTTTCTTTATAGATAACCTCCTTAACATTTTTGTGCATCGTTCTGACAGTAGCAGTTAACATTGACTCATTTTTTTTTTCCATTAAAAAGGTTTCTAAATAAAACTACTGATGTATTTGAGTATTTCTTCAACAGGAGCATTACTCTGCAAAGAGTCATACAAGGGTAGGGGTGATGTTCATATTTGACAACCAACAAGGCAAAGGCACACAGCAGAACATATCTTAGCTGGGATCCTGGCGTTTGCTGCCATGCTGGGCATTAATCTTCAGTTGCTGAATTCCTTATGGAGAAATCTGGTCACTAGCAGCACTCAGTGCAGTAGCTGTTTACCAGTGAGTGTGGCAATATTTCAGTATTTAAGGAATCAACATAGCTGCTCAGGTGTGTACCATTGAATCCCATCTCTATGTCAGCCCAGCTTAAGAACAGGCTTTGCTCTGTGACATGTCAAAACCAAGATGCATATGCCTAACCATACAGCAAGCCCTGGTAAGTCTTGAGCTGATTTATCTTGTTAGGAAGAAGACCCATTTTTAATTTTTAGGGAGCGAACTAGGTCTCGTTCCATGTTATCTTAAAGATCCTTACTTCAACATGCAGTAGTATTTGGGAGCTGTACTGTAACATTTTAAAAACTCTCTTGCTCATCAAACAGGCACAGTTGTGTATGTTCTTCTAGTGAGAGCGGTGGGTATTTTTTGATGCATTTCATTATCAGACTTGGAGACATTCACTATTTAAGTAAATTAATAGTGCTTAAATTATATTATTTTGTCTCTTATGTAGCATATTTATAAGTTACCAACTATCTTTACAACTTAGTGGGGTTATCAAGAGCTGTTAGGCAATCATTTGTTGCCTCTTCCACACAGTCTCAGGAAAATTTTTATTTCCAACGGAAATTTGTCCTATATTGAAATAACTTTTATTGTACTTCTTTGATTCCTTCTTATCAAGTACTGATTATACAGATTCAAACATTTATTATAATAGTACTCTTCTTCTCAAGACATTAGAAGTCACAGTCTTGGAGATCAACTTCATTTTATCTGTGACAAATTTTTTCTTGTTTTGATTGAGATACCTTTTTGTTTGTTTGTCTTTAGAAACAGGGTCTCACTATATTGCCCAGGCTGGACTCAAGCATCCCAGGCAATCCTCCTGCCTCAGCCTCTTGAGTACCTGGGACTTTAGACATGCACCACCACCTCTGGCCTGATTCAGATACCTTTTGTGACATCAAGCTGCTGTTCATCTAAACCATATGCCTTCCGTTCATTTAAACCATCTACAGGGGAGGAATTTGTGTAAAACAAATGTTTAAAGTACAACACACACAAGACCTAGGTTGTCATTATGAAATGTGTACTCTGAAATGTAAAAAATACGTGAGATACCTGAGGTCATCAGTGAGATGAAATGCATCACTTTGACAGCTGATTAGCTAATGTTATCTTTGCCACCAAGCACAAATTCAGTGGCATACTTCCCCACACATTAGGTAATCTGTCACTCAGCTTCTTTTTTTTTTTTTTTTTTTTTTTTGAGACGGAGTCTCGCTCTGTCGCCCAGGCTGGAGTGCAGTGGCCGGATCTCAGCTCACTGCAAGCGTCACTCAGCTTCTTGATTGCTCTCTGTTATGGTATACATTTAAGCCATATTTTTGCAAGTCAGTATAAAACTTTGTTTACTGTTTCTATTATGTATATTTAATTTCAGAAAGTCAATATTGTAAGCATCAAACATATTTATATGTATTTTTATACAACCCTATTGATGTCTCTGGAACATTGACCATTTCATTGTACTGAGTTTGGAAAAATGCCAGGTTCAGCCATATACACGTTATAAAGCTTAACTCAGCCTGTTTCCTCCTTGAAGCTCTTTACTTCCCCAGTGTATCTGATTTTCCAATATTGAGAAATAACTCTGGCATTTAATATGAATAACATATTTTATACTCGATTTACAGTGTTCTGTTATTTTCCAATTTTGTGTATGTTATAAATCCTTTTCTCCAACAGTATTATCTCTCAAATTGTGTACTTTCCATGACAGAATATCAAAACAAAGCACAAAGAAGTCATCTAGTAATTATCTGACATGTGTTGCCTAGAACCTAAGATACTGTCAGAAAGTTTTGCTATGTGCAATATTTCTCTCTCAAAGTATAGACGATTTAACTTTTTAACCTAGGCTCATGTGAGGATATGAACACTAGTTGAGCAAGAATGTGTTTATGTCATTTCAGGATTTGGTGACATTTGGGGATGTGGCTGTAAATTTCTCTCAAGAGGAATGGGAATGGCTAAACCCCGCTCAGAGGAATTTGTACAGGAAAGTGATGTTGGAGAACTACAGGAGCTTGGTATCACTGGGTAAGGACGTCTCCTGTAATTCAGAATCTGTACATGGGACTGAGCTCCAGTGTAATGTTGGGAAACCTCTGATGTCCTTCACTAAATTTACCTTTCTTGTGCTTCCCAAAATAGGTTGAATTTGTAGAACTGGCAGCTTCATCTTCCCCATTCTTATTCCTCAGCTCCCTCCCATTATGCTCCCACCTTCTTGATGATGCAGAAACTTGATCTTACTTATATACCTGCCTAATTCCCCTTTTATTTTTTGTAAGCAGGAGTTTCTGTTTCTAAGCCAGATGTGATCTCATTATTGGAGCAAGGAAAAGAGCCCTGGATGGTGAAGAAAGAGGGAACAAGAGGCACATGCCCTGGTGAGTAAGAGAGAAATAGGGAGATAGAAGACATTGCCAGGAAAAGCTCAGCAATTCTGAAAGATTTCAGTTCATCATTGATGTTTCCTGGGTAGCTTTTCTTAAAGATTCGAAGTCTGGGAAGAAATATTGAGGCATCTTTAGCATGAGCTCCTCAATATGTTCTCTCTGTTTATATTCTCTCACAAGTTATGGTCTTCTCTGACAGTAATCTTCTCTGATAACCCATTTTCCTATTGTTGGATCCAAATGTCACAGCATCTCCTTGTCCTTGCCTTTTAGTTTTATACAGGTTGCTTTGTTTCATTTTTTAAAAATCCAGGTGCCTATAATCCCGGCTTTTTGGGAAACCAAGGTGGGTGGATCACTTGAGCCCAGGCGTTCGAGACCAGCCTGGGCAACATGGTAAAACTAAAAATACACACACACAAAAAATCAGCCAGGGCTGGTGGCATGCGCCTGTAATATACGTGGGAGGCTGAGGTGGGAGGATCACCTGAGCCTGTGATCTGAGAGCACGCCACTGCACTCCAGCCTGGGCAACAAAGCAAGAGCCTGTCTTAAAAAAAAAAAAAAAAAGAAGCTAGGTTTTTTTGGTTTGTTTTTTGTTTTTTTTCCTTTCTCAGTTACTCATTCCTTTTAGATTGAAGGATTGATGCATTTATTTATTCTTTTTCCAAGCCTCATTGGCTTTATGTTTTTTTTGTTTGTTTGTTTGTTTTTGAGATGGAGTCTCGCTCTGTCGCCTAGGCTGGAGTGCAGTGGACGGATCTCAGCTCACTGCAAGCTCTGCCTCTCGGGTTTATGCCATTCTCCTGCCTCAGCCTCCCGAGTAGCTGGGACTACAGGCGCCCGCCACCTCGCCCGACTAGTTTTTTGTACTTTTTAGTAGAGACGGGGTTTCACCGTGTTAGCCAGGATGGTCTCGATCTCCTGACCTCGTGATCCGCCCGTCTCGGCCTCCCAAAGTGCTGGGATTACAGGCTTCAGCCACCACGCCCAGCCGACTTTATGTTTTGAGAAGAGGATTCTGCTAAATTCTTGGGATTATTCAGAGGCTTATACACCAGCAAAGAAAAAAGAAAGCCAATTTTATTTACAAGTGTGGATAACTACAAGATGATAACACTTAATAGAAACAATCATAAGAATAGGTTGATAGGAGGAAAGATGATAAATTTGGCTGTGGACATAAGAGGGTTATATGTATAAGATGAGGAGAGTTCCAAGCAAAGAAATGCAACATGCAACTGGTTTAGAAGATAGGGTCTGAGAAAAATACTCTGATTTAGAGATGTCAGTGTGAATGAATGAGATCACTGGTCTTAAGAGTTTGAGAGATAAAGCCTGATGCTGAGGCCTTTGTGGGAGAAGTGAATCTTTGACAACTTTCTCAGTATCCTCCATGGTAAATGGCATCTCTGTAGTTTGTCTTTGGTTAACATATATATATTTTTAGATGGGGTCTTGACCTGTTGCCCAGGCTGGAGTGCAGTGGTGCACTGCAACCTCCACCTCCCAAGTTCAAGCAGTTCTCCTACCTCAGCCTCCCAAGTAGCTGGGATTACAGGCATGCGCCACCATGCCCAGCTAATTTTTCTGTATTTTATGTAGAGATGGGGTTTCACCATGTTGGTCAGGGTGGTCTTGAACTTGTGACCTCAAATGATCTGCCCACCTGGGCCTCCCAAAGTGCTGAGATTACAGGCATGAGCCACTGCCTCCAGCCTGTCTTTAGTTAAATTTTATGCATTTTAATTTTTCTAGATAATTGTTCTTTTCATTTAGGTTATCAGATTTCATGAATTTGAGCAAAGTAATATACAATTATTTTTCTTTTTTTATATCTATAATGGTTTCCAATTTTAATTTCTTATTTTGTATAACTATTCTTTTTTAAAAAGAATATATTGGTTGGGTATGGTGGCTTACACCTGTAATCCTAGCACTTTGGGAGGCCGAGGCATGTGGATCATGAGGTCAGGAGTTCAAGACCAGCCTGGCCAAGATGGTGAAACCCCGCCTCTACTAAAAATACAAAAATTAGCCAGGTGTGGTGGCAGGCTCCTGTAATCCCAGCTACTCAGGAGGCTGAGGCAGAGAATCACTTGAACTCAGGAGGTGGAGGTTGCAGTGAGCCAAGATCACACCACTGAACTTTAACTTGAGACTCTGTCTCAAAAAAAAAAAAAAAAAGAATACATGTATTATTAGGTCGCTCTGTTCATAAATAAGTTTATTTTTAAATAATTAGCTTATGGATTTATGTATTAGTATTCTTTTCCAATTTTCTGTTTTTTTCCATACTAATTCATAAAATATTTTCTCCTTACTAATTCTTTCCTTCTAATTTTCTTATTTATTTTTATCTCCATAGTGCTGAAATGAGAGCTTGATCTATTAATTTCATTCTTTTATTTAGTAATGAGATTATTAAGGACTATGAATTTTCCTCTAAGTTTGTCTTTGTCTATCTCCTGTAGATTCTGATACTTGTGTTTTTGTTACTGCTGTTCATACTAGATAATCTACCTTAAAAATTTTTTTCTTTCACCCAGAGTTGTTTAAAAGAGAGTTTTCTGGTTTTATTGTATTTGATCAGATAGTATTATTATTAAGGAATTATTTATATTCAGTAAACTGGATACATATAAATTGTACAGTTTGATCATATACCCATGAAACTGTCACCACAATCAAGACACATTTAGTATTTCTATCACCCCAAAAGATTGCTTGTGTCTTTCTATCTATCCTACTCTCCACTCCCAGTTCCAAACAAACATGAATCTGATCTTTGTTGTTTTTTATTAATTTGCATCTAAAGTAAATGGAATCATACAGTATGTATTTTGTTATGTCTGGCTTATTTCACTCAGCATAATGATCTTGAAATTTATCTATATCATTGCAGTATGAATGCAACATTTCATTTATCCGTTCACCTAGTGATGGACATTTGGGTTGTTTCCACTTTGGGGCTATTATAAATAAAGTTGCTATACAGCTGTCATGTACAGGACTTTGTGTGAACATATATTTTTATTTTTTGGGGGTAAATACCTAAGATGGAAGAACTGAGTTATATGATAGGTATATGTTTAACTCTGTTAGAAACTGTCAGCTTTCTGAAGGAATTATACCATTCTTCTAGCAGTGTATGAGACTTCCAGTTAATCCACATTCTCACCAAATCTTGGTATCATTAGTAGTATTTTTAATTTTAGTCATTCTAAAAGTTGTGTTGTAGTTTTAGTATGCATTTCTGGAATGACTAATAATGCTGAGCCTCTTCTCATATGCTTACTGGCCATGCATATAACATTTATGAAATATTTGTTCAAATATTTTGCCCATGTTTTATTGGATTGTTTATCTTATGAGTTGTAAGAGTTCTGTATATTGTCTTAAAACAAGTTCTTTATCATTTATATGTATTGGCTTATATGTATGCCAATTATGGCTTGCCTTTTTGTTTTTCTACTGCCACCACTGTTGGAGGCAAAGTTTGCAATTCTTGTAAAATCCAATTTATTAACTTGTCTTAGTTGGTGCTTCTTATATCTAAGAAATTCTTGCTACTCCCAGGTCACAAAGATATTTTTCTAGGAGTTTTAAAGTTTTAGCATTTACATTTAGCTCTGTGAATGATTTTGAGGTAATGTATGTGTCTTGTGTGAGGTAAAGGTTGAGGTTCATTTTTTTTTTCCATATGGATATACAGTTGCCCCAAGACCGTTTGTCAGGAAACACTTTCTCTTCCTAATTGTATCACCTTGCTACTTTTCCTGATCATCACTTGACCATATATGTGTGGGTATAGTTCTGGAATCTCTTCTGTTCCATTGATCTATATGTCTGTTGTCTCACCAGTTCCATACTGCCTTGATTACTGTAGCTTTATGGTAAGTTTTGATATCAGATAGTGCAATTTGTAAAATTGCCTTGACTGTTTTAGATCATTTGCATTTCATATAAATTTCAGAATGAAGTTGATAATTTCTACTCAAAAAACTTAGATTTTTGCTGGGATTCCATTGATTCTGTACATCAATTGAAAAAGAACTGACCTCTTAACATTGAGTCTTCTAATATAAGTATGGTTTATTAAGCCATTTATTAGTCTTTAAAAATGTCTCGAAGTTGGGTGTGATGGTGTGCGCTGGTAATCTTAGCTACTTGGGAGGCTGAGTTGGAAGGATTACTTGAGTCCAGGACTTTGAGACTAGCCTGGACAACATAGCAAGACTCTGTCTGAAAAAGAAAAAGGAAAAATAATAAAATTTATCTTAAGAATATTTTGTAGTATGCAGTGTAGTCGTACTGTGTTAAATTTTTTTCCTAAGTGTTTAATAGCTTTTTGAGTGCTATAATAAATATAATTTTTTAACAATTTGGTTTTCTAATAGTTTGCCCCTAGTAGGCAAAAAATGTAAATTGATTTTTGTATTAACTTTACATCTTATGACCTTGCTAGATTCATTTAATAGTTGCCCTCACAGTTATTTTGTAGGTCTATGAGGATTTTTTGGATGGACAATCATGCCATCTACAAATAGTTTTTTTTTTCCTTCTGATCCTTTGAGAATTACACCTTACACCTTACACCTTATTTTTCTTGATGTATTGAAATGGCTAGGACCTCCTGTCTAATGTGTAATTGAAGGGGTAAGAGGAGATGTACTTGTGCTGTTCCAGTCTTAAGGGGAAATGTATTCTATCTTTACTGTTAAGTCAGTGTAAGCTGTAAGTTTTTCTTAGATGTCCTTGATCAGTTTGAAAATATTACTTTCTATTCCTGGTTTGCTGAGCATTTTTATAATAAATGGATCAGATACTATTTCTACATCTGTTGAAATGATAATGTGATTTTTTTTTCATTAACCTTTTAATATGGCGAATTACACTGATTGATTTTCAAATGTGAAACCAATCTTGCATTTTTGGGATAAACTCTACTTGGTCAAGATGATGCTATTCATATTTTCCTGGATTTGATTTGCCCAGTTTTATTAAAGATTTTGCCTTATGTACATGCGCTACATTGGTCTGCAGGTTTACTTTTATTTATTTATTTGTATATATATTTTTTTCAAGACGGAGTCTTACTCTGTCACCAGGCTGGAGTGCAGTGACTCAATCTCAGCTCACTGCAACCTCCACCTCCTGGGTTCAAGTGATTCTCCTGCCTCAGCCTCCCGAGTAGCTGGGACTACAGGCACATGCCACCACGCCTAGCTAATTTTTGTATTTTTAGTAGACACGGGGTTTCACCCAGTTGGCCAGGATGGTCATGATTCTTGTCCTCGTGATCTGCCCACCTCGGCCTCCCAAAGTGCTGAGATTATGGGGATGAGCCACCACGCCCGGCTTGCAGGTTTACTTTCTTAAAATTTTTTTTATCTGGTTTTGGTATCAAGATAATACTGGCCTTATGAAACCAAGTTGGAAAGTGTTTTATCTTTTTCTATTTTCTGACAGTTTGGATAAAATGATATTATTTCTTCCTTAAATATTTGATAGAATTCACCAATGAAGACATCTGGGCCTGAAGTATTTTTTAAATAACAGCTTTAATGGATATAGGGTTAATCAGGTTATCTGATTTTTGTTGAATCAGCTTTGGTAGGCTGTGTCTTTCAAGAGATTTCTGTGTTTCATCTGAGTTGTTCAATTTATTAACATTTTTTAAAAACAGCTGTACAATATGTAATGATAACTCCTCTGGTGTTGCTGATATCTGTTCTTTTTTTCTTGATAACTGATGTTTTAAAAGAACCTACTTTTGTTTTATTTCCTCTGTTGTTGTTTTTCTGTATTGTTAATTTTCTTTCTTAACTTTTTGCTTCCACTTTCCTTAAGTTTACTTTGGTCTTTTCCTCACTTTTTTTTTTTTTTTTTTTTTTTTTTTTGAGACGGAGTCTAGCTCTGTCACCCAAGCTGGAGTGCAGTGGCCGGATCTCAGCTCACTGCAAGCTCCGCCTCCCGGGTTTACGCCATTCTCCTGCCTCAGCCTCCTGAGTAGCTGGGAGTACAGGCGCCCGCCACGTCGCCCGGCTAGTTTTTTGTATTTTTTAGTAGAGACGGAGTTTCACCGTGTTAGCCAGGATGGTCTCGATCTCCTGATCTCGTGATCCGCCCGTCTCGGCCTCCCAAAGTGCTGGGATTACAGGCTTGAGCCACCGCGCCCGGCCTTTTCCTCACTTCTTGAGGTAACATCTTAGATTATTGATTTTTAGACTTTTAGTTGTTTTCTAATATAAGCATTTGAAAACTAGATTTTCCTTTAAGTACCGTTTTAGCTGTATCCCTCAGATTTTGATATGTTGTATTGTCATTATCAACCAAGATATTTTCTAATTTCTCTTACTATACTCTTTGGCCCATGATTTATATGATTTGGCCCATGATATATAACCTCTATTGAGGTTAGACAGCATACTCACCTTGGTTTCGGTACTTTAGAATTTATAGAGACTTGGTTTGTATATACTTGGTTTATAGTCTATCTTATTTACTGAACACACTGTGTGCACTCGAATACATGTTGTACAAGTGTTGATTGTAGTGTTGTATAAATATAAACTAGATCAAAGTAGTTAACCCTGTTGAGATCCTCTTTGTTACTATTTTCTCGTAGTTTTGTCAGTTTCCGAGCAAAGCATGCGTTAGTTGCCTATTATGACTATAGGATTACCTATTTCTTACACTTTCAATTTTTGTGTTATGTATTTTGAGGCTTTATATTAGGTGCACACACATTAAAGATTATTTCTTTCTGGTGAATTGATCCCTTTATAACTATATGTCTCTTTATCTTTGGTAATACTCAGTTTTAAAGTCTATTTTATCTGACACGAATATAGTCAGTCTGGCCTTATGCTTACTGTTTGAATGTTACATCTTTATCTGTTTACTATTTATTTTTAATGTATTCTTATATATAATGTGAGGTTTCTATAAACAGCATATAATTGTGTCTTTCATTTTGTTGATTCCTATAAACTCTGCCTTTTAACTAAATGAGTTCATTAATATTTAATTATTTGTATAATTTGAGTTGGGTCTACTATTGTTTTCTCTTTAATATTTCTCATTAAAAAATATTTGTTCATCTCTATCTTCTTTTGGGATGTTTGAATATTTTTTATAATTCCATTTTATTTTATCTGCTGGCTTGTTGTACCTTTTTATATTATGCTTCCAGTGGGTGCTATCGTGCAGTGATGCTCAAAATGTGGTCCTGAGACCAGCAGCATCACCTGTGAATTTATTAGAAATGAAGATTCTCAGCCCTCAACCTCCACTAACTCAATCAAAAACTCTGTGCACAGAGTATAGCAATCTGTCGTTTAGCAAGTTTTATCTAATTCTGATACACTCTAAAATGTAAGAATCATGCCTGTAACGATTATAACATCCATCCTTTTCAGTCTAATGAGAATTAGTATTCATCAATGACTATACCTATGTTTTTACTTCCTTATTATAGTTTTATCAACCTAATTCTGGGTTTATTTAATTAGATCATTGCTCCTTGGCAGTCATTTCATATTTCTTTTTTGACCCATGAGTCTTCAGAATTTAATTTTCATGTTGACTTTCTATAGGGCATTCATGAGTGTGATTTACAACTGTTTAGAGAGGAAAGTGGAATTTGGAAGGGCACTGAGGCAGCACAGTGGGAGTCAGCAGCCTCAATTTAAGTATGTTGCCTTCAGATTCTTTTCCTTCCAAATATCATTATCCACTATAATATTTTAATGGTAATATTCCATTTGATTTCAGACATTTACCCCATTCATGCAAGCATGTCATTCTAATAAGAGGATGAATTAGTGTGATGTTTTGTGTATTATTGATTCAGTATTTATTCCAAAGATACTAAGCATCTTCTATCTTTCCAGGCTATTTTAGGCAATGGGTGTTCAAGGGTGAGGAAAAAAGTTCCTACACATGAATGTTTACATTCTAATGAGAATAGAGAGTAAGTTAACATGTAATATGATATTAAGTAAGTTAGGTGCTGTGAAGTGCAAAGCAGGAGGAAGGGGAGTATGGAATACTTCATATTGGATGTTCAGCAAAGGCCATACTGAAGAGGTAATATGTGAACAGAACCTCAAGTGAAGAAGTGCACTGAGAGAAGGGATCAAGCAGGTATCTGTGGAAAGTGCTTTTCAGGCAGAGAAATGGCAAGTCTGGTGTTCCTAAAGTGGAAATATAGTGAATACCCATATGACTGAAGTGGAGGAAGCAAGCAAGAGAGTAGTAGAATATAAGATCAGAGAACACCAGGTCATGTAGAGTTTTATAAACCAGGGTAGGAATTTTGGCTTTATTATAAACATAGTACGAAACTACAGGAAAATCTTAAGCAAAAAAATGAAGTGATCTGATTTGGAACTGAACACGGGAAGGCAGAGTAAGTTCTGTGCTAGGTTAGTAAGACCAAGCAGTTTAATAGAAAACTACTCTTAAAGGAAGGCATCTTAGCTTCAGGGATCAATTGAAAATTTACATATGGTTGGAATTTGTTACATAGAAAATGATTTTCAGGAAGACTTTTTTCTAACTGCAGATGTTTACCCACAGAGTTTTATGAACAATATGAACAACCATAAAGTTTTACATGTATCCTAATAAGGATATTGATAGTGCCTAGTGTTGTTTTTAGGCCTGTGATTCCAATGGAGTTTTTAAATCATGTTAACATCATAAAACTGGCTTATTAAAGATAACTTAGCTTGAATGCAGGATAACCTATGATAAGAGAGGACAGGTGTTTGAAGTCTGTTATTAACTTCGATATAAAAAGCTGATTATGATTTTGGATGACCACCTTGTTTTGCTCTTCTTATATTTACCTTACTGGTTGTCAATGATTATTTCCTTAATCAACTCTCTTAAATTCTTATTATTTATAATGTCATTATTTTAGAATGCATTATAAGCTTTTAAATCCTTTAACTTGCTATGTATTTTATTCACATGTTTAAGTTTCTTCTAGTGAATTAAATACAAAAGACATTTGTTTCTTGATATCTTTTAGATTGGGAGTATGTATTTAAAAACAGTGAATTTTCATCAAAGCAAGAGACATATGAAGAATCATCCACAGTTGTGACAGTGGGAACAAGACATCTTAGTTATAGCCTTGACTACCCCAATTTGAGAGAAGACTGTCAAGGTAAGGACTGGTATAAGAACCAGCTGGGAAGTCAAGAGGTACATCTTAGGCAATTAATCATCACTCATAAGGAAATCCTTCCAGAAGTTCAAAATAAAGAATATAACAAATCTTGGCAAACATTCCACCAGGATACAATCTTTGATATACAACAGAGTTTTCCCACCAAAGAAAAAGAACATAAGCATGAACCACAAAAGAAAAGTTACCGGAAAAAATCTGTTGAAATGAAACATAGGAAAGTCTATGTAGAAAAGAAACTTTTGAAATGTAATGACTGTGAGAAAGTCTTCAACCAGAGCTCATCCCTTACTCTTCATCAGAGAATTCATACTGGAGAGAAACCCTATGCATGTGTTGAATGTGGGAAAACGTTCAGCCAGAGTGCAAACTTGGCACAACATAAGAGAATACATACTGGGGAGAAACCCTATGAATGTAAAGAATGTAGGAAAGCCTTCAGCCAGAATGCACACCTGGCCCAACATCAGAGAGTTCATACTGGAGAGAAACCCTATCAGTGTAAAGAATGTAAAAAAGCCTTCAGCCAGATTGCACACCTGACTCAGCATCAGAGAGTTCATACTGGAGAGAGACCTTTCGAATGTATTGAATGTGGAAAGGCCTTTAGTAATGGTTCATTTCTTGCTCAGCATCAGAGAATTCATACAGGAGAGAAACCTTATGTGTGTAATGTGTGTGGGAAAGCCTTTAGCCATCGTGGATACCTAATTGTACATCAGAGAATTCATACTGGAGAGAGACCCTACGAATGTAAGGAATGTAGGAAAGCCTTCAGCCAGTATGCACACCTTGCTCAACATCAGAGAGTTCATACTGGAGAAAAACCTTATGAATGTAAAGTATGTAGGAAAGCCTTCAGCCAAATTGCATACCTTGATCAACATCAGAGGGTTCATACTGGAGAGAAACCCTATGAATGTATTGAATGTGGGAAGGCCTTTAGCAATAGTTCATCACTTGCACAACATCAGAGAAGTCATACTGGAGAAAAACCCTATATGTGTAAAGAATGTAGGAAAACATTTAGCCAGAATGCAGGCCTTGCTCAACATCAGAGAATTCATACTGGAGAGAAACCTTATGAATGTAATGTTTGTGGGAAAGCCTTTAGCTATAGTGGATCTCTTACTCTACATCAGAGAATTCATACTGGAGAGAGACCCTATGAATGTAAAGATTGCAGGAAATCTTTCAGGCAGCGTGCACATCTTGCTCATCATGAAAGAATTCATACTATGGAGTCATTCTTGACTCTTTCCTCTCCCTCACCCTCCACATCAAATCAGTTGTCAAGACCTGTAGGTTTCATCTCCTGAATATGTCTGAAATCTCACCTCTTTAATCCATTTCCATTACATCATCCTTGTCCAATGCACATTAATATATTTGACATGGGATACTCGAGTAGCTTTCCAATTGGTCACCTTGTATTCACCTTTGTCTGTGTCAGCTGTCCACATTGCAGCCAAATTTGTATTTTAAAAAAATATGTTGAATATCATTTCTCCCTCATTAAAATTCCTCAGTGGCATCCCATAGTTTTTAAGTTAAAGTACACATTCTTCAAAATAGCCTAAAAACCTAGCCTCTAACACCTTGTTCCAGGCTACCTTCCAAAGTTCCTATCTTGTATCACTACCCATCTCATTCTCTGAATACTTATCCAGGATTAAGACACATTTTCCAGAACCAAAAAGATCTGGGTTCCAATCTTTGCACTTCCATTTTCTGCCCTCTAATTTGGGGGCAGCATTTTGTGCTTTGTAAGCTTCAGTCTGATTTATAGTGTGGGAATAATAATGGTTCTACCTCAAAAGTTAAGAGAAGAATGAAATAATGCATGTAAATTGCTCAGCAGCGTGCCTAGCATAAAGTAATTAAACATTAATGTAAAGTAAAAAGATAACCATACTATACATAGAAGAGCCGATCATCTCGGCCATGATTATCTCAGAAATAAAAAAGAGATGCAGCAGCTCAGGACTGAGAGATTGTGAAGTTTTTTTTTTATTAGGAATGGTAGGCATTTTTCTAAAAGTAGGTAAGGAGAGTATCTAATACAGTAGGATTGACATTAGAGTCCGTCATATAGGGTAAAATGGTGGCTTCTATCTCAGCATTGACTAGATATTTAATAGTTCTAAGAAGCTAATGTCCTATTTTAAAAGTCTTTTTTTTTTTTTTTTTTTTTGAGATGGAGTCTTGCTCTGTTGCCCAGGCTAGAATGCAATGGTGCAATCTTGGCTCACTGCAACTTCTACCTCCCAAGTGATTCTCCTGCCTCAGCCTCCTGAGTAGCTGGGATTATAGACATGCACCACCATGCCTGGCTAATTTTTGTATTTGTAGTAGAGACAGGGTTTTGACATGTCGGCCAGGCTTTTCTCTAATTCTTGACGTCAGGTGATCCGCCTGTCTTGGCCTCCCAAAGTGCTGGGATTACATGCGTGAGCTGCCGTGCCTGGCATAAAAAGTCATTTTTTAATAAGACAGTTTACTGAGATGTATTCATCATTTACATGTAAACAAAGGCAAAATCAAAATTAAAAAGAAGTCGTGAAACAATCAGTAACCAAAGAAGAGTAGAAAATTAAGTTTGAACCCCTTTTCTAAATCTAGGTAAATGAGTTATATCAAACCTATGTCATTTAAACTAATAAAGGTTGTTAAATTACTAAAATTTCAAAACTAGTGAAGAAAAGAAACCAAAACTGTAGGTGAGTTCTCATAAACTGGCCCACAAACATGTTTGATTCTGTATGCATGAAGTTTAAAATACTTTCAGCAGACCATGTGTTTTCCCTTTCTCAAACATTCAAACCACTCCCTGATCCTTTATATCTGACCTTTTTAAATATTACTTCCTGACCCCAGAAGTCTTTTGGCATATAATCAATCCAATAATCAATTCACATATGACTATAGATACAAACAGAATGATGAAAGTTTAATGGAGGATGAAAAGGAAGACAAATATTTTATCCTTTATATGGTAAGATTGATTCACTAGGCCGGGCGCGGTGGCTCAAGCCTGTAATCCCAGCACTTTGGGAGGCCGAGATGGGTGGATCACAAGGTCAGGAGATCGAGACCATCCTGGCTAACATGGTGAAACGCCGTCTCTACTAAAAATACAAGAAACTAGCCGGGCGAGGTGGCGGGCACCTGTAGTCTCAGCTACGTGGGAGGCTGAGGCAGGAGAATGGCGTGAACCTGGGAGGCGGAGCTTGCAGTGAGCTGAGATCCGGCCACTGCACTCTAGCCTGGGTGACAAAGCGAGACTCCATCTCAAAAAAAAAAAAAAAAAGATTGATTCACTATCATACCGATGTCAGTAGCCCATGAATTAATCTACAGATTCTACCTAACAAAAATCTAATATATTTTATAAGGTTTTAACATGTATGTGTGAACATACATATTCACGCTCTTACACATATAAAGAAAATATATAACAAAAGTGACCTATCACATCAGTGGTTTAACAGTTTTGGAAAAATTTATTCTGCTCTATACAACAATTCATTCTTTACATATGTGAAAGTTATTTTCAAGTGGTTTGTCTAAATGTGGAACAAACAGTGATTAGAGAACTCTGTGGCACACTCTAATCATGGAATGAAAATGGCCTTCCTAAACATCACATGATGTTCAGAAGCCTCCCCACCTCCTGCCAACAAGTCATAGGTTTGACTGTATCAGACCTGTATAAAGATTTTATATGACCAAAGATAGCAAAACAAAGATACAATATTTTTTAAAGCTAAGAATGGGAGAAATTTATCGCAGCACATATAAACTATGGAATTCTTATCCTTAACATAAAATTGCTCATAAAAATCTCTTAGGAAATGATGCGTTTCTCCAGCTTATAGTCAAAGGATATGAAGAGGCAACAGGTGACCAATAAATATGTGGTAAGTACTAAATCTCCCTAGGATCAGAAGAAATACAGTTTAGGCCAATGA
Source organism: Macaca mulatta (assembly GCF_049350105.2). Classification (NCBI taxonomy): domain Eukaryota; kingdom Metazoa; phylum Chordata; class Mammalia; order Primates; family Cercopithecidae; genus Macaca; species Macaca mulatta. The sequence goes on from NC_133424.1 coordinate 68,765,578, forward strand.
AATACTATTTTTTCAATATCAGGTTAATAAAACTTTGCATTGAAAGCATAGAAAAAGAGATACTATGCACAAATTTAAAAGAGCATGGGTTTGTACAAACTTTCTGGTAGGCAATTTGTCAACTTCAGAATTTTAATTGGGAAAAGTAGAATTTTATTTTGAAGTTCAAAAACTCGGCACACAATGTCTTTCCCTCCAGATCCTATTATACACATAGAACAATGTAAACGATACTTTTAAAAAAAAGTGAGGCTTTTGAGTGGATGAAATAATTTTGTAAACGGCAAAACAAGGAAGAGTGTTCATTCATGAAATGTAGCAGAAGATGCTGCATGTTGTATGTGAATGACTGAAGGGTTTTGAAAATGGGATCTAGTCTGCCCAAAGGATCCCTAGAGAAGTTCAAGCTTGGAGTTGGCTTCTGTACAGGCTGTGGCTTCTAAGAAGACATGACGAAAAACCTCTTAAAGCCTTTCTATGTGAAAGTTATGTCAGTAACCCTTGCCAAAAGCCTCCTTACTCTCCCCTCTCTTATATAAGTAAATTTCACAGCATTAACAAGTATAAGTTCTAACAATAAAATCTAAATGTAAATTACTAAAGCAAAACTATTAGAAAAAAAATATAGTGGGATATGTTAATGACTTTGGTGTCAGACATGTCTTTCTAAAATATTCAAATACCGTAAGGGAAAAGATTGATAAAATTGACTGTGTCAAAACTTAGTGTGCTTTGACCAGGCGCAGTTGCTCATGCCTGTAATCCTACCACTTTGGGAGATGTAGGCAGGTGGATCATGAGGTCAGGAGTTCAAAACCAGCCTGGCCAAGATGGTGAAACCCTGTCTCTACTAAAAATAAAAAATTAGCCAGGTGCAGTGGCAGGCGCCTGTGATCCCAGCTACTCAATAGGCTGAGGCAGGAGAATCGCTTGAACCCGGGTGGCAGAGGTTGCAGTGAGCCGAGATCACACCACTGCACTCCAGCCTGGGCGATAGAGTGAGACTCTGTCTCAAAAAAAAAAAAAATATATACACACACACACACACACACATATATAGTGTGCTTTTGGTCAGGCATGCTGGCTTGTGCTGGCTTATGCCTGTAATCCCAGCATTTGGGAGGCTGAGGCAGGTGGATTACCTGATCTCAGAAGTTAGAGACCAGCCTGACCAATAGGGTGAAACCCTGTCTCTACTAAAAGTACAAAATTAGCTGGGTGTGGTGGTGCATGCCTGTAAACCCAGCCACTTGGGAGGCTGAGGCAGGTAAATGGCTTGATTCCAGGAGGCAGAGAATGCAGTGAGCTGAGATCATGCCATTGCACTCCAGCTTGGGTAACAAGAGCAAAACTCTGCCTCAACAACAACAAAAATTAGTGTGCTTTTAAAGAAAGTTAAAAGATAAGCAACAGGAATGAAGAAACACATTTGTAATATAACAGACACATGTAAAACACATATAAGTCAATAAGTAAAGGACAACTAAGCATATATATAAATATGCAAGGATAAGAATGGGCAAATTATGGAAGAAATAGAGATGTCTAATAAATCTAAGTCTCTGCTTAACCTCATTAGTATTAAGTGATACAAATTTGTTCATTTATTATTTATTTATTTTCTAGAGATGAGGTCTCACTTTGTAGCTGAAGCTGATCTGAAACTCCTGGGCTCAAGTGGTCCTTTTCCCTCAGCTTCCCAAAGTGCTGGCATCACAGGTGGAGAGATTCAAATTTAGACAATATAATACCAGATATTAGTAGTGGTGTGGAGCCAGGATTTCTCATCACAGCTACTTTAGAGGCAGTGAAGTTTTTAAAATGCTCACTATAGCCACTTTGTAGGGTATAGTTAGTATACAAAATGCTGAAAACAACCTAAATTTCTATCAAAGTAATGACTAGGAGTTGTATGCTGGAATTTAAAAGAATGGGCTGATAATATTGATACGAATTTGACTAAAGGACTTACTGGTTGAAAATGTAAAATTTTTGGCACACACTAATGTATATTTAAACATTTATTTTTAATGCATTTCTAGAAGGATGCAAATGCTTAGTGAAAGTTCTGAACAGATACCCAACTGATAAATGTTTCTTCTGGGAAGGGACTGGTATTGGATGCTCTGGTCAAAGGAAGATTTAGTGTTATTTGTACTGTTTGAAGTTTTAAACATCAATGTAATAATTAAAAAAAAAACCTTTCACATGAAAAAAATTGAGTTTACAAAGAACTAGGACACCTAGAATGAAAAGTTGGCAGTCTAAGTTAAAATTTTTTTTTGGAATTCAGAGAATCTCTGCTTGACTTGCCAGCCCTTCCCAAGCATACAGATACCCTGGTAACCCTTCCCATTTAGGCAAACAGACCTACAGTGGAAATAAACAAAGGACCCCCTGGCATTTACCTGTGGTAATCAAACTATGTCCTACTTAAATGGAAACTGATAGCTAAGTATCATCACATGAAGAAAACTATCAGCATAATAAACACCAAGAGATATAATTGAATCCTGAGTGGGGAAAGTCATGTAATAACAGAAGAAAATGAAAAATTGATTTTAGCCTGCGGTTTGGAACTACAAAACAAAGGGAACAATTAGATAAGAACTCCTAAGAAATAATAATAATAAAAAATGCTGCTGTAATAAATTTAATAAAGGGCAGAAAGACAAGAAACTTTAGATGCATAAATTGAAAAGAAAAATGAGAATCAAAAAGGGACATGGAAATTTGCAAGGTCCAATATCTATGTTTGGGAAAAAATTTAACAAAATAAAAGAATGTATCAAATGAATGATTGAGAAGCTTTCTAAACTGAAACAAGGCATACATGTTCAGCTTGGGTTAGCTCACTGAATGTTGGACAGGATGAACTAGGAAAACCACAACAGGAAAATCCAGAAATATGCTTGCGAAATTTCAGAATATTAAAGAAAAAAACATTCTAAAAGTTTTCAAAAATCATTAGGTCATCTAAAAAAGAACAAGAATCAAGATGATTTTAGCCCTTCATCCTATCAAATATTGTATAGAATACAGAGTAGCACTTTCCAACTCATGATATAAAATTACTTTGGACCTAGAAGTCTATACCTGGCCAACAATATTTAAAGCATGAGGCCAAATATTGATGTTTACAGACATGGAATTTATTTCCATATATCCATTATCCAGGGTATTAAAGGATTAACTCAAGCAAAATGTAGATGAAAAAGGAAGAAGACAGCAGGATAGGCTTCAGTGAACAGTGGTTGTAACCCCAAGAGACTGGAGTTGAGGATGACAAGGATACCCACTTTGGAATAAGCATAGAAAACAATCCAAATTATTGGTAGACTAAGAATCCAGGGAGTCACTGAAGAAAAACTTTTTGAAGAATGGAATGGGTTCCATTAAACAGAATTCATATTAATTTGGAGGATCTTAGCGATATGATGGAGATAAAATTTTGTTCATAGGAGAAGGAAAGAAACTGGCTCTGGAGAAGACAAAGGAAAAACCATACTAGATATCATGGTCTTAACATTAAGCAACTCCCCATGAAATGTTGCATGATTTTAGAAAACTGAAAAAGTTTCCCTTTAACTGAGTACTAAGATCATAACATTAGATGTGTAGAGGAGGAATGTAATCTTTACATATTACTTGGCACTGGCTCTTCAGAGAAGAACAAATGTTAGTAGCAATGCAACGCTATTTTATTTTCTACATTTATAATATAGAAATCACTGAAGTATTATCTATAACAAATATCTAGTAATGTGAAAGGCAGAATATAGCTGATTGATTGGATGGTGGAAGGCAGATGGGAAGATGAAAGATTGAAGCAAGGGGAAGTGGCAATAATCTCATCGCGCAGAGGAGATTCCGGAGATATGCCTAAAGTTGATGGAATAAGAAAATATAGATTAGCTATATTTCAAGTTAAAATGCAACAAATGTGATAAAATATAACTCACATGGAATGAGTTAAATCCTTTTCTTTCATAAAAGACTTATAAAGAGTGTATAAAAATAAATCCAGAAACAGCAACAGTAGTCAGGATTGTCAGAAACCAAACAAAATTAGTTTAGGAAACAGGTATTTATTGATTCTTGTAACCAAAAAGCATTGAACATGTATGGCATAGTGTTAGGCTGGATTTAAGTGCTCAGACTTACCAGATTTTTGTAACTCAGCTCTGCTTTCAGTAGTTTCCTTCTTTCCAGGTTCTGTCTCTTGGTAGGAAAGAAATGGCATCTGAGGATATTAGACTTAAAATGTCCATAGAATATTTAATCTGAAAAGTAGGGCAATATCTCTGTCTTTCTGCCTCCATGTCAATCCCTGGGAGGAAAATATGATTTGTTTCAGTTTTGGCTGTGTGCCCACTCTGGGGTCCATGGTATGTGGGGTACTCTAGCCAGCCTGTGTCAGGTGCACATGCTTCTTCCAGAGAGACTGAATCACTGAACTGACCAATTCACAAAAACAAACAAACAAAAAAACAGAATGGGGCCTGGTTAAAGGGAGGTTGAGAATCAGTTCTCATAATGGCAAAACCTGACCTGAATTGACATGAAGGTATTTATTGATATTGATTCCACTTAGTATAAACATTCATATCTTTTTCTTGAGAAATATTAATTTGTTCAATTCAGGGGTGCCACCTCAGACTCTGAAGCATAGGTAAGTTAAATTTTTATGGATCAAATGGACATAGCACAAAGTGGCTTGTAATTAAGCTGTCTTGCTAGTAATCCAGAGAAGGTTGCAGGATAAAGTAACCCCAGCGGAAAGAGGCTGGGGCTGTGGTGACAAGAATTGGTTTAGCGTCACCTGGACCCAGCATGCCGGGGGACATCAGGGGAGTTCCTTTTAAGATGCTCCACAGAAGGCCTCCCTCACAGCAAGTGTCAGAGATACAACACACAGAAAGTGAGACGGTTCAAGGGAGTTCCTTTTAATACACTCCACAGAAGGTCTCCCTTGCAGAAAGTGTCAGAGATACAACCCACAGAAAGTGAAACGGCTTACCTGTATAAAGGAAAGCAGATCTGATCTATAAAGACTGTGGTCTTCAGGTAAGGAACTTCATTTTCCTACTCCCTTATCCTGTTCTCTACAGCAGAGTGGTAGACTGGTGTATTCCCACAAGGAGACAAGTTTGAATATATGTGTGAGAAGCCTTTAAAAATATTTACTAACTTCTACATTTAACAAGATGGAATGAAGTAGTTTCTGTTTGTCTCTCCTTTCTGAAACCAAGTTAAAGCAACAAGAGTAAGAAATGCATGTAGAGGCTTCTTCTTTAATGAAGTGAAGAAACATGTATTATTCTGAGCTTCAAAATCCACAAAGTGATGCTGCCAAATGTGGGAAATCCTGGGAAAAGAAACTACTGCTGCATTGAGGAGCACAGAATTTTCCTAAGGCAGTAGCATATCTGGAAAGGCAAAAGAAAGGGCACCTTTATTGCAGTCACAACATCACTTCGAACAGTCTGGCTTTGGAAGCATTCCTAAACTCTATTATTGTTGCAGAGTGTTGTGTGAGTGACAGGAGGGCTTAAGGAGGAAATGCATGGGTTTTTAAAAATGCTTTATCATGTAATAGAGGAAAGAAAATACTGCCAGTGATGTGCAAGAATGCAAAGTAAAGACTAATCCTTGCTACTCAGTCTGGGCCATGGAATAACAGCATCAGCATCACCTGAGAGTTTGTTAAAATTCCAGAATCTTGGGCCCTAATCCAGACTTAATCATTCAGAATCTGCAGTTTTACAAGATCTCCGGGTGATCTGTACACATTGTTTCAGATTCACTGGAGTAAAACCAATTATCTGCTAGTGTAAAGCACTGTCCTTCCATAAATAAGTAGATCAGGAAAAGCTCACTTCATTCAAAAATTAAAAACTCCAGTCATTCACAGATCTTATCAATAATGGTAGGTTCAAAATTACAGAACACTCCTTCATTAAAACTGAACAAAATGAAAAGAGTGTGCCAGCATCATGGAATGAGAAAATTGCACTACCTCATATCACATACTTGAAAATATAATACAGAAACAGTAGGCTCACACTAAAACAATGTGCCAGCATCTTTGGTTTTCTCTGCCCTCTGGGAAAAGCAGCATAATGGAGAAAAAGTCGGAAGAAAATCTGAAAAAACTTCACTGATACATCCTGATCGTTGTGTGGGGAAGAGGGGAGATGCAGGCTGCAATGAACAAACATACATAAAATGCCTCTTAAGAATCCTACTTCACTCCAGATAGATAGTAGTTTGGATAGGAAAGACAAGTTGGTAATATATGTTAAATATACCTACGTTTTGACCCAATAATTTATCCTCTAAAAATATTGTTAAATCTTTACAAAAGCATATGTACAAGAATGTTAATTGCAATATTATTTTAGAAATTAAAAATCCTAGATTCCTCATTATCATCACCCTCTCTAAATCCTTATCTGAGTCTACACTTCTGGCAAAGATGGAGTCCTAGGGAATAATTTAATCTCCCATCTGAAATACTAAAAAACGACATCAGGTAATAAAGTAATGATCCCTGAGAAATTAGAAACAAATGAGGTGAGTCCTAGGATTTCCCCAGACAACTGCATGGAGTTTCCAGGCTGTGGTACAGATCTCCACGAATTAAGGTGATGGAGCTAGGAGTCAGGGAGATCAAGGTGGCTAGAGTTCCCAGGATAGAGAGTTTGAGAGGAGACAGCTGTCAGAAAAGGAAAAAAAAAAAAAAAAAAAAAAAAAGCATCTAGAAATCTATAGTGTGTTCCTCTTCTATTTTTTTTTTTTTTTTTTTTTTTTAACCTGAGTACAGATCAGAATATGGATGTGAAGAAACTACCTGAAACTGGGGAAAGAACTGAAAGAACTACAAGGAGAAATAAACCCAGAATTATAATTGTAGATTTCAGCATGCCTCTCAATAGAACATGTAAATAGAACAAGTAGGATATTGAAGACTTGAACATTATCACCAGCTTGACCTAATTGATATTTGTGGAACTATTCACCCCAAGAAGAGTAAAACACACATTCTTTTCAAATGAACCCAGAACGTTCACCCAGACAGACAATAATTCCAGGCCTTAGAACACATATCAGTAAATTGAAAAGGATTAAAGTCATTCTTTCTTTCTATCTATCTATCTATCTATCTATCTATCTATCTATCTATTTTTTTTTTTTTTTTTTTTGGAGACGAGTCTCACTCCATCACCCAGGCTGGAGTGCAGTGGTGCCATCTCGGCTCACTGCAACCTCTGCCTCCCGGGTTCAAGCAATTCTCTGCCTCAGCCTTCCGAGTGGCTGGGATTACAGGTGCCTGCCAGCACACCTGGCTAAGTTTTTTGTATTTTTAGTAGAGACGGGGTTTCACCATCTTGGGCAGGCTGGTCTTGAACTCCTGACCTCGTGACCCACCTGCCTCGGCCTCCCAAAGTGCTGGGATTACAGGCGTGAGCCACCGTGCCCGGTCACACAAAATATATTTTCTAACCAGAATGGATTTAAATCAATAACAGAAAAGTAACTAGAAAACACCCAAATATTTAGAACAAAAGAACACACTTTTCAGTAACCATATTTCTAAGAAGAAATCAAAAGGGAAAATAAATATTTTGAGTTGAATGAAACTTAGAAAAAAGCACATCAAAATGCATGGGATGTACCACAGTACATGGAAAGAAATACAGTGGCACTAAATGTCAATGTTACAAAACAAATGACTCAAATCAATGACTCCAATTTGCACCTAACAAATTAGAAATAGAAGAGCAATGAAACCCGAAGTTAACACAAGAATGGAAATGATAAAAATCAGAACGGAAGCCAATGAAATAGAAACCTGAAAAACAAAAGCTGGTTCTTTGAGAAGGTCAATGAAACAAAAAAATTGCAGGCAAAGAAAAAAAAGATTCTACAAGTTATCAGTATCTGGAATGGCAGATGTGGTATCACTACAAATGATACAGTTATTAAATGAATAAAAGAATGTTATGAACTTTATGCAAATAATTTGACAATTTAAAAATTCTTGAAAGAAGTTAACAAGGTTTACTGAAGAAATATTCAGTTCTATATTAGAAAAATGGAATTAGTGGCCAGGCACGGTGGCTCATACCTGTAATCCCAGCACTTTGGGAGGCCAAGGCAGGCGGATCACGAGCTCAGGAGATTGAGACCATCCTGGCTAACACAGTGAAACCCCATCTCTACTAAAAATACAGAAGAATCAGCCGGGCGTGGTGGCGGGTGTCTGTAGTCCCAGCTACTTGGGAGGCTGAGATAGGAGAATGGTGTGAACCTGAGAGGTGGAGCTTGCAGTGAGCCAAGATCATGCCACTGCACTCCAGCCTGGGCGACACAGCAAGACTCCATCTCAAAAAAAAAAAAAAAAGGAATTTGTAATTTAAGCCTTCCAAATATTTTCAGATGTCTCTGTTTATTGCAACTTTAATTCTGGTATAGTCAAGGAATATAGTTTGCAAAATAATGTTTTAAATTTATTAATATTTATATTCTGTCTTGGTGAATGTTTCATGAACACTTAAAAAGAATGTGGGTTGTTTGGAATGTTTTATATTAACAAATGTCAACCAGGTCAAGTTGGTTGATTATGTTGTTGAGGTCTTCTATATCCTTACAGATTTTTTGTCTATTTGTTCTTTTTTTTTTTTTTTTTTTTTTGAGACGGAGTCTCGCTCTGTCGCCCAGGCTGGAGTGCAGTGGCCGCATCTCAGCTCACTGCAAGCTCCGCCTCCCGGGTCTACACCATTCTCCTGCCTCAGCCTCCCGAGTAGCTGGGACTGCAGGCGCCCGCCACCTCACCCGGCTAGTTTTTTGTATTTTTTTAGTAGAGACGGGGTTTCACCGTATTAGCCAGGCTGGTCTCGATCTCCTGACCTTGTGATCCGCCCGTCTCGGCCTCCCAAAGTGCTGGGATTACAGGCTTGAGCCACCGCGCCCGGCCTATTTGTTCTATTAATTACCAAGAGGAGTGATGAAGTCTCCAATGACAATTGTCAATTTGTCTTTCTCTATTTGCAGTTCTATCATTTTTCCTTGCAATTCAACGTGTACTCATTTAGAATTACATTTTCCCAGCCAGACACGGTGGCTCACACTTGTAATCCCAGCACTTTGGGGAGGCTGAGGCAGGTGGATCACCTGAGGTCGGGAGTTCAAGACCAACATGGTGAAACCCCATCTCTGCTAAAAATACAAAAATTAAGCCAGGCATGGTGGCGGGCACCTGTAGTCCCAGCTACTTGGGAGGCTGAGGCAGGAAAATCGCTTGAAGCCAGGAGGGGGAGGTTGCAGTGAGCTGAGATTGCGCCATTGCACTCCAGCCTGGGAGACAAGAGTGAGACGAGACTCTGTCTCAAAAAAATCAATCAATCAATAAATACATTTTCCCAGTAAACAGACCCTTTTATCATTATGTAATCTTGCTCTTTATCCCTGATTGTATTCCTTGTTCTGAAGTCTACTTCATCTGATAATAATATAGTCATTTCTGCTTTTTTGTTAATGTTTGCATGGTGTATCTTTTCCCCACCATTTAACTTTTATCTATGCCTTTATATTTAAAGTATGTTTATAGTTGGATACTGCTTTTTCATTCAATCATAGAATCTCTGTCTTTTAACTGGTATATTTAGATCATTGACATTTGATATTTTTAAATATATAGTTAATTAAAATCTATCCACCTTGTTAACTCTATCCTTTGTTCTATCTGTTCTTTGGTTTTTGTTCTGTTTTTGCCTTCTATGGTCTAAATGACCATTTTTAATAATTCTATTTTATATTATTGTTTACATCTAATTAAACATTTTCAGTTGTTACTTTACATCTTTAATTGGAATATACATTCAAATAATATACAACTTAACATGTTAAGATCTTATATATTCCCATTTTCTCTGACATCCATTATGCTTGTCATATTTTACTTTTATATGCTGTTTACCTGGTACATTTTTATTCTAAGACAGCCAGTTACTTTTTTAGATAAGTTTTAAAAGTTATTACATTCATGTATTCCATTTCCGCATCTCTTCATTTATTTGTGTATCTCCAAGTGTCTGTTGTGTTTCACCGTCCTTCTGTTTGAAGAACTTTTCTTGTAGAGTAGGTCTTAATGTATTATTCTCTCAGTTTTGTTTCTCTCAGAGTATTTATCAATTTGAAAGAGTTTCATGAACATTTCGTGAAGACAGTTTTTTTCTTTAGCTCTTAAAAGATGCCATTACATTGTCCTCTGGCCTGCAATACTTCTGATGTCTGCTGTAAGTTTCTTAACTTTGTTCCTCTATATGTAATTTTTTCCCCTCTCTGGCTTGCTTCAAGATTATTTCCAGTAGTTTGAACATAATATGGCTGAGGTGGTGTGTGTTTGTGTGTGTGTGATTTTAATATTTATCTTTCTTGAGGTTCTCCGGGCTTCATAGATTTGTGTTCTGGATTCATAAATTTTGGAAACATATTGGCCATTATGTCTTCAAATATTTCTTCTGTCCCACTTATTATATATCTTCTGGGATTCCAATTATGTGTATGTGTTGGACCAATGGATATTTTCTCAGAGCTCTTGGATTCTCTGTTCCTTCTTGTCCTACCCCACCCGACTTATGTTTTAGTTTAACTTTTATTGTCCAAACGTCAAATTCATTTACCTTTTCCTTGACTATGTCAAGAATATTGATGAGCCCATAGAAGACATTGTTTTTCTGCTTTTTTCATTCCCAGTATTTCCATTTTATTCTTATAGTTTTGGTGTCTCTGCTCAAATTACCCATCTAATCTTGCCTGTTGTGCACTTTTCCATTACAACTCTTAAGATACTACTCATAGTTCCTTTGAGTTCCATGTCAGTCCAACAGCTATGTATTTCTGAGTCTAGTTCTGATGAATGTTTTGTTTCTTGCTGGGGTAAGGTGTTGATTTTTGCATTTTTGTATGCCTCATAGTTTTTGTTTGTTTTTTCCTGAAAGCCAAGTATCTTCTGTAGAACAACAGATATGAAGGTAAATAAATTTAATTCCTGGAAAGGGGATGTTTTTCTATGTAGTCTTTAGCGTGTGGGAGATGGGTGGGTAAGATTTTTATTATTATAGCTAGGAATTGAGGAAGGCTTATGGTTTGTTGTTGCTGTATTATCGTAAGTTCACCAAAGGTTTCAGATATGAATAGTGATTCCTTATCTTTAGGGTCAGAACTGATTTTCCCAAGGATCTATCTCAATGTCAGGGTGACCTTAAGGTTTAGGTCCCATTGGATTATGCTTCAGAAACCCCATCTATACTATTTTCATTCATTCAAATATTTATTGAGTGCTTACCATTGAACTATGTGTCATTGTCCTAAATGTTGGAGCTTGTAACTCCCCAAATACTCTATTACTATTTGCTATTATTTTATGCATCTGTAATTTTCTCTTTGCCTTCAGTAGCTTTCCAACTTTTGTGTGCCTAGTAAATTCATGTTCTTCCTTTAATGCTATCTGCAAAAACAATCCCTGTCCCCGTACCTCCATCACCATGAAGTTTATCATCCTCTTCTCTGTACTACCTATGCACCTTATACAGAATTCCATATTACCTGAATTCCCTGGTAAACTGTAAGTGTCTGTTGCAAGGACAGTGTCTTATTCGTTTACATATCCCCAGGATTTAGCAGTGATTGGTCCAGGGTATCTACATGCACAACAAATATGCAGCTAAAATGTTTGCTAATGAAAACTGGAAATCTATAGGTGTCTATTAAAAGCAAAATACTGTAATAATGGGCTCTCCTACAACAGTCTAGGAATAAAGCAAAACATTTTTCTTGCCAGTTTTTTCAGGACTTAAAAAAAAACACAAAGTTGATTTCCTTCTTAGTTTGGATATATTTTTAAAATTCATGTAATGCAAAATAATTTAAATAATAAATGATTCAGCCTATTGGGATGTAACTGAGTTCCAAGCATTTGGAGGACACATAAACCCAAAGTTATCTTACCTTTATGGCACTTTCACAAATGCCTTTAAGAGTTTAAGAAAAGGAGAGAACAGACAAAACCAGATGAAATGAGGATTTTTGACTAGGCCAGAAATAAATCAGTGAAGATATGCAATTCTCACAAGTAATTCCAAGTTAACTTTATCATGTATTGCCATTCTAATGCTCTCTTGAAATCCCCAGGAGGAACAAGAAATGCAATAGGCAATGAGATAAGCCTGAGGAAATTAGGTTACCGCGGGCAGGGCATCCTCTTGCTTCTCCCCAGTCTTCAGGTGTGTCACAATTCATTCGGGACTGACGTGTATTTGTATGGCAGATTGGCAGAGGAATTAACAAGCTAGAGGGTGTGTGTAGAAAAGAGGGGGAAAAAAGGACATGCCTCTGCATGAGTAACCTCTGTGCTGTTTGCTCACCCATTTGCTCCAAGGGGTGGATTTTTATACTTGCTTTACAAATATGAAAGAACAAGTTTAACTGGGAAGTTAGTTGTACTATCCTGTATGCATGCTCACCCCTCACAATTTGGATTGTTGTTTTATCAATTGTGGTCAAAGTTAGGATGACCTAACCCATGTACATTCCACAAAGTCATCTTAAACTTTAGGTATTCTCAAAAATAGCTTTTACAGAAGGAAAACTTACACAGAAGAGCCCAACTGTATATGATCCAATTGCAAAAAAGTTCTCTGATTTTATTTCTTATATATTTGGCACAAACAGCAGAGACTGAAAGTTACTACACATGTTGAACTGCTGACAGGAAAAGAACCCAGTATATAAACCTAGGGTTTCCACTCCATATATTAGTTTGGGCTGCCATTACAAAACATCATAGACTGGGTGGCTTAAACAACAATTTACTGCTCACAGTTCTGAAGCCTGGAAGTCTGAGAACAGGTGGCCAGCATGGTTAGGTTCTGGTGAGGGCTCTCTTCCTGTTCTGTAGACAGCTGGCTTCTTGCTGCATCCTCACATGGTGCAGAGAGGAAGCAGGCTTTCTGATGTCTTTTTTGTTTGTTTGTTTTTGAGACACAGTCTGGCTCTGTCACCCAGGCTGGAGTGCAGTGGCGTGATCTTGGCTCACTGCAACTTCTGCCTCCTGGGTTCAAGCGATTCTTCTCCCCCCACCTCCCGAGTAGCTGGGACTACAGGCAAATGCCACCATGCCCAGCTGATTTTTGTATTTTTAGTAGAGACGGGGTTTCACCATATTGGCCAGGCTGGTCTCGAAATCCTGACCTCGTGATCCGCCCACCTTGGCCTCCCAAAGTGCTGGGATTACGGGCATGAGCCACTGCGCCCCGCCCAATGTCTCTTCTTATAAAGGCACTAATCCCATCATGAGGGCTCCACCCTCATGACCTCATCTAATTCTAATTGCCTCCCAAATGCCTCATTTCCAAGTAACATCACATTGATGGTGAAGATTTTAACATAATGAATTTTGAGGGGGGGGGAACACAAACATTCAGTCCATAACAACTCATATTTCATCACTTATTGCATACCAGTATTGTTACATGAAAATACCAATGTTTATTCATATAAATATAGATGATTTATTTCCAAATAAAACAATACTGATTTCTCCTGGCTTTGAAATCCTCATTCTTCACTGTATCTTGGTTCTTTTACTGATAGCTTGTCTCAGCCACGTTAGATGTTCACACCATGAAGATCATATATTCTCATATCCATGGAGATGGTACAATAAGGTTTCTACTGTTACACACCATTATGAGTGAATGATGCCTTTATCTACCTAAAGACTCACTTTTCTTTATTCTCACCCACAAGTTTGTCAGTTGAAAGTGGCACCCTGTTTTGCCAAGAAGTTCCTGATATTTGATAGTTCTAGATCTGAGAAACAGACTCAAATTCTTTCTTCTGTGACCTTAAACCAGGCTCAGAGCCCCATAATGGACTTCAGAATTATACTTCATTATATGTGACCAATGAATTATCTGTAAAACTATGCTGGAAGTAAAATATCAATCTTTTTTTTTTGACACAGAATCTTGCTGTGTTGCCCAGTCTGGAGTGCAGTAGCACAATCTCTGCTCACTGCAACCTCCACCTACTGGGTTCGATTCTCCTGCCTCAGCCTCTCCAGTAGCTGAGATTACAGGTGCTCACCACCACACCGAGCTAATTTTGTATTTTTCAGTAGAGATGGGATTTCACCATGTTGGCCAGACTGGTCTCAAACTCTTGACCTCATGATCCGCCCGTCTCAGGCTCCCAAAGTGCTGGGGTTACAGGTGTGAGCCACTGTGCCCAGCCAGTCATTCTTATCAAATAAAAAATGATCTTCATTTCCTGCCCAGTCAGTGATTCTTATCAAATAAAAAATGATCTTAATTTCCAATGGCTGACCAAACTTCTGAGTTTCCTTCAGTTAATTTCAAATCCTGAGGTCAAAATCACCAATGACTTTTGCTCTTTGGCTTTCAAAGTGGGACATATCATCAAATGGTCCCATATACACAAAATTTACATTATAGACAAATAAATATTTGCCATATCTTTGATAGCCTCATTTGTTGATTTTATAGATTTAAAATCACCTTAGGCTTTTTCTTCAGAATGTGTATTCTGATGTCGAATCAGGGATGAGCTCCGACTATATGCCTTCCCACATTTACTACATTCATAGGGTTTCTCTGAAGAATGACTTCTCTGATGTCGAATAAGGTCGGAGCCACTGCTAAAGGCCTTTCCACATTCATTACATTCATAGGGTTTCTCTCCAGTATGACTTCTTTCATGTAGAATAAGAGATGTGCGCTGACTAAAGGCCTTACCACATGTTTTGCATGTATATGGCTTCTCTCCAGTGTGAATTCTTTCATGTTGGGCAAGGTGTGCGCTCTGGCTGAAGGCCTTCCCACACTGATCACATTCGTAGGGTCTATCTTCAGTATGAATTCTCTTGTGTCGCGTGAGAGAGATTCGGTGGCTGAAGGCTTTTCCACATTCCTCGCACTGGTAGGGTTTTTCTCCAGTATGAATTCTTTGATGTTCAATAAGAAATGATTGGCGGCCGAAAACTTTACTACATTTATTGCATTTGAAAGGTTTCTCTTCAGAATGAATGTTCTGATGTATTTTAAGGTTTGCAGTTCCAGAAAACATCTTCCCACATTCCTTACACTCAAAGAGTTTCTTTTTCTTTGTATGAACTTTCTGATGTTGAATAAGGGATGAATGCCGATTGCAGACCTTCTCACATTTATTGCATCTGTATATATTTTCTCCATTATGAATTCTTAGATGCAGAATAAGGGTTGAAAGCCGCCTGAAGAGCTTGTCACATTTATCACATTTGTATGGTTTCTCTGAAGTGTGAATTCTCTGGTGAAGCATCAGGGGTGAAATCCTATTAAAGAATTTCCCACATTTTCTGCATTTATAAGGATTCTCTAAATGGTGATTTCTTTGCTGTAGACTCTGACTTAAGGCCTTCACATTTTCAGGGATTTTCTCTCCAGCATGAATTCTTTTATTTATAACAAGGGCTGATTTCTTTTTGAAGCCTCTCCCACATTTATTATATTTATGTGTTTTCTTTCCATTGTGAATTCTTTTATGAAGTAAAAGGGATGACATCTGACTGAAGGCTTTCCCACACTTTTTGCACTGGCAGACATTCCCAACAACGTGAATTTTCTGATGTATATTGAAAGACTGACATTGACTCAAGGCCTTCTCACAGTCAAGAATTTCCTTTTCATCATGAATTCTCCTATGTAGAATAAGGGTTGTTCTTTGATTGAAGCTTTCCCCACATTTATCACATTCATGGCTTTTCTTTCCACTGTGAATTCTCTGATGAAGTACGAGGGATGAGATCTGTCTGAAAGCTTTTCTACAATTACTGCATTCAAAAGGCTTCTCTCCAGTATGAATGTTCTGATGAAGTTTAAGAGAGAAGCTTCGACTAAAGGTTTTACCACAGTCATTACATTTTAAAGGTTTCTTCCCGGAATGCCCTTTCTTAGCCTTTATTAGGACTGAATTTTTGTTGCAGCCACTCTTTCGTGTAGGAGCTTTTGGTTGTGCAGAAACTAGTTTCTGGCAGATGCTTTGCCCAGATTTGCTGCATTGATTTGGAGGTAACTTCTTGGTCTCACACTTAGACCCCGAGTCTGAAAGACATAAAGGAATTAAATGTTTCTCCTTTCCTGTGCTGAAAAAATGAAGATTCTACAATATAAATGCAATTATCATTATTAATCATAACAATTTTGATTACCAAAACAATAACTTTTTAGTGTTTTATTATGGTTTTGATGACCATACTAAAGGCTTTACAGAGATATTTAATAACCAGAATTCAGAAGAGTCTGTAATTGGAAAATGAGTAAGTTAAGATTTTATTTATAGGGTAACTTTTATGCCATATACTGCACATTGAACTCCACAGGTTGTTCACTGGATAAACATATGTTTATTGGAGAATGTGTCCAGAAAAGGCAAATCTACAGAAACAGAAGATAAGTGGTTGCCTGGGACTCAAGGTAGGAATGAGGATTAACTGTAAATGGGCATGAGGAATCTTACAGGGGTGATAAAAATGTTCTAAAACTGGATTATGTTGATGGTTACACACTCTGTAAGTTTATCCAAAATCATTTAATTATATTCTAGATATAGTGACTTTTATGATGTTTACCTTAATAAAGTTGTAGATTTAAAAAAATGTATTCTTAAGATCAAATTGAAAAAGAACTAGTAACAATTAGAACTGAGTACAGTCACATGTTGCTTAACAATGGGGATATGTTGTAAGACATGCAGTGTTAGGCAATTTCATCAATGTGCAAACATCTTATAGTAGATTTACATAAACCTAGATAGTATAGCCTATACACCAATGTTATATTGTATAGCCTGTTCCTAGGCTACAAACCTGTACGTGATGTTACTATATTGAATCCTGTAGGCAATTTTAACACTATGATAAGTATTTGTGTATCTAAATATACATACATGTAGGAAAGGTACAGTACAGATACAGTTTTATGATCTTATAGAACCGTGGCCGTTTATGTAGTCTGTTGTTGACTGAAACATCATTATGCAGCATATGACTGTATGTAGATATTTACAAAGGTGAGGACTTTAACAAGAAGCAGGAAAAAACTCAGAAAAATAGGTAAGAGATTAGGCTAAAAGAAGGAATCTATTATTTAGTAAAATAGACCAATATGGCTGGCACAGGGTGTCAAAGTCCAAGATGATATAAAATAACTACTTGTGTAGCAAACTGACTATAAACCTGAGTGAATGTGGAATGATAAACATAGGTTTAGAACTATGCTATCCAATTTAGTAGCCATTAGTCACCTGTAGCTACTGAGGAACTGAAATGTGGCTGGTTTTGAGGTATATTACGAGTATAAAACATATGCCAGATTGTGAAGATTTACTACAAAAAAGTGTAAAGTATCTCATTGTTAAAAGACTGGTTATATGATATAATATGTTGGATCTATTAGGTTAAATAAATATATTACTAAAATTAATTTTACCTGTTTGTGTTTGGAAGTTCTTATACTGCTATAAATAAATACTTGAGTGGGTAATTTATAAACAAAATAGGTTCAATTGGCTCATGTTCTGCAGGCTGTACAAGCATGGTGCTGGCACCTCCTTGGCTTCTGGGGAGGCCTCAGTGAGCTCTTACTCATGGTGAAAGTCCAAGTAGGAGAAGGCACATCACATGGTGAAACAAAGATAAAGACAGAGTGTGGAGGTGGTGCCACATATTACAACAATCAGATTTTGTAAGAACTCACTCCCTATTGCTAAGACATCACCAAGGGAATGGTGCTAAACCATTCATAAGAAATCCACCCCCATGATCCAGTCACCTCCCACCAGACCCCACCTCCAACACAGGGGATTAAATTTCAACATGAGATTTGGTGGGGACACAGATCCAAACCATATCACTGTTTTTAAATTTTTATTTGAATGTGGATACTAAAGATTTTGTCAGTACATATGTGGCTCACATTATATTTCTATTTCCTAGCTGTGCTTTAAACACAGACATTACTGAATTAACTGAGGTGTTTTTCATTTAACTACATAAGCTTGTGATTCACTTGTTAACTCTATTACCATAAGCATATTATCTTGAAAATATAATCACCTACCTCACAAGATTTTCATGAGAATTGGAAATAATGTGCAAAATTTCTGGCACACGCTGTGACCTCTAATCTGCCATTCCAGTATTCAAAAAGCTGAGAACCAAAGTCTTTCCTTTTTTCTTTTCCTTTTTGAATGTTTGGACGTTTGGAGTGAAACCCCGTCTGAAATGCAGTAAGACTGTTCATAGCCTCCATTTATTGCTCTTGGGAAGTCTAGTCTTCGTAGCTATCTCAGTGTGTTTGATTTTGGGGTGCTGCTCCAGCCTCTGCTGGGTATGTTATGCCACATATAGTATATGACCTGTTTTCCTTTCTAAAATCTGCACAATTCTGAATTGTGAAACACATATTGCTCCAAGGGTTCTAGAGAAAGCTTTGTCGACCTGCAGTTGCTTAATAACTGGTAGTAGCTACCATTATAATTATTAATAGTAGAAGTTCCAGAAAACAACCAGACAAAATAAGGAATTAACACAGGAAGACAATGGAAATGTTTACAGTGAAGTTAGCAGCATCAGCAAAACAAGAAACCCAGGATTCCTCCTATAGTCCTTCCCACCCCACATCCCATTAAGTCACATCAGTTAAGCTGCTTCTCCCTCTCACATTCTCCTAAAACTCTTAGCTTCCCTTCCTTTTCCTTGGTACCTTCCTTTGTTCCTTCTTGTGTGGAATACTAACATATCCTCTTAGCCCATCTCCCCATCTTCAATGTGGAAATCCTTAAACCACACCATACACCAAAATTAATCCCAGGTAAATTAGTTCAATATAAAGTACAAAATCACTACAAACTAAAATAATAGGAAATATACCCCAAATTCTAGAAACCAGATGAATTTCTAACTAAGGAAATAAAAAAAAGAAAAATTACATTGTGAATGCCAACACTTCTAATCACATAAAAATGAAAAAAACTTTCATATAACCAAACAGAAAAATAAGAGGTAAATAAAATAAGTCTTAAGAAAGAATGTGGAAATATTTGAAGTAAAATGTAATGTCATATGGTTAATGCATTTTCTATATGAAAGCTTACTATACAAGCAGAAAATAAAAAACAAAGTCACTGTTAGATAAAAGAAGAAGGATCATGAAAAAACAATTCACGAGAATAATTACAAACAGAAAACAAATGCTGGCAAATCTACAAGAAAGATTTATGGCCTATCCAGTACGGGTAAACTCATGTGGATATCCAGTCTATTCACAAGGGCTCAAGAAACAAACTGGTACTTCAGAGACTGAGGCAGGAGGACTGCTTGAGCCCAGGAGTTTAAGGCTGCAGTGAGCCATGACTTCTCCACTACACTCCAGCCTGGGTAACAGAAGACCCTGTCCCTATCTCCTTAAAACAAACAAACAAACGTGGCGACTCACACCTTTAATCCCAGCACTTTGGGAGGCAAAGGTGGGTGGATCACGAGGTTAGGAGTTCGAGACTAGCCTGACCAACATGATGAAACCCCATCTCTACTAAAAACACAAAAATTAGCTGGGTGTGGTGGTATGTGCCTGTCATCCCAGCTACTCAGGAAGCTGGGGCAGGAGAATTGCATGAACCCAGGAGGCGGAGGTTGCAGTGAGCTGAGATCATGCCACTGCACTGCAGCCTGGGTGACAGAGCAAGACTCCATCTCAAAAAACAAAACAAGAAAAAAGGAGAAAGTGGAGGAGCCAGATGGCCAGAGCCCTCCAGCGATTGTCCCCTCTGCAGTAACACCAAATTGAACAACTATCCACACAAGAAAACACCTTCATAGGAACCAAAAATTAGGTGAGCAATCAAAGTATCAGGTTTTAACATTGTATTCAAAGAAAGAGGCACTGAGGAGGGTAGAAAAGACAGTCATCATTTGCCTGCACCACCCCTCCCCCAATGCCTGGCAGTGCAGCATGGCAACAAGAGAGAATCTATGTGTTTGGAGGAGGAAGAATAGAGTGATGCTGGGACTTTGCATTGGAACTCAGCGCTGCCCTGTCACAGCAGAAAGCAACGTGGGGCAGAATTTGGCCAGCACCCCCAGAAGAAGCATTTAAATCAACTCTAGCCTGAGAATTGTCCACCACAGTGGTGGAAACTTGAGTTCCAGCAAGTACACCTACTACAGACTAAAACACTCTGGTGTCCTAAGTAAATCTGAAAGGCAGTCTGGGCCACAAGGACTGCAATTCCTGGGCACGTCCTAGTGCTGTGCTTGGCTCAGAACCAGTGGACTTAGGGTACGTGCTACCCAGTGACACACCAGCTGGAGTGGCCACGAGAGTGTTTGTATCAACTCTCTCCCACCTCCTGGCAGCACAGCTGGCAGCTCCAGCAGGAGAGGGAAGAGTAAAGAGGACATTGTCTTGCAACTTGGATATGAGCTCAACCACAGTAAAATAAAGTACCAAGCAGTGTCCTGAAGGCCTCATTCTAGGCCATAGCTCCTGGACAAGATTTCTAGACCTACCCTGGGCCAGAAAGGAACTCGCTGCCCTGAAGGGAAAAACAGGCCTGGAAGAATTTACCACCTGATGAATTAAGACCTCTTGGGCTTCAAATAAACATCTGTGGTAGCCAGGCAGTGGTAACCACAGCCCTTGGGCAAGAATGAGTACTATGCTGGCTTCAGGTCAGACCCAGCACAGTCCAGTGGTGGTGGCCATGGGAGTGTTTCTATCACCCCTTCCCCAACTCTAGGCAGCTCAGCACAGACAGA
Organism: Macaca mulatta; assembly: GCF_049350105.2. NCBI lineage: Eukaryota > Metazoa > Chordata > Mammalia > Primates > Cercopithecidae > Macaca > Macaca mulatta. The sequence continues at coordinate 68,786,459 of NC_133424.1, forward strand.
GAGACTCCATTCATTCAGGGAAAGTAAGGGAGAAGAATGACTTCCTGGTAATCTAGGGAATTCTCCTGGATCTTACCAAAAACCACCAAGGCAGTACCTCTGTGAGTCTACAAGAGTCACAGAGTTACTGGCTATGGGGTGATCCCTAATGCAAACATGGCTGCAGTGAACAAAGACACACCCTAGCCCCTTTGAATACATGGCAAGTCTTCTCTGGAAGGACCAGTACAAACAAGCCCAGACTACAAAGATAAGAATAAATACCTAACTCATCAATGACCAGGTACTGACAAACATCCATAAGCATCAAGAGCATCCAGGAAAACATGACCTCACCGAATGAACTAAATAAGGCAACAGTGACCAGTTCTGGAGTGACAGAGATAATGTGAGCGTTCAGTCATAAAATTCAAAATAGCTATCTTGGCCAGGGGTGGTGGAGCATGCCTGCAATCCCAGCACTTTGGGAGGCCGAGGCAGGTGGATCACCTGAGTTCAGGAGTTCAAGACCAGCCTGACCAACATGGTGAAACCGTCTCTACTAAAAATAAAAAAAAAAAAAATTAGCTGGGCAGAGTGGGACACACCTGTAATCCCAGCTGCTTGGGAGGCTGAGGCACGAGAATCACTTGAACCCAGGAGGCGGAGGTTGCAGTGAGCCGAGATCATGCCATCATTGTAGTCCAGCCTTGGGGACAGAGGGAAACTCTGTCTCAAAAAAAAAAAAAAAAAAAAAAAAACTATTTTGAGGAAGCTCAACAAAATCCAAGATAACACAGAGCAGGAATTCAGAATCCTATCAGATAAATTTTAAAAAGACATTTAAATAATTAAAAAGAATCAAGCAGAAATTCTGGAGCTGAAAAATTCAACTGACAAATAATGCATCAGAGTCTCAACAGCAGAATTGATCAAGCAGAAGAAATAATAAGTGAGACTGAAGACAGGCTATTTGAAAATATAGTTGGAGGAGTCAAAGGGAAGAAGAATACTAAAGCATGCCTACAGGATCTAGTAAAGAGTCTCAAAAGGGCATATCTAAGAGTTAGTGGCTTTAAAGAGAAGGTAGAGAGACTGAGGTAGAAAGTGTATTCAGAGATAGTAACAGAGAACTTTCCAAACCGGGAGAAAGATGTCAAAATTCAAGTACAAGGATATTACAGAACACCAAGCAGCTTTAATCCAGAGAAGGCTATCTAAGACAATTTAATAAACTCCCAAATGTCAGGGATAAAGACATGATCCTAAAAGCAGCAAGAGAAAATAAACAAATAACATATAAAGGAACTCTAATACGTCTGGCAGCAGACTGCTCAGTGGAAACCTTATAGGCCAGGAGAAATAATTATGATATATTTAAAGTGCTAAAGAAAACAAAAACCTTTATCCTGGAATAGTACATCCAGTGAAAATGCCCTTCAAACATGAAGGAGAAATAAAGACTTCCCTAGACAAACAAAAACTGATTTTGTCAACACCAGACCTATCCTACAATAAATCCTATAGGGAGTTCCTCAATCTGAAAGAAAAGGATGTTAATGGCCAATAAAAAACCACCTGAACATACAACACTCACTAGCAATAGTAAGTGCACAGATAAATACAAAATATTATAATACGGTAATTGTGATGTGTAAACTACATATCTTAAGTAGGAATACTAAAAGATGGACTGATCAAAAATGGCAACTATAACTTAAGACACACACAGTATTAAAATATAAACAACAAAAAGTTAAAAAGCAGGGGAGATGAATTTAAAGTATAGAGTTTTTATTAGTTTCTCTTTGCATGTTTGTTGGTTTGTTTTTGCACAAACTGTCATCAGTTTAAATTAATGGGTTATAAGATGTTATTTACAAGCCTCATGGTGACATCAAATAAAAAAATACATTAAGAGATACACAAAAAAATATAATTCAAGAAATTAAAACATACCATCAGAGGAAATCACTTTCACAAAAAGGAAGACAAGAAGGAAAAAGAAAAGGCCACAAAATAACCAAAACAAATAACAAAATGTCAGTAGTAGGTCCTTACTTATAAATATTAAATGTACATGGACTAAATCTCCAATCAAAAGCCACAGACTGGCTGGATGAATTTTCAAAAAGACCCAATGAACTGTTCCCCACAAGAAACATGCGTTCCCTATAAGGACACACATAGACTAAAAATAAAGGGAGGGAAAAAAATATCCCATGCAAATGAAAACCAAAATAGATCAGGAGCAGCTATACTTAGATAAAATAGAGCTTAAGACAAAAAGTATGGAAAGATACAAAGAAAGTTATATAATGCTAAAAGGATCAATTCAGCAAAAGGATATAACAGTTATAAATATATACACACCCAACAATGGAGCACCCAGATATATAAAGCAAACATATTCGGAGCTAAGAGAAAGACAGACCACAATACAATAATTGTTGGAGACTTAACCACTTCGTTTTCAGCATTGCACAAATCATCCAGACAGAAAATCAACAAAGAAACATCAGACCTAATGGACCTAGTAGATATTTAGACAATTTCATCCAATGACTACAGGTTACACATTCTCCTCAGCACATGGATCATTCTCAAGTATAGACTATGAAATATTAGGACACAAGACAAGTCTTAAAAATCCAAAAAAAACTGGGTGCATTGGCTCACACTTGTAATCCCAGCACTTTGGGAGGCTGAGGCAGGTGGATTGCTTGAGCTCAATGCCTGGGCACCATGATGAAATCCCATCTTAAAAAAAAAACACAAAAATTAGCCAGGCATGGTGGCACATGCTGTAGTCCCAGCTACTCAGTAGGCCAAGATGGGAGTATTGCTTGAGCCTAGAAGGTTAAGGCTGCAGTAAGTCGTGATCACACCACTGTACTTCAGCCTGGGTGACAGAGCAAGACCCTGTCTCAAAAAAAAAAAAAAAAAGTCTTTCAAATTGAAATCATATCAAGTATCTTCTCTGATCACAATAGAACAAAACTAGAAATCAATAATGAGAAGAACTTTGGAAAGTTACAAACACATTGAAATTTAAAAATATAATACTGAATGACCAGTGGATCAATGAAGAAATTTCTTTTTTTTTTTGAGACGGAGTTTCGCTGTTCTTGCCCAGGCTAGAGTGCAATGGCGCAATCTCGGCTCACTGCAACCTCCACCTCCCGGGTTCAACCAATTCTCCTGCCTCAGCCTCCTGAGTAGCTGGGATTACAGGCATCCACCACCATGCCCAGATAGCTTTTTTGTATTTTTAGGAGAGACAGCGTTTCACCATGGTGGCCAGGCTGGTCTCGAACTCCCAACCTTGGGTGATCTGCCCACTTCTGCCTCCCAAAGTGCTGGGATTATAGGCATGAGCCACCACCCCCGGCCTGAAGAAATTTCTTAATTAAAATTTAAAAATTCCCTGAAACAAATGATAATGAAAACACAACATACGAAAACATGCTGTAACCTATGGGATACAGTAAGAGCAGTATGAAGAGAGTCTGTAACAATAAACACATACACCAAAAATGTAGAAAAACTTCAGATAACCTAATGATGCATCTTAATGAACTAGAAACGCAAGAGCAAACCAAATCGCAAGTTAGCAGAAAAAAAGAAATAGTAAGGATCAGAGCAGAAAGAAATGAAATTTAAAAACCACAAAAGAGGCCGGGCATGGTCGCTTACACCTGTAATCCCAGCACTTTAGGAGGCCAAGGTGGGCAGATCACCTGAGGTCAGGAGTTCAAGACCAGCCTTACCAACATGGTGAAACCCCGTCTCTACTAAAAATACAAAAATTAGCTGGGTGTGGTGGCAGACGCCTGTAATCCCAGCTACTTGGTAGGCTGAGGCAGGAGAATTGCATGAACACAGGTAGTGGAGGTTGCAGTGAGCCGAGATCATGCCAGTGCACTCCAGCCTGGGTGACAGAGTGAGACTCTGTCTCAAAACAACAACAACAATAACAACAACAATAAAACCCACAAAAGATCAACAAAATGAAATTTCTTCAAAAAGATAAACAGAATTGACAAAGCTTTAATCAGATTAAGAAAAAAAGACATAAGACCAGAGATGCAAAAGGAATGATTACAGCTGATACTCAAAGGATCATTAGAGACTACTATGAGCAACCTAGGCCAATATATTAGAAAACCTAGAATAAATAGATACATTCCTAGACACATACAACCTACCAAGACTGAATCATGAAGACATCCAAAACCTGAACAGAGAAATAACAAACAATAAGATTGAAGCTGTAATAAAGTTTCCCAGCAAAGAAAAGCCCAGGACTTGATAGCTTCACTGCTGAGTTTTACCAAATACTTAAAAAAAAAAAAAAAAAAAAAAACCCAATACCAATCCTACTCAAACTATTCCAAAAAATAGAGGAGGAGAGAATACTTCCAAACTCATTCTACAAGGCCAGTATTACCCTGATACCAAAACCAAGGACACATCAAAAAAAGAGCTACAGACCAATATCTTTCATTAATATTAACTCAAGAATCCTCAACAAAATACTAGCAAACTGAATTCAACACATTAAAGAGATCATTCATCATGAACAAGAGCGATTCATCCCAGGAATGCATGGATGCTTTGACATATGCAAATCAATGATATATATAAACAGAATGAAGGACAAAAAACATATGATCACTTCAGTTGATGTTGAAAAGCATTTGATAAAATTTAACATCCCTTCATGACATGATCCCTCAAAAAACTGGGTATAAAGGAACATTCCTCAACACAATAAAAGCTGTATATGACAGACCCATGGCTAGTATCATACTGAATGGGAAAAAACCCTGAAAGCCTTTCCTGTAAGATCAGGAACATAAAAAGAATGCCCACTTTCACAACTATTATTCTACATTCAACATAGCACTGGAAGTCCTAGCCAGAGCACTCAGAGAAGAGAAAGAAATAAAAGGCATCCAAGTTGGAAAAGAAGACGTCAAATTATTCTTCTTTGCAGATGATATGATCTTTTGGTTGGGAAATCGTAAAAAATCTACCCTAGAAACTATTACAACTGGTAAATTTAGTAAAGTTGCAGGATACAAAATCAACATATAAAAATCCAGCAGCATTTCTATATGCCAACAGTGAACAATCTGAAAAAGAAATCAAGTAATCCCATTTACAATAGCTACAAATAAAATAAAATGCCTAGGAATAAACTTAACAAAAGCAGTGAAAGAACTCTACAATGAAAACTACAAAACCTTGATGCAAGAAATTGATAAGGACACAAAAACATAAAAAGATAGTCCATGCTATGGATTTGAAGAATAATTATTAGTAAAATGCCCACACTACCCAAATTAATCTATGGATTCAATGCAATCCCTATCAAAATACCAGAGACATTCCTCACAGAAATAGAAAAAATAATCCTAAACTTTATATGGAACCACAAAAGACCCAGAATAGCCAAAGCCATCCTGAGCAAAAAGAATAAAACTGTAGGAATCATATTGCCTAAGTTCAAATTATACTACAGAGCTATAGTAACCAAAACAGCATGGTACTGAGATAAAAACAGACACACAGACCAATGGAACAGAACAGAGAACCCAGAAATAAATCCATACATCTACAGTGAATTCATTTTCAACAAAGATGTTATAAATATATATTGGGGAAGGGACAGTCTCTTCAATAAATAGTGCTGGAAAAACTGAATATCCACATGCAAAAGACACTAGACCCCTATCTCTTGCCATATGCAAAAATCAAATCAAAATGGATTAAAGACAAATCTAAGACCTAAAACAATCAAACTACTAAAACAAAACACTGGCAAAAGTATCCAGGACATTGGTCTGGGCAAAGATTTCTTGAGTAATACCCCACAAACACAGGCAATGAAACTAAAGATGGACTAATAGAATCATATCAAGTTAAAAAGCTTGGGCACAGCAAAGGAAACAATCAACAAAGTGAAGAGACAATCTACAGAATGGGAGAAAATATAAACTACCTATCTGACAAGGGATTGATAACCATAGAATACACAAGGAGCTCAAACAACTCTATAGAAAAAAATGCAATAATCCAATTAAAAAATAGGCAAAAGATCTGATAGACATTTCTCAAAAGAAGATTGGCCGGGCGCGGTGGCTCAAGCCTGTAATCCCAGCACTTTGGGAGGCCAAGACGGGCGGATCACGAGGTCAGGAGATCAAGACCATCCTGGCTAACACAGTGAAACCCCATCTCTACTAAAAAAAATACAAAAAAAGTAGCCGGGCGAGGTGGCTGGCGCCTGTAGTCCCAGCTACTCGGGAGGCTGAGGCAGGAGAATGGCCTGAACCCGGGAGGCGGAGCTTGCAGTGAGCTGAGATCCGGCCACTGCACTCTAGCCTGGGCGACAGAGCAAGACTCCGTCTCAAAAAAAAAAAAAAAAAAAAAAAAAAAGAAGTACATACACATGGCAAACAGGCATATGAGAAAGTGCTCAACATCACTGATCATCAGAAAAATGCAAATCAAAACTACACAGTATCATCTCACCCTAGTTAAAATGACCTTTATCCCAAAGCAGGCAAAACAAATGCTGGTGAGGATATGGAGAAAGGGGAACCCTCGTACACTGTGGGAATGTAAATTAGTACAGCCACTACTGAGAACAGTATGGGGAGGTTCTTTTATGAAGTAAAAGGGATGACATCTGACTGAAGGCTTTCCCACACTTTTTGCACTTTTTAGTGTTTGGAGGCTCCAAACACTAAAAATATGCTGAAATCTTACTATCTAAGGTAATGGTATTAGGAGGTAGGGCCTTTGGGAGGTGTTTAAATCACCAAGGTGGAACCCTCATGAATGAGATTAATATCATCTATAACCACCTATAATCTCTCTCCCAGAGAGCTCCCTCACTCCTTCCTCCATGTGCAGACACAGCAAGAAGGTGCCACCTATGAACCAGGAAGTGGTCCTCACCAGACACCGAATCTGCTCAGGCATTGATCTTGGACTTCTCAGCCTCCAGAACTGTGAGAAGTAGATTTCTGTTGTTTGTAAGTCACCTAGTGTATGGCATTCTGTTATAGCAGCCCCAGTAGACTGAGACATATGCCGTGGTTCTCTGTCACTCACCAGGAGCCCGGCGTCTTCTTACTGGCTCTACCATCCAGGGCGCTTTCCCTTTCTCCAATAAGGTGATCACATTTGGTCTCCGAAAGGAAAGACCTGTACATGGCACAAACATGGGAAATGATCATAAATATGGGCACCACAGAAGTCACAGCCACGTTCTGCATCAACAGGAATGCAGGTGTAGTAACATGAAGGGAGCACGCAGGATGTGAAGGGCAGCTGGAGAATGGGGAGTGTGAAATTGTGATTTCTAATAAGAAACATTATTTGCTTTTCACCCCTATTTCCTGGCACACAGCTCCTTAAACCCTTGGAATCTCCTGCATATGTGCCTTTTGTATGCTAATGAGAAGACTGTGGTTGGGGGCTCCTGGACAGCCTTCAGATGGGGGCCGGTTGCCAACCATGTGATTAGAGGGTTGGAACTTTCAGTCCCACCTCCTGACCTCTGGGGAGGGGTCAGGGGCTGGAAGTTGAGCTGATCACTAATGGCCAATGATTTAATCAACCTTGCCTACCTGAAGCCTCCTTAAAAGCCCCCAGTGGACTGGGTTTGGAGAGCCTCAGGGTTGTTGACCACGTGGAAGGTGGTACAGTAGAAGGTGCATGCTCTGTGCCCCTCCCCTATAACCTGTCCTCTGCATCTCTTGCATCTGGCTGTTCAACTGCATCCTCTGTAATATCTTTTACACTAAACTGGTAAGCATAAATAAAGCGCCTCCCTGAGTTCTGAAAGCTACTCTAGCAAATGACTGAACTTGAGGAGAGGGTCATGGGAATCCCCGAATTTAGAGTTGGTCAGTCGGAAGGCCTCTGAAGTAGGGGACAGTCTTGTGGGACTGGGCCCTTACCCTGTGGGATCTGACACTATCTCCAGGTAGACACTGTCAGAATTAAATTGGAGGACACCCAGCTGGAGTCTGCTGGAGAACTGTTTGTTGTGTGTGGGAAAATCCCCAAACATCTGGTGTTAGAGTGTGCGGTGTTGAGTTTGGTTGTTTAAATCTCACACGTGGAGGCAGAAATCTAAATTATAGCCAGTAGAGTTGTTAAACTTTAATTCTACAAAGCAAACTATTTTCCTGAGAATTAGGTCAGAAGCTCCTGAGGCTGGTTATGAACTTACTGTCTTTCTGCTCCAGACCCCCACCCTTTTATTGTCTGTTTTGTGTGCCAGGGCTGGGGCTTTGCTATCTTCACTTCTGCTTCACCAGCTGCTTCCTGTCAACATCCACCAATAACGGGCTTTGCTGGTTTCAATGTTTGGTTTTTTTTTTAGTTCTGTATTCCCAGAACCAGTTTCATCTGGCCCCTCAGAAGTATAAACAAATCAGGCAGCACACTGCCCCCTCCTTCAGAAGTCTGAGTCCCAGATCCAAGGAGACCTTCCTTGAAGCCCTAAAAACCCTAAACTCTTCCCTTTGTCCCTCCAACCCCAGGGATGGTGGCAGCATCCTGCAGTTACATCAATGTCCACAGTTCACCGTTCAACAACACCTCTTAAATCAATTCCTTAAATTCTATCAAAAGAGGGCCGGGCACAGTGGCTCACACCTGTAATCCCAGTATTTTGGGAAGCTGAGGTGGGAAGATCACGAGGTCAGGAAATCGAAACCATCCTGGCCAACATGGTGAAACCCCGTCTCTACTAAAATACAAAAAATTAGCCAGCTGTGGTGGAGCACACCTGTAATCCCAGCTACCTGGGAGGCTGAGGCAGGGGAATTGCTTGAACCTGGGAGGCGGAGGTTGCAGTGAGCAGAGATCGCGCCACTGCACTCCAGCCCGGAGATGGAGATAGAGCAACACTCTGTCTCCAAAAAAAAAAAAAAAAAGTCTATCAAAAGAACTCAAAAGTTACCTACAGAGTTTCCATATGACTCAGCAATTCTACCCCTAAGTCTATACCTCAGAGAAATGAAACCATACATCCACACAAAAAACTTGTACATGTTCACAGCAGCATATCAAAATAATGAGAGTGGAAACAACCCAAATGCCCGTCAATTAACTGATGACTAGATAAACAAATGTGGTCTATCCATACAATACATATTATTTGACAATGAAAAGAAATGAGGTATTGGCACATGCTACAACGTGATGAACCTCAAAAACATCGTAAATGAAAGAAGCCATGTATTTATGATTTCACACATATGAAAGGACCAGAACAGGCATATCCATAGAGATGGAAAATGGACTAGTAGTTGCCCAATCCGGGGGGTATGAGTGGTTGGGGGAGACGAAGAGTGACTGCTTATGGGTACTGGGTTTTGGGGTGGGAATAATGAAAATATAATCGATTGTGGTGATGGATGCATAACTCTGAATATACTATTATAAAAACCATTTAATTGTGCACTTTTTATGGGTGAATTGCATACTATGTGAATTATATCTCAATAAAGCTCTTTAAAAACAGAAATTGCAGTGGTTTCCATTTTCCAGACCAGACCCAGAGTGATGCATGTCCCTCAGTAGGCTGGTTCTGGATTGTTGGGGAAGAAGAGCCTTACCAAGCGAGACCAGGTTCCGGTAATTCTCCAACATGACATCTTCATACAAATCCTTCTGAATGGGGCTCAGCCATTCCCACTCCTCCTGGGAGAAGTAGATGGCTAAGTCCCCAAATGTTATAGGTGCCTGAAATGAAAAATCAAATGTCTATTCACCATGGACTTGTGCTTCCACGTGGCTGGAGGAAACGGTGCACACATCTTAAACATGGGAGACACGAGGTACCAAGAATCATTCAGGAAGCATTCAGGGTTCTGAGGCCAAAAGGGGCAGGTGTGTTAAATAAATTAAATAAAATACAATAGAAGACATAGCTGTTATTAAAATTATGTTGCATTAAGAACACGCGGCAGCCTGGATCAACCAGGCATTTACAAAGTCAAGGCATTCTTCTAAGCACCTGACTGTGCTGGTTCACTTAGTGCTCATGTGAATCAGTGACAGAGGCACTGTCAGCAGAATCACAGGATGTTACAGATGAGGAAACGGAGGCCCAGAGACAGAAGAAAACTTCCTGCAGGTCTCACAGCTAGTAAATGGAGAAGCTAGGGTTCAGTCCAGATAGTGTAGCTCCCGATTTAATCTCCTAACCACATGCTCTCCAAGAAACCTGTGAATATGTTACACATGACAAAAGGTTCTTTGAGGGTACAATCAAGGTTACTGACCACTTGACCTTGGCGGATTATCTCAGACTTGACCTGGCCAGTTGGTTATTGGTTCTTGCTGTCTTGAAGATGAAAAATGAGGGTCAGGTGGAAAGTGTGAGAAGGAACTGAATCTGGCCAATAACCAGCAAGCTTGGAAGAGGACCTCAGCCCCAAATGAGAACACAGCCGACCGACACCTTGATTTCAGCCCTGTGAACTCCAAAGCAGATGACCCAGCTAAACCACGTTGTGCCTGGACGCCAACCACAAAACTGCATGATAATAAACACGTGTTGTTTTGAGCTGCCAAGTTTGCAGCTAATCTGTTAAAGCAGCAAGGGGGAACTAATACACGTAAGTGAAAGCAAACACGCTTGTTATGGGAAACTGCATTTGAGATGCCTGTTGTAAAAATCACTTGATGATTGACAGCGGTGGAGCATGCTGACCACAGGAGGCTGCCCATACCACCTCAGTGCCTGCGCCAATGCACTCAATGGAATAGCAGGGCTATGTGGTGCCTCTGAGTCTTGGGACCTTAGCTGGAGAGATTTCCTCCATGTAAATATGGGTTTTACAAGGAGAAACAAAACCACACAACAAGACTAACTCCAGAGCACATGTCAAATCCCTTCTGCTACTGCAGTCCCCACCTGGGCATTTATCTGCATGCTGAGAAATCACAGTGGCTCTCATCTTCCTCCAGAGAGGATGACATTTCTCCCGGCACTAGCAAAGCCCCTAGAAATGTTGAACCAACAGGCAAGTGGCCATGTGCACACTGGGGAATGGAGAGAGGCCCACTGGGCAGTTTCCTGGCTGCTGGGCCCTTCTCAGGCTCTCATCCCCCATGGCAATGGAAGAAAACCAAGGGCTAGGTGTTGGATGGATCTCCAATAGGCAACAAGTCTCCATGGAAGGAAAGCAAATGGTCCACATCTCACAGGACACGATGGGATGTTCCTGAAGAAACAGGAATTGCCACTTACCTTGGATTTGGATTTCCCCCGTGCAGCTGGCATCCCTTCTCCCCCTTTAGGGTCCACACTCAGAGAGGGGCAGAGAGCTGGTAAGGCGGGGCTGTGGGGAGAAGACAGGTCATGAGGCCAACTGGGTCTTTTGGGCAGTGCCAGAGCGCACAGGCCCCTAACCTGGAGGCGCACACACACACCCAGACGCACACACACACACCCAGACGCGCACACACACACCCAGATGCACACACACACACCCAGACGCACACACAGACGTCAGAACACCTGGCGCATTTCTGTCCCCCTCACCCTCTCACGGTCAGGGAGGGGCACGGCCAACACTTTTTGTGCCTAAGACTGCAGCAGGTTCTTGATCAGGAGGCAAATAAGGACTGTACAGACCTCTGGCCATCCATTTGACAAGTATTTACTGAGCACCTACTAGGTGTCCAGCTGTCCCAGGTAGTGGGGAGACAGCAGTGAGTTACAGTGGAAGACTGCCGGCTCCCAGGCACCTTACATTCCAGTAGGGAAAGCAAGTCCATAAAAAGAACAATGATAGGCCGGGTGCTCAGGCCTGTAATCCCAGCACTTTGGGAGGCCGAGGTGGGTGGATCACGGGGTCAGGAGATTGAGACCATCCTGGCTAACAAGGTGAAACCCCGTCTCTACTAAAAATACAGCGACTTGGGAGGCTGAGATAGGAGGATTGCTTGAGCCTGGGAGGCAGAGGTTGCAGTGGGCAAAGATCATGCCACTGCAGTCCAGCCTGGGTAGCAGAGTGAGACCCTGTTTCAAAAACAAAGCTAAACAAAACAAAATTAACTCTAATGATAAATGTGTTGCTTTTTACCCTTTCCAATGTAGCTACTGGAAAATGTAAAATTATATGCCTCACATTATGTTTCTGCGAGGCAGTGCTGCCCCATGCTCTAGTATTGTATTGCCCCATTTTCCACACAACACTTACCACTTTCCGAAAACAGCTTGTTTATGTGGGTAGTACCTCCCGCCTCCCTACACACACACAGTGATCTGGGCTGGAAAGCGGAGACTTCGTTTTGTTCGCCGCTCTCCTCCCAGGGCTGAGAACCAACCTAGCACAGAGCAGGTGCTCAAGAAACACTTGTTGACTAACTCAACCAAATCCTCAGTGTGCTGAAACCCCATCCCAGAGACACAGTTCTGTCGTGGCCATTCCCTGGCCCAAGGTGTGAGCATGACTACCAGCTGGGTCCTGGGAGACCCTTGAGAATGCTGGAACCTGGGAGGTGGCCCTGCAGACTCTGAAACATAAGCCAGTAAGAGGTAACCCCCACCTCTTGTTAGAGCTCTTGTGAGAGGGATCCCTGGTTACCAGGCCTCTGGTTTAATAAAACATGACCAGGGTGACTCTGTCTTAAAGTGAGTAGCTAGACGTTCACAAGGCCCCCGCTATAAGGTTCATGCTTACAGTCTGAAAATAGCTACATCCTGAGCTGACCACCTATTATAATTACAGAAAGTTTATGGACACACAGAACATCTCCCACCAAGCCTGCAGAATGTCCAGGTGTCCTGAGAGTGCAGCCCACTTTACTCAGAGATAACATCAATGACCAGGCTTCGGTTGAAGGATGAATGGTCATTGATAGCACAAATAGCCCCTACCTTTAGTGAGCTCATCTGCACATTCCGGGTTTAATGATAGCTGCTTACAGTTTCCCATTCCTTCTCCTGCTTTCTGAGAACACCCTACTCTGTAACAGAGTAGTTCCCAATAAACTTGCTTCTTTCACCGTGCTCTGTGACTCACCTTGAATTCCCTCCTGCGCAAGATCCAAGAAACCTCTCTTATGGTCTGCATTGGGACCCTCTTTTCCAGCAACACTCACTGGGCAAGAAGGGGTGGGGTCCCATGTGGGTGAGCCATGGTCCAGGAGGGGCCTCTAATTAGCACTGTGTGCCACGCCGGCCACATCAGGCTAAGGGGGATACCTGACTTCATCTGCCTGGGAATGGGATCGGGGGACGAGGGCCCTGGGGCATTAGTGACTGTGGCAGACCAGAGTTATGGCCCCCACAAAGATATGGACATCCTGATCTTCAGAACCCATGAATATGGCACCTTACATAGCAAAAGGAACTCTGCAGATGTGATGAAGTTAAGGATCTTGGGGGCGGGGGACATTATCCTGAAAATAGAAAAAACACAAACCGTTTTTCCTCTGCTCTCACACCACAGCAATCAATACAGAAGACTTCCATGACCACATGTGTGAGGAATTTTCCCCACACCCCCAGCTGGTTGTCCTCCAACTCAATTCTGACACTGTGTTCCTGGGCATAGAATCAGATCCTAGAGCTTGAGGGCTCAGCCCCCAAGACTGCCCCACATTCAGATGCAAGTCCGGACTTCAGGAACATGCGACTGACTGGCTTTAAGCTGGGGTTCCCACAATCCCCTTTTGGGGATTATTTATATATAAATATAATAATTATTAATAATTATTCAATTAATAATTTGCTAAAGCAGCTCACAGAACTCAGGCAAATACTGACATTTACTGGTTGATGATGAAGGCTACTCTGAATAATACAGAGGGAGAAACGTGTAGAAATACAAGGTATGTGTGAGGTGGTGTGGAGCTTCCATGCCTTCCCTGGGAACCCTCCAAGAACCTCCACGTGTTCAGCTATCCAGAAGCTCTTCAAACCCTGTCCTTCTGAGTATTTATGGTGGCTTCATGACACAGGCAAGATTAAATTACTGGCCCTTGGTGATCGACTTAACCTTCAGTCTTTCTCCCCTCCCGGGAGGTTGGAGGGTGGAGCTGAAAGTCCCAACTGTCTAGTCCTGCCTCAGTCTTTCTGGTGACCAACCCCATCCTGAAGCTACCCAGGGGCTACCAGCCACCAGCCATCTCATTAGCATACAAAAGACATGTAAAAGAAAAGGGCATGGTGGCTCACGCCTGTAATCCCAGCACTTCGGGAGGCTGAGGTGGGCAGATCACTTGAGGTCAGTAGTTCAAGACCACCTTGGCCAAAATGGGGAAACCCCGTCTCCACTAAAAGTACAAAAATTAGCACATGCCTATAATCTCAGCTACTTGGGAGCCTGAGGTAGGAGAATCGCTTGAACCTGGGAGGCAAAGGTTGCGGTGAGCCAAGATCACGCCACTGCACTGCAGCCTGGGTGACAGAGCCTGGGTGACTCTGTCTCAAAAACAACAAAAACTCTGGACCCCAAAATCACTAAGACAAAGGGAAGTCAAGATGGGAACTGCTTCAGGCAAACCTGCCTCCCATTTTATTACTAACCACATACCTCCCTCACAGTTTGCCCACAAGGAAATCCTTTATGGACAAAGGACACACAGAATTCATGAGACAAACACGTATCTGATTGCTTCCTCTGCCCTATTTCACTAAGCCAGACTAAGGCATACGTGACTACTCCTCTACCCTCCTCTCACATGTAAACTGTGTATTCAGTGAAAGGCTAATCAGAGACTCAAGGAATGCAACTGTTTGTCTCTTATCTACCTATGACCTGGGAGGCCCCTCCCTCCCTTTGAGTTGTTCCACCTTTCCGGACCAAACCAATGTACATCTCACATATACTGGCTGATGTCTCATGTCTCCCAAAACCGTATAGAACCTAGCTGTGCCCCGACCACCTTGGGCATGTGTCAGGACCTCCTGAGGCTGTGTCACAGGTGTGTCCTTAGCCTTGGCAAAATAAACTTTCTAAATTGACTAAGACTTGTCTCCGATATTTTGGGTTCACAGACATCACTTTGGAAATTCTAAGATTTCAGGAGTTGTATGCCAGGGAAGAGGTTAAAGGCTAAATAGATCATTTTCAATAGCATAATCTTGGATTGCCCAAGTGGGCTCAACATAATTACAAGGGTCCTCTTTATAAAAGGGAGGCAGAAGGATGAGAGTCAGAGAGAAAAAGAAATTGCAAGATGGAAGCTATGCTGCTGGCCTTGAAGACGAAGGAACACCTGCTGACACGGCTTCATAGCTCTGCCTTTCAGAACTGTTAAGAGAATACATGAGTGTAGCTTGAAGCCATTAAGTTTGTGGTAATTTGTCACAGCAGCAAGAGGAAATGAACACAGTGACCCTTCCACCATTTCCTTCCAGTCCTCATGCCCAATAAATGGGCTTCTTTGGCTTTGTCAGTGACCAGGTGCTGAAAACATCGGTAATTCAGGGGAATCACAGGGCTACGGTGAGATGAAGAGGTAGGCTCGTGATCACTGAAGTTGGCCTGTGAGGCCACTCCAAGAGGCAGAAAGGATTCCAGAAACACCAGCCCTGCCTGCCTCCCTCTTGCACGCACGCGTGTGCGCACGCACGTGCATCCAGAGCTCCCTCATGCTGAGGAAGCTCAGGGTCTTGCCTTGTTTTAGCCAGAGGGAAGGGCCAGGCGGCCACCAGTCGTGGTAAACACATCACTCTGGGGTCAGATCACCTGAGCGTGGCAAGTGTTCCTATCAGCTGTGTTACCCTGGGCAAGCCACTGGACCTCTCCGTGCTGCAGGTTCCTCACCTCTCAACTGGGGACAATTCAGAACCTACTTCTGGAGGGAGTTGTAAGAATCAAGAATCACATTCGGGTCCCACACCCCCATCCCCATGCCGGTGCTTCCCTGCTAGTCCCTGAAGGGGCTGCCACAGCCCCACCTCACTTCCTTCAGTCTGCTCAAACCTCACCTTCTCAGCAAGCCTCACTAACCATTCTATTTAATAACGCAAGCTGCCCCCACCTACCCTTCACAGCTGGTTCAGATATTTCTTTTTTCAGTAGCTCTTATCATGGTGTAACTCACGGCACAATTTGCTTATTATGTCTAGTGCTTACCGTCAACCGTCCCGAGGACGGGTGTCTCTATTCCAAGTGCCTTAGACCAGCATCCAGCACACGGAAAGGGCTTAAGTGTTTGCTAACTGAATGACTGAACGGCTCTGTAATATTAACTTTCTTTACCAGCACTTTTTCAAGGAGCCTTTCCTCACCCACTAAACCGGGGTAGGGCTATCCTTCGCATGTATCAGGTGCCACTTCTTCACAGGGGAAACACGTTCCATTGTGAGCACATCTGCCTTCTGGCTTCACCTCTTGTCCTTCACCGGACAATGAGTTGACCAATGTTCTCATGTGTGTAGCTGTGTGATCCTGAGCAAGTTACTGAACCTTGATGGGTCTTTATCTCCCCCCTTTACATCTGCAAAGGGAGGACAAAGGGCTGTTGGAGGATGAGATGAGATCATATCAGTCAATGCTCCATTAAGGTAAACTGTATTTACCATCATTGCTGTTGAGGTTACAAGTGCCAGGTGGGGCCAGTTCTGTGGGAGGTGAGTTTGGTAAAATGTCACATTGACCGTCCTTTGCCCACGTGCTCTATGCACGTGCTCAGGTGTGTGTGTTGAATGTACCCCATGCCTGGGCAGCGACATCACCTCTGCAGTTAACAACGATGAGAATAAAAGCTGTGCTGGATCCTTTATATGCATTACACCATCTCCTTTAACCTTTAATGGCAAACCAACCACCCAGGGTTCCTATTTTCCATCGCAGGGATGAGGGATGATGACCCGTCTGTTGTCACAGAGCTTTAGCTGATGGAGCCTGGATTTGAGGCCCTATCCACAAGCTGCACACACTGCACTCCTCACACGGGGCAGAAGTCCACTATCCACCCTGGCAGGGTACAGGAGGCGTCAGTGTGGTGAAATGCTTACTGAAAACATCCCCACGTTTCTGTCATAGTAGAGTGGCCACAGGAGTTGGGGGAAATTTGAGCATATCATGTTAAGACTGAGGAGCGAGGGCTCGGTGACAAACTGAGCAGACTGGCTTTTGATTCTGACTTTTCTGAGCGAGGCTTCCTTCGTACAGAGATGGGGACCAAGGGGCCTGCCCTGAATCCTGGACACCTGAATTCTGGGCTGTGTTAGACCCTATGACAGTGGTGTGCTGGGGAATGTTTAACAAGCAGCTTGCTGCAGGGGTGATTTATAGTGTTTACTAACTTCCACGGAGTAAATCCTCTGATACCATTTGGCTCTGTGTCCCCACCCAAATCTCATGCTCAATTGTAATCCCCAGTGTTGGAGGTGGGGCCTGGTGGGAGGTGACTGGATTATGGGGGTGGATCCTTCGTCAATGGTTGAGCACCGTCCCTTTGGTGCTGGTCTCATGAGTCAGTTCTCACGAGATCTAGTTGTTTAGAAGTGTGTCGCAACCCCCGCCTCTTTCTCCTGTTCCCACCATGTAAGACACCTCCTCCCACTTTGCCTTCTGCCATGAGTAAAAGTTTCCTGACGCCTCCCTGGAAGCTGCTGCTTCCTGTACAACTTGCAGAACCGTGGGCCAATTACACTTTTCTTTTCTTTTTTTTTTGTTGAGACGGAGTCTCGCTCTGTCGCCCAGGCTGGAGTGCAGTGGCCGGATCTCAGCTCACTGCAAGCTCCGCCTCCCGGGTTTATGCCATTCTCCTGCCTCAGCCTCCCGAGTAGCTGGGACTACAGGTGCCTGCCACCTTGCCCGGCTAGTTTTATGTATTTTTTAGTAGAGACGGGGTTTCACCGTGTTAGCCAGGATGGTTTCGATCTCCAGACGTCGTGATCCGCCCGTCTCGGCCTCCCAAAGTGCTGGGATTACAGGCTTGAGCCACCGCGCCCGGCCTAAACTTTTCTTTATAAATTACCAGTCTCAGGGATTTCTTTATTAGCAGTGTGAGAACGGACTAATACACACTCCCACCACAGCAGGCTGTAAGCTACTGAACTGACGTCACTTGGCATGGGGCTGAATGGCTTGGGTGAACCAGCTCCAGCACACCACTGCTGCAGGGCCTTCGAGAACAAAGCCCTATTCTTTGCCTGGGAATTCTCAAACTTTGGGCAGATATCCCTGAAGAGTACAGGAGGGCTGATGCCTATTTCTATGGTTTGCGGTAAATCCCAAAGCAGCTGCCCATAACAGAAAACTCTTTTGACTTCTTGTTTTGAAACATGTTCATTTGCGCATACTACTTCAGAATAAATCTGGGTTTGTGTTAATGTAAAAATCATGGGTTTTTGTTGTTGTTGTTGTTGTTTTTTTTTTTTTTTTTTTGAGACGGAGTCTTGCTCTATCGCCCAGGCTGGAGTGCAGTGGCCGGATCTCAGCTCACTGCAAGCTCCGCCTCCCGGGTTTATGCCATTCTCCTGCCTCAGCCTCCCGAGTAGTTGGGACTACAGGCGCCCGCCACCTCGCCTGGCTAGTTTTTTGTATTTTTTAGTAGAGACGGTGTTTCACCGTGTTAGCCAGGCTGGTCTCGATCTCCTGACCTCGTGATCCGCCCGTCTCGGCCTCCCAAAGTGCTGGGATTACAGGCTTGAGCCACCGCGCCCGGCCAAAAATCATGTTTTAAATGATTTACCAGATAAGCAGATCACTTGGCTTTCCCTGTCCAATTACTCAGGTAAAATGACTTGTTCCAGAAAGTTGTAATGCATTCATCCTGCAGTTTTCACAGGTGTTTGCACTCAGCCACGCACCCCAAATTTGAGAAGCATGATTCTTGTCTGATGTGGTCTGGCTGGGTCCCCACTCAAATCTCATCTTGAATTATGGCTCCCATAATTCCCATGTGTTGTGGGAGGGACCTGGTGGGAGATAATTGAATCATGGGGGCAGTTTCCCCCATGCTGTTGTCAGGGCAGTGAGTAAGTCTCATGTGATCTGAGGGTTCTGGGTTCTGTAAGGGAAACCCTTTCCGCTTGGCTCTTCTCATGGCAGTAAGTCTCACGTGATCTGAGGGTTCTGGGTTCTGTAAGGGAAACCCTTCTCGCTTGGCTCTCCTTCTCTCATTCTCCCTGCGGCCACGTAAGACAGGCCTTTCACCTTCCGTCAGGATTGTGAGGCCTCCCCAGCCACGTAGAACTGTGAGTCCGGTATGTCTTTATCAGCAGCGTGAAAACAGACTCATACACTGTCCATAAAACAATTTTCTTCAAGGAACTCGGCACTACTGGGGAAGAAAGAACAGCAGTTTGATATTAGATAATCCTGGATTCAAAGCTTGTCTCTGCCAATTACCGGCTGTGAAAAAAATTACACAAAGCCTGTTTGCTCATCTATACAATGGGGTAAAGAAAACCTACCTCACCTCTGCTGTTAGGATATTTACACGTGATGTCTTCGGTAACTGGAACATGGTCATTGCTTGCCTTCCTTTTCCTCTTCAACTCACAATACAGTGGACCCTTGAGCCACGTTAGTTTGAATTGTGAGGGTCCACCTATATGCAGATGTTTTTCAATGGAAGTTACACTGAGTGTGCCTACCTCTCCTGCCTCCCCTTCCAGCTTCTCCACCTCTTCCACCTGTGAGACAGTAAGACCAGCCCCTCCTCTTCCTCCTCAGCCTACTCAACTTGAAGGCCATGACTATGAAAACTACTCCTACTTAATGAACAGTAAATATATTTTCCTTATGATTTTCTTAATAACATTTTCTTCTATCTTATTGTAAGAATAGGGTATGTAATACATGTAACACACAAAATATGTGTTAACAGATTGTTTAGGTTATTGCTTAGGTGCCAGTAAAGTGACCATTAGACTATCAGTACTTAACTCTTTAGGGAGTCAAAACTATATGTGGATTTTCTACAGTACAGGGGGTTGGTACCACTAACCCCTGCACTGTTCAAGGGTCAACCACATACCACGCATCCAAGAGACCAACAAAGACTAGACCCACTAAAAAGGCTGAGATTAGAATTCTTATCTAGTGCTGGAGGAGAGAAATTGGTATAACCTCAATGGAGGGCAATTTGGCAATGTCTTTAAGACTGAAGATACACATTCTTCACCCCTATTATACTCTTTAATCCAGCAATCTTATTTCCTGTACATGTCTTCAGATGTCTTTGCACATGTGCACAATGAGAGACACACAAAGGTATTCACCGTGGCAGAGTTTATAGAAAGAGGCAGTACATTTCCTTGGGTAAGGGTGTGGGCCTGCAGCAGGCTGTCTAGGTTCAGTATTTAACTCTGCCATCCGCTATCTGTGTGGACTTAAGACACTCTACGTGTCCTCTCCGGGGCTAAGCTTCCTCATCTGCAAGATGAGACAAAACACAGTAATGACTTCACAGGGTTGTGGTGAAGATTAAATGAGTCAAAATAAGCAACACATTTAGAGGAGTGCCAGGAAGCAGGGTCAATGCTAAGAATTTTATTATTACTACCACCATCAGGAGACTGGAAACAACCTAAGGGCCCATCAATAGGAAAATGGTTCAGTGAATATTACATGCATATAATGAGATACCACGTATTAAAAGGAACAAAGTAGAACCATAGTAGTGATTCCTAATTGGGGGTAATTTTGCCCCCCATGAGAAAATTGCAATGTCTGAGGCTGTTTTTGGTTGTCACATCTGGGAGGTGAGGTACCCCTGGCATCCAGTGAGTGGTGGCCAAGGATGCTGCTCACCATCCTGCAATGCACAGGACGGCCCTCCAGAGCAGAGAAGGATCTGGCTCAAAACATCAACTGTGCTAAGGCTGAAAAACCTCCAAGATAAAATGGTATAAGGGGAAAAATATAGAAAAGCCATTTAGAAAAACCAAAATATAGTATACAAATACATGACTTTGAAAAGGCGCTGGAAAGATAAACAAAAAGTTTGTAGCAGTGACTGTCCCTGAAGAAAGGAACGAGGTTATATGTGTGGGAATCCACATATATAACATATTTTGGATTTGGAAAAATCCAAAACCCGCTTTTTGCTCTCTATGCTTTGTTTTTGTGTCATGAACGTATAATTACATCTTCAAAACAACAAACGAAATAAAAGAAGGCTGGGTCGCACATACCCCATCAAGGCAGGGCTGTAAACCTGGCTCGTCTTCTGAGTCCCTGATGATAGATGAGAAAGGGCTTTGAAAGGCACAAAGCTACGTCCTCCTGAGGTGAGGACGGCTGGAACATGCTTCAAAGAGCTACTGAACAGTGGTTGTGCCTCCCCTTTGAGGCAAATAACTGAGGGGCCTTCCCCTCCTGCCTTGGCACCCCTTTGAGCCTGGGGGGCTGTGCTGGGTATTGAATTGGAGGAGGGTCCTGATATACTGAAAACCAGCCATTAAATGCACTGCCACAGCCTCACTGCCTCCTTTGGGCCAGTCAGCTTTTGCTGTACCAGCTGTCAAATATTCAAAGATCACTCCTGGCCTGAACCTGCCAGTCCCAGAGGCCAGGAACGTATGTAGGCAATTTCACCAAAGACCGCAGCACAGCTGTTACAGGAAGAACACAGGCTATGCATATGCATGTCTAGCCTGCCATTTCCCCACTTTGTGTGGGAACAGATTAGGTTTCCTCACTTGCAGGATGGGGCTAGGAATATCCCTACTGCAGGAAAGTGCAGCTCTGAGGACTGTTTTTGATAAGATATCCAAGCAGAGGTCACTTGCATCCTCCCCCTGACTCCTCCAAATCAATTTATCTCATTCCCAGAGGCCCCAAAGGAGCCTGGGCTGCAGGCACTCAGAGCTGTAGCTCTCAACTCTGTGCGTACATTAGTCTCTTGGGAGCTTTCTAATAAATAGTGACAGCTGATGGCAGTTCACTATGCCAGACCAAGTAAATCAGAATCTCTGGGGATTGAGTCTGACCCGCCTTTTTATTTTATTTTATTTTTTTAATAAAGCATTCCAAGGTGACAGTAACGTGAAGCCATCATTTAGAGTAACGTTTGAGTCTCAGAGCCTCAAGGACAGAGCTAGAGATCTGACCTGTTTCTGTTGAAGTCCAGACCTCAGTGAAAAGTCTTTGGTAAGATCAAAGTCAAACTCTTAGATTCCCTAATCAAGGGATTCCAGAGGGTCACTGCTGGTGGCCATTCCTGGCTCTGGAGTTGACCAAGATGCCCATGGGAGACCTGGATGTTGACTCTGAAAAGAACACCTAACAACACCCGGTAATCCTTTTACCCTGCTTTCCTTTTCAAAATACAATCAGCACCTATTATAGACTTTATTTTTGTCTCTCCCACTAAATGCAAGCTCCAGCTAAGTAAAAACCTTGCCTGTTTTGTTGAGTGACTAGCACAGTGCCCAATCCGTGGTAGGCACTCACTGGCTAAACGAATGAATGCATCTCGGAGCTTACCGGGGCTGCAGGTCATGGACACCTTTCTTCTCATCTCAGAACACTATCCCTTTGATCTCTTCCCTCCCTGCCTTCCCCAGCTCCCTTACTCTTCTCCCTCTCATCGTGCCCTGGGTCTGTCCATGCTTTTGCATCACCGTCCTCTCAATCAGTGATTTTGCCCCTGCAGAGGACACTTGACAGTGTCTGGAGACATTTTTTTTTTTTCGCTTGTCACAATCTGAAGGGAGGTGCGGTGTGCTACTGGCCTGGTAAATAGAGCCCAGGGTTGCTGCACAACATCCTATAATACATAGAATAGCACCCCCTCCCATCTCCCAACAAAAAACTATCTGGCCCCAAATGTCACAGTGATAAGGCTGTGAAACACTGGTCTGGACAGAAACATTTCCAGATCCATGTGTTATATGAGAACATCCCTTAGTCCCTGTCACTTCAAAGTTCTGTTCTTGACCCCATGCGTTCCCCATGGGCTCCCTAGGGACATCTCCATCAGGAAGATCCTTTGTTCCTGATCCCACCTCCTCCACCCTACTGCTGCCCTCCCAGGACCCTGACTACACAATTCTGAACCTAAGCCCTGATCTAGACGTCCAAGTTATTTTACCTCTGAACCTGAAACCTTTACTCTAGGCCTCATCTTTTTGCTTTTCTACCTATGGATTTTATTCTCCAGGTGTGGGATGCCCGCGATTATGCTACTAATAAAACGATGACCATTTATGTGGCACTTCCTTGTGCCAAGTTCTACTTATGCTCACCATAAGCCTGAGGTTGGTTCTGTTATGACTACTGTTTTACAGGAGAAACCGAGGGGTGGTGGACTTAACTAAGCTCTCCCAGTCACAAAGCTAGCCAGTAGTGAAACCAGGAGTCAACACCAGACAGTGGGGCGCCACAGTCCATACTCTTGTTTCCAAGCTACGCTGGTAGGAAGGGGACACAACCATACGCAGCGTCAGTGGAGGGCTCTGTCCTCCACTCAAATGCACACATGCAGAAAACAGACGACACAGGTGGTTGGCGGGGACAGTGCACCACTGCTCAAATGGAGGTGGTCAGATGCCCTGGTATGTGGACAAAGATCGCCCAGTCCCAAGTTCAGAGATGCAAACTCCTCCAGCATTCACCACTATCTCTGCCTCTGTCTAGGGTCAAAGAAAAACGACCACCAGCACCAAAACCAACACCTAAACACGGTGATTAGTATGTGACAAGGTCTGTCACATGTCAGGGTGTTTCAGCTACGTCATCCCATTTAATCTTCCCAATAACACCCAGGCAGGTGCTATTAATATACTATTGTACCAAGGAGGAGTGTCATGCACAATTAAACAGTTCCACAGATTTCCAGGGCAGCCCATCACACCTTAGAGCTGCTCAGAATTCTCCCCCTGCGGGCCTCCATTTCCATGGTTACAGTGCAATATACACCAGAAGGGCACAGTCACACACTCACAACCGCAAAGCCACTGACGCTAAGTGGCAGACAGACGCCCAGACAAATCACACAGTAACCCAAGGCTACAATAAACGCCCACATCCGCTTGACACTGACACACACGCACACACTCCCGCAACACAAATCTTCACAGCCAGCGTCACACACCCACTCCCGGCTTCCCACTGGCTCCATTGTTTCCTTCGCGTGGGTCACGCAGCGATACACATCCGCAGTCCCGACATAGCTCCCTCACACACAGGCACACATGGCGCGCCTCACACGCGGGCGCACAAACCCCGAGAGCCACAGCAGCGAAAAGGCGCAAACCCCATGCAGTCGCGGGCCCAGAACCCACGCAGGCTCGAGCCCACGGCCCCCGCAAGCACCCGCGCAGACGCCCACGCGCGCCCGGGCAGTAAAGTCCACGCAGTGGCGGGCGCGCCGCCCACGCCCTCAAAGAGACACACGCACACTCTCGCCAGCCCCCTCACCTCGGTCTTCCCAGGCTCCGACCCCAGCGGCGACCACCGTGACAGCCGCGCGGGGACCCAGCGCCTGCGCAATCCCCTCCGGGACCCCGGGACCGCGCGCCGCACCCCCCTTCACACACGCACCACGCAGGCAGGCGCGTGGCCCCGCCCCCAAACAAGGCCACGCGGCGCGCGCTCACCCGCCTCTCGGGGAGGGAGCCACCAGCCCCGGCCTGAGACCCCGCCCCCTCAACGCCACACGCTCAAGCGCGTTCGCACAATCGGTGCAGTCCTGGGGGCGGACGCTCCAGGCCCCGCGCCTGCGCACACTCCCGGGGCTGGCACGCGCACCGGGCTACTAGGGGACGGGCGCTCGGCCCTGCTTTTCATCCTCTCAGGAGATCACGTGTGGACACTGAGGCCCTTCCTCGAGCTCTTTAACTAAACGCAACCTCCCCAGTTCGCCGCCTTCCCGGCTCCCACACCCACACGTTCCCGTGTGAGGGCTTATTGCCCCCCACCCGCCACCATCCTTCGCCCCCACATTCACGAGGTTTGGAGCCGGCCTCACCCGCGCGTGCGCACTACGCAGTCACCCTGCAACTTCCAGAAGCCACCGGGGTGCAGCGAGGCTGTGGAAGGTCCCACCCACAACGTGAGGTGAAGAAAGCTTGGGCTGCGCTGGTTCTGCTCTGTCCGGGTCGGAGATGAACTGACCCGGGAGAGTAGCACAGGGATGTTTCTTTCCGCCGACGGTGAGGACTCACCTGCACGTTTTGCGAAGACGCCCACAGGCCTTTGCGTGGCGCCCGGACTACATTTCCCAAAGGCCCCTGCGCGGCCTGCGGCTCTTCCTTGCGGTGTTGCGCCTGCGCAGCCGGCGGGCTGGTGGTGAGACTGCGTCGGGGATGAGACGGGGTAGGTGAGGCGACCCGGGCTGGGAGAAGCAGCGAGGAGGGGCGGGCAGCGGAAGGTCCGGGAGTGTCCGCCATAAAGTCTTGTGTGGTGACCGTTGCGTAATTGTGAGTCTGTGAGAGAAGATGTGAAGTATGGCCTCGTCCCGGTCATCTGGGCGTGCGGGTCGCGGGTTTTGATCTCACTTTTGTGTAGGTGAGACCCACATTGTGTTACCCTGAACATGTGTGAGGACGAACCTTTGTGTTTCCTTAGACGTGTGTCTCCGAGCCGAATTTTGTGGTTTTGTACGTCGCGGGGGGGGGGGGGGGCATTCATTTTGAATATGTGTGTATGTTCTGGATATCTGTTTAGCTTCTGCATCCACGTTTACGGAAGCGCAGAGTTGAGTAGGTGGCAACAGGTACTGTGTGACCCCACAAAGCCTGAACTGTTTACTATTGACTCTAGAGCCCAGTTTTTGCGGTGTGTACATCCCTGTGGGGAACCACTGATTTTGAATATGTATACTTGTGTATATTTACGTCTATTCTATGACTGCTTTTGCACAATGGTAGGGTTCAGTACTTGCAGCAGAAATCTTGTGACCTAAAAGCCTAAAATACTATCCTGCTAAGGTTTCTAGCACTAGCCAGTTTTTGTGATTGAGTGGTGTGTGTGTGTGTGTGTGTGTGAGAGAGAGAGAGAGAGAGAGAAACCAGTGTTTTATTTATTTATTTATTATTATTATTATTATTATTTGTGACGGAGTCTCGCTCTGTCGCCCATGCTGGAGTGCAGTGGCGCGATCTTGGCTCACCGCAACCTTTGCCTCCCGGGTTCACGCCATTCTCCTACCTCAGCCTCCCAAGTAGTTGGGACTACAGGCTCCCGCCACCACGCCCAGCTAATTTTTTTGCATTTTCAGTAGAGACAGGGTTTCATCATGTTGGCCAGGATGGTCTCGATCTCTTGACCTCGTGATCTGCCCGCCTCGGCCTCCCAAAGCGCTGGGATTACAAGCGTGAGCCACCATTCCTGTCCCCAAGTATCTGGAATCTTATTATGACAACGTGTTTGTGTTTGGAACATGAGGGAAAGGAGGAGAGCAGGGGAAGGGAGGGTTTCTGAGCTGATCTTGGGAACTGCAGGACAGACTTGGCGTCTTACAACTCCTTTCTTTCTCCCTAACTTTGCCTTCCCAGGACAATTTCTCTTCAAAAAGAGGGATCAGGAGGAAAAAATGAGCAATCAGCTCACTGCAGCACTACTCCTGCCTCAGCCTCCCAATTAGCATGGGACTACACGTGGCTAATTTTTTGTAAAGACAAGTTCTCACTGTGTGGCCCAGGCTGATCTCAAACTCCTAGGCTCAAGCAATCCTCCCACCTTGGTCTTCCAAAGTGTTGGGATTACAGGCATGAGACATGGCACCTTGACAAAAATCACTTTTAAATTTTAAAGTCATGTCCCAAGTAAGTTGGCATTTCCTTCTCCTGTGATTTTCAGTCTTTTCCTTCAGCACCTTGCTGTCTCATAAAGACCTTGTTAGGGTCTTAGTCCTTATTTCTCCCTTTCTGGCAAATGAAAGACCAAAAGGGATGGCTAAAGTAGCCCAGTGCCCTCTGTCGACGTTCTTCTCCGCTTAACCATCATGTATGTATTCACTATAAGCATTGTGCCTACGATTCTGTGAATAACTGGTGGCTGAGAAATGTACCGTCTGTAGAGAAAAAGGGAGCTATCCTTGAGAAGCACGTAAGATGATGAGGGATTGATGCCTTGTTATGAGGTACCATGCCCCAGATAGCTCTAGCCTACTCTGAATATCTGTGAGCTCTGGCTTGCAGTATATTCTAGAAGATGATTTTGTTCTTAAAGGATGAGGTCTGGTCAATGGGGACAGGAAATTTGCTATGAGGAATTAAGATTCCATGGAGTAATGAGGTCCTATTTCAAGATGATACTGTGGCCACATCTGTGGAATGCTGGGGTCTTTTCCTATATACAGAGAACAAAAAAAGGCATATTGTTAGGCAGGATAGAATCAATTTGAGAAAAAAATAACCAGGAAAGTTTTAGGAAAAAAGTGGTATTTAGGAGGGTTGAAGCCATTACATGAAGAAAATATGCTCTTTTAAATAGAATATATCTACACTGTGGATAAAAAAAAAAAAAAACTTTCAGAAGAGTAAATGGTAAGAAGTACTGCCACCTTGACCCAATTCCCTCCCTAAGGCTAATTAACTTTTCATTGCGAGATCATTGTAAACTCACAGGAAGTTGCAAAAATAGTACCTTTCACCTAGCTTTCCCCAGTGGTAACATTCTACATGACAGTAATATAATATCAAACCAAGAGATTGATATTGGTACAGTACACAGACCTTATTCAGATTTTACCACTTTGAATATGTACTTGTTCATTTTATTAGGGTTTTGCCATTATTACACTCATGATATTGAATCCCTTATCTAAGAATACGATGTGTGTTTCCATTCATTCAGGTCTTTTAACTCCATTGGTAGAGTTTTCAAAGTTTTCATAAAGGTCCTGTTGAGTATATTACCAGATATTTTCATCTCTATTATTGTAAATGGTGTCATTTTACTCTGCGTATTTTCTATGTATTTTGTATGGTGTATTAGTCTGTTCTTACATTGCTACAAAGAAATACCTGAGACTGGGGAATTTATAAAGAAAAGAGGTTTAATTGGCTCATAGTTTTACAGGCTGTATAGGAAGCATAGTGGCTTCTGCTTTTGGGGAGACCTCAGGAAATTTCCGATGGGGGGGAAGGCAGAGGGGGAGCAAGGAGTCTCACATGGCAGGAGCAGGAGCCAGAGAAAGGTGGGGGTAGGGGAGGTGCCACATGCTTTTAAACGACTAGATCCCACAAAAACAAACTCACTATCCTAAAGACAGTACCAAGGGGATGGCGCTAAACCATTCATGAGAAACCACCGCCATGATCCTGTCACCTTCCTCCAGGTCCCACCTCCAACATTGGCAACTACCATTCCACATGAGATTTGGTGAGGACACAGATAAACCATATCAGTGTACTATTTATTTTTTGGATCATATATCTTATTGTAAACATAACACAACTTATTTAACTCTTACTATCACGTAGGTTTTTTTGCCTTAAATCTGGCTATCATAACCAATGCTATCCTGATCCATTTTTCAGCTGATTTTGACCTTCATCTGTAATTATTTCCTTAGGATCCATTTCTATATATTTTTCTTTCCAATTACATTGGAGCATTTTAAACTTAGTTGATCTCCCACTATTTAAAAACTTAATACTATTTGGATGGAACACCAGCAGGGATTTATATATTGTAATTTGAGTTTAGGTCTAAGTAGCCTGTAACATTTGCCTACTGTACAATCTAAGTACTGTAGGAAATAATCACTTCAAATTCATATGCTTCAGTTCATGTCTTTTGCAGGGACATGGATGAAGCTGGAAACCATCATTGTCAGCAAACTGTCACAAGATCAGAAAACTAAACACCACATGTTCTCACTTATAAGTGGGAGTTGAACAGTGAGAACACGTAGACACAAGGAGGGGAACATCACACACCGGGGCTTGTGGGGGTGGGGGGCTAGGGGAGGGATAACATTAGGGGAAATACCTAATGTAGGTGGCGGGTTGATGGGTGCAGCAAACCACCATGGCACATGTATACTTGTGTAACAAAACCACATTCTGCACATGTAACCCAGAACTTAAAGTATAATAAAATAAATAAATTCATATGCTTTTAAAAACACACTTAACAAAAAATGATACACTTGAAAATGAACTTTTTTAGTTGTAATTGTACATTCTAACAAGATAAAGTTAGTTACATAAAGCTTTTTCCTTTTTTTGGCTGTAAAATATGACTCAAACTTGGTAACTTTTTTGCCCTATGATGTATAGGTTTGCTACAGCTGCTATAATAAAGTACCACAGACTGGTGGCTTAAATAGCAGAAATTTGTGGTCTCTTCATGTCATTTTCCCCCATGCATGCGTCTGTGTGCAAATTTCACCTTTAAAATTTTTCCTTTTAATTTTTACAATTTTCTTATTTTTAATTTTTGTGGATACATAGTAGGTATATATATTTAGAGGGTACATGAAATATTTTGAGAAGTTTCCCCTTTTTATAAGGATACCAGTTAGATTAGATTAGAGTCTACCCTAATGACCTCATTTTGATATAACTAATTATATCTGAAACAACCAAATAAGGTCACATTCTGAGGTGCAGTGTGTTAGGCTTTCAGCATAAGAATTTGTGGGGACACAGTTTATAACACATGAGAAAAGCTTTTCTAAATGTCTCCATTTTACATCTTAATATAGTGTTGCTAAAGCATAATCCTATTTTATGTAGCATCAAATGTTAAGCTTAGGTTTTTTGGTTTATTTTTGGCTAAGACAGGTTCCATGTGAGGAGAGGCATTTTAAAACGTACCCTGGATTTTTAAAAATCAGGTATGGTAAGGTGACAGACATGGAGACAACTGCCTTTGCATGAAGAGTTTATTACTTCCATTTCCCAGCAGAAGGGAGCATGCCACACCGTACAGAGCCACATGGGGATGTCTCAAGATTTGGTCAGGAGGCAGAATGAGTGCCTGGGCAGAAGGGAAAAAGCCTAGACCCAGAGCCTTTATCATGTTTTCTTTAGAAAAGGCAGAACCAGGCAGGGGCAACAATTTAGGATTGTCTAGTTTGAATAATGTCGCCAGGCTCTGGGCTATGGGGGTAGTCTCTAGTTGTCTGGTCCTCAGGTTGGTTTAGGGCAGGGGAAATAATGGTTGGTGTATGAGAGTTAGATGAAGATGGTAATTGGGGTTATGGGCTTTGGGTTGGTTGGTTGCATATAAAGGGTATATTTATGGGCAAGCTGTTTACTGCCTTTAAGAATTAGCTAGCTGTAGGAGGGGCTCTCCCCAGCCAACTACAGCTAGCTCCCCTACCCTAATATGTTGGAGCATAATAAAATATAGAAAATAAAAACATATCTCTAGAATAAGCAGGCCCATAAATACAGAAAGTAGATTACTATCCGCTTTGTGTTAGAGGAATGGGAGGTGAGGAAGGGGATAGCTAAAGGTTATGGGGTTTCTTCTTGATGTGATAAAAATGTCTAAAATTGACCATGGCGATGGTTATATGTCTATGAATATACTAAAAGTTACTGATTTTTACATTTTATGTAGGTGAATTATATAGCTTATGACTATATTTCAATAGAACTCTCATTTTTTTAAAGATACAGTGGTGGAGTCAGAAGTCAAATTGAAGTAGATGACATTCTTCCTCCCTATTCAGGAATCAGTTGAATGATGAAGATCCTTAGTCTTATCTACTCCAAGAGAGATTTCAGCTGGGTCCCATCTGTTGCCATTTGGAATATTAAATAGTTTGCCAAGGATAGAAACTAAGTCTGTGCAAGAATGTATAGAGTCAGAATGGTCACGCTTCTATACCTCCTCCTCCCCACCCACTTCTTCCCCAAGTCATTCTTCGATTCCAAGGGCAAGGTGAGCTACCTGTGGAATGTAAGTATGGCCTATTTTTTTGTCTGTCCTGAATGCCAGCACTTTAGGAGAAGTGAAAAGTAGATTCAGTAACATGAGAATATTAGAAAACCTGGTTGTAGGCTACAGTGTCATATACTAGATAATCTCCTTGGTGTTACCCTAGAGAATACTCAGTCTTCATTAGTTAAATACATCTCTGCTGCACCCACTGTGAAATACTGGACGTTGAGTTGCCCATGTGGGAAGCAGCTGAATTATAATCACTTACAATTCAGAGGGAATATGGATTTGATGCTTACTTTTTTTTTCCTTTTTTTTGTGAAATTTTGGTCATGATGGCCCATGAACAAAAATGGGGTATACATAAGGTAAAAATTAGATAAAGAAAACATTATATATGTAATGTAATGATAATTTAATACATAGTATGATAATGGAAATATCCCTTACTTCCTTGGTGGGATGAATGAGGACAGAAGAATCAAAATAACCTCTTGTTACTGGTTGAATTTTGGCTGCCCCAAATTTTGCATGTTGAAGTCCTAACTCCCAGTATCTCAGAATGTGACTGTATTTGGAGATAGGATTTTTACAGAGTTAATTAAGTTAAAACGAGTTCGTTAGGGTGGGTCCTAATGCACTCTGACTAGTCTCCCCATGTCTCCATGGGTTTTCTCTGGGTACTCCAGATTCCTCCCACATCCCACAGATGTGCACAAGAAGTTAACTGGTAGGTCTAGGTTGTCCCAGTCTGAGTGAGTGTGGGTGTGTAGTAGGCTACACCATCTAGGTTTGTGTAAGTACACTCTATGATGTTTGCACAACAAGCTTCTTAGGAAATTGCCTAAGAACCCATTTCTCAGAATGGATCTCCATCCTTTAGCGATGTAGACTGTATTTTCATACTGTAAATAGTCCCCTTGTGGTAGATTTCAATCTATGAGTATGACATCACTGAATGTGGAGTTAGAAAGAAAGGTACAGTTCATGGCTCACAGTTCTTACAGCCCTTTTAATCTCCTAAATGACTACAGCAATAAAGTATCTTTTGTTAAAATATCTGGCCTTTTGTTCTTGGTTCCTGAAAAAGCTCCAGAACAGCTCCAGAGCCATAAATGTGAAAGACAGTATTTCAACCACACATGAGTTTATGTTAATGAGGTGATTTTTGGAAACTCACAAGATAATCCCAATATTTGGGGGGAGCAGTAGCTAGTTGCCAGAGGAACCAGCCATGTACTCAGAGGATTGGAACTCACAGCTCCACCCTCTACTTCCTGGAAAAGAGAGGCTGAAAATTGAGTTGATCGCCAGTGGCCAGTGATTTAATCAATCACATCTACATAATGAAACCTCCATAAAAACCAAAAAGACCTGAGTTCAAGCGGCTTCCAAGAAGGTAGACAAAAACACATCCTCATGCTGGGAGGGTGGTGCACCCCAGCTCCACGGGCACAGAAGCTCCTGCACTAGGGATTCTCTTGGACCTTGCCCTACATGTCTCTTCATCTGGCTATATATTTGTATCCTTTAAAATATCTTTTATAATAAACCAGTAAACATAAATGTTTCCCTGAGTTCTGTGAGCCGCTCTACCAAATTAATGGAACCCAAGGAGCCGGTTGTGGGAGCCCCAAGTTATAGCACATCTCTCTGAAACACAGGTACAACAATCTGGAGTTTGGAATTGGCATGGGAAGTGGGGGACAGTCTTGTGGGACTGAGCTGTCTAACCTGTAGGATCTGATGCTCTCCAGGTAGCGTCAGAATTGAATTGGAGTGGAGGTCATCTGGCTGGTGTCTGCTGCAGAAAGGTTGTTTTGAGATGTTAAGACATTATAAGAGACAATAGAAAAAATGTATACGATACAACCTTCTCTGTGTTATATTTCTCCATAGCCCTTTTTACTATTCATCAGACTATTTATCTAACTCATGAATTTGTGGCTTGTCTCTCTCCACCTCAAAGTAAATTATATAATAAGAGGGCAGGGATTTTTTTTTCTCTGCTGTATCCCCCTGAATTGCTTTACCTTATTTGTCTCACCTTCCCATACTAATTCTACAGTTTTCCTAGTAAGGGCTAGTCCCCTAAAACAGGGACCATTTCCATTCTTTTAAGGGGCGGAACGCGGTTCAATCCTAGCGGACTGGTTCCAAAAACTTCGTGTTATTCACTGCCTCTGAGCAGTGATATTCCCATTTTGCAGCTGAGAGAGGTATTTATTTGCTAGAGTCACAACACGGTAGGGGTTCCGAGTCGCTGTTCTTATACCAAAATAAGCTTAGCACAGAAAGATAATCACATTCCCACGGACAGGCACAGAAGGCCGCGCTCCGAATGACATCGCGATCATAGAGGCACAGACAGCGTCACAAAGCCGCACACATGCTCACACCGAAGGCTCAGCCATCGCGCGCTTCACTCCCAGTCCCCAGAAACCGGTAACTAGGGACTCTTTTGGTCTCTAGGCGAAAGGGTGGGTGGGGGAGAGCGCAATCTTTGCGCCTGCGCACACTCCGCTCTTACCCGCCGGAAGCCCTGGGCCACGCCCACCTGTCATAATCACGTACTGCGCAGGCACCACCCGCTCCATCTCTAAGGTCCCTCCCGCTCCCACAGCAGCCCGAGGACAAGCCCCTCAACGCTAGGCCACGCCTGGTCTCCGCCCGTCACGTCCGACCCCTGAAGAGAGGCTGGCGCCTGCGCGATGGAGGTTCCGGCGTTGACTCAAAGAAGTCCTTCGGATGAGAGCTTCTGGGTGCCAGACGAGGCCGGGGGTTTGTTTTGCGTGGTCTGGGAGTCCGAGCCCGAGGGCTGGGCCAGGAAGGGCAGGCGAGGCGGGCGGCTCAGACCCGGGTCGCGAAGGCCCAGCCGCGTCTTCTGTCCCCAAGACGACTACATTTCCCAGAGGCCAGCGCGGCGCGCGTACTCGAGTCTGCGGGGCGGAGGCCGCGGCTCGGGGCTGCTGGGCGTTCGGGGCGGCTTGGGGCGGCGGGACCACGGGAGTGAGCTGTGGGAGAGATGGGGGTGTGCCTGTGTGTAAAAGATCGGTCAGCGTGTGAGGCTTCGTGAGAGGGTGCGGTTTCTGTGTGTGTGTGTGTGTGTGTGAAGACCGAGAGTCCAGAGTGTGAGACCAGGGTGTGTTCGTGTGTGACAGAGCGAGACGGGTCAGTGCGAGAGACCAGTGAGTGGGAGAGAGATGGGGGTGTGCCTGCATTTGAAAGAGAGCGTGTGAAGCTCTGTGAGAAGATGCGGGATGTGTGGGTGTGTAAGTGTGTAACAGACCGGGTGTCCAGAGCGTGAGACCAGGATGTATTCGTGTGAGAGAGGGAGACGGGCTGGCGTCTGAGAGACCAGTGTGAGAGAGATGGGCGTGGGCCTGTGTGTGAAAGGCCGGTCGGTCGGTGTGTGAGGCTCAATGAGAGGCCAGTGTGTGTGTCAGAGAGAATCACCACGTATGCGAGACTAGACGGTGCGAGGCCAGAGTGTGAGACTGTGGTGTGTTAATGTGTGAAAGGGAGACCAGTGAGTGTGAGAGAGATGGGCGTGGGCCTGTGTGTGAAAGGCCGGTTGGTCAGTGTGTGAGGCTCAATGACAGGCCGGTGTGTGTGTGTTTGAGAGAGAAGAATCACCATGTATGCGAGACTAGACTGTGTGAGGCCAGAGTGTGAGACTGGTGTGTTAATGTGTGAAAGGGAGACCAGTGAGTGTGAGAAATGCGTGTTTTGGGTGAAAGACCCGTCAGTGTGTGAGGCTGTGGTTTATATGTGTCTGACAGACTGAGACCAGAGTGTGAGACCAGGGTGTGTTCGTGTGTGAGTCTCTTTCTCACAACCTGAGTGTTCTCTACACAGCATGACACCAGTGAGTGTGAGAGAGATGAACATGTGGCTGTGTGTGAAAGACCAGTCATGTGAGGCTCCTTGAGAGGCTGGCGTGTGTGAGAGAGAGAAAGACTAAACTGTGAGAGTCTGAAGAGTGAGACTACGGTATGTTGGTATTAGTTTGTGAGAGAGAGGGAGGTGATCAAAGTATGGGACAAAGTTATGTTTCCTGGCATACAACTTCCAAGATCCTTGCAATCTCCAAAGTATTAAGTGTCTTTTTGCATGCTAATGATTGGTGGGCCGGCAGCCTGTAGGTAGATCATGGTAAGGGCTGGTCATCAGAACAACCTAGGCAGGATTAGAGGGTTGGGATTATCAGTACCATCCTCAATCTCCAGGGAGAGGAAAGGAAGCCACAGGTTAAATGGATCATCAGTGGTCAGTGATTTAACCAGCCATGCCTAAGTAATGAAGCTTTCGTAAAAACCCAGAGGGACTGAGTTCATCAAACTTCCAGATAGCTGAACGCTGGAGTCTCCTGTAGGATGAGCCCCTTCCTACATAACCTTTTCCTATGCATTTCTTCACCTGTATCTTTTGTAATAATTCTTTATGATTATAAACGTGTTTCCCTAGGTTCTGTGAGCTGCCCTAGCAAATTAATTGAATGCAAGGAGGGGGTCATAGGAACCCCAATTTTATAGCCAATCAGAAGCACACATAAAACAACCTGGGGCTTGCAATTGGCATTGGAAGTAGGGAGCAATTTTGTAGGACTGAGCCCTCAATGTATGGGATCTTATGCTATCTCCAGGTAAATAGTGTCAGAATTGGGTTGCCCTAGAGGTCACCCACCTGGTATTCATTGAAGAATTTATTGCTTGCCTGGTGTGTGTGTGTGTGTGTGTGTGTGAAGACCCCACACATCTGGTCTTAGAACTGTTTTGTGTTGTGAGAGTAGAGTAAGAGAAACAGTTTGTTTCTCCTCTTTGTCAGCTGAGTGTGTTATCAGGGACTGGACTGTGAGAATCCAGAGTGTGAGCCAGGGTATATCAATGTGTGAGAGAAATAGATGTGCCAGTGTGAAAGATTAACAAGTATGAGGCTCCCTGGAGTCTGAGAAAGATCATGTGTGTGTCTGAGTAAAAACAAGAGACTAGACTGAGAGTTCAGTGATTGGGAGAGAATAGGGTATGTTGGTGTGAGTGTGTGAGAGACCAATGGGTATGTGAGAGACTAAAGTATGTCTCTGTCTGGCCTGGTAGGTAGGGAGATGGTGTATCACAGTATGAAAAAGACTGGAGTGACAGCGACCAGTATGTATTTTGTGTGCATGAGATAAAGCAGTTGGAATGTGAGAGATCAGAGTGTGTTTGTGTATCTGTGTGAGATACTGGTGTATTTGAGTAATTGAGGCCTCTTTGAAAGATACCATTGCATGTGTATGTATGAGAGAACATCATGTTTGTATGCGTGAAAGAGGGAGAGAAAGACTAGTGATGTGGTTGGGTAAGAAAGAAACTATGTGAACCATGGTGTGTTATCCAAAAGGCTTTACAAATATAACCTCTCTGAGGTTGTGAAGCATGAATGTGTGAGACAGAGATAGGGGACAGTGAGCTGTGTGTGTGAGAGAAGTAAGATTAGGGGTATGTGTGAAGGTGTTGGTGAGTCACTGTGTGTGCTTATATTCATGTCCTTAGACAATGGAAATGTGACTGTATATGTGCTTGTTTTGGGGTGCTTGTGATTGTGTCCTCTGTGTGACCAGGAAACTTGTTAGTGTTTGTATGTCACCCTGTATACCTGTAATTGTCTCCCTGTATGACTGCTGTGTGTGGGGAGACTACTTGGAAGATGGATAGTATTGGATTGTTTATGAGTGTGGCTGTTTGGAATTGTGTGTTGCCGGGATAGGAAACATGGAATAGAATTCCTGTCCACAGTCCAGGAGTTTCAGTAAGAAGCAAAAGCTGGGGTGACTGAAACTCCTAACTGAAGCAGGAGACACCCTCAGTTCTGTGTGACAGGAGGGTAATCAAGGGGCTGGGACAGAGGTGAGAGTGAAAGTGGCAGAATTGAGTGCTAAAGGTTCCATCGTTTCAGGGTGAGGAAAGTGAAACATTGCCAGGGAGCAGGGCAGGGGTGCAGTGGTGGGGGTTGAGTGAAGGAGGAGGATAACCCTGGCCCCTAGTGGCATTTGGGAGTCAGATTTTCCTTTTTCTTTTGTTTTTTCCCAAAAACCCCATCCATCTGGCCCAAAAAGGAGCCAGATTTTCAAAGAGTAGACTTTCAAAGCATGAAGCAGAGACCCAAGAAGAAAATGACTCCACCTTTACCTGTAAAAATAGAGGAAATGACTATTTGGTAGGATTATTTCAAAAATAAAGCGAGATAATCTAATCTATGCAGAGTACCTAATACATCTGAATGGGAAGGTAAGTCTTTGAAAAAGATTAAATTTAGGACCTCAAGCATGAAAAAAAAAAAACAAAAACCAGTTATGAGTTACAGCCCTTCAGTTGCCATAGGTTGCTCATACCCAGTTATGGGATCAACCAAAGCTGGGAAGAAGAAGACAGTTTTAGGCTAGTGATTCTGGGAGTGCAGCAAAGGCCTCATCTCTCACTAACCTTTCCCTTCCTTCAGCCTTGCCTTCCCAAGACACTGCTCTTCAAGAGAAAGACCAGAAGAGAAGGCAAAAATGAATGTTGAAGTAGTAAAAGTCATGCCCCAGGTTAGTTGATATTTTCTTTCTCTTCATGAAAGACAGTCTTGCTGTTTAGTACTTTGCAATGCTTCTTTTCTTTTGAAAATTCCCTGATTAACAGTCCAAGAGCCTAGTTCCCACTTCTCTCAGAGGCCACTGTCTTTAACTCTAATTACCTAATGAGTGAGTAATAGCTTAGTATAAAAAGTCATGGAGGCCCCTGGGAGATTCCTCTTCCCACCTTGTGTACCTTTTAAATTTAGTGCTGACTCTTGTGAAAAGACTTGATTTATATTGTATGGAATATATCTGTGGATATCTTAGTACTAGTGAGTTGGGTTCCAGGTTAAATGCGCATCCAGTGCCTCTCCTATATAGAGAATGCATCTACCTGAATTTTTGTCCAAATCTCTGAGTATGTCCTTAAGATAAATTCCTTAAAAGATTTTCTTTACATTTTAAGTATGAATTACCAGCCTCATTTGTTCACCTGAAAAAATCTTATTCTACTTAATTTTTGCAAATTTTATAAATTTAAATAGGTGAGATGTTTACATGGTACAAAATTTAAAAACAAATTTCACCGTTACCTCCCAGTTCTTTTAAGAAGTTATTCTCAGCTTGTATCTCATTCACAGCTATGTTATGCCTTTGTGTGTATACATAAATACTTTCTTCCCTTCAAAGTTAATGGTGTTTTGTGTCCTGTTGATGAAATTTTTGTCTACCTTTAGGTCCTATTTTTCTTCTAAGATTTGTTTTATCCTTCACAGTTAAGTTTCTGGTAAGCTTAGACTTGATTTTTGTGGTTTTCTATCATGGTAGAGCTGAAATTACATTCACTTTTTATGTTAAATTTAATTTACATTAAATTTTTATATTAAATGTATAATTTATAATAAGTGAGGCAGAGATTTATTTTTTCAAGTTGGCGCAATGGCATTAATTGAATTACTCATCTCATTCTCACTAATTTGAAATGCCACCTATACCATGCACTAAACTCCTGTGTATATTTGGTTCTGTTGCTGTACTACACTCAGTTTTACTTGAATTTCTGCTTTTAATTTTTTAATTTTTAAATATTATATTGCACATGTATAAAGAACCATGTATACAAAAGGAACCCTTAATTCTCCCACTGTGAAATTCCCCTTCACATTTTTTCTAAGTGGAAAATGTGTTTTCATGACATACATGAGTGTCAGATGTCCATAATTAGTGCTTAATTAATTTAATTATATGCTTCATATCAAAAGTTATGTTAAATTAATTTTGAAACACTGCTTTTTTTTCTTGCACTGTCAGAGTTCATGAGATATTAAAAAATATTTACATGGATTCTGGGCATCTGTGTCTTCCTCAGCATTAAACCATTTTGTGAATTATCTAACATAATTTTCCAAAGATACAGACCTTTTATGGTTTGTGTGCCTGATGTTGTCGTTAAATTTCTGCCTGAAGTCACAGGCACCATTTAATACAACAGAATTATTCCCCTGCCATTTGCCCTCTAGAAGTAAGTTATCTCCACAATACTACTTACTGTCTTTAGTTTTGATATTTAACCTCATACTCCTGAATAATGTTCCATACACTGTTCCATACACTATTTCTTGATTATTTTAGTTTTAGAAATTATCTAGTAACCTACTACTATAGATGATAAAGATGCAGTCCATTAACCCCATCACCTAAAATGCACACATACATGCTTTTTTGATAGACGGTGAACATTATTCACTATTTTTGTTTTAAGTCAGTGTTCAGGGTAGCTTGGTGTCTTTCATCAATTTGGAAATTTTTCAACCACTGTCTTTTTAAATATTCTGAAACTTTCCTGTTTCTAAGATTACAATTATATACATGTTAATTATTTTTCACACTTTTACATGTCACTTATGCTTTAATTCTCTCTTTAACTCTGTAATCTCCTGTTAAGCCCATAATGGAATTCTTAACTTCTGTTATAGAATACTTAGTTCTAGAATTTCTATTTAATTGTTTAATGTAATTTTCTATTTTCTTCCTGAATTCACTACCTTTCCTTTTAACTCCTTAAAAATATTATCATAATATTTTGATAGCCTTGTTGGATAATTCCATTATCTGAATCTCTTATGTGTTTCTATTTTCTGATTCTTTGAAAATTATCTTGATTTTTGTCTTAAATGCCTCATTTTGGGTTTAGTGCTAGACTTTATATATTTTTAAAAGATAATTTGAAGTTTTGATGTCCTCCGCTTGAGAAGGTTTACTTAAAATATAAATTTTATTTTTTAGAATAGTTTTATATTTGTAGAAAAATTGCGGAGATAGTATAGAGAAATCTTATACCACACCAATCTTCCCCTATTAACGTTTTACATTAGTGTGGTACTGTTGTTAAAATTAATGAACCAATATTGATATGTTATTAGTAACTAAAGTGCTTAGTTTAGATTTTCTTTCATTGTTTCAACTTTTTATTTTTTTTTTTTATTTATTTATTTTTTTTTTTTGAGACACAGTTTCACTCTGTTACCCAGGCTGGAGTGCAGTGGCAGGATCATAGCTCACTATAACCTACCTCTCCAGTTCAAGCAATTCTCACGCCTCAGCCACTTGAGTAGCTGGGATTATAGGCATGCAGCACTGTGCACAGCCAATTTTTGTATTTTTGGTAGGGGTGGGGTTTTGCCATATTGTCCTTGCCATGCTATGTAGGCTGGTCTTGAGCTCTTCGCCTCAACTGATCCACCAGCCTTGGCCTCCCAAAGTGCTGGGATCATAAGTGTGAGCCACTGCACCTGGCCAGGTTTTATCTAATGTCTTTTTTCTGTTCCAGGATACTATCTAGGAAATTATATTACATTTAGTAGCCATATTTCCTAAGACTCCTCTTAGCTGTGATAGTTTTTCATACTTTGCTTATTGATGACCTTGTCAACTTTGAGGAATACTCGATTATTTTGTAGAATGTCTCAAATATGATGTTTTTTCATGATTAGAGTAGGGTACTGTGTTTTGGGGAGGAAGATTGCAGAAGTAAATTTCCTTTTTCATCACATCAAATCAGGGGTGCACACTGTCAACATGAGTTATTACTGTTGATGTTAATTGATGTTAATTAACTTGGAGGTAGTGTTTGTCAGATTTCTCTATAATAAGGTGACTCTTTTTTCCCTCACTTTTCCATACTGTACTGTTTGTAAGGAAGTCACTATGCACAATCTACACTCCAAGAGTGGGAAATTATGTTCTACCTCCTTAAGGGCAAACATAAATCATTTGAAAATCTTCTGAATGAGATGTTTGCCTATTTTTCTCATTTATTTTATTTAGTCTTAATTAATTTAGTCACTTATGGCCGGGCGCGGTGGCTCAAGCCTGTAATCCCAGCACTTTGGGAGGCCGAGACGGGTGGATCACGAGGTCAGGAGATCGAGACCATCCTGGCTAACACAATGAAACCCCGTCACCACTAAAAATACAAAAAAAATTAGCCGGGCGTGGTGGCGGCGCCTGTAGTCCCAGCTACTCGGGAGGCTGAGGCAGGAGAATGGCGGGAACCCGGGAGGCGGAGCTTGCAGTGAGCTGAGATCCGGCCACTGCACTCCAGCCTGGGCGACAGAGCGAGACTCCGCCTCAAAAAAAAAAAAAAAAAAAAATTTAGTTACTTATTCAGTCTTAATCCTCCTGGAAATTTCATAAATTATCTGATACCTTGCAATAAATGGTTTTTTCCTTAAAAAGAAAAAAAGAATTACAAGCTCTTCAGATGCTATCCATTGGGATTTACCTCATTGGTTATAGCATTATCAGTTAAAAACATCACTACATATACATGTGTATATATATATATATATATATAAAGTTATTTCATTGATATTGGTAAAATTCTGGTAGTATATATACCAGATTATTAACCATGAGTACCAGGATCAAAAGCAATCAGTTTTTTTTTTCCTGTGGGAACAGCCAAAGCTCCTCTGTCCTTAATCGTCACCAAAATTATCCTAAATACTGGAAAGAATGTGAGCACCTTTTGCTTGCATTGAGGAATTCATCTCATTTTATAAGAATATGTGAAATGGTGGTTCTTAGTTCTCAACTTACTAGAAGGTGAAAACTAGAATTCAGGAAAACTGAGAGTTCACAGAGAAACAGACAATTTTGTAATTCTTTTATATGAAAAATATATTAAACATTTTTCTTTTTTTTTTTTTTTTTTTTTTTTTTTTTGAGACGGAGTCTCGCTCTGTCACCCAGGCTGGAGTGCAGTGGCCGGATCTCAGCTCACTGCAAGCTCCGCCTCCCGGGTTCACGCCATTCTCCTGCCTCAGCCTCCCGAGTAGCTGGGACTACAGGTGCCTGCCACCTCGCCCGGCTAAGTTTTTGTATTTTTAGTAGAGACGGGGTTTCACTGTGTTAGCCAGGATGGTCTCGATCTCCTGACCTCGTGATCCGCCCGTCTCGGCCTCCCAAAGTGCTGGGATTACAGGTTTGAGCCACCGCGCCCGGCCATATTAAACATTTTTCTAAAGGTATGTATATCTTCTGAAGTCCCCTACATTGAATATCTGCTTAAAATTTGCTTTTAAACACTAATCTTTAGAACAAAGACATGATACAGAGATTACTGTTTAAAGCAAATTAAAATGTTGTGCTCCTAACCTTGTCTTTATTTAGTTATATTTTTGATAACTTTGCAAATCAGGCACTAAGATTAAGAAGATATTCATTTTCAATGGAAATAAATCTGAAGGTGAAAAATTCCCACAATAACTTTTAAAATTTCTTACAACCTGCTGGTGATTATAACTGGTCATTAATTTTTCTCTAAGAACATTTAAAAGTTATAACTTCAATTTCATTTTGTTCTGCAACTGTGGGTTCTACCAACCGTTGGTGGAAAACACAGTATTCACTGATGCAGACATAAGAAAATTGCATTCTTAAACATGTTTTTATTATTTAAGAAAAAAAAAATCAGCCACATTAGTTCAATGCCTTTCTCCTATCCCTGCCAATAAAACTTGGATCCCATGGAGAATCATTTAAAAAATATCAATTTAGATATTCCTTTTATGCTTTTGAAGATTCAACACAGGTA
This sequence comes from Macaca mulatta, assembly GCF_049350105.2. Taxonomy (NCBI): domain Eukaryota; kingdom Metazoa; phylum Chordata; class Mammalia; order Primates; family Cercopithecidae; genus Macaca; species Macaca mulatta. The sequence goes on from NC_133424.1 coordinate 68,828,874, forward strand.
TGTGTTCTTCCTTGAAGCCCTCTTCACTGCCTTGTAGTTATGCACGCACATTTCTCTATGTTCGGAATTGGTTGGCACCATTGTACCCAATGCAGTTAAACACTTCCATAAGTACTATTTTGACTTGGATCTTCATATTTATGTTTTTTCTCTTCTATGAGTTATTTCTCACATAAAGTAGAGACATCTTGCATCAACTCAGAGTTATCTTTGGACATGAGTATTGGTCGGTTAAGAATATATTTATCACTTCAGGACTTAGTGACATTCAAGGATGTGGCAATAGATTTTTCCCAGGAAGAATGGCAATGGATGAACCCTGCTCAGAAGCATTTATACAGGAGTATGATGTTGGAGAACTATCAGAGCCTGGTATCACTTGGTGAGGATCTTTTCCCTCCTGCATAATCTACCTTTAAGGAACTTTTATGTTTTTATATATTATGAAATTTGTTTTTGTTATATGTAGGTCAGAATGGAATCTGGGAATGGAATCTGAGAAACAGAGGATATTGAGGGACTGAAGAAAACTTGAGATTTAGAGTTAGTGAATTTGGTGAATATCAGATATTCCATGCGTACACCCTTAAGGCAATTGGGAACACAGGACACAATGTGAATCTCACCAGTCTCCTGGGTTTCCTTGTTCTCTCTCTCCTACAGAATTATTATCACCACTAGACAACAACAAGGTTCACAAAGAATATATAGCTAGATTACTATAAATTCAGAATATCACTTTTAAAATCTGTATCTTTATATTAACTTGTGATAAGTAACAAACTGAAGACACAAACTGAAAATGGCTTCAGATCGCTTACAGTTAGGGAAATTCATATGGCCTTTTCTTCTAAGCACTGGGGCCACCTCATTGGCTAAATTAGCTTTCTGTTCTGTAGAAGCCCTTTTGATTATGCTTGTGGTTCATTGAGCTTCTTGAAACTAAATTTATATCTTAAACCAAATTTGGGAAATTTTTAGCCATTATTTCTTCAAATCTTTTTTTCTGTTCTTTTATGTTTTGGGACTTCAGTTACACCTATGTTAGATTGTTTGATATTGTGCCCTAGGTAACCAAGGATTGTTTCACTTTTAAAAATCTTTGTTCTCTGTTTTAATTTCTCTCTCTCTCTCTTTTTTTTTTTTTTTTTAAAGACAGTCTTGCTCTGTTGCCCAGGCTGGAGTGCAGTGGCGCAATCTTGGCCCACCACCTCCCAGGTTCAAGCAATTCTCCTGCCTTAGCCTCCCAGGTAGCTGGGATTACAGGCACCCACCACCACACCCAGCTCATTTTTTTTTTTTCTTTTATTTTTTTGAGACAGAGTCTCACTCTGTTGCCCAGGCTGGAGTGCAGTGGCTCCATCTCAGCTCACTGCAACCTCTGCCTGCCGGGTTCACACCATTCTTCTGCCTCAGCCTCCCAAGTAGCTGGGACTACAGGTGGCTGCCACCATGCCCGGCTAATTGTTTTGTATTTTTTTAGTAGAGATGGGGTTTCACTATGTTAACCAGGATGGTCTTGATCTCCTGACCTCGTGATCCACCCGCCTCAGCCTTCCAAAGTGCTGGGATTATAAGTGTGAGCCACTGTGCCCGGCCTAATTTTTTTATTTTTAACAAAGACAGGGTTTCACCATGTTGCCCAGGTTGGTCTCGAACTCCTGACCTCAGGTGATCTGCCCATCTCTGCCTCCCAAAGTGCTGGGATTACAGGCACGAGCCACTGTGCCCAGCTCAGATTGGATAATTTCTGTTGATTCATAGTCAAATTCCCTGACTCTATCCTTACCCTCAGTGTTTGGTTAGGTGCATCTAGTGAATTTTTAAGTTTCAGATGTTATATTTTTTAAATTATATAATATTTATTTGGTTCTTATAGTTTCTTTTCTGAGATTTTCTGTGTGTGCATGCTTTTTCTAATGGGCATGATTCACTTTTTCCTTATGTCAAGTAATTTTGAATTTTTTCATGTGTACTGTAAATAAAACATTGTAGAGCCTCTGGATTCTGTCATATTCCCCTAAAGAGTATTTATTTTTTTCTAAAGCAGGCAATTATCTCAAAACTTCAAACTCTTTCTAGGGACCTTTTAAAATACCTCATTTACTACTGTGTGATAATATTCAGAAAATGTTGGACTAAATTTCTGCCCTCAAGCCCCTTATAAAATAGTTCTCAGAGTTAACTGTTAGCAGTCTTACTAGGCTATTCCAGAGTTTTGTGTAGTCTGTCCTTCAGATGTGCTTTATCTCTTATCTGGTATTCCTACTATATCATTCCACCAGAATTAAGGAACTGGCTTATAGTTCTGAAATAACCCAAAACATGACCAATTTTCATGTCTTTTTTTTATATGTAGGTCTTTGCATTTCTAAGCCATGTGTGATCTCTTTATTGGAGCAAGGGAGAGAGCCTTGGGAGATGACAAGTGAGATGACAAGAAGCCCCTTCTCAGGTGAGTGTGGAAGAACCAGAGAGAGGAATCTTTTTGACATCATGGCTCAGCCATTTTTAGAGGTGATACCTTCTCACTTATGCATCTCAGAAACTCTACATCAGCCTTACAGGCCTGGGGGAGAAAACGGAAACTTTATGCTTAACATGGGCCCCTCAAATATCTTCTCTTCTACTTGACTATCTTCTCTCTAAGAACTAAGATTCTCTAGAGATTAGAGAATCTTAAATCTCTTAAGATTTTTGTCTTGCAAAAATCTTTATCCAGCTCCTTACCATCCCCTTTTGCTTTGCCATACAGACTTATATAAACTTTTGTGTTTCTTAAATCTTTTCTTAACTTTTGCATTAGGTTCTGCTTACAAATTATAATGTACCCTTCTGTTCTTTCATTCCTTTCCTGTAGCAGATAGGAAAAATCTAAACCCTGTTAGCCTCTTCCTGACCAGCTCCCTCCTACTTCTATAAACTCATTCTTTATTACTTTTTAGCTTTTTCATTATACTTTAGTCCAGAGTTTGCTAAATTTTGTGAGATACCGAGGGTATGTTTCAAGTGAGTTACAGGTATACCAAGCTACTGAGTCTGTCAAGAGCCTTGGAAGACTAGATGGGTCCAGAGGTAATTCCAAATCTGATCGCCTCTGAGTCACAGGCAGTATCATTCTTTTGCCTGCTCCACCTGTGTTTTACAGATGTCATATTGAATAAGTATTCATCTAGCCCATGGGTCAACTTTTCTGAACTCACCAAGCTTTTTACTGACTCAGGCATTTGCATTTCCTGTTTCCTCTACCCAGAATGTTCCTCTCTTGGGTCTGTCTACCCTGAATATCAAGTCAGAGCTAAAAAATCATCTCATCAGAGGCCTTCCCTAACCACCTTATGTAACGAACATTTCTCCATCCCAACCCATAACTGCCCAACGAGCCACTGTTTATTTTCTTCCTAATACTCAGGAAAGCCTACAGTTAACTTGTTTATTGCTCAGTGCTTATATTCTGCCTCTCCCATTGAAATTAAAGTTCCAAAAGACAAGGGCATATCAATATATACCGTTACAATTATACCTTAAAACATTCTCCTTTCCCTTATGTAACAGTGTTTGATCTTTACATTTTGGGATAATTTGGATCCTAAACTGTCTGTGTCCTCCAAATACAATAGTCCCCCTATTAAAGGTTTTGCCTTCTGCAGTTTGTTACCCACAGTCCACCACTGTCCAAAAATATTAAATGGAAAATTCCAGAAATAAATAATTTATGTTTTAAATCGTGCACCATTCTGAGTTGTATGACGAAGTCTTGCACCTTTCTATTCTGTCCTGCTCAGATCATGAATCATCCCTTTGTCTAGCACATCCATGCTGTATGCCCTACCTGCCTGTTAGTCTCTTAGTCTCATCTAGCTTTTCAGATCTGTTGCATGTGGTGAATATAGCGTTCAGTATTATTCCAGGTTTCAGGCATCCACTGGGTCTTGAAATGTATCCACTGTGGATAAGGAGGGATGACTATACCCACACATCAGAAGGGAAATAGACTCTGCTTAGATGCACTTTATACTTTGGTTTTGTATGAAGATGCCATCTGCCTTAAATAGAGAAACAGAAAAGAACTTTCCTAATAATTGGCCCTGTGAAGAACAAGTAGAAGAAGGGAAAAGGAAGAAGCTATAAGTCTGGTGGGATGCTGAGTCAATGTGTAGATATAAGTATTATTGTATGCATAAGATATCTTAGTGTCTGTTTAAAAAGGCCAGAAAATTAGGAACAACCATGGCTCTCTGTAGGAAATTGAAGTTGAAGACAATCTTCATGTGACAAAAAAGTAAAATGTGAGAAAACAGTAGATGATGGACTCAGCTTTCTGTGTCTTTTTCTAGTATTGTTACTTCAGTCTGTCTATGTAGGAAAAATTATAGGTGATTAGTTCATTAACCCCACATTGCCTCAGTTCTTGAAGCATGGGTACCCTTGTCTGAATGTTTGTGTGCCCCTGAAATTCATGTGGAAATTATCTTCTCTAGAGTGATAGTGGTAGGTGGGACCTTGGGAGGTGATTAGGTCATGATGGCTCATGAATAGGATTATTACCTTTATCAAAGGCCCAAAGGAGCTTCCTTGCCCCTTCCACTGTGTGGGGAAACAGGAAGAAGGCACCATCTGTGAGAAAGCCAGCCCATGCCAAATCTGCCTGGGCCTTGATCTTGGATTTCCCAGTCTGCAGATCTGTGAGAAATAAATTAGCCATGCCCAGCTAATTTTTTATAAGTATATTAGTCTGTTTAGTTATAAGTGTTGTTTGTAAGTGTATTAGTCTGTTCTCAAGCTGCTAATAAAGACATACCTGAGACTGGGTGGTTTCTAAAGGAAAGAGGCTTAATTGACTTATAGTGCCACATGGCTGGGGAGCTCTGACAGTCACAACAGAAAGCAAAGGAGGAGCAAAGTCACTTCTTACGTGGTGGCAGTCAGGAGAGAGTTTGTGCAGGCGAACTCCCATTTACAAAACCATCAGATCTTGTGAGACTTATTCACTACTACGAGAATAGTACGGGGGAACTGCCCCCATGATTGAATTATCTCCACCTGGCTCTACCCTTGACATGTGGGTATTACTACAATTCAAGGTGAGATTTGTGTGGGGACACAGCCAAACCACATCAATAAGCTACCCAGTATATGGTACAGTCATGGGCCACATAAACAATATATCTATCCATTATGGACTGCATATTAAGACAGTCATAGAAGATTATGATGGAGCTGCCCTATACAGGTGTAACTTTAAAAAAATCTCTTCTGGCTGGGTGCAGTGGCTCACACCCATAATCCCAGCACTTTGGGAGGCCGAGACGGGCGGATCACGAGGTCAGGAGATCGAGACCATCCTGGCTAACATGGTGAAACCCCGTCTCTACTAAAAAATACAAAAAACGGCCGGGCGCGGTGGCTCAAGCCTGTAATCCCAGAACTTTGGGAGGCCGAGACGGGTGGATCACGAGGTCAGGAGATCGAGACCATCCTGGTTAACACGGTGAAACCCCGTCTCTACTAAAAAATACAAAAAACTAGCCGGGCGAGGTGGCGGACGCCTGTAGTCCCAGCTACTCGGGAGGCGGAGGCAGGAGAATGGCGTGAACCCGGGAGGCGGAGCTTGCAGTGAGCTGAGATCCGGCCACTGCACTCCAGCCTGGGTGACGGCGCGAGACTCAGTCTCAAAAAAAAAAAAAAAAAAAAAAAAATACAAAAAACTAGCCAGGCGAGGTGGCGGGCACCTGTAGTCCCAGCTACTCGGGAGGCTGAGGCAGGAGAATGGCCTAAACCCGGGAGGCGGAGCTTGCAGTGAGCTGAGATCTGGCCACTGCACTCCAGCCTGGACTACAGAGCGAGACTCCATCTTAAAAAAAAAAAATTAGCCAGGTGTGGTGGTGGGTGCCTGTAGTCCCAGATACTCGGGAGGCTGAGGCAGGAGAATGGCATGAACCTGGGAGGTGGAACTTGCAGTGAGCCGAGATCATGCCACTGCACTCCAGCCTGGGCAACAGAGCAAGGAGACTCCATCTCAAAAAAAAAAAAAAAAAAATTTCTTCTATTGCTTGGCAGGGTGGCTCATGCCTATAATCGCAGTACTTTGAGAGGCTGAGGTGGGAGAATTGCCTCAACAGGAGTTCTAGACCAGCCTGGGCAACAGCAAGACTTTGTCTCTACTAAAAATAAAAAATTAGCTGGGCATGGTGGCATGCACTTGGTACTCCCAGCTACTCAGGAAGCTAGGCAGGAGGATCACTTTAGCCCAGGAGTTTGAGGATTCAGTGAGCCATGATCATACCATTGTACTCCAGCCTGGTGACAGAGGGGACCCTGTCTCAAAAAATATATATATAAAATGTCCTCATATCATACTTTACCTTCTTTATGTTTGTATATGTTTAGATACAAACATATCTAAACATTTAAATACCATTGCGCTTCAATTGCCTGTAGTATTCAGTATGGTAACATGTTGCACAGGCTTGTAGACCAGGAGCGGTAGGCCATATAGGCGAAGTGTGCAGTATGCTATACCATCAAGATTTGTGTAAGTATGCTCTGGAATTGCCCATCCATAATGATGCATTTCTCAGAGCATGTCCCCATCATTAAGCGACACAATATTATTTTGTTATAGCAACCCAAGTTATTCAAGACACTGGATATTCCTGATACCATGAAGACCTGAACTACAAAGCTTGTTAATACCTCAAAACCTTTCTTAACTGCTCTAGTGGATTTGATCTCTCCCATCTCTGAACTTTTATAACAATTTAATCTTTTTGTTTGTTTGTTTGTTTTTGTTTGTTTGTTTGTTTGTTTGTTTTTTTGAGTCGGAGTCTCGCTCTGTCGCCCAGGCTGGAGTGCAGTGGCCGGATCTCAGCTCACTGCAAGCTCCGCCTCCTGGGTCTACGCCATTCTCCTGCCTCAGCCTCCCGAGTAGCTGGGACTACAGGCGCCCGCCACCTCGCCCGGCTAATTTTTTGTATTTTTTTTGGTAGAGACGGGGTTTCACCATGTTAGCCAGGCTGGTCTCGATCTCCTGACCTCGTGATCCGCCCGTCTCGGCCTCCCAAAGTGCTGGGATTACAGGCTTGAGCCACCGCGCCCGGCCAACAATTTAATCTTTATCACATGGGCTCACACTTGATTATGTTTTATATTATCTTCTCAAATTACTTTTTTGTTGTTGGTCTTGTCTTCCTAATTACTTTCTAAACTTTTCAAGAACAATTCCTTCATTACTTTGATATCACAAATGCTTAGTGCATAATGTATAATTGCTTAGGAAATATTGGATTAGTCAATGATTTCCTATGGATGACATAGAAAAGGAAAGTACTTCCTTTGCCTTTTCTTGAACCACCTTTTCCCTCAGGTTTTCTCTCAGTATCACCTCTTCAATATAAATTTCTTTATATTTTACTGATAACGTTTTATATATGCCCAGATTTCTTCTATCTATGGTAAGTGATGTAGCAATATTTTTTTCTTTTTTCTTTCTTTTTTTTTTTTTTTTTTTGAGATGAGTTTCATTCTTGTTGCCCAGGCTGGAGAGCAATGGCGCAGTCTCGGCTCACTGCAACCTATGCCTCCTGGGTTCAAGCGATTCTCCTGCTTTAGCCTTCCAGGTAGCTGGGATTATAGGCAGGTGACACCATGTCCCGCTAATTTTGTGATTTTACTAGAGATGGGGTTACACTACATTGGCCAGGCTGGTCTTTAAACTTCTGACCTCAGGTGATATGCCCGCCTCCCAAAGTTCTGGGATTATAGGCATGAGCCATTGCGCCTGGCCGATGTTGCAATAATTTTTAAAGGACATTTATTCCTTCTCTAAACTTATGTTCTAGGTCAGCAGTTAAGAAAGTTACTCGTGGTAGTAAATAAGAATGTGATTAATAGTGATATCAACCTACATATCATTATAAAATTCATTTCTTCAAAAGGGGAAATGGTAAAACCCTGTTAAGCAGTGGCTTAAGGTGCTGGGTACAGTGGCTAACACCTGTAATCCTAGCTACTCAAAAGAAGGTGGGAAGATTGCTTAAGCCCAGGAATTAGTGAGCTATGGTCATGCCACTGCATTCCAGCCCGGACAACTAAGTGAAACCCTCTCTCTCTCTGTCTCTTTTTTTTTTTTTTTTTTTAATAAAAAGGTGGTCTAAGAAGTGATAATTTTACCAGGCTGTTGAAAGTAAGGTGAATGGAAAAAATCTCTTAATATGCAGATTAAAGTTCAGGGAACTCAGAATTGAAAAGTTCACTTTATCAAAACATGTAGATGATTTCATTGGAACACCATTTTCTGATTATGAAAAGATAACCATAGGATTTCACCTAAATCCTAAGATAATCACAAACCATAGGGTATGTGGTTACTGGAGATCTCTAGAGAGTTTTCAGCAGCAGTAGTGATACGATATTGGTATTTAAACAAAGTTAACATAACTATATATGAAAACCAATTACAAGTGGAAGAGAGTAGATGACGAGAGCTTAATTTATAGTCTGTTAGGTCAATACAGGCATGAAATATTACCATAGCAGACTACTTCTCTAGGATTTCATCCTACATTGAGGTTTTTGTTTTTTGTTTTTGTTTTTGTTTTGAGACAGGGTCTCGCTCTGCCTAGGCTGGAGTGCAGTAGGGCAATCGTGACTCACTGCAGCCTCAACTTCCTGGGCTCAAGTGACCCTTTGACCTCAGCCTCCTGAGTAACTGGGACTACAGGCATGTACCACCATGCTTGACTAATTTTTGTATTTTTTGCAGAGATGGTGTTTTGCCATGTTGCCCAGGCTGGTCTTGAACTCCTGGGCTCAAGCAGTCCACTTCAGCCTCCCAAAGTGCTGGGGATTATAGGCCTGAACCACTACACCTAGCCCATTTAGTTTTCTTAATCACCTTTTCCATGTTCCTTCATAAGCTGTCTTTCTTGGGGTCTCCCTGCATATTTTCCAGTTGACATGCCTGTACATAACAGGTTTTGTGAGATTTATTAAATATTTTTAAATTACCTTTTTCACAATGTCTCCTTTGATGTAGCCATGATAAAGGAAACATTCACTTTTTTTATATCTTTCAGATTGGGAATCTATATATGAGACACAGGAATTACCTCTGAAGCAGTTCATGTATGATGATGCATGCATGGAGGGAATTACAAGCTATGGACTTGAGTGTTCCACTTTTGAAGAAAACTGGAAATGGGAAGACCTTTTTGAGAAGCAGATGGGAAGTCACAATATTTTTAGCAAGAAAGAAACAATCACTCATAAAGAAACCCTCACTAAGGAAACAGAATTCAAATATACTAAATTTGGGAAATGTATCCATCTGGAAAACATAGAAGAGAATATTTATAATCACACATCAGATAAAAAAAGCTTCTCCAAAAATTCTATGGTAATAAAACACAAGAAAGTCTATGTAGGAAAGAAGCTTTTTAAATGTAATGAATGTGACAAAACCTTCACCCATAGCTCATCCCTTACTGTTCATTTTAGAATTCATACTGGTGAAAAACCATATGAATGTGAGGAATGTGGAAAAGCCTTCAAGCAAAGGCAACACCTTGCTCAACATCACAGAACACATACTGGAGAGAAACTCTTTGAATGTAAAGAATGTAGGAAAGCCTTCAAACAAAGTGAACACCTTATTCAACATCAAAGAATTCATACTGGAGAAAAGCCATATAAATGTAAGGAATGTAGAAAAGCCTTCAGACAGCCTGCACACCTTGCTCAGCATCAGAGAATTCATACTGGAGAGAAACCCTATGAATGTAAAGAATGTGGCAAAGCCTTCAGTGATGGCTCATCTTTTGCTCGCCATCAGAGATGTCACACTGGGAAAAGACCCTATGAATGTATTGAGTGTGGGAAGGCTTTTAGGTATAACACATCTTTTATTCGTCACTGGAGGAGTTATCATACTGGAGAGAAGCCTTTTAATTGCATTGATTGTGGGAAAGCTTTCAGTGTTCACATAGGACTTATTCTGCATAGGCGAATTCATACTGGAGAGAAACCTTACAAATGTGATGTGTGTGGAAAAACCTTCAGCTCTGGTTCATCCCGTACTGTACATCAGAGAATTCACACAGGAGAGAAACCTTATGAATGTGATATATGTGGGAAAGATTTTAGCCATCATGCATCACTCACTCAGCATCAAAGAGTACATTCTGGAGAGAAACCTTATGAATGCAAGGAATGTGGGAAAGCCTTTAGGCAGAATGTACACCTTGTTAGTCATTTGAGAATTCATACTGGTGAAAAACCCTATGAATGTAAAGAATGTGGAAAAGCTTTTAGAATCAGTTCGCAGCTGGCTACTCATCAGAGAATTCATACTGGAGAGAAGCCTTATGAATGTATTGAATGTGGAAATGCTTTCAAACAGAGATCACACCTTGCCCAACATCAGAAAACTCATACAGGAGAGAAACCTTATGAGTGTAATGAATGCGGGAAAGCCTTCAGCCAAACTTCCAATCTTACTCAACATCAAAGAATTCATACTGGAGAGAAACCCTATAAATGTACTGAATGTGGAAAGGCTTTTAGTGATAGCTCATCCTGTGCTCAACATCAAAGACTCCACACTGGCCAAAGGCCCTATCAGTGTTTTGAATGTGGGAAGGCATTCAGAAGAAAGTTATCCTTAATTTATCATCAAAGAGGTCATACTGGAGAAGAACCTTAAGAATGTAGTGCATGTGGCCAAGCCTTTAGTTATCATCAATCCCTTACTGTTAATCAGAGATGTCCCACTGGTTGAAAAACATAAACGTAAGAAATGTAGAAAAACCTTCAGCCAGAGGCTGGCAAGATGGCTGAATAGGAACAGCTCTGGTCTGCAGTTCCCAATGAGAGCAACACAGAAGGTGGGTGATTTCTGTATTTCCAACTGAGGTACCCGGCTCATTTCATTGGGACTGGTTAGACAGTGGGTGCAGCCCATGGAGGGCGAGCCGAAGCAGGGTGGGGCGTAACCTCATCTGGGAAGTGCAAGGAGTCGGGGATCTCCCTCCCCTAGCCAAGGGAAGCCATGAGGGACTGTGCCATGAGGAATGGTGCACTCTGGTGCAGATACTAAGCTTTTCACATGGTCTTTGCAACCCATAGACCAGGAGATTCCCTTGGGTGCCTATGCCACCAAGGTCCTGGGTTTAAGCACAAAACTGGGCAGCCATTTGGGTAGACACCAAGCTAGCTGCAGGAGTTTTCTTTGATACCCCAGTGGCACCCGGAACACCAGCGAAACAGAACCACTTACTCTCTTGTTAAGGGGGCTGAAGCCGGGGAGCCAAGTGATTGAGCTAAGTGGGCTCATGCCCACTGAGCCCAGCAAGCTAAGATCCACTGGCTTGAAATTCTTACTGCCAGCACAGCAGTCTGAAGTCGACCTGGGATGCTCAAGCTTGGTGGAGGAAGGGGCATCTGCCATTACTGAAGCTTGAATAGGTGGTTTTCCCCTCACAGCATAAACAAAGCCACGGGGAAGTTCCAGCTGGGCAGAGCCCTCCATAGCTCAGCAAAGCCTCTGTAGCCAGACTGCCTCTCTAGATTCCTCCTCTCTGTGCAGGGCATCTCTGAAAAAAGTTCAGATAAAACCCCCATCTCCCTGGGACAGAGCACATGGGGGAAAGGGGTGGGTGTGGGCACAGCTTCAACAGACTTAAACGTTCCTGCCTGCCAGCTCTGAAGAGAGCAGCAGTTCTCTCAGCACAGTGCTCGAGCTCTGCTAAGGGACAGACTGCCTCAAGTGGGTCCCTGACCCCCATGCCTCCTGATGGGAAGACACCTCCCAGCAGGGGTCCACAGACACCTCATACAAGAGAGCTCCAGTTTGCATCTGGTGGGTGCCCCTGTGGGACAAAGCTTCCAGAGGAAGGAACAGGCAGCAATCTTTGCTGTTCTGCAGCCTCCACTGGTGATACCCAGGCAAGCAGGGTCTCGAGTGGACCTCCAGCAAACTCCAGCAGACCTGCAGCAGAGGGGCCTGACTGTTAGAAGGAAAACTAACAAAAAGGAATATCATCAACATCAACAAAAGGACATCCACACAGAAACCCCATCTGAAGGTCACCAGCATCAAAGACCAAGGGTAGATAAATGCATGAAGATGGGGAGAAACCAGTGCAAAAAGGCTGAAAATTCCAAAAACCAGAATGCCTCTTCTCCTCCAAAGGATCACAATTCCTCGCCAGCAAGGGAACAAAACTGGATAGATAATGAGTTTGACAAATTGACAGAAGTAGGCTTCAGGAGGTGGGTAATAAACTCCTGTGAGCTAAAGGAGCATGTTCTAGCCCAATGCAAGGAAGCTAAGAACCTTGAAAAAAGGTTCGAGGAATTGCTAACTAGAATAACCAGTTTAGAGAAGAACATATGACTTGATGGAACTGAAAAACACATCATGAGAACTTCGTGAAGCATACACAAGGAAAACCTGCAGCCAGATTGAATGCTTTACATGGAAGAATTCATACTGCAAAGAGGTCTTAACAATGTAAAGAATGTGCAAATGTCTTCAGACGAAATGCACACCTTGCTCATCAGTGAGTTCATTTCAGGCATCCAGCTCTCCCTCACCCACTACATCACCAAGTCCTGTGGATATATCTGCTAAATACTTTTGGAATTTATCCACTTCTTTTCGTTCCCCAGTTCAAAACACAGTCATTTCACCTTGACTACTATTTCAGTCATTACACAGGTGTCCAACCTTTTGTCTTCCCTGGGCCACATTGGAAGAAGAAAAATTGTCTTGTGCCACACATACAATACAGTAACATTAACAATAGCTGATGAGCTAAGAAAAAAAAAGTCTATGCATAATTTTAGTGATACACCACCTCAAATAAGCATAAAAGTCCGCACATTCAATGGGTTGGATACCCGTGAATTCCAAAACTTCATCCTCTTTTGTCCCTTTCGAGTTAACATTACAGCCACAGTGACCCTTGAAAAATGCAAATTAAATTACTCTCTTAAAACTCTAGTTAAAATACTTGATGTACATAGGGTGCTTAGCAAAATGATCAGCTCATACTAAGTGCTTGGTAAATGTTAGATAAGTATTCTTCAGAGTTGATGTAAGTTATTTTTAAACAGTGTATTCTTGAAAGCAGTTTGGCAATCGTAAAAATTTTGGAACCGAAACAGTATCTTTTTTTAAACTAAAAAAAGTTTTAAATGGGGTCTTACTATGTTGCCCAGGGTGATCTCAAACTCCTGTGCTCAAGTGATCCTCCCACCTCATTCTCAAGTGGCTGGAATTACAGGCAACCAGCCTGACTTAAAACAGTATCTTAAGGTAGACGGTGATTAGCACATGTAGTATGCTTAACGTTTAATATTATAATAAAACATCAGAGTGGCTCTCTCATGATTAAGGCTGTGTTCCCTTGTTGGTGAGGAAATTAATTATGACTTGATGCACAGAACATGTTTTAAGAAGTGGCTATATAGCTCTGGATAAAATGAACAAAAGAATTAGAATTCCTGGGGAGAATATATAAAAGACTGTATTTAGTCAAGCAAAAACAAAACAAAACAAAAAAAACTAATGTTTAACTGAAGAAAGAGAAATTGAGTAATATAGTTGTATTTCAACATGTGGGTTCACAGATTTAGTCTAACCTTTCAAGGATCCACTAGTAAAGTTGTTCTGGAGTGTATTTTTAAAAACACACACACACTTAAAATGTTCCACTTCTTTCATGAGGCTAAGTCAACTCTGATATCAAACCAAGGGGAAAAAAATGAAAGTATAGGTGAGTTTACTTAGTTATATACAAAAGGAAATTATTAGCCTCTATTGATGGAGAACAGAGGCTCTGAATAAATGGAGATCCATAACATGATCCTAGATGAATATTTCAATATTGTAATCCTGTAAGTTACTTTTACATTGACAGTTCTGAAATTCATGTTGAGTGTTAATTAGGGAGCTATCAGAAGGGAGATTTTGTAGAAGGTCATATCCCATGGGTTTTTTTATATTGCAGAAGTGTTTTCGATGTATCATTGGGGGAGATTAAATGTCTTTGACAGTTATCCAACTGGAAATAAAGTCAGCATCCCATTTTATTCCTTACACAGAAGTTCATTCTATACTGGTTACAGATGTAAGAGGAAATACTGTTACAATGGTAGAGGAGAATGTAGAGTATTTCTGTGCCTTTAGGTTCAGGAAGTCTGGGAAGCAGGACATGGTCCAGAAGCCATGGAGAATGACAGGACTATGTAGAAGATTTAAACCTTTTTCATGGCATAAGATACTGTATGCAAAGTTAAAAGGCATATGACAGGCTGAGAGATATCTTAAACATACATTAGAAAGGATATAGCCCTTGAAAAAGGGCTGTTGGAAAGCAGCAAGGATAAGGTACACAGTCTTACAGAGCACGTCAACAAAATTTATTGGATGAAGAAATTAAAATGGTTAAATAGAAGTTCTCAACCTCACTAATGATCAGATAAATGCAGACTGTAAAAGTCCTCATCACCACCAACACAAACCAGCAGAAATTTTATGTGAATGTAAAGTTTGGATAATATCCAGTATTGTTACAGATGTACGAGAGACCATATTTTCATATATTGACAGGGTAAATTAGAGGAAAGCCATTTTAGAGGGCAATGTGGTGTTACCTGTCAGCATTTTGGATGTAATTACCCTTTGCCACAATTCTACACCTAGTCATTTATGTTCTCAAAAAGCACAAGTGCAGAAATATATATGCATAAGCAAATACGTTGTAGAATTGTGAAAAATTTGGAAAAAAATGTTTAGAACTAGTAAAGTTGTGGGTTACTTACGTTACAGATAATCAGTTTAGTAGATCAGTATGTAGTTACAGAAAATGAGATGGATCTCTATGTACTCAAAGTTGTCTTGCAGTTTATGAACAAATGTAATTTCATAACTAACACGAAGACATCGTTATTAACTACATAAACTTCATAAAGCTTAAAAAATGCATTCATAGTATCTGTTATTTGTAGTTTTTGTTTACAATACAAATAGAAACCATGCACACACAGATACAAGAACTCCTTCCCTGTTTTTGTTTTTGTCTTGTTTTTGGTAGTGGGCGGGGTGAACTGCTCTCATGTTATTCCATGAGGTTTTTTTGTGTGTTGCTGGTTGTTCATGGTTCATGTTTTATTTTTATTTTTTGAGATGGAGTCTTGCTCTGTCGTCAGGCTGGAGTGCAGTGGTGCGATCTTGGCTCACTGCAACCTCCACCTCCTGGGTTCAAGTGATTCTCCTGTCTCAGCCTCCCGAGTAGCTAGGACTACAGGATAGTCTCGATCTCTTGACTCATGATCTGCCCACCTTGGCCTCCCAAAGTGCTGGGATTACAGGCATAAAGCACCGCATCCCGCCTGTACACAGTTCATTTAAATCAAATTAGATACTCCTTGAGACATAGGTGAAGTTGAACATGAGTTATCCTTTGGCCATGACTTAAAGATAGTATATGAGTTTCTGCTACTCTGCTCCCTAGACCTGACCCGATTCATGCTTCTGCCAGGTTGTAAACATGTTTTGTCCTGCTGAATTGGCAGAGTAGCCCCAAAAGAACTGTGACTAAGGTATGCACATACTGAAGAAAGGAATATAACCAGTATTTCTGGGAGAGCTCTAAGGAAGGTAGACTTCTGTTGCAGTCATTCAGAAGAATTATGAGTGGTGATTCTTGCACAAGCCCAGCTCATACATCTAGGCTAGAAGTTGCTTAGATATCTTTATTAGTGCCTGGGGATGTTTTAAGGCCTTTGGTTGGGTTTAAGCCTGCTGGGGAAAACCTTGGCTCAAAACGACTGAAAAGCTTTTCCTGAACCTGTGCTCAAGAGCAGCATTTTACCTCTAGGGAGTGCTTTACTCACCACCCATAGGACATTTCAAAGAAGGACTGTTTTAGGAAAGTGGTTTCTTATCTCTTAAATTTATTGAGGCTCATTTTCTGGCCTATAATATGGTCTATCTTGGAGAAAGTCCCATGCGCTGTTGAATAGAATGTGTATTCTGTGGTTGTTGGATGAAATGTTCTGTATATATCTGTTAAGTCCATTTTTTCCAAGGTATAGCTTAATTCCATTGTTTCTTTGTCGACTTTCTTTTTTAAAAAATTTGAGACGGAGTTTCACCCTTGTCACCCCAGCTGGAGTACAATGGCATGATCTCAGCTCACTGCAACCTCTGCCTCCCAGATTCAAGTGATTCTTCTGCTTCACCCTCCTGAGTAGCTGGGATTACAGGTGCCTGCCACCACACCCAGCTAAGTTATGTGTTTTTAGTAGAGACAAGGTTTCACCATGTTGGCCAGGCTGGTCTTGAACTCCTCACCTCAGGTGATCTACCCGCCACGGCCTTCTCAAGTGCTGGGATTACAGGTATGAGCCACTGTGCCAGACCTCTTTATTGACTTTGTGTCTTGATGACCTGTCTAGTGCTGTCAATGGAGTATTGAAGTCCCCCACTATTATTGTGTTGATCTCTATCTCATTTCTTAGGTCTATTAGTAATTGTTTTGCAAATTTGGGAGCTCCAGTGTTAGGTCATATATGTTTAGGATTGTGATATTTTCCTGTTGAAGAAGGCCTTTTACCATTATATAATGTCCCTCTGTCTCTTTTAACTGCTGTTGCTTTAAAGTTTAGTTTGTTTGATATAAGAATAGCTACCCCTGCTTCTTTTTGGTGTCAATTCACATGAAATGCCTTTTTCCACCCCTTTACTTTAAGTTTATGTGAAGTCCTTATGGGTTAGGTGAGTCTCATGAAGGCAGCAAATACCTGGTTAGTGAGTTCTTATCCTTTCCACAGTTCTGTGTCTTTTAAGTAGATCATTTAAGCCATTTACATTCAATGGTAGTATTGAGATGTGAGGTACTGTTGCATTCATCATGCTCTTTGTTGCCTGTGTACCTTGGTTTCTTTACTTTTGCTTTTTATTTTATTTTTATTTTTTGTATTATAGGTCCTGTGTGATTTATGCTTTAAAGAGGTTCTGTTTTGATATGTTTCCAGGATTTGTTTCAGGATTTAGAGCTCCTTTCAGCAGTTCTGTTAGTGGGTGGCTTGGTAGTGGTGAATTCTCTCAGCATTTGTTTGTCTGCAAAAGACTGTATCTTTCCTTCATATATATATGGCCACCCAGCAAGTCTCCCTGGCTCTGGGCTGGTACTGGTGTTTGTCTGCACAGAGTCCTGAGATGTGAACCACCTATGGGTCGCTCAGCTGTCGATACCAACACCTGTTCTGGTGGAGGTGGCAGTGGGGTGGAATGAACTCTGTGATGGTTCTTAGCTTTGGTGGTTTAATGCTCTTTTTTTGTGCTGGTTGGCCTCCTGCTGGGAGGTGGCACTTTCCAAAGAGCATCAGCTGTGGCATTTGGAGAGGAACCATTGGTGGGTGGGGGCCTAGAACTCCCAAGATTATAAGCCCTTTGTCTTCAGCTACCAGGGTGGGTAGGGAAGGAACATCAGGTTGGGGCAGGACTAGGTATGTCTGAGCTCACACTCTCCTTGAGCAGGTCTTCCTAGGGCTGCTGTGGGGGATGGGGGTGAGATTCCCAGATGAATGGAGTTGTGTACCTAGGAGCATTATGGCTGCCTCTGCTGAGTCATACTGGTTGTCAGGGAAGTGGGGAAAAGCTGGCGGTCACAGGCCTCACCCAGCTCCCACATGAACCAAAGAGCTGGTCTCACTCCCACTGTGACCCCCCAACAGACCTGAGTCTGTTTCCAGCCAGTGGATGCACCAGGCTTGAGAACTTGCCCCAGGCTACCCGCCTCCCAACTGCAAAAGAAAAGGGCTTGGTTCTTTCCCCACCTGGGGAGTCTGCACACCTGATCCATGCCCTTCCCCAAGTTCTGACCAGGAGGCTTCTCACCCAGTTCAAAGTGCTACAAAGTGCAGCTGGAGATTTCCTTCTCCCTTTGGTGTTTTCCCCCTCTCCCCGGGTGCCTTCCCAATGGATCCCTGTGGTGTCAGGCAGGAATGGCCTGCCTAGGGCCCAGTGAGCTCCCAGGGTCTTTCCAACTGCTTCCTCTACCCCTGTATTTTGCTCAGCTCTCTAAATTGACTCAGCTCCAGGAAATGTCAGCAACTTCTCCCACAAACAGACCTTCAGTTTCTCCAGCTGAGGTGGGGTATATTTGGGAGAGGAGGATCTCCCTTTCCCATTTCCGAAGTTGGGGCACTCACAGTATTTGGGGTGTCTCCCCCTTCCTTCACAGGGTCTGTGGGTACTCTTGGGATTTCTGGTTTGTTCTTGCAGTCGATCTGGAGCTAAAATTCGTAATCGGAAATGGTATTGTATTTTGAATTTTAGTTACTGCCTGTTCATTGCTCTGAAGCAGTGTTTTTCCCCCCAACTTTTTTCCTCTGTGCTTCAGATTGGATAATTGCCATCAATCTCTCTTCAAGTTCACTTAGTCTTACTTCTTTTGTTTCCATTCTGCTTTTAAGCCCAGTGAATGTTTTATTTCACATGCTGTGTATCTCAGTTTGATGAAGGCCAATTTATCACTTTATTGCTTTTAAAGTAGGCTCATAAAATCTAACCTAAGTGAGATTTCACCTCTTGGTCTGAGGCTTTGTCTTCCATTTTCCAATTAATAGTAAGTTATGAGTAAATATTCTTTACAATAAAAGACAAAGTCTATGCCACTGCTTTCCATTTTCAGAACTACCTATGGAAACCTTTTCTTTCCAGTCTGATGTTGACAGACCATTTTAACCAAAGCTGAATGAAAGAATTTGGGGCTTATAATAATTTTATTCCATCTTCTTATCAAGTAAGGAAGCTCTCCACCATACCTAGTTTGCTAAGCCTTTTTCTTTTTAAAATCACAGATGTGAGCTGCATTTTATCTCAATCATCTATTGAGATGATTCAAGAAACTGTTTCATCCTTATTTATTAATAGTGGTGAATGATATTAACAGGCTCCCCACCCTGGCACTCCTGTGATAAATTCTTGGCAGTATAAACTGTCGGTTACCTGCTTGGCATCCAGTCTCCTTTTTATCTTTTCTAACAAAACTCAACTTGTGCTCAGGTGACTCTTCCACCCTCAGATGATTCATCAAAAGCTGACCGAATTCCTAGTGACAGGAGTAGACTGCCACTTCGTCTTAGCCAGATATCACAAGGCTTTTCCTGAGTGACTAAGGAAAGACTTATGTCCCATGATGTGGTAAGGCCCTATGGACATACAACATAAAATGCCTCTCCAGAGAAAAATATAAAATCAGAAATTATGATGTTACAGAAAATTCATATTTTTAATCAGTAGAGTCCCTGGATAACTAAATTCATTGGACTAAGTATTATTTCCCAAATCAAGTGTCATTATGTTGTACATTCTGTTTGTTAAATATCTGACACTTAAGCATATGACATCCTTTCTTTGTGCTATAAATATTCTTTTTGCCTATTGTGAGTTCATATTATTCTTTATACTGGATTTTTAAAAAAATAATAAAAGAATTTATAAATATGGCAAATGTGAAGATAGGCAGTAGTTCATAAGTTGTATCAGCTTAATCTAAATGATTCAGCAGGGAGATTATTCATCTTTCTTGTTGGTTTTTGTTTTTCAAAAAGTTATAGTTTTGGGTTTATAAAAAAGCACAGTGTAACTCCTGGTGGTTAAGGTGAGAAATTTTGTCATCTTCCTGCTGCATCAGAACTTAATAATGAAATGATTCTTGTAGCTCTCTAAAAATTTGGATATATTGAGAATTTTTTCTTCGTAATTCTTTAGTGTGTTTCTGTTGCTTCTCTGCTAAATATGAACAAGGACACATATAGCTCCATATAATAGGAAAACAGCATATAGCAGTCATATGAGAATAAGTGACTGCTACAATAAAAATATTGTCAACTCTGTCAATAAAGAAGATTTTATTGCCTTCTCAAGTAACAGCTTCCCATGTAGGTAGGTGGCAGGTCATGGCAAGAAGACAGCTGTGCTCCATGTCATCAAAGGACCTGGTTCCTTCTATGCCATTTCTCCATCAACTCAGGATGCTGTCTTTATCCACATAGGTGATGCCTCTATGTTCCAGAACATGAAAGTATTCTGACATATCTTCCTTGGATATGACATATTTTTCTAGGTACTGCTGGACTATGTTTATTGTCACTTTAGGTAGGATTTTAATGTGTATGTTGTCATTGAAGATTGGCAATTCTTTCCCTATTTAAATTCTTTCCCTACTGTCCTTGTCCAGTTTTGGTATCAAGGGTGTCTAGTTTTTAAATTCTCCAGTGTAGTTTTATAGGATAGGGATTATCCATTGCTTTGGTATTCACAGAAAAGCCTCAGAACTTATTTAATGATTTTCCCTTTCTTCTTGAGTCAGTTTTGGTACTTATAATTTTCTCTCTGGTAAACCCTTGCATGTTTTAAATATATTGAGATAAGGCGATCATAGTATTTGTAAAATTCTAAAAATTTCTGTGATTATGTTCACTTTTTCATTTCTAATACTATTTATTTGGTTCTTTATTTCTCTTTTTTTTCCTGCTAAGCCATCTTTAGCATAACTGTCATCCTCATGATGTCAAGGTGGCTGTTTGTGGCGGACCCTATCCCTGTTGGACTGAAAAAAGGATGACAAACATAGGAATAAAGACAAAGACAAAAGAGTATATTTGGAAGAAGGGATATGGGGGCTCCTTGCTTCTAGTGAACAAGGGCCCTGAGCTTTTACAGCCCTTCATATTTATTAGGTAGAGTGAATAGGGAGAAGCGGGGGTGGTTGTCGGTCGGTAGCTTGATTTACAGCAGGCTTGCAAGACTGCATTCTTCAAACAATAGGCTCTAGATGTCCCATTAGATAACCTCAAGGAGCATGGCGCCAGGAAGTGATTGCCTTCAGCAAACCTTCTGGTGGCAGGCACAGAAGCAAGTTTGCCCACATTCTGCATTCATGATAAACAATTTGCTGTTTGATCATATAGCCTCCAGTGGAATGTTGAGTTAGTCACAATCCCTTTGCCAGGTCTCTACAGCTGTTCTACCTGTTGACATCCTGTGTCATACCCAAGCAGGAAGAAGGTTGTGTGAGATGACAACAGGCCAGAGTTACATGCCAGCTGTGTCTCTCTCCACACACCCACCAAACCCCCAGCAAATCTGTACTTAAATTTCACTGGTTACAGAGCCACTACTCCTTACAAGGAAACTGGGGAGGTGAGCATTATAAGCTGGACAGGTGGCCACTTGAAGATCATCAGTTCTGCTGCAGAAGGAGTGCAAAATAGACACTGGAGAGACCACCAGCAGTGTCTGCCACAGCTATTACATGGCTAGGTCCACCTGACTCTGAAACTAAGCCTTTTCTATGAGACTGAAGTGCTTTGAAGAGAAATGCTGGGCTTGTCCTTTCTGCTGCTTGTGGCTTTCAGTCACCCTTGGATTCAGAGATAGAAGTCATCTTAATTCTATCACTGAGGCCAGGAAACCTGACGGAAATCAATTCAACAGTAAGGAGACCAGGCGTCCAGTGTGACTGGGCATGCAGGGGTCAGTGCATCTGTGATGACTGGTAACAGCATCACTGCCTGTGAACCAACAAGGCCCTTGGCTCCCAGGATGAAGCTCTCCAGCTCTGACAAGGCCCCTGGGGGAGAGACCGGTCCTAAACATGTACAAGAATAAATCCATCAGCTAACTTCAGATCGTGATTCACACAAGAAGGGAACTTCAAGAGGTCGCCAGGGCTGGTATTTTTGAAACGTTAGGCAGCCCTCTCTGAGGCGATGACAAGTGAATGGCATAAAGGAGCCAGCCCTGACGAAAATTTGGGGTTAGACTATTCCGACCCAGGACGTGCAAATACATAGGTTACAAAATGGAAAATGGTATTTTGGAGGATGGGAGGCCCGTGTAGCCAGAGAGAACGGGAGGTGGTGAGGGCGCACCCAAAATCAATCCCACAAGCTCTCTACATCTCTTCCTAGCCCACACACATGCCCCATCAGAGTCATCCTCCGGACTCCAGAGGCACCCAGGATTGCCTTTCCCTTCCCCGTCGGCAGTGATGCTCCCGCAAGGAGCTGACACCCAGGCCCCACACCTGTCACAGCCAAGCACCCTTCTTCTCCACAAGCCCCTCCTCACCCGGCCTGCCGCTGCACCTACGCGACTCCCAAAAGCCTTTGGGGCGTGGGTGTGTAGTCAGGGCGGCCTCTGCTTCCGGCCACACCAAGGCCCGGCGTTGGCGACCAACCACTTATGCGGCGCTGCGGTCCAGGGACAAGTGGGAGCGACCCGCAGAGGGCAGGACTGACGGGCGTTAAGTAGGCCCGGGGCCAAACCGTATCTTGCAACAGGAGCTCCGAGGACCGCCGCTTCTCTCCCTGCTTGGGACTACGCTTCCCAGCGGGCGTTGCGCGGAGGTCCCGCCCACTTCCGGCGGCGCTGGCTGCGCACTGGGAGCGGGTCGGGCCAGGCTGCGCTTGGCGGCGGGGAGGGGCGGGGCGGCGGGGAGGGGTAGGGAGGTGTAGGGAGGGGCGGGGCGCGGCCGGGGGCGGGGCGGCTCCGCGGCGCGGCCCCGTGGATGCCGGGGCTTGGGGGAGCGCGCGCGGGGCTGTTCGCTGGGCGTGGCGGGCGGGTGTGGCCATGGGTGTGGGTCTGTGAGGGACCGGCCGGGAGGGCGTCGCGCGGCCTCGGGTGACATGCGGGGGGCGGCGAGCGCGGGTGCTCGCGAGCCGACGCCGCTTCGGGGTAGAGGCGCCCCCCGCACAAAGCCCCGGGCGGGCCGAGGCCCGACGACAGGGACTCCAGCCACCTTGGCCCTCCCTGCCCGGGGAAGGCCGCGCTCAAGGAATGGCCTCGCAACCAAAGGCCAGCGAGGAGCGGCCACTACGGGGCCTGGGCACAGAGGTGAGAGTGACAGGTGTTTGGGGCCGGGCGGACAGGGACGAATTCATCTCGGGATGAGATCTGGGAGGGGGTTGGGCTCTCGGGGACCAGTTGCTGGAGAACTGTGCCCCTGGTCTTTGAAGCTGGTGGAGCGGGGGAATCTGAAGATTTGGAAGCTCAACTGACTCAGAGCGCCAAGCCGCGGTAAAAGGGTGTTGACTTTCCCAGGGTGACTCTAACTGGACACTTTTCCTCTTTTCGTGCTCCCAGGGAGAAAAAAAAAACTATCTCTACGTTGTGGTAGTTCCTAGGCAGGGTAATGACCTGATCCCACCTGCTCATGCAGGAAGGGACGTTTCTAGGCTGGTGATTTGGGACTGTGTAGACCTGGTCTCTAGCTACTCCCTTCTCTTCCAGCTCTGCCTTCCAGGGACACTGCTCTTCCCAAGGAGAGAAACCAGAAGCTGGAGGCTGCGGGGACAGGAATTGAACCTAAAGCCATGCCCCAGGTGAGTTGGCATTTCATCTCTCGTCTCTGAAATGCAGTCTTGCTTTTCGGGACTTAATGTTGTTTATTTTCTTGAAATTTTTCAGTTTAAGAGACCTGTTTGGGTGCGGGTTTCTATTTCTTCACATTCTAGTGAAGTGATGGGCTACAGGGAAAAGTTTAAGCTGCCCAGGGCCTCCATGCCTGCTGCTGCTTCATTCCAGTCAGCCTTCGTTCTTGATTGATGAAATGAGTCAGTATCTCCCTTGTACCGCTTTTCTCAGAGGCCCTCTGATGAAGGAAGTGTGCTCCTTGAGGAACACGGCAGACCCTTCTGCTATACGTGGTTTGTTCGGTGACCACTTTGTGCCAGCCACTGGACAAACCAATAGCTAAGCCCCATTCCCTGCTCTGGAGCTCACAGCCTGTTGACCCAATGTCAAGGAAACAAGCAAGATTCTAGAATGTGATCATCCTTGGGCCAAGTATTGTGAGCGAGGACTACAAGGCCCTCCTGGTTTCCAGCCTCTTGTAGCAGAAGGGTAGGCGTATTTACCAAGGAGGTGATTTTTGAGCCTTGCCTTGAAGGGAGAGAAGATGTTTGGGAGGCACAGTAAAGACAACATTTTAGGGAGAGGAGGTGCAATATGAAAGGCTTTCTTTTTCCCACTTGACTTTGTGGCTTTAAAAAATGCCAATAAATAGTTGTGTTTGTTTCTGTTGGCTGTGTCCCATAAATATCATAGCTAGCTCATTAATAGATGAACCATTTCACTTCCACTGGGGCCTCAAAAAATATATGTACAGATGATTCAGCTTCCGGTTGACCTGCCCAAACTGCTCTTAAGCGGGTTACTGTGATCTTCACATTACCAGATGCAGTGCTCAATTCTTAGTCTTTTTTGACCATCATTGGGATTTGAAATAGCTCAGAGGTTGGCAAACTTGTGCTGGATGAGGGCACAGCAGAAAATATGTTAGGCTTTGAGAGTCTCTGCTGTGCCTACTCCTTTCTGCTCTTACAGAGCTAAAGTAGCCAAAGAATGAATGGATGGGCTGTGTTCCAGTAAAACTTGATTTACAAAAACAGGTGGCTGCCAATCCCTCAAATAGTTCACCCCTGTCCTTCAGTAGGCTCCCTTTTTCCCTTGGCTACTAGGATCCCACACTCATCTGACTTTCATCTTCCTGACTTCTCAGTTTTTGCCACAGTTCTTACTCACCTCCCTGACCTGGAACAGCGTGTGCCTCAGCACTCTGCTCTTGGCCCTTTCTTTGTTGTCTGCATGCTGTCTCCTGGGGATATTAGCCTGTTCCTTGTCTGTAAAACCTACTCACATGGTGCCTCCTCCCAAATTCACATTGTGAGCCCAAACCTCTCCTCTGAGCTGCGGGCCTGTGTATCCTGCTCCACTCCTCTGCCTGGGTGTCTAACAGGTAACTCAAGCCAGCCTGTCCAGACCCGAAGTCCTGAGAGTCTCCCATAAACCAGCTCCTCCCACAGCTTGAGTCCTAGTCAGTGGCCGTTTCATCCTCTCAGTTACTCAGTCCAAAAGCCTTATCATTATTGTCTCATTTCTCTCCTTCTCCTTCCATATTTGGTCCTGTTGCAAATCCTGTCAGTTCTATTTGCAAATTATGTGCAAAATCTGGCAGTTTTCATCACATCTGTCACCACCAGCAGGTCCAAGTCCTCCTATCTCTTACTGTCAGCTTCTTGACTGTGCTTCTGTGACCTCTTGCTTCTGCTCATGCTCCCCACAGCCCCTTCCCTATGAGCAGCCAGAAGGGTCTATTCAAACATGTCACCTTGTGTCACACTTCGTAGGCAAGGATTTGGGGCAGTTTTGCCTAAATGTTTGATACAGAAAATATTTGGTGGATGAATGTTTGAATATAGTCTTAAAGTTCTCTTGTGGCCAGTGTTTTGATATTTAGTGTAGTGTTAGAATAGTCATTCTTATACCTGAAAATGTGCTTCTTCCCTGATTTTGTTTTTCTGTTTTGTTTTTTGCTTTTAGAGACAGGGTCTCACTCTGTCACCCAGGCTGGAGTACAGTGGCACAGTCATAGCTAATTGCAGCCTCAAACTCTGGGCCTCAAGCAATCCTCCCATCTTGGCCTCCTAAGGAGCTGGAATCGTAGGTGTGAGCCACCATGCCCAGCCCCTGATTATTTTGTGTGAATACATTCCTAGAAGTTTTTCTTTCCTCGTGGATTAAGGTTTCCTAAGCTTATGTGAAATCAGAATACTTCTAAAATTATTATTTTGGATAGAACAGCAGTGGTGCCTCAAAAGCTGTAATTCATGCTTTGTAAAATGCATGCTTTGAAAAAATGTACACTTCACGAGGAAAAATAGTTATTACCAAATAAATGTTTATTCATATGTTTCAAAAGTTAACTGAATTGAATTGAAACAAATCTTTTTAGTGTATTTTTTCTATAAAGTACTTCCTGTTCATTCTTTTCTATGAAATTTCAACAGAAATATTTTTCTGTAAGTGTAAAGTTGCTTTTATTTTTTGTTGGTTTGTATTCTTTTAATGTCTCCATCTTCGTGTGTCTGTGTGTGTGTTTATATATTATATGTATATATGTATGTATATATTATGTAATATATGTATATATAATACAGAATATATGTAATGTGTTTACATATATAATTATATATATTTTATATATAAACATGCATACACACATATATACATATAAATTATACACATATTACATACATATATAATATACATATATATAATATATATTACATCTATTATATATTATATGTATATGTATATATACTTTTATATATGTATATGTATATATAATTTTTTTTAAGGGAGTCTCACTGTTTTGTCCCAACTGGAGTATATTGGCTATTTTCAGCACAACTGTAGTGTGCTACAGCCTCAAACTCCTAGGGTCAAGGAATTCTCCTGCCTCAGCCTTCTGAGTAGCTGGACCTATAGGCATGTGCCACCATACCCAGTTCATATGTGTATTAAGATGAGTTAACTTACATCAGATGCCTATATCAGGAGTAGATTCTGTGCCTGTATAATGTTTTCTCTGTGGTATAGTGTAAAAATGTGAAACCCGTTTTGAAGTCTGCATATTTATGTTGCAGCAACAGGAATAAGAACAGGACCTGCATATTTGACAATGTTTTGTCTCCATCTAAATTAAGTAGGTTGATGGAGACATCAGTTAGGGAAAGTTCTTTTTATTTTTATCTGAAAATGTGTTTTCTCCTGGAACTTGTTTCACTATCAGGGTGAATGGATACTAAGTATTACTGCTATTATCAGAGTGGAAAGTTTTAATAGAAGTAGAATGGCAAAGTGGTCAAAGGTCATGGACTAGGTTCACATGCTAGCTCTAGCATCTAATCACTGCATAACCTTCAGGCAACTCAAGTGACCACATTTTCTTCATCTATAAAATGAGGAAAATAATTAGACCTGCCTCAAGCAGTTCTTGTAAGGATTAAGTTGTGTATAGTGCCTGAAACGAGGTACGTGGCACACAGTAAGGACTTACTAGTGTTAGCTGGCAGCATCCTCATGTCACCATGACGGTTTTAGAAATTTACAGGCAAGACACTTAGATGGCGTACTTTAAAAAAAAAGTGTGTAATATAGGACAGAACTGGGCAAATTATGGCCTATGGGCCAAATCCAGCCCACCACCACCTCCTTTTGTGTGGCCCACAAGCTACAAATGAGTTTTACATTTTTCAGTGGTTGAAAAAAATCAAAAGAAGAATACGTGAAAATTAAATGAAAGTCACATTTTGGTGTCCATAAAAAAAACTTCATTGTAGCACAACATACTTGTTTGTTTATATATTATCTGTGATTGCTTTTGTGCTACAGTGGCAAGATTGAAGAGTTGTGGCCGAGGCCATGTGGCCCACAAAGCCTAAAATATTTACTTTCTGGCTCTTTACAGAAACACTTTGCTGACACCTGAAGTGGAGGTTAAGAGCATGGACTGTGGAGTCAGACTCCTGGGTTCAAAACCCAGCTCTACAGTTGACTGACTGTGATCCTGGGCATGTCACAGCTCAGTATTTCCTCATCTGTAAAATGGGAATAGTAATAGTACTGACTATTAGGATCATTGTGAGGATTAAATAAGCTAATATATAAGTATATAGAATAGTGTCTGAAGTGTTGTAAGTACTTTCAGCTATTGTTATTGCTGTTATTTACAGTAAAAGACATTTTTAAAACAAAAGTCATTGATTCTGTACATAAAGAGCTGTCCGAAAAAAAACAGAAAATGTCTTAGGAGGATGTATGTATGTTGCTAAAGTTGGGTCCCCGTACATGATTAAATTGAAGGCATTTAACAAACCACTGATACAAAAGCAGATCACTAATGCATAAACAGGATCAACCTGGGAAACTAGGGTTGATTCTTCTTGGCAAGCAAATAAGTTCCTCTTCTTTTATGCCAAGATGCTTCAACTTGCAAAATTATTGCTGAGAGCTGACCAGCATTTGTTTTAGACTAGCTTGCTCAGGTAGCCATATTAGTGTGTCTTTTGCTCAAGGACATTAAGCAGTTCTTGGCTGTTTCCTGTAAGTATTACCTCGTGGTTTATACTGCAGGGGGCCTTTCAGTCCCCAGCTTAGGAGATTTCTCCATCATGAGTTTACCATCGAGAGTGTAGCTCTGCAGTTGACTGATTCCACTACCTCTGCAGTTGATCTTCACTCAAATCGGGATATCACTTACAAAACCTTTTTGACCTATCTTTACACAATTCAGTTAAAAATGTCCTTAAAGTTTGGTAGCAGGTTAAAGAACATGTGATTGTATATTATTCAGCAGAAATTCAAACCTCAAAGGGACTTTTGTTTCTAGTAGAATAATGTGAATCTTTAAAAGGTTCAGCTTTTGGTTGGTGTTGTGGTTTGTTAAGTGAGGTATTTAAATTAGGTTTTGTGTAGTCAGATGCAGCATGGTGAGGGACAGTCAGAGCAGAATGGCAAAAAGATTATTACTCGCAGATTCCAGAGAACGGTGACCAGCACACCTTGCAGGGCTTACTGGAAGGGCCCAGAGACATTCAAGACACACATGCCCAGCCAAAGGGTGGGGACCAAGAGGGAGGGAGGGACCTGTGGGCTGGAGCTTTTATTGGGGTCCAGGGCATCATCTAGGTGTGTTTTCCAAGACAGGGTTGGCTTGGATACTTTGAAGGGAGCTCAAGGCTCAGTAAGGGAACTTGAAGTTTACATTATCAGGTTCACCAGGCTTCATGCAGACGTACAGTGGTCAGTTCATAGTATGGGGCCTTTTCTATCTAGAACATACAAATGGGGACTGGGCGAGGACTGCCTGAAAACATATAGGTCAAGGGTGACAAGCAGAGGGAGCATCCCTATGAATGAGAGTTATGACGGTCAGCATCATCATAACTCATGTTCACTGCATGCTTCCATTGTGCCTTGCACGTTCTAAGTGCTGTGTATGTATTGCCTCATTTAATCCAAAACGTAATCTATAAGGTTGGTATTGTTGCCTTTTCCATTTTATAGCTGGGGAACTGAGGCACAGAGGCATTAGGTAACCAAGTGAGGTTTCGTAATTCAGCTTTTGGGGTAGTCCAACTGTTTTTCATGTTCATTTAAGTTTAGACTTGGAAAATCTCACAGCTGCTAGTCATTTAAATCTGCCTTCTGTTAGCCACAGGTTCCTGGGATTAGAGTTGCAACTGAATAAATGTTTAAAATACATTGGAACGTATCAGAGTTGTAGGCTGAAACTGTAAAACTACACTGCATAAAAATCTGCCAGCAGGAGCTGAGCAGCCCATCTTGCCCGTCGGTCAGGAAAATCCTGCTCATGCCGAGCTGTTAGCAAACCTGCTCCTGATAGCTCCTCGTAATGCGTAGCTTCTCCAACACAGCACCTTGGTTCTTAAAAGCATTTCATTAATTTAAAACATTATAGTGTTTTTCATTCTTATTACATATTCATTTTAGAAAAAGAATATTGCTAGATTTTTTTAAATGAACCTCTACTGAACACTAACAGTAAAAATAGAAATTCTTAGAACCCGGTTTAGTCATGAATAATATTGATGCTTTGAGGTTCATCTCAAGTTTATTGCCCCATTCTTATGCTGCTTCAGGCCACTCAAATGTCCCCATGCTGGACAGTGCTGTAGTACCTATTGTGCATAGAACAAGTTAGTCTTCGTTATTTATAGTTTTGAATTGATGTCAGGGGTTTTTCTTGCGGCTGCCTCCTTTCACTCCACAAAACTGCAAGTTCTCCAAAGGCAGGGGCTGTCTCCATATTTTTCTCTTTTCCCTGGAGTTTAAGACAGAATGAGGCTAGCTGTATAATACCTAACTAGATCTCCAGAGTACTGAGTTTATAGTCTCTTACTCAAAATGAAGACAAGGAATCTTTAGACCCCTATATTAGTTTGTTAGGGCTGCCAGAACAAATACCACAGAGTGGGTGTCTTAAACAACAGGAATTTCTTTTCTCAAGGTTCTGGAGGCTGGAAGTCCAAGATCAAGGTGCCTGCAGGTTTGGTTTCTCCTGAAGCCTCTCTCCTTGGCTTGCAGACGGCCGTCTTCTCCCTGTGTCCTCACGTGGCCTTTTCCCTGTGCCTGCACACCGTGGTATCTCTTCCTATTTTAATAAGGACACCAGTCAGATTGGGTTAGGGCCCCACCCATATGACCTCATTTAACCCTAATTACCTCTTTGAAGGCCCTGTCTCTAAATACAGTCACATTCAAAAGTGCTGGGGAATAGGACTTTAATGTAGGAGTTTTGTCGGGGGACACATTTCTTTCTATAACAGCCCCCCAGTCATGTCAGGGCATGAGCACTGGTTGAGCAAGAACATGGTTATATCATTTCAGGGCTTGGTGACATTTGGGGATGTGGCCGTAGATTTCTCCCAAGAGGAGTGGGAGTGGCTGAACCCCAATCAGAGGAACTTATACAGGAAGGTGATGTTGGAGAACTACAAGAACCTGGCATCGCTGGGTAAGGGCTCCCACTCCTTTTTCCACCCCTCACCCTACCCACTTCCTTGACCTAGAAGCCGTTCATGCCTTTATCACCAAGACCTGCACTGCCCTCTCGCGTCAAGCCAAGGGGACTGCATCTCAGTCTGGACAGCCACACAGTATGTGACCAGGTTGTTTTTTATGTGTCTAGGACTTTGTGTTTCTAAGCCTGATGTGATCTCCTCATTGGAACAAGGAAAAGAGCCTTGGACAGTGAAGAGAAAAATGACAAGAGCCTGGTGCCCAGGTGAGTGTGGGAGAACCAGGTAGGGTGAGGCTACTGCTGGTCACAGTTCAGCTGCCTCAGACACGCAGCATCTTCAACAGACTCTTCCTAAGCCTCTTGCAGTATCTGTTATTTATACTATTTGGGAATACAGAAATTTCAACTACATCTTTTATTTCTAGAACAGCAGATTATCAAGTAAGACAAGGAATTAGAATTATAGATTTCTTTCAGAGGTTTTATCCTAATAGGAAATGGTAACAGTTTCTAAAGAACTGAGAATCTTACAAGGTTTCTTTGTTCAATTCACATTTAAAGGAAACGCTTGCATTGACACCAAGACAAGTTACTGACAGTTATAAATTAAAGTGACTCACATGGGTCAGTATATGGCATCAGAGAACAAGAATGTTTGTGTGAAGTTTCCAATTTAACATCATATGAAATCATATACTTCGAGCTAGTTTAATGACATAAAACTGTTTTTTCTTCCTGCAGATCCTTCATCTCTTGTTGAGACTAGTTAATTATGAAGACTTACATTTTTAAGGCCAGGATCTGGACTTTTATTAGTTAGCATTGTAATAAAAAAAAAAAAAAAAGGAGGTACGTAGAGATAGAGATGAAATTTTTGCTAGGTGAAATGGACAGTGAAAAAGAGTTGACTTAAAGCTGAAATAAGGATCATATAGCAGTTTTTTTCTATAGCCTCCACTTTCTCTTTATATTAGACATTTTATCATACATTTTTTTTTGTGAGCTCCCTTATCTCTTGATTTTTAATTGCTTTTTCCAGTCTTCTGCTAAAAACATAATGTGAACTCTTGTTCAGCTTTTAGGTGGGAAAGGTCTTATTGTGTCCTTTAGGACTATGGCTACACAAATTTAGGAATGTAGGGTTGGTTGAGTATTGCTAGTAATATAAGAAAGCTTTCAAAACGATTTGCTTTTCATTTTCTTCCATAAAAATAAGTGACTATCATATGCTTTTTTGTGGCTTTTAATTTAATGGTTACATTTTGGAATTTTTCTTCATACTAACACGATAAAAGATATATTCGCCTTCTTTATATCTTTCAGACTTGAAGATTGTGCGGAAGATCAAGGAGTTACCTCTCAAGAAGGACTTCTGTGAAGGAAAGCTATCCCAGGCAGTGATAACAGAGAGACTCACAAGCTATAATCTAGAGTACTCCCTGTTAGGGGAACACTGGGATTATGATGCTCTGTTTGACACACAGCCGGTAAGTCAGAAGACACATTTCAGGCAAGAGGAAGTATCCTTCATGAGGAAACTCTTCTTGAGGGAAGAGACCATGACTACAATAACTATAGGAGAAGTTTTCATTTGAATACAATACTTCTTATAGACAGATTATCCCCTCAGAACAGAGTGCCTAATCTCAATACACATAAGAACAGTGGAGGGGGAAACTGAGTTGTAATGAATTACAAACAAATCTGTCAAGGTCAGAAATGTTTGACTTGGCGATGAATGTAAGAAAGCTTTGAGCAGAATATCGACCTCTCCTTTTCATCAAAGATTTCATACAAGAGAAAAACTCTGTGGACTTGTTGAATAATTTGCATGAATATGGGAAAGCCTTCCGTCTGTGTTAAAAGGTTCATACTGTGTGTAAGTTCATACTGTGTGTAAGTATGACAAACTCTCCATAGCAGAAAGTTTCTCCTATTTTTCTGTGTTTTTCCCCAAACATATATGCTATAACTAATCCCTATCATTATGTGACCTGGTGTACCAGAACTTAAGTTGCAGTTCTTGGTATGGAGTGCCTTTTTTGCAGTGTGTGGACACAGTCCATCCCACTGGGACCAGGTGGGTTCATGAACATGGTTTGATTTAAAAAACGTGCTTTTACCATTGCAGGGCTTGGTGACTATCAAAAACCTGGCTGTTGACTTCCCCCAGCAGCTACACCCAGCTCAGAAGAATTTCTCTAAGAATGGGATATGGGAGAACCATAGTGACCTGGGATCAGCAGGTAAGGATGTCCTTCTCCCATATCTGAATCTGTCATTGGGTACCTCCATTTTCAAACCAGTTTTGAATTATGGAGGAGGGAGGGAGTGTCTTCTGACGTGCTGGCCTGAATTTTTGTTGTGGATTCCTAAGACAAGAATTTGGCATTTGTAGAGGTGAAAGATGGTGTCTTTGTTATGCTTAAAGCGTTATCTTCTGTGTCTTTCAGATCCTACTCACCTGTTTTACTGCTTCTTTCAGCAGTAACACTTTTCTATCAACAAGGAGTGGTTCTCAATTTTAGGATGGCAAGAGTATTGGCCAAACCTCCTCTCTTTTCACTTTTGCAGGACATTGTGTGGCTAAGCCAGATTTAGTCTCTTTACTACAGCAAGAAAAGGAGCCCTGGATGGTGAAGCAAGAACTGACAGGAAGCCTGTTATCAGGTGAGTGCAGGAGAGCCTAATGTGGAAAAGTCACTGTGAGAGAGAGCAGAGCTTTTATTAAAAAGGTTGCATCCTCACTAATATACAGTAGGAAATTTTACCAGGCTCTCCGGGTCTGGAAAGAAAATTGAACTCCAGGATTTCCAAATAATTCTTTCCTCCTCCTTTGCCCCCTTCTCTCCAGTAACTCCCATTTCCCTGAAGTTCCTTTTTTTCTTGACCACTGGGACATTTATCATCCACTCACTTCCTTAAATGAGGAACTGGGATGTGTATCATCTACTCACTTCCTTTTCCGGACCCTGATGCACTTTTGAGCTGACTTCCAAAGGTTTTCTCTTCTATGGTTAAATAGCCTATTATTTTCATCATGCATCCATTCCTGTGAGAACCTCCAATTGAAAGTTATGTGACTGAGCCACTCTGAGTATTGGCAGGCGATTGGAAACGGAGAATTACGCATAAATGTAAACCATCAGTGAATTACTGTAATGGAAAGGATAACACATGTTTATGGATAGCTTGCATGAAGTCAAGTTTGCAGAATTTCAAATAGGGCATTACAGAGACAAAGGAGATGTTGTTCCCAATGGCTTCTATGTTTTAGTAGGACAGGTGGGCAGAAGTTGAATTGCAAGAAGGCGGAAGTAAAGGATCTTTTCTTCTTGATACACAACGGAAAGAAAGGAAATTTCCATAGAAATAATGGTTTGTAGAAAATGTAATGGTTTAGTTTGGCAAAAGAATAGAAAACCATGACCTTATCACAACATACACCT
This sequence comes from Macaca mulatta, assembly GCF_049350105.2. Taxonomy (NCBI): domain Eukaryota; kingdom Metazoa; phylum Chordata; class Mammalia; order Primates; family Cercopithecidae; genus Macaca; species Macaca mulatta. Next base: position 68,862,730 of record NC_133424.1, read on the forward strand.
TAGACCCATTTAAGTTAGGATAAACACATTTTTCACATAGTAGAAATTATAGTGTACATTCAGTTATGCATTCACATGTTTTTCATGTAGATTCCACATTGTATATGTCATTGCTCAGTTAGGTTGCTTTACATTTCTTAGTGTTAAAGATAGAATAGATTTTTCAAGTTAAGTGAAAACTACACATTTTGGGGACTGCTGTATTCCTGGATATGAGCACCTGCTGGGCTCTGAGAGTTGTTTGTTTTTGGTGACTAGCAACAATTAGATGGATGAGTTTAATTGCATCTTGAAAGCACTGGTTATTTACATGAAAACTTGCGCTCATTATTTGTTGAAAGATTATACACTAAAATTTTTATGAAAGAAATTGAACATTTTTTTGTAAATTTGGTTTTTCTCTTTATCTTTTTGTAAAATGTCTTTCATACCCAGTTCACTTGTGTGTTAAATATTTTAACAGTCTCAGTGATTGCTATGTATATAAGCATACTAATTCTGTGATATATTGTCTCAAACTATTTTTCACCTATGGCAATAAGAGTTTTTATTTTAATTAGGTCTTTTAAAATTATGGCATGTAAAATTTTTCAGTTTTTATATAGTCCAGTGTATTATTTCTAATGTGATTTATCCTATTTGTGTGCCTAACAACTTAACACACATAGTTCTACTTCATTTTTAATGACTATTTAGTATTATAACATATGAATATACATAATTTATTTAAATTATTTACTGTTGAGGATATTTAAACATTTAGGAGGTCTTCTCCAGTTTTTACCTATAATCGACAGTGGTCCAGTTTGTATGTATCTTCTTGCTTACATGTCAGAATATTTCTTCAAGATATATGCTTGGAAATGAATCTGTATGGTCAAAGCATACATATTTTTAAAGTGTCATAGATATTTTGCTGTACCATTGGTAAAGAATATATGAGAATACTGTTTCTAGACATCATCACCAATATGGCTATTTTGTAGTTTAAAAATAATTTTGCCACGCTGCTAGATGAAAAATGTTTTATTTAATTTGCATTTCCCCAACTACTTATGATGTTGAGAATATGTGCACTTAAATCTATTTAGAGTTTGTATTCTATTCATAGTCTGTTTATACTCATTACTCACATTTCTATTGGTTGTATATTTTCCTATATTTATGCAACATTGATATGAATGCTTTTTTTTATAAGTTTGATAAAATTTTCCCCCAATTTTCTGTGGTCTAGAAGTTTGCAAATGGTATTTCTTACTATATAGTAGCTTAACTTGGGAGTTATCTTCATTTATAGAAGCATGTACTTTGTTGATTTTTTCATTTGTTTCACTCCTAGATTTTAAAAAATGAATAGATGTCCCATTTGAATAATATAATACATTTGTTTGACCTTCTGTAACTTATTATTTCTCTCTCCTATATCCCCTTCCTTCCTTTTCTTTCTTTCCTTCTCATTTTCCCCTTCTTTCCTTACCTTTCTATTATCTTCTGTATTTTGCTGTGTGGTCTGTTTTATTTTACATTATTTTTTACATGTTTGTTTTATTTTACATTTTTTTACGTTTGTTTTATTTACATATTTTTATTACAGAAAAGGACACATAAAATTTAACCATTTTAAAGTGTACAATTCAGTGACAGTATGTGAGGTGATATGTTAATTAGCTTGATTGTAGTAAACATTTCACCATGTATGAGCATATCAAAACATTTTATACCTTAAATATATACAATTTTTATTTGTCAACTGTGCCTCAATAAAGCTGGAAAAATATTTATTGCCCAAAAAAGAGAAAATGCAAGGCTTCATTGTGGAATGGCCAGAGAACTGAGGATGTTTTCAGGCTTGTGGAAGTAGCCACGAAAATGTGAAAATTATTATTATTGTTTTTTGAGTCAGAGACTGGCTCTGTTGCCCGGGCTGGAGTGCAGTGGCCTGATCATAGTTTACTGCCACGTCAACCTCCTAGGCTCAAGCAATCCTCCTGCCTTTACCTCCTGAGTAGCTGGGACTACAAGCACATACTACCATGCCTGGCTAATTTTTTAAAAAGTTTTTTAGAGATAGGGTCTTGCTATGTTGTGGAGGCTGGTCTTGAACTCCTGGCCTCAAGTGATCTGCCTCAAGTGATCCACCTCAGCCTCCCAAAGCATGGGGATTACTGGTATAAGCCACTGTCCCTGGCCCTAAATGTAATAGTTTTTAGAGGTGTAAAATGTATGTTGATGAATTCACCAATCAGTGAATTAATTCACTAGTTTTCCTTTTGGCAGATTTCTTTTTCCTAGCACATGAAAAAGGAAATGTGTGTTTTCTTGGTATCTTTCAGGCCAGCGATCTGTACGTGAGACCCAGGAATTATTTCCAAAGCAAGATTCATATGCTGAAGGAGAAACAGACAGAACCTCAAACACTAAACTTGAGTGTTCCAGTTTCAGAGAAAATTGGGATTCTGACTGTGTGTTTGGAAGGAAGCTTGCAGTAGGTCAAGAGACACAATTCAGGGAAGAGCCAATTAATCATAACAAAACCCTCTCTAAGGAAAGAGAACGTACGTATAACAAATCTGGAAGATGGTTCCATTTGGACGATTCAGAAGAGAAAGTTCATAATTGTGATTCAATTAAAAATTTTCAAAAAAGTTCAGTGGTAATAAAACAGACAGGCATCTATGCAGGAAAAAAGCTTTTCAAGTGTAATGAATGTAAGAAAACTTTTACCCAGAGCTCATCTCTTACTGTTCATCAGAGAATTCATACTGGAGAGAAACCTTATAAATGTAACGAGTGTGGGAAGGCCTTTAGTGATGGCTCGTCCTTTGCCCGACACCAGAGATGTCACACTGGCAAGAAGCCCTATGAGTGCATTGAGTGTGGGAAAGCTTTCATCCAGAACACATCCCTTATCCGTCACTGGAGATACTATCACACTGGGGAGAAACCCTTTGATTGCATTGATTGTGGGAAAGCCTTCAGTGACCACATAGGGCTTAATCAACACAGGAGAATTCATACTGGAGAGAAACCTTACAAATGTGATGTATGTCACAAATCCTTCAGGTATGGTTCCTCCCTTACTGTACATCAAAGGATTCATACTGGAGAAAAACCATATGAATGTGATGTTTGCAGGAAGGCCTTCAGCCATCATGCATCACTCACTCAACATCAAAGAGTACACTCTGGAGAAAAGCCTTTTAAGTGTAAAGAGTGTGGAAAAGCTTTTAGGCAGAATATACACCTTGCCAGTCATTTAAGGATTCATACTGGGGAGAAGCCTTTTGAATGTGGGGAGTGTGGAAAATCCTTCAGCATCAGTTCTCAGCTTGCCACTCATCAGAGAATCCATACTGGAGAGAAGCCCTATGAATGTAAGGTTTGTAGTAAAGCGTTCACCCAGAAGGCTCACCTTGCACAGCATCAGAAAACCCATACAGGAGAGAAACCATATGAGTGCAAGGAATGCGGTAAAGCCTTCAGCCAGACCACACACCTCATTCAACATCAGAGAGTTCACACTGGTGAGAAACCCTATAAATGTATAGAATGTGGGAAGGCCTTTGGTGATAACTCATCCTGTACTCAACATCAAAGACTGCACACTGGCCAAAGACCTTATGAATGTATTGAGTGTGGAAAGGCATTCAAGACAAAATCCTCCCTTATTTGTCATCGCAGAAGTCATACTGGAGAAAAACCTTATGAATGTAGTGCGTGTGGCAAAGCCTTTAGTCATCGTCAATCCCTTAGTGTACATCAAAGAATTCATTCTGGAAAGAAACCATATGAATGTAAGGAATGTAGGAAAACCTTCATCCAAATTGGACACCTTAATCAACATAAGAGGGTTCATACTGGAGAGAGATCTTATAACTATAAGAAAAGCAGAAAAGTCTTCAGGCAAACTGCACACTTAGCTCATCATCAGCGAATTCATACTGGAGAGTCGTCAACATGCCCCTCTTTACCTTCCACGTCAAATCCTGTGGATCTGTTTCCCAAATTTCTCTGGAATCCATCCTCCCTCCCATCACCATAGCCTCAAGACGTCATTTCTGTTTCAGTACTCCAGCAGTTTAAAACCCCATCTCCCTGCCCTTTTGTTTTCTTTTTGTCCCTTATTAGTTTGTTCTTCACATAAGTGTAAATGTAACTTATTCACTCCTCTTGTAAAACTTAATAGTTTCTTTAATTGGTTAACGCGTGAGATGTGCTCAGCACAATGTCTGGTCCATATTAAGTGCTCAGTAAACTTAGCTCTTTTAAAAACGTTGTATTTGAACATTGAAAAGTTACAGTAGTCAGCTCTGATAAACGATGCAGTAGGATGAGGGTAGGAAAAAGTACATTTTAGATCAGGAACAGCGTTCTCCAGTAGTGGGTGAGATTTTGCCTTTGTTGGTTTAAAACTTGATTCTATAATGCTGAGTTAGTTTTGTGGCTTTCCATCTGACCCTGTGTGAATGTAAGGTGATGTGACATTGTTGGTGAGAAAATTAAACTTTACATTTGACTTGATTTGTTTTAGAAAGTCTAGAGACCATGAATGAATAGGCCGCCTGGGACAAATGAATTTTAAAAATCAGAAAAAAATGCAAGATTTATATGCATAAAGTTAAAACAACTGACATGTTACTCAAGAATTAGAAAACTTTGCAAGATTTGACCTGTTTAAAAATCACATTTATAAATGAACTGTATTAAAACTTTTAAGGAACCATTCATTGTGAGGTAAATTGATCCAGAGTAGGGGTCAGCAAACTATGACTCATGGCCACAGTCTCACTGACTGTTTTTGTATGGTCCATGATCTAGAATTTTAAAAAAATTTAAAGGGTTGAACAAAGTGAAAAGAATATTTTCAACATGAAAATTATATGAAATTTAAGATTTGGCGTCTGTAAATAAAGTTTGGTTGGCTTCAGCCACACATTGATTTATACCTTGACCTTTATACTGGGCTACAGCAGCAGAGTTGAGCAGTGGTGACAGGAGATCATGTGGCCTGCAGAGCCCAAATATCTACTGTCTGATCCTACACCGAAAATGTGTGTGATCCCTGCTGTGGAGCAGAGGTTATCAAACTAAAGCTCATGGGCCAAATCCTGTCTGCTGCTTGTTTTTGTAAATAGAGTTTTATCAGACCACAGCCATGCTTATTTGTTTAGCTATTGACTATGGCTGCTTTAGACAACTGTGACAGACTGTATCGCTCGCAAAACTTCAAATATTTCCTGTCCTTTAGCAGGAAGTTTGCCAACCTCTGCTCTAGAGAAAAATGTATAAAAGATTCTAATTTTATGAGGGTAATACAACTCTCACATCAAAAACAAGAAAACAAATGATAAAGGAACTCATTTATCAATAGAGGTGAAAGGAAATTATTAAACTATATTGAAAAGTAAAGATGTCAATAAAAGGAGAAATAATATTTTTCTAGAAGAAATAATATTGCTCAAATGTTTGTAAATTATAATTCAGTCCCAGTAAGATGTATTTACTTTGACGGTAACAGGGAAGTATAATTAGGCAAGAATAGCAAGAATTTTTTGTTTTTTGAGATGGAGTTTCACTGTGTTGCCCAGGCTGGAGTGCCAGTGGCACAATCTCAGCTCACTGCAACCTCCGCCTCCCAGGTTCAAGCAGTTCTCTGCCTCAGCCTCCAAGTAGCTGGGATTACAGGCACCCGCCACCATGCCCGGCTAATTTTTGTATTTTTAGTAGAGATGGGGTTTCACCACCTTGGCCAGGCTGGTCTTGAACTCCTAACCTCGTGATCCACCCTCCTTGGCCTCCCAAAGTGCTGAGATTACAGGTGTGAGCCACCATGCTTGGCCAAGATTTTTTTTTTTTTTTTTTTTTTTTTAAAGAGATGGAGGCCTCACTCTATCCAGGCTGGAGTGGAGTGCAGTGCTAAGATCCTAGCTCACTGTAACCTTAAAATTTTTTTTTTTTGTAGAGACTGTGTCTCATTTTGTTGCCCAGGCTGGTCTTGGGCTCCTTGCCTCAAGTGATTCTCCTGCCTCAGCCTTCCCCAAAATTTTTGAAATAGATTTCTTTGCATATGAGATTTTGGTATATAATAGCAGTGTTATTTCAATGTCGGGGAAATGATGTTTTGACAATTTTATCCACCCTCTCCAAGAAAAAAGTTAGAAGCACATTTACACCTTACAGAGAAATATGCCTATCGTATTTGACATGTCTAATCATAAAATAACATGTTAGAGGCAAATGTAGAAAAAGGGAACCTTTTATCAAGTAGGACATGGAGTCCTACAAGCCATAAAGAAATCGAGAACAAGTTGGGCTATGCAACGATCTAAAACTTCAGCATGGTGAAAGGCACCAAAAACTCATAAAAGACAATCGAAGGCAAATGTATGCAATTTAGAGAAAACAACAGAATGCTGTTACATATACAGAGCAGTGGGGAACAACTGGCCATACACACTCGTAGGCAAATCACCCTGAAGAATCCAAATGAATAAAGAAAATTCGTGAAATTCTTAACCTCATTAATCAGAAGAATATTAATGAAACCGCATTTTCCTGGCTCTTAGGTAGATTACAATACAAAATTTGGATAATATCCAGGAATGGTGTTACTGTGGGAAAACAGGTCCTTGATCATTATTAGCAGTGTCACTTCATCCCCTATCTCCTTGGGTAGCATGACCTACCAACATAAATGTGAGGTTTTTTCAAACAGTAATTCCAGATCTAGGAAGTTTATCCCATTGGAATAGATAGGTAGATATAAATAATGTTTTCTTGTAGAACTGTCTTAATTATGACAAATAGGAATTCAGTGCCCTGCCAAGTGGATTGATTAAACTGTAGTTATTCAGTACGGTGTTGTGCAGTTAGTAGAAAGCAGTTAAGCTCTACATATACTCCTGTGGAATGGCATCTACAACATATTTAATGAAATATGTGGTTTACAGAACCTTACATGTAAAATGATCTAGTCAGAGTCAAAATTAATACTGAATATATATGTGTGTATGAACACACATACATATGCACAGCCTCAGTATATATGTTGAAATCTGGTTTTGTCTTTAACACACAGACTTTTCCTAGCATTTTGTGGGCCCTTTCCCTCTCTTCATTCTGTATTGTTCTGGTGAACTGTCAGTGACATATGTTCCAATTAAGCCAACCAGATTCATTCTCTCTATTTTGATTGAAAGACACTGGGACAGGAACAGGGCCAATATTCAGCTTTATGAACCAGTATGGCCAAAATGGATGTTCTGTTTTAGTCAATATCCATTTTGATTGATGGGACATTTTTGTACCTGCTGTGAAGTTTGTGGGATATGACTCCTAGGCTGGAACTCGTTTGAATTAAGTCATCCTTCGGCAGCAACTTAAGGATTCCTCCACCTGTCACTGAAATCCATTGGGATGATTCCTGCTTTCTCACATCCTGGATTTGAGTTCAGTTCTTTGAATCTGTGAACTACCTGGTATTCTAATATTTCTAATTTTAAGTTAGAGTCAAGTTCTTTGGTTCTCAAGCAAAGAGAGCTAGCCAATACAGAAATTTATACTACAGAATGATTACTAGGCTGTAGAGAAGCAGAGTGTTCAAGATGGATGTCGAGTGAGACAGATCAAAGCACAGGTAAATTCCTAATCCTATTTTGTGCTGTGAAAGGATATTCATGATATAGCAGAATTCTAAGCCCACTGTGCACTAGGGGCTGGATAGCTCCTACCAAAAACAAAGGTATTGAGGAATACTACTCCCAAAAGTATATATGATACCTATTTATAATGAAATTGGGTAATTAAATTTCAAGGCTACTTGAAATTCTGGCCTTAAGGAATTGAATCATTACCTGTATGTCTGTGTTGGCAAGAATCTCATACTCCTTCTAAGCATGGGGCTGCATTTGCTAAAAATCAAAGGCAGCAGTAGATGCAGTTATTTGCTCAATGATGATGCTTACTGAATTCACAACCTTGTCACTTCTGTTAAGCAATGAGGGAAATATTGGAATTTGAATTATTGGGATGAGACTAACAAGGAGGATTCAAGGATCTTAGAAAACATCGACCCTCTCTTGACTCTCCCTCTCAACCGTTAAGCAACCTCCCCACTGATTCTACTTTCCATGCTTCCCTTGTAACTGGAAACTTCTTTCTCTCCCTCCTTCCTTCCCTCCCTCCCTTCCCTCTCTCTCTTCTTTTCTCTCTTTTCTTTTATTTTTCTTTCTCAGCGTCTTGCTATCCCCCAAGCTGGAGGGCAGTGATGTAATCATGGCTTGCTGCTGCCTTGACCTCCTGGGCTCCAGCGTTCCTCCCACCTCGGCCTCTTGGAGTAGCTGGGACTATAGGCGTGTGCCACCACACCCAGAATTTTTAAATTTTTTGTGGATAGATGGTTGTGCCATGTTGCCCAGGCTGGTCTTGAACTCCTGGGTGCAAGTGATCTGCCTGCCTCGGCCTTCTGAAGTGCTGGGATTACAGGTGTGAGACACCATACCCAGCCTGTGACTGAAAACTTGATTGTCCCTTTTCTCACATGGTCACCATTATTGCTTGGCTGGTAACCAAAATCAGAGCTTAATATGACCTGTAGTTTGAAATACAGGAAGTTAGGAAGGAGATTAATCTCACCCAGAAATATTTAATTTCCTTCATTATTGTTATAACATCAAAAATCTAGGGAACATTGTTGGAAGTGTATTTTGAGGATTAGAAATTACTTTGCATAATATATATGGACTGAAAGAATTCAGAAGTTCATAATGCTGGATTGGATCATTTATGTCCATGCCCTTCACTCATCTGCAAGTTCCCCTGTCAGGGCCCAGTAGCCTTTCCATATTCCTTTGACATGAAAGAAGCACTGAAAAATATCCCTCTACCTCCTCCTTTAGGTGTGGAGAGTTTTCATGAGTGATTACATTTGAAAAGGGTATCCGATTTCTGTAGAACTGTGGCATTTGTAGAGGCTGGATTACGGGGCAATCATTAACTATGAGAAGAAAGTAAAAAGTTGTAACAAACCTCAGAACTCTAAGAGTGTTCTGATTTCTGATATTTCCACTGTAATTAAAACAAATTGATCCCTAGCGTTGAAACTGCACTAGCCGGGCGCGATGGCTCAAGCCTGTAATCCCAGCACTTTGGGAGGCCGAGACGGGTGGATCACAAGGTCAGGAGATCGAGACCATCCTGGCTAACACAGTGAAACCCCGTCTCTACTAAAAAATACAAAAAACTAGCCGGGCGAGCTGGTGGGCGCCTGTGGTCCCAGCTACTCGGGAGGCTGAGGCAGGAGAATGGCATGAACCCGGGAGGCGGAGCTTGCAGTGAGCTGAGATCAGGCCACTGCACTCCAGCCTGGGCGACAGAGCGAGACTCTGTCTCAAAAAAAAAAAAAAAAAAAAAAAGAAACTGCACTAAGGTTTTATTTTAATTAAAAACACTCCATGGCATGGCATCCAAATCTCACACTGACTTAAATCAGTGGCAGGGGACTGGGCACTCCTGAATGACTGTAAAATTTCTATGAACAATTCCATGGGAATTCGAAAAAGACTTGCATTTATGCAGAGTGAGGGCTTATGGAAGAATTCTTATATAAGCGTAGCTTAGAACAAGGTCTATTGAGACCACAAATGCACACTGTGGCTATTTTCCCAGGTCCTGGGTATGCATTTGTTAATGATATCTATGATGTGTGACCAGATGACACCAAAAGTTTGTCTTTTCTGTTGTCTAGAATTGATCCTGGGATGTGTCTGCCCAGGCACCGTTGCTTCCAGTTTTGTCTATCAGATGAATTTTCTTCAGTGTGGTGTGAATAGAAGCAATATGCCACTCGGGGCTTGGTTTTTAGGAAAAAGATGTTCTGTCCCGACGGAAGAATCATCTTAATCATATGGAATGGCAAAGCTGAAAGATAGAACTCTGTTTCCCTAAATCACTATTTGGAGGAAAGCTCCCCAGTCATCAAGGAACACCAGCAATGATTATATGAGTGAGAAATAAACTTATATTGTATTAAGGTAATATTTGGATTTCAATTGTAATAGCAGCTACTATAATTCTGATCAATATAATACCTTTGACTAATGATAGAATTCCTATTTTCCCTCACTGAGTCATAGAGTAGGAACTGTGATGGTGTGTTAATTGCTTGTTGTTATAACAAATTATCCCCAAAGCTTAGTGGCTGAAAACAGATAGATGTTCATTACATCAATTTCTTTGGGTAAGGAATCCAGGCACAGCTTAGTTGGGTGCCTGTGGCTTAAGGTCTCTCAGAAGGCTACAGTCTAGCTGTTGGCCAGTGCTGCAGTCATCTGAAGATTTCGTTAGAGGATAATCAGCTTTCAAGCTCAAGTAAGTGGGCGGGACTCAGTTCCCCACAGGCTTTGGCTGGACATGTTTGTTCCTTTCCATGTGGGCCTCTCTGTAGGGCAGCTTACAATATGGCAAGTGGCTTCCTTGAAAGTGAGTGAGCAGGAGAGGATGCCCAAGATAGAAGATGAAGTCCTTTTGTAACCTAATATTAGAAGTGATATCCCCTCATCTTTGTATTTGGTTAATTAGGAATCACTAGGTTTAGCCTACCTTCAAGGGGAGGGGATTACAAAGTAGTTTGAATAAGAGGAGGTGGGGAACTTTGAGAGGCATCATAACGGCTGTCCACCACAGTCTTCCCTCTGTCCCCACATCCCAGTGATTCACGTCCCTTCCACGTGCAAAATACACTCACCCCTTTCAAGGCCCCTCTCAGAGGCTCACCTCATTACACAATCACCTCAAAGTCAATAATCTTGTCATCTAACATAGGTACAGGTGCTAATGAGGTCCACAAGATATACTTTCTTAAGTATGGGTATTGATCTGCAGACCTTTAAAGAAAATAAAGAACAAGTTATGTGTCTCCCCTCCTCCACCACCCCTAACCAACACAGTGGAGCCACTGCTCCATAGCAATTCTGAAATCTAGCCAGACAAATGTTTGGAAATTCCTTTATTAGGTCACAAGGCCTGGGATAATTATCCACCATCTGAACTCTAGGTTCTGCCCTCTGAATCATCCTTTTTTCCTGAAATGCATTTGCAGCTCAATAGTTTCTTAGCTTGCTTACTAGAGTTTTAGGAATCTAGTGGCGGCTCTTCATTTTGTGCTGTCTCTGTCCCTCTCACTCCAGTTGGCAGAGTTTCTGCTGATTCTTCTGAAAATGTTGTGGGCTTCATGAGAACCTCATTGGGGTTCACTGCACAAGCCAAAAGCCACAGCCACAAATCTGAGATAAGCTTCTTAGAGGCCTCATTATTTGAATAAGAGTGTCTGTCAGGTCGCCTTAATCTCTTTACAGAGCCTCTGTGTGGTTAAATATACTCTGAGATACAAGCTTTGGTCTTTCTGAGGTTCTGGATTTTACAGACATGCCCTTAGTTGTTTATCTAGACCAGTTTTCCTACCAGTAACTTGGATTTCATTTTTGCTTGGAAGCCCTTTCTTGCTTTTAGCATTGTTTGCCACCTACAGAGGTTAATAATTTTCAAAATCCTAATGTTCTCTTTGTTAAGTTATTCCCTCAATTTATATCTCTTCTTTTGCATGTTTCTGTAAGCAGCAAGAAAACAATAGCAACAGGACGTTCAACACATTGCTTGAAAATCTTAGCTAGGTCACTCAGTTCTTCTTCCTGCATTAGCTGCAAATAACAGGCTGCTAAACTTTCTCCCATTACATAACAAGGACCTTCTTTCCTCCAGTTTTTAATGTAGTATTTCTCACTATCCTTTTAGCCTTCACCAGCCCTTAAGACTCAAAATTTCTGGACAGTCCCTTTTCTATACAAGTATTTGACAAACTCCAAGCATCCCAACAAAGGCTTTAGCATTACCTGCCTCAGTGAGACACGAGTTGGAGATTGAGTTCAACACAGTGAACTGCCTACTAAAAACAAAATTCAGACAGACTTTTTGTCTGTAGAGACAACAGAGTCTCTACAGTGTGTTACTCATACAATAAGAATTATTAGGTATGTGAAAACGTAAGCCACATTCAAGAGAAAAAAGCAATACCAATCCTTAAACATTGGAATTTGCAAACAAGAATAATAAGGCCCCTATTATAATTATTCTGAATGATATAAAGGAAAATGTGCTATTAATGGATAAGCAGATGGGAATTTCAGCAAATGAGTAAATCAATTTGAAAATGGGAATTCTAAAACTGAGAAATACAATGTTTGAAAGTAAAAATCCACTGGATAGGTTTAACAGGAAATTTGAGGTGGCAGAATAGTTAATGAAGTTGAATATAGATAGAAATTATTTAATCTGAAACAAAAAGGATGGAAAGAAATTAGAAGGACTGAATAGTGCTGGTGATAATGTCAAAAGGCGACTTGTGATAATGCTTTGTGTTCTCTGATCTTCCTAGATCTGTGGTTTGGTGTTCGTTTTCTTGCTTTTAGAGACAAGGTCTTGCTTTGTTGCCCAGGATGGAGTGCAGTGGCAGGATAACGGCTCGCTCAAGTGATCCTCCCACCTCAGCTTCTTGAGTAGCTGGGACTACAAGTGCACAGCATCACACCCAGCTAATTTTTGTATCTTTTTAAAAGATGGGGTCTCACTGTGTTGCCCAGGTGGTCTCAATCTCCTGGGTTCAAGCAATTCTCCCACCTTGGTCCCCCAAAGTGCTGGTATTACAGGCATGAGTCACCACACTGGCCTGGTGTATGTCATTAACTTTAGAAAATTCTCAGTCATTATTCAAATATTTTCTCTCCTTTCTCTCTTCCCCTCCTGGTATTCCAGTTATGCATATATTTCACCTTTTGTAATTGTCCCACAGTTCTTGGATATTCTGTTCTTTTTCTTTTTTCGTTCTTTTTTCTTTCCTCTTTGTATTTCAGTTTGGGAAATTTCTATTAACATATCTTCGAGCTCACTCATTCATTTCTCAGAGTGTCTAGTCTACTGACGAGCTCATTAAAGGTAATCTTCATGTCTGTTACAACGGTTTTCAATTGCTAGGGTTTCCTTTTGATTCCTTCTTACAGTTTGCATCTCTCTGCTTACATTACTCATCTGTTCTTGTATGTTGTCTACCTTTTCCAAGATGCTTCTCCTTCTGTGGGCTTCCCTAAGAACTCCTTCTTAAATAAAGTCCGTGCCTCACAGCTTTCTCTGTTGTAATCTACTGTTATTGACCAGAGCCCCATTAGTGTGGCAATGAGGTACAGTGGGGAGGGAAGCATTCTATAATCTTATTATTAAATACCATTTTTCTAGTGGGCTTGAGTCCTTGGACTGTGATCTTCACAACCAGTTCTTAGCCTTTTAAAAATCCTGCCTTACTGAGACAGACAGGCTATAGAGGGACTGGAGCTGGCCAATTGCCTCTCCCCAAGGTCCAACAAGACTCTAGTAAGTAGTTTTCCTTGGAGTGCAAGTGTTTATTATGGAGAATGCTCTGGTTACTTTTCTCCTCCCCTTGCCCCAAAATCTGAGATTTTTTCCCATTCTTCACTGAGGGAATTTGATAGGGCTTCTGGAGGTAAAATTTATGAAAGTGTGGGGGCCCATCTAAGATTAGGCCCCTAGGAGTTTTTAACTCACAAGTTAACCGACACTAACTTGTGGCTATTCATCAAAATTATAAAATAAATTTTCTACCAGTTTATAGCTCCAGTGGCTTCTGCTTCAAGTAAGCTAATCTTGGCTATAATTTTATGTATTTTTCTTTCTCAGGGTTTTGGGGTATCAGTTTCCTTTCTATCTTCAGTTCTCTGATGGATCTAAAAAAGTTGATTTTTTTTGTTGAATGGTTTTGTTGTTGTGAGGATGGGAATGAAGGCTTCTGAGCTCTTTATATGCCAGAGCTACAATGAGAATATTATCATTTTTATCCAATTCAGATAACCACAATAGTTACAAGCTCTAAGATGACATTTGCTGTTTCATAGAGAAAGTATCTTCACAGCTAGACTCGGCTTTATTATGGTGTTTATGATGTCTGATGTAAACTGGATCCAGGAGTCCAGTCTAGATGTCACTGTGTGGCCTTGGGTGATTAAGTGTGACTGGGTGAGTTAATTTCTGGTGAGCCAGCATCTATGACGCTGTGTCTTGGTCAGCTGCGGCTGCTAAAACAAAGTATCATAGACTAAGTGACTTGACTAAGAGACTTTATTTTTCACAGTTCTGAAGACTGAGAAGTTAAAGTGCTGGGACATTCAGTTCTTGGTGAGGGCCCTGTTGGCTTGCAAATGGGTTACATCCTGCTGTGTCCTCACATGGCCTTTTCTTGGTGGTTGTGTAAACATGGAGACCTCTCCTTCCTCTTTTTTTTTTTTTTTTTTTTTTTTTTGAGACGGAGTCTCGCTCTGCCGCCCAGGCTGGAGTGCAGTGGCCGGATCTCAGCTCACTGCAAGCTCCGCCCCCCGGGTTCCCGCCATTCTCCTCCCTCAGCCTCCCCAGTAGCTGGGACTACAGGCGCCCGCCACCTCGCCCGGCTAGTTTTTTTTGTATTTTTTAGTAGAGACGGGGTTTCACCATGTTAGCCAGGATGGTCTCGATCTCCCGACCTCGTGATCCGCCCGTCTCGGCCTCCCAAAGTGCTGGGATTACAGGCTTGAGCCACCGCGCCCGGCCCTTCCTCTTTTTTAATAAGTGCACTGACCTCATCATAAGGGCATCACCCTTATGACCTAATCTAAATCCAGTTACCTCCCCAAAGTCCCACCTCCTAACGTCATCACATTAAGGGTTAGGGTTTCATTATATTAATTGTGGGAGGACACATTCAGTCCATAACATGTATCATGGTGCGGCTGGCAATGCTAGATTTCATGATTTCCTAAAAAAATAAAAAACTAAGTACCTGTGTGCCTTCTCGGAACCCTCCTTCTAGCAGGGAGAGATAAAATGGGGTCGAGGGAATGAGGGGCGTACCGTATATCAGAGAGTGGTAACTAGCAGACATGAAATAAAACAAGTTCCACACGCGCACCATCAGAAAGTCACAAGCGTGCAAAGCAGACAAATCCAAATCTCTTCACTTTTGTATCCCGTAGGCCCCGCACGCGCCCCAAGCCCCGCCCTATCATGGTTTTCTCTCCTGAGGTGGCCGCTACGCCTTACCCACTGCGTTTCAGTGCTGTCCCACTGCTCCTGCACACCCCACGCCTGCGACCATATCCACCACGGACGGGCGCTCCTGCGAGCTGGAAGTCAGTTCCCTGTGCCCTGAGTCTGGCAGCTGCATCTGAACACTCGGAGCCTGGCGATGGCTTCCAGAAACCCCTGCGCCGTGATTCGCTTCAGTGAAGCGGCCTGTACTTCGGCAACCCAGAGTCCGGGCTGAGAGGGCGCCTAATCCAACCAGGAGGACCAGGAGAGGCCCAAAAGAGGACACAGGGCAGTAACCGCCAGGCTTTGAGAGCAGCCGCTCCTCGCAAAGCCGGAGCCCGCTTCCGGAACGCTGCCTCGGTTCGGGACTACACTTCCCAGGGGCCATTGCGGCGGAGGACGCGCCTACTTCCGGAGAAGACCAGAAGCCGGGCAACCGCGCGCCCCGTCGGGTGCTGAGGGGAAGGCGGGCCTAGGCGGGGCGGCGGCCGAGGCTGGGCCGGGGCGCGGCGAGGGCGGTGTCCCGGCTCCTGCGTGGGCGGCGGGCGTGAGAGTGCGCGTGTGGCCTGGTGGCTGTGAGTGCCCATAAGTGGTGAGCGTGTGGTGCGGCGCTGAGCTGGGCGAGCGCGCGCGGGGATGGCGGCCCGGTGTTGTGACTGCCCGGTGCGTGGCCACGAATGTGCGCCTGCGTGCACGTCCCGGCGGCGTGCGGAAGGTGGTGTGTGATGGAATGAGTGAAGCACGTTAACCGGCCGAGAGCAGGAAACCTGGCTGGAGGAGGCTTACCCCGCCCTCCCCTGTATCAACTGCCTAGAGCCCAGTGTGGGCAAAGCCCTAGACCCTGGGGAAGGTACCCGGGCGGGGCGGCCTCGGCTGAAGCATTTCCCGTCGGCCCTATCTGGAGGGGGCAGAGCTCAGGACACGACTCCATGTCCACAGGACAGCGAGGAGCGAAGACCATGGGAACAGAGTACACAGGTGAGCGTGACAGATGACGGATGCAGCTGCAGGAGTGGACATTGAGGTTTTGGGTGCTGTCCTTTGGGGTTCAGGTGCTGGAGGAGGATGTCTCCGGTTTCTAAGGCTAGTGGACCCGGAAGTCCAAAGATTTGGAGGGTCACCTTGGGTCAGAGTGGAGCTGGGTTTAGTTAGGGAGTGACCTTGACTTGGCCAGAGACACCTAACCAGATACCTGACTCAGGTCCTTGGGATATCACTAAGGGCCCAGGGGAGAGAACACTACCCGTTATATTACCCACTATAGCATTACCTCTGAGTACTCTGCTGCTCTTCAAGAAAGAGCTCAGCATTTAGATTTTTACCCTTCAGAGCGTTGTCCCATCTATCACTGTAGGATGGGACTTGGGAAGAAGGCGAGATTCACAGCTTCACCTAGGAATGCCGAGGCATTCCAGCCTTTCTACGGGTTAAACACGTTCTAGTCAGTAACGGAAGCTATCCCCATTCCTTGGGCTTCTCTCCCTCCCCTCTGGCCTCCTACTCCAATAAAGAGAAAGGGGGAAGAAGGGCTAATTTTAGCCATATTGTTCTTTGCTTGTTTAGCTTCCTGCATGCAATAGTAATAGCTAATGTTTAATGAGTGTTTATAATGTGCCAGACACAGTTCTAAGACGTTTTGGGAGCATCAACACCAAACTTCACAACATTATGAAGTAGGAACTACCTTATCTCTTTTTTACAGATGAAGACATTGAATCATAGAGAGGATAAGTAATCACTAGTAAGTGGCAGAACCGGGATTCAGATCCAGAACAGGCTGACTCCAGAGTCACTGGCTGTCATGTAGTCTCCCCAACTACTGTCTCAGGTAGGTTTCTTACCCACTTATGACAATTGAAGAAACTGAATCTGAAAGGGTTAAATAACTAAAGAGTTCATATCCCGGAACCTCTACTGAGCAGGTTTGGGGTTTTTTTCTTAAAAACTTTATGACTAGGCCAGGCACGGTGGGAGGCCAAGGCCAGTGGATCTCGAGGTCAGGAGATTGAGACCATCCTGGCTAACACGGTGAAACCCTGTCTCTACTAAAAATATAAAAAATTAGCCGGGCGTGGTGGCGGGCTCCTGTAGTCCCAGCTACTCTGGAGGCTGAGGCAGGAGAATGGTGTGAACCTGGGGGGCGGAGCTTGCAGTGAGCGGAGATCACGCCACTGCACTCCAGCCTGGGTGACAGAGCGAGACTCTGTCTCAAAAAAAAAAAACTTTGTGACTCTAAGTTCTTAGGTAAAATGGAGATGATAATATTCTATACCTTACAGTACTGTCATAAGGATTAAATGACCTCATACATGTAAAGCACTTGGTATAGTCCCTGCCATGTAATGTGTTCATTTTTATCATCATTATGATAATCCTTTGAGAAGGCAGTGGAATTTAGATGAAAGAAACCAGAATTCAGATACTTTATCCTCTTCCTAATTAAGGAAACGTGGCTCAGTGGAGTCAAGGGACTGCTTCAACACTGTAGTTTGCCACAAAACAAAATGAGATCCTGGGCCTCACGAGGATTTTTTTGTTTAGTTGTCTGCAAGTCACATGGACTCTGTTGTAACAAAAGGAATGCCTCCCTCTGGGAAACATGGACTTCTCCAAGGAATTTGTCTCATAGAGTCTTCACAAATCCTGGCCAGTTGCACAGAGGACATATATTCTGCTATTTTCTGGTGTCTGAGCAAATAACTTTTGTGGTAGAGTTAGCCAGACCTAGGTTAGGGACTGTGTTTCTTTATTTACAAACTCGTGTGACTTGTGAAAAAGACTTGACTTCCCAGAGCTTTCATTTGTAAAATGGTGACAGTATACCCTATTCTGATTGAAGATTGTGGAGATTTAAAGAGAGTATTAATATATACAGCACAGACATGGTGGCTCATGCTTGTAATCCTAGCACTGTGGGAAGCCAAGGCAGGAGGATTGCTTGAGGCCAGGAAGTTGACCAGATACCCAACTCTATATTGCCTCAAGCAATATAGTGAGCAATTGGGCAATATAGTGAGACCCCCATCGCTATAAAAAGTAAGAAAAAAAACTAGCTGGGCATGGTGGCACACGCCTGTAGTCCTAACTACTTAGGAGGCCTAGGCAAGAGGATAACTTGAGCCCAGAGTTTGAAGATACAGTGAGCTATGAACATGTCACTGTACTCCAACCTGGGCAACAGAGTGAGACCCTGTCTTAGAAAAAAAATGTACACACACACAGAGAACACCTAGTATTAATACATCTGTTGTTAATGAATTGGTAGCTGATGGGAAGAGGGGGTCAAGATATATTATGCTCATCCTGAAAACCCAGAGCAGAGGGGAACCCCAGCTATATATTTCAAATCTCCCAAAGAGCATCTGGACTGTGGGGTGGGGGAGTTGGAGGGAGGATTGTGAGTGAGGACAGAAGAAGCTGAAGGGAAGAAAGCATTTTTAGACTGATTATTAGTGCTACTTGGTTTCTCACTACTACTTTCTCATCCCCAGCTCTGCAATGCCAGAGTAAAGCTCTTCTCCAAATGAAGAGCCAGGAAGAGGTAGAGGTGGCAGGAATTAAACTTCGTAAAGCCATGTTCCTGGTGAGTTAGTATTCCCCCTGTCGCCACTAAAATAGTCTTGCTTTTCAGGATTTGGCAATGCTTGTTGTCTTCTGAAAATTTTGTGCTTAAGAGTTCCACCCTGAGGCCTGTTTCCTGTTTCTTCCCTTTCTGAGATGTGATGGGGTTGTGAGTGAGTGAGAGACTCACACAGCCCAGTGCCCTCTCAGAGGTTCCTTCTCTTCTTCCTACTCATTGTTTATTTTTCATTCAAGAAATGACCCAGTCTGAGCCCTTCCCTTGTGCTCAGTCTTTTCATAGGCATCCGACAAAGCAGAAGTGCAATCCTCAGAGGAAATTTCCATGCCTAGTTCCTACGTCTCAGTCCTGATTCTCAGAGAGGTTATAATCTGTTGGAGAAATGAAAAGGCAGCAAACACTTATGCAGTGTGATAAGTGCTGCAGGCAGAGAGTAGACTCACAGTGGAATACTTGGGAAGGGCCATTAATAGCCCATATGATATCTTTGGGTGAATTAGAAAAAAGATGCGTCTTCCTCTCTACTGGTGAAGCTCTGTGACAGGCCGCACAGTATGGCAAGAGGAAGTCTACCGTATTTTAGCTCCTTCCTGCCTCCTTGGTGAGGGATCCTTGAGCAGGATATAACCTGCACCATCCTACGCACTGCTGAGCGCAGGAAGGGTTGGGGGAACTTCACAGAGGAAGTGATTCCTGAGTTACGCCTTGAATGAAACGGAGGAAGTGCAGGCACAGGTGGAATTGGTGGCATTCTGATCGGAGTATGCAAAGGTTTGTTCTCCCCATTTGACCATGGAGCCGTAAACATCTTTAAATGCCAAGGAATGTTTTACATCCTTTCTTCTTTCTAGGATGAATACCATAATCTGTTTAGTCAGCCCCTTGATGTTCCATAGGTAAATTGTTGACAATTATCTGCTATGAATAGAGTGTTGCAGTAATCATTCTTGTGGTTGAATTTTTGCCCTCATCTCTGATTATTTTCTTTAACTAAATTCCTAGTTTTTCATTCCTTGTGGATTAAAGTTTCTCAAACTGACCCTACTCCAGAACATTTTAAATTTTATTATTTTTATGGCCAACAATGGAAGCTTCAGAGCTACAGTTCATGTTCTGATTAAGATAAACTGCTAATCTAGTTTCACCTGCAAATTGCTTATTGTAAGAAAGTATTGAATTTGGTGTACAAACTTAGAAAATTAATATTTTTTTAATGGAGTAGTTTTTTTTTTTTTTTTTTTTGAGATAGAGTCTCACTCTGTTGCCCAGACCAGAGTGCAGTGGTGCAATCTTGGCTCACTGCAACCTCTGCCTCCCAGGTTCACGTGATTCTCCTGCCTCAGCCTCCCAAATAGCTGGGAATTCAGGCATGTGCCACCACGCCTGGCTAATTTTTTTTTTCTTTTTTAGTAGAGATGGGGTTTCACCATGTTGGCCAGGCTAGTCTCAAACTCCTGACCTCAAGTGATCTGCCAGCTTCGGCCTCCCAAAGTTCTGGTATTACAGGTGTGAGCCACTGTGCCTGGCCAAGTTTTTTTTTTTATAATAGGCATAACAACTTATGGCCAGAGCATGACATCTTTTCTTAGGTATAATGCCACAAAACATACACTACCAAGGTAACTTGTTTCTTAGAACATTTAGACATTTTAAACAAAAACATTCATGTCAGTTGCCAGAGGAAAATATTTTAAGAGTGGCGGAATTTGTCATAAAGGTTAAGATGAACTATGCACACTCCACTCTTTTTCCCACTGAAAGTTGCTATAAAACCAGGACAGCATGCCTGTAACAGCAATCTGAGGTCTCTGTAAAGTTAGTAGCAAGCAGGCTGGGCACAGTGACTCACCTGTAATCCCAGCACTTTGGGAGGCTGAGGCAGGTGAACTACCTGAGGCCAGGAGTTCAAGACCAGCCTGGCCAACATGGTAAAATCCTGTCTCTACAAAAAAAAATAATAAATAGCCAGGTGTGGTGGTGCACTTTGGTAATCCCAGCTATTTGAGGGGCTGAGGCATGAGAATACCCTTGAACGTGGGAGGCAGAGGCTGCCATGAGCCAAGATTATACCACCGCACTCCAGCCTGGGCAATAGAACAAGGCTCTGTCTAAAAAAAAAAAAAAAAAAAAATAGTAGCAGTCAGATTGGGGAAAAAGCCCCAGATTTGAAGTACCACCAGACCATAGTGCATTTACCTTCAAGAGACCAAAACCTGCAAGTGAGTAATGGTGTGGACAGAAAGAGCTGCAGGAGAAGCCTTCTAGTCGATAATCAAACTGCTGAAAACTAAAGACAAAAAGTCTAAAAAACCAGCCACTGAAAAATGATGAAGAACTGTCAACCTAGAATACTATGTCCAGGGAAATAGCCCTTAGGAATGCAGATAAAATAGTTATTCATAGGAAAGAAAACTAAGAACATTCACTGCCAGAATTCTACAAGAATCACTAAAGGAAGTTCTTCAGATAGAAATTATGCCTGAAGGGGACTTAGAGCATCAGGGTGAAGGAAGTGCAACAGAAATGGGAAATATTGTTTGTAAATACAATAGACTGTTCTCTTGAGTTTATAAAAATATCTTCAATGTTAAAAGCAAAGCTAGGCCAGGCGCGGTGGCTCAAGCCTGTAATCCCAGCACTTTGGGAGGCCGAGACGGGTGGATCACAAGGTCAGGAGATCGAGACCATCCTGGCTAACCCGGTGAAACCCCGTCTCTACTAAAAAATACAAAAAACTAGCCGGGCGAGGTGGCGGGCGCCTGTAGTCCCAAGCTACTCGGGAGGCTGAGGCAGGAGAATGGCGTGAACCCGGGAGGCGGAGCTTGCAGTGAGCTGAGATCCGGCCACTGCACTCCAGCCTGGGTGACAGAGCGAGACCCCGTCTCAAAAAAAAAAAAAAAAAAAAAAAAAGCAAAGCTAATAGCTCAACTAAACAGAACAGTATTTTAATATAGGTAATCTAGAATCAAAGACCATGTCTAAACTATTGTAGCATACTACAGTTAGGTAAAATAAGATGTAAGAACTATTACTGAAATACTAAATGAAATGTTTCACCTGTTCTTCTTGGCCTCCTCCTCTTCCTTCTCTTTGTTTTTTCCCTTCTGTCTTTCTTCATCCTTATCATAGGCAACAATTCTCAAGCAATTACATCATGCCAGGCACTTTAGACCTGTTTCTTCATTTAATTTTCACAATGCTGCCGTGAAGCAAGTACTATATTTCCATTTTTCAGATGGGAAAATAGGCACAGGGAAGTTAAACTTGGCCAACCTCACCCAGCTAGTCAGTACTAGAGACCAAATTCATTGGAGTAATCTGACCTTTTTTCTGATTTATTCAAAACTGGTATTTATTTAAAAGTCTGATGTTGATATAAGTGAAGTCATGAAATAAATTGAAAATCTGCCAGTAACAGTCCAGTTAATCACCTTGTGGGTTGGTTAGGAAATGGAGCTCGTGTAACAAAATACAGGTTGCTTGATATGTGCTCACATTACATTATTTCTCCTGATAATTTGCCATTAGATTATCCAAAAACAACTTTTGGGCATGTTGGCTCAGGCCTATAATCCAAACTCTTTGGGAGGCTAAGGTGGGAGGATTGTGACAGGCCAGGAGTTTGAGATCAGCCTGGGCAATATAGTGAGACCCTGTCTCTACAAAATAAAGAAATAAATAAAAAAGGAAAACGAAAAACAACTTTGCAAATGTGTTCTTCTCTCCTAATACAAATATATTTTTATGTCAGAAGAAAAGACTATAGCTAGGTGTGTTTTTTTTTCTTTCATTTTTTAGGCATACCCCTTAACATCTCAAGAACACTAAGATTTCTTAGAAAATATTGTGGAGATTGAAATCCTGTTCATCAGGTCAGCATCCTTCCTTGCAAGTTTTTCTCACAGTTCCAGAGCTCTTTAGTTTCTCCATGTAGAGAAGTGATTTAGCTCCTAACATGAATAGCATTGCATTAGCACTTGATTATATCCTGTTTTGAATGTAGTCAGCATTTTTTTAATGGTAATGTATTCTCACCACCTAGAATTGCAAATGTTTGAAGAGCAAGGAGTATCTCATTTTTTTCTTTTTCCTAATATGTACAGCATTACAGCATAACTAGGCAGAAAAGTTGTCCAATAACTTACCTGACCTGGATCATTTAGACCCTTAGTGCAGTTACTTATACATAGTGTTTTTAATCCCAAAGTGAGAACAGCATAACCCTTTACCCTAGAGCCACATTGGAATATGAACACTGAGTGAGCAAGATTATATTTGTGTCATTTTAGGGTTCAGTGACTTTCACAGATGTGGCCATAGACTTTTCCCAAGATGAATGGGAGTGGCTGAATCTTGCTCAGAGAAGTTTGTACAAGAAGGTGATGTTAGAAAACTACAGGAACCTAGTTTCAGTGGGTAAGAGTATCTTCCTCCTTTTGCCTCCCCATGACTCAGTAGTCTTTTATGCCATTATCAGAATTTCCCACAGTCTTCCACAGCATAGGCAATTTTTATATGTTTTTTTACATGCAGGTCTTTGCCTTTCTAAACCGGATGTGATCTCCTTATTGGAGCAAGAGAAAGACCCTTGGGTGATAAAAGGAGAGATGACCAGAAGCCTGTGCCCAGGTAAGTGCAGGATACCTAGAGATAGAGGAACTGTTCTCAACATGTTCTTCTCTCTGAAATTTGTTGGAAAACACCTCTCAAACTCCCTCCCAAACTGAAACTTGTCTTCTAACACTAGTTTTTGAATGGTTATTCTCTTCCCTACTGGTGTAACATACCTCCTTTACCTTTACTGATTTCTTAGGCATACCAGGGTGTATTTCTGAGCTCTTGTTTTACTGATATATACCTAATTCTACTCAAGCACCATGTTGTTGTCATCATCCCTGACTTCAAACATTTCTGAATCCTTTAGACAAGCTGATGTTTAGTTTTTGGAACTGGTTTAAATATTTTCCTTTCTTTAAAAGGTGAGTTTATTGAGTTAACATGTATTATATCTACTTTCTTCCCTTTGCCTTTTTCTCTTTTGTATTTCTTTTGTTATTTATTCTTGTTTTGTTGTTTATTAGGTCTGTTTTTTCTCACTCTCTTCTTTATACCACCCAACCTTTGAATTAGAAAAGTTTTTAGTTCTGTAAGTTGTTACCTTTATGTCTTTATATATTTTAAGATCATTTAGAATTTTTCTGCTTGATATTCCAGACATTATCTTCTGCTACCCTTACAAAAGATGAAGAAATTAGCTCATGAATATTACTTTCTTTCCCTGTGTACGTCATTTCCCCACTTATATTGTGCTCACTGGGATTTTTGACCCAGGGTATTTTATTCAGTTTTTTCAAATTGCCCTTGCTTTGTAGCTGTTTTACTGATTTAGAAAGCTAGATAAGAGACAACAGAAATATATTGCAAGAAAATGAACCTCAGATGAGATGGTTCTGGTTTAATCTGTGGCCTGAAGCATAGACTTTTCCTACTTTCAGTTCTTCATTTTGTTTTTTTTTTATTTTACTTTTTAAAATTAGAGACAGGACCTTGCTATGTTACCCAAGCTGGAGTTGAACTTTTGGGCTCAAGCAGTACTCCCACCTCAGCTTCTTGAGTAGCTAGGACTACAGGAATGCACTACCATACCGGGCCCTACTTTTCAGCTCTTACAGTTCCAAGAAGAGGATTGTGGGTTACTTGTGGTCCTAACTATGTATGTTAATAAATAAGAAATAATGAAAATCAGTAAACATCCAATTCACAATATTAGAAAAAGAACAAAAAGAATTTAAGGAAAACCCAGATAAGTTATATGTAGTGATTTATACTTCTGCAAATAAAAGTAGGGATAAATGAATTAGAAACAGTAGCGCTACTGAAAATTATAAAGTTTTGTATATACTTCATTAGAAAACCAATACAGTATATAAACTGTAAGGACAAATGAGAGGAAACACAAAAACAAAATAATTATAAATAACCACACATGCATAAGAACTTAAAAGAATCATATGAATCTATTTTCCTCAGCTCTCCATAAATAATTTGAAAAAATAGATGATATTCTAGGAGAATATAATAATGTAGGTTACCATAACTGATACCAAGAGGAAATACAACATTTAAACAAGTAGGTTACCATGAAAGAAATGTAGAATATTGTATAGGAACTGCCTCCCCCAAGAAAAGAAGCCACGTCCCCAAATAGTTCTTTAAGGAAAAATATCACCAATGTTGTTTCAATTGTTCTGGGATAGAGAATAAAAAGGAGAGCTTAAAACGTTTTCATTTATGAATACAGCGTATCCTCTGATACCAAAATCTACCAAAATAGCACCAAAAAGGGAAATTAGAGACAAACCTCACTTATCAATATTGGTTCAAAATCTTAAAAGGTCATATTGAAATAGTATACCATGACCAATGAGGATTTATCATAGCAGTGCAAGGATAGTTGTATCACCTAATCTTACATAAGAACCATAAAAACATGTACCTCTGCTTGTGGATTTCAATAACTATGTGATTCACATTTTCATTTTCGAAGTTTTCATTCTAGCATTTAATAAAGGAGACATTTGCTTTCTTAATATCTTTCAGACTTGGAGTGTGTGTGGGTGACAAAGTCATTATCTTTAAACCAGGATATTTATGAAGAAAAATTACCCCCGGCAATAATAATGGAAAGACTTACAAGCTGTGACCTCGAATGTTCAACATTAGGGAAAAACTGTAAATGTGAAGACTTGTTTGAGAGGGAGCTTGTAAACCAGAAGACACATTTTAGGCAAGAGATCATCACTCATGTAGATACTCTTACTGAAAAAAGAGGCCACTGTAACAAGTCTGGGACAGTTTTTCATCTGAATACATTATCTTATATAAAACAGATTTTTCCCATGGAAGAGAGAATGTTTAATTTTCATACAGATAAGAAAAGCTTAAAAACACATTCAGTTGTGAAAAAACACAAGCAAGACTGTGGAGAAAAGAAACTTTTAAAATGTAATGACTGTGAGAAAATATTCAGCAAAATCTCAACCCTTACTCTTCACCAAAGAATTCATACAGGAGAGAAACCCTATGAATGTATTGAATGTGGAAAGGCCTTTAGCCAGAGTGCCCACCTTGCTCAACATCAGAGAATACACACAGGAGAAAAACCTTTTGAATGTACTGAATGTGGGAAAGCCTTCAGCCAGAATGCTCATCTTGTTCAACATCAGAGAGTTCATACTGGTGAGAAACCTTATCAGTGTAAGCAGTGTAATAAAGCATTCAGCCAGCTTGCACACCTTGCTCAACATCAGAGGGTGCATACTGGAGAGAAACCCTATGAATGTATTGAATGTGGGAAGGCTTTTAGTGATTGTTCATCCCTAGCTCATCATCGAAGGATTCACACTGGGAAAAGACCCTATGAATGTATTGACTGTGGAAAAGCTTTCAGGCAAAATGCTTCTCTTATACGTCATCGGCGATATTATCATACTGGAGAGAAACCGTTTGACTGTATTGATTGTGGGAAGGCTTTCACTGATCACATAGGACTTATTCAGCATAAGAGAATTCATACTGGAGAGAGACCTTACAAATGTAATGTGTGTGGGAAGGCTTTTAGCCATGGCTCATCTCTGACAGTACATCAGAGAATTCATACAGGAGAGAAACCTTATGAATGCAATACCTGTGAGAAAGCCTTCAGCCATCGTGGGTCTCTTACTCTTCATCAGAGAGTTCATACTGGAGAGAAACCCTATGAATGTAAAGAATGTGGGAAAGCTTTCCGGCAGAGCACGCATCTTGCTCATCATCAGAGAATTCATACTGGAGAGAAACCTTATGAATGTAAGGAATGCAGCAAAACCTTCAGCCAGAATGCACACCTTGCACAACATCAGAAAATACACACTGGGGAGAAACCTTATGAATGTAAGGAATGTGGTAAGGCCTTCAGTCAGATTGCACATCTTGTTCAGCACCAGAGAGTTCATACTGGTGAGAAGCCTTATGAATGTATTGAATGTGGGAAGGCCTTTAGTGATGGCTCATATCTTGTTCAACATCAGAGACTCCACACTGGCAAAAGACCATATGAATGTCTTGAATGTGGGAAGGCATTCAGACAGAGGGCATCCCTGATTTGTCATCAGAGATGTCATACTGGTGAGAAGCCTTATGAATGTAACGTTTGTGGGAAAGCCTTTAGCCATCGTAAATCCCTTACTCTACATCAGAGAATTCATACAGGAGAGAAACCTTATGAGTGTAAGGAATGTAGCAAAGCCTTCAGCCAGGTTGCCCATCTTACTCTCCATAAGAGAATTCATACTGGAGAAAGGCCCTATGAGTGCAAAGAATGTGGAAAAGCGTTCAGGCAGAGTGTACATCTTGCTCATCATCAGCGAATTCATACTGGAGAGTCATCAGTTATTCTCTCCTCTGCCCTCCCATACCACCAAGTCCTGTAGATTCAATCTTGTAAATGCTTCTAGAATCCACCTGCTTTTTTCCAGCACATGTTCCATCATCATAGTCCAAGACGCAACCATCTCATCTGGATTTCTGCAGTAGCATAACTGTTGCCCCTTTTGCTCCTATCAAGTACACGTTTAACACTGTAGGCAGCCTAACCTTTTAAAAATAAAAATATATATTTACTTTCCCATTTAAAACCCTTGATTTGGAAAATATATTAATCCATTTCAAGGGTTTAGCACACACTGGCATATAGTTACTGCTAAATAAATGCTAGCCATTAAGGTAAGGTTTCCTTACAAACTGTCATATTAAGCAGCAAGTAAACCAAACCAATAAGTCAAGACTAAGATTTTAGAGCAGACAGAAGACTCTAGTCTGATAGAGAGGAAAGATGAACACACTCAGAATTGAAAGATGTATAGTACACAAGGTAACATGGTGGCTTATCACTCCCTCTGTGGCATTGTTGAGCAACTCTCACTTGACCTGACACTGAGAAGAGAGAATCAGTCAATTAGAACAAAAGCTTTTAGCTGGGCACAGTGGCTCATGCCTGTAGTCCCAGCACTTTGGGAGGGCGAGGCAAGCAGGTTGCTTGAGCTCAGGAGTTCAAGACCAACCTGAGCAACATGGTGAAACCCTATCTCTACAAAAAATACAGAAATTAGCCAGGCATGGTGGTGCACACCTGTAGTCATAGCTACTCAGGAGGCCGAGGCAGGAGGATTGCTTGAGCCCAGGAGGTAGAGGTTGCTGTGAGTTATGATCACACCACTGCAATTCCAGCTGGGGAGCAGAGCCAGACACTGTCTCAAGGAAAAACAAAAGAAGAACAAAAGCATTTGGTAGAATGTAGGACTAACCAGGGTGGTTAGCATTAAACTAAAAGTAACAAGCCAAAAAAACTTGAATAGATTAATAGCCATGAAACAAACTGAAAAGGGTAATTCAATATACTTTCACCTTTATAAAAGTACCACAGACAATTCCTGTGGTAAAATTATTCTAGCATAAAATAAAATGCAATAAGACCTTCCATCTGGTTCCATGAGATTGACAAGACATGCCAAAACATAAAAATAGGTACACTGCAATTAATTTCTGAATGTAGATATTACAACTTAAACTTATTTTTAAAATATTTAAAAATAGGAAGGCTAGACATGCCTCTGTATAGAAAGGCTGATAAAAATATTTCTCCCTAAATTAAATTTGTAAGTTCATTGATATTCCAATAAAAATGTTCATATATTTTTTAGTTGAGAAGCTGATTCTGATCATCTGTAGAATTTTGATTTTAACAAGGAATGTAGTTTACACTGGGAATGTAGTACTAATACTAACTGAACATTTGCTAATGTATCACACACTGTTTTAGGTGCTGGGGGATACAATAAGGTACAAAATGGACAAAAATACGTGCTCTTACAGATCTAGTAGAACAGAAAAAATTAAATGCATGCCATGTGATAAATATATGATATGTCCCATAAAGAGAAATGATCTAAAAAAGAAGCTAGGGAGTGCTGGATCAGGCACCTTACTGTCCCCAGAACATGTGGGTATTAGAGGATGAGGGAAGAACTAGAGGTAACTGCGAGACACAAAAGGCATAATGAAAATAGTCATGATAGTCCGAAGGCAGATACTGTTTATGATGCTTTGAGTGTTGGAGGAAGAGAGGACTAATGGTTTCACAGAGATCATGGCAGTTATATTCACTTATATAAATGTTGATTTAGAAGCTGGTGGAAGGGTATTTTTTGAGTGACAGCTTTATTGAGACAAAGCAATTCTGGAGAAGAACACCCATACCCTCTCCTCTCTATCCATCAGCAGAAGTGAAGAGGGAGCCACAAAGCTCCACTTAAAGTGTGCTTTTATTTCATTCACAGGGTTGTGCAGCCATCACCGTCAGTTTTAGAACATTTTCGTATCCTCAAAGAGGAATCCCTTGTCCTTTTGTAGTTACGTTCATCCCTGGAAGAGTACTTTTTTTTTTTTTTTTAACTGAAGCACCCAGAGCTCTTGGGTTCCTTCTTAACTGCTTTCTGTGGCAGTATAGAGGGCTATGTGAGGGAAGCTCTTATCCAGAGTACATGACTGCTAGAAAATGGAGCGTGGGGCTCCCTCTTCACTTCTGCTGATAGAAATATAACAGCTAGGGGATGGGTAGCTTCACCAGAGAATGTGGAGTTTCAGACTCCCCTTATATATGATAAAAAGGATTTTTCATTGTAGTGGGGAAAAGGTGGTTGGATTAAACGGCATTGGGAAACTTAGCTCACTGGAAAAACAGATCTGTACCTTTCACACTAATGAAGGCCTGAGAGATTAAAGGTCTAAATGTAAAATTAAAGTACATGAAAAACAGAATAATATTTCTGTACCCTTGGTTTGAAATAGACTAAGCACTAATGCATAACCCCAAAGCTGATATTAGGCTTTCATATGGTGGAAAACATTATAGTCAATAGGTAAATGAGAGACTGACACAAAGTGTTTGCAACAAATATAACAAAGGACTGTAATTAATGATATTCAAAGTATTATTATAAACCAATAATAATCTGCAACTTAGAGAAATGGACAAAGCTAATGGCCAGTTCACAAAAGATGAAATAAAAGCAGTTAATGAAAATTATCCAATATCACTAGAAATCAAGGAAATGCAAATTAAAGTGATTATTTAACTACTTTTCCCCCAAAAGACTGACTGAGTGATAACATTCGGTATTGGTGAATGTGTGGAAACAAGGGCATTCCATTGTTGATTATATATCTATTGCTTTGTGTATATACCCTTTTAATTAATATTCCTTGGAAACCAAAATATACAAAGGTAGGTAAATGTATTAGTGGCAAAAAAATTAATGGTAAACTATTAAAATTACCTAAGTGTCCATCAGGGTAATGAATAAATTAATTATGGTATATATCCATTCAATAGGAATTACGCAGCTGTTGAAAAAAATACCAATTTGTATAGTCATTGAAAGATAGCTGTGCTATACTAAATGAAAAATTGCAGACCTGTATTGTAGTATAGACCCACAATTGTAATATCGAAAATAAAAAATCAAAATACATATTATAGTAGGCATCTGTTTTTCTCTGCCCAGTTTCGCTTGCCTCCTCCTTTTGGCTGCACTATCTCATCTTTTCCTTTTGAGTAACTGGCCATACCCTACCATATGTTTCTGATGGATGTGGCCAATAAAATCGTCTCTGAATTTCAAAAGGCATTTGGATCTGTGTCATCCAATGGCAACTCCCTAAAAGCTTGATGCAGTTATTCTTTTGATTGGTCCTGGAACCACGCTGGTTTTTGTACTTTCTAAGTCTGTGATTGCTCGAACTACCCATTATCTTTCTGGCACTCGATTTTTGCCTCCTGTTGGTCAGTTGCTTGCAAGTAAAGAAACAATCATAGAGAATTTGGTATGAAAATTGGGGTATAGGCATTAGAATCTTTGGAAAATCCGGTATTGGAAGTTGATTTTTGGATGAGATGGGGCAAATAAGACTTATTTTCTAGACTGGAAAGCATCTCATGATGTGCAATGAGCAAACACCTGATTATTATTCATTATAGTCACCTGGGATGAATAGAGGTCTAGGGTTCTGGATAATGACAATTTAAAGAGGATGGAGAACGCTGAATCCAAAAGTTATATGTAATACTGGTATCTCACTACTTTGAATAACTTAAAGTTTAGCTCTTGAATTTCTAGCATTAAGGCAAAAAAATTAAGGGATTTTGTATGATATTGTTGAAAGCTGTCTTACATTATTTAAAGTCATAGGGTTAAGATGGCTCATAACCAAATTTAGAGACTATTTTTATGCATTGTTAAAGTGAAATGCTGGGCTGGGCGCGGTGGCTCAAGCCTGTAATCCCAGCACTTTGGGAGGCCGAGACGGGCGGATCACAAGGTCAGGAGATCGAGACCATCCTGGCTAACATGGTGAAACCCCGTCTCTACTAAAAATACAAAAAAAACTCGCCGGGTGCGGTGGCGGGCGCCTGTAGTCCCAGCTACTTGGGAGGCTGAGGCAGGAGAATGGCGTGAACCCGGGAGGCGGAGCTTGCAGTGAGCTGAGATCCGGCCACTGCACTCCAGCCTGGGTGACAGAGCGAGACTCCGTCTCAAAAAAATAAATAAATAAATAAATAAATAAAAATAAAGTGAAATGCTGGTTAAATTTTATACTTTATTCACAAGAGTCACTGTGAATTGAATTGTGAATTCACTTCTGAATTGTGTTCCCATCAGCACCACCAAATGCTGGCCTCTACCACCACCAAATTTACTTGTGAAGTCCTAAACCCCAAAGTGACTGTATTTGGACATAAGGCCTTTAAGAAACTAAGGTTAAGTTAGGCCATAAGAGTGAGGCCCTAATCCCATAGGACTAGTGTCCTTATAAGAGGAAGAGACACCAGAGCTCTGTCTCTCCACATGTGCACAGAGGAAATGCCATGTAAGGACACAACAAGAATGCTGCCATCTGCAAGCCAGGAGGAGAGACCTCACCAGGAACCAGCCCTTTCAGTCCCTTGATCTTGGACTTTTAGTCTCCAGAACTGTGAGAAAATAAATGTTGGTTGTTTAAGCCACCCAGTCTGTGGTATATTGTTATGGCAGCCTGAACTGATTAATGCAATTACCATATAATTTATTGTCCAAACTGGGACATTTTTGAGAGTGAAAGGGATAACTAACTGCACAGGGCACTTAGCAACAGGTGTTCATATCCTCAGCAAAGCAGGATATATGGTCATACTTGGGTAGCAGAATATTGATAGAAAAAAATATAGCTCTACTATTGGAAAGGTGATATTGGAGATGATCCGAAGGGTTGGAACATACTGAACTTCTGGATTCGTGTGATATACCACCTATTAACATCTGTTTGCATAGATACATATGGCTGCCCTGAAGAGACCGCTAACAATTCATCTTATTCCCCCATTCCATTGTTGCTCACATGGAATAACAAAGTAAATTTAACATGACCATAAAATTAAATGCAAAATCAGGCTGAGCACAGTGGCTCATGCCTGTAATCCTAGCATTTTGGGAGGCCCAGGCAGGAGGATAATTTGAGACCAGGAGTTTGAGACCAGCCTGGGCAATGTAACATGACCCTATCCCATCTCTTAAAATAAATTAAAATTTCCAGTCATGGTGGCACCTAGCTACTCGGGAGGCTAAGGTGGGAGGATTGCTTGAGCCCAGGAGTTTGAGCCTGCAGTGAGCCATGATCACAACACTGCAATCCAGCCTGGATGACAAAGCCAGACCCTGTTTGAAAAAATAAATAAAATCATACATACATACAACATTAAAATAGGGCAAAGAGTAACTGTATCTTAGAAGAATTTTCAGCAGTTAGTTTACTAGTGTAGATTAAGAAAAATCTGGGGCATTTGTGAAAGTGAAATTTGAGGAGGCTGAATATATTGACAAAGTGGCTTGAGTAGCCTGCCATGGTTCTAAGAATTTGTTGAACTCATCCATGTACCAAATGCTGGCCTCTAATAAATTATGTTATAAGGCCAGAAATTTCTTAACATAATGTAAAGGATGTTGTTCAGACTTCAAAAGGCAGGAATGCTGGATTTGTTTCTTGTGTTGCAACATCAGGTCTCCTGACAAGGGTCTGGAAGCCCATACATTCATTCTTCCCATGAGAAAAACACCATTTGTCTTATGGATTTTAAAACCATTATACTGCCTCTCTGGCAGGTCAAGAATTCTATGTAGAGAGATTGTAATTGAAGGAGCATCTCTGATCAAAAGAATTGAAATGGGAATGACACCAAACTGCCCTGCCAGGTGAGCCTCCTCTGGGACTAATGTGACTTCAGAGAGAGCTTTTAACTCAGCATGGCCCGAGGGTCCTTGGGAAGGTTGTTTGGGGCCTCGGGGAGGCTTTTTGGGGTTCCTGGAGGCAGAAGCTATGAACAATTTAAAAATAAGATTTTAAAAATTCTACCTACAATAGCATCAAAAGGAGTTAAATACTTAGGAATCAACAAAAGTACAAAAGTTAAGATTCTGAAAACTATAAAATATTGAAAGAAAATCCCATATTTATACATTGGAAGTCTTAATATTATTAAGATGGCAATGCTTCCCAACATTATTTACATGTTCAGTGCAATCTCATTTCCTTTTTGTGGAAATTGATGAGCTGATCCTAAAATTCATATGGAAGCACAAGGGACACAGAATAGCCAAAACACATTTAAAAAGCAAAACAAAGGGACTCACACTTTCCAATTTTAAATCAAAACTGTAGTAACCAAGACTATGCAGTACTGGCGTAAGGATAGTTATAGAGATAAATGGAATAGAAATTAAGGTCCAGAAATAAACCCATACATCTATGGTCAATTGATTTTCAAGAAGGATGTCAAAACAATTTAATGTGGGATAAGAAGAGTCGTTTTGGCCAGGTGCGATGACTCACACCTGGAATCCTAACACTTTGGGAGGCCGAGGCAGGTGGATTGCCTGAGCTCAGGAGTTCAAGACCAGCCTGGGGAACGTGGCAAAACCCAGTCTCTACTAAAAATACAAAAAATTAGCCGGGGGTGGTGGCGTGCACCTGTAATCCCAGCTACTCGGGAAGCTGAGACAGGAGAATTGCTTGAACTCAGGAGGCAAAGGTTGCGGTGAGCCGAGATTGCACAATTGCACTCTAGTGTGTGTGACAGAGTGAGACTGTCTCAAAAAAAAAAAAAAAAAAAGTCATTTCAACAAATAATGGTGGGACCACTGGATACCTACCTGCAAAAGAATGAATTTGGGGCCGAGTGCAGTGGCTCATGCCTGTAATCCCAGTACTTTGGGAGACGGATCACGAGGTCAGGAGATCGAAACCATCCTGGCTAACACAGTGAAACCCCATCTCTACTAAAAATACAAAAACTTAGCTGGGTATGGTGGCACACGCCTGTAATACCAGCTACTCGGAAGGCTGAGGCAGGAGAATGGCGTGAACCCGGGAGGTGGAGCATGCAGTGATTCAAGATTGTGCCACTGCACTCCAGCCTGGGCGACAAAGTGAGACTCTGTCTCAAAAAAAAAAAAAAAAAAAAAAAATTTGTACCCCTACCTCACACTATATATGAAAATGAATGCAAATAGATCAAATATCTAAATGCAATAACCCAAATTGTAAAACTCTTAGAAGAAACATATTGGTATATATTCATGACCTTGGATTTGGAAGTAGTTTCATAGATAGTACAAGCAACAAAAGCAAAACAAGTTGGACTACATCAAAATTAAAAACATCTATGTTTCAAGGCTGGGCATGGTACCTCATGCCTGTAATCCCAGGACTTTGGGAGGCTAAGGTGAGAGGTCCACTTGAGGAGAGGTTTAAGACTAGCCTGGGCAACATAGTGAGACCTCGTCTCTACAAAAAAAAAAATAATAATAATAGATGAGTTGGTGCATGCCTGTAATCCCAGCTACTCGAGAGGCTAAGGTGAGAAGATTGCTTGAGCCTGGGAGACCAAGGCTTCAGTGAGCTGTGATTGCACCACCACACATCAGCCCAGGTGACAGAGCAAGACACTGTCTCAAAAACAAACAAAAAAATCTAGGCTTCAAAAGACACCATCAAGAAAGTGAAAGAGTAAATTCATGAAATGAGAGAAGAGATTTGCAAATCGTTTATCTGTAAAGGACATGAATCCAGAATTACAACTTAACCATAACAACACAACCCAATTAAAAATAGGCAAAAGGCTTGAATAGACATTTATCCAAAGAAAATATGTGAATGAAAAACAAGTATATGAAAAGATGCTCAATCATTAGCCATTAGGGAAATGTGTATCAAAACCACAATGATCTCCCCCCCCGGAAGGGTCAGACGGGAAGGAATGCTGGGGTGGGGTTTTGTCATCCTGGTGATGGATAACCTCATCTCTGTAGGTGACAGAGCTTTCCCAATGTTCTCACTCTCCAATGACAGCTGGAAATGTGGTGTTTTGTTTTGTGGAAATGAAGGCAGATGAGTCATGAGAAGAATGGGCTAATAACTGCAACACTATATCCTGAGCAGCCAAATGTGCAATCATCTTTTTAAGAGACTCCTGTAACCGAGCTATAAAATCAATGTATGGTTCTCTTGGTCCCTGTTTTATAGCAGTAAAGGAAAGGTATTGTTCCCCACCTGAAGTGATTTTTTCCCAAGCTCTAATGCATACTCCTCTAAGCTGTTCTATGGCATCATCGTGCATGACCAGTTGTGCATCTAAACCAACCCAGCCGCCAACCCCTAAAAGTTGGTCTGCAGTTATATTAATTTGAGGTTGGGCCTGGACATTGCGAGCAGCCTGAATGGAAGCTTCATCTGCCCACCAAGTTTTAAACTGTAAGAACTGAGCAGGAGTTAGACAAGCTCGAGTAAGAGCGTCCCAGTTAGTAGGAATCATCCGACTGGAAACAGCAACATTCTTTAACAGTCCCGTTACAAAAGTAGAACCTGCTCCATCTTGATTTATAGCTTGTTTAAATTCTTTGAGTAATTTAAAAGGAAAAGGTTCAAATGTAACTGCAATATTTCCCTGTTGATCTGGGGGGTGTATTCTAACATGGAACTGCCAAGCCTCTAAATCACCCTCTCGTCTAGCTTGCTGAATTCCTGTCTGAATAGAACTAAGGGCGGTCTCTCAAGGTGCTGCTCGAACAGTCACTGGGGCAACTACTTTTCACCCAATGTCCTCTGGAGAAGAAAGATCTGGAGGGTCTTTTTCTTCAAAATAATAAGGAGGGGGTGCAGAAGGGTAGGGATGAACCTCTCCTTCCTTTGCCGCTTTAGCTTTAGCTGGCAAATAAACATGCTCTGTAACCTCTTCTGTTACTTCGTTACAGTCTTGTTCTTCCTCATCATCAGTGTGAAAAAGTTCCAAGGTGGAACAAACCAGACCCACACCTGTCCCATTGTTACCCTGACACTTCTGAGTTCCCCTTCTTACTCACCATGGGGATTGCTTTAAGAGTACTCGGGTATCCTCCAGCTAGTTTTCCATTCCAACCATCACTCTGGCGACCCTTCGACCTGGATTCGAGCCCCCACGAATGGATGCCAGTTGCTGAAACCAGCTCGGTCGGGGAGACCCTGACCCAGAGGAGCTAGAGGAATTAAAGACACATACACAGAAATATAGAGGTGTGAAGTGGGAAATCAGGGGTCTCACAGCCTTCAGAGCTGAGAGCCCCAAACAGAGATTTACCCACATATTTATTAACAGCAAACCAGTCATTAGTATTGTTTCTATAGATATTATATTAACTAAAAGTATCCCTTATGGGAAACGAAGGGATGGGCCGACTTAAAGGAATAGGTTGGGCTAGTTACTGCAGCAGGAGCATGTTCTTAAGGCACAGATCGCTCATGCTATTGTTTGTGGCTTAAGAATGCCTTTAAGTGGTTTTCTGCCCTGGGAGGGGCCAGGTGTTCCTTGCCCTCATTCCCGTAAACTCACAACCTTCTAGCATGGGCGTTAGGGCCATTATGAACATGTTATAGTGCTGCAGAGATTTTGTTTATGGCCAGTTTTGGGGCCAGTTTATGGCCAGAATTTTCGGGGCTTGCTCCCAACAGAACAGAAATTAGAATGGTGGTTTCCAAGGACTGGGGGAGGTGAGATGTTACTCAATGAGTATAAAGCTTCTATTATGTAAGATAATTAAGTTTTATATATATAGCAACTTGAATATATCTCCAGAGAATTGTGCTGAATGAAAAAAGCCAATCCCACCATTCAGATACTGTATGATTCCATTTGTATAACATTCTTGAAATGACACAATTGTATATATGGAGGACAGACTAATGATCGAGTCTGGAGGAAAGTGAGTGTGGCTATAAAAGGGCAAGATGATGGATCCTTGTGGAAATATTGGAAGAGATCCTTGTGATGGAAATATTCTGTCTCTTGAATGGACTGACATCAGTATCCTACTTGTGATATTGCAAGATGTTGCCCTTGGGTGAAATTACCTAAGAGACATAGGTCTCTCTCTATGATTTCTGTATTATGTTTTACAACTTGACATGAACAAATCCACATTTATCTCTGAATAAAAGATTTCACTTAAATACATCATTAGTCACCATCTAAGGTTAGCTGCTGTTGACAGTTTTGTGGCCACTCAGACGTTCAGCAAATGTTTTTAAACTTGGCTTTGTGGTTTACTATAGAAAAGGGCCTCAGCCAGGCACCTGGTTCCTACCTTTCCTCTTGTGTAAGCTCCCCTGTCTGTATTACCCAACTCATCTGGAAAGTAGCTTGGCTGTGAAGATTGTTTATAAATCATAAGGCATGGAGACCAGGGGCCAGAACAAAGGAAACTCGTAACAACAAGGATTGATGCTTTCTTCTTATATCTAAAGATAAAGGCAATTGACATTACGTTTAAAGAGCTAGTTGTTTTTTATTTGCAATTCTAGAATCCAGCCACACCTCCTTCTATAAAATAGAACTAATGTTCTGGTGATCCAAGCAGAGGAATATGGCTTCATACAAAGAAACGGGCTGAGGAAAGCAGAAACAGAACAAAAGTGGATGGTCATTTTAAAGTTACTTTACCTGTCAAGGTTAAAGCAAAGGGGATTTCTTTTATCATGAGTCCTAAAACTGGCCTGTTTGGGACTTGGCTATTCTCTCTCTCTCTCTCTCTCTCCCCTGAGAGGAGGTCAGATAACAACTGGGAGTTGGTGGCCTGGAACTTCAGCATGAGTAGCTCCATTTCGGTTTGATCTGTTGGGCCTAGTGCAGGAACTCAGTCCAACCCAATAGTCTCCTATACATTTTATTCTACACCTATGCTCATTTTCTTCTTTGCACATCTGTATGCTTTGCAAATGTTCTACAAATAAGCATGATTATCAGGTTTAAAGTTGCCTGGGATGGTCCCTCAGTCCAGTCCATTGGGTGGACTGCAGAAATGTCTGCAGCAGATGTGACACGCCTCTTTTATTCCCCTCATTTATCTGCCTCCACTCATCCCTTGTCCTTTTCTATTTTCCCTCCTCCCTCTCCTTACCCATTCTTTCCTCTCTTCCTCTTCAGCCTGTCCTGCCCTCCCTAACTCGACTTTCTCTTTCCTCCTTTTCCTACCCTTTTCTTCTTCCTTATAGTTCTTTCCACCTTCTCATCCCCCTTTCCACCCTTTCTTCTTTCCTCCTCCTTGCCTTCTCCATTCTCTTCCTTTCCTGCCTCCCTGCCCCTCCCTCCTCCCACCTCCCTCCCTCTTCTTTCTGTTGGTTCTTCTCTCTGACCTGTTCTTTTCCCTTAGTCTCTCCCCAGCCCTTCCTCCTTCCCCTCCACCCTTCTTCCAACCCCTCCTTCTTCTCCATCTCTTCTTCCTCCTCCCTCCTCCCCAGCTCTCCTCTGCCCCAGCTCTCCTCTGCAAGTCCCTCCCCTCCTATCTCTTCTCCCCGCTCCTCCTCATCCCTCCTCCCCTTCCATCCTTCTTCCCACCCCTCCTACTTCTTTTCTCCCTCCTCCCCCCTCCCCCCCTCCTCGCCCCTCCTTTCCCTCCCTCCTTCTTCCCACCCTTCCTCCCTCCGTCTGTTCTCTCTCCTCCCCTTTCCCTGCCTCCTCCCCCTCAATTCTCCCTCTTGCCCCCGCCTCCTTGGCCGCGGTGGCCTCTGGGAGCTAGAGGAGCTCAGTTGGCTCTGCTCGGCTTCGCTCTGCTGGGGGCAGGGCTCGGCTGAAAAAGCCCGAGGGGAGGTGGCGCGCGCGGGCTTCTGGGAAGCGTAGTCCGGCGCAGTCCGCGCAGGCGCATTGCGGCCGGGCGGGCCTAGCGGGCGCGGTCATTGTCCTGGCAGAGCGGCGAGCGGGTGAGTGTGGATGCGGGGTTCCGCCCACCCTCTACCTGTGCGGGGGGCCATACCCTGGCCCCGGATAGGGCGCAGCCTCGGGGAGAGGGCGTGCAGGCCCAGGTACGGGGAGTGCAGGGCTGGGGGCAGGTCCAGGGCATGCGGGCGCAGGGGAGGGCGTGCAGGCCGGGACCGAGGGGCGCCTGGAGCGGCTGAGCGGCC
This sequence comes from Macaca mulatta, assembly GCF_049350105.2. Taxonomy (NCBI): domain Eukaryota; kingdom Metazoa; phylum Chordata; class Mammalia; order Primates; family Cercopithecidae; genus Macaca; species Macaca mulatta. The sequence continues at coordinate 68,901,992 of NC_133424.1, forward strand.
GAGGAGAGGCTGAGGGGAGGCTGAGGAGAGGCTGAGGGGAGGCTGAGGGGCTGAGGAGAGGCTGAGCGGAGGCTGAGAGACTGAGGAGAGGCTGAGCGGAGGCTGAGGGGCTGAGGGGAGGCTGAGAGGCTGAGGAGAGGCTGAGCGGAGGCTGAGGGGCTGAGCGGAGGCTGAGGAGAGGCTGAGGGGCTGAGGAGAGGCTGAGAAGAAACTGAGGAGAGGCTGAGCGGAGGCTGAGGGGCTGAGCGGAGGCTGAGGAGAGGCTGAGGGGCTGAGGAGAGGCTGAGAAGAAACTGAGGAGAGGCTGAGGAGAGGCTGAGCGGAGGCTGAGGGGCTGAGCGGAGGCTGAGGAGAGGTTGAGGGGCTGAGGAGAGGCTGAGAAGAAACTGAGGAGAGGCTGAGGGGAGGCTGAGGGTCTGAGGGGAGGCTGAGGAGAGGCTGAGTGGAGTCTGAGGGGAGGCTGAGGGTCTGAGGAGAGGCTGAGGAGAGGCTGAGTGGAGTCTGAGGGGAGGCTGAGGGGCTGAGGAGAGGCTGAGTGGAGTCTGAGGGGTGGCTGAGGGTCTGAGGAGAGGCTGAGTGGAGTCTGAGGGGAGGCTGAGGGTCTGAGGAGAGGCTGAGGAGAGGCTGAGTGGAGTCTGAGGGGAGGCTGAGGGTCTGAGGAGAGGCTGAGAGGCTGAGTGGAGTCTGAGGGGAGGCTGAGGGGCTGAGGGGAGGCTGAGGAGAGGCTGAGTGGAGTCTGAGGGGAGGCTGAGGGGCTGAGGAGAGGCTGAGGAGGGGCTGAGGAGAGGCCTGGGCCAGGAAGGGAGAGGCGTGACTGGGTTAGAGGTAGGAAAGTTGCATGGACACCAGGGCCATCCTGGGGGGAAGGTGGCCTGTGTGAGAGACAGGCGGTGCATATCATCCTGAGGATGAGGCTGAGCCTTTGTGGATATTGTGAATGTGTCTGTGTGGGTCTGTATGTGTGTGTGAGACAGATTGTGTCGTCCTGAGGGTATGGCTGTGTCTCTGGAGATTGTGAGAGAGAGTGTGTGTGTGTGTGTGTGAGAGAGAGAGAGAAACTGTGTGTCGTCCAGAGGCTGGGTCTGTGAATGAATGTGAATGTGTCCATGTGTGTCCATGTGGGTTATGTGTGGTAATGTGTGTGTGTGTTTGTCCAGCTTCTACAGAGTCTTGGTCTCTCTGTGGAGCTGTCTCTCTCCGGGCCTCTGCCTATACATGTTTGGTGATATCTCTGAGTGACTGCCTGTGTCCTTGTCTTTGGTGTTGTGGGTGTGTCAGCCTTGATCTCTATCCTTGGGTGTCTCTGTGTGAGGGTGCCCTCTGGGTGTCCACTATGTCTGGTCTTTCCATGCATGTCTCTTGGCATGAGTGTAGGGGTGTGTCTCTCCAGGGTCCAGTCCTGTCTGGATCTTTCCCTATCTCTGTGTGTCCACGTGTGTCTGAGTGTTTCTTGATGTTTGTGTGTGACTCTGCAGAGGTGGATGCATCTGGGTGTGCCTCTTCCAAAGACTGTATGCCTGGACAAGGGGGCCTAGCAGAGCCACTACCTTCTCACCCCACACTTCTCCTAGTCTGCCCAGCCATAGTTCCCTGGCTTTTTCTTGCCCATAGAAAGCTTTGGAGGCATAGGGGCCTGGGAGTGACAGGGGCAGGGTGGAGGAGGGGAAAAGAAAGGCTGTTTCTTCTGCCTCCCACAGGATCTTCTTAAAAGGGGATCAGACTCCTAAAGGGTCTCTGTGCCCTACTCCGTTCTGACCAAGGAGAGGTTGATTTGTTCACAGAATGTGTTTGCAGCCAGTGCTGGCCATTTATAGGTGTCCCAGTAACTCTGAGGTAGGGACCATCATCATCCTTATCTTACAGACAGGGAAACTGAGTCTCAGACTAAGTGACTCACCCAAGGTTACCTCAGGCATCCAGGTTCCACAGCCCCCACAATTAGCCACTAGACAAATGGGAGATCCCTTTTTTCCCTTTCCGCTCAGCTGACACAAGGTTGCAGGGTTTTCCCCAAGGGAATCTCCGCTTGGAAACAGTAGAAATGGATGAAAGGAAGGAAATGCTAAAAAGCTCAGAGGAAGAAGAATCCAGATCTAAGGCCAAACCAGGTTCAACAGTCACTGGCAAGTACTCTTGGACAAGTCACTCCCAGGGCTGCTGTATGATTTTTAAGGGTACTTTGCCTTTATGGACCTCTTGCTCCATTGGCTTTTTAAAGCACTAAAAGTTACATTTTGTAATTTCATTAATAGGAAGACAAATGTATTCTAGGCTGGATTAGGTCTTTTCTTATGATTTTAAAAGAAATTAAGACCTTCCTATGGGCCCCTAAAGGTTTCATGGGCCCCAGGCTCTGTGCCTACTGGGTAAGTGGGCTCTGGTCACTGCTGTGGTCTGGCAAAATGGGCCAGTGTTCTTGACCTCATAGGACACGGGTGAAAGTCAGAGACCACTGATCTGCAAGGAATATATTTTTTTAAATTAAATTCTGTTTCAAAAATGTGTATGGTGATATGAGGTTTCTACACCCAGGGAGACAGTTCAAAGGAAGAGAAAGAAAAAATAATTAATAACCCCTACCCCTTTCTCATTCCCATTCCACGCCCTCCAGATACCAAGCCAGCCTCATTCCACAACCTTTCCCAGGATGGAAAACGCTGTACAGATGTGTCCACATCCACATGGGTTGGTTTTTTTTTTTCACAAAGGGGCTTAAGTTATGCATAAAACTGGGTAACTTGCTTTTCTCACTTAGTGAAACCACAGACATGTCAACAGATGCAGAACTAACTCTGCGAGATGCAGAACTAACTCTGCTTCGCAGAGGTGACCTGATACTTCGTACTATGGAGACGCTACCATTGATTTGATTCCTTTAGTAATTTTATTAATTTTGTTTTCAGGGTGTGTGTGTTTTTTTTTTTTTCCTCTAGAAACAACGCTGCCATAAATATCTTTTTTTCCTATATGTAACTTTTACATGGAGCTTTATTAGTGTGGGCAGATTCCCAGGAACAGGGTTGCTGGGTTATGGGATTTGTGTATTGCCAGCTCACTTTCCAGAAAAATGTTGAGCGATTCACATTCCCTCACCAGTGTGTGAGAGGGCCTGTTCCTTTGAATCCTGGCCAGCACTAGAAGTTAGCTCATCTGTTCGTTCAGCTTGATGTCTAAGTGCCTCCTATGTGTTAGACATTGTCCTAGATGTCAGAAATACAATCTAAAAGTGATAATACCTGCTCCCTGGGGGCTTCTGTTCTCATGGAGGGAAGACAGATGACAAACTTGAAAACAACTATTTAAGAAAAGACAGTTGTCAATAGTGGTTTGTACTGCAAGAAAATAGAGGGGGAGAGAGTTGCTGCTTAAGGTCAGGTGATTGGGGGTGGAGGACTTCTCTAAGGAGGTAACATTGGAGCTGACCAGGAAGTGGGGCTAGTCATGGGAAGAGCACTCCCTCCAGAGGGAACAGCAAATGCAAGGCCAGGGGGCCTGGGGCCAAGCATGGGAGAGGGGAGTAGAGGAGATGGAAGGGGAGAGGGCATCGGGGCACATCGTAAAGGCTGTGTGGGCGGCAGCGAAGACTTTGAGTGATTTCTAATGGTGGGGGAAGCCAAGGAAGAGTTTTGAAGAGTTTTAACCCAGAGGACGTTTTCACTGAGTGGTTACAGTTGGCCAGGTGTGGTGCCTGTATACAGGCGTTAAGTGGTAGGAACCCCGAGCCCAGGCCTTTGTGATCCTTTTGTTCTACAACAGGGCTTCTCAGCCTCCACACTACTGACCTTGGGGCCTAATCATTCTTTGTTGTGGGGCCTGTCCCGTGCATTATACAATGTTTAGCAGCATCCCTGGTTTCTACCCACTAAATGCCCATAGTATTCCCCTGCCAAATTATGACAATTTGGCAAATGTCTCCAGACTTTGACAAATGTTTCCGGGGGGGGCAAAATTGTTCCCGGTTGAGTACCAAAGGCTTCTGCCAACTTGGCCATATATATATACCCACCTACAATTAAAATTACTTTTCACCTGTGGAAGTTGGGACCATTTGGCCTAAGAAAGGCTCCTCTTTGTCTTAGTGGTTCTTACGCTGTCAGAGGTGTCAGAATCTCCTGGGAAACTTGTTTAGAAATACTGATTCAAGGGCCCTACCCAGGTAGTTTGATTCAGAGAATCTGGGAGGGGGGTTAGGAGTATATATTCTGAGTGATATTTTAATAAGCATCCCTAGTGATTCTGGTACTTTGAGCTAAAAGAGTATTGTGTTGGAGAGGACTGAGGTTTTTCTGGGTGATCCTGAAGTGCTGGAGATGTAGAGAGGCATGTTTCTGTTTACAGCAGAAGAAAAACTCATTTCCAGTCAGAGGTGTTGGTGGCATGGGTAGGGAGCACCCTGTCACAGGAGAAGCCAGGACTGAGCCAACATGTCTCAAACTCCAAGAATTTGTCCTAACCTGTGCCATGCATCCTATTTTTTTACTTTGCCATTTACTTGAATTGGCTCACTGATTTTTTTTTTTTAATTTAAATCGACTTAGTTTAAAAGGGCATTCTGTGTGACTGCTGTAAAAAGAAGCTGAGTTTTGCTGTAAGAAGGGAAACAAACATTAAAACAAATGGAAGTAAAGCCAGCTAGTTCTAATGAAATATTATGGTCACCCTAAGTTTGGGTCCTGAACCCTGCTTTTCTTTTTAATTTTAATTTTTAATTTTTGCGGGTATATAGTGGGTTTATGTATCTATGGAGTACATGAGATATTTTGATACAGGCATACAATGTGTAATAATCACATCAGGATAAATGGGGTATCTGTCACCTCAAGGATTTATCCTTTGTGTTACAAACAATTTGATTATACTTTTGTTATTTTTAAATGTATCATTAAATTATTATTGATCATAGTCACCCTGTTGTGCTATCAAATACTAGGTCTTATTTATTCTTTGTGTGTGTGTGTGTTTTGTTGTTGTTGTGTTTTTTGTTGTTGTTTGTTTTGAGACGGAGTCTCGCTCTGTTGCCAGACTGAAATGCAGTGGTGCGATCTTGGCTCACTGCAACCCTTTGTGTTTTTTTAATATCCATTAGCCATCCCCACATTCCCCCCACCACTCCACTGCCCTTCCCAGCCTTTGGTTTCTTCATCATTCTAGTCTCTATCTCCATGAGTTTAATTGTTTTAATTTTTAGCTTACACAAGTAAGTGAGAACATGCAAAGTTTGTCTTTCTATGCCTGGCTTATTTCACTTAACATAATGACCTCTATGTTGTTGCAGATGACAGGATCTTATTCTCCTGCTTTTCTTTTGTTTCAAGGGTGAGTGAGGGGTTGCAGGAATGTTAAGATACCTCTCCACTTGAGACTTTGTCCTGAGCTTGTCAGGGGAACTGAAAGAGAATTGAACCAAGCTGCATTTCTCCAGGCGAATCTGGCTCTGAGAGCCCCTGGGTGGAAGTTCCTTACACTCATATCTGCTAGTTGAACTTCATGGTAACCCCATGAAGTCTGGGGGAAGTGCCCGAAGAGGCCACAGGTGGTTCTGGGGCATCTCAGGGGGGCCTCGGTCCAGCACTCACATTCGAGGAGGGATCCGGGCAGGGCCATTGGAAGAAGGCAGGGTGTACGGTGGCCCTCAGCAGCCTGTGGGAATGTGTGTGAGTGTATGTGTGTTGACTGTATCTGTAGGAGTGTGCATGGGAGTGCATTTGTGAGGCATTGTAGCCTAGTGGCTAAGCATGTGGACCCAGACATACTCTGCCTGACTCCAGTCCCAGCTTTGTAATCTCTAGCAAGTGGTTTAATCTCCTTGGGCCCCAGTCTCCTCATCTGTGAAATGGGTGAGTAGATGTAGTACCTACCTTCCAGGATGTTTAGAACATCAAGTGAGATACATTCAAGTACCCTACGTGCAGTAAGCCCTCTAAATACTCACTGTTGGTGTGTGTGTATGTGTGTCTGTCTGTCTGTCTCTGCTTGTCTCTCAGTGTGTGTGATTTGTCCCGTCTACATATGTGAGGCCAGCCTAGACCTGGTCTCTCAGCATGCCTCCGTCTGTCTTCTCCCTACAGCCCTGTTGGCCCCCTAGGCCTGTCTTCCTGTTCACCGTGGGCAGCAGAGGGATGGCTGCTCAGCTGCTGACTGATGAGGCATTGGTGAGTCATGTTGCCCTGTCACTCTCCTTTCCAAAGGCTGGATTCCTGCCTTGGGTGAGCCTCTGCTGCTCGAACCCTCTCCAAGGCCCCCAGTCCCATCTTCTGGGGCTGTGTCTGTCCTGATGAGGAGGGCTGTGCTTACAGATGATGCTGACCCTGGCTGTGGGGTCAGTTGTGCGGGACAGGGAAGCTTTGGAATGGCCAAACTAGCTCTCTGGACTCAGGAGACACAGGTGGGCACCTGTGGGAAGTGGTGGTTTAGATATGTGACACTGAGTGAAAAAACTCATGCTGGGTGTGTCACCTTTAAAATGGGCAGACACACTAAATGCTCCTTGTGGATGCCTACATGTGTGATGAAAGTACAAAAGCTTATGGGAATGAGGCCCACAAATTCACCCATGATTTTACCCCAAAAGATAATCACTCTGGAATGTTTGAGTCTGGCTAAGCAATTTTAATATTAAAGATTGCTTTTTCATCAGAGATCTCATCCTCAGCATTTCTCCACATCATTAAAAACTCCTTTGTAACATCCATCTTAATGACCACATAAAAGTGTTGTTCAGTGGCCATACCCTGGTTTACTTAATGGTTCCTCTGTTGTTGGACCTTTATTGGTTTCCAAGTATTCTTTTTTTGGTTATAAACTGTCGTGAGGGACACTGGGCGTAAATCTTTCCTTGTGTCATATGATTTCTTTAGGAGCAGTTCCTTGAAGAGGAAGATTGGGTTGGGTATTTTTGAGGTATTTTGATACTACTTTCCAAATCAGTTATGGCGGTAGGTATTCCCACCAGCGTGTCTGAGCAGGTCTCCGCTGGTTTATATGGTTGTTGTCAGGCATTTATTCTGCATGTTGGATATATTTAGACTGGTGTAATATTGCACCATGATAATCAATGATAAATGGATATGAAAGCTATAAACCATGAGCCTGATAGGGCACAAGTGGTGCCAAGTGATTTCTTTCTGAGCAGCATTGTTTGTATTATTAGTGAAGTTCAAGTCTTAGAAAATGTTTACTGGCCATTTCTGTGGGCAGGGAAATGATCCATCTTGTGCTTTAACAGTCTACAGGGATCTGAGTATGCTTTAAAGACTTTACAGAAGTAAATGTGTGTGTGTAAATATTTGTTGCAAATATTCCTCCCAGATTTGCTTTTTGTTTCTTTATTTTGCCTTATTTTTTCATAAAAATATGAAAAAAGCATTTCATATTTTAAAAATCAAATCTGTTGGTTTCTCCCACTGTGGTGTCTTTCTTCATCTTTAAGCTGTGAAAGGGTTTCTCCATCCACAGGTCACAGAGCAGCTATATTTTCTTCCTTTATGCCATTTATCATTTGAATGTTAACAATGAACTTTTGAATCTACCTGTAATTTATTTTGCTATATAAATGTGTCAGTTGACTTATTTGGGAGCTTTGGTTTATTCTGTCTTCATTTATTTGATACCTTTGTTGAGGTACACATCACGTACCACAAAGTGTACAATTCATTGATTTTGGGTACATTCATAGAGTTGTGTTAACCATCACCACAGTCAATTTCAGAATATTCAGAATATTTTCGTCGTCCTGAAAAGGAGCTGAGTACCCATTGGCACTCATTTCCATTTCCCCCCATCAGTCTGCAGCCCCTGGCAACCGGTAATCAGCTTTCTGTCTCTGTGAATTTGACTATTCTGGACATTTCAAATAAATGGAATCATAAACTGTGTGGTCTTTTGTGACTAGCTTCTTTCACTTAGCATTATATTTACAAGGTTCATCTATGTGGTTCATTCCTTTTTTTGACTGAACAATATCCACTGCGTGGTTATACACATTTTATTTATCCTTTCATCAGTTGATGGACATTTGGGTTGTTTCCACTGTTTGGCTATTATGAATAATGCTGCTATGAACATTCATGTATAAGTCTTTGAACATATGTTCTCAGTTCTCTTGGGTGTGTACCTGGAAGTGGAATGTTGGTTCTCGTATCGTTAACTCTGTTGAACCATTAAAGGAACCACCAGACTGTTTTCCTAAGCGATTGCACCATGATGCCTTCATTTTTATCTCATCTGTGATTCTTGCCTTGAATTCTTCTTTTACTTACATTACTTAGAAAGATTTGTTGTTTGTTTTTATTTCAACAGGGTTGGGAGTTTTGGTTTAAGTTTGGTTTTTTAAAAATTACTGCTAGTGTAATTACATCCTGATTTTTTAAAAAATTGAGCCTGTCTGGTTTCAGCTCTTCTGAGTTTTCCCTGTGGTGAAACGGTTTGTGTCATTAGACAGGAAACAGAAAAAGATAGAGTACTAGAAAAAGTGGCCTTGGACACATACATGCAGAGAACTCAGAGGCCCTTTGTAGCACTTCTGTCCCAACACAATGGGCTCCCAGACCTGGAAGGCTGTGTTCTGTGTCTCAGCACAACTCTGGTGCCAGTCTGGGCTTGGTGCCTGGAGACTGCTCAGTGAATAGTTACTGAGTGAATTAGGTGGGTATACTTAGGGAAGACTTCCAGAAGGAATTGTTATATTACAGTTTTGTTAAATAAATAAATATAGGGGTGAGAGGGAACTTTTGGAGGTAATGGATCCATTTATGGCCTTGATGGTGGTGATGGTTTCATGGGTGTGTATGCATCTGCTAACTCATCAAGTTATGTACATCATTAAATATGTACAGCTTTTTCTATATCAGTCACACCTCAATGAAGTAGTTTAAATTTTTAGAAAAGGAGGAGTTACTAGCTGGACTGGCTGAAAGATACATTGGGCCAAAAGGTCAAATAATATCATATAAGGATCTATAGTTGTACATAAGATATATATTAAATATCAAAATTAAATAATAATAGTAAGAGTCGACATTTACTGAGAGCTTCCTCCGTCACACGAGGCACTGTGCCTGGACCATATTTCTACACATTTAACCTCATGACCCTGTGGAGGGGGACGTTGTTATCAGGAAGCCTGCTTCTCATATGAGGCTCAAAAAGAGAAAGACAGTTGTCCAAGGAAACATAGCTTGTGAAGGGCAGAGCCAGGATTCTGTCGCAGAGTGTGGTTCCTGAGCCCACACTCTGAACCACCAGCCCAACCACTTTCTATCAAAGGTGACCCCTGAGGTAGAGGAGGCTATCCTGAGCCCAAGCCCCAGAAAGGTACCCTAGGACCATGGAGGGACTAGCCAGCGGGGGTGAGGCCTCCCCTTGGGATTTAGTTGGTGGTGGGGAGACTCAGTATGCTGGAGAGAGCCAGCAAGCTCTGGGTGTCAATAACAATAGCTGGCAGTTATTGAGTGCCTGCTGTGTGCTATGCACTACCATTCTGAGTGTCTTACATAAATAAGTGGGCAGGTGGGGCCCATGGCAAATTGGAGCTCTCTTGCCCCATCAAAGGGCCAGCCACCACTCAGCTCCAGCCTACAGTGACCAGATATTCTGGTTAAAGAGAAACTAAAAATTCATTTTCTTGGTAAATTGTGGATGTTTTTTTCATGTAACAAAAACAATTTTGAAACCCCCATGGGGCAAAATAGCAATGTGTGCAGCTAGCTTCAGGCCCAGATACATCTCATATGCGGTGCATGCTCAGAGCTCCCGTTCTTTCCTTGTGCCATGGGGGTTGTACCACTGACTCAGTTCAGAACAGCAGGTCCCTCTGTAGGACACAGTAGGTCTCTCATTACTCACATACCATGCTATGAGGAAGCCCAAGCAGCCGTAAGGAAGCCCAAGCAGCCATAAGGAAAAGTGATGTAGAGAAAAAGAGATGCCCACCAAGGCCTCAGCTATGCCATCCCTACCAGCTCAAGAGACAGACATGTGTGCAAAGAGGCCAGCAGACTACTCTAGCCCAGCTGCCATCCAGCCGCCTCCACACAAGAGATGCCAGGCACGAACTGCCCAGCTGAACCCATCAACCCCAAAATAGTAATAAATTGTTGTTTTTGAGCCATGAAGTTCTGAGATGGCTGCTACCCAGCAAAATATAACTGGATAGGAAATTTAATCTGTGACCGTGGCTCAAGATCTTCATGTGGTAGAGTCATGCATGGATGATGTGATCAGCCAGCAATAATGTGAGACGTGCAGGCCTTCGTCACATGAGGGAGGAGGTTGACTGTCAAGCACCATCTCTGGAAGTAGCTTCAGGATCGCTTGTGATCTATCTGGAAGAGAAGCGCCAGCTGGGACACTCTGCTATATTTATCCAACTGTCTTCTTTATTGGAAAAAGACATGCCATCCATCTCAGGGTCTGATCCAAACTAAACTGCTCCTTGGCCCTGATGCCAGCTAGATCGGTGTTATATGTGGATGAGGCCATGTAGTGTTGGGGCTGAGAGTTGAACTGACTGGGTTTAAAATGCTGCCACTCCTATCTGTGTGACCTCTTGTGCCTCAGTCTCCCCCTTTGTAAAAGAGATGAGCTCATAAAAGTGCCTACATAGTAGGGTTGTTTTAAAAATTAAGTGAGATGATGTGTGCAATGGGCTTAGAACAATACCTGGCATGTAATATGTACTTAATGAACATTAGTTATTTTTATCATTATTTACTAATGAATTAGTATGGAAGAAACCTGGCGCCAATACCATGTCTGTCTTATTCACAGTTGTATGCCCAGTGCCTGGTGCATAACAGGCACTTAATAATATTGGTCGAATGAATACGTGAGTGGGTGAAGTGTCACTCTGTGTGTTTTCAGAAACCATCAATGAACATATTTAGAATATGTCAGAATATGTATTAGATACCATTGATCTAGAATTCCTGTTTAGGGGATTCAACCATACTTTTCTGGTAGCCCAGAAAATTATAAATTAAAACACCAGTTAAATTTCCTATCCAGTTATATTTTGCTGGGTAGTAACCATCTTGGAACTTAATGGCTCAAAAACAACAATTTATTACTATTTCGGGGTTGATGGGCTCAGCTGGGCAGTTCGTGCCTGGCATCTCTTGTTGGTGGCAGTTGGATGGCAGCTAGGTGAGAGTAGTCTGCTGGCTTCTTTGCTTACATGTCTGTCTCTTGCTTTGGTATGGATGGCACAGCTGAGGCATTGGTGGGCATCTCTTTTTCTCCACATGACCTTGTGGCTGCTTGGGCTTCCTCACAGCATGGCATGTGAGTAATGAGGCACCTATTGTGATGACTGGCTTCTCCCAGCGCAAGTGTTCCAGGAGGCTGAGGCAGAAGCTGGAAGTCTTCTGTGATCTAGCCTGAGAGTCCCAGAACATTACCTCTGCCAGATTCTATTGGCCAAGCAGGTCCCTCAGGCCAGCCCAGATTCAAGGATAGGGGAACTAGACTCCACTAGTGACGGATTTGAGGCCATTTTCGACCAGTCTACCCACTTACCATTGTCTACCAAAACTGACCTATATTGAAAGAGAGTATGAAAATGGGTAATTTGATCCAGCAAAATATAACTGGATCAGAAATTTAACTGGTGTTTTAATTTTCAGTTTTCTGGGCTACCAGAAAAGCACGGTTGAATTTTTACCCCCTAAAACAGGAATTCTAGATCAATGGTATCTAATACTTATTCTGATGTATTCTAAATATGTTCATTGATGGTTCCTGGAAAGGTACCCACATTTTCCTTGCTTGGGCAGCAGGACTGGGCATTTCTGATTCACAGCCCTGAGAGTATGAAAAGGTTTAGTTTATTTACAGAGTTATGCAACCATCACCACAATATTTTTAAAAAATTTTACCACTCCAAAAAGAAACCCCATACCCACTGGCACTTACTCCGCATCTCTCTCCAACCCACCCTCACCCCTAGGCAACCATATATCTACCTTCATTCTATTTTGCCTATTCTGGACATTGTATATAAACGAGGCATTGAGGCATACTATATGGATTTTGCCTATTCTGGACATTGTATATAAATGAGGCATACAATATGGTCTTTTGTGTCCAGCATCGTTCACTTGGTGTAATGTTTTCCAGGTTCCTTCCTGTTGCAGCGTATGTCAGAGCTGTCATATGGACGAACCACATGATTTGTCCATTCGTCAGGAGATGGACATTTGAGTTGTTTCCACTTTGGGACTATTGCAAATAACATTGCTATGAGCGTCAGTGTATAGTTTTTGTGTGGCATTCTGTTTTCATTTTTCCTAGGTACTTACCAAGAATGGAAGTGCTAGGTCATAAGGTAACTCGGTGCTTAGTCACTTGAGGAAATGCCAGACTGATTTACAAAGCAGCTGAACCATTTTACATCCTCACCAGCTGTGTATTCTTACCAGTTTCTTGCATTCACTTCCATAAAAAGTCTGCACCAGCCGGGCACAGTGGCTCACGCCTGTAATTCCAGCACTTTGGGAGTCTGAGGCAGGCAGATCACGAGGTCAGGAGATCAAGACCACGGTGAAACCTTGTCTCTACTAAAAATACAAAAAATCAGCCGGGCGCGGTGGCAGGCACCTGTAGTCCCAGCTACTCAGGAGGCTGAGGCAGGAGAATGGCGTGAACCCGAGAGGCGGAGTTTGCAGTGAGCCGAGATCACGCCACTGCACTAAAGCCTGGGTGACAGAGCAAGACTCCATCAAAAAAAAAAAAATCTGCACCTATATAGGCACATATGTATAAATGTCCCTTATTATTTCCTCTTATGGAAATGTTAACAAACTAGACACACTGTTCTGGGCGTTGATTTGTTTTTTCATGTAACAGTATATTCAGGAGATCATTCTGCATCTGCAGCTAAGGAGCTGCCCCCTTTTTTTTGTTACGGTTGTGTGTATTCCACTGTGGTGGATTCGCTGACCTAATTTAACCAAACCTCTACTGATGGCTATTTGGGATGTGTTCACTCTTTTTACTTCTTCATCTGATGCTGTAATAAATATCCTTAAACATATATGTTTTTGCATGTGTGTTAATATATCTGAATTAGTCTAAAGTGTTCAAAAGAATTTGAATATTCGTTTTGATACATTTTGCTAAATGCTACTCCATAGACATTATTCCAGTCTGTTCCCCTATCAGGAGTGTCAGAGAGGAGTATTTTAGTATTTGAGTTGGACAGAGTGTTTCAAGAGGAATGTTGCAGTATTTGTCCTTTTGTGACTGGCGTATTTCACTGAGCAGAATGTCCTCAAGGTTCACCCATGGTGTCGCATGTGTCAGAATTTCCTTCCCTATCAAGTCTGATTTCATTGTATATACAGACCACATTTTGTTCATGTTTTCGTCTGTTAGTGTACACTTGGGTTGCTTCCACCTTTTGTGTATTGTGAATGGTGCTGTTAGAAACATGGGCGTGCAAATACAGAGTGCACTTGTAACATTCTAAATTAGATTCTGTCCCTTTCCTGCTCAAACCTTCCAAAGAATGAGTAAGAAGGAGCCAGCTTAGGCCAGACCTGAAGGAAGAGCATTTTGGGCAGAGGGAACAGCTAGTGCTAGTGCCCTGAGGTATATTCGAAGAGAGAAGGAAGGCTGGCAGGGCTGGAGCAGAGCCCAAGGGGCAGAGCAGGTGTGGGGACAGGGTGGGGGTCAGAGGTCGGAGTCAGGAATACACATTTGGGCACCACAAGTTTTCATTACCTGCCACTCTGGGTAGTTCATGAGAGGCAGCAGCCTGCAAGGATGAGGACTCGGGCTCTGGAGACAGCCCGTGGGGTTCAAAGCGTGGCTGTCCCATGCATTAGCTGTGTGCTTTGGTCCAGGAACCTACCCTCTCTGTGCCTTGGTTTCTTTTTCTTTTTCTTTTTATTTCTTTATCTCCACCTTCCAGCCTCCCTCCAGTGCCCCCTATTGACAGAGCTTAACGGAGAGTAGCTACTAAGGTAGAAACAGCACCGGATCGCTGAGTCAAAGCCCGCAGACCTCTGTGCAGAGTGTGGAAGGCGGGCTTTGGGGATGAAAGACAATCATTTAATCACTTTTAAACAGGCATACTATATTATAATGTTAGTGCCTGCCTCGTAGGTCTGTTTTAAGTTAATAATGGATGAATCAATATGTGCCAAGCACAGTATCTGTTTCTCAAGGCTGCTGTAAATAAGTACCACAGACTGTGCAGCTTAAACAAAGGACATTTATTCTGTCACAGTTCTGGAGGCTGGAAGTCCGTGATCAAAGTATCTGCAGTACCACACTTCCTCTGAAGGCTCAAGGGAAGGCTCTGTTCCAGGCGTCTCTCCCATCTGCTGGCAAGTTCCCTGGCTTGTGGCAGCATAACTCCATTCTTCACACAGCCTTGTCCTTGTGTGCATGTCTGTCTCTGTCCACATTTTTCCTTTCTGAAATGCAAATTAAAACCACAGTGAGACACCACCTTACCCCAGCCAGGATGACCATTATTAAAAAGTCAAGAACCAATAGATTGGCATGGATGTGGTGAAAAGGGAATGCTTATACACTGCCGCTGGGAAGGTAAATTAGTACAACTTCTTTGGAAAACAGTATGGAGGTTTCTCAAAGAACTAAAAGTAGATCTACCATTTGATCCAGCAATCTCACTACTTGGTGTCAACCCAAAGGAAGATAAGTAATTATATCAAAAAGACACCTGCACGTGTATGTTTATTGCAGCACAATTCACAATTGCAAAGATCTGCAGTCAACCTGAGTGCCCATCAACCAATAAAGAAAATGTGATACACACACACACACATATATATATCACATTTATACACATACACATATACATACACACACACACCATGGAATACTACTCGGCCATAAAAAAGAATGAAATAATGTCTTTTCCAGCAACTTAGATGGAACTAGAGGCCATTATCCTAAATTAAGTAACTCAGGAATGGAAAACCAAATGCTGTGTGTTCTCACTTATGAGTGGGAGCTAAGCTATGGATATACAGAGTCATACTGAGTGGTATAATAGACTTTGGAAACTCAGGAGGGGGCAAGGTGGCAGGGGGGTGAGGGATGAAAAACTACATATTGGGTATAATGTACACTATTCAGGTGATGGGTGCACTAAAATCCCAGACTTTACCACTGTACATTTCATCCCTGTAACCAAAAATTCCCTGTACCCCTAAAACTATTGAGATTTTAAAAATTAAAAAACAAATTTCCCCTTTCGATAAGGACACCAGTCCTGTTGGATTAGGGCCCCCACCCCCACTCCAGGATGACCTCATTTTAACTAATTACATCTGCAGCAGCCCTGTTTCCAAATAAGGTCATGTTCTTGAGGCCTTGAAGGTTGGGACATCAACATATGAATTGGGGGGGCTCAACTCAGCCCATACCAACCACTTAGAGTAGTACCTGGCACATAGCAGCTGCTGCATAATGTCTGGTGTTGCCTACCTCATCATCACCATCCACCCTGCTCCACCAGGTTCTTTCAGTCCACAGGCTTGTGACATCTACCACATAGCGCTGCTCCTTCCGCGTGGCCTTCTCTCCACTCCCCAGCAGTCTCATCTGCCTTTTTACCTTCGGGTCTTGATCCAAACTCTCTTCCCTACCCAGAATCTCCCCCTAAAGACCCAACCACCAGTTCTCTTCACAGACTACTCAGAGTCTTCCTGGGCACCCCCTATAGCTGACATTACTCAGGCACCTGGAGATCTCTGTTCATACCTTCATGATTGATTGCATTTACCAAGTTACGTGTCTTTGCCTGTCTGTGCCATGAGGAATTAGTTCGTGAACCTTTTGTGTCTGTATCCCAGACCTGGGCTTGCTGCCTGGCGCTTAGTAGGGGCTCAGAAAAGTTAGCTGTGCCCCTGGATTCCATCTGGGGCTCTGCCTCTGCTGTGCTTCTAATGCACTTGTTGATTCACTGGGTTAGACTCACTTTGCCTTCAATTCCTTTGCATCTGGTTCTCAGATCTGTGACCTTCTGTTCCAGAATGTCTCATATGGGATTTATTTCTCTGTCAGAGTGCCAACCCAATATAACTAGACACAGAGAAAACTGTGAGTGATCCCTTTAGAACCCTGCATCTTATTGAAATCACTTCAGCTACATCCCATCTGCCTCCCCTAAATCCTCTTGGCTTTTCTGGCCATTCCGCCAGGCCTCTTTAAGGAGGGCCCTGCGATGAGCGGATGTGGGTTTCCTCTTACAGGAGTCAGTGACGTTCAGGGATGTGACTGTGGACTTCACCCAGGAGGAGTGGCAGCAGCTGGAGCCTGCCCAGAAGGACCTGTACAGGGATGTCATGCTGGAGAACTACAGGAACCTGGTCTCACTGGGTAAGGGGCAGCTTCGTTGAGTTACTCATCATTGGCCCATAACTTCAGGACCACAAATAAATTTTAAAAAAAAAAGGCCGGGCGCGGTGGCTCAAGCCTGTAATCCCAGCACTTTGGGAGGCCGAGACAGGCGGATCATGAGGTCAGGAGATCGAAACCATCCTGGCTAACACGGTGAAACCCCGTCTCTATTAAGAAATACAAAAAACTAGCCGGGTGAGGTGGCGGGCGCCTGTAGTCCCAGCTACTCAGGAGGCTGAGGCCGGAGAATGGCGTGAACCCGGGAGGCAGAGCTTGCAGTGAGCTGAGGTCCGGCCACTGCACTCCAGCCTGGGCGACAGAGCGAGACTCCGTCTCAAAAAAAAAAAAAAAAAAAAAGATCAACAGATCTGACTACATGGAAAGTTTTAAAATTTGCTCTACTTGAAGCTAAAAATAAAGTTGATAGATGATGGTATGGGAAATAATATTTCTCACGTGTTTACATTCAAAGGGTCATAATTATGTTAGCAGCTCCTGGGAATAAGAAAAAGACTAAGCGAATGATAGAATGGACCAGACTTATGAGTTGGTGATTCATAGATACAGAAATACACAAAGTTACACTTTATAAAAGTTTTTTAAACCTTACTACTGGAGACACACAAATTGAGATACCAGCAGTTTTTGCCCATGAGGTACACAAAGATCAAAAAAGAATAATAGCCTATATTATGAGGCTATAGAGAAAAGGACTCCCATCGTAGGGGTATAAAGTTGCAACAGCTCTTTGGGAGGATAGCTTGGCCTTATCAATCAAATATTGAAGGATTCCGTTTTTAGAGATCTGTCCTTTAGAAATTCTCACGTAAGTATGCAAAGTTTTCCATGGGAAGAAAAATCAAGGAAAACGACCTAAATGCCCAGCTGCCTAAGACTGACTGAACGTATCAAGGCCTATCAATATGATGGAAACCAGGCATCTCTTCAAAGCTGAGGACTGTTTGTAGGCACTGCCATGAAAAGATGTCCCACAACATACTGTGAGGTGAAAACACTCACTTTTGGAATCAGAGTGTGGTCCTATTTCTTTAACAACTTTTCTGGAGGTATTATTGACCTGTAATTAACCGCACATATATAAAGTGAAGAGTTTGATGCATTTTGACGTAGTGCATACCCACGAAACCATCACCGTGATCAAGATAAAGGACACATATCCATCATCCCCAAGAGTTTCCTCATCCTCCTTTATTACCCCTCTCTCCCCCTCCTCAACCCCCATCTCAGGAATCCGCTGGTCTGCTTTATGTCGCTGTGGTTGAATTTGCATGCTCTCCAGTTTTATATACATAGAATCATACAGGTACTTTTTTTTTTTGGTCTGGCTTTTTTTTTTATTTGACTTGGCATTATTTTGAGATTCACCCATGTCACTGCATGTTTCATAGTTCATTTATTTTTATCTCTGTGTATTATTCCATTGTATGGATATGCCACAATTTGTTTAGCCATTCGCCTGGTTATCAACATTTGGGTCATTTCCAGTTCTGGGCTATTAGAAATAAAGCTGCTGTGAACATTTGTGAACAGTTCTTTGTGTAGACATTTGCTTTTCCTTCTGTTGAGTGGAAAGTCTGGATCATGTGCTACATGTATATTTAACTTGTTTAAGAAACTGCCAACCTGTTTTCCAAAGTGACTGTTTCCACCAGCAGTGCACAAGCTTCATTCCAATTGCTTTATATTTTAAATTTAGCCTCCCTTGTAGGTGTGTGGTCTCATCACTGTGCTTTTCATTTGATACTGACACTTGTAGGTATGTGGTCTCATCACTGCGCTTTTCATTTGATACTGACACTTGTAGGTGTGTGGTCCCGTCACTGTGCTTTTCATTTGATACGGATAATCTTTTCATGAGCTTATTTGATGTTTGTATATTCTCTTTGGTAAAGTATCCGTTCAAGTCTTTTGCCTATTTTTTCTCCCCCATTGGGTTCTTTATTATTGAATTTTGAAAGTTCATTATTTATTCTTGATACAAGTTTTATCAGATATATGCTGTGCAAATATTTCCTCCCATTCTGTGGATTGTGTTTTCACTTTCTTGATGGCATTATTTCTGACTCTAAAGTTTTTAATTTTGATGTAGTCTGATGTATCTATTTTTTGTTGTTCTTGTTGCCTGTATTTTTGGCGTTATATCTAAACAGTCTAACCCAAAGTCATGAAGATTTATTCCTGTGTTTTATTCTAAGGTTTTAGTGGTTTACCTCTTCACTGAGGTCTCTGATCCATTTTGAATTAATTTTTGTGAATGATGTAAGAAAGGGGCTCAGCATCATTCCTTTGCATGTGAATATCCAGGTGCCCCAGCGCTATTTGTTGAAGAGCAGAAGTTTTTAATACAATGAAGTCCAGTTTATCAATTTTTTGGTTTTGGTGTCTTTGTAAGAAATCTTGGCCTATCCCAAGGCCTCAGAGGTTTTCTTCTGTAAGTTATATAGTTTTAGGTTTTACATTTTGTTCTTTTGATCTATTTAAATTTCTTAATATGATATAAAGTACTAATCCAAGTTTATTGGGGTATGTGGGGAGGGGGGACAAATGTATGTCCAGTTGTCCAACACCATTTGTTAAAAAGACCACTTTCTCCAATGAATTGCCTTTGCACTTTTGCCAAAAATCACTTGTCCCTACAAGTGTGGGTCCAATTCTGAATCCTGTTCTGTCCATCTGTTTGTCTGCCTTTGCATCAATACCAAGCAGTGTCATCCTTTCAGATCTTGCTTTTATGACTCGTGCCCAGTCTAGAATGACATTCTCCTAAAGACCATTCTGGGTGTTCTGCCCAAAACCCCACGAATGACAAGGTTTTACAGTCTGACTGGTAGGAAAAGGCACTCTTCTCAGCCCTGTGTCAGCTCTGGGCACTGTTTTCAAATCCTTTCAGATGGTTTTTTTCCTGTGTTGGGTGGTTTCCTGACTTGCATGTTTTGACCAACAGTCTGCTGAATACTGGAGGGAGTTCCTTGCAGGTCTTCAGAGCACTCTGTGTGCAGCTCATTCCTCTCTAGTCTGTCCTGGGAACTCTATCTGCCTTGGTCTCTCAGCTCCATCTCCTCAACTTGGGGAGTTGGCCAGACTGTACCTCAATTTACCTTTCCTTTGTCAGAGCCTGGAAACTTCCCAGGCAGTAAGCTGGGGCAGTCGTAGGACCTACCTTGTTTGATTTTCTTCTCTCAGGGATTGTTGCCCTTCCTTGCCTGATATTCAGTGTCTTCACATCCATTGTTTTATATATTTTGTTTTAGGCTCAAGGGAATCTCATCCTTTATACTCCATCTTGGATGAAAACCCCATTTGGGGGAAAAATGTGTGTGTGCATGTACAGGTGTGTTGTGTGTATTTTTTTAAAGGTTTGTGTTGGAGGGGAGTCTAAAATATAAACCAAACTGTTAACTCTGGTGAGTAAGATTACAGGAGACTTCTGTTTTCTTTTCTTTTCATTTTTTTTTTTTTGAGACAGAGTCTTGCTGTGTCGCCCAAGCTGGAGTGCAGTGGCATGATCAGAGCTCACTGCAACCTCTGCCTCCCAGGTTCAAGCAATTCTCCTGCGTCAGCCTTCTAAGTAGCTGGGATTACAGGCGCCTCAGCCTCTCAAGTAGCTGGGATTACAGGTGCCCACCACCACACCCAGCTAATTCTTACATTTTTAGTAGAGATAGGGTTTCACCATGTTGGCCAGGCTGGTCTCCAACTCCTGACCAAGTGATCTGCCTGATTCAGTCTCCCAATGTGCTGAGATTACAGAGACTTCCATTTTCTCCGTTCCATTTTGGCGTTTGATGTTTTAAAAACAAGTGTAAATTACTTTGTAATCAGAAACAAGCATAGAAAGACAGAAAACTGAAAAACTATGAAGGACAAGAGATTTAGCAATGTGAAAAAACAATGCACCTACACTTGTATCAAAAGGAATGAATGGCATTTTGCACATTAATGGCTTTTGGTGACAGTGCCCTGTGCAGAAGCTTGGGATGTCTCCCATGACAGTGGCCTTGCCATCAGACTTTCTGTTCTTTTGCTGACCTGATTAGAGAAAAGGTGTGATCGGGTAGTTTTAATCTGGGTGGGGTGGACTTGTGTTTTCACAGCTGTCATGGTTAGCGCTGAGTGTTTGCTGTTTGCAGATGATCTCTACTGCAGGGTTTTAACTTGTGAAAGGGAAGTGGCTTCCTTCCCCCTGTCCCTCTGCTGGTATTCTTCCCCCAGCTCTCCTGATTTCTCGAGGTCATGTTCACTCCAGGAGACTTCCAGCTGTATTCACAACCAAGACTCCTGGTCCTCTCCAATCGCTGCCAGCTCATATTCCAGAGCATCTCAGACTCCACGGGCCCCAGACCAAATTCACCATCACCCCTGGAGACAGTCTTCTTTCCGCCGAGTCTACATCCCACACTACCATGTGTGCCAACATCTGGGCATTGTGCCACACCCTGACTAGGGTCTCTAAACCACAATCGTTCACCTGCATTAAGTATTTCTCAGCTCTTTTCGTCTGAGATGGGAAAAGTGATGCATGGTAATATAGCCACTCCTCAGGAGCCACAGCTCCGGGGCCACACTGCTAGGGCTTGAATCCCGCTGTGCCTCAGGTGTATTGTGTGCCCTTGAGTACATCTCTGACTCCATTCTTGGAATCTCCGTTTCCCCGTCAGCAAAATGGGGATGGTCATAACTGTCTACTACTGTACGTAACTCAAGTATGATTGTGAGGGTCTCCAGAGATCCATGCAAATTGCTTAGCACTGTGCCAGGTGTGTTGCCAGTGCTCCATACTCGCTTATCTGGTGCCTTCCGTGTGCAGGCTGTGTGAGGAGCTGGGGGGTGAGCAAGGCCCTTGCCTCTAGTGGAGCTGACTCCTGCTGGGGGCTGATAATAAAACAGATCAAGGGATAGGCAGAGAAGAATTGCCACAGGTCACTGAGTGTTCATAAAGAAGTGGGCAGGAGGACCTTCCTTCCTTCCATAGGGTAGATTGGGAAGGCTCCCGTGGGATTGTGGGGAAACAGGCCTGAAGGATAAGGACGTCCACGGCAGGTCCACAGGACAGTGGGTACAGAGGCCCGGAGGCAGGAAGAACACACGGACAAGAGGGAGAGCATGGTGATGAGAATTTGAGAGGGAAGGTGGCCAGGGGACGACTCAAGCAGGCCAGCTGGGTGCTGAGAGCCCTGAGGCTGCTGAAGGTGCTGGCATCATTCTCAGTACAGTAGGGAGGCCACGGGAGGGCTTGATCTGACTCCTCAGAAGACCACACTCCCGGAGGAGTGGAGGACGCATTGCAGGGGTGAGAATGGGGTGGGGAGGACAGAGAGGAGCTGCTGTTGCATTTCTGGCAAGGGCCCACAGTGGCCAGCCAGCTCTTTTGTCAGCGGGGACCGGGAGATTTGGTCTGATTCAGGCTGTTTGTGCACAGCGACGCTTGCCAACGGTCAGGACGGTGGGAGGGAAAGGGCAAGTCAGGGTGTCTGCTAAGTCTCTCTAAAACAATTTTTTAAATTTTATATTTAAAACTGTGAAAAATATATATAGAACATAAAATCTACCATTTTAACCACTTTTAGGAGTACAGTTCAGTGGCCTTAAGGACATTGATGATGATGTGCAGCCATCACCGCCATCCATCCCCAGAACTCTTTTCATCTCCCGCAAATGAAACCCTATCCCCTAAACACCAACTCCCACCCACTCCTCAGCCCCCAGCATCCTCTGTTCTGCCGTCTGTCTCTGGGAATCCGACCTCCAGGTACCTCAGATGAGTGGAATCACATAGCATTCATCCTTCCATGTCTCATTTATTTTACTAAGTCTCTTTGATGGGCTTTGCTTTTTTAAAGAAATGTTTTTCGTGGGGAAAGTCTGAAATCCCAAGTTTTGTATCGGATGTATTAGACTTGGGCTATCCAGTTGAGATGCTGGGCTTTTTTGAACAGTTTGGACATAGCCCAGAAAGCAGGTCTGGGCTGGAGGTGCATGTTTGAGCAGCATCAGCCTGTGGATAACATTTAGATCCAGACTCACTTCGTGTGGCTTTGCAGGTCTGGTGTGATTCAGCAGAGGGGTCTCAAACTCAGGTGGCCTCAGGAACTACCAGGTGGATCATTTATATAGGGTAGGGGGACAGCTGCTGCCCCACGCAACATCTTGTCACCCATAAGAATGAGGCTCCATGTGGCTGTGTGTTCACGTGTGTGTTCATGTAGCTGGCAGCTACATGGACAGCAACTTTTAAATGTTGGGAATGAGTCCCCTGATGCAGAGTCTAGACTCCCGAGAGCCACCTAGGCTAGAAATCGAGGTTTAGAAATGAACAGGATACACATGGAAGGTGATTGAAGCTGTGAGTATGGAGGTAGTTAGCCAGGGCAGGGTGGATGAGCAGAGAAGAGGGTCTGAACCCAAGCTCCACGGAATGCCTGCCACCCAAGAACCAGGCAGCAGAGAGGGGTGTGACGGAGCAACAGAAGCAATTGTGAGACCCCAGGTCATGTGGTTATTACGGGCTCAAGTGAGCAGTCCTGTGTGTACGAACACTCTTAGTGCTGAGGCTGACAAGAGGGCTGGGGTGCGGGAGGTCTGGGGCCAGCCAGGGCAGGTGCATGATGAGCTAGCAGGAGCCAGAGCCCCAGCCAGGGGAGGGCATCTCGCAGCCAGCAACCCGGGGGCAGTTACACCAGAGAAGTGGCCAAGGGGCAGGAGAAATGCCCGATTTTTCTCTCATTTCACTTCCAGTTTCCTGCCTTCGGCCAGACGCACAGGAAACCAGTGGGTAAAGTCAGCATCCTGAGTACAGGGCAGGTCAGAGAAGGGTGGAGAATAGAAAGTGGGTCGAAGGAGTAGAGAATAACCAACACATGCCATATAAATGCTAGTTATTTATTATTTCTTTATTTTTATTTTTTCAAAATTTATTTGTTTATTTTTTAAGAGGGTCTCATCCTGTCACCCATGCTAGAGTGCAGTGACGTGATCATAGCTCACTGCAACCTCGAATTCCTGGGCTCAAGTGATCCTCCCACCTCAGCCTCACAAGTAGCTGGGACAACAGGCATGTGCCACCATGCCCGACTAATTAAAAAAAAAAATTTAGTAGAGGCGGGGGTCCGCCGGGGAGGGAGTCTCACTTTGTTGTCCAGGCTGGTCTCAAGCAATCCTTGCCTCGGCCTCCCAAAGTGTTGGGGTTACAGGCATGAGCCACTGTGCCTGGCCATCTTATTATTTCTGATAAAAACTGTTGCTGAGGAGCATGACTGGTTGTGGGTCTGTGGGATGAGGTGAGGAGGCCCTGCAAGTCAGTAGCTGGCTGCAATCATTCCTACTCAGGTTTGCAGAGCCCGCCCTTGGCTCCCTGCTAGCCCAGCTCACTGCTACAGTTGCTCTCCAGCCGTGCCCTTTCCGAGCTCCTGGTGCCGCTGTCATCCCTCTTCTGAAGGGACATTTGCTCTCCCTGCTCACCTCCTGTGTTGACTCTGCCTCATAAACCACATTGGCCTCAGTTCCATGCCTCCCGCTTCCCTCCCTCTCTGATCCAACGTTCTTCGTTGCTAACTCGCTCTGTGCCTTGGGCCTCACTGGGGTCGATTTCATTTGCTCCTTCCTGCTGTGGAGATTCCTCACTCCCAGCATCTTTAACTACATATATTTGCATCTTCTGTTTTTGTTTTTGTTTTGTTTTGTTTTCAGACTGGGAGACTAGACCTGAAATGAAAGAGTTGGATCCAAAGAAGGACATTTCGGAAGACAAACCCTCTGTTGTTGGGGTGGCCACAGGAGGACCGACGAGGAACAGTGCCAGGGGTCCTGGCTCAGAAGGAGTGTGGGAACCAGGCAGCTGGCCAGAGAGGCGGCGGGGAGATGCGGGTGCCCAGTGCGAGCCACTGGGAATTCCCCAGGGGAACAAACTCTTGGGGGGCTCAGTACCCCGATGTCATGAACTGAAGGCATTTACCAACCAAAGCTGTGTCCTGGTTCCACCACGGCTGGACGACCCCACAGAAAAGGGGGCCTGTCCACCCATAAGGCGTGAGAAGAACTTCTCCAGTATTTCGGACCTCAGTAAGCCCCCCACGCCCTGCGTGGAGAAGAAAACCTATGACTGCAGCGAGTGTGGCAAGGCCTTTAGCCGAAGCTCGTCCCTGATAAAGCACCAAAGGATCCACACGGGAGAAAAGCCGTTTGAGTGCGACACCTGTGGGAAGCACTTCATCGAGCGCTCGTCCCTCACCATCCACCAGCGGGTGCACACGGGCGAGAAGCCCTATGCCTGCGGGGACTGCGGCAAGGCCTTCAGCCAGCGCATGAACCTCACTGTGCACCAGCGCACGCACACGGGCGAGAAGCCGTATGTGTGCGACGTGTGTGGGAAGGCCTTCCGGAAGACGTCCTCTCTCACCCAGCACGAGCGGATCCACACGGGGGAGAAGCCCTACGCGTGCGGGGACTGCGGCAAGGCCTTCAGCCAGAACATGCACCTCATCGTGCACCAGCGCACGCACACCGGGGAGAAGCCGTACGTGTGCCCCGAGTGCGGGCGAGCCTTCAGCCAGAACATGCACCTGACCGAGCACCAGCGCACGCACACCGGGGAGAAGCCGTACGCCTGCAAGGAGTGCGGCAAGGCCTTCAACAAGAGCTCCTCGCTCACCCTGCACCAGAGGAACCACACCGGCGAGAAGCCCTACGTGTGCGGCGAGTGCGGCAAGGCCTTCAGCCAGAGCTCCTACCTCATCCAGCACCAGCGCTTCCACATCGGGGTGAAGCCGTTCGAGTGCAGCGAGTGCGGCAAGGCCTTCAGCAAGAACTCCTCGCTCACGCAGCACCAGCGCATCCACACCGGGGAGAAGCCCTACGAGTGCTACATCTGCAAGAAGCACTTCACGGGGCGCTCGTCCCTCATCGTGCACCAGATCGTGCACACCGGGGAGAAGCCCTACGTGTGCGGCGAGTGCGGCAAGGCCTTCAGCCAGAGCGCCTACCTCATCGAGCACCAGCGTATCCACACCGGCGAGAAGCCGTACAGGTGCGGCCAGTGCGGGAAGTCCTTCATCAAGAACTCCTCCCTCACTGTGCACCAGCGGATCCACACGGGCGAGAAGCCCTACCGATGCGGCGAGTGTGGAAAAACCTTCAGCCGGAACACGAACCTGACGCGCCACCTGCGGATTCACACCTGAGCGCCGCCGTGCAGGGCTCTCCCTGGCGGTGCTCTGGACGGACGTCAGAGGGATGCGCGCTTTGCCAGCAGTGCTGTGAGAAGTTCTCCCCTGGGGTGGGGACTCGGGGTCAGGGGACCTCAGGAATGTGGGGTTGTGGAAGGGCTGGCTGATCACACATGCCCCCTCCTTACTGAGCCTCAGAAAGCAAGCCCCTCGGTGTCGGACGTATCTGGGGACATTTCAGGGTTCACTGTAACTGAGCCATGGCCGCTGGTAACAGACATCAGGGTTCCAGACTAGCTCTCTGAGTAACTGTCCTACGAGCTTGGACAGGTCACGCCTGCCTCCACATCTCTGTTTCTTCAATGGGAAAGTGGAGCTGGTGGAGGGGAGGGAGGAGGCATCTCCCCCTTTGTCAGAGACACCCTGGAGTCCAGATGCAGCTTGTCACCATCTGCATTGTCTCGGTGGGTTAGGAGCATGAGGGCTTTCCTATCCCTCCACCCACCATTTCCCTGCAGTGCGCGCTGGAAGCCACCAAGCTAGGAAGTAGGCAGGAGTTTGCCGATTGTTTGTGAGGGGAAAAAAAAATTTTTTTTTTCAGAGTTAGCAAATAACAGTAACTACTGCTTTGAATGCCAAAGTTTCTTAGAGTGTGCTGTTACATTTTTTAAAAATAAAACTTCTAATTAAGGGAGACTGTGTCATTTTAAACAGTCTTCTGTTTTGGCCAGTTGTCTGGTCAAAATCGGCTTCAGTGATTGTGGGAGGGGCAAGAGGGAAAAGAAACAGCAGCAGGTTTGATATTCAGGATTAAATATGCATGGATTCAATAAGTATATATATCTAAGCAGAGACTATTTTTATAGTGATTTTTGCAGCTAAATGGGAAGGCAACTGTCTTAAGTCCCTTCCTGCTACTGTAACAAAAGACCTTAGACTGGGTAATTTAGAAACAATAGAAATTTGTCACTCATGGTTCTGGATGCTGGGAAGTCCAAGATCAAGGCTCTGGCAGATTTGGTGTCTGATGGGATATGTTCTTCATAGGTAGTGCTTTGATGTGTGTCTTCACTTGGTTGAAAACAGCAGACTTCCTCAGGCCCCTTATAAGGGTGCTAATCCCAGTCACAAGGGCCCTGACCTCATGACCTCCCAAAGGTCCTCCCTCTTCATACTGTTACACTGGGGATCATGTTTCCAACATGTGAATATGGGGAGGCACCAACAGACCATATCAGTAGCTTCAAGTGAGTTTCCTAAGGCCGATTGAAGCTCTGTTTACACATGAGTGTTCCCCAAAGTGTACTTTCTCTGGGGCCTTTTAGGCCATCCTTTTTATTTTACAATTTGATACTACTGGTTGCTAATGTCCTGGCTTTTCCAGTTGTTCCACACTCCTTGACACTGGTGTACACGAAGAAATAATACAGAAAAAAATTATATCAGCAAGCACATTCTGCAAGTAAGAAAAACCGCCACTCTGACATGTATAAAAAAGGTGGATCATTTTTCTTTCTTTTTTTTTGAAATGGAGTCTCGCTTTGTTGCCCAGGCTGGAGTGCAGTGGTGTGATCACAGCTCCCTGCAAGCTCTGCCTCCTGGGTTCATGCCATTCTCCTGCCTAAACCTCCCGAGTATCTGGGACTACAGGTGCCTGCCACCACACCTGGCTAATTTTGTGTATTTTTAGTAGAGATGGGGTTTCACCGAGTTAGCCAGGATGGTCTTGATCTCCTGACCTCGTGATCCACCTGCCTCGGCCTCCCAAAGTGCTGGGATTACAGGCGTGAGCCACTGTGCCCGGCCAAGGTGGACCATTTTTCAAATTCTGGCCGTCAAGTGGGCCTCAGGGTGGGTTTGATCCAGGCTGTCCTCATTGGAGCCATAGCTCTGGTTCTCTGTGATTCTCTGGCTCTCCCTTCATGAGTTAGCATCATCCTCAGGCTGGCTTCCCGCGTGGGATTGTGGTGGTTTCCAGCAGCAAGTCTTGATCAGACATTGTTTTAGTTGCATCTGTTGTGGGAATAAATGAGAACTTGATCAGACATTGTTTTAGTTGCATCTGTTGTGGGAATAAATGAGAATATGTATGCACTGCGGAGAATGGGGTGTTACAATGGTCAACAACTATTAGCTAATATGTACACAAGATCTCACTACCCTTTAGTGGCAAAATGGAAGGAGAAGACCTTCTAAGGCCCTTTGGAGAGATGAAATGGCTCATTTAACTCTCACAAGATCCTTGAGGTAGGGATTCATGTACATATCGTACAGATAAGGAATCTGAGGTTCAGTGAGGCAAGGCGAGCTTCCTGAGGGCACACAGCATGGAAGTGGAGGGGCCAGGGTGTGAGCTGGGGTCCACCTGGACTCTGAGGTCCGTGCTCCTTGCCTACACTGGACTACTTCTAGAGATGGACATACTGAATTTCCCAGGGCTTGACTCCTGGCCTTGGTTTCCTGGACTCCC
This sequence comes from Macaca mulatta, assembly GCF_049350105.2. NCBI lineage: Eukaryota > Metazoa > Chordata > Mammalia > Primates > Cercopithecidae > Macaca > Macaca mulatta. Next base: position 68,930,015 of record NC_133424.1, read on the forward strand.
CAGTGTGTGAAGCAGAGATGGGATCGAGGCCGCACCACCACCATCCCCCTTCTCCGATCCAGAGAACCGCCCGGGCCTCCTCGGAGGTCCCTCCTATTTCTTTTCCCTGCAACCCAAGCTGATGTGGAGGGCATTGAGACTCCTCTCGGGGGGATGTTGTGGTACCAGGTGGGTTTCACATCCCTGGTCTCCTGCCTCCCGGGCAAGTTCCCCACTCAGGGCTCCACGTTTCCCCAAGAGGAACCCTGAGGGGGCTGGAATAGCGGCCACATTGATGGAGTCACTTGTCCACCTCTGAGGGGGTGCTCTCATCACCCCCACTCTACAGATGAGGAAACAGGCTCGCAGAGGTTCAGCCAGATGCCCAAGTTCACACAGCTCCTGGATTAAAACCCAGTCTGACTCCAGAAGCTGGACTGCAGTCCACGGCACCATTCCACCCCCCAGTTCCTCAGTTGGGTACTTACTGAAGCCAAATTATATTTACCCTCCTGAAAATGTGGATTCGGCGGGAATCAAGCAGGTCAGGAACCTACTTTTTAACAAGTCTCCTATCCCATACATCTGTCCAAGGCACTATTTGGGGTTATGTGCTGGCCTTTGGGTTCACCCTCACGGGGCCCTGTGTCTCTGTGTCCCCGGGCCTGACCCAAGCCTGGCCTTGAGGTTGTGGGTGCTGGGTGGGGTCTGAATGACCCCTTTACTCACTCAGAGTAAATGCCAGACTCCTCACAAACCCCTGTGTGATGCAGCCTCTCCCACCTCCCGTCCTGCTCCCCTCCTCACTCTGCTCCAGCCACCCTGTGCTTTTGTCCAGTCCCACCGCTGACCCAGCCAACTCCCACCAAAGGGGCCTCTCCCGTCCTGGCCCGGCAACCCACACTGAGCTTCCTCAGGTCCGTGATGCTCAGTTTCACGTGTTGGCCTGGCTGGGCTCCAGTGCCCAGCAGTCCCATCACACAGTGAGTCCTGGTAGTGCTGAGAAGACACTTTATAGACGTGGATGCCGCCCACGTCAGCTGACTTTAAGTAAACGATTCATTATCTGTAATGTGGGTGGGCCTCATCTAATCAGTTGAAGGTCTTAAGAGCAAAACCAGTTTCTTGGAGAGGAAGAAACTCTGCCTCAGGGTTACAGTGCCAACTCTGGCCTGAGTTTCTAGCCTACCAGCCTGCCTTATGGATTTGGGACTTGCCAGCTCCCACAGTAGCATGAGCCAGTTATTTAAATTAAATCTATTTATATATAAAAGTATACATATGCCATATGTATAATAAGAAATATGAGGTATATAAAAGGATATGTATAAGATATACAGGTAGGGCATGGTGGCCCACACCTGTAATCCCAGCACTTTGGGAGGCCAAGGTGGGATGATTATTTGAGACCAGGAGTTTGAGGCCAGCCTGGGCAACATAGCAAGACCTCATCTCTACAAAAACATTAGAAAAATTAACCAGGTGTGGTGGCGTGTGCCTATAGTCCCAGCTATTCAGGAGACGGAGGTGGGAGGACTGCCTGAGTCCAGGAATTAGAGGTCGCAGTGAGGTGTGATCGTGCCATTGGACTCCAGCCTGGGTGACAAGGGAAGACTCTCTCTCTCTCTCTCTCTCAAAAAAAAAAAAAAAGGTCAGGCAAGGTGGCTCACGCCTGTAATCCCAGCACTTTGGGAGGCCGAGACAGGCCTGAGGTCAGGAGTTTGAGACCAGCCTGGCCAACATGGTGAAACCCCGTCTCTACTAAAAATACAAAATTAGCCGGGCGTGGTGGCATGTGTCTGTACTCTCAGCTACTTGGGAAACTGAGGCAGGAGAATCACTTGAACCCGGGAGACGGAGGTGAGCCAAGATCATGCCACTGCACTCCAACCTAGCCGACAGAGTGAGACTCTGTCTAAAAAAAAAAAAGCTATATAGGATATATAATGATATAATAAATATATATGTAATAGCATATATATGATATATCTATATGGGATATATATGATCTAAATAAGGCAATCTATATGATAGGACATATGTAAATATATTAAGTTGTATCACTAATGCGTCTCTGCAGAGCCCTAACTGATAGGGAGGCCCTCCCTGATGACCCTTCTTCCCCTGCTTCGTATTCCCCGTCGCGCGCACTGCAGCCTGTATCGATACCTGTTTTCTTTCTTTGCCATCCGTCTCCACACGGCATTCAGGTAGAGATCTGGATGTTACTGGTCCTGCCCACTGTTGTTTCCCCCAAACTTGCTACAGCACAGACACATAGTGGGTGCTCAGTAAATGTGTGTCGAATGAAAGAGTTAATGGTAGGTGCTCAATAAATGCTTCCTGGCTGAATCATCAATAAGCAAGTGAGTTTTCTGAGGCAGCAGCCCATTCCACTCTGGGCCTAATGTAGTCCCTGGAGACCTGGATCTGACTTGGATCCCTCAGCCTTTTGTCCACAGCCCCTGTCTGATTTAAAATGTGGGTTTTATTCTTATTCCAGGGAGGTGAGGCCCATAGGTCAGGAGATACCAGGGAGTGAAAAGACAGTTGCTACAGTTCCTGGGAGGAGAGGGCGGTGCCAGGCCCCACAGGGAAGCCCAGGGCAGATCAGGAGGCAGAGGGGCTGGGGGAAGATGGGGGCAGGAGCTTCTCTGTGGCTTCCCTAGCAAGGAGCGGGATTGGCTTTTCTGAGTAATTTAGCGGTTCTGGGGCACAGGGGCTGCCCTGGCTGTCTGGTTCTCAGCGCTGGGTGTTGAGGACAGGTGCACAGAGCCCCTGAGTGTGGGAGCCCAGTGGGGGAGTTGCTGGGTGTGGGCTCTGGATTGGGTGATTTGCTTGTGAAAGGTACGCTGTCAGCGGGGCTGTTTGCTGTCTCTAGGAATCACCCAGATCTGGGAGGGACAGTCCCTCCAAGGTCGGCAAACCTCCAAAATATCAAAGCATCTAAAAATAAAAGGCAGGGTTCATACACCTTTGCCCCAGCCAGAGATAATCCCCTGCATTCGGCCTTAGCCTGGGCAGCTGGAGAAGGCTCCTGACCCAGGCCTTGACTGAGGGGCAGCCTCTGAAGACCCAGGCTGCAGAGGGAAGGCTCTTCTGCTCCTCCCCGCCTGGAATCCCAATCAGAACCGGGGAACCCAGTGCGCCTGCCCCAGAGCATGACGAAGGGGCCTCCTGGTGGACACCCCTGGCAGCTGCAGATTCCTGGCCTGAGAATGGTCCAACTGAGAGGCTGGGCCTCAGCTCACAGCCTCAGATATGGGGGAGAGAAGGAAGCTCTTCCTTCAGAATCCTAGTGCGGTGGCAGTTTCCCAATTACATGAGATGAACTAGGGATCCTCTCCGAGATCACAGACTATTCTATGACCCCTGACAGGCCAGGTGTAGGGCCATGAACATGAGTTATTTGAGTCAAGCAGGTGCACTATCCAACACACACCTTACGGCCCTAATAATATTTTATTATAAATACTATTATTTATTAATAGAAAGTTTATATTGTAATATAGTCTTAAATATGTATATATAAGAGCTACATACATTAACAGGGTTTACATTATTAATATAGGGTAATACTATTCTCTCTTTCGATTGAGGAAACAGGCTCAGAACAGTAATAATTTATTCGAGATCATGGGGCTGAAAAGCCAGACTTTTATGTGCAATGTTTCTGATTTCTAAATGGCAACAAATTTACATATTTATTAAGAAACTCTGTTTTGGGGTCAGGCATGGTGATGTGTGCCTGTCCTCCCAGCCACTCTGGAGGCCAAGGTGGGAGGATTACTTGAGACCAGAAGTTGGAGGCTGCAGTGTGCCATGATTGTACCACTGCACTCCAGTCAGGGTAGGAGAGTGAGAGGCTGTCTCAAAACAAACAAACAAAAAAGATACACGATTTGGGCCTGGACTGGACAGGCCACACAAAATACCCCTGGGGAAGAAGGAGATTTGACTCCTGGCTTGCAGCCTATGTAGGACCACCAAGTGATCAGGTGGGGTCTGGGGTCAGGGAATCCGGGGACCAGCTGCTAGTTCCACCACTTATGAGCTGGTGCTCGCTGAGCTCACTTGGTACCTGGGGATGGTCCTAGCATCTTATGCACAGGGGTGAAGCTCTGGGTGAGGTCGCAGACCTTGTGCTGGTTGGCATGGATTGGATGCATCAACAAGCCACAGAGACCAGGAGACATCCCATGCTGGAAAGTATTCCTCATGCATCAGTCTGATTCTGCTGCTGTCCCTCAGCAGGAGGATCTACTCCATGGGGTGACTCAGGGATCCAAGCTCCCTCCACCATCTTGAGCCCATAATTTCTCAAGTAGACATCTGGGCAGCAGACCGGGGAGGGCCAAGCCATTTCTGGACACCTCTCTACACCTCCATTTCTAGCTCTCCTCTCCTTCCACTGGTGAGCAGTGTTCCTTGCACTCTCCTGCACGTGAAGGGTCATGGGAAGTGCAGTCTCTGGTAGGTGGTCAGCCAATTCCCAGGACCAACTCCACACCCTGGAAGAAAGGTGCAATGGTCTGAATTTGTGTGTCTCCCCAAAATTTACATGTTGAAACCCTAACCCCCAAGGTGATGGTGTTAGGAGATAGGGCCTTTGGGAGGTGATGAGGTCATGAGGGTGGGGCCTCATGAATAGGATTGGTGCCCTTATGAAAGGGACCCCAGAGAGCTCCCTCACTCCTTCCTCCATGTGTGGGCACAGCAAGAGGGCTCCATCTATGAACTGGGAATGGGCCTTCACCACACACTGAATCTGCTGGCACCTTAACCTCGGCCTTCCCAGGCTCCAGAACCGTAAGCAATGAATGTCTGTTGTGTATAAGCCACTCAATCTGTGATATTGTTACAGAAGCCCAAAAAGAAAACATAGAATTTGAGGAGAGGCTGGCCCTCCCTGCTACCCAAAGCCCAGGGTGGTACCAGCACATGTAGATATCAGGTACAGGAATAACAGGTTAAATTCCCAGCTGTTTGGGGTGGCAAATCTGAGCCATGACAGTAACAGAATAAATTGCCACCCCTGCCTGGTCCTGGCGATGCTCACCCCTTGCTGGGATGATTGCAGGAGGTCTCCCCGCCTCACCCTTGCTCCATCCTCCATGCCCTGAGCCTGTTTGCCACGCAGAAGCCCTTCATGTCCCTCCTCTGACCATAACCCTCCATGGCTAAGTTATATTCAAAGGCATACAGACTGTGTTGGAATAAATTATATCAGAAGACATACAGACTGTGCCTGTTTGAACCAGATAAAGTTCTAAGGGCTGGAGAAACAGCTGTGAAGAAGACTTACAAAACCCCTGCCTTTGTGGGGTTGATGTTCTTCTGGGAAGTGACAATTTTTTTAAAGCCGTGGAGAAAATATCTCAGAAAGAGGAGGGTACTATGCGGAGGGTCGGGGCAGGTTCCAGATTTAAGAAGGTGGAGGGGGAAGGCACCCTGAGGAGGAGACAGGAAAGCAGAAACTCAGAGGCAGGACAAGGTGGGTAGGGATATGGGGGAAAGTGTTTCAGGAAGAAGGAAGAGCCAGGGCAGAGGCCTGGGGTTTCGCCCACACCTGAGGCAGAGTGACAAGAGGACAGAGAGCAGACAGGGGCCGGATCATGTGGGGCGCTGGCCAGCAGGGTGAAGACTGCAGCTTGACTGGGTGAGGTGGGAGCCATGGAGGGTTATGGGCAGAGGAGGGACATGAAGGGCTTCTGTGTGGGGAACCGGCTGGGGGCAGGGAGAGTGGAGCAAGGGCGAAGTGGGGAGACCCCTGCAATTGTCCCAGCGAGGGGTGAGAGTGGCTGGGACCAGGCAGAGGTGGTGAGAAGGTAATGGATTCTGGGTAGGTTTTGAAGGTAAATCCGTGATACACTGAACTTTGGGGACTTGGGGGGAAGCGTGGGAGGGGGAGGCGAGGGATAAAAGACAACATATATGGTGCAGTGTGATGGGTGCACCAGAATCTCACAAATCACCACTAAAGAACTTACTCATGTAACCAAATACCACCTGTACCCCAGTAACTTATAGAAAAATAAAATAAAATAATAAAAAGAAAGTAAAGCCAATGGGATTTATGATCCAACATAGCATCCAACTCCACTGTTATCAATCTTAGGTCTCCAATAGGATAGCACAGCTCTGAAGGGGTCTGGGCTGGTGAGCGTTGCAGGCTGAACTGTGCTCCCCACCAGATTGATAGGCTGATGTCCTAACCCCAGTACTTCCCAATACGGTGACTGTATTGGGAGATGGGACCTTTACCCAGGTGATCAAGGTCAAATGAGGTCACTAGGGCCGGCCCTAATCCAATCTGCTGGTGTAATTACAAGGAGATTAGGATTCAGACATGCACAGAAGGTCGACCGTCTACAAGCCAAGGAGGGAGGCCTCCGGGAAACCAACCTTGCCAACAGATGATGGTGTGTCCATTCAGAGGCTCAACCCCAAGATGCTTCCGTGCTCTCTTCCTCTCACGTTCCCGCTCAGCCATGTGCACTGGCTTGAGCTAGCTTGCTGGAGGATGACAGGCCCATGGGGGAAGTCATCCTGGTCAAAGTTATTCTAGGCCAGCCAGCACAACCCCCAACTCACAGTCCAAGCTGTGGACAGATATGGGAGCAAGTCCAGCCAAGATCAGCCAAAGACAGATGAGCAGAACTGTCTAGCTGGTTCATAACTTCATGAACTATAGTAAATAATAGTTGTTTCTGTTTTGAGCTTTTAAATGTTGCCATGGTTGGTTGTATAGCAATAGCTAACTGACGCACCTTCCCAGAGCAATGTCTTTGTTGGTACTCCCGTTGGTACTCCCACCACCAATGTATAAGAACACTTATCTCAGTTACTCCCTGACCCATCCTGAGGAATAACTGCAAACTTCTGATTTTTCAGATCTTCAAGGGTCTAGGGTGGGTGTGTAGAGGCTGTTCATTTTTCCCCAATATCTGGTCCCTCCTTCCATAGTGCTAGAACCCTTACATTTTAGCTGCATTTCCCAGTCTCCCTTGCAGCTAGGTGTGGCCATGTGACTAGCTTCCAACCAATAAAGTCTAAGTAGCAACATCATGTTGCCATTTCCAGGAGACGGACTACTGCATTCAGATGCTGGTTTTGCCACTTCTCTGTTGAGGAACTTTGGAAAAGTGACTTAGTTTCTCTGGTGCATCAGTTTCCTCATCTGTAGACTGGGGATAGCGATAGTATCCGCCTTATAGTGTTGTCAAGAAGAAGTGAAGTAACGCAATGATGCATTTAGAGCACTGCTTACAGCTGGATGTGGTGGCTAATGGCCAGATGTGGTGGCTAATGCCTGCAATCCCAGCACTTTGGAAGGCCAAGGTCAGGAGTTCGAGACCAGCCTGGGCAACATGGTGAAACCCCGTCTCTACTAAAAATACAAGAATTAGCTCGGTGTGGTGGTGCACACCTGTAGTCCCAGCTACTCGGGTGGCTGAGATGTGAGAATCACTTGAACCCAGGACATGAAGGTTGCAGTAAGCTGAGATCGTGCCACTGCACTCCAGCCCGAGCAATACAGTGAGACTCTGTCTCAAAACAAAAACAAACAAACAAACAAAAAAAACAGAACAGTACTTACACATGGGAAGTTTTGTTATGTGTTGTTATCATTATCAGTATAATAATACTTTCATTTTATTTTTTGAGACTGGATCCTGCTCTGTCCTGAGGCTGGAGTGCAATGGCACGATCATGGTTCGCTACAGCCTCAACCTCAACCTCCTGGGCTCAAGTGATCCTCCCACCTCAGCCTCCTCAGTAGGTGGGACTACAGATGTGTGCCACCACATTTGGCTATTTTTCAAAAATTTTTTTTTGTAGAGATGGGATCTCTCTATGTTTCCCAGGCTGGTCTCAAACTGCTGGGCTCGAGCAATGATCCAACCTCAGCCTCCCAAAGCATTGGGGTAACAGGTGCTAGCCACCACACCCAGCCAATAATACTTTTATTATCACCTCCTAAGGTTGATGTAAGGTTTAAGTACGACCAAGCTCCATGTCTGTTATCAGAACAAGTTTCCCTGATGCTTATTTGTCTACCAAGACCAGGGAGAAATATTAGGAATTATATCCATCCATCTACTCCTTCCTCCCCAGCACCACCCCATGAGGCTCAATAGGTTTTCCATTTCCTTCGTGACATGTACTCATTTGCCCAGTAAATCTTTTTCAAGGCATGAAAATTCATAAGGGGATCTTTTTGGGCGCAAGTTTCTTTTAAGAGATGCCTACAGGGATGTAAATGTTTATTTATAGCTGATCACCTGTTTTACAGAGAGATTGAGAGGTGGAAAGAAATGGAGGGAAGGAAGAGGTAGGTGTGAAGTTGGCATTTTTCATTGTTGATCCAATGTAGCACAGAGAGGTTGGTGTGAGCAGATGCATGTGGAAAGGAGGAGGAGAAATTTGGGTCAGGAAGGAGCCTGAGCTATTTTTTTCTCTCCCCCTTAGTGGTGGGTGAGTAGCTGTTTTAAGGAAAAAGAAAGTGAGAAAAGGAAGAGAGTGAATACCTAATATATAAATACTGAGAACTTCTGTGCCCTCTGATAAGTAGGAATCCCAAGAAATAAGAAAGTTTGGGGGTGAGCAGGGAGTCATTCATTCAACAAACATCTGAGCACCTACTCTGTGCCAGGCACTGTTCCAGGGTCTGGGAACCCAGCAATAAACAAACCAAAGTCTTTTGCCATATGGAACCACCACTCCTAATTTCTGGGTATGAGCAGAGAATGGGATGAAATGGAGAGTGAAGGCGGAGGCCACCTCAACTTCAGTGGTCAGAGAGGGCCCCTCTAAGAAGGTAACATTTGAGCAGAGACCCACTTGGCAAAGAGACAGTTACATGGGTATCTAAGGAAGACATTCTCCTTTCATCCAAGTGTTCACTGATGCTTTCCTTAGAAGAATTGGCAACACCCAAGAGTCCATCTTTAGAAGACTGGCCAAATATATCAGGATTCAACTGGGTGAGAAATGAGTTGAATATTTGAATATGGTAGGAGTTCTGAATTACAGAATTAACTCAAAACAAACAAAGAATAATATGTGTCTTATTTGTGTTTTCTTTAAGTGAGGGAGCTTCAGGGGCTTTCAGTGAGCAGCTATTTACCGACTTTCACAGAAACATTTCAATAAATTAACAACCTATATAGAAGTAGTAGTGCTCTCTGCTAATTATCAGTTGTGTATATAAAGTGTAACAGTAGTAGTGCTCTCTGCTGATTATCAGTTGTATATATAAAATGTTTCAGTCAGCTTTTGCTGTGTAACAAACCACTCCAAAACTTAGTGACTTAAAATAACAAGCGTTATTAGCTTATGAATGTGGCCATTTGGGCTAAGTTAAATTGGATAGTTCTGGCCTGAGCAGGCCTCATGTGTTCAAATGTGGTCAGCTGTGGGCTGCCTGGTCCAGAATAACTTTGTCCAAGATAACTCCCCTCTCCTCCCTGGGCATCTCATCCTCCAGCAAGCCAGCTGAAGCCAGTGCACATGACTGAGCAGGGATTTGAGAGGACGAGACAGCATAGAATTATCTTGAGGTGTGTGTGTGTATGCATTGATCCTCAGCTTCACTTTTCTTATACATAGAATGAACCTGGTTACTATTACCCATTCCATAATAACAATGCCAAATGCCTATCATCTGCATACTATGAGATATGCACTATTGTTATTGGATAGGTTGTGATAAGTAAATTATTATTATTATTTTTTTGAGATGGAGTTTTGCTCTTGATGCCCAGGCTGGAGTGCAATGGTGCAGTCTTGGCTCACTGCAACCTCTGTCTCCCAGGTTCAAGCGATTCTCCTGCCTCAGCCTCCCAAGTAGCTGGGATTACAGTAGCCCACCACCATGCTGGCTTTGTTTTTTGTATTTTTAGTAAAGACAGGGTTTTGCCATGTTGGCCAGGCTGCTCTTGAACTTCTGACCTTGGCTGATCCACCCACCTCGGCCTCCCAAAGTGTTGGGATTACAGGTGTGAGCCACCACGCCTGGCCAGTAAATCATATTTTATTGATGCTGAGTTGTTATTTACATTTTAATATCTCTCACATTGAAATGTATCTTACAATTGTTCATATCTTTGGCTTTTCTTCTTCTTTCTTTACAAAGTTCTTAACTTCTTTGTTTTATAAGCAATATATTTGAAAGGAAAATCATCACATTCGTGACATATGACAGTCAGGAAGAAAAATTAGGTTGCATCCTGAGGTTGACCAAACATACCAGATTCACCTTGTTTAGTCCTGGTCCCCAAATAATAAAACATTGAGCACTTCCTGTAAGCCGGACTCCTTAGCAATATAGATAGATAGATAGATAGATAGATAGATAGATAGATAGATAGATACATATATGTGTGTGTGTAATGTGTGTGTATATATATATGTATCTCTAAGTTTTTCCATGCTGAGATTTGAAGAGACTTCACAAACTTTCTGGATGTGGTAATCATTTAATCATTTAATATTATTACCCCTTTTTTTTTTATCATGAAAGAACAAATGCAATTTTGGTAAACGTGGTAATCTTGTGATTTTTTTCTTTTAAATACCTTTTGTGTCTTTAACCTGTGAAGACTTTTTACACATATCTATGTGCCCACAGAAAATATCGACATTGTTTTTTGTGTTGTTGGGTTTTCACGTAATTCATGTCAGACTACATCTGTAGTTTTGCAACTTGCTCCCCGCATCCTCCCATGAAATGATGTGTCTTGGAGACCTTTTCATATCCATCCACAACGATCTATTTTGTTGTGTAAAATGAGTGTAGTAACAACACCCAACCAACAGGATCTTGGTGAGGACACATTAAGCTCTCAATAAATGTTACTTGGTGTGTAGCGATTCTGTCTTTGGAATCATTTTTCTAGCGAGACTGCAGAAAAGCCCTGTGGGCTGGAAGTGGCTAGGAGAACCTGTTTCTCTAAGCAGACTTGGCAGCTCACTGCCCTTGTATGATTTACCCTATACACCCCCAAGTAATTGTATCCTTCTAGGTTTTAAATAACAAGGTGAGTTTTCCCATTTCAATCATACTTCTTCCCCCTGCATCCCCATCTTAAATAAATGGAAAATTTTTTAGTAGTAGTGAAACAAGAAGGTCTTTGGGGACATACTGCTCTGGGTTTAATCCTGGATATGCCATTTCCAAGCTGACCTGCCCGAGGGGATCCAAGGCTCCCAAATGATCACCATTTGGAGACAGTCACATAAACGAGATACATCCACATAGTGTGATTAATTCCCTGCAGTTGTCAAAAAGCATGAAATAGATTCCTCTCCTTGTGGGATGGTCCCTACTGATAGGAATCCCTGCTTGGTGCCACAGAACCCTGCCTTATGGGCCACAGCAGATGTACTAGAGGATAGAACAACAGGTCACCGGCCCATGAAGTGGTCTTATGGCAGAGTCTTGCTCAGCAGGGGTCTACGATCTTGGATGTCTCAACCAGGCAGATCATAGACTGCATCCTGCCAACGGATGAGCACAGTTTGGGTCACTCATTTTCCTTTTAATGAGTTATCAGCATTAAAACATTGAGATAGTTTACATTTACAAACACCGTCTTTCATTTATTCAGCTGTTTCAAAACATTCATAGGCCATCTGGTATGTACCAAGACATGTTCCAGGTTCTGGAGGCTCAGAGGTAAATTAGAAACACACAGCCCCTACCATCATGGGTCTGTACCATTTTAGAAGCAAGGCAGACAGTAAGCAAAAAGAAATATTCATGACGTAATGAACTCCAGCTTATTTTGAGAAATTGAAATATCAAAACTCACTGGAGCAGCAACTTCATTAGAGGATATAATAGAAAGATAGTGAAGAGCCATATCACAGTGGTTCTCGGTAAACAAAGAGCTCAAAGTCAGAGCCCCAAAGTTTTCTGGCCCTTGAAGAGTTGTGAATATCATCCTGTTAGGCATAGAGGATATGCTTCAGGCATACTGGGTGTCACCTGCAATGTCCAGCACATAGTGAGTGCTTTATAAATGTCTGTCTCTTGAGTGAGTGTGGAAACTGTGCCTTTTCTAGTGACCAGATCATTGGGAAGAATACTTATTCATCCATTCAACAGTTCAAGAGAGGTTTGATTTTGTGAAGGACTCATTCTTGCAGAGGGTGTACAATTAAAAACCCACATAATTCAAGACTAACCCTGATAAAAAGATGATGGGTGTGTCTATTCACCAGCTAAAGCGACACTAAAATAACAGTCACAGTTTACAATGTATGTGATTGGTTGTATTTGGAAGCATGAGAAACTGTAACCATGCTGCATTTCTGTAAATCTACAATAACATCCCTCTTGTGACCCCAGCTTGCAATATAAAAAATAGGGCTTTGCCAATAACTCACATATACTTATATAGTCCTCTCCTCCCCACTCCACTGCTTCTCCCAACACAGAATAACCAACAGCCTGAATCCTGGGCATCTCTTTCTTTGAATTTCCTTTCTGTACTTTCCCCCTCTTCAGAGCTGTTTGGGAAACTTCATGTTAATAATTTCAATCAGGTTGTAGTCAGGCCATGCTGTCCTAAGAACCAAAGCTGTCACTTAAAAATGACTTTGCAGTTCTTGCCCTCATCTGCTTTCATCCCATGCTCTCCACAGCCCAGAGATCTTTGTTTCCAGGCAACAGCAGGGCTTTCCCCAGGCGGATGGGTTCTTTAAAGGAGGGAAAAAAATTTACTTCTGCTAGTCTGTGTACAGCGTCAGCACCACCGAACGCTAATGCTTGAATGATTTAGAACTGCGGACAGCTCATACCAGACAGATTCAGCACCACGGACAGCCCCCAAGGCAACTCGTGATGTGAATGGTTCAGCACCGCAGACAGCCCGAGCCGGGCAGGACAGCCCTGCTGAAAATGGTTCAGCACCACGGACAGCCCTGCTAATATCCATCAGAGCCCCGGATAGCTCAGGCCAGAATGGTTCAGCACCACGGGCAGCCTCCCAGCCTCGCAGGGTAGCGTGTGCCTGGACTATTCCAGCATCAGGGAGAGCCCTGCTGGACTGGTTCTGCAACATGGATAGGAACAAGTGTCATTTCGCCACCACCTGTGCTAGATGTAGGCGCTCTTCTGAGTTGATTCCTGAGCCCACACTGCAACCCTCACCCCTGGAGACTCTAATGGGGCTATTCGGGTAATCCAGGCTCTTCTGGAACTGACCTCAGAAACGCAGTCATCCAGCAGTTAACATGCCCAAAAGGGAACTCTGGATTTTCCCCACAAAATAAACTTGATCCCAGTTAGTGCACTTCAGGGTACTCAGTTGCTCAGGCCCAAAGCCCGGAAGTCTCCCTTGATTCCTCTTGTTCCCTCACACCTCACACTCCAGCCATTAGTGAGTTCGCTCAGCTCTGCCTGTAGAGCAAATCCTGAATCCACCCACTGCTCTCCATCCCCACTGCCACTGCCTTACTCCAGGCCACTGTTGCTTCTCACCTGGTTTACTGCAAGAGCCTCCTAATTGATCATCCTACTTTATTGCCCCTTCTAGTACATTCCCCACACAGCAGTTTCAGTGACCCCTGGAAAATGTAAAACACAGTCTATCACACCATTCCTCAGTACTTTCCACTACTTTCCAATACACCTACAATAAAATTCAAAGCTCTTCCTGTGGCTTTCACGACTCTGGATGCCTCTCTCTCTCTCTCTCTCTTTTTTTTTTTTTTTTTTTTTTTTTAGACGGAGTCTCACTCTGTCACCCAGGCTGGAGTACAATGGCGTGATCTCGGCTCAGTGCAACCTCCACCTGCCGGGTTCAAGCGATTCTCCTTCCTCAGGCTCCTGAGTAGCTGGGACTACAGGTGCGCGCCACCACGCCCAGCTAATTTTTGTATTTTTAGTGGAGATGGGGTTTCACCATGTTGGCCAGGATGGTCTCGATCTCTTGACCTCGTGATCTGCCCGCCTCAGCCTCCCAAAGTGCTGGGATTACAGGCGTGAGCCACCGCGCCCGGGCGCCTCTCTATCTTACATCCCATTACACTCTCGCTTTCCTGGTCGCACTGGCCACACCACCTCCTTGTTGGTTCCTCAGGGCCTTTGCCGCTGGTGTGCTCTGTCCGTGGTGCTGAGTGCATTCTAGTGTGAATTCAACTATAATTGTCTCCTTTCCACCATATGGTTCTTAGCTCAAAATGTTACCTTTTCTAAAAGACCTTCCCTGACCATCCCCATCTAAACTGGCTTCAAAGTTACTATCACAGTGATTTATTTCACAGAATTTAGTACTTCACAGAATTTAGCACAAACTATATTTCATTTTGCACTTATTGGTTTACTTGACATTGTCTGTTTTCATCATTAGAATGTAAGCCCCATGAGGCCACAGACATCAGTTGCCTTAGCTACCCGGAGCAGCATCTTCACATGGCAGTTGCTTCACATGGCAAATATTAGTTGAATGAGTGAATGAATGAATGAGTGGATGAATTCTCAGCCCTGCATTAATTTTTCTTTTCCTGGCTAGTCATGGAGCCCCAGAAAGGTGTCAGCAGCACTCACCTCCTGATAAAATTGTGGTCCAGGGTTTGAGGCCTGTGTTGGGTTCCCCAAGATCACCCTCAGGTTTGATGCTTTCCTGGGAGGAGGACTGAAGAGAGACTCAGCACACAGTCATATGCACGGCTACGATTTACTACAGTGAAAGTACACAAAGCACAATCAACAAAGGGAAAATGCCCATGGGCATAACACATCTGTACTCCACCCCTTGACTTGCCATGAGGCTATGGCAAGACAGAGAATGTGTTATGTTACATGAGGATAATGAAGAATTGGACCCAATAATTCAGTCTACCACACCTAGTGGTGGCATGTAGCTATAATTTATTAATCATGATTTTATTTCCCTTTTAGGTTATGGCACTTGAAACTGGTTTTCCATTCATAGGAGTGCTGCAAAGTTTCCATTTACAGGTACTTCTTAAATGGTTTTAGAAAACAAATTCATTTTAAATACAAATATTAAGTAAATAGGAATGCGGGGATGTTATGTGGAAATGAAAGCAATCGTGAAGATATTATTCGTTGCTGCAGAAACAGGGAAAACATTGAAAAAGGATATTGGAGCAGTTGAAGTTTGAGAAACATTAAAGTAAGACATAAAATAGGATTATAGGACTCTCCCTTCATTGTTTTCTTCTGTTTCAGGAAGAAATCACCTCTAAGGGGTCACTCAGTAACATTCCTTTGGGCCAGGCACGATGGCTCATGCCTGTCATCCCAACACTTTGGGTGGCCGAGGCAGGTGGATCCCCTGAGGTCAGGAGTTCAAGACCAGCCTGACCAACACGGAGAAAACCTGTCTCTACTAAAAATGCAAAAATTAGCCAGGCATGGTGGCACAAGCCTGTAATCCCAGCTACTCAGGAGGCTGAGGCAGGAGAATCGCTTGAACCCGGGAGACAGAGGTTGCAGTGAGCCGAGATCATACCACTGCACTCCAGCCTGGGCAACAAGAGTGAAACTCCATCTCAAAAAAAAAAAAAAAAAAAAAAATCCTTCCCTCAGAATTCTGGGGTAAGGATTTAACCTCTTTTTTCAAATAGATTTTGGAAAAACTTGAGTCCATTTTGAAATAACCATAATTCATCTGGACTATGAGGGTCATAACTGGAGATTTTTCCCATATTGAGGACGTGCTATTCAATAATTATAATGACAAACCAGTGACATTTACTGAGCACTCAAAACTAGGAGGCATATGTATTAACTTATATGATGTTCACAATAACCCTATGAAGTAGAAAATATTATTGTCCCCATTTTGCAGGTAAGGAAACGGAGACCGAGTTAATTCACTTCCAAAGGTTATACAGCTAGTACATGGTTAGATCTGCATCTGGGTGCCTGGTTCCTAACCCTCTCAAGACTCTGTGACCTGGGGCAGCTCCCCTGGTCTCTTGTACCAAATATCTTGTTATCAAAGGAAATGATGAGGACTGGATGAAATGTCTAATTCTTGACAGTTCATCTCTCTTCTCTGCATACTCTGAACTATCTTTGGAATGGCAGGAAACTCATCTCCTAAACATAGAAATGAAGGAAGTTTCCCCTCCCAATTACATAACCTATCTGAAAACTCCTAGGCAAACCCAATCTCAGCTCTTCCGTAATCTTGCTGTGTGTCCTTCACACAACTCATTTAACTCCTTCGTGCCTCAGTTCCCTTCTCTGTAAAATGGGGATAATAATACTTCCACTTTGGGCTGTTGGAATTAAATGAGATAATATTAACAAGAGGCCTTTCCTTATAGTATTTTTTGGATAAACGAGAGTTATTTTTGTTTTTCTGAATGATCAGGGTAATTCAATTTTCTATCCATTTGGAAAAGGAGGTTAAATCCTTACCTCATACCATTCAAAAAAAGTCCAGAAGGTTCAAACAAAATAAATATATAAAATAAGACTGTAAAATATAAGATTATCCAGGAAAATGTGTTTATGAGAGTAGGGTGAGGCCAGGTGAAATGACTCATGCCTGTGATCCAGCACTTTGAAAGACTGAGCCGGAAGATCAGTTGAGGCCAGGAGTTTGAGATCAGCCTGGGCAACATAGTGAGACCCCCTTTCTACAAAAAATTAAAACTTAGCCAGGTGTGGTAGCACATGCTTGCAGTCCCAGCTACACAGGAGGCTGAGGCAAGAGCATCACTTGAACCCAGGAGTTCAAGACTGCTGTGAGCTATGATCACACTACTGCACTCCAGCCTGGGTGACAGAGTGAGACCCTGTCTCAAAAAGATGGGGTCGGGGGTGGAGGGCGAGAGAGAGAGAGAGAGAGAGAGAGAGAGAGAGAGAAGGGATAGAAGGCTGAGGAAGGGCATCTTAAGACGTTAAAAGCAAAAAATATAAAATAAAATAAAAAGGATATCTTGGATTTTTATTAAAATTCAAAACTTCAGGCACTATGTAAACACAATAAAAACATAAGGGAGAGGCCAGGAGAAAATATTTGCCACAGATAGAGTAACAGGCAAACGATTAATGTGCAGAATATAGAAAGAATACCTATTAGCCGGGCGCGGTGGCTCACGCCTGTAATCCCAGCACTTTGGGAGGCCGAGGCGGGCGGATCACAAGGTCAGGAGATCGAGACCACGGTGAAACCCCGTCTCTACTAAAAATACAAAAAATTAGCCGGGCGCGGTTGTGGGCGCCTGTAGTCCCAGCTACTCGGGAGGCTGAGGCAGGAGAATGGCGTGAACCCGGGAGGCGGAGCTTGCAGTGAGCCGAGATCGCGCCACTGCACTCCAGCCTGGGCGACAGAGCGAGACTCCGTCTCCAAAAAAAAAAAAAAAGAAAAAAAAAAAGAAAGAATACCTATTAATCAGTAAGTAAAAGCTATATAAACAAATAGAGCAATGCGGAGAGGAGACAAACAGGTAATTAGCAGAAGAGAGAATAAACCTGTTCAAAAACATGTGAGTTTACTTCTCCTCACTAGTAATCAGGGGAATATAGCTAAGATTACACAGGCACACCGTTTTCCCCCTACTTATGGCTTTGTCGAAAATTTTAAAAATTTAATGTAGCCTCCATGAGAGCAACTTGGCTGTAGTCACTGCAGTTGCTAATTTGAACAACAACGGTCATTGATAATAATAGCAGCTATTAGGAACTGTTGTAAGAACTGCACGTGTATTACTTATTATTGTTATTATTGTTTTACTTTCACAGAAATCCTGGGACTTGGTAACCATAATTATTCCCACTTTACAGCTTGGGCAACCGAGGCACGGAAATGGTAAGTAACACACCCGAGGACTCACTAGTAACTAATGGCAAAGCCAGCCGCTGCCCCAGGCGGTCAGGCCTCAGGGTCCCCGGGCTGCCACCCCCTGCCCCAGCTCCTTCTCCCTTCCGCCCACCCGGACTCCCGGTTTGCAGACTGGAGAACCACGAGGGGCGTGCGCAAAGCCGCTGGCCTTGGGGCATCTGTCGCAGGGGACCTCGAACATAACGTACGTGCCCATCAGCTGGGGATGGACAAGCTCGGTACCACACCCCCCTGCAACCACGCCGCGGGTACACGGCCTCTGCGGCCCCTCCGCTGCCTTCCCCACGCCCCTCCAGGTGCAGGCTTCCCGGGGGTGGAGGAGGGGAGGAGGCCGCCCACGCTCCCCAATTCCCCCACCTCCCACCTCTCACTTCCCCCCCCCCCACCCCGCAGCCTCCACGTCTGCGCAGCCGCAGTCAGTGCGGCGCCAGCTCTGCAGAGCCCAGACAGGGTCTGGTTGGGGAGGGTGAGTCCTTCGAGGGACCCCCGCGGGCGGGAAGGAGGCGGAGAAAAGGGGCTGGGGGCTCGGGCGGCGATCCGGGGAGGCGCGCGCGCGAGTGTGGATGCGCAGAGTGTGTGTGTGCATGGGTGGGGGTGAAGGGCAGAGCCGCTCCAGGGATGGGGTCCGGGGAGGGGGGCGTCTCCAAGCCGGTCCGGTGGGAGAGGGCCGGGGTCTGTCGGGGTTGCGTCTGTTTCTCCACAGCGGCGGTCTGTGTCCTGGTTTGGGGTTGCAGGTGAATTCCAGCCTCCGCGTCAGGAGGGGAGCCCGGACCTGCACTGAGAGTGCATTGATGGTCTGTGTACCCTCGTGGGGCGGCGCGGGCACGTGCGCTCGTCTCGCGGGGACCCCATGTCGATGTTCGCTCCCCCCTGGGTGTCAGTGCACCTGCCCGCGTGTGCACCTGTGCGTGTTCGCGTCGTGTGTCCGCCTGGGTCCCCGTGGACCACCCTGCAACGGTGGGAGCGCAGGCTCTCAGCAAACAGGTGCTGCAGCCCCGCCCCCACTCTTCTGAGCTGTGTGGCTTTGATTAAGGGACTTCCCTGTCTGTCAAATGGAAACATAATAGTGTCTGTAGCGAGAAGCATGGCGAGCTTTATGTGAGAAAAGGGATTCGCAGTGTTCAGAAGGACTGGGCACAAGGAGAGTCCCGGGCTCCAGGAAACACTGCCGAGATAGTTATTGCTTTTATTGTGGTTGCTGGTTGTCGTTGTTGTGACTGCGTCTCCATCCTCTCAGGGGATGACTTGTTTGCTATTTCACGAAGAACATTGAGGCTGTGGAGTGTGAATCCCCTCCCCGCCCACCATACCTCTGTCTCATCCCCTTTCCTTCTTCCTCCTCCATTCACTGCAGATCCAGCTTCTCCTGACCTTGACCTGATGGCTCTTGTCTCTCCCATCTGTCACCCCGCTTGCCTGCATTTTCTCCTTTTCCACGCCGTCCCCTCCCCTCAACCTAGATCCATGATTAATTATGTCTCACATTAATGATGGTACTCCGTAACCCTCTTTCCCATGAACGTCCCGTAGGAATTTTCTTCCCCTGAAAAATATCTAGGCAGCCTCCTCTCCTCACTCCCAACAGACTCCCCAACCCATACCGAGGTTGCAAATGGGCAACCCCAGGGTCTAATTCAGCCCCACAACTTACGCTGTTTGACTACAGGTGTCTTCCTGTTAAACACTGGAAATAATTATTGACATCATGAAATGTAGAAAATGCCATCTGAAAATACAGATTTCCAGTCTTCTTTTGAGAAATCACAGGATGGGCGACATCAGTCCCAAGCGTTTGCTCTGCAAACATTAGCTGAGTTGCACGGTGCTGCTTCTTCAGACAGGAGACCTGATTTCTCTTTTGCTGCACTCCCCCACGGCCCCGTCGTCTCTTCCCATGCCATGCATCCGCTGCCGTTTGTTCATGGGCACCTTACAATAGGGAAATATTTCTCTGGACCTATATTTAATTTTTATGTGTAGAAAACTCACAGTAAAAGAGTACTCTTGATTGATTCATTGATTGGTTCTTTGAGACAGAGTCTTGCTCTGTCACCCAGGCTGGAGTGCAGCGGCACGATCCTAGCTCTTTGAAGCCTTGAACTCCCAGGCTCGAAGGATCCTCCCAGTAACTGAGACTACAGGCTCGTGACACCACACCTGGCTGATTTTTAAAAACTGTTGTAAAGACTGCGTCTCAGGCTGGCCTCACACTCCTGGACTCAAGCAACCCTTCCACCTTGGTCTCCCAAAGTGCTGGAATTACAGGTGTGAGCCACCTCGCCTGCTGATTCATTTATTAATTCGTGTCATTTCCTGTCCTATTTGTGTTACCTGCTGAGCCTTGGAGGCATGTGAGTTCCAATCATTGCTGCTGGGGTTTCTGTCTGCTGGAATGCTGGGTCTGTGCTCGGTTTGGTCCTGCCTGCTTGCTTACCTTTCTCCTCCAGGAGAATGTGAGCTGTTAAGGATGTCAAATTCATCTTCACATACCCAATACTCAGCACAGGTTTGGCCCGAAGTTCTGGCTGAGAAATGGTTGGGAAAAGTTGTATTCATTGAAGCACTCATGGGTGGCAGATACTCACAGGGTCCCATGAGAGATGAAGGGGAAGCTCTGGCCTGACAGGTAGGGGACTTTCTAGAAGCCTGTGCAAGGAGGTCAAGCTGAGGCCGGGATAGAGGAACACCTTTTTGTTCCTCCATTCACCAGGTACTTACACTATGAATTAAATAGTGTCTATCTAGGTGGAGACAGCAGCTCTATGAGGCAGCTGTCACTGTTATCACCTCCCCATTTTACAGATAAGCAAACTGAATTTTGGAGAGGTTAAAGTGACCTGCCCCAGGCCACATGGGAAATATGTGGCGAAACCGAAATTCACACCTGTGTGGTCATCTCCATCCCTGGCTCGTAACTACTCAGCCATGCAGGCAGCAGTTAGCATTTTATTAACTGCTGTCATTCTTTCCCCACTGTCCTGAGTATTTTATCCGTTTAGCAACACCTGTACTAGCAAACACTTACCTACTATTTTTTAAATTACCTCTTTTTTCTTCTAACATTATTATTATTATTATTATTGAGACAGAGTTTCACTCTTGTTGACCAGGCTGCAGTGAAATGGTGCAATCTTTGCTCACTGCAACCTTCGCCTCCCGGGATCAAGTGATTCTCCTGCCTCAGCCTCCCGAGTAGCTGGGATTACAGGTGTGTGCCACCATTCCCAGTTAATTTTTGAATTTTTAGTAGAGATGGGGTTTCACCATGTTGGCCAGGCTAGTTCGAACTCCTGACCTCAGCTGATCCACTCGCCTTGGCCTCCCAAAGTGTTGGGATTACAAGAGTGAGTCACTGTGCCCGGCCACAATTTTATGTTAGTACCTGTGACAGGCAGAATGCTAGCTCCCTACAGATGTCCAAGTGCTAATCCCCAGAATCTGAATGTGTGGGATTACCTGGCAAGGAAGAATTAAGGCTGCAGATGAGATTAAGGTCAGCTCGCTTGGAGATGGAGAGAAGATCCTGGATTGTCTGAGTGGGCCCAAGGTAATCACAAGGCTCCTTAAAAATGGAAGAGGCACTGGGCATGGTGGTGGGCGACTGTAGTTCCAGCTACTCTGGAGGCTGAAGCAGAAGGATTGTATGAGCTCAGGAGGTTGAGGCTGCAGTGAGCTATGTTCATGTCACTGCACTCCAGCCTGGGCAACAGAGCAAGACCTTATCTCTAAAAACAATCAAAGAAACAAAACAAAACAAAAAAACAAGGACGAAAGATGCAGGAGAGTCAGGGTCAGAGGATTGCAATGGGAGAGTCAAATGGCCACTGCTGGCCTTGAAGGTAGAGGACGGGCCATGGACTGAAGGAAGCAGGTGGTCTCTGTATCTGGACGAGACACAAAACGATTTCCCCCAGAGCCTCCAGAAGGAACCGCCCAGCCCACACCTTTGTTTTATCCCAGTGAGACTCACTTCAGACCTCTGACCTATAGAACCCTAAGAACCATGTGAGCTGCTGTAAGCCAGCGAGTCTGTGGTCCTTTGTCAGAGCAGCCGTAGGAAACTCACGCAACACCCACAGGGCTCTTTAGGTCACAGCTTCATAAAAGACCTGCAGTGGTGCTGATGGTGCCGCTGAGCTGGGTCTAAACAACACAACAAAGTTCGTGCAGGATGCAGCTCCCAAAGCCAACCTGCGTAAACACTGAGATACTGAAACACACATATAACCACAAATCACGTGACATACAGTTTCAGCAATTTTTATTTTCTTTCAGTTTTTAAGTGAGATCTAAAAAAAGACAGAGTGATGTGCACAAAGTGTACAGTGGGGCGAAGGTACAGCTCAATAAATTGGTGCACAAGTAAATTCCCTGGTGACCACCACTCAGCAAGACAGAGGGCATTTCCAGCAGCCCCCGAAAGCTCCTCATAGCCTTTCTCACGTCTGCCAGCCCGGCACCACCACTGCTCTGACTCCACTGAGACCAATCCATTTTGACCTGTTCCAGACGTTTTGTATCTCAGTCAAATCACATGTATGTGCTCTCTGTATCTGGCTTTTTTCACTCAGTCACATACATACATATACGCATGATGTACTTACATGTTTATAATATAAATATATTTATACTTTTATACTTATAACATACATGTATTGTATTTATGGTATGATATATTTATAACTCTATATTTATATTATGAAATTGTTTCTATAACTATATTTATATTATATTTATAATATTCATGTTATATTTATAACATTATATTTACATGTAAATTATATAAATGTACATAAACATATTTGAAAATTTATATTTATAATATAAATATATTTATTTTTTATATTTATAATACAAATATATTTATTTTTTATATTTATAATACAAATATATTTATTTTTATATTTATAATACAAATATATTTTTTTATATTTATAATACAAATATATTTATTTTTTATATTTATAATACAAATATATTTATTTTTTATATTTATAAGTATATATTTATATAAAATAATTATATACTAAAATATATTTGCTTATTTAAATATATATATTCTATTCACCCATGTTGCCACCTGTGTCCTTTTGTTGGCCCCTCTCATTACTGAGCTGTACTCCCCTGAATGCATAAACTGCAATTTATGTCTGCATTATCCTGTTGATAAACACCTGGTTTTTTAGCATTTTCATTATGCCTATGAGTGCTTCTGGCTATGCATGTAAACCACTGCGTTCTTATGAATGGTTATGAATACAGCAGACATCAACATTCACGCACACACGTGTGTGTGGACACGGGTTCTCATTGCTCCTGGCTAAGTGTCGGGGGGTTTAATCACCAGGTCCTGGGGTGCTCAGCTTTCCTAGATGTTGCCAAATAGTTTTCCAAAGTGATTGAGCCGACAGACACGTCCACCAGCAGGCCTGAGTCAACCTGCTTTAAAACTCTACCTCAGTGGGTTTCAAAGGCAAACTTTGGATCACTGTTGCAAAGGGAAAGCCAGTATCACTTTTAATGTTTATTTCTTACTGAGGGGAAGCTCTGTGCTGGCTGCTTTGCCTGCCTGGCCTGAAGCTGCTCTTGCTTTGTTAGAAAGGAAGCTCAGCGAGAGAGATGCTAAAAGCATAGGGACACCCAACAGAGACTTTCTCTTTGAGGTAATGCGGAGGATCACAGGGGCTGACGCAGGAGATGCTTTTTCTCCCTGGAATTCAGCGTCAGAGATCCCTGGCTGTGCCTGAAATCTCCACCTGGACTGTCTAGGAGGTGAGAGCATGCAGGGACGTGGTGCCCACTCCTGGGCATTGAGAATCTCATAACTAGAGGGGTCTTGAGGAGGTTGAAGCTGGTGGCAGGGGAGCGGGGAGCAGGATCCATGGGCGAAGGGCTGAGTGGACCCCCAGGAGGCAGGGTGATGAACACGGTGGAGGTCACTCTATCCAGGGGAACAAAAACGCAGACTGGGACGGACCCTGGGCATCAGGCAGGAGGGCAGAGTATTTTCTGAGGCAAGAGGAAGTGGACTTGGCCAAAGATTGGATGTGGCAGGGGAGGCGGAGGCAAGTCGAAGATGAGTCCTGTAGAGATTGTTGGGGAGGACGGTGGAGTCCTGGCCAAGAGTGGGGGACCCAGGAGGAGGGAGTGCTGTGAGTGGGGCAGTGGGCAGAGGGGTCTGGGGAAATGATGAGCTTGAATTTGGGTTCTAGGGAAATGTGAGACACCCCGCTGCAGGAAGGAGACAGAACTGCTGATTGGTAATGCAGAAAAAGAAAGGCACATTCTGCATATATATACACATATAAACATCTGTATTTTCTATTATGAAAACATTTCAAACATACTGTTCAGTGTGAGGATAGTACTGTGAACCACCGTCTACCAACTTCCCAGATTCAGCATTTCTCATTTTCTTGTGTGCTCTTTCTTTGTGGGAGTTTGTTTTTTGTTTGTTTTTGTTTTTTTCTGTAAGTTCTGGGATACATGTGCAGAACGTGCAGGTTTGTTCAATAGGTACACATGTGCCATGGTGGTTTGCTGCACCTATCAACCTGTCATCTAGGTTTAAGCCCTGCATGCATTAGCTATTTGTCCTAATGCTCTCCCTCCCCTTCCCCCACCCCCCGACAGGCCCCGGTGTGTGATGTTCCCCTCCCTGTGTCCATGTGTTCTCACTGTTCAACTCCCACTTACGAGTGAGAACATGCAGTGTTTGGTTTTCTGTTCCTGTGTTAGTTCGCTGAGAATGATGGCTTTCAGGTTCATCCATGTCCCTGCAAAGGACATGAACTCATTCTTTTTATGGCTGCATATGGGAGTATTTTAAAGCAAATCTCAGCCATCAGGTCAATTCACCCCTACGTACTACAAAAGCACCTCTAAAAGCTAAGGTGGACCTCTCCCTATCTATCCGTAAAGCCATTCCCATACTCAACAAAAGTCATTGATAATACCTTGGGGTAGTCAAATACCCAGTCCATAATCACATTAATTTGGTTTTCTTTAAAAAAGTTTTCTTTTCACAGAAGATTTAGTTTTTTAATCTGAGACCAAACATCATAGTCCCTACATGGTTTTGGTTGTTGAGTCACAAACTTCTTGATCTACAGTGTCTGCCCCGTGATTTTAAAATTTGACAGAACAATTTCTATTTACATAAGCCTAAGCAAAGAGACAAAGGCTCACAAAGCTTTCCATTCACTCCAAGATAATTTACTTTTTTTAAAAGTTATTATTCACAAGGATAGTCTTTGGGTTACACATACAAAATTGATGATACAATTTCCTAAAACAAAATCATAAACCAGCTTTAGAGTTTTAAGGCAAAGGGTTACGTAATTATAAGTCCTTAGAGTTTAGATAGCTTCTTGCAAACAACCACCTGAATTTCAGGTTGATCAACTATATAGAATACGGATATTAAATAATAGTTCATTTAAAATTAGACTTTTGAGGCCGGGCACAGTGGCTCATATCGGCAAATTCCAGCACACTGGGAGGCCCAGGTGGGGAGATCACTTGAGGTCAGGAGTTTGAGACCAGCTTGGCTAGCGTGGTGAAGCCTCACCTGCACTGAAAATGCAAAAATTAGCTGTGCATGGTGGTGCATGCCTGTAATCCCAGCTACTCAGGAGGCTGAGGCAGGAGAATCCATGGAACCTGGGGGGCAGAGGTTGCAGTGAGCCGAGATCCTGTCACAGCACTGCAGTCTGGGAAACAGCGAAACCCTGTCTCAAAAAATAAATTAAATTAAATTAAATTAAAAAATAAAATAAGACTTTTAACCCCCATATGGTGAATGCATCATTTTTTATGACAACCAAGGAGAAATTTGGGGCCATGGGGGGCTGGTGCGAAGACTAGGGCTCTTCTGTCTATAGCCAGAGGGATTCCAGGGGCAACTCTCTCTAAAAACCCCCCATATGCTTTGAGATGTGGACTCTGTGAATGTATGTGTGTGTGAGTAGAAGTGTGTGTGTATGTGTGAATGTGTATGTGTGTGTATATGTTAGTGTGTGTGAGTGTATGAGTGTGTATGTGTGTGAGTTTAAGCATGTGTATATGTGACTGTGTATGTGTATGCGTGTATGTGTATGTGAGGGCATATGTGTGTGTGATTGTGAATGCATGTGTGAGTGTGTGTCTGTGAATGTGTGTATATGTGTGTGTGTGTTAGTGTGTGTGTGAGAGTGAGTTTGAGTGTGTATATATGTGACTGTGTGTATGTGTGTGCTTGTATATGTATGTGAGGCATATGTGTGTGTGATTGTGAATGCATATGCGTGTGTGTGTCTGTGAATGTGTGTAAGTGTATGAGTGTGTGTGAGAGAGTTTGAGCGTGTGTATATGTGACTATGTATGTGTATATGTATGTGAGGTGTGTGTGAATGTGTATGAGTGTGTGTATATGTGTGTATGTGACTGTGTATGTGTGTATATGTGTGAATGTGTGTATGATTGTGTATATGTATGTTAGTGTATCGTGTGTGTGTATGTGAGTGTAAGTGTGGGTGTATCGTGTGTGTGTATGTGAGTGTAAGTGTGGGTATGAGTGTGTGTGCCTATGTGACTGTGTGTGTCTAGGTGCATGTGTGGCTGTGTGTATATGTGTGTATGTGTGTGAGTGTGAATGTGTGTGTGTGTGAATGTGAGTGTGTATGAGTGTTTGTGTTAGTGTGAGTGTGTGAATGTGTATGTGTGTGTTCGTATGAGTGTGTGTATGTGACTATGTCTGTGTGTGTGTATGTGTGGATGTGTTTATGTTTGTATGTATATGTGAGTATGTGAGTGTGTGTGTCTGCGTGTACCTGCCCATGACAAACATTCCCTTTCCAGCTTTGTCTCCAGAGTGCTCTCTACCGTTTGACCTGCTGCGTGCTTTATTTGTTCCCTGGCTGTCTCTTTGTCTCCCTACTAGAATGTAAGCCCCAGGAGGTCAGGAATCTCCACTTGATTGCTGCTGTATTTCTAATGCTTAGAATCGTGCCTAGCCCCTGCTGGCCCTCCGTAACGATTCACTGAATGATGAAATGTTCGTCAGTCCTCAGATTCTGAACCCTGTGCCTGGGGAACCAGAGAGGACCCTGCAGCGGGAGGAGAAAGAGAAGCTTGTCTCAGAAGCTTCACCTCCTCCTGGGGCGATGCAGAGTCTCAGTCCTGAGCAGACGCGGGGGCTGCTGGAGCCCGAGAGGACCAAGACGCTGCTGCCTCGGGAGAGCCGGGCCTGGGAGAAGCCTCCCCATCCCACCTGCACCAAGGACTGGGAGGCTGTGGAGGTTGGGGCCTCCAGCCATGACAGTGATGAGAAAGGTGAGAGGCACGGGTCCTTTGGGAGGTGAGTGGGTGGAGGGGAAGGAATCGGCAGAGCCCAGGGAAAGACTAAACATTCACTCCTTCACTCATGCATTTGACAGCTATTCGTGGAGCACTGTGTCAGTCAGCTTTTGCCGTGTAACAAGTCATCCCCAAGCTTAGGGGCTTAAAGCAACAATCACGTATCGGCTCATGATTCTGTGGGTCAGAAGTTTGACCTGCCTTCAGGGGACGCTTTTCCTGCCTGTGCTTGTCTGTGCAGCCTCAGAGAGCTGGTGAGGCCACTGGCCGATCTCAGACGGCTTTACTCCCATGTCTGCTGGTGCTGGCTGTTGGCTGGCTTGGTGGTGCTGAGGACAGGTCATGTGTCTCCAGCAGGATTTTTCAGGGTTATCCTCATGGGGGTGCTTGCAGGGTTCTCAGGGAGGGCAAGAAAGGGAATACCCCAATTTTTAAGCACTGGAAGATTTGAAGGGGAAAAACACATGATCTCATTTGCATTTCAAAAATATTCCTGTAACTCAGTGGATTTCAACTGGGCGTGGTCTTCTACCCCACCCCTCCTCCCCAGGCGATTTTTGGCAGTGTCTGGAAACGTTTAGGGTTATCCTAACTGTGGAGATGCTGCTGTTATCTGGGAGAAGCCAGTAGTGATGCTGATAAACGTCCTACCATGCACAGGACGGGCCCTCCCCCCACACAAAGCATGGTGCAGCTCCAAATGCCGATAGTGCCAAGTTTGAGAAACCCTGAGTCTCACTGCACGTGACAATGGATTGTAGGGCTAGGAAGTCAAGAATGGAAGGTGGAAGGCCAGTTAGGAGACTCCTGCAACTGTCCAAGAGAGAGCTGGGGTAAGTGGAGAGATTTGGGACACCTTTGGGAGGAGGAATCAGTTCTTGCTAATGGATGTGGGGAAGGGGGGGAAAAGAGAGGTATCACGATGACTTTTAGGGTTTGGGCCCAAACAGATGGATAAAGGGTAGTGCCATTTGCTGATATCTCAGTGGCACCCCATAGCAGAAAGGGGCTGAGCCTTATATCGCCTACAAGGCACTGTCTTTTTCCTCAGGGGGATAAGCAGGCCTGGGACAGAAGGCGTGGATAACAGAGGCCAGCTCTGCTAGTGAGGCTTGGCGCTCCTGGCTGGGGCTCAGGTGCAAGAGTGGAAAATGCCAGGATTTGCCCAGTCTATTCAGCTTAGGGATGAGAAGGATGCTAAGGTTCTGACTGTGGGGACATGTCTCCACTAGTGTCTGTTCTTTGGAAGCTGGGGAAGCCTCCATCATCCTGGTTTACTTCTGTGGCTTTTTCTTCTGCTCCTTCACTCAGTTTCTGCCTATAGAAAAGGAACTCTTACTTACTGGACAGGTAAGGGAGTGAAGACTCAAGTGGCAGGGCACATCAGGTGACCCAGTTGAAGTTTTCTAGGTAGTTATAGAACAGAATTCAGGCCTCTCATTCTCTCAGCCCCACCTGAACCACATAGGCGTGTGTGTGTGTGTGGGGGGGGGGTGTTGTGTGTTTGTGTGTGTATGAGAGAGGGAGGGTGAGACAGAGAGAGGAGGCTATTAGTAAAGGGACAAGCTATTAGTAAAGGCACAAGATGCCAGTGGGAAGAGCCCACTCCCACCATCTAGCCACTCACTCATGGCTCCTTTTTCCTCTGCTCCCACCCTCACCCAGACCTGTCTTCTCAAGAGACTGGGCTTTCCCAGGAGTGGAGTTCGGTGGAGGAAGATGACGAATCAGAGGGCTCCCAGGTACACTGAGGGGTTTGTTCTTTTTCCACAAATGTCTCACTCTGTAGATCTCAGAAGTTTGTCACATTTGCATTCTCAGCTTGGAATTTACCTGCCCCATAAAAATCTCAAGAGATCTCTTGTGTCTGATCTCTATGGTGATCAGACACAGACTGGAGGGTCTCCATGTGGTGTGCGTAACTTAGTTCACACGTGTCCTGCAACACTTCCTTCATAAATCCATCTACCCATGCATCCACCTCTGTAATTCTTCTTCTATCCACTTATTCATCAACTTTCCCTTCCACCCACCCTCTTACCTTTCCAATCACTCATCCATTCATTCATCCACCACTCAAACATCTATCAGCCATTCACTCATCTGTCCAGTCATTCATCCACCCAAACTTTTATTCACCTAGTCATTTGTATACCCATTCCATCCATCCATCCATCTATCCATCCATCCATCCATCCATCCATCCCTACACTTCATCTGTTTATCCACTTATCCATCCATCCATCCATCCATCCATCCATCCATGCATCAACCCATCCCTATACCTCAGCTGTCTATCCACTTATCCATCCACCCATAAACCCTCCCTTCCACCCACCCTCTTACCTTTCCAATCACTCATCCATTCATTCATCCACCACTCAAACATCTATCAGCCATTCACTCATCTGTCCAGTCATTCATCCACCCAAACTTTTATTCACCTAGTCATTTGTATACCCATTCCATCCATCCATCCATCTATCCATCCATCCATCCATCCATCCATCCCTACACTTCATCTGTTTATCCACTTATCCATCCATCCATCCATCCATCCATCCATACATCCATCCATGCATCAACCCATCCCTATACCTCAGCTGTCTATCCACTTATCCATCCACCCATAAACCCTCCCTTCCACCCACCCTCTCACCTTTCCATTCACCCACCCATTCATTCAGCTACCCATTGAACATCCACCAACCATTCATCTGTCTACTCATTCATTTACCCAACCTTTCATCCCTTATGCATCCATATACCCATTCCATCCATCCTTCCATCCACCCATTCATCCATCCATATATCCAGTTATCCATACACATACTCATTCACCCTTTTATTCAGATGCCATCAATCCATCTATTCAATCCACCCACCTACATACCCATCCCATATCCACTCATCTGTCCACCCACCTATTCATCCCTCTACTACCTGTTGGCTGTGGTAGGATGTGGCTAGTATGCATCCACGCATATGCCCACTCATGCATTCATCCATCTGTATCTATTCACACATCCAGTCATAAGGCCACCTACCAATCCATTCACCCATCCACCCACTATTCCATTTATCCATTCACTAACCATCTACTGAGTTTTAATTCACATACTACAAGTAAAACCAAAGAGAATCATCAAACACATTCCTTTCACTAAAAAAATACTAATGTTTTCTTTTTTGAGGAATAAGACATCAATATAAGAAAACCAATGGTTCTTTCATTTATACATTCATCTCATACATGAGAAAAATCACATAATCACTCTCAGTGAGCACATGAGAGTCCCATCCATCTCCCAATCATGTCAGGAATGTAACTCTGGCTGCCTCAAGCCAGAAAATGGATTTATTGACTGGTGGTGCAGAGGTGAGGGTGAGAGAAACAAACTGGCCAACAAACCATGATAGTGCAGAAATAAGTGCTGGGCACAGTGGGGAGGCCCAAAGGAAGAAGTTAACTGCATGGCAGGAGGTTTATTCTTGGATATCCTAGAGAGGAGGACACACCAGACCTGGAGTTTTCGGGATAGTAAGAATTCCATGGGCATAGCAGGGAAGGGAAGAGCATGTGCACAGGCAAGGTGGTATAGCACAGTACGTTTCGGGGACACTGAAGTTAAGGGCAGAGCAGTGGGAGATTTGGGTGAAAATATGGCTGGGATGACATCATTCATTCATTGCACGTCTATTTCTTGAGCACCTACTCAGTGCCAAGCAGCGTTCAATGCACAGAGCGTACAATAGTGAGACAGAAATGGTCCCTGCCTTCATGGAGCTCACGGTCACCGAGGTAGACAGATGACAACTGAAATAAGCAGCTAAAATATGAATTGCGCTGAGTGGTGATAACTGCTGTGGAGAAAAATAAAGCAGGAAGGGGGTTTGGGAGTAGGAGTTGGGGTTGGGGGTTGCCATTTTAAGAAGGGTGTCTAGGAAAGTCCCCACTGAGAGGGAGCTATTGAGTGAGGACCTGAAGGAGGTGGGGAGTGAGACTGGCAGATGTCTAGGGGGAACGGGCTCTATGCAGAGGACACAGCAAGTGCAAAGGCCCTGAGGTACAGATGTGCCTGGTACATCTGGGGAACACCAAGAGGGGTGGTGGTCAGCGTGGCTGGAGGGTGGGAGGGAGGACTAGGAGGTGAGGTCATGGAGGCGATGGGATGGATGACAGCGTCTCGTGGACCATGGTGAAATGTGGGTTTTACTCTGAGTGGGGTGGGAGCCATAGGCAAGTTCTAGACAGAGGAGGGACATGTTCTGATTTGGCCTTTAAGAGGACTCCTCTCTCTGCCAAGTCCCACACCGATGAGGTTGGATGTGTTTTGCAGGCAGTGGGAGCCACAGAATGGGTCTGGGGACTTAGAGAATCTGGGAGCCCATGTAGAAGGAAGGTGGGTTGGATGTGGCTGGGGTTAGAGTGTGGGGGGCAAAGGAGCAAGTCAGAAATGTGAAGTTAGGGAAAAAAGCAGAGACGAGTTGCCACTTTCCTTGTGCATGTTACAAGCTTGATGTTATTCTTTTTTTTTTTTTTTTTTTTGAGTCGGAATCTTGCTGTCACCAGGCTGGAGTGCAGTGGCGTGATCTTGGCTCACTGCTCACTGCAACCTCCGCCACCTCTGTTCAAACAATTTTCCTGCCTCAGCCTCCTGAGTAGCTGGGACTACAGGTGCACACCACCACGCCCAGCTAATTCTTGTATTTTTGGTAGAAACTGGGTTTTACCATGTTGGCCAAGAAGGTCTTGATCTCTTGACTTCATGATCCACCCACCTCGGCCTCCGAAAGTGCTGGGATTACAGGCATGAGCCACGACGCCCAGCCAGCTTGCTGCTATTCTAAGCGCATCTTATTATAACTCATCTAGTAACTGAACACAAATTAACTCCCATGATTAACTCATTAGCCCTGTGAGATCGTTAGCATGGTTTCCTCCTCTACAGATGAGGAAACTGAGGCAGAGAGAAACCAAATGGCTTGCTTCGGGTCCCACAGTGAGTGGGTCGCAGAGCTAGCACAGAGTTTGGGCTTGGAGGCAAGGACAGGAGCCAATGGGACCCAGGACGTGTCAAGTTGGGGACCTGATGGCATTTCCAGATCTGTGGGACATAAAAGCTGCAGGAACAGGGGCAAACCCAGGGGCAACACCTGAATTCTGATGT
Source organism: Macaca mulatta (assembly GCF_049350105.2). Classification (NCBI taxonomy): domain Eukaryota; kingdom Metazoa; phylum Chordata; class Mammalia; order Primates; family Cercopithecidae; genus Macaca; species Macaca mulatta. The sequence continues at coordinate 68,962,335 of NC_133424.1, forward strand.
GGGGATAGGGCAGACGGAGGTTCTAGCCTCCAGCATAGGGATCAAGGAGGAAGTTTGGAAGAAATGACAAGGTCAATTTTAGACATGCTGCTTGGGTGAGGCCTCTGTGACATCATTCATTCACTCACTCATTCGCCCAGTTGTAATTCATTGAACCAGCATTGATGGAGCACACACCAGGGGGCTGATAGGGGACGGCCTCTCATTGTCAGGCCCTGAGTCCGTTTTCTGCATGGACAGACCCTCCTTCCTGCAGACAACTACCCACTTCCAAAAAAGAAAGAGGAGTGGGCTGTCTGGAACCAGAGACCTTTGATGGCAGTCACAGCCTCATCATGGGGCAGGAGCTGGACTTTGTGCTCTACTTACCTTAATTTACTTGGTCCTCTTATCGGTCCTTGAGGTAGGACCTGTCATCCCATTTTACAGATGGGAAAACTAAGGCACAGAGAGGTTATGTGACTTTCCCTTGTCATGCAACACGTAAATGGCAGAGCTAGGATTTGAACCCAGCATGTCTCTTAACCACTAGGTGTCCTGCCTGTTTGGGGCTTGATCCTGCCTCAAGAGAGGACTGGGGACAGAGATGAAGGCCTCTCCCTGTTTTCCTAGTCACTGTACCTCCTGTGGAGAGCACTTAGTGAAGAAGTAGAAGAAAGAAAAAGAGTTACTTTCTAGGAGGGCAGAAGTTCCCAGTCTGTGGGCCCAGAGGAAAGCAAGCAGGGGAAAACGCTCCCATCATTCCCATTCCATAAAATGCAAGCATATGTAACACCTGCAAATCTTATCTAAGTGCATGAGATTTTAAAAAGATCAATGCCCAGAAATAACCCCTGGTAAAAGTTGCTGTAACAGGCCAAATTCATCCATAGTGTGAGAAGTTGGGGCAGTGGTTACCAGATTTGCGGGGTTGATAATGATCTGCTTCCTGTTTGGGGTGCTAGTTACGTGGTGTGTTCACCTTCTGAAGTTGCCTCAGGCTGTACACCTAGGATGTGTGCAACCTCCTCTTTCTACATTCCACTTCAACAGAATGTTTTAAGCTGGCCAGGCACAGTGACTCCCGTCTGTAATCGCAGCACTTTGGGAGGCAGAGGCAGGCGGATCGCTTAAGGTCATGAGTTCGAGACCAGCCTGCATAACATGGCAAAACCCCATTTCTACTAAAAATACAAAAATTAGCTGGGCATGGTGACGCTTGCCTGTAATCCCAGCTACTCAGGAGGCTGCAGCAGGAGAATCGCTTGAACCTGGGAGGCAGAGGTTGCAATGAGCTGAGATTGTACCACTGCACTCCAGCCTGGGTGACAGAGTGAGACTCTGCCTCAAAAAAAAAAAAAAAAAAAAAAGAAAAAGAAAAATAAGTTGCTGTATATGTCCTGCCAAACGTGTTTGTTTCCCTATATACTGAGACTGAATTGAGATTTGTATGCCAGTGCTTGATTGAGGGTTGTGCTCTCAGGTGAAGCCCAGCAGGGAGTGAGGGAAGCTGGGGAGGGGAGGAGAGGGAACCAGGCAAGTATGTTGGTAGAACTGAAGTCCAGCCTCCGTCTTATCTCAGGGGAGCCCTGGAATGTGACTAGAGAGTTGTCCTCCTCTGGGCCGGGCGCAGTGGCTCAAGCCTGTAATCCCAGCACTTTGGGAGGCTGAGGCGGGTGGATCATGAGGTCAGGAGTTCAAGACCAGCCTGGCCAAGATGATGAAACCCCATCTCTACTAAAAATATGAAAATTAGCTGGGTGTGGTGGTGGACGCCTGTAATCCCAGCTACTCAGGAGGCTGAGGCAGAGAATTGCTTGAACCTGGGAGGCAGAGATTTCAGTTAGCTGAGATTGCCACTGCACTCCAGCCTGGGCAACACAGCGAGACTCTCCTTCTCAAAAAAAAAAAAAAAGAGAGAGAGAGAATTGTCCTCCTCTGAGTCAATGGAGTGGCCTTTTGTATCCCATATGAGTTATTGTTGGCTGTGGACTGCCCTGGAGGGCGAGTTAACCTCCTGGGTAATCCTCTAGGAAGGAGGATCTCATTAGCAAAGGGCATTTGTCAGAAGAGAAGGAGCAACTACAAACTGTAAACCATACAACTTGTAGCCAATACCGCTAGCATCCAGGGGAGAGCTGCATCAGCCTGAAAAACAGAAATAAAGAGGAACTAGGTGAGCATCTATGGGTCTATTATGTGTGATGTGGGTAAAATTATTGGATTTCAGATTACCTGTATTTATTACATTTTCTTAACTTTATATTCTGCTTTTCAAAATTGAAGTATAATTATTTCCAATAAAATGCACTAACCAGAGAGTGTTTACACACGTACATCCATGTAACCAACACCCCAATCAAGATATTGAGTGCTGTCATCATTCTAGAACATTCTTTTATTTTCCCTTCTGGTCCCTCTCACTCCCCAGCCCTGGAGGCAACTATAGTTCTTGATTTCCACTTACATGGATTAGTTTTGCTTGTTGTTGAATTTTATCTAAATACTGTCATGTAGTAAACTACACATATATTTTTTAATTCCACAAAAGGAAATTATGGCAAAATTGTTATTGCTCCAATTGGCATTGTCACTTAATACATGCTGGACAGTTTTCCATTTAATACATATTGATTATCTTCATTGTATTTCAAAGTTACTTTTTACTGCTGCCAAATATTCTCTAGCTCAGTTGTGTCAGACCCATTTCCTTGGCTGATGAATTGTTAGGCTGCCATTGTTGTGATTGTTACAGAAGGCAATGCTACAATGAGCATTTGTTCAGTTGGCCCAATTTTATGCATAGTTTATGAGGAACTTTATACAAATTCACATTCTCTGGTTCTCCTCAGATACACTGAACCAGAAAATCCAAAAGGGATCGCAAGATATTTGAAAAACTCTCCCAACAACTTTTGGGGCTCTACCAGGTTTGGGAACTGCTTAAGTGGGTCATTGTCCCTAGGTATCTGGTTGTAAAGGAAGATTTGAAATGAGGTATCATCCAGAGGGAATCAGCAGGCTAGAGGGAGGAATTTGTTTTCAAAGATTAGAAATGTGAATTCCATCAATGATTTATAATATACTTTAATAATTCATAGTATGTGTCCTTCCATTTTTCTTCTTTCACAGGATTTTTTTCAGTGTTCACCATTGTCTAACTTTCCAGATAATCCATTATGTCTTGTGCATTCACCATTCACTTCCTTGATATTTTAATAGCAATTGCACTAAATTCGTCATTAATTTGGAAAATTGTCATCATTATGTCTTCTCATCTCTTATCATGGTATGTTTTTTCATTTATTAAATCATTCAACAAATATTTACAGAGTTCATACCCTGTTCCAGGCACTGGGACTACAGTAGCAAACAAAGCAAGGGTTTGCCCTCTTGGTGCTTACAGTGTCATTGGAGGAAGAGACGATAAACATACATAGCATGTCAGGTGGTGATAAGAGCATGGAGAAAAAGACAAGGGGTGTGCACAGTGCAGGTCTTTGTTGGGAAGGGGTTGTGGAGGGCATCCTGGTTTACATAGGTAATGAGGGAAAGGTTTTCTAAGGACTGACAGGCAAGCTTTAAGGGTATCTGGAGGAAGGGCATTCCAGGAAGAAGAGCTCATAACTACAAAGGCTTGGAAGTGACTGTGGCTGGAACAGAGTGAGAAAGGCAAGGAATGACGTCAACTTTAGAGGGAGCACTCTGACCCATGGACAAGAAATTGGGTGGGATTATCAAGATAAGAAACGAAATTCTGTATCAAGAGTACAAGATAGTTGACAGTGGCTTTGACCAGGGTGGTGGTAGTGAAGGGGAGGGAAATGGTTGGATTCTGAATGCTTTGAAGATAAAGCCAATAGTATTTTCTGATGTCTTGAATGTGGGTGGTGACAGAATGAGAGGAGTCAAGGATACCACAGTTGGAGGTCTGGAGGGGCCTGAAAGGATGGGAGGAAAACTGCATGAGGAGCTTTTGTGTGTGGCGGGGGACATTAGAATATTTGTTTGGGGACATGTGAAGTTTAAGATGTCCATCAGATATTCAACTGGAGATGGCAAATAGCCAGTGAGATATAGAGTTGGGTCAAAAAACACACATACATATGCATGCACACACATATCTCTTGAGGGGTGAGGTCATTAAAGCATAGACGGTATGTTAAAACTGAGATTTAATATTCCAATGAGATTTTGAAATTGTCATCCCATTATTTGAACATTTCCTCTGAGAGAGCATAGTTATGTTACATTCGTTTATCTTATATCTAGTAACTCAGCTGTACCGTTTTAAATTCAAACAGCTTTTCTCTTGATATGACATTTCATTTCTAATCATATAAGTCTATTTTCCTGCAAGTAACAATGGTGGCCCCTTCCTTTCCAATATTTATCCTTTTCCTTTTTTCTGTTTCAGGGCTTTGTGGAGTGGTCAAAAGCTCCACAACAAACAACCATAGTCTTGGTAGTGTGCGTGCTTTTTTTGTTCCTGGTTTTAACGGGGATGCCTATGATGTTTCACATTTAACTATAATGGTGGCTGTTGTTTTAAAAGTTTAATTTAATGAAATAGATGCCCTGCGTTATGTTAAGGAACTGTGCTAGTTAAAAATCAGGAATAGGTGTTGAATATTTTCAAATGCCTTTCAAACATCCTTTGAGATGATTTTAAAAAATTTTTTGGTGTGAGTTTTCACATACTTTATTTCCATGAAATGAAAACATCATTGATTGTAAAACATTATTTTGTATACTACGGAGAAAGAAAAATGCTAATTAATCATAAGATGCCACCAACTGGAAGATATCTCCTGACTTTGAGAAGATGAAAAAATGTGCAACTGAGGATCGATGAAATCTGGTAGATTTCCTAACATCAAACCAACTTTGCATTCTTAAGGTTGTGGTGCACCAGTCTTTTCATACACTAAATTCTATTTATTGATATTTTATGTAGGATTCTTGCCTCTATCTTCATATGTGAGATTGGTGCTATCTTTGTGAAGTTTTGGTATCATGGTTAAGCTTGCATAATAGAAAGACTTGGGTAACTTTTACCTTTTCTATGCTTTTAAGCAGTTTCTGTAGCTTGAGAATTATCAGTCCCTTGAAATTTTAAATGAATTCATTGTTATAACCAGGTCATCGAGTCATGGAGAGAATGTTTCAGCTAATTCTTGGGCAGCTTTCTTAGTTCTTTACAATGTTATCAGTTTATTAATACTTTTTACCTCTTGCATTTATTTTGGCGAATTACAGAGTTTTTTTGTTTGTTTGTTTGTTTGTTTTGAGACCGAGTCTCACTCTGTCACCCAGTCTGGAGTGCAGTGGCGTGATATCAGCTCACTGCAGGCTCTGCCTCCCAGGTTCACACCATTCTCCTGCCTCAGCCTCCTGAGTAGCTGGGACTACAGGTGCCTGCCACCATGCCCGGCTAAGTTTTTGTATTTTTTAGTAGAGACGGGGTGTCACCGTGTTAGCCAGGATGGTCTCAATCTCTTGACCTCGTGATCCATCCGCCTTGGTCTCCCTAAGTGCTGGGATTACAGGCGTGAGCCACCACGCCCAGCCCAGAGTTCTTTTATCCTCTAGAAAATTCTTCATTCCATAGGGCTTTTTCATATGATTAGCTTAATTATGCCTACTGTTTTATAATTAAAATTTTTCCTTTATTTTGTTCTATCCCCTGTATCCTGTCAACTGCTGTTTGTGGTTTACTCATTATTAAATTTGTCAAAGGTTTATCTAGTTTACTATTGTTTTTCCAAAGAACCAGCATTAGGATTCATTTATATCCGTTATTTCTTTTATTTGTAATTTGTTTTCCTTTGATATGTATTGCATTTATTTTTTATTGTTTTTCTTCTTTGTCTCAGTTTTTATATTGAATACTTGATTTATATTTTCTTTATATTTTCTATAGTAGTATACTTACTAATACAAATGTACTTCTGGATATAGCCTTGGCCACATCTTAACATTTGATTATTCATTTTTATGTTGTCTAAATATTACATTGTAGTGTTTCTAAAGAGTGCTTTGAAACTCAGTGATTTGGTTTATTTTTTGTTTAAAAAGAGTTTTGTTTTCTTGTTTTACTGCACTGTGAACACAGAATGTGGCCTACAACACATCTGCTTCCAAAACTTTTTAAAAAGCTTTTAGTGTGGCCTAGAACATGTCCATTTTTTTGTAATTGTTTCTCAAACATTTAAGATGAAGATAGCTTCTCTGTCTGTAGAATTGAAAACTTTACATGCCTGTTAATTAACTCAGTATCATCAATTATATTGTTCAGAATGATGTGTTATCTAATTTTGGCCTACTGTATTCATTAAAAACCAATAAGGTTATGTGAAAATCTGTTAGTACAATTGTTTTTGCTAATGAATTTTTATAATCTTTGCTTTATGTACTCAACAGCTGCGTAATTCGATGCATATAAGTGCAGCATTGTTATGTCCTTGCCAATTAAATAATATATGTAAAACACCATATGACAGTGGCTGGCAGATAGTAGGCACTCAATAAATGTTCATTAAAACCTGATTCTGAATCCTTTGTTAAATATAAAATGATTGTTTTCAGTCAGTTTAATCCTTTGCCTTAAATTTTACCTTGTCTAATACTGGTTGATATTACCATCCTGCACTTAAAAAAAAATTCTTCTGTCTACGTATATGAGGTTCTCTAGAGAAATTAACAGGGAAAAATATGGGATTATCTCTCCATTCCTCTCTCAGGCTGATTACCTGCAACAAGCAACCAGCCCTTAAAAGAAAGGAAAACCGGCCGGGCGCGGTGGCTCAAGCCTGTAATCCCAGCACTTTGGGAGGCCGAGACGGGCGGATCACGAAGTCAGGAGATCGAGACCATCCTGGCTAACACGGTGAAACCCCGTCTCTACTAAAAATATACAAAAAAAAAACTAGCCGGGCGAGGTGGCGGGCGCCTGTAGTCCCAGCTATTCGGGAGGCTGAGGCAGGAGAATGGCGTAAACCCGGGAGGCGGAGCTTGCAGTGAGCTGAGATCCGGCCACTCCAGCCTGGGCGACAGAGCAAGACTCCGTCTCAAAAAAAAAAAAAAAAAAAAAGGAAAACTGGCCTTAACTATTACATTTTTTTTTGAGATTCTACTGGAAATAAGAGAAGCTCAATTCAAATGAGCTTAAGCAAAATAATGATAATAATAATTATTATTATTGGTTCATGTTACACCAAAGTTTGGGATAAAATTGGCTTTAATTACAGCTGGTTCTGGGGGACCCAAAAATCTCACTGGGGTTTTTCCTCTCCTCACCTCCCTCTCTTTCTTCTACGTGGCTGGGGATGGCTATCATGGACCCTGTGATTATCTCTTCCACACAGCAAGGTGGGAGACCTGGCAGATTCTCATGACACACTCACAACTCGCATCCTTGTTCTGCCTTGGGGACAAGAGTGAAATAAGGGGAGAGAGAGCAGCAACTGCAAAGGCCCTGAGGCATAAACCAACTGCCTAAGTAAAGGGTGGAGAATGGACTGTAGCAGGGCAAAGCAGAAGCAGGGAGATGAGTGTGGAGACTGTCTTAGGTGTCCAATCAACAGGGGCTGGGCAGGGCATGGTGGTTCACGCCTATAATCCCAGCACTTTGGGAGGCCAAGGCAGGAGGATCACTTGAGGTTAGGAGTTTGAGACCAGCCTGGGCAACACAGACCCTGTCTCTACAAATAATAATAATAAAAAAAATTGTCAGGCATGGTGGCATGCACCTGTAGTCCCAGCTACTCAGCAAGCTGAGGCAAGAGGACTGCTTAAGCCCAGGAGGCTGAGACTGCAGAGAGCCATGATTAGGCCACTGCACTCCAGCCTGGGTGAGTGAGACCCTGTATCAAAAAACAAACACACACACACACCCAAAAAACAAAAAGTAGGGATGACGTTTGGGGGCTGAGTGGGCTCTGATTAGCTCAGACAGTGCCACAGGTCTTGATTGATTTTGTGGGATATTGAAAATAATCATGGCCAGGCACGGTGGCTCACACCTATAATTCCAACACCTTGGGAGGCCAAGGTGGGCAGCTCACTTGAGGTCAGGAGTGCGAGACCAGCCTGGCCAACATAGTGAAACCCTGTCTCTACTAAAATACAAAGAAATTAGCTAGGCCTGGTGGGTGCCTGTAATGCCAGCTACTCAGGAGGCTGACGCAGGAGAATCGCTTGAACCTGGGAGGTCAGGAGGTGGAGGCTGCAGTGAGCAGCAGAATTGTGCCATGCCACTGCACTCCAGCCTGGGCAACAGAGCAAAACTCTGTCTCAAAAAAAAAAAAAAAAAGGAAAAAAAAAAGGAAAGGAAAGAAAGAAAAGAGAAGAGAAGAAAAGAATCATGATACTATCAGTAATATAAATCATGTTAGCAATGGTCTGCTAATTAGCTCTACAGTATGCCAGGGACCTAATTTCATTGATGACGGAAGTATCCACTCAAGCCACTGATGTTGCATTCTCTACCCAACACCTGGACAGATCCCATGAAAACCTAATTAACCAGATTGGGCAACATAGTGAGACGCTGTTTCTGCAAAAATAAAAATAAAAAAATTAGCCAGGCATGGTGGCGTGCACCTGTAGTCCCAGCTACCGTGGAGGCTGAGGCAAAAGGGTCGCTTGGGCCCAGAAGTTCGAGGTTACAGTGAGCTACAACTGTGTCACTGCATTCCAGTCTATGCAACAGAGAGAGACCTTGTTTCTAAAACAACAACAACAACGATAATAATAACAATAACATTAGGACCATTCATAATCCTCCCATTTCAGGTAAAGCCAAAGTTTTCACAATGCCATCCAGCCCTATTCCAGGTGGCGTCTGTTCTATCCTCCTTATCTTGCTCCCTCCCACGCAGCCACACTGGCCTCCTTGCTGTTTCTCAAACTCGCCCTTCATGCTTACTTCAGGACTTGGGCACTGTTCCCGCTCCCCGGAATGCTCTTCCCCCAGAAGCTCACATGGCTCCCTCATCTCTTTGAGGTCTCAAATGTCACCTCCTTAGAGAAGCCTTCCCCGACCACCATCAAGTAGCATCTCTCTCCGCAGGTCCCGCTCTACTTGTCTCCACAGATTGTATCATGACCTGACAAGTAACGGGTCAACGCAATTTCAGTCTAGCGTCCTCAATGGCCATTCCTACTCCCTGGGTGGTTCTCCCTGGAGGAAGCGCGGTCCGCGAAGATGGAATTGGGGGAGCAGAGGGCTGTGGAGTTCATGCTGTGCCTCCCAGGAACTCCTCACACATCCATACCAGCTTGTGGCACCTCCGCACGACCCCACCCCCATGCTCTTGAAGCTGCTCTGTCTCTTTTTTTTTTTTTTTTTTTTTTTTTTTTTTGAGACGGAGTCTCACTGTGTCGCCCAGGCTGGAGTGCATTGGCTCTATCTCGGCTCACTGCAAGCTCCACCTCCCGGGTTCACGCCATTCTCCTGCCTCAGCCTCCCAAGTAGCTGGGACTATAGGCACCCGCCACCACGCCCGGCTAATTTTTGTATTTTTTAGTAGAGACGGGGTTTCATCATGTTAGCCAGGATGGTCTCGATCTCCTGAACTCGTGATCTGCCCTCCTCGGCCTCCCAAAGTGCTGGGATTACAGGTGTGAGCCACTGCGCCCGGCCGCTCTGTCTCTTCCTTCAACAGGGCACGTTGGACCAGGGTGGTATCTGAATATAGTATCTAGGGAACACTGTGTAGGGGAAAATAGGTACTAGAAGTTGGTAAATACGGCAAATCTAAAATCACAGGGATTAGGCCAGGCACAGTGGCTCATGTCTGTAATCTCAGCACTTTGGGAGGCCGAGGCAGGTGGATTGCCTGAGGTCAGGTGTTCGAGACCACCCTGGCCAACATGGGGAAACCCTGTCTCTACTAAAAATACAAAATTAGCCGGGCGTGGTGGCGTGTGCCTGTAATGCCAGCTACTTGGGAGGCTGAGGCAGGAGAATCACTTGAACCCAGGAGTCAGGGGTTGCAGTGAGCTGAGATTGTGTCACTGCACTCCAGCCTGGGCAAAAAGAGTGAAACTCCATCTCAAATAAATAAATAAATAAAATAAAGTAAAACCACAGAGATTAAGTGGCCCACCCCTTGGGCCAGTCATGTGGCCTGTGGTTAGTAATTGTAAAGGTGAAACTGCCTACTGGGCAATTCCGATTGCCGGAAAGATGGTTTGGGAGGGATTAATGAGAAGGCTGCACGCTGCCACCAGAGGGCAGCTTCGGCATCCAGTGCTGTGAGAGTTCACAGAATCCTAGGTCCAGTTCCTCCTTACCTTATCTGTCAATCCTTACATTTCAGAAGCTCAGAAATATTTTGACTAATTCCTCCTCCACGGACTCAGCCGACTCTAACCTCCCCGGGAGCTTTCCTCTTTCTACAGCAGGAGGGGTTCATGGCAAATTCTCATCACCCCTCCCTATTGCTGCTTCGCCACTGAACAGGAGCTCATGGCCGACCAACCTGCCCACACCAAACACACCTTCCAGCGGCGCTGTCCCGGGCGTGCCAGCTCCGCGGGAAACTCTCCCTAGCAGATGGAGCCCGACGCCTGCGCACTGGAGAGCCGCCAGACGCCTGCGCACTGGAGAGGCGCCAGCCCCCTGCGCCTGCGCACTCCGACTAGGAGGGGGTCTCCTCGAAAAGAGCTGGCGGAAGGGTTCAGAGGACCGACGCCGACCACGCCCACGACCACGCCCCCAGCCCTGCCAGTTCTCGGCAGAGCGGGTCTGACCCCGTTCTTTCTGCTCTTTTTCTGACATGTCTGTAAACTAGGGTAAGCATTTCACGCATTCATCCTTTCACCCGGTACTGCCTGAGCACCACCTGTGTGTCGAGGGCTGGACTGGGCAAAGTTCGGGTCTCTGTGGTCCCTGATTCTGAATGACTCTAGGGCTGGTGCTGGGATGTTCAGCTACTCATTAGCTTGCTCAGCTTTTCTTGAAGACCTACTGTGTGCTGGGACAGGGGCTGAGCAAATTTTGGGTCACAGGAAGAAACCAGAATGCATGGTCCCTGAACCTATGGGCTCCAAGGCTGGTGCTGAGGATGTTCACGTGTTCATCCATTTACTTGGCCTCTCCTGAGGACCTACTGTGTGCTTGGCCTGGGCTGGGGGATGTTGGCGGGGTTGGGGGATAAGGAAAAACTAAATGTGTCCCTGAATGACTATGGGACTGGTGTTTGGGATGTATAACTATTCATACAGTCACTGACAATTCTTGAGGACCTACTGTGTGCTGAGGCCTGGGTGGTCAGTCAGGAGCCAAGGGAAGAACCAACTGCTTGGTCCTTGGTCCTAAAGAGCACAGGGCCAATTCAGGTTTTTTTTTTTTCACCTATTCAATCAGCCTGACATTTCCTGAGGACCTACTCTGTGCCCAGGCCTGTGCAGGCAATGCCAGGACGGGTCAAAAGGTATAATGACTCCCTTCTTTCTTCTGCCAGGTCCCTCACTGCTTCTTTGGTGGGGCTGAGAGTTAAGGGAGCTGGCAGGTAGGGAGCCAGATGTGTCTATACCTGTGTGTGTCCTGTGTGTCTCTGCACTAGGGTCTCTGAGTGCCCTCCCGAACAAGTTACACATATTAAAGACTATCTGGGTTTGTTATTTTCAAGGCTTGAAACAATTTTCAGATAAATTACATCACTTTTCCAAATTTTGTTTATGGGGGCAAGGAAATTTGAATGTGGATTAGACACTGGATGATACAAAAATTGTTAATTTTGTTATGTGTGATAATGGTATTGTGGTTGTATAGCAAGATACTTTTTCTTGGAGATGTAAGCTAAAGTATTTAGTAATGAAGGGAGATCACATCTGTAATTTACTTTTAAATAGACCAGGAAAATATATTTTCATGACCTATTTTAAAAGTAAATATATACTATAAAATCTGGTAAATGTTTTATTAAAATGTTTTAGGTATTGTATTTTTATTAAATTTATTTTAAGGATTGAATCTGGGTGGGTATTTAAGGATTGAATACCCATATATGTATGGGTATTACTTGTACTTTATACTTTTCTGTGTAATTGAAAAATCTCATAAGAAACCTTAGGATGTTCTTTTTTATGCAGAGGGGGGCCTATGTTGTCCTGTGACCCAGGAAGATTTGTTGTAGGAAAAGCATTCTTATAGCTGAAAAATATTTTTGTCAGGGATTTTTTTTTTTTCCTGGAGCCAAACAAGTCACAGTGGGAAGACTGAAACAATCGTAAGTGATTCTATTTTATAAGAAATCTTATGCCCAAACTTCGTTAAAGGAATAGCATCTACCCATTTGTTTACTAATACAAAGTATATTGGTAAACATCGTTAAAAAGAGCTAGGTAGAAAAATCTGCATATCATATGCTACCATTTGTGAAGAAAGCTGTACTATATATCTTTCCAGAATATTCTATGCATATAAATATTCACATATATGCTTACATATAGTAAGTGGTTGCTTCTAGTGAGGGGGGACTTGGTAGCTGGGAGACACAGGAATAAGAACGGTATTTTTTTTTTAACTTTATAAATTGTGGACTACACGAATGTATTACCCCATAAAATAATCTTCCAATGATTATAGTCATGTGAAGTTATGAGATTATAACTTTCATTTCACCACTGTAGTAGGTGGATTATGTTCCTAACTCCTACTTTTCACCTTTCCCTGTGACCACACACTTGGGAAGGCTCTTCCTGTGCTGCTTCTAGGCTTGGCTAGGAGGCTTGCTTTGGCCTGTGGGACTAGATGCAAATGTGACAATATCAGAGGCTTGAAAGCGTGCCTGTGTGTCCACTCCCTCTCAGACTCCTGCCACCTCCCTGAGAACACACCCAGGTGAGATGTGATTCAGGAGAAGATCAAATAGGCCCAGCTGAGCCCTCCTGGTCCAGGTCCAGATCAAGCCTGGTCCAGACCAACAGAACCAGCAGCTGACCTGTAGATGCATGAGAAATAGTCAATGGAGAAATGAGGGCTGGATGATTTGTTACACAGCAAGTGCTGACTGATACAAGCATTAAAGTCAGGTCTTTGAGGTAGGGGGAAAAATGCTGGAGATGGGTAGGTGTTTCCTCATACCGAAAAAAAGACTAGGCCCACTCTAAAAATCTTTTGTAGAGGAGAGGCACTCCCTTCTTCTAGAATAACTTCCAGTTCTAGATTTCTCCTGCTCATTTTCTCTAAGCACTGTTTCTATCTTAGTGAATCCAGATTTCTTCTTTAGACTCTGCTCCTTTAGTAAATATGCCAAGTTGGCCACAGGAACCAAACCTTTTATTCGCTTTAACTGAATTAAATTTACTGAGCAAGTGCTTACTCAATAATAAAATCCACAATGAAAAGGCCAGCTGGCCAGGCACGGTGGCTCAGGCCTGCACTTTGGGAGGCCAAGGCGGGCGGATCGCCTGAGGTTAGGAGTTCGAGACCAGCCTGGCCAACACGGTGAAACCCTGCCTCTACTAAAAGTACAAAAATTAGGTCGGGTGTATTGGCTCACACCTGTAATCCCAGCACTTTGGGAGGCTGAAGCGGGTGGATAACGAGGTCAAGAGATCGAGACCATCCTAGCCAACATGGTGAAACCCCGCCTCTACTAAAATATAAAAAATTAGTCCAGGTGTGGTGGTGCATGCCTGTAGTCCCAGCTACTTGGGAGGCTGAGGCAGGGGAATCGTTGAACCCCGGAGGCGGAGGTTGCAGTGAGCCGAGATTGCGTCACTGCCCTCCAGCCTGGGTGACAGAGCGAGACTCCGCCTCAAAACAAACAAACAAAATTCGCCAGGCGCCTGTAATTTCAACTCCTCGGGAGACTGAGGCAGGAGAATCGCTTGAACCCGGGAGGCAGAGGTGGCAGTGAGCCGAGATCACACCACTGCACTCTAGCCTGAGTGACAGAGCGAGACGGTCTCGGAAAAAAAAAAAAAAAAAAAAAAGGAAGGAAGGAAGGAAGGGAGGGAGGGAAGGAAGGAAAGAAAGAAGAAAGGGCCAGCCATAGGTGTTTCTGCAGGTCTACTTGCTTGTGCCCCATTTATAATTTTGCACCAGGGAGACCCCAGGGGAGTCTGGCAGATACAGACTGAGGTATCTGGGACTGAGGTACAGTCCCAGCCCTGTGTCTTCCCCACTGTGTGCCCTCAGGCAAGTGAACAAGCTTCTCTGAGCCTCGGTTTCCTCACAGGAAGCATTGGGGATAACACAGTATCTCCCCCACAGCATTGTGAGGTAGGAAAGGAGGCATGCAGTAGTGCAGCGCCTGGTGTACACGGCCCCAGTTAACCTCAGCTCTTAATCCGCTTCTGGTCCACGCGGATTTCTGCTAGGGCACCCCTGTTAACAGGCTTCTCCCTGTGAGAGCCCAGGTGTTGAGTCAGGCGTAGGAGCTGGGCAAAGGCGTCCCGCACTGTCTGCATGCGTCCTCTGGTGTCGGATGAGAGCGGAGGAGAAGCTGAAGGCCTTCCCGCAGCCGCTGCACTCGTAGGGCTTCTCCCCGGTGTGCACGATGTGGTGCTGGATCAGGTAGGAGCGGTTGCTGAAGGCCTTGCCGCACTCGGGGCAGGCGTAGGGCCGCTCGCCCGTGTGCGTGCGCTGGTGCAGGGTGAGCGAGGAGCCCTGGCTGAAGGCCTTGCCGCACTCGCTGCACTTGTAGGGCCGCTCCCCGGTGTGGATCTTCTGGTGCTCGATGAGCGAGGACACGTGGCTGAAGGCGGCCCCGCACTGCAGGCACCTGTAGGGCCGCTCACCGGTGTGCACCAGGCGGTGCTGGAGGAGGTGGGAGCGGTTGCTGAAGCTCTTGCCGCAGTCGTGGCAGGGGTAGGGCCGCTCTCCGGTGTGCGTGCGCTGGTGCTGCGTCAGGTGCGACACCTGGGTGAAGGCCTTGGCGCACTGGCCGCACGCGTAGGGCTTCTCGCCCGTGTGGATGCGCCGGTGCTCGGCCAGAGAGGCGCTCTGGCTGAAGAGCGAGCCGCAGTCCTGGCACGTGTAGGGCTTCTCGCCCGTGTGCACGCGCCGGTGCTGGGTCAGGTGCGCGATCTGCGTGAAGGCCTTGGCACACTGGCCGCAGCGGTAGGGCTTCTCTTCCGTGTGGATGCGCTGGTGGCGGATGAGCGCCGAGGAGAAGCGGAAGGTCTTGGCGCACGCGGCGCACTCGTAGGGCTTCTCGCCGGTGTGGATGCGCTGGTGCTCGATCAGGGAGGAGCGGTTGCGGAACGCCTTGGCGCACTGGGCGCAAGCGTAGGGCCGCTCGCCCGTGTGCACTCGCCGGTGCTGGGTCAGGTGCGTGACGCGCGTGAAGGCCTTGCCGCAGTCGGCGCAGCGGTGCGGCTTCTCGCCCGTGTGCGTGCGCCAGTGGGACGCCAGGTACGAGCCCTGGCTGAAGGCCTTGCCACACTCGTGGCACGCGTAGGGCTTCTCGCCCGTGTGCGTGCGCTGGTGCAGGGTCAGGTGCACGCTCTGGCTGAAGGCCCTGCCGCACTCGGGGCACGCGAACGGCTTCTCCCCGGTGTGGATTCGCTGGTGCAGGATGAACGCCGAACAGTAGCTGAAGGCCTTCCCGCAGTCCCCGCATTTCCACGGCTTCTTGGGGCCGCCACCTCTCTCCCGCTGGCGGCTGTCAGGATGCCTCTGCTTAGGGCTCTTCCCGGGCGCACTGCACCTCTGGGGCCTGCTGTCATCGGGGACACTGGCTTGGGTAGCAGCAGGGTTCGATATGGTTCTTGGGATTCGGCTGAATTCATCGCGTTCCTGGATGTCGTCCCCGGCAGGGTCTCCCTTGCAGGCCACGGCCTCTGGCGCTGGACAGCTTTCCCGGTTTTCCTGCAGGTCCTCAAGCCGGCCCTCGTGTTTCCAGTTTCCTTCCAACTCTGCGCCCTGGAGGGCGACGCCCAAGAGTCCCTCCATCCTCGATCCCTGGGCTGCTGTCAATCTCACATCTCTTCTCTGGGTCTGAAAGGCAAAAGATAGGGAAAAAAAAAAAAAAAAATTAAACATTGTCACTTGTCCTGAGCTGGAAAAATGGCTAACAGCTGAACTGGGAAGGACTTAGCATGGGGTCCCTGGACCTCTGTGCCAATGACATTTTGAGTCCAATAATTCGGTGTGGTAGGACCCATCCTGTGGGTTGTGAGATGTTGAGCAGCGTCCCTGGTCTCTCCACACTGGATGCCAGGGACACTACCCCTCAATCCCCGAGTTGTAACAACGGACGTGGTGGCTCATGCCTGTAATCCCAGCACTTTGGGAGGCCAAGGCAGGTGGTTGCTTGAACCCAGGAGTTTGAGACCAGCAAACTGTCTCAAACTGTCTGCTGCCTGGGCAACAGAGCAAGATCTCATCTCTACAAATGAAAAAAAAAATTAGCCAGGCATGGTGTTGTGCACCTGTGGTCCCAGCTACTCAGGAGGCTGAGGCAAGAGGATCACCTGAGCTTAGGGGGTTGGGGCTGCAGTGAGTGGTGATCACACTGCTGCCCTCTAGCCTGGAAAACAGTGTGAGACCCTGTCTGAATTTTTTTTTAAAGTCTCCAGACACTGCCAGGTGTCCCCTCCCCTGGGGACAAAATTGCCCCCAGTTAGGAATCACTGATTTAATGGAACTAAAAACAAATTTAAAACATCCCTGAAATTAAAAGAAAAAAAAGCATGAATCTGTCAGCTCTTAAAATACGGCCTTGTAATCTGGTGCTGTGTACTGAATTGTACCCCCTCAAAATTTATACATGGAAGCCCTAACTCCCAAGGTGATGCTTTTTGGAGATGGTGCCTTTGGGAGGTGATTAGGTTTAGAAGGGGTCATGAGGGTGGGGCCCCCACAATGGGACTAATTTTTTTTTTTTTTTTTTTTTGACATGGAGTCTTGCTCTGTTGCCCAGACTGGAGTGCAGTGGCGCAGTCTTGGCTCACTGCAACCTCTGCCTCCAGGGTTCAAGCAATTCTTCTGCCTCAGCCTCCAGAGTAGCTGGGACTACAGGCGCATGCCACCATGCCTGACTAATTTTTGAATTTTTAGTAGAGACGGAGTTTCACCATATTGGCCAGGCTGGTCTCAAACTCCTGACCTCGTGTTCCACCTGCCTTGACCTCCCAAAGTGCTGGGATTACAGGTGTGAGCCACTGCGCTTGGCAGGAACTAATGCTTTGTTAAGAAGAGGAAGTGACACCAGAGCTCGCTGTCAGGTGAACACATGGCAAGAAGGCAGCCAGCTGTCTGCAAGCCAGGAAGTGAGCCCTCAGCGTGGCCCGACCATGCTGGCACCCTGATCTCGGACTCCCGTCCTCTAGCACTGTGAAGAAATAAGTGTTTCTTGCTTCAGCCACCTAATCTGTGATGTGTTTGTTTGTTTGTAAGCCAGAGCTAAGATACCTGGAAAGACAGTTTTCTTTTCTGGGGAAAAAATCAGTTGAAACTTTAATTCCCAGTGTGACAGTGTTTGATGTGGGGCCTTTGGAGGATGAATAGGTCATGAGGGCACCCTTCTTAATAGGATTAGTGTCCTTATAAGAGGAGACTCCAGGGGGCTCACTTACTCTCTGCTCTCTCTGCCTTCTCTGCGTGTGAGGACACAGGGAGAAGGCGGCCGTCTGTAAACCAGGAAGAGAGCCCTCACCACACAGAATCAGCCAACAGCAATCCCGGATTTCACATTATGGGGGACACTATTCAACTCACTATGCCCCCCTTCTACAGGGCTCTGGCAGTGAAGGAGCTGCCCAGGGTCTCCCAGGCTCAGAGGTTCAAGCTGGCCCCTGGGCCCAGGGTCCTCATTAGAGATGGTGACCTCAAGCTGTGGTAGGTTACCCTGTCTGTGCTTTCCACATTCTCAGAGGAAAACAGGGATCTGTTTTTATATAAGCCCAGGAAATCACTGTGCTTTTTAGAAAGCCATAACAGAAGCCATACATTTAGTTACTTCTAGTGGGGCTGTGATGCTGAAGGATTTATACCAATTGCCTGGTGTACACTGGACCTGCACACTGGACAAAAACTCACCACTGACTTCTGATACTTTAGTTCTAACAGAATGGGAAGACAGACGGACAAATGACCTCCTGTTACTGAGAGAGGGAAGGAGGCAGCTGCCTGTGGATCCACTGTGCTGGGGCTAGCCCCAGAGGAGGGGGCTCACACTGCTGCGGGGGGCGGGGGGCATTTCCAGGCTGTGTGGCTGCAGGTAAGTGGCTACCTGCTCTGAGGTTCTGCCTGGTTTTCTCTCTCTAAACAGGGCTCCAGCCTCCCCTTCTCCTGAGGGCCATGGTGGGGCTCTCAGGAAGCTTGGTCTCATGTTAAGTGTGGGCTCAGCCCCTCACACACAGGCATTCCCTGAACTAACTCGTAGGCTGTGTGCATACAGCAGACAGTGCTGGGCCTTGAGCTCTGCCCTCTGGGATGGGGGGCTGAGTGGAGGCCTCTCTGGCTCATCCTAGGGGAGAAGATTTACTCCCGCAAACACCGGAAAGACCCTGTTGGTTTGGATCCAGAGGGTCCAATGCCCCCCAACCCCTGCATTACATCGCTCTGTCTACAGACCCCCATCAACGCCTCCATGCTGCTCCCTGCTGTGCCCAAAGTTGTATTCACAGCCTCTGAGCTCTCCTCGAGTCCCCATCCCAGCAGAGATAGGACAACAGGGTGTGTGTGGAAAACAGAAACACACACCAGGGACAGGAAACCTGGGAAGGATGCATGGAGGGTGGGTCATACGTCCAGGCTCTCAATCTCAGAGGGATCCAGGCAACGTGATGTCCCTCTCCTCTCAATGGGCACATGGGGCAGAGGCATGACCTGCAGCGGTGGGAGGTATAGGAATACCCTGTGATTTCCCTTCTCTCACCACTCAGGACAGGACTCTTCACCACTGGTCACCCACACGTGTGGGAATTTCTCTCCAGCAACAACCACTCCAGCAGAAGCCAGCTGGGCATCCCACAACTAACCTCCATTCCAACACTGTCTACCCAATATTGGTGCAGACCCCACAAGCTGAGGCTCGGTCCCACAAGCCTGCCCCATCTCAGATGGCCGTCACGAGCAGTAGGTTGTCACCTGCACTTCTGACCTATAAATCCAACGGCTGCTTCTTTGGGCTCAGTTAATTGGCTGGAGTGACTCACGGAACTCAGAGAAGCACTTACATTTACTGGTTTAATACAAAGGATCATTTAAAGGATACAGATGAAGAGCTACATAGGGCAAGGAATGGGGGAAGGGGCGTGGAGCTTCCATGGCCTCCCGGGGGGCACCCTCCAGGAACCTCCACGTGTTCAGCTGTCTGGAAGCTCCCCAAACCCTGTCCTCTTGGGTTTTTATGGCAGCTTCCTTATGTAAGCAGGATTGATTGACTCATTGGCCATAGGTGATCAGCTCAACCCTCAGGCCCTCTCCCCTCCACAGAGGTAGGCGTTGGGGTGGGGCTGAAGTCCCAACCCTCAGATCAAGTGGTTGGTTCCCCTGGCAACCACCCCCATCCTGAGGCTGTCCAGGAGCCCACCGAGAGTCACCTCTTTAGAAAAAAAGGTCAAAAGACCCTCCTAGGATATTCCAAGGGATTTGGAAGCTCTGTGTCAGAAACTGGGATCAAAGACCAAATATTGGAACGAAAGCTCCTCCTAGCTCCACAATCTACAAGAGTTTCAGGAGATCTATGCTAGGGACCTGGGGCGGAGACCAAAGATAGATTCCTTGTTATATCACAGTGTCACAGAGGGCGAGTCCTGCAGCCTTGACACTTTGTCCCCGATTTCCACTCTGAATTCAGCAGGGCTCCACCCTGGCCTGAAACCTCAGCGTCGCCTGGGGGCCTGTGACACACACAGAGCTCAGGCCCTCCCCGGGCCCGATTCGAATCTGCTTGGGAACAAGAGCCCGGCCATTCCCGGGCACAGGAATGTCTGCAAGGCACGGACACAGGGGTAACCGCCAGCGTGCGGGCGCAGGGCTCTGCAGCACCACCAGTTTCTCCCAGGGAGAGGTTCTGGACGCGGCCACCCCAGGGCCCACACCCAGGCCGCCTGGCCTCACCGTCCTGCCTCTCATTTGTCCTCCTGCTGATAACCCCGAATGGCTCCCTCAATAGCCAGCCTTCTCCCTGAGCCCTTGTCCTCATCCTCAGCGACGCCTTCCCTGTACTGCGCTCATGCTGCTGCAGCCACAGCCACGGCCTCCTCCGGGCACACTCCTGCTGCTGCTGGGCAGGCTATGTTTGAAGCTTGTCCTCCCCACTTCCTGTGTGAGATCCTAACCCTTTGTGGTGGTGCTGGCAGGTGGGGCCTCTGGGAGGTGATGATGACATGAGGCTGGAGCCCTCAGGCATTGGATTCCTGCCCTTACAAAAGAAGACCTGGAAGGCTCCCTTGCCCCTTCCTCCAAATGAAGACACAACAAGAGGGCCCGGTCTGTGAACCAGGAAGCAGCCCTCACCAGACACCAAACCTGCCGGCACCTTGACCTTGGACTTCCAGCCACAGAACTGTGCAGAAATAAACGCTGTTTCTTTCTTTTTCTTCTTTTTTTTTTTTGAGACAGAGTTTTGCTCTTGGTGCCCAGGCTGGAGTGCAATGGCACGATGTTGGCTCACTGCAACCTTCGCCTTCCGGATTCAAGTGATTCTCCTGCCTCAGCCTCCTGTGTAGCTGGGATTACAGGCGTGCGCCACCATGTCTGGCTAATTTTTTTGTATTTGGTAGAGATGGGGTTTCACCATATGAGTCAGGCTGGTCTCGAACTCCTGTCCTCAGACGATCCACCCGCCTTGGCCTCCCATAGTGCTGGGATTACAGGTTTGTGCCACTGTGCCCGGCCAATAAGTGCTGTTTCTAAGCCACCAGAGTATGGCATTCTGTCACACCCCAAAATAGGGCTTTTGTTCTTTTTGTTTTTCTGAGACAGGGTCTTTCTTGCTGTGTTGCCCAGGCTGGAGTGCGGTATTGTGATCGTAGCTCGCTGTAGCCTGGGAATCCTGGGCTCAAGTGATCCTCTCACCTCAGCCTGCCAAAGGGCCTAGATCACAGGCAGGCACCACCAACCACATCTGGTCAAGACAGGGCTTTTGCTTGGGCTATTCTTTCTGCCCGACATGTTCTTCCCGCAGCGTGTGCCTCAGCAAGAGGACAAGAGGAGGCCCTGAGGCAGGGAGTGATGATGTTCAGGGTGGAGAACACAGCAAGTGCAAAGGTCCCGGGGCAGGATGGTGACAAGGGTGGTAGAGGAAAGGTAAAGGTGGTGTGGGGTTGGACACAGCAACTGAGGTGCAAGGCAGGGAAGACAAGGTAGAGTGGGGTGGGGGTCAGCTCACACAGGAAGTCACGTGTGCTGGTAAGAACTCAGCTGGTGGGGACCAGGCTGGGTCGGCTCAGGCACCACGTCCACCAGCATCCCCAGAGTGTGCAGGGGTACCCACCTCGTGTGTGGGGGGAGGGCAAGTGGGTTCACAGCGGGGTTGGGTAAACCTGGGGCATTGTGCACACACACACGGGAGCCCAAGGGGAGACACAGGCTTGCTCCGGGGCAGAAGAAAGTTGTCTACTCCCAGTACTTCTGACACGTGGGCTTTCTCCACACCAACAACCAAGTCCCCAATCTGCTCTGGCTGGGAGGCACAGGCAGCCACCAGCCATAAAGCTACCTCACCCCCTCCTTGGGTTTGGTGATTTGCTCGCACAGCTCATCGAACTCAGGGACATGCTTTATTTACTCTTACTGGTTTCCAATAAAGGACACAACTCAGGAATAGCCAGATGGAAGACACACAGGGTAGGGTATGGGGAGGAGCTCAGAGCACTGTGCCCTCTCTGGGTGCTCGACAACCCCAGAGCTCGGCAAACCCTAAGTTTAGGGCGGTTATGTGGGTTCCATGATACAGGTGTGACTGACATAAGTGTGATGACACTGGCCATCGGTGATGAACTCAACTTCCAGCCCTCTCCCCTCCCAGGAGGTAGGGGCTGGCTGAAGGCTGGAATGCTCATCAGGGCTACCTCCCCTGGCAACCAGTCCATCCTAGGGGCCTACCAGGAGTCCTCCATTAGCATAAATGTACTTAGGGGTCTACCAGGAGTCCTCCATTAGCATAAATGTGCTTAGGGGTCTACCAGGAGTCCTCCATTAGCATAAATGTACTTAGGGGTCTACCAGGAGTCCTCCATTAGCATAAACACAGGTGTGATTGAAAGGGGCTCATTAAGAGCTGCAAAAGACACTCCTTTTACCCCTGTCACTCAGGAAATTCCAAGGGTTTTAGGGGCTCTGGTACCAGGAGCTGGGGATAAAGAGTAAACATATATTTCTTATTACAAGATCACAGGTAGACACATGCATGATGTCACACTCTGAGACACACAGGGTCATACACAATCATACCTGCCCAGACACACACAGACATGCAGAGACACCCACACCCATATCCAGGGACACACAGTCGCCCTCCCAACCCCCATGCAAGGAGGCAGGTGGGAAGCCCTCACCTGCAGCCACACTCACACATGCACACAGGGTCCTGGGCACACGCAGCTACACACACACGCAGCTACACACACACCCAGCCCCACACATAGCATCCCTGTGTGAAGAGGTGCACAGAGAGGGACAAGGTCACACACACCACCTGCTCCACACAGGCAGGCCATCACCAGGACACACCCACAGGGGATGGCTGGACACGTGTGCAGTCACACTGGACAGAGCTCCAGCATGGCCAAAGCCCACGTGTGCAGCGTCTCCATCGTGTGTGTGTGGATGCACACACTTCAGACAGCATGGCACCCTACAGGCTCGCACGCCCAGGTCACCCATCGTTGTGCTGGCAGGCTGAGCCAGCCCACACAGTGGCACACCCAGACATGCACACGTGGGGTCACACACCTCACATCCAGGAGAACTTTCAGACTTGCCCAAAGTCAGTCACACGTGTATGTGAAATGCTGCGAATCGCAGACACCGCTTCACATGAACGAGCACATGACACACCGATAAAGTGTCACATGCCTTTACATGCAGTCACACACCTGCCTGGGCTGGCACCGCCGAGTGAGCAGGTGCAGACGCAGTGACACTCGGGGACGGGCTCACAGGCAGGCACACACCTGCACGGCCTGGCACCGCCGAGTGAGCAGGTACAGACACAGTGACGGGCTGGCACCGCCGAGTAAGCAGGTACAGACACAGTGACGGGCTGGCACCGAGTGAGCAGGTGCAGACGCAGTGACACTCAGGGACGAGCTCACAGGTAGTCACACGCCTGCACAGGCTAGCACTGCCCAGTAAGCCTGTGCAGACACAGTGATGGGCTGGCACCGAGTGAGCAGGTGCAGACACAATGACACACAGGGACGGGCTCACACGCGGTCACACACCTGCACGAACACGCGCGCACACGCACACTACCCACCGTTACTTTCGCCTCCCGGGATCGCCTCCGAACGCGCTGGCCGGCCCCCTCCCAGCCTGGTGGAGTCGGCTCCGCTTCTACTCAGTCTCGGGTCCTCCTGGGCCAACACAGACCCTGGGGCCTCCTTCCTTAGAGGAGCGAAGGTCAAGACTTCTGCCGCTGCGGAGTGGCCAGCGCTCCAGGCCCGGGTGGACTGCGCCTGCGCATCAGGCCTGCCCGGCTCTTAGGAACTACAACTCCCAGGAGGCACTGCGCGCTCGCTGGTACCGCGACTAAGGCTTGCAGAGCCTCGGTCATCGAAACTACAACTCCCAGAAGGCTAAGCGTCGGCACGCGCCGGCACTGGCCCCTGGGGGTCCCGAGGAGGGCCGGGCGGCTGCCCCGAGCCCCGCCCAGCACTGACTCAGGGGTGGGACTTTTTTCTTGCTCAGGGGATGAGGCCGAGCCCACAGGCTTAGAAAGAAGGCACCTGAGTCCGGGCGCCTGTCATCCCAGCACTTTGGGAGGCCGAGGCGGGTGGATCACCTGAGGTCAGGCGTTCGAGACCAGCCTGGCCAACATGGCGAAACCCCCGTCTCTACTAAAAATACAAAAATTAGCCGGGCATGGTGGCACGCCCCTGTAGTCCCAGCTACTGGGAAGGCTGAGGCAGGAGAATCGCTTTAACCCGGGAGGCGGGGGTTGCAGTGACCTGAGATCACACCACTGCGCTCCAGCCTGGGTGACAGAGCGAGACTTCGTATCAAAAAAAAAAAAAAAAAAAAAGAAGAAGAAGAAAGTAAGAAGCTGAGATTCAGACAGGCTAAGTCCCTACTGCAGGCTGCACAATCAAAAAAGTTTGCAACCCACACTTTTGTTTTGGTCTGAGGTAGCTGATGTCATTCCAGTCTATGGCAAAGAAGGTGGCAAATCCATTGACATAGATAAATAATTTCATTTTACTTTTTAGTTTTATTTTTTAGAAACAGTTTCGCTTTGTTGCACAGGCTGGAGTGCAGTGGTACAATCACAGCTCACTGCAACCTCAACCTCCCCAGTTCTAGTGATCCTCCCATCGCAGCCTCCCGAGTAGCTGTAGCTGAGATCTTAGGCGTGTGCCACCACACTGACTAATTGTTTTAACTTTTATTTTTTGCAGAGATGAGGCGTCGCTATGTTGCCCAGGCTAGTCTCGAACTCCAATCCTTCCACCTTGGCCTTCGATAATTTTAATATTAACAGTTGACGTGCACATGGCATTTACTATTGTCCAGCATTATTTTAAGGTGACTTCCCTGAAGGAATTCTGTTAGCCTTCCTAAATTATTCCTTGGCCATTAAAAAAATAGGCATGAGATCATTTTTAGATAATTGGAAAAGCAGAGGAATCTGTGAAGAGAGAATAGGAAAAAAAAATGCATTTCACCAAACCAACATGCCATTGATTGTGAGATACCACATTACTTTATATAGCCCCAAAGCTGCCCGTAAACCATGACACATGCTGTCTTTACAGTTCATATTTTATTTATTTGTAGACCTCAAGAGGCATTGTGTGCTTCCCTCTTCCTTCTGGAAGCTTCATGAGAAGGGACATTTTCCTCAAAGGATGGACAACAGAAACAACTCAAATATTCATTTCCTTTAAATATGGTTTTTAAGACAATTTTCTTTAGAAAGCCACATTTACCTGTTGGGGGTCGATTTATGCTCCGCCCCTCCCAAATATATGTGGGAATCCTAACTCCCGATTCCTCAGAATGTGACTTTATTTGGAGAATAGTTCTTTACAGGGTAATAAAGTTAAAATGAGAAGTAAGGTGGGCCGTAACCCAACATGACAGCTGTCCTTATAAGAAGGGTGAATTTGCATGCAGAGACACGCATAGAGAGAACGTGATGTGAAGAGGCACAGGGAGAAGGCCGCCATCTACAAGCCAAGGAGAGAGGCCTGGAGCAAGTTCTTCATGGCTCTCAAAAGGAACCAGCCCTGCCTACACCCTGATTTCAGATTTCCAGCCTCCAGAAGCGTGAGGCAATAAATGTCTGTTGCTGCAGCCACAGGTGGGGGGTGCTTTGCTACAGTAGCCTTAGCACCTGACAGATGGTCTCTTTACATGCCAAGCACATTGCAGCACACATTTGACACACGGGGAGATAGAAGCTCCTGGAGGATAAGTAATTAATCTGTGATTTTGACAGTTGCAAGTGGAGGAACTGGGATTCGAACCCCTGTCTGCGTGATGCCTGTGCCTCCTCTGTATTAACATTTATTTTTACTTATTTTTAGTTTTAGTTTTTGTAGAGATGGGGGTCTTGCTATATTGCCCAGGCTGATCTTGAACTCCTGGGCCCAAACGATCCTCCTGCCTTGGTCTCCTGGTGTTGGGGTTACAAGCATGAGCCACTGCACCAGGCCTGCACGTCCTCTTTACAGCACTTTGCCTCTTTCATTTCCTAGCCTGGAGAAGATGTACTTCTGTGGTCACTAAGAAAACACCTTCACAATCAGGCAAAAATGTCCCTAGAAAATGCTGGCGCGGACTGCTGAGGAAGTGCACCGTCAAATCGGGCCATGCACTGTCATTTCAGAGACCCTGAGGCAGGGACTCCATGTCCCAGTCATTTTTGTCACACATCAGTAGGCAGCCCCTGCCCAGGCTGGAAGATTCTAGACCCAGCTATAGGCTCTGGCAACCAGGGCAGGCAGCTCCTTCCAGGAACCCCAGGTTTCTGTGGTTTTCTTGGGTCATTTCCATTAAGCCTTAAACACCCTCTGGAAGAAAGTGAAGATGTGACGTTGAGGAACGTGAGGTGAGATGGCGGGTGAGTAGTTTTCTAGAGCCACCATAACAAAGCACCCACACCAGGGTCTTAAACGATGGAAACTTATTTCTTCACCGTTCTCAAGGATGGACGTTCACGGTCAAGGTATGGCCAAGGTTGGTTTCCCCTGAGGCCTCTCTCCTTGGCTCGCAGATGACCATCTTCCCCCTGTCTTCGTATGGTCTTCCCTCTGGGTGTCTGTGTCATAATCTCTCTCACACTCTTTTTTCTTTTTTGAAAGAATGTCAGCCATGGGCCCAGCGTGGTGGCCCACACCTGTAATCCCAGTATCTTGGGAGGCCGAGGCGGGTGGATTGCCTGAGGTCAGGAGTTCCAGACCAGCCTGGCCAACATGGCGAAACACCATCTCTACTAAACAAATATAAAAATTAGCCAGGCAAGGTGGCAAACACCTGTAGTCCCAGCTACTCAGGAGGCTGAGGCGGCTGAATAGCTTGAACCCGGGAGGTGGATGTTGCAGTGAGTCAAGATCGTGCCACTGCAGTCCAGCCTGGGCAACAGAGTGAGACTCCATCTCAAAACAAACAAACAAACAACAACAAAAAGAATGTCAGTCGTATTGGACTTGGGACCCACCCTAATGACCTCATTTTATCTTAATTCCCTTTCTCCATCTCCAAGTACAGTCACATTCCAAGGGATGGGGGTTTAAGACGTCAACATACAAATTTGGTGTTCAGCAACGTATACATTTGGTGGGGGCACGATTTGGCTCATCACAACGGGTAAATTGCATTTATGAGGCATTAAGCTCACATCCTGTGGGTTGAAATACTCTGAATTTTATGCTGCATTATCATTATAACTGGCTTATCTCTGGCTTAGCATCACAATCATGATCTTGCTTCTGAATGTTTGGTGTCCACCTGGCCTCCACTGAAAGATCCTGTTATTCCCACCAAGCTCATGGAATCCAATTTCCTCGTGGCGTTTTCTCCGTCCTACAATGGACAGCAGCCTCAGGGCTCTTCGCCGATCCAGGAGCCTCTTCACCTTACAGTGTTGGTGAGGCAAGTCTCCCACGGGCCCTCCAGGGGTGTGTTTAAGGGCAGCTGGGCAGTTTGCCTGCATAGACCAGTGTCTACATCCACATTGCCTTAAGCTTCCAGACTCCCCCCTCTACGGTGTGCTAGGTAATGGCTGGGATTTTGACCTCAAGGGGGTTGCCAGTCCATTCCGGCTGCTATCACGAAACAGCATAAATGGAGCAGCTTATAACAAGCAGAACAGGTGCTTTATTTATTTATTTAAGCAGAGATGAGGTCTCCCTATGTTACCCATTCCGATCGCAAACTCCTGGGCTCAAGAAGTCCTCCTTTCTTGGCATCCCAAAGCGCTGGGATTACAGGCATGAGCCACTGTAAAAGAATCATTCTGGCCTTGAAAAGAATCATTCTGAAGGCCAGAAAGCCTAAGATGAAAGTGCCAGGAGATTCAGTGTCTGATGAGAGCCCGATTCCTTGTTCATAGATGGCACCTTCTTGCTGGCTGTGTCCTCACAGGGTGGAAGGGAGAAAAGAGCTTTCTTGGGCCTCTTAGAATGACGCTAATCCCATTCATGAGGGCTCCGCCGAATCACCTCCTCAAAATCTCACCTCCCAACACCGTCACCTTGGTGATTAAGTTTCTACATAAAAGTTTTTTTGGGGAGGTGACACAAATATTCAGACCTGGCAGAGGTGGAGTGGCCTGCAGACCACTGTTGATTCAGACTTCACAGTGCCAACATTGGAGATTCTTTTTTTTTCTTTTTTTTTTTTGAGACAGAGTCTCGCTGTGTCTGCCAGTCTGGAGTGCAATGGCACCATCTTGGCTCACTGCAACCTCCACCTCCTGGGCTCAAGCAATTCTTCTGCCTCAGCCTCCCAAGTAGCTGGGGTTACAGGCACCCGCCACCACCCCCGGCTAATTTTTGTATTTTTAGTAGAGACGGGGTTTCACCATGATGGCCAGGTTGCTCTCGAACTCCTTACCTCAGGGGATCCACCCTGCTCAGCCTCCCAAAGTACTGGGAGGACAGGCCTGAGCCACCGCGCCCAGTCCTGGCCCCTTGATCTAGGATTTCAGCCTCCAGAACTGGGAGAGAATAAGTTTCTGTTGTTTGAGTGACACAGTCTGTGGTACTTTGTTATGGCAGCCAAGCTCACTGATAAAGAGACTAAACAACCGCCATGCTTCATTTACTTAATCAGCTGTGGGTCGGCACTGTGGGTTGGGTTTAACCAAGTAGTTCTTCTGTCTTGGCTGGACCCACTCATGCATCTGTGCCGAGCTGGGTTGAGTGGCAGCTGGCCCATCTGTAGCCTCTCATCCTCCATCAGGACAGCCTAGGGTCATCTCCATGGCAGCCGGGCAGGGTTCCAAGAGAGTTAGTAGGAACCGTCAAACCCCTTGAGCACAAGGCTTTGTACTGACAGCTTTGCACTTCCACTGCAAGCTATTGGCCAAAGCAAACCACAAGTGCAGCTTCCACTACAAGCTATTGGCCAAAGCAAACCACAAGTGCAGCTTCCACTGCAAGCTATTGGCCAAAGCAAACCACAAGTGCAGCTTCCACTGCAAGCTATTGGCCAAAGCAAACCACAAGTGCAGCCCAGACTTGAGGGGTGGGAAAATGGCCACAGGGCAAAGGGCATGGGTTCAAGGAGGGGTGGAAGACTGCAATCTGTTTTGCAGTCTGTCACATGCACATACACACATGTGGTGAATTGGATACAACCTGGTGTGTGTAATTACAAACACCCTCTAATAAAAATGTGCAAAGATCTTTCAACTACTCAAGTGATGTTATTTCCAAACTTTTCCTATCAGAGTCAACCCCCTTTAGACAGAATTATTCTCATGCAGCCGGACACCGTGGCTCACGCCTGTAATCCCAGCACTTTGGGAGGCTGAGGTGGGCGGATCACCTGAAGTTGGGAGTTTGAGATCAGCCTGACCAACATGGAGAAACCCTGTCTCTACTAAAAATACAAAATTAACCGGGCGTGGTGGCACATGCCTGTAACCCCAGCTACTCAGGAGGCTGAGGCAGGAGAATTGCTCGAACCCGGGAGGTGGAGGTTGCAGTGAGCCTAGATGGTGCCACTGCACTCCAGCCTGGGCAACAAGAGCAAAACTCTGTCTCAAAAAAAAAAAAAAAAAAAAAAATTATTCTCATGCTAAAATGTATTCCCAACTATGACTTGAATTTCTCTATTCTTTATTGGTAAAATAAAAATTTGGCCAGGAGTAGTGTCTCACGCCTGTAATCCCAGCACTTCGGGAGGCCAAGGCGGGCGGATCACGAGGTCAGGATTTCGAGACCATCCTGGCTAACACAGTGAACCCCGTCTCTACTAAAAATACAAAAAATTAGCCGGGCGTGGTGGTGGGCACCTGTAGTCCCAGCTACTTGGGAGGCTGAGGCAGGAGAATGGCGTGAACCTGGGAGGCGGAGCTTGCAGTGAGCAGAGATTGCGCCACTGCACTCCAGCCTGGGCGACAGAGTGAGACTCTGTCTCCAAAAAAAAAAAAAAGAAAAGAAAAAAAGAAAAAATCAGAGTTGGCATTTGCAAAACTTGCTCTGTGCATTTATATAACCTACAATTGAAGAACATGTATGTGATTTTCAGATTCCTACTGTGATAAATGATGTTTCCGTGAACACGGTTTTTACCAGTTTTTAAAAATGGGTGATAAAATAAATAGAATGTGAAGCTGTATCAGTCAGGGTTCAGAAACAGAATCAATAGGAGATAGCTATGTACCTATCCACATATATATTAGAAATGTACATGTAAATAGATATAAATAGATCATGTGAGCCAATTCCTTAAAATCTTTCTCTTCTCTCCCTCTGTGTTGTCTATGTGTATACATACATAATACAGATTCTGGTGGAAGGCTGTGGGATCAAGGGGGAAGAGAGGGGGACCATGAAAAGGTCACTCTAAGCCAGGTTGGGGTCCTCAGCTCTGCAGACCCAGGAAATTCAGATACATATGTGTGTGTATATATCTCTATCTATCTATCTATCTATCTATCTATCTATCTATCTATCTATCTATCTATTTATCTATCTATCTATCATCTAATGTATGCAGAGATGGAGATTTATTTTAAGGATTGTCTCACACAGTTGTGTGAGTTGGTGTGTAGGGCCAGCCAGCAGGTGGGAAACTCAGGCACACATTGATGCTGAAATCTTGAGGCAGGATTTCCTCTTCTCTGGGAAACCCTGAGTTTTACTCTGAAGGCCTTCAACTGATTGGATGAAGCCCACCCACATCACCCAGGGCAACCTTTTCTTAAAAAAAAACTGGTTGTAGATGATAACCACATCTGCAAAATGCCTTCACAGCGACACCTGGATTAGCATGTGATTGGATTACCAGGCTCTGGACCCCAACCAGGTTGGCTGATAGAACTCAACATAGCAGGGCTGGGCACGGTGGCCTACACCTGTAATCCCAGCACTTTGGGAGGCCAAGGCAGGTGGATCACCTGAGGTCAGATCAGCCTGGCCAACATGGTGAAACCCCATCTCTGCTAAAAAATACAAAAATTAGCTGGGCATGGTGGCACGTGCCTGTAATTCCAGCTACTTCGGAGGTTGAAGCAGGGGAATCACTTGAACCAGGAGGCGGAGGTTGCAGTGAGCTGAGATCGCGCCACTGCACTCCAGCCTGGGTGACAGAGAGAGACTCCGTCTCAACAACAACAACAACAACACCAACAACACCAACAACAACACCAACAACACCAACAACACTTTCCGTAGCAGGAGTCTTATGGGAAGTGGGCAGGAAGGGGTGTGGAGAGAGAACTGACTAAGGAAGACTATTGAGATAAATGTTGGTTCTAAGTACAATTAGAACAAATTACCAAGTCCTACTTTACCCAAAAAATCAAAAGAAAAAAGGAAGCAGGCAAAATGTAAACCATGATAAATGTTACTTTGTCCTTCAGTCACTTGCAAAGATACATTTCAAGCTTCACTGCATCACTTGAGGGCACTATTGCATCACAGAAGGAAGGACCAATCCTGCTCTGAACTAACCTATCCCTTTAAAAATAGGAGGAAAAAAGACAAGATTCCAGTGGAAGGCTCTGGGATCAAGGGGGAAGGGAGGGGGGCCATGAAGAAGTCACTCTAAGCCAGGCTGGGGTCCTCAGCTCTGCAGACCCAGGAAATCCAGTTTTACTCCCACCCTCCCCGCAGGAATAGTCCTTGAAGTACCAGGAACACACACTTGAAGTGCAAGCTTCTTGGTGTCCCCTGAAAACTCCTTCAAGTGCTTTAACCTCCCTGTGCCTTGTCTGTGAAATTTTTTTGGTTATTTATTTATTTATTTATTTATTTATTTATTTATTTTTGAGACAGTCTTGCTCTTTTCACCCAGGCTGGAGTGCAATGGCAGGATCTCAGCTCACTGCAAACTCCGCCTCATGGGTTCAAGCGATTCTCCTGCCTCAGGCTCCAGAGTAGCTGGGACTACAGGCACCTACCACCATGCCCGGTTAATTTTTGCATTTTTAGTAGAAACGGGTTTTCACCGTGTTGGCCAGGCTGGTCTCGAACTCCTGACCTCAGATGATCCTCCCGCCTCGGCCTCCCAAAGTGCTGGGATTACAGGCGTGAGCCACCGCGCCTGGCCCATCATCACCATTTATTTTTATTTTATTTCATTAAAATATGCAGTGAGCCGAGATTGCACCGTTGCACTCCCACCTGGGCTACAGGATAAGACTCCGTCTCAAAAAACAAACAAACCATATATAAACATACCCATTGTAAGATATCTTTTGTCTTCTCTTTTTACTCTAATTTGAGGCAACGTGTATGATATCAGTGCCTTTGCCATCAATAGGTGGCATTCTAGCATAATGCAAAAGTAAATAGACATTTCTTTAAACTTTTCTTTTCCTTTTTCTTTTTTTTCAGACAGAGTTTCACTATTGTTGCCCAGGCTGGAGTGCAGTGGTGCCATCTCGAGTCACTGAAACCTCCACCTCCCGGGTTCAAGCGATTCTCTTGTCTCAACCTCCCCAGTAGCTGGGATTACAGGCGTGCACCACCATGCCTGGCTGAGTTTTGTATTTTTAGTAGAGACGGGGTTTCATCATGTTGACCAGGCTGGTCTTGAACTCCTGACCTCAGGTGATCCACCCGCCTCGGCCTCCCAAAATGCTGGGATTATAGGCGTGAGCCCCCATGACCAGCAATTTTTAAGCGTGGCGAAATACACATACCATAAAATTTACCATTTTAAGCAACTGTCTTACTAACATTAACCTTGAACATAAAAACATGGCAAAACATAAGATTACCATTCGAACCATTTTTTCAGTGCTCAGTTCAGCGGTATTTAGCCCATTCTCACTGTTTGCATGGTTTCCACCATCTTGCTCCAGGATTCTTTCAGTCCTGAAACACTGAAATGGGACCTGCTATGGTTTGAATGTCCTCCCAGATTCTTGAGTTGAAACCAAATTCCCGTTGTGGTGTTGCCTTTTGGGAAGTGATTACATTAAGAGGGTCCTGCTCTCATGTATGGATTAGCACCTTCAAAGTCTCACTCTGTCACCCAGGCTGGAGAACAGTGGCATGATCTTGGCTCCCTGCAACCTCCGCCTCCCGGATCCAAGGGATGCTCCTGCCTCAGCCTCCCTAGTAAGTGGGACTATAGGCCCAGCTAATTTTTGTATTTTCACTAGAGACGGGGTTTCACCATGTTGGCCAGGCTGGTCTTGAACTCCTGACCTCAGGTGATCCACCCCCCTCAGCCTCCCAAAGTGCTGGGATGACAGGCATGAGCCGCTGCACCCAGGCTTGGTTTAACACCTGCTAAGAGGGCATTAATTGCCTTGCTGTCCCTTCTACCATTTGAGGAGCCCTAGATGAAGCAATCTATTTGAAATGGGACTGCCTCAGACACCAAATCTGCCGCCGCCGTAATCCTGGATTTCCCAGTCTCTACAATTGGGAGAAATAAATGTTTATTGTTTACAAATCACCCAGACCACAGAATTCTGAGCTATCAACACAAATGGATTGAAATGGTACCCATTAAACAGCACTCCCTATGTCCACCTTCCCAGGCCCTTGGAACCATCATTCTGCTTTCTGTCTGTATTAATGTGGGCACTCTATGTGTATTAGAGAAGTTGGATTACACGATATTTGTCATTTTCTGACTGATTGTTTCACTTGGTATAGTGTTTCTTTAGTTCATACTGTAGCATGAGTCAGAATTCTCTTGAGTAGGCTGAGTAGGCTGGGCGCGGTGGCTCATGCCTGTAATCCCAGCATTTTGGGAGGCTGAGGCGGATGGATCACCGGAGGTCAGGAGTCCGAAACCAGCCTGGACAACATGGTGAAACCCTGTCTCTACTAAAAAGACAAAAATTAGCTGGGCATGGTGATGGGAGTCTGTAATTCCAGCTACTCGGGAGGCCAAGGCAGGAGAATCACTTGAATCCGGGAGGCGGAGGTTGCAGCGAGCTGAGATTGAGCCATTGCGGCCCAGCCTGGGCGACAGAGCGAGACTCAAAAAAAAAAAAAAAAAAAAAAAAAAAGGCTGAGTAAAATTCCATTGTATATAAACACGATATTTTGTTTACCCATTTAGTTTTAATGGAGACTTGGGCTGCTTCCATCTTTGACTATTATGAATAATGCTGCCATGAACATGTTTGTGCAAATATCTCTTCATTCTCACTTTCAAATCTTTCTGGTATATACCTAGAAGTGGCATTGCTGGGTCTGATGGTTATTTTATTATTAATTTATCAGGAACCATCTTCCTGTTTTCCACAGCCCCTGCATCATGTCGTACTTCCAACACCAGTGCAGAAGGGCTCCAATTTCTCCAAACCCTGCCAACACCTTGCTACATTCTGCTTAATGGATAGTAGCCATGTTAATGGGTGTTGGTGGTTCCTTTTTTATTTTTGAAAGGAAAAATACAATTCCTTTCCTTCTGCCATGATGACAGTTACTTAATAATACGATGTGTGTGTCTTTTGGGCACTCCATGATTTCTAAAACTTTGGACTCGGACTAGGCCATGTCGCCCCCATTTCCTCATCCTTGCTAGTTTTCATGTGACAATTGCTTTTCTTCACAGCAAGCACTGACGCCCCAGCATCACCCACATGCGATGTCAGCAAAGGAAAGGTGGACACAGCGAATGTTCACACTGTGAACACCTGTAGCTTGGAGAATTTCATGTGGTGTCAGACGTCAATGATGCTGTGTTTCCCTCAAATGTAACATTACCTGGGTGCAGAGTTGCAGCTGCGAGGATAGAACGGCAGAAACAAAGTAGGAGTTAGTGGGGGTAGGGGAGAGAATGGAGGAGCTGGTCTGGTTGCCTAGCAACATGCAGTGTCCTTGGAGATGAGTCACCATGGAAACAGAATGGGAACAGGTAGCGGGGGAAGGGCTATTCCGCCCCAGCCAAATGCAGCTGCAGAGAACAGGAAAGTGATGCGAATGTACCACAGTTCATTTGTTCTTCTTTTGAATAACCTCCTGATTTTATATTCAGATGGCTTCCGTTTATACGTTCACGTATTATTTGTATATCTCTCAGGTTAGCTCTTTCTAAAATGTAGTTCAAGGGTTCCTGGGGGCATCAAGATTCTTTAAGGTGGTTCACAATTCCAAACTATTTCCCTAACACTAGCACTCTGGCCGGGCATGGTGGCTCACGCCTGTAATCCCATCACTTTGGGAGGCCGAGGCAGGCAGATCACTTGAGGCCAGCCTGGCCAACACGGAGAAACCCCATCTCTACTAAAAATACAAAAAGTAGCCGAGTGTGGTGGTGGGTGTCTGTAATCCCAGCTACTCAGGAGGCTGAGGCAGGAGAATCCCTTGAACCCAGGAGGTGGAGGTGAGCTGAGATCACACCACTGCGCTCCAGCCTGAGCAACAGAACAGGACTGCATCTAAAAAAAAAAAAAATTATTTGCCTTTTCTTTGTCTTTGTCTGTGGATGATGTAATGTTGTAAGTGTTTGAATTAAGTAGTCAATTAGAGAATCTAGCCATCTTGTAGTAATGGGGATATGAACAACGTACACAAAAATGTAAGCCGATGCCACGTCGATTGGAGGGAGAAAGCATGGAGGAGCTGGCCTTGTTTCCAGGCTGTGCTCAGCATCCCTGGAGAGGATCCACCGCGAAGTTGGAGTGGAAACAGGCTGTGGAGGAGGGGCTGTTCCTCCCCAGCCCCCTGCAGCTGCAGGAGTGAGGGATGGAGCAGGCAGAGTCAGGCCCAGCAGGGACGAGGCTTTCCAAGAGAATCGCATAAAAGAGAACATGAAACAGAGATTTGAGTTTGTGTAGAAGGAATTAATTGGAATGATTGACCACAGAAGGTGACCTGGGAGTGGGAGTGAAGGTCAGTGGAAAATAGTTTAATCAATGGAGTGCTGATCTTCAAGGGCCGAATGGATGGTAGCATCAAATAGTTTTTTGTTTTGTTTTGTTTTTGTTTTTGAGACAGAGTCTCGCTCTGTCGCCCAGGCTGGAGAGCAGTGGCGCAATCTCCACTCACTGCAAGCTCTGCCTCCCGGGTTCACGCCATTCTCCTGCCTCAGCCTCCCGAGTAGCTGGGACTACAGGCACCCGCCACTGCGCCTGGCTAATTTTTTGCATTTATTTGAGACAAGGTTTCATTCTGTCACCCAGGCTGGAGTGCAGTGGCGTGATCTTGGCTCACTGCAACCTCCACCTCCCGGGTTCAAGTGATTCTCCTGCCTCAGCCTCCCGAGTAGCTGGAACTACAGCATAACTATATTTTTAAGTGTAAAGTTCAGCAATTAAGTACATTTACTTGTTGTATCCTAATCTGTCCCATACGTCTTCAGAACTCCTTTAGTCTGGGAAAACCATGACTCTGTACCCATTAAGGAATAACTCTCCACTTCCCTTTTCCAACCCCTGGCAGCTACCATTTTATTTTCTATTTCTATGAATTGGACTCTTCTAAGTACCTCATATACCTAGAATCATATATTATCTGTCCTTTTGGTATGGATTTATTTCAATTGACATCATTTTTCAGGGTTCATCCAAGTTATAGCACTTGTCAGGATGTCCTTTACTTTTTATCAATTTTTATTTTGGAATCATGGGATATACGTGCAGGTTTGTTGCAAAGGCCTATTGCCTGATGCTGAGGTTTAGGATATGACTGAAGCCATCACTCAAGTAGTGGGCATGGTACCTGATAGGTAGTTTTTCAACCCGTGTCTTTCTTCCTCTCTCCCTTCTTTGGTTGCCCACAGTGCCTGTCGTTTTCATCTTTATGTCTGTGTACACTCAATGTTTAGCTCCTGGTTATAAGTGAGAACACGTGGTATTTGGCTTTCTGTTTCTGAGGTAATTTGCTTAAGGAAATGGCCTCCAGCTGCATCCATGTCACTGCAAAGGACATAGTTTCATTCCTTTTTTTTTTTTTTTTGAGATGGACTTTCACTCTTTGTTGCCCAGGCTGGAGTGCAATGGCATGATCTCGGCTCACTGCAACCTGCACCTCCCGGGTTCAAACGATTCTCCCGCCTCAGCCTCCCAAGTAGCTGGGATTACAGGCATGTGCCACCACGCCTGGCTAATTTTGTATTTTTAGTAGAGACGGGGCTTCTCCATGTTGGTCAGGCTGGTCTCGAACTCCTGACCCCCCATGTGATCTGCCCGCCTTGGCCTCCCAAAGTGCTGGAATTACAGGCATGAGCCAACGTGCCTGGCCGGTTTTATTTCTTTTTATGGCTGCATAGTATTCCATAGTGTAGGTGTGCAACACTTTCTTTATCCAATCCACTGTTGATGGGTACCTAGGTTGATTCCAAGTCTTTGCTGTTGCGAATAGAATGGTAACGAGCATACAGGTGCATGTGTCTGTTTAGCAGAATGATTCATTTTCCTCTGGGCATAAACTCGGTAATGGGATTTCTGGGGTGAATGGCAGTTCAACTCTTAGTTCTTTGAGAAATCTCTAAACTGCTTTCCACAGTGGCTGGACTAATTTTCATTTCCACCAAGAGTATGTAAGTGTCCCCCTTTCTCTACAGCCTTGCTGATATGTTATTTTTTTTGACTTTTTAACCAAAACTTGGTTAACGAGCAACTTGGTTTGCTTCTACCTTTTTTTTTTTTTTTTTTTTGAGACGGAGTCTCGCTCTGTCGCCCAGGCTAGAGTGCAGTGCTGCGATCTCGGCTCACTGCAAGCTCCGCCTCTTGGGTTCAAGCGATTCTCCTGCCTCAGCCTCCCGAGCAACTGGGACCACAGGCGCCCGCCACCACGCCCGGCTAATTTTTTGTATTTTTGGTAGAGACGGGGTTTCACCGTGTTAGCCAGGCTGGTCTCGATCTCCTGACCTTGTGATCCACCCGCCTCGGCCTCCCAAAGTGCTGGGATGCTTCCACTTTTGACTCTCATGAATAATGCTGCTATGCCCATGGGTGTACATATATCTTTTTAATTTTCCGCTTCCAATACTTCTGGGTAATATCCAGAGATAGAAGAGAATTTTATTTTTATTCTTTTCAGAACTATTGTCTTTTTTTTTTTTTCGCAGAATCTGCATCACATCACAATTGCACCAGGAGTGCAGATGTGCCAACTTCTCCAAGCCCTGTGGGTGGTTGTTATCTTCTGTTTTGTGGATAGTGTCCATGGAAATGGGAATGAAGTGGTTCATTATCTCTTTGCCAAAGAAAAAAATATTTCTTTCACTTTTCAATAATAATTACTTAATAATGGGATGTGTTTGTCTGTTGGTTCCTGCACAACTTCTCAAATGTAGGAATCAGACTAGACCGTGTCACCCTGATGTCCTCATCCTCATTGATTTTCTTGGAGTTATTGTTTTTATCACAGATACCACCGATAACCCAGCATCACAAAGATATGATGACTGCAAAAAAAAATAAAGAAAATGAGAGAACCAATGTAGAAACTGTGAATCCCTGTAGCTTCTTCTTAATGTGGTGTCAGAAGATAGGAAATACTGCCATACTTCCTTTAAAACTAAACTGTAGGGTTACCTCTTCAGACAGATGTGGCTAAAAGGATATAATAGCAGGAATAGAATACGTGTTTGTCGGATCAGGGAGAGAATGGAGAAGGTGACCTGGTTGCCGAGCAACCTTCAGTATCCTTGGAGATGAGTCACCATGGAAACAGCAATAACTCTTCATTTCCCTTTTTCCAGCCCCAGAAAACCAACGTTTTATTTTCCATTTCTATGAATTTGACTCTTCTAAGTACCTCATATACGTAGAATCGGGTACCTAAGTACCTCATATACCTGGACAGTGGTGGGGGATGTTGGGGAAGGAGTTCCTCCTCAGCCAGGGGAGTTGTGGAGACTAAGGAAAGTGATTGGATGTTCCTCAGTTTCCTTCATGGACAACCTCTTGTTTATTCAAATGACCTCCATTTATAATCTCCTGTATATCATTTGTGTATCTGTTAGACCACTTTTTCCCAAAAGTGGAGTTCCAGGACTCCAGGGATGTGGTGGAATCAAGATTTGGAATCCACAATTCCAAATAATTGTCCTAAACACACGAAGACTTTATTTGCATTTTCCCTCATTTTCTCTGGATGGCATAATATTGCACGTGTCTGATTTAAGCAGACAGTTTGATCATAGCCATCTAGTGGTAAGGAAAACATTAACGATATTTGCAGAAATGAAAAGCCACACCATCTTTATTGCGAATTTTGTTTGGAAAATGCAAGCGTCCATTTTTCTGTTGTGCTTCGTTTCCCTGCGCTTCACAGATATGGAGGTTTTTCAAAGGGAAGGTTTGTGCACGTCTGCATTAGCAAGTCTGAGAGTGCTGTTTTCCCAAAGTACCTGCTCACCTCACACCTCGGTATCACGTTTCAGTAACTCTCATAACAGTTCAAGCATGTTTATTATCATCATGGATGTGATGGTGATCTGTGGTCAGTAATCTTTCATGTTACTGCTGTAATTATTTTGGGACATCACAATCCACATGCATATGAGACGGGGAATCTAAATAATACATGTGGCCGGGCGCGGTGGCTCGCGCTTGTCATCCCAGCACTTTGGGAGGCCGAGGCGGACAGATCACCTGATGTCAGGAGTTCGAGACCAACCTGGTCAACATGGTGAAACCCTGTCTCTAATAAAAAAGCAAAAATTATCCAGGTGTGGTGGCGCAGGCCTGTAATCCCAGCTACTCAGGAGGCTGAGGCATGAGAATCGCTTGAACCCAGGAGGCGGAGGCTGCAGTGAGCCGAGATGGCACCACTGCATGACAGCCTGGGCAACAGAGTGAGATTCCCTCTAAAACAACAACGACAACAACAACAACAAAAACCATGTGTTTGTTCTGAGTGCCCCATTAATTGCACTAATTGTTCATTCCCCTATTTCCCCATGTCCAAGCTTCTCTATTCTGTGAGACACAACTGTATTTGAATTCTTCCAAAACATAACCCTACAATGATGCTAAAATGTTCAAGCGAAAGGAAGAGTTGCTGGTCTC
Organism: Macaca mulatta; assembly: GCF_049350105.2. NCBI lineage: Eukaryota > Metazoa > Chordata > Mammalia > Primates > Cercopithecidae > Macaca > Macaca mulatta. Next base: position 69,002,051 of record NC_133424.1, read on the forward strand.
TCACTTTAAATCACAAGCTAGAAATAACTACGCTTAGTAAGGAAGGCAGGTAGGAAGCCGAGACAGGGTGAAAGCTAGTTTTCTTGCACCAGTGAGACAACTTGTGAGTGCAAAGGAAAAGTTCTGGACTGAAAATAAAGACTACTCCAGGGAACACGCAAACGATAAGAAAGGGAAATACCCTTATCGCCAAGTCAGGAAAGTTGGAGCCATCTGTGAGGACAGAAAATCAAACCAGCCAGAAAATTGCCCTAAGCCATAGCCTAATACACAGTGTTTAACTAACTCTCCTTAATTCTATGAAGGCTGAGAGAGGTAAGGAAGCTGTAGAAGAAATGCTGGAAGCTAGCAGAGGTTGATTCATGAGCTTTAGGGAAAGAAACCGTCTTCATAACATGGAAGTGAAAGGCGGACCAGGCGCAGTGGCTCACGCCTGTAACCCCAGCACTTTGGGAGGCCAGGGTGGGCAGATTGCCTGAGCCCAGGAGTTTGAGACCAGCCTGGGCAACATAGTGAAACCCTGTCTCTACTAAAAATACAAAAAAAATTAGTTGGGCATGGTGGCACATGCCTGTAATCCCAGCTACGCGGGAGGCCGAGGGGGGAGAATTGCTTGAACCCAGGAAGCAGAGGTTGCAGTGGGTCAAGACCACACCATTGCACTTCAGCCTGGGCAAAAGAGCAAGACTCTTGTCTCAAAAAAAAAAAAAAAGAAAAAAAAAAGTGAAAGGTGAAGTTGCAAGTGCTGGTGTGGAAGCTGAAGCAAGTCATCCAGCAGATCTAGTGAAGGTCCTTAGTGAGTACATCAAACAACAGATTTTCAGTGTAGACAACACAGCCTTTTATTGGAAAAATATGTCATCTAGGACTTTCATAGCTAGAGAGAAGTCAGTGCCTGGCTTCAAAGCTTCAAAGCACAGGCTGACTCTCTTCTTAGGAACGAATGCAGCTGGTGATGGTCAGTGGAATCCAATGCTTTTTTTACTATTCCAAAAGTCCTAGGACTATTTATTTATTAGTCCTAAAAATTTATTATTATTATTATTATTATTATTATTATTATTATTATTTTGTGAGGCAGAGTCTCGCTCTGTTGCCCAGGCTGGAGCGTAGTGGCACAATCTTGCCTCACTGCAACCTCCACCTCCTGAGTTGAAGTGATTCTCCTGCCTCAGCCTCCCGAGTAGCTGGGATTACAAGTTGTACCACCATGCCCGGATAAGTTTTGTATTTTTAGTAGAGACAGGGTTTTGCCACGTTGGCCAGACTGGTCTCGAACTCCTGACCGCAAGTGATCTGCTGGTCTTGGCCTCCCAAAGTGCCGGGATTATAGGCGTGAGCCACCATGCATGGCCTAAAAATTCTAGGACTCTTCAACACTGCAAAACCTACTCTACCTGTGCTCTATAAATGGAACAAGGAGGTCAAAATGTCAACATCAATAGGAGTTTGAAAGAAGTTGATTTCAACTCCTATTGATGACTTTGTGGGGTTCAAGAGTTCAATGGAGGAAGTCATTGCAGATGTGGTAGAAAGAGCAAGAAAACTAGAATTAGAAGTAGAGCCTAAAGATATGACTGAATTCTGTAATCTCATAAGAAAGTTTTAGCAGGTGAGGAGTTGTTTCTTTCTTTCTTTCTTTCTTTCTTTCTTTCTTTCTTTCTTTCTTTCTTTTCTTTCTTTCTTTCTTTCTTTCTTTCTTTCTTTCTTTCTCTTTCTTTTCTTCTTTCTTTCTTTCTTTTTCTTTCTTTCTTTTCTTCTTTCTTTCTTTCTTTCTCTCTCTCTCTCTCTTTCTTTCTTTCTTTTTTTTTTTTTTTGAGACAGGGTCTCACTCTGTCACCCAGGCTGGAGTGCAATGGCACTATCTTGGCTCACTGCAACCTCCACTTCCTGGGTTCAAGCGATTCTCCTGCCTCAGCCTCCCAAGTAGCTGGGACTACAGGCATGTGCCACCACGCCTGGCTAATTTTTTTTTTTGTACTTTTAATAGAGATGAGGTTTCACCGTATTGCCAGGATGGTCTCAATCTCTTGACCTCGTGATCTGCCCACCTCGGCCTCCCAAAGTGCTGGGATTACAGGAGTTGCTTCTTTTGAACAAGCAAAGTAAGTGGTTTCTTGAGATGGAATCTACTCCTCGTGAAGATGTTGTGAACATTGTAAAATGACCACAAATAATTTAGAATTTAGAATATATCCTCCAGTTCACAATATCCCCATCTTAATGTAAAATATGTTATTGCTAAAAAATTATAAGAATCACCTAACCTTTCAATGAGTCATAACCATTTTGCTGGTGGAGGGTCTTGCCTCAGTGTTGATGGCTGCAGACTGATCATGGTGGTGGTTGTTCAGGGTTGAGGTGTCCGTGGCAATTTCTTAAAATAAGATAACGATAAAGACCGTCACATCAGCTGAGTCACAAAATATTTCTCTGTAGCATGTGATGCTGTTTGATAGCACTTTACCCACAGAACTTCTTTTAAAGTTGAAATCCATCCTGTCAAAGCCTGCTGATGCTTTATCAATTAATTTTATATTTTATATTTTAATCCTTCAGTTTACAAATCTCAGCCCCAGCTGATTTTTTCTATTTTTAGAGATGGGGTTTTGCTATGTTGCCCAGGCTGGTCTCAAACTCCTGACCTCAAGCAATCCTCCTGTCTCAGCCTCTCAAAGCATGGGGATTACAGGCATGAGCCACTGCACGTAAATTAATGCTTCTTTTCCTTGCTTACTGTTTGTTCTCTTCCTCTCCTGGAATGTAAGCTTGGAGTGTGGTAGAAAAATATACCTAAAGTTGCGAGTATCTCAGGTTTTAGGTTTGTTGCTGGAGATAGAAGAGGTTCAAAGGGCAAAAGTAAGAATTGTATCTCACTTCCTTTTGGACATGATTAAAAATATTATTTTAATCTTGTTACTTTTGTTTGGGAAATAGGAATAAGGTGACAATGTGAATGAAAGAGTTGAAGTCTTAAGATCAGAAAAGCCTGCCAGGGCAGTGGCTCACACCTGCAATCCCAGCACTCTGGGAGGCTGAGGCAGGCAGATCGCTTGAGGTCAGAAGTTCGAGAATAGCCTGGCCAACACAGTGAAACCCCAACTCTACTAAAAATACAAAAAAAAAAAAAAATTAGCCAGGTGTGGTGGCGGGCACCTGTAATCCCAGCTACTCTGGAGGCTGAGGCAGGAGAATCCCTTGAACCTGGAAGGTGGAGGTTGCAGTGAGCCGAGATGGTGCCATTGTTCTCCAGCCTGGGTGACAAGAGTGAAAAACTCTGTAAAAAAAGAGCCATTATGCAGTGGTCATGCACTGAAGTAGTAGTGTGTATAGAGAAGCTGGTCCTGCTTCCAGGCTGTGCTCAGAATCCTTGGAGGTGAGTCACCGTGAAGGGAGGGTGAGAACAGCAATGGGGTAGGGGCTGTTCCTTTCCAGCCACCAGGAGTGAGGAGTAAGGGGGAGGGCAAGGGGAGTCAGAGCCAAACACGGATGGGGTTTTCCAAGAGAATCACACGAAACTGTGAGTGGAGTGTGTGCAGGAAGAATCCATTTCACAGATTGACCCTAGAAGGTGACCTGGGTGTGGCAGTGAAGGTTTGATAAAAATGGTGGAGTGTTGGTCCTTAAAGGATAAAAGAATGTTGGTATCAGGTGAGGAGGATAAGTTATCTGTTTGGTAGGATGTGATGTTGGAGATGGGAATGGGATGCTCGAAATGAGGGGATTGAGTGGTCTTGGTTATTGGTAATGACAAGGCAGGTAGGAGTGGATGGCTTAGGGAGATTGAACGAAAGCCTTGGAGGGGAGGCGGTCAATACGGTGATGGTCAAACATGTTGGGAGGGTCATCTGTATCATGTATTCTCTTCCAGGGTAACATTGAAAATTTGGTAGGATATTCCTCATTGTGGCAGGGAGGGTTGTGCTAGGCCATGTGGGTCGTTGAGGGGCATTCCTGGATTCTCAGCAGCTCTCCACTCCTGTGATGACTAAAAACTCCTTCAGACACTGCCAACTGTCCCCTAGGGGCACGAGCGCTATCCCAAGCCTGAGGGTGGAACAAGACCGCAGCCCTGGAAACTCTTTTCTAGGAGGTGCCAGACCCCTCTCCTTGGATGTCCAGAGACACGCTGGGGGAGCAGGTGATGGGGGTGTGGACTCAGGGACAGGCAGCCTGGAGACCTCCCATCTCTGGGCCCAGTGCTTTCTGTAAAATGTGGACGCTCCTAGGACCTTGCTCACGGCCAAGGCTGCTGGGGATGGTTGTGTGTGTTTTCCTCTGCATTTAGATTCATGTCCGTAGAGCTGAGCAGAATTTGAAATCCAGCCTGCACTCTCTCTACAGTTATGCCCGTACCGGAACTGAAGAATCTCTCCAGAGCCATACCGAACCGTCTTTGGAAAAATTACGACAGCAAAAATTACGACAGTGAAAGACGTCTGATCTAACCGGCCCCCATCTTGCCTTTAACTTCCAAAGTGTCTTAGATCATTGCTGAGTATAGGCCAGGTTAATTGGGGGAGATGTTTTAATTCATAATTTAAATGATAATGGCCCTTACCCCCCAAAAAAAACCCCCGAAATTTTGTAAAGCTAATGAAAAGTCACCAGGTTAGGAGGATGAGGAGCCTGAATTCTGCTAAGGTATAGACTTAAATGATAACCAGGAGTCTAGAGGTCACAAGATTTGCCACTTCCACAATTACCTCTGCAGGTAACATCGCTCTTGTAGAACCTAAGACTGGCCCTTTGAAATATCTTTTTAGGTTTTTGCATTTCTGATGGCCAATGGCTCCACTCGAATCTCTCAACCCACCAATTGGTCCTTTAGCCCCACCTAGAAGTGTACCCCCTGGGCCACCAAACTAGCCTGGAAAAACCCTAACCTCTGAATTTTCAAGAAGATTGATTTGAGTAATAACTCTGTCTCCCAATAAACTCTTTGTGGCAGTGTCATGGCCTCAGTGAATTGTTTTTTGTTTGTTTTGTTGTTTTTGTTTTTGTTTTTGAGATGGAGTCTCGCTCTGTCGCCAGGCTGGAGTGCAATGGTGGGATTTCGGCTCACTGCAACCTCCACCTCCTGGATTCAAGCGACTCTCCTGCCTCAGCCTCCTGAGTAGCTGGGACTACAGGCGCCCGCCACCGCGCCCGGCTAATTTTTTGTATTTTTAGTAGAGACGGGGTTTCACCGTGGTCTCGATCTCCTGACCTTGTGATCCACCCGCCTCGGCCTCCCAAAGTGCTGGGATTACAGGCGTGAGCCACCGCGCCCGGCCGCCTCAGCCTCTTGAGTAGATGGGATTACAGGCGCCCATCACCATGCACGGATGAGTTTGTATTTTTAGTAGAGATGGGGTTTCACCACATTGGTCACCTGCTCTCGAACTCCTGACCTCAGGTGATCCGCCTGCCTCAGCCTCCCAAAGTGCTGAGATTATAGGCATGAGCCACCGTGGCTGGTGTCTCGGTGAATGTTTTTTTTCTGTGCAGGAAGAACCAGCCCATCAGGAGGTTACACCATTGCAGATCAACCCAAGGCCCTACAGCCTTCCGGGGCCATGTGCTCATTAATAAAACTTGCAGCACAAATTCTTTTCAAAGAACAAACAAGAAACTAAAGTGACACAGCAATTTTCAGGGTCTCATTTTTTTCTCTTCTCATTTGAGGCAATGCGTATAATTTTATCAAATACTGTCAAGCGCCTTTGCCACAGCTAGATGGCACTGTTGAAGCACTGGAAAGGAAACAGGCATTCCTTGTTAAAAATCTGCCAGACTGCACAGGATATAAAATTTAGCGTATAGTCCATATTTTGCTAATATTAATTCGTAAGCAAAGACTTTCAAGTTTGTTTTAAATTTTTAAATAAACATGGGGTAAATTATTACAGGAGTCAATATTTATATTTTAATCATTTTTTAAGTGTGCAATTCAGTGTCATTAATTGCATTCACATTATTTGCAAACATCACCACTTTCCAAACCCAGAGTAGTTTTCATATTGCCAAACTGGAATTCTGTACTCATGAAACACTAACTCTCCGTTCCTTCTCTCTTCGCCCCTGGCAACCACCATTGTACTTTCTGTCTTTATGAATTAGGTTAGTTTGGGACCTTATGGAAGTGGAATCAGAGAGAGTTGTCGCTTTGGCACTGGCTTATTCCCCTTGGCATCGTGTCCTAAAGTTCATCTGTGTTGTAGCATGTGTCAGGGTTTTACTTCTTTGTAAGGCTCAGTAATATTCCATCACATGCAAAATCCACAGGTGTTTTTTGTTGTTTGTTTGTTTTACAGAGTCTTGCTTTTGTCGCCCAGGCACAATCTCGGCATGGCATGATCATTTGGTGGCACATTCTCAGCTCACTGCAACCTCGAGATCGCTCAGTGGCATGAACTCGGCTCACTGCAACCTCCGCCTCCCGGGTTCAAACGATTCTCCTGCCTCAGCCTCCGGAGTAGCTGGGATGACAGGCACCTGCCACCATGCCCGGCTAATTTTTGTGTTTTTAGTAGAGACCGGGTTTCACCATGTTGGTCAGGCTGGTCTCGAACTCCCGACCTCAGGTGATCCACCTGCCTCGGCCTCCCAAAGTGAAAAACCACAGTTTGTTAACCCATTATCCACTCATCCCTTGATGGACACTTCAGTCTCTCTACGTTTGACTATTATGAATAAAGCTGCCATAAACATGAGAGTACAAATATCTCTTTTTTTTTTTTGAGACGGAGTCTCGCTCTATCTCCCATCCTGGAGTGCGGTGGCCGGATCTCAGCTCACTGCAGGCTCCGCCTCCCGGGTTTACACCATTCTCCTGCCTCAGCCTCCCGAGTAGCTGGGACTACAGGTGCCGCCACCACGCCCGGCTAATTTTTTGTACTTTTAGTAGAGACGGGGTTTCACCGTGTTAGCCAGGATGGTCTCGATCTCCTGACCTCGTGATCTGCCCGCCTCGGCCTCCCAAAGTGCTGGGATTACAGGCGTGAGCCACCGCGCCCGGCCCAAATATCTCTTTAAAACACCGTTTTCAATTCTTGGGGTATATACCCAGATGAGGACACAGCTGGATCATCTGGTAACTTTATTATGAATTTCACAGGAACCATCTCGCTTCCAAAGCCCCTGCACCACATCACATTCCCAGCAAGAGGGCGGAAGGCTTCTTATTTTTCCACAGCCTGCCGACCTTTGTTATATTCTGTTTTATGGATAATAGCCATGTTAATAATGTGTGGTGGTTCCTCCTTTCTCTCAAAATCTATTTTTTCCATTTTTCAATAATGACAGTTATTGATGAATGGGATATGTGTGTCTGCTGGGCACTGTGCAACTTCTCGAACTTTTGAATCAGACGGGGCCATGCCACCCTCACTTCTCATTCTCGCTGATTTCCATGTGGGGACTGCTTTTCTTCCCAGCAAGCACTGACACCTCAGCTTCACAGAGACGTCGTGTCAGCCCGGGAAATGTAGAGAGATCAAATGCAGGATCTGTGCACCGTTGGAGCTGGTAGTCTCCGTGGCATCAGATGTGGAATGTTGCTGTTCTTCCCTCAGTTTTAATGTATCCAGGGTTCCTCTGCAGACAATTGCAGGTATGAAGATAGAACAGCAAGAATGCAGTGGGTCTTCATTGCAGGGGGAGAGAATGGAGGAGCTGGTCTGGTTGCCAAGCAACGCTCAGTGTCTTTGGAGATGAGTCACCATGGAAACAGAGTGAGACCTGGCCATGGGGGAGGGGCTGTTCTGCCCCAGCCAAATGCAGCTGCACAGAATTACAAAGGTGATGTGGATGTTTCACAGTTTCTTGAATTAATAACTTCTCATTTGTACACTCTGATGGTCTCCATTTGTAATTTCTTGTTCGTTATTTGTGCATCTCTTAGGACAGTAATTTCCAAATGTAGTAAATCAAGATCTTTGTAAGGGGTCCACCACTTCAAACTATTTTTCTAAGAACATTAATTTTTATTTAATTTATTTTTTTTTGAGACAGGGTCTTGCTCTGTTGCCCAGGCGAGAATGCTGTGGTGCCATCACAGCTTACTGCAGCCTCGATCTCCTAGGCTCAGGTGATCCTCCCACCTCAGCTTCCTGAGTAGCTGGGACTGTAGGCACACACCACCATGCCCACCTGGTTTTTAATTTTTTTTTTTTTTTTTGAGACGGAGTCTCGCTCTGTCACCCAGGCTGGAGTGCAGTGGCCGGATCTCAGCTCACTGCAAGCTCCGCCTCCCGGGTTCATGCCATTCTCCTGCCTCAGCCTCCCGAGTAGCTGGGACTATAGGCGCCCGCCACCTCGCCCGGCTAGTTTTTTGTATTTTTTTAGTAGAGACGGGGTTTCACCGTGTTAGCCAGGATGGTCTCGATCTCCTGACCTCGTGATCCGCCCGTCTCGGCCTCCCAAAGTGCTGGGATTACAGGCGTGAGCCACCACGCCCGGCCTAATTTTTTTATTTTTAGTAGAGATGAGGTCTCTACTAAAGCAAGCTACATTGCCCAGGCTGGTCTTGAACTCCTGAGCTCAAGTGATCTGCCCTCCTTGGCCTTACAAAGTGCTGGGATTGCAGGTGTGAGCCACTATGCCCAACCAGAACATTAATATTTTATTTGGATTTTTTCCTTCTCATTTTCTCTGCATGATATAATATTGTGAGTAGATGGGGGAAATCTATCTCTCTTCTCTTTAGGAGGAAATTAAAGAGATTTACAAAAATGTAAAACGATACCACCTTTACCTTTACTAAGATTTTGTTTGGAAAATATTAACACTGTTCACAAAATGTAAGTTCTTTTAACATATAATAGATTTGTTGCTGTTTTTAAGTTTAAAATTTAACAATTTCTCTGCTTTTATTTATAACATGACTAACATAGGAGATATAAACTGTAGAAAGAAACATTCTTCGGGGATTTCTCAATAATTTTTAAGTGGGTTGTATGCAAAGCGTTTAGATCAGAGTCCAGCTCGCAGGAAGAGGTTTTTAAAAGCTAGTTGTCATTCTGCTCAGGTCGCACAAAGGACTTAAAACTGAAGTCAGGGAGGCCTGGGTTCAGAGTTAGATGCTCCCACTTCCTCTCTAAATCTCAGTTTCCTCATCTGTGACATGGGAACCCTAACAATGCCTGCCTTCCCAGTTTGAGAATCCATTGAAGTCACATCTGGAAAATGCCCTTCCAGAAACAGAATGTTATCATTAGTTTTTGTGAACAGACAGTACAAGCACTTGGCATACAGTAAAAACTCAAATGCACTCCTCCATCCCCCAGGGTCTCCCCCGGGGTGAATATACTTAAGCATTTTCTGGGCATGTGTCGGCACCTCCCCCAGCCCATTGGAGCATCACAGGCATCACTGGGCATGCTTTGCTTCTTTTTTTTTTTTTTTTTGAGACGGAGTCTTGCTCTGTCTCCCAGGTTGGGGTGCAATGGCGCAATCTCTGCTCACTGCAACCTCTGTCTCCCAAGTTCAAGTGATTCTCCTGCCTCAGCCTCCAGAGTTGCTGGAATTACAGGCATGCACCACCACTCCCGGCTTCTCATCTGATGGTCTTTGCTTAAAGGCCATCTCCTCAGAGAGCCTTTTTTGGACTAACCTGTCTTAAATGAGCCCTCTTGCATGGTAACTCCCTACCCTTTTTCCTGGTTTTATTTTTCTTCATAGCATTTACCACCTTATTTTGCTTATTGCCTGTCTCCCCCATATTACACATTAAAGTTTGAGAAATACTGGTTTCAAGAAAGGGTTGAAAACTCAGGATCCTACAGGGGCCAGCAGAGATGATCTTGGGAGACTAATAAAGCAGCCAAATGTAGTTAGTCTGGTTCTAAAATTTCAGAATTCCTTGGCAATGCTGAAGTGACCCTATTCTTGAGATGCTGGCTTTTTACGAGAAATATAAGAAAAACTCTATAGAAGAAAACTCACAACTGCAAAAACAGGCAGAAATAACTAAGGAAAACTTGTGACATTCTGATAAGAAAACTATATATAAAGCTTTACTGATTGATACAAAAGCCTGAATGAATGAAAAGACAGTATCATATTCCTGGATGTTAAGATTAAATGTAACAATGTTAATTCTCCCTAATTTATAAGTTCATTGCAATAATAATCAAAAGGTTGGTTTTTGATTACTAAAGAGAAATTTTAATCTGGAATAACAGAAATGTACATATATAACTTCACATAAGTTTATGCATACATACACATACACTTTTTAAAGGCACAATGATGGAAAACATTAAATACAGCTACAAAAATTACAAAGAATATACATCTAGGATAAAACAGGGCAATAAGCCAATAAAAGCAAATAGATGGTCCAAATATAGATCCTACATTATAAAATATAACTATTTATAATTTACTAATAATGTTGGGGCAATTAACAATGAGAAACAGTATTAATTCTCTTTTCATACCATATGCCCAAGTAAATTCAAGAATGACTAAAGTATGTTTTTAAAACTCCAGAATACAACACTAATGTTTACAGAGGGTTAGATTTTGTAAGGTTGGAAGAAAATAGAAGGATTGAAATATATAAAAATTGAAACATTTTCAAAAAATAAAGAAAATGCCCAACAGGGAAAATCATTTGCAGCCAAGATGACAACAAAGAATTAAATCTTTATTACACAAAGAGATGGATCAAATTGATAGGAAGCTATTAAAGACACATAGACAAATGATTAAAAGACAATGCAAAGAGAGGAAACACAATGGCTTAAGAAGCTTACAGGAAAAAGTTCAACATCCTTAAAAACCAAATAAAGACAATTAAAATGAGATACCCTTTCCCCTATTAGCAAAGTTGCTACTAAACACCCTACAATGAAAAGTGCTCTTAATACATAATGCCAGCTGGGGGGAAGGTGTGGAGGGTAGTGGGTGTGTGTGAGGAACACATATCCCCAAGCGTTACTAGCAGTAGCAGCAGTGCAAACTGATGTAATGTTCCCAAAAGGAACTTGGATATATCAAAAATCTTAAAAGCAATTATACACCTTCTGACCCAGCAATTCCTCTTTGGCAAATACATATCTTAAAGAAATTTTACATTTGGAAAAATGTTTAAGCACCGAAATGTTCATTATAGTATATTTATAACTATGAAAAACTGAAACTAAATTTTACCTCCCAAAAACAGAGGAGGAGCCATACATAGAAAGCACTGGGTATGCTGTGCAACTGCTAAGGAGGTGATAACCATAGATGAGTGATGAAAGCAGTTTTTTAGGTATAAGATTGGGTAGAAAAACAAGGTGTACTATTGCACACATGGAATGGTCACAGCTATATGACAACTATCTATGAATACCTTAAAAATAGGTTAATACAGGGCTGGGTGCAGTGGCTCACGCCTGTAATCATAGCACTTTGGGAGGCCAAGGCAGGCAGCTCACCTGAGGTTAGGAGTTCCAGACCAGCCTTGCCAACATGGCGAAACTCCATCTCTACCAAAAATAGAAAAAAAAAAAAAAAAAAAAGGCCGGGCAGGGTGGTGCACGCCTGCAGTCCCAGCTACTTGGGAGGCTGAGGCAGAAGTGCTTGAACCTGGAAGATGGAGGCTGCAGTGAGCTGAGATCGTGCCACTGCACTCCAGCCTGGGCAACAGAGGGTAATACAGTCACAAGGGTAACAAAGTGGACAGGTATAGACCATGAAAATGAGATCTTTTCTTCAGCCACTCCCCAGAGGCAGCTGCCTTCATAAATCTGGTCATTAATTTTAAGTTACAAGAAAACAGACTAAAATGTTAATGGTGTTTATAGTGTATTTTTCTGTTTCGGGGGCAGAGGGAGGGAGGGAGATCTACGTTTCTGTAAAGTAGTTGCCTTTAATGAGTCAAATATTACTTTAAAAAGAAAAAAAATTAGTCCATCAGAAATGTGTACTTAAGAAAAAGGAAAGTGAGTTCACACAAATTAGTAAGAAAAAGCATGAAGACAAAAAAGCTAAAGGGCCTAGGTTATACATAAAGAAGTTTTTAAAACTTATTTGGAGAAAAATGCGTAATAATGCAAACATGGATTAATTATTGTTAATAATAATCACTTTTTGGGTTTATCAAATAGGTAAAGATTTTTTGGTGGCTGTTTAAGTGAATACATACCCAGTGCTGGCCAAGTTATTTAAAGGGAGTATTTACTTGGCTCCAGGGCGACAAAGGCAGTTCTTTACACATACAAAAACTGCTTAGTGTGTCTTGTTTGCCTTGGGTGCTGTGCTGAGAAAGATCCCAACCCTGTCCTCGGGCTCACTGGAACCAGAGAGTGGATAACTGGTTAACGACGCCTGCCAGGGACTGAGAGGGAGGATGGTTTACCACCTATTTCATACCTCTGGCCTTCCCTATGCTGAGGGCTACAAATGGCAGAGCCCCTCCAGAAACAAATCCAGCAGGATCTTTCAAGGGCCTTAGAAATGTTCATCACATGCCATCTAGTAAAACAACTTTTTGGAAATAGATTCTAAAAAAAACTGTAAATACAGTACTTTATGCTTTGTTAATCAGAGTTTTATACAAAGTTATTAAAAACTGTCACAAAATCAGAAAAGAACTTTAAACTTGTAATGTTATTTTTAAAAACCTACACATAGAAAAAATTATTTGTAGAAAAAATACTAAAATATGATTAAAATGTCGTTGCATTTTGATGTGTTAACTGTGGTTTACAACTCTAGTTTATCGCTGCTAATAAAACGTTTTTAAAGATAAATTTTAGGCCAGGTGCAGTGGCTCACGCCTGTAATCCCAGCACGTTGGGAGACTGAGGCAGGCACATCATGAGGTCAGGAGTTTGAGACCAGCCTCACCAACATGGTGAAACCCCGTCTCTACTGCAAATACAAAAATTAGCTGGGCGTGCTGGCACACACCTATAATCCCAGCTACTCAGGAGGCTGAGGCAGGAGAATCACTTGAACCCAGGAGGCGGAGGCTGCAGTGAGCTGAGATTATACCACTGCACTCCAGCCTGGATAACAGAGCAAGACTCCATCTCAAAAATAAAATAAATTAAAATTAAAATTACATTAAATTTAATTTAATTTAAAATATTCCCTAATTGCAGCTACTCGTTACTGAGTGCCTTCTAAATACCAGGCACTATTAGGCTCTTTTCTATAGATGAACTCTCGGCCTTTCAATGGTTCTCCCAGGGGAGGATCCCCATTTCCTAAGAAAACGAGATATAATCAGCCTCTAAGGAGGACCCTGAGATTTGACCTCAGCTCTCCCTGGCTCCAAAACCCACCCTCTCTCTTCTCTGCCACGGGTCTCTTCTACCTGTGAATATAACTACCTCCCTGGACTTGTACTAGTTGCGTACCCAGAACGACTAGGAAGTTTATTAGCCTTCTCTGTTTTGCAAAATTTTCTTTAATATGCTTAATTTTATTTGTATAGTGAGGAAACAATACCTAATAAAACTATGTTAAAAATCAGAGTTCAAACAAAAGACTTCAATTAATCTGTGGCTCTTTCCAGACCTGACTTAAATCCTGTTATATCCTAATATGGGATCATCATGCAAATTCTTCAAGGAGAAGAGGGTTGTGGAGGAGAGGTAAGTGGTTTACAGTCCTTCCCTAGAGAAAAAAATCAATACAACTTTTAAACCCTGCTAGGATGAGGCTAGGAGTGTTTCTAAAACCTTCAAGATACACATATTTTGGCTCAGAAATTCCACTGCTGAGAATTTCCTCTTAGGAAACAAGACCAGATGCAAAGACATTAGAGCAAATCAATAAGGAAAAATGCCAAAACCCCAAAACCCAAGGGCTAAAGGGGTGGAAGCATAACTATAGCAGCAACGTGTATATAAGATAAACTGACCAGGCACAGTGGCTCACGTCGGTAATTCCAGCACTTTGGGAGGCCGAGGCGGGCGGATCATGAAGTCAGGAGATCGAGACCATCCTAGCTAACACGGTGAAACCCCATCTCTACTAAAAAATACAAAAAAATTAGCCAGGCGTGGTGGCGGGCGCCTGTAGTCCCAGCTACTCGGGAGGCTGAGGCAGGAGAATGGCGTGAACCCGGGAGGTGGAGCTTGCAGTGAGCCAAGATTGCACCATTGCACTCCAGCCTGGGCGACAGAGCGAGACTCCATTTCAAAAAGAAAAAAAAGAGAGAGAAGTTATAAGCAACCCTGGTTTCCAACCCTGAGAGGCCAGATGAAATAAATGAGGACACATCCATGCAACCAAGTACTAAAAGGAAACTTAGGAATGTATATCTGCATATGGACAGATGTTCATAATATATGAGAATGAAAATGATAGCCCTCAAAACAGTGTTTATGGTAGTGTATTTCATTTCATAAAAATAAAACTTTTTTTGTTTTGAGACAGAGTCTCACTCTGTTGTCCAGGCTGGAGTGCAATGGTGCGATCTCAGCTCAATGTAATCTCTGCCTCTCAGGTTCAAGCGATTCTCGTGCTTCAGCCTCCCAAGTAGCTGGGACTATAGGCGAGTGCCACCACGCCCGACTATGTTTTCGTATTTTTAGTAGAGACAGGGTTTCATCATTTTGGCCAGGCTGGTCTCAAACTCCTGACCTCAGGTGATCTGCCCGCCTTGGGCTCCCAAAGTTCCAGGATTACAGCCATCAGCCACCATGCCCAGCCTAAAAATATAACTTTTAAAAGCTATACAGAGATGTATGCGTAAGAAAAAATGGGCACAAACTTTTAGCAGCAAGTATATCTGGGAGGGGGAAATAGAAATACTCAAAGAAAAAACAAACATAATTTCTAGTGTTCTTCTGGGAATGTATATTACTTGCATCACCACTAAAAACCTTAAAACGTGAGTGCTTCTAAATTTATAGGCGTGAGCCACCATGCCCGGCCTACAGTATGAATATACTGAACATTACTGAACTGTATGCTTAAAAATGGTTAAGACACTAAGCTTTGTGTGGTTTTTACCACAATGAAATATAAGAATTTTTAAATGAGTTCTTCTAAATTTAAAAATGTAAACATGAAGAGGAGTGTCTAAACTGTTTGACGTATCAGGAACTGGGTAGGAACAGGAGGGAAATTCTGTATTAACCTCAGGGTCACATAGGCCTTAACAACGTGAGAGGGGATTGCTTTAGACTAACAGACTTAAGAGCTCAGACGACCAAATGCGATCTGGGGGGCACGTTTAGATCCAGATTGAAACAAGCTGACTGTCCAAGGACATCTGGGAGATAATCAGGAAAGTCTGGTTATGGTGTGAGTAAAACCCTTTGTCTGAGGTGATTTAAAAATTTCCTTTTTAAGTAGAGGTACTGAAGTTTAAAAAACATAAATGAGTCCATTAAAAATATGTTAAGTAAATAACAGTTCAAACAGAATGTAGATTTAGCAAAAACGGCAACAGGAGCAGTGAAATAAAAGACCGATCAGGCTATGAGCCTTCTGACCGTGGGGAGAGAAGTGGATTTCATGAGAGAGTGAATGAGGTAGAAACTACCTTAAAGACATGACAGGGTTTTCCTGGAGGTGAAGGGAGAAAAATTATGGAAGATGTAGAAAGGAAGTGGTTCCTGAAAAGGGTGGGAGCTAATTGAAAAGGCACAGGAGCCAACTTGAAAGAGCTCCCAATGGCCAAAGCTACAGCCGTTTGCACAACAAAATAAATGACAGTACTGAATTACAGCCCATAGAATACATATCCATGAATCCATTCTGATATAAAGAAATGAGGGCGGCCAGGTGCGGGGGCTCACGTCTGTAATCCCAGCACTTTGGGAGGCCGAGGTGGGCAGATCACGAGGTCAGGAGATCGAGACCATCCTGGCTAACACAGTGAAACTCCGTCTCTACTAAAAATACAAAAACTTAGCTGGGCATGGTGGTGGGCGCCTGTAGTCCCAGCTACCTGGGAGGTTGAGGCAGGAGAATGGCGTGAACCCGGGAGGCGGAGCTTGCAGTGAGCCGAGATTGCACCACTGCACTCCACTCCAGCCTGGATGACAGAGCGAGACTCAGTCTCAAAAAAAAAAAAAAAAAAAAAAAAAAAAGGAAATGAGGGCAATCTTCCCTCATGATGAATAACACTGAAAAAGGTAAAATCTATTAGCTATTTTCCTATGCAACAAAAATATTCTTTGTAAGCTTTTCACCTGTATGACATCTGAGGAATCCCCTCTTGGAAAAAGGTTTTCCTACATCCTTGCAACATTTTTTTTTAACCACACTTTGATGAATTTTCAAGTTGTTAAAAAGGTGTGGGGGCTAGTGAAAGGCCTTCTCACATTCAGAACACTCTTTCTAGGATGAAGCCAAAAATGTTGAGAAACGTGTGGGCTGTGACTGAAGGTTTCTCAACAGTGATTGGACACAACAGTTTTCTCTTGAGAATGGAGTTGATAATGTTGAGTGAGGTATGAAGGTCGGCCGAAACATTTCCCACACAGCCGACACTGGTAAGGCCTCTCTTGAGTGTGAGTCCTATAATGCTGAATGAGATGTGAATTCCGACTGAAGACTTTGCCACAGTCACAACACTGGCAGGCTCTCTCTCCAACATAGTCATGTTTCCGCTGATAACGAATTAAGTAAATCTTGCTGGGGGACAGCCCAGGAGAAAGGACTCTTGCTGCCTCATGGGCTTTGAGATGTTGAAGAAGATGCACATTCTGGAGAAAAGCTTTGCCGCACTGAAAACATTCATAGTAGTCCTCCTGACTATGAATTCTTACACCTTCACAGAGATTCGCACACTGGATGGAAGGCTTCCTACCAGAATGGGTCTTCTGATGTCTGTTGAGGTGTGGCATGAGATAGAAGGCTTTACCACACTGTTTACATTCATAGGGTTTCTTCCCAGTATGGATCTGTTTGTGTCTCCCAAGGGCTACTTGAGTACTAAAGGTTCGTTTGCAAAATTCACATCTGTTGTGTTTGTTATCTTGGGAAGCTGACTGGGGACTTGTACATATGCCAGGAGCAGTGTCCTCCTGGGGATCCTTTCCTAGAGGATCCTTGGATTGTTCACTAAAAGTAGAGCTTCTCTCAAATTCATCACTGCCACAGCTTCTTTCCTGAGTGAGGGTCTTGGGGTCATTCATTTTTATAGGACTCAAAAGTTTCTCTTGGTTGCCCTGGTGTGGTTCCAATGGATTGTCATGAGCCTCTCCTGCAGAGACATGCCAGAAGTTACCTACTGCTAAATTATCCTTTCCTGCCCCCCAGTAATGACATTTCTATAGGCAGGCTTTGCCCTGGAGTTAGTGCTTTGGTTTCAGGTCTCTTTTCCTAATCTAAAAAAAAAAAAGTAAAAATTCCTCTATTCTTTTTACTCAGAGAGACATACGAATATAATAGAAATAAAGAGACCAAGGGTAACAAACAGATCTCATGGAGGTTGAGAGAGTTTTCTGAAAACCTAAAGAGAAAATGGGAAAAGGACAGAAAGGACAGTAAGTGGCCAGGCACAGTGGCTGACACCTGTAATCCCAGCACCTTGGGAGGCCGAGGCGGGCAGATCACAAGGTCAAGAGATTGAGATCATCCTGGTCAACGTGGTGAAACCCCGTCTCTATTAAAAATACAAAAAATTGGCTGGGCGTGGTGGTGCACACCTGTAATCCCAGCTGCTCAGGAGGATGAGGCAGGAGAATCGCTTGAACCCGGGATTCACCCGGGTTCACCCCAGATCGTACCACAGCACTGCAGCCTGGACGACAGAGTGAGACTCTGTCTCAAAAAAGAAAAAAAGAAAGAAAGAAAAAGAAAAGACAGTAAGCAAGGAAGAGTGAGGAAGAAGCAGAAAAAGTATCATCCAGGAGGATGGCGTGTCAAAAAGATGCCACAAATGTACAGAGTTCGAATGAGCAGAAATCAGAGAAAGAGCTGGGATTGGGGTTCGCCAGCATTTTCCAAACCATGTTTGGCAGATCGCTAATATTCTGAAAAACAAATAGCTGTTACCATGAAGGGGGTTCCATTGTCAAGTTAATTTGGGAAATGTTGTATGACACAAATCAAGAAATCAAGCAGATTTCATTCCTGTAGGATTCAGAACTTTTAATATGCACCTCGAACCCCAAAAAGGGAAGGTACAGAATGTGGCGTTTCTTAAACTGATCTTGCCATGAAACATTTTTTTTTTTTTAGAATATCTATTACCGTGGTTCTTCAGGACTACTGAGGAGAGACACTGGAGTAAACAGGTCAATAACCTCTTGTTCAGAATTAAATAAAGATTCTCCTTTCTTAGCTCCAAATCTCTTATTTTACCCCAATCTACACTGCCAACCAATTCCCTTTAATTCAATATTTATTAAATGCCTGTTTGGTGCAAGGCATTATCTAACCAGATGGGTCAGAGGTCTGTAAAAGGGACTCTAATCGGACTATAAATGACGACAGGAGCAGAGATGGGGGAACTGACTCCACTTAGGAACAGGACATGATTAGTGGAGGGGACAGCATTTGGCCTCAGCAAATGGGGAAGGGGGGCAAGTTTATATAAAACAGCCTGAGCTAAGCTATAGAACTGTGAAAGTATACAGTCCTGGGGAGCTAGAAACAGGATTTTAGTTGCAAGATCTGTAGGAGATGAGGGTGGGATGCAAATTTCAGGCCAGACTGGGAGGAACTTCAGTGTTTTTTTGAGTTTTATCTTGACGGAGGTAAGAAGCTGATAAAAAAGTCCATGCTTTATAAAGGCAACTCTCTGGTAGGAAAAATACTGAAGCCAAGGAAGTCAAGTATAAGACTGTGGTTTGGAAAAGAGGTGGTGAACACAGTGGTTGCATCCTGGCAGACACTCAAAGTATGTGAACAGAGTACAGGTAAAACAGCACAGCCACAACACGGCTTAGGAAGTCATCAGGAAAAGAGGGATAGCTGGGCCCATCACAATGGATTGACTCTTTTAGGAAATGGTCTTTGAAGAGAACACTCAAGAACGGAAGAGTAAGAGAACACCTAGTCCTCGCTGGCTCTTCTGTTTTCCTTACCCTGCTGTACATCCAATATTTCAGTATGTTCTGCCAGTTCTCCTTTCAGGGAATACCTCAAACCTGACCACTCTACAACCATAGCCTCAGCCTCCATCATCTTTAGCCTGGTGGACTTCAATGGCCTCTTGAACTGGTTTCTCTGGCTTTTCCTCTTAAAGCCTGTTCTCCATAGGACAACCAGATGGATCTTTCTAGAATAGCACTGCCCAGTAGAACTCCCAGTGCTGATGGAAATGGTCTACACTTTTGCTGTCCAGCACAGTAGCCGTTAGTCACATGTGGCTATCAAATGTTTGCCATGTGGCTTGTGTGACTGAGGAACTAAATTTTAAATTTTATGTAATTCTTACTAGTGTAAATGTAAGTAGCCACATGTGCCTATTGTCTACCACACTGGACAGCAAAGTTCTAAAATGTCAATAAGACTACCTCATTTCCCTGCTCAAAACTTCCCACCATCTTTGCATCTCACTTATAACAAAATTCTTTAACATATTCCTAAGTGGGCTGGCCCCTGACTATCTCTGTGATCTCATCTTCTATCTTCCGCTTAACTCAGACCATATTGCCCTTCTTCCTGTTTTTGGAACACCCACGCTCATTCCAATCTCAGGGTCCTCGCATTTGCTGTTCGCTCTGCCTGTAACAGTCTTCCTCACGATTTCTACATGGGTAGAAATCTCATTCAAGTCTTCCACAGTGAGGCCTTCTCTGACTATTCCATCTTAAGCAACCTCCCATATCTCATTCACTATCCGCTTTACACTCAGTTATTGTCTATTTTTTAAAACTACTGCCTCCGTTAGAATGCAAGCTCTATGAAGGAAGAGATTTGCCTGTCTTGTTCATTATTGTATCCACAGATGCTAGGACAGTACCTGGTCCACCACAGAAGCCTGATAAATATCTATGGGATGACTGAATGAAGAAACCAGAGTAGGGAAAGAAGAGAAGACAATGAAAGAAACAGAGAGGAGTCTTCCTGGTAACTTCTTGCATTTTGTTTGGACATCCCTTTTCCACTCACACAGAAAAAGGTGGAGGAGGGCTGTGTCAATCAGCACTGTACTGGACACAGCTACTAGTTCAGGAAAGGGATACAACCCGATATGGAACAATGAAAAATCAGGAGAGCTGGAAAAGATGTTTCCTCTCTCTTGAGAATGCGTGTTGGACACACCAGCTCTTTCTTGCTCCTTCTTTGCACATGAACAACAACAACAACAAAAATGCATCTAGGATTTATTGTCAGAGTTAAAGGCAGAGTAGAAGGAGAAAATGAAACTAGGTCTTCGATGACTTCACTGGGTCCCTGAATACAGGCCAGCTGATCAGTAGTATAGGCTAATAATCCCTCTATGACTTTAGCCAGTTTGGGTGTGGGTTTTCTGTTAACTGCAACTGAAGGACAACAGTGATCCCAGCTGATGCACATAGTGACCCAATTCAAAGAAGGGGATTTCATGAAGATGGTAAGTGTTATTAGACTGTAGCCATAGAGTTTGGAGGACGTGAAGTCTATGGTTCCAGAACCGTAAGGATGCTAGTGGGAACCTTTTGTGGAACTTTCAGAAAAGAGCGTATACGTGTGTCTATGTTGGCAGAAGTAGGGGGATGGAAACCAGAGGGCCGGGGTTAAGAAGAAAAGGGAAGGGAGCCTCTGGGTGTCAACAAGTCTGAGGAGCTGATGTGAGGGAAAGTGGAGGGCAGTGAGAAAGACAAGTGGTATCAGGCCAGTTTTTTGTTTGTCTCAGTTAAAGAGGAAAGATCTATGATTTCTAGCTGCAAGGAGAAAGGCAGGAGTGAATGGAAGGGCTGGAACACAAGAGTAAAAGGACACTGGCCACCCTGGAACTGAGCAGGACAGGAACTGACGTTGCAGGAAGAGATGAGCTCCAGAAAGGAGATGAAGGGGAGTAGTGAGGAGAAAGAGGCCCTGAGGTGAGAGCACCTACCAGCCTTCTCCCTGGCCCAGGGGGCTTTGAGGAAAGCTCCCTGACTAGCATTTCCTGGTCCCTCCTCCTACAGCCCGGGCTTCCCCCTCACTACTCACCTTGACAAATCACTGTATGTCTGCTGTCTGTCTCCACTGCACGTGATTCCTCCGCTTCCAGGCGTGAGATAATGTCAGGTTTAGAGAACTGGTACCCTGTTGGAGAAGATTCAGAACTCAAGGTTTCAGTAACTCCCAACCCGGGGTCCCAAAGACTCTGGGGTAATAAGGAATAAACTCTTGCAGGAGTGAAATGAAGCCTGTTTCCAGCCTATAGAGATTTTACCCCCAAGGGACATCTAGAATGTATGGAGATATCTTTGGTTGTCACAACTGTGGGAGCAGCGGGAGGGGTTCCTGGTGTCTAGTACGGCTGGAGGCAGGGACACGGCTCAAAATTCTGCAAGACAGCTCCACAATCCAGAACGATCTGGCCCCACGTCAAGAGCGCCAAGGTTGAACAACTCTGCTATGAAGACTAAAAAGGGGGCATGAGGGCAGTGGGCTGAGCTCTACACTTCAGCACCAAGAATCTGACGTAGCTGCTCAAAAAGTCAACAGTTTGGTTCTTTTCCTTCCTGGGATAACGTCCACTGACTCTTTGTCTTGAAGTGCTGCTCCTCCCCCTCCCTTAGTTCCTTGTTTCCCAAACTTCTATCATTTGCACACCAAATTATTATCTATTTGTCTACTGTCTGACTCTCTCTACTCAAACATAACATCCATGAGAATGGGAAATGTCATCTATTTGGTAACCCCAATGCCTATACCAGGCCTTGTGCATCTGAATTCACTGAGAAGTTAATGAATGACCCTTGCATTTTGGCATTTCTATGTGCCATTTATAGTCATATTCAGTATTTATTTAATGTTTTTCTTTAGATCACCTTTCTTGTTAACTTAAATACACTTATTTTATTTTTTATTTTTTTTGAGACAGTCTCATTCTGTCACCCAGGCTAGAGTGCAGTGGCGCAATCTCGGCTCACTGCAGCTTCTGCCTCCCAGGTTCAAGTGATTCTTCTGCCTCAGCCTCTCCAGTAGCTGGGACTACCCAGCTAATTTTTCATATTTTTAGTAGAGATGAGGTTTCGCCATGTTGGCCAGGCTGGTCTTGAACTCCTGACCTCAAATGAACTGCCCGCCTCTGCCTCCCAAAGTGCTGGGATTACAGGCATGAGCCACTGCACCTGGCCAATATGCTTATTTTCAATGGAAGCTTTATATCAACCCTATAAATGGAAACCAATGTCACTCACCCACACGCACAAAAAATGGAAGGTAACATCATGGTAAATATAACAGAAACTAAGGTTATTGAGTGCTAGCTAGCTTCTGTTGCCTATCTGACACTCAGGGTTTGATGTCTGCTCTCTCTTTGCTAAAATGGAAGAATAAAAAATAAGATAGAGAGACATGCTAACAAACTGATATTCTCTACTTGATAGTCAGAAGGCTTAAAAGAAAATTAGAAGAACTTTTTTCTCACCAACAGATTGAAGGATTATGTCATGCTGTCCATGTACTGCCTAAAATAATCTTCTATTTAGCTCACTGTACTCATTCCATACTTAGGAAGACAATGTCCCAGATGACATATAAGATTGCTATTAACATGAAACCTTTAGTGTTAAAGAAGCCAAGGGCTCATAAGATAGAAACGCCTCCAGGTCACTGCATAAGAGCTGGAAAGATAAAATTAATTTATTTCTTCTATTTTGATACTATTCCCTCTATTTTAAGTCATAAAATGTGGTAAGCTAGAGAAGAGTATAAAATATGCTGGAAAATGTACTTCCTGGTAACCGATAAGAACCAGAGTTAAACGTATGCATCCCTGTGCTAGGTTTGAGGTAGGATGTGTGTGTTTTCCCACTAGATCTCTGACTTCACCAGGTTACTGCCAGTGGAACAGCATTTGTTTCGGATTCTGTTTTTCAGGAGACCTCAAGCCCCCAAAAAAGCCACTGAAAAAGGATGTTGGCACCGGCAACATAAACTTTTCACTTTTCACTTTCAACTTTACCTGTGAGAACAGGTAAGACAATTTTGCCTCTGCATGTAAAGAGAGATTGGCAACCTCTGATTGTTAAAACTCAAGCCAGTAGAAGTCTTTGGAGCTCCTGGAATTTTTAGCAATTCCTTCGCTCATTCAATAAACATCATTTCGAGCCTTCCATTGTGCTGAGAACTGGTGGAGCAAACCCCTGTCAGGTAGCACATCAGAGTTTAAGAGAGCAGATTCTGGAGTCTGCTTGGGGTTAAATCCCAGCTTTCGACAAGTAATTTAACCTTCCAACGACTCAGTTTCCTCAACGTTAAAAATGTCGATAATAACAACAACGATAAGCATACCTCCCCCTTATAGGACTAGTGTTGGGATTAAAGGAGTCGGAATATGTAAAACACTTACACAAGTGCCTGACACATATGTAGTGCTCAAGAAATGTTAGCTATTTTATAATTAAGTGAATTTGATATTCAAGTATTAAAATATTGCCTCTGACCTGGGTTGAGACTCACTGACATACTGAACCGCCATTACTCATGAGAGGACACAAAGGAGTTGAGAGCCACTGCCCTAGCGGGAAGAAACCAAGTCCTGTGGAGAAGGCATACTTACCCAAGGAGACCAGGTTCCGGTAATTCTCCAGCATTACCTCCCTGTAGAGGTTTCTCTGAGCGGCACTAAGGGAGCTTAATTCCTCCGGGCTGAAGTCCACAAACACATCCTCAAAGGTCACCAACTCCTCAAACACCAGAAATGCTCCTAAGTGTTTGAAGTCCAGGAACTATCCCAGAGAGAGGAGAAGGAATGTGATGGGAGGACTGAACATGATGCAGGCATTCAGACCAGCAGAGAGCTTCAGCGTGCTCTAATGCAGAGCCACAGGCACCTGGCATTGCATCTTGCTTTGTCTTACAGTCTGAGAGAAGTGGGAACATTACTGAAACAGTTCCTGTTGCTAATTACTACAGATTTGGGTTGAGGGGGAAATAGCCTTTTAAGCCAATTTATAAAGATAGAATGCAAGCATGCAAATACTTAAAAGCTCAGCAGTATACCTCAGCCTCAGGAATCAGAGTCCTGGCTCTGGTTCTTTGTGAGTTTGGGTAGGTTAAGCCTCAGGGTACCACCTGTAAAACAAAGCGCTCATAACATGAAGAAATATTCAATCTTGCTAATAAACAAGGAGATGAAAATCAAAATGACAAAATACCATTTTATACCCATTCAATTAAGTATTGGGTAAAAATTAAGTAACTGAGTAAAAATTAAGAAGTGGGACAATACCAAGTATTATATAAAACATGGATCCACTGGAGATGCTAAGGGAAATGTAAATTGGAAAACCATTTTTGATCCAGAAATTATTTTTTTAATTTTTAAAAATTTTTGTGGGTACATAGTACTTGTATATACTTCTGGGGTGCATGAGGTGCTTTGATACAGGCAGGCAATATGGAATAAGCACATCCTGGGGAATGGGGTATCCATCCCCTTAGGCATTTGTCCTTTGAGTTACAAACCATCCAATTACACTCTTTAAGTTATTTTACAATAACTTTATTGTAATAATAAAGTTATTATTGACTATAGACTCCCTACTGTGTTATCAATAGTAGGTCTTATTCATTCTTTCTACTTTTTTTTTGTACTCGTTAGCCATCTCCACCTCCCTCCAGCCCCCCAACTACCCTTCCCAGCCTCTGATAACCACCCTTCTCATCTCTATTTGACCCCAAAATTCTATTCCTAGGTATATTTGCTCATGTGTACTTAAAGACATGGATGGGTAGGTATGTTTATAATAGCATGTTTGGAACATCCAAAATCTGGAAATAACCCAAACATTCATTAACAGTAGACGAGACAAATATGGTATAGCCATATAATGAAATAGTATTCTAGCAATAGAAATCAATTAACTGGCCGGGTGCGGTGGCTCACACCTGTAATCCCAGCACTTTGGGAGGCCGAGGTGGGCGGATCACAAGGTCAGGAGATCGAGACCCTCCTGGCCAACACGGTGAAACCCCAGCTCTACTAAAAATACAAAAAATTAGCTGGGCGTGGTGCCTGTAGTCCCAGCTACTCGGGAGGCTGAGGCAGGAGAATGGCATGAACCCGGGAGGTGGAGCTTGCAGTGAGCCGAGATCACACCACTGCGCTCCAGCCTGGGTGACAGAGCAAGACTCCGACTCCGAAAAAAGAAAAAGAAAGAAATCAATTAATTACAGTTATATATAAGAATCTTGGTAGCCTAAGGTTGAATTTAAAAGGCAGATACCATATATCCAAAGGAAAATAAGCCATCCTACCAAAAAGACACATGCACTCATATGTTCATTATAGCACTGTTCACAGAAGCAAAGACATGGAATCAACCCAAGTGCCCATCTACAGTGGACTGGATAAAGAAAATGAGGTGTGGGCCGGGCGCGGTGGCTCAAGCCTGTAATCCCAGCACTTTGGGAGGCCAAGACGGGCGGATCACGAGGTCAGGAGATCGAGACCATCCTGGTTAATACGGTGAAACCCCGTCTCTACTAAAAAGTACAAAAAAAAACTAGCCGGGCGAGCTGGCGGGCGCCTGTAGTCCCAGCTACTTGGGAGGCTGAGGCAGGAGAATGGCGTGAACCCGGGAGGCGGAGCTTGCAGTGAGCTGAGATCTGGCCACTGCACTCCAGCCTGGGCGACAGAGCGAGACTCCGTCTCAAAAAAATAAAAACAGAAAAACAAAAAAAAAAAAAAAAAAAAGAAAATGAGGTGTGTACATACCATTGAATGCTATGCAGCCAAAAAAAGAACAAAATCATGTCATCTGCAGCAACACAGATGCAACTGGAAACCATTATCCTAAGTGAACTATCGCAGAAACAGAAAACCAAATACCACGTGTTCTCATTTATTAGTGGGAGCTAAACACTGGGTTCGCATGGTCATTAAAATGGGACAACAGGCAGAAGACAGGTGATTTCTGCATTTCCAACTGAGGTACCGGGTTCATCTCACTGGGGCTTGTCGGACAGTGGGTGCAGGACAGTGGGTGCAGCCCACCGAGCGTGAGCCGAAGCAGGGCGAGGCATCATGGGAATGCAGGGGGTCAGGGAATTCCCTTTCCTAGACAAGCAAAGCTGTGACAGATGGCACCTGGAAAATTGGGTCACTCCCACTCTAATACTGCGCTTTTCCAATGGTCTTAGCAAATGGCACACCGGGAGATTATATCCTGCGCCTGGCTCGGAGGGTCCCATGCCCATGGAGCCTCGCTCATTCCTAGCACAGCAGTCTGAGATCGAACTGCAAGGTGGCAGCGAGGCTGGGGTAGGGGCGCCTGCCATTGCTGAGGCTTGAGTAGGTAAACAAAGCGGCCAGGAAGCTCAAACTGGGTGGAGCCCACCACAGCTCAGGGAGACCTGCCTGCCTCTGTAGACTCCACCTATGGGGGCAGGGCATAGTCGAACAAAAGGCAGCAGAAACCTCTGCAGACTTAAATGTCCCCGTCTGACAGGTTTGAAGAGAGTAGTGGTTCTCCCAGCATGGACCTTGAAATCTGAGAATGGACAGACTGCCTCCTCAAGTGGGTCCCAGACCCCCAAGTAGCCTAACTGGGAGACACCCCCCAGCAGGGGCCAACTGATACCTCATACAGCTGGGTGCCCCTCTGAGCCGAAGCTTCCAGAGGAAGGATCAGGCAGCAACATTTGCTGTTCAGCAATGTTCGCTGTTCTGCAGCCTCTGCTGGTGATACCCAGGCAAACAGGGTCTGGAGTGGACCTCCAGCAAACTCCAACAGACCTGCAGCTGAGGGTCCTCACTGTTAGAAGGAATACTAACAAACAGAAAGGACATCTACACCAAAACCCCATCCGTATGTCACCATCATCAAAGACCAAAGGTAGATAAAACCACAAAGATGGGGGAAAAACAGAGCAGAAAAGCTGAAAATTCTAAAAATCAGAGCACCTCTTTCCCTGCAAAGGAATGCAGCTCCTTGCCAGCAATGGGACAAAGCTGGACAGAGAATGACTTTGACGAGTTGAAAGAAGAAGGCTTCAGACGATCAAACTTCTCCGAGCTAAAGGAGGAAGTTCGAACCCATCGCAAAGAAGCTAAAAATCTTGAAAAAAGATTAGACGAATGACTAACTAGAATAACCAGTGTAGAGGAGTCCTTAAATGGCCTGATGGAGTTGAAAACCATGGCATGAGAACTTTGTAACGAATGCACAAGCTTCAGTAGCCGATTCAATCAACTGGAAGAAAGGGTATCAGTGATTGAAGATTAAATGAATGAAATGAAGTGAGAAGAGAAGTTTAGAGAAAAAAGAGTAAAAAGAAATGAACAAAGCCTCCAAGAAATATGGGACTACATGAAAAGACCAAATCTACATCTGATTGGTGTACCTGAAAGTGATGGGGAGAATGGAACCAAGTTGGAAAACACTTTGTAGGATATTATCCAGGAGAACCTCCCCAACCTAGCAAGACAGGCCAACATTCAAATTCAGGAAATACAGAGAACGCCACAAAGATACTCCTCGAGAAGAGCAACTCCAAGACACAAAATTGTCAGATTCGCCAAAGTTGAAATGAAGGAAAAAATGTTAAGGGCAGCCAGAGAGAAAGGCCAGGTTACCCACAAATGAAGCCCATCAGACTAACAGCGGACCTCTCAGCAGAAACTGTACAAGCCAGAAGAAAGTGGGGACCAACATTCAACATTCTTAAAGAATTTTCAACTCAGAATTTCATATCCAGCCAAACTAAGTTTCATAAGGGAAGGAGAAATAAAATCCTTTACAGACAAGCAAGTGCTGAGAGATTTTGTCACCACCAGGCCTGCCCTACAAGAGCTCCCGAAGGAAGCACTAAACATGGAAAGGAACAACCGGTACCAGCCACTGCAAAAACATGCCAAATTGTAAAGACCATCAATGCTAGGAAGAAACTGCATCAACTAACAAGCAAAAAACCAGCTAACATCATAATGACAGGATCATAAATTCACACATAATGACATTAACCTTAAGTGTAAATGGGCTAAATGCTCCAATTAAAAGACACAGACTGGCAAATTGGATAAAGAGTCAAGACCCATCAGTGTGCTGTATTCAGGAGACCCAACTCACATGCAGAGACACACACAGGCTCAAAATAAAGGGATGGAGGAAGATCGACCACGCAAATGGAAAACAAAAAAAGGCAGGGGTTGCAATCCTAGTCTCTGATAAAACAGACTTTAAACCAACAAAGATCAAAAGAGACAAAGAAGGCCATTACATAATGGTAAAGGGATCAATTCAACAAGAGGAGTTCACTATCCTAAATATATATGCACCCAATACAGGAGCACCCAGATTCATAAAGCAAGTCTTTAGAGACATACAAAGAGACTTAGACTCCCACACAATAATAATGGAGACTTTAACACTCCACTGTCAACGTTAGACAGATCAATGAGACAGAATTTTAATAAGGATATCCAGGAATTGAACTCATCTCTGCACCAAGCGGACCTAATAGACATCTACAGAACTCTCTACCCCAAATCAACAGAATATACATTCTTCTCAGCACCACATTGCACTTATTCCAAAATGGACCACATAGTTGGAAGTAAAGCACTCCTCAGCAAATGTAAAATAACAGAAATTATAACAAACTGTCTCTCAGACCACAGTGCAATCAAACTAGAACTCAGGATTAAGAAACTCACTCAAAACCACTCAACTACATGGAAACTGAACAACCTGCTCCTAAATAACTACTGGGTACATAACGAAATGACGGCAGAAATAAAGATGTTCTTTGAAACCAATGAGAACAAAGATACAACATACTAGAAGCTCTGGGAAACATTTAAAGCAGTGTGTAGAGGGAAATTTATAGCACTAAATGCCCATAAGAGAAAGCAGGAAAGATCTAAAATTGACACCCTAACATCACAATTAAAAGAAACAGAGAAGCAAGAGCAAACAAATTCAAAAGCTAATAGAAGACAAGAAATAACTAAGATCAGAGCAGAACTGAAGGAGACAGAGACACCAAAAACCCTTCAAAAAATCAATGAATCCAGGAGCTCGTTTTTTGAAAAGATCAACAAAATTGATAGACCACTAGCAAGACTAACAAAGAAGAAAAGAGAGAAGAGTCAAATAGACACAATAAAAAATGATAACGGGATATCACCACTGATCCCACAGAAATACAAACTACCATCAGAGAATACTATAAACACCTCTATGCAAATAAACTAGAAAATCTAGAAGAAATGGATAAATTCCTGGACACGTACACCCTCCCAAGACTAAACCAGGAAGAAGTTGAATCTCTGAATAGACCAATAACAGGCTCTGAAATTGAGGCAATAATTAATAGCTTACCAACCAAAAGAAGTCTGGGACCAGACGGATTCACAGCCGAATTCTACCAGAGGTACAAAGAGGAGCTGGTACCATTCCTTCTGAAACTATTCCAAACAATAGAAAAAGAGGGAATCCTCCCTAACTCATTTTATGAGGCCAGCATTACCCTGATACCAAAGCCTGGCAGAGATACAACAAAAAAAGAGAATTTTAGACCAATATCCCTGATGAACATCGATGCAAAAACCCTCAATAAAATACTGGCAAACCGAATCCAGCAGCACATCAAAAAGCTTATCCACCATGATCAAGTGGGCTTCATCCCTGGGATGCAAGGCTGCTTCAGCATATGCAAATCAATAAACATAATCCAGCATATAAACAGAACCAAAGACAAAAACCACATGATTATCTCAACAGATGGAGAAAAGGCCTTTGACAAAATTCAACAGCCCTTCATGCTAAAAACTCTCAATAAATTAGGTATTGATGGGATGTATCTCAAAATAATAAGAGCTATTTATGACAAACCCACAGTCAATATAATACTGAATGGGAAAAAACTGGAAGCATTCCCTTTGAAAACTGGCATAAGACAGGGATGCCCTCTCTCACCACTCCTATTCAACATAGTGTTGGAAGTTCTGGCCAGGGCAATCAGGCAGGAGAAAGAAATAAAGGGTATTCAAGTAGGAAAAGAGGAAGTCAAATTGTCCCTGTTTGCAGATGACATGATTGTATATCTAGAAAACCCCATCGTCTCAGCCCAAAATCTCCTTAAGCTGATAAGCAACTTCAGCAAAGTCTCAGGATACAAAATCAATATGCAAAAATCACAAGCATTCTTATACACCAATAACAGACAGAGAGCCAAATCATGAGTGAACTCCCATTCACAACTGCTCCAAAGAGAATCAAATACCTAGGAATCCAACTTACAAGGGATGTGAAGGACCTCTTCAAGGAGAACTACAAACCACTGCTCAACGAAATAAAAGAGGACACAAACAAATAGAAGAACATTCCATGCTCATGGATAGGAAGAATCAATATCGTGAAAATGGCCATACTGCCCAAGGTAATTTACAGATTCAATGCCATCCCCATCAAGCTACCAAAGACTTTCTTCACAGAATTGGAAAAAACTACTTTAAAGTTCATATGGAACCAAAAAAGAGCCCGCATTGCCAAGTCAATCCTAAGCCAAAAGAACAAAGGTGAAGGCACCATGCTACCTGACTTCAAACTATACTACAAGGCTATAGTAATCAAAACAGCATGGTACTGGTATCAAAACAGCATGGTACTGGTACCAAAACAGACATATAGACCAATGGAACAGAACAGAGCCCTCAGAAATAAGACCACACATCTACAACCATCTGATCTTTGACAGACCTCACAAAAACAAGAAATGGGGGAAGGATTCTCTCCTTAATAAATGGTGCTGGGAAAACTGGCTAGCCATATGTAGAAAGCTGAAACTGGATCCCTTCCTTACACCTTATACAAAAATTAATTCAAGATGGATTAAAGACTTAAATGTTAGATCTAAAACCATAAAAACCCTAGAGGAAAACCTAGGCAATACCATTCAGGACATAGGCATGGGCAAGGACTTCATGTCTGAAACACCAAAAGCAATGGCAACAAAAGCCAAAACTGACAAATGGGATCTAATTAAACTAAAGAGCTTCTGCACAGCAAAAGAAGCTACCATCAGAGTGAACAGGTAACCTACAGAATGGGAAAAAATTTTGGCAATCTACTCATCTGACAAAGGGCTAATACCCAGAATCTACAAAGAACTTAAACAAATTTACAAGAAAAAAACAACTCCATCAAAAAGTGGGCAAAGGATATGAACAGACACCTCTCAAAAGAAGACATTTATGCAGCCAACAGACACATGAAAAAATGCTCACCATCACTGCCATCACAGAAATGCCAATCAAAACCACTATGAGATACGATCTCACACCAGTTAGAATGGCGATCATTAAAAAGTCAGGAAACAACAGGTGCTGGAGAGGATGTGGAGAAACAGGAACACTTTTACACTGTTGGTGAGACTGTAAACTAGTTCAACCATTGTGGAAGACAGTGTGGTGAATCCTCAAGGATCTAGAACTAGAAATACCATTTGACCCAGCCATCCCATTACTGGGTATATACCCAAAGGATTATAAATCACGCTGCTATAAAGACACACGCACACGTATGTTTATTGTGGCACTATTCACAATAGCAAAGACTTGGAACCAACCCAAATGTCCATCAATGATAGACTGGATTAAGAAAGTGTGGCACATATACACCATGGAATACTATGCAGCCATAAGAAAGGATGAGTTCATGTCCTTTGTAGGGACATGGATGAAGCTGGAAACCATCATTCTCAGCAAACTATCGCAAGGACAAAAAACAAACACTGCATGTTCTCACTCATAGGTGGGAATTGAACAATGAGAACACTTGGACACAGAAAGGGGAACATGACACACTGGGGCCTGTTGTGGGGTAGGGGTAGAGGGGAGGGATAGCATTAGGAGATATACCTAATGTAAATGATGAGTTAATGGGTGCAGCACACCAACATGGCACATGTATACATATGGAACAAATCTGCACATTGTGCACATGTACCCTAGAACTTAAAGTATAGTAAAAAAAAAAAAAAAAGAAAGAATTGCCAACAAATTTGAATGTGAAATATTTGAAAGGTCAAAGCTGTAAAAAACTCTACTTAATTTTTAAGAATATTTTAGGTAATATTAAAATACTAAAAATAATAAAAGTAGTTAATTGTTGTCCTAAAAAAAATGGGGCAACAGACACTAGGGAATACAAGAGGAGGCAGGGAGGGAGGGGAGTAAGGGTTGGAAAAAGCTATTTATTGGGTACCATGCTTAGTACCTGAGTGACATATTCATTCATGCTCCAAATCTTAGCATTGTTACACCTTTGTAACAAACCTGCACATGTGTGCCCTAATTCTAAAATAAAAGTGAAAAAAAAAGATAGACTGACCTCTTCAAATGTAACATTATCCTGAGGCAATAGGATACTTACCTTCCTTAGCAAATCTGAATATCTACTAACTAGAAAATTGTAACACGTATGAGAAAATGCATAGGATCTCCCCACTCAAATATGCTAATCCAATAACAGTCTTCATAAACAGTTAACGACAAAAATTGAAAATTAAAACTTACTAGCCATTTTGCTCAAAATGTTATAGCAGTTAATGAGTTTTCTGTTTGTTTCCAGTTATACTTTGGCAATGAAAAAAATGATTCAAAACCAAAGGTACATTGTTAGGCTGAGGTCTTAACCTGGCAATCAAGGATTCTTAAGGTTGAGCTTTGCAGTACATGTGCACCTTTCTGGAAGATAAAAATTCCAAGTTTCTCAAAGGAGTCTGTGACTCAAAATATTTAGAATAGACAGCAGTCTCAGTTTTTCATAATCATTTTTCTTGTGCTTTATTTTAGTTAACTAATACAGTTAATATGCTATAATACCTTGAATATAATGGATAATCGATATTATTATATATAAAAATTGTTAAAAGAGAAATGTTACCTGATTCACTGTAAGACAACTGAATTTAGTTGTAGAAAAGGTATCTATTTCAAGTAAGAATCACTGTATGGTAGGCCATGAGTTCTCAGTCACAGTGTCCTTTTTAAACGATGGTGGTCATGTGGTAGTCAGAGCATTTTTAAGACTGCTCTCTTACTGTTCCCAACTGTTTTCCTACTATAAACTGTCAATCGACCCTCCTTTCTTTTTTCCATCTCATTCTCTGTAACTATTAGAGAAAATCATGGGAACAAACCTATACTGGAATAAGGAGTTTTGAGTTCTGCTATTAGCTGGTTGTGAGGTATGGGTTAATTAATCTTTGATTCTCATTGTCTCATCTTTAAAATAAAGAGACCCATTACATTATTTCTAAAGTCACTTACACTCTAAAATTTTACAATAAAACACCTAAAATTGCTTGATACTATAAAAATAAAAAGGCAGATATCATAAGATTACATAAGACTATGATAGCCATTTTATTAATATACATCTTTTGTGTTTTAATTGAAACTTTTTAAAACTTTATGCAAATCAACAAACACTGGATTAAATTAGGGATCACATACTGGCTGCCCAGCTCCTTCAGATGGGTTTATTTGGCTCGCGTGGTCCTTCTACTCTTTTTAAAAAATTTGTATTAGCTGCCAACACCAAAAAATTAGGAAATGTCATTATTAACTGGTTTTGTGACTTCTGATTAAAAACATTAGAAAATCTGGGGACCTGGGTACACATTCTCACATGGCACCACCAGCAAAAGCTGAGTCACAGCTGCCCTTATATATGGGACAGGCACTCCCCTGTTTGTCATAATCCACCCAGCCCAGTTCCTTATTTATATTCCCTTGGTAGTCCCTCGGGGGCATCTTTGCTTGGAATCCCTGGCACAGAAGGTAGGGACAGAGGGCTACTCTCAGGAGCAGACATTCTAGAACATTGTTTCTCAACCTTTTTTCCTTATCTCGCTCCCTCCACCCCAGTAATCTTTATAGACCATTTTTTTCTAATCACAACCCCCATGAATTTTTTCTGGTTCTAAAGAAAGCAGAGTATATTAATTTCATTATTGTCTTTTAGGTTTCTAAAACATGACTTAACAAGAACACTGGAGAACATTTTTGAAACAAAAAATCAGAAAACCTCATAACAGTATCATGTCCCTATAAGAGCTGCCATTTGTTAAAGGCCTACAGTAAGCCACACCCTTTGTGTGGGTAGAAGGGGTTGTCTTCATCTACACTATTTTCATTTTTGCAAAGTACATTCCAGTCCTTGACATGGGTATACTTTTTCAAACAATTATAAATTAGCATTGATTCACATACACAGTTATTGGATGCTTCCAATTTTAATGTGCACACAAATCACCTGGGGATCTTGTTAAACACAGATTCTAATTCAGTTGGTGGAACTGGGGCCACAGGTGCCATATGTCTATTTTTAAAATAACAGCTTTATTGAGATTTAATTTATGAATTATAAAAGTCACCTATTTGAAGTATACAATTTAATGGGTTTTTAAGCATATTCACAGCATTGTGCAACCATCACCCCAATTTCAGAACATTTCATCACCCCAAAAGAAACCCTGCACCTTCTAGCAGTCACTCTCCATTTCCCTCCAACATCTTCCCACTCCCTACCCCAAGCCCTAGGCAACCACTAACATACTTTATGTCTCCATGGATTTGCTAATTCTGGATATTTCATAAAAATGGAATCACACGGTACCCCATACATTTTAATATTGCAAATATACTGTGTATCTGTGTATGTACTATATGTATGCCTGTGCTATATGCATAAGAAGAATAGTATGTGTTCATCCCCAAGAACCAGTTTTCTTCCCCTTGAAGGCAATATCCTCCTCCTTAAGAATGCATGTTCTAGGACATGACTTTCAAGGAAAAGGCCCTTTTCAATTGCTCTGTGACTTTCTGGCACCTCCTATATGGTTCTAAGAACATTCTTTTTTCCCTCAAACAGAACCTGACCGGTAGACATTGGTGAATAAACAAACAGATGATGACACTACCAGAATCATTTGTATAGTCTTGTACAATGAGAAAAAAGTTTTATGTTTGATGATTTCATTAAAATATTATTCATTATTTTGGAGGAAATATATGGTAGGACATAATTACCTTTCCTTTTTTTTAAAATTCTGGGGTATTCTAGCCTATCCATGCTTCCCAGTGGACCCCATTGTCTCAAATCTCCAAATCCAAAAATTTAGTTGAAATAGGATGGCCGGATAAAATTCAGCATGCCCAGTTAAATTTGAATTTCAGTAAGTTTTAAGGGGCTGAGTTTTCTGAAATCTTTGACAATTTCATGGATAGTGTGTTAGGTGGGAAGAGCACTGGGCTGGCAGTTCAGAGACCTGGCTTCAAGTACTGTACTGTTTTTTTCTTTTTTTTCTTGTTTGTTTTCTGAGATAGAGTCTCCCTCTGTCGCCCAGGCTGGAGTGAAGTGGTGCAATCTCAGCTCCCTGCAACATCCACCTCCTGAGTTCAAGCAATTCTTGTGCTACTCCCAAGTAGCTGGGATTACAGGTGTGTCTCACCACGCCCAGCTAATATTTGTATTTTTAGTAGAGACGGGGTTTCACCATGTTGGCCAGGCTGGTCTTGAACTCCTGACCTAAGGTGATCTGCCTGCCTTGGCCTCCCAAAGTGCTGGGGTTATAGGTATGAGCCACTGCACCCAGCCTGTACTGTTATTTAGTTGCATTGCACAAGACAGGTAACATCTCTGATCTGGACCTTGATCTATAAATGGTCATCATACTTTTTGTATCATAGGGTTTTGTGAAGATCAAATTTTGTTATGTGTCTATTAAAAATCTTTTTTTTCTTTTTTTTTTTTTTTTGACATGGAGTCTCACTCTCACCCAGGCTGGAGTGCAGCAATATGATGTTGGCTCACTGCAACCTCCGCCTCCCCAGTTCAAGTGATCCTCCTGCCTCAGCCTCCCGAGTAGCTGGGATTACAGGCATGTGCCACCACGCCCAGCTAATTTTTGTATTTTTAGTAGAGATGGGGGTTGGCCAGGCTGGTCTTGAACTCCTGACCTCAGGTGATCCTCCTGCCTCAGGAAGGATATTGGCCTGAAATTTTCTTTGTTTGTTGTCTCTGCCAGGTTTTGCTATCCGGATGATGCTGGCCTCATAAAATGAACCTCTTTTTCTATTGTTTGGAATAGTTTCAGAAGGAATGGTACAAGCTCCTCTTTGTACCTCTGGTAGAATTTGGCTGTGAATCTGTCTGGTCCTGAGCTTTTTTTGGTTGGTAGGCTATTAATTACTGCCTCAGTTTCAGAACTTGTTATTGGTCTATTCAGGGATTCGACTTCTTCCTGGTTTAGTCTTGGGAGGGTGTATGTGTCCAGGAATTTATCCATTTCTTCTAGATTTTCTAGTTTATTTGTGTAGAGGTGTTTAAAGTATTCTCTGATGGTAGTTTGTATTTCTGTGGGATCAGTGGTGATATCCCTTTATCGTTTTTTATTGTGTCTATTTGATTCTTCTCTCTTTCCTTCTTTATTAGTCTGGTGAGCAGTCTATCTATTTTGTTGATCTTTTCAAAAAACGAGCTCCTGGATTCATTGATTTTTTGAAGTGTTTTTGGTGTCTCTATCTCCTTCAGTTCTGCCCTAATATTAGTTGTTTCTTGTCTCCTGTTAGCTCTTGAATTTGTTTGCTCTTGCTTCTCTAAATAAGTTCTTTTAATTGTGATGTTAGGGTGTCAATTTTAGATCTTTCCTGCTTTCTCCTGTGGGCATTTAGTGTTTAGTGCTATAAATTTCCCTCTAAACACTGCTTTAGCTGTGTCCCAGAGATTTTGGTACATTGTGTCTTTGTTCTCATCAGTTTCAAAGAACTTATTTATTTCTGCCTTAATTTCGTTATTTACTGAGTCATTCGGGAGCAGGTTATTCAGTTCCCATATAGTCGTGCGGTTTTGAGTGAGTTTCTTAATCCTGAGTTCTAAATTATTTTCCTTAAGAATGTTGAATATTAACCCCCCACTCTCTTCTGGCTTGTAGGGTTTCTGCAGAGAGATCTGTGTGAGTCTGATGGGTTTCCCTCTGTGGGTAACCCAACCTTTCTCTCTGGCTGCCCTTAACATTTTTTCCTTCATTTCAACTTTGGTGAATCTGACAATTATGCGTCTTAGAGTTGCTCTTCTCAAGGAGTATCTTTGTGCTGTTCCCTGTATTTCCTGAATTTGAATGTTGGCCTGTCTTGCTAGGTTGGGGAAGTTCTCCTGGATAATATCCTGAAGAGTGTTTTCTAACTTGGTTTATTCTCCCCATCACTTTCAGGTACACCAATCAAATGTAGGTTTGGTCTTTTCATATAGTCCCATGTTTCTTGGAGGCTTTGTTCATTTCTTTTCATTCTTTTTTATCTAATCTTGTTTTCATGCTTTATTTCATTAAGTTGATCTCCAGTCTCTGATATCCTTTCTTCTGCTTGATCGATTTGCTACTGATACTTATGTACGCTTCATGAAGTTCTCATGCTGTGTTTTTCAGCTCTATCAGGTAATTTATGTTTGTCTCTAAACTGGTTATTATAGAGAGCAATTCCTCTAACCTTTTTTCAAGGTTCCTAGCTTCGTTGCACTGGGTTACAACATGCTCCTTTAGCTTGGAAGAGTTTGGATAAACAATAGTTTTTTACATAAGTATGTCTTAAACATTGCATACTTACACAAAAAATTGTTTATCTGAAATTCAAACTTCATACTTATGCTAAATATTTATACTTATGCTAAAAATTTATTCATAGTTTATCCAAAATTCAAATTTAATTTGGGCATTGTGTATATTTACTTGCTAATCTGGCCAGCCTAAGTTGGAGTAACAGCACTATATTAGGCAGCAATAACTAAGGGGTTATGAATGTGGACTGTAAAGCCAGACTGCCTGGGTTCATGTCTCAATTGTATTATTTAACAGCTGTGTGACCTTTAGCATATTACCTAGCCTTTCTGCTTCCACTCCCTCATATATAAAAAGGGGTACAACAATAATGCAAACCACGTAAGGGTTTTTTTTAAATAAAATAGAATACTAAAAAAAGTAAACAATTCAAAATACAGGGAAAGAGGAAAAATATTAAATAAATAGTATGTGGGCTGGTGATAAGCACAACAGAGAAAAGTAAAGCAAGGAAGGAGGATAAAAGAGTCAGAAGGATTTTTCTTGGAGAAATAAGAAAAAAAAGAATCATAAGCAAATGTTAGATTAGTCAGAAAAAAGGCTCAGTAAAGTGATATTTAAATAAAAACTGAATGGAAATGAGGATGTGGTTCAATTAAATAAGGAAGTCCACAAATTAGGAAGATAAGATCCCCATATTTGATAACCATGTCAGAGGAAAGCCTGACTCACCTGGGACCCAGCAGATGGCAGATTGTCTAACATCTCTGTGTTCCTCTTTTCTGCAGGGACAGAGTCCTGAGCAAGGAAACCTAGAAGGGAAAGAGGAATAACCATGGAATTGAGTCCTGTCTGGCAGCACTGACAGACACAGTGGCCAGCCACCCTCATGCCACCCTGTCCTGCCATGGGAAGGAACAGCAGCTCTAGAGTTCCTACGGTGAGAAAGACAGAAATCATTTTTCAATTCAATATAACAAGTTCCAAAAAAGAGCTCTAGTTATTTCCCAGCTCTAAATGCTTCAATGGCTCCCATGCCTTCCAAATAAAGTGAAAGTTCCCTCCATATCAGTCATTTCGGGCCTCACTGTCCAATCAAGATCAGCCCTTTGAAGACTATAGGGCCAAAGGAAATATCCTCCGATAACAAAGAGAAAG
Source organism: Macaca mulatta (assembly GCF_049350105.2). NCBI lineage: Eukaryota > Metazoa > Chordata > Mammalia > Primates > Cercopithecidae > Macaca > Macaca mulatta. Next base: position 69,040,808 of record NC_133424.1, read on the forward strand.
AAGCTTTCTGAGAAACTTCTTTGTGTTCTGTGAAATCATCTCACAGAGTTACAGCTTTCCCCTCAAGAAGCCTTTCGCTAAGACTGTTCTTGTGGAATTTGCAAAGTGATATTTGGAAGCCCATGGAGGGCTATGGTGAAAAAGGAAAACAGAACCTCTGTTTCTCAACTGTAAAGCAGAAATAATGACAATACCTATACAGTAGTATACACTTATCTGAGGTTTTGCTTTCTGCAGTTTCAGTTACCCATGGTCAATTGGGGGTCAAAAATATTGAATGGAAAATTCCAGAAATAAATAATTCATATGTTATAAATTGTGTGCCATTCTGGTTATGCAATCTCACACTTTCCTGCTCTGTCCCACTTGGGACATGAATCCTCAGTGTGTCCACTCTGTATACACTACCTACCTGTTAGTCACTTATTAGCTGTCTTGGTTATCAAATCAACTGTCATGGTATCGCAGTGCTTGTGTTCACATAGCCCTTATTTTACTTAATAATGCCCCCAAAGCACATAAGTAGTGACGCTAACCTACTGTTATAATTGTTCCTTTTTTTTCTTTTTTTTTTGAGACGGAGTCTCGCTCTGTCACCCAGGCTGGAGTGCTGTGGCCGGATCTCAGCTCGCTGCAAGCTCCGCCTCCCGGGTTCCCGCCATTCTCCTGCCTCAGCCTCCCGAGTAGCCAGGACTACAGGCGCCCGCCACCTCGCCCGGCTAGTTTTTTTTTTTGTATTTTTTAGTAGAGACGGGGTTTCACCGTGTTAGCCAGGATGGTCTCGATCTCCTGACCTCGTGATCCGCCCGTCTCGGCCTCCCAAAGTGCTGGGATTACAGGCTTGAGCCACCGCGCCCGGCCTAATAATTGTTCCATTTTATAACTAGTTGTTGTTAATATCTTACTGTGCCTAATTAATAAACTTCATCATAAGTATGTATGTAGAGGAAAAGACATAGTATGTATAGGGTTTGATACTATCCACACTTTCAAGTGTGTTAGAATGTATGCCCCTCAGATAAGGGGAGTATACTATACCTCTAAGGGCTCTTGTGAGAATTAAACATTACATATGTAAGGCACATAGCAGGTATTTTGTTTGGTAAATGGCAGCTCTTATGATTAAGCCTTTCCTACATATTTTTCACTCATTGATCTAAAAGACAACCACCACGTTCCCTCAGGAGCCTTAACCTTGATGGCCTTCCTTGCCTATATATTCTCTTTTCTGGGTAAACCCTTCATTAATCTGTTGTTTATTTCTGGTACCCTAGGGAACTCTCTTTCCTTCTCACTGAACTCTAGCTTCATCAATAACTCAGTGCCTCTGGCCAAGTTTTTAGCCTCTGGGACAACATCCACTATATCTATATGAGGCACTCACTGTAACACCGTGATTAAGAGTACAGATGCTGGAGCCAGCAGCCTAAGTCTGAATCCTGACTGCCAATTATTATTATAAGTTGTGGAACCACGGTCAAGTTACTCAACCTCTTTATGCTTCTGGCTCCTGGTCTATGAAACGAAGGTAATACCTATTTCACAGAACTATTAATAGAAGAAAATGAATTAACATGAAAGAATACCTGTGATAATACATTAAAACATTCTAAGTGCTCAAGTGTTCACCGTCAGCATTTTTTAAATTCTTTTAAGTAATGTGGGAACATAGAATGGGATTAATCATAATCCTTAGTTCATGATATGCTATCTTTATTGAGCCATGCATGGCCCTCGTGATTATTTTAAATCCATTTGTTTTTATTTTTAAGTATAATTAAGGCCTGTGAATTTACTATCCAACCCAAAACTAGAACATTCCCAATAACTTACATCTGCCTGTGTGCTTCTTTCATGTCCATACTCCAGCCTTCCCGCTAGAGATAACTATGCTCTGAGGTCTGGTGTTTGTATTCATTTTTCCCTTGCTATATATATGCCCCAAACAATATTTTGCTTTTAGTTAGTATTACTTTTTTCAAAGGACTATAAGGACCCAGTGACTTTCTTTTCTCATCCTAGAAATACCTCCTTAGCTCTAATCTAATAACTTGAGTTTCTAAGATACCAGTCAAATTTTGGCAGAAGTTGAACTTCCAGTCTTTGTATCTCCCACATTTTATGCCCCCTTGCATCTAAAATTTAGCTAATCATTCTTGTTCTTGAATAGAAAGACTAAATAATGTAAAGACCAATTTTCCCAAATTTATACTTACTATATTAATGCCACAAGCAATCCCAGGAGATTTTTTTTTGTAGTGTGTGTGTGTTGTTTTGTGTTGAAACTAAGGTTTACACTGGATAAGAAATGTGAGGCAAGGTGAACAAAGCTGGTACACTCAGAGAAATAGTAAATGTTAAAAGCAAAAACCAAACCCACACAGGCATAAAAAGGAATGAAATCATGTCCTCTGCAGCAACATGGTTGCAGCCGAAGCTATTATCCTAAGCAAATTAATACAGAATCTACGGTGGTTCATGCCTATAATTCCAGCATTTTGGGAGGCCGAGGTGGGTGGATCACAAGGTCAGGAGTTCAAGACCAGCCTGGGCAACATGGTGAAACTCCGTCTCTACTAAAAATACAAAAATTAGCCAGGTGTGGTGGCGGGCGCCTGTAATTCCAGCTACTCAGGAGGCTTAGGCAGAATTGCTTGAACCCGGGAGGTGGAGGTTGCAGTGAGCTCAGATTGTGCCACTGCACTCTATCCTGGGTGACAGAGCAAGACTCCATCTCAAAAAAAAAAAAAAAAAAAAAAAAAAAGAGAAAACCAAACACTACATGTTTCCGCTTTTAAGTGGGAGCTAAACATTGGGTATACATGGACACTAAGATGGGAAAAATAAACATGGAGAATTCCAAAAGGGGGTAAGGAGGAAGGAGGGCAAAGGTTGAAAAACTGCCTATCCAGTACTATGTTCACTACTTGGGTGATAGAATCATTAGAAGCCCAAATTTCAGCATCATCCAATATACCCATGTAATAAACCTGCAAATGCATCCCTGAACTTAAAATAAAAATTAAAAAATTACCCAAACCCCAAATTTCTTTCATCTCACATGAGATTAGGCAGATCAGACTGAATGTATAAAATGCATTATTTCATTCATTCACTCAACAAATTTCTATTCAGCTCCCGTTATGTGCCAGGCATACAGCAGATATTCAATAAATAGAAGCAACCAGTTGCTTCCTCCTTCTCACCTTCCTTCTCACATGCCTGAATAAAGTTTGCCACCATGGTTCCTGCCTCTTTGCTGTTCTTCGGCTGTTTTGACCTAACCCATGTCTGAATCTCCTCTGGCAGGATGCTCAGAAACTGTACCAGCACTAGTTGCTCTATCATCTGCTCCTTAGTGAGGAGCTCCAGCTGCAGCCATTGCAAGCAGAACTCCTGGATTTTGCTCACAGCTTGATAAGGCCTATTCACTGACAGGTACTGAAAATCCCCAAACTTTTGAGGAGAAACTTTCAGTGTCTCTGTTTCCAGTTTCTTCTCTTGACCACGCATACAAAAGATTTAGGGATTCCTCAAGATATCCAAAACTCCTGTCACATCCGGCATCTCTACACCTTGGCCCTTTACAAGACAGAGCTACTCTTAAAGGCAGGCTGCTCTGGTACACAATGCTGTGGAAGATGGTGGGCAGAGTTGTATCAGCTGAAAGGATACAGAAACCTCAGGAACTGCAGAAATTATGTAGAGACTTACAACTAGCCTGCAGAGTTATGATTAGACAGTGGAGTGGAGGTGATCTGAGCAAGTATGACACAAAAGATGACAGCTATAAATAGCCAATCAACATAAAACAAGGCTAAACTTCATTAGTTATCAGAGATATAGGAATTAAAACCCCAATAGGGTAACACTACACACTCTCCAAAACGTCCAAAATGAAAAAGTCAGACAATACCAAGTGTTGGCAAGGAGATAGAGCCACAGTAGGCTGATATATTTCTATACTGGAATACTAAACAAAAAATACGAATGTAAGTTGCTGTTGAATGAAAGAAACCAGACTCAAAAAAAAGGTCCATATTATATGATTCCATTTATATAAAGGTCAAAAACAGGCAACATAAACCTAAAGTGTTAGAATTCAGAATAGTGGCTGCTGTTAGGGGGAAGAGTGGTAATGACTGGAACCAGGCATGAGGGCTTCTGGAAAGCTAGGAATGATCTGGACACAGTGTATTCACTTTCTGAAAACTGAGCTACATATTTGTGGTTTGTGCCCTTTTCCGTATGTGTATGTCGCTAAACATTTTTTAGCTGTATTACAGTTGTAGGAAAACGTCTAGGTCATAGTATCAGTGGAAAAAGGAAACCTGTACATAACACTATACGCTTAACCATATAAAGCACAGAAAAGGCGGTAAACCAAAATACTGCGCCAGTGGGTTAAGGAAGAACAGTAATATTATAAGTAATTTTTACAGGTGATTTTGTACTTTCTCTGTCAAAACTATTTTCTGGCTTCAAGATGTTCTACAACAAACCTTCATTTCTTCTGTAATCAGATAAATAAAACATACCTTCCATAAAGGCTACACTCACTCTAAGAAACCATGAACAAAGATGCCACTTGGGGGAAACATTTTTTTCTTTTCTTCTCCCCACTAAAACTTACACCTTTTATTTCTATAATTTAACAGTTTTTCCATTTGAAAGCATTTATTTTTGTTTTCCATTATTATAAATCATAATATAATGAACATCACTGAAGCTAAGTATTTGTTCTCAAATTACACAGACAAAAGGGATAAACTGTTTTTAAAAGTCCTTGACACAATCTGCCAAATTTTCCTTTCAATGGCTTCTACCAACTTCTTCCAAACTCAATGTGTAAGATTACGTCACAGTCCACCTTACAAGCCAATAGTGCCATCTTCATGGGCCTGTAATTAGGTCAGTCACAAGGGCCCCATTCTCATAAAGCCCACAGGCCTAGTTTAAGGCTTTACTGTCACTCTCTTGAAATTTTTCACAATTTTTTGGACAAGGAGCTCCACATTTTCATTTTGCACTAGGCCCTGCAAATTATGTAACTGGTTCTGCCAATCAAGAATATTATCATCCCTCAAAATCTGTTGTCAATTAGCCAGATTTAAAAATATATCATTTTATTCCTTAATTTTACATTTCTTTTGATTAATAATACGGCTTTCTCTTTGTTTCGGATTTACTAGCCAATTATAAATTGTTCATGTCCTTTGTGCTTCTTTCCATTGGGGTGTTTCTTTTCTTTCTTTTTTTTTTTTGGAGGCAGAATCTCGTTCAGTCGCCCAGGCTGGAGTGCCGTGGCGCAATCTTGGCTCACTGCAATCCCTGCCTCCTGGGCTCAAGTGATTGTCAGGCCTCAGCCTCCAGCCTTGGGGTGAGTTCCGGGCCCACCAGCGCAGGGCCGTCCTGGGTCCCTCCCTGCAAGGGCAGTAATTTTAGGGCAGTCAGACGCAGCCCTCGCCTCTGGAGTGGCTTTTCCACAAGGCCCCAGTAGGACCCGCCGCGGAGTCTCCCTCACGAAGCCGCGCGTTGCCCTGCACTGGATGCCTCTCGCGCCCTCACGTCCACTGGGGCTCCAGCCCCGCCCAGGCCGCTGGCTGGGCTGCCCGCGCGCCGGCCGCTCTCCTGCCCCGGGGCCCAGTGAACTCACCTCGCATGCCTCACGCCCTGGCCTGACTGAACGTCTCCACGCCCCGACCAAAACCAGCAGCGCATGCGCAGTGGCCGGCTTGCGCGTGCGCTCTGCGGTGCAGGGGGCTGAGGAACCGCAGCCGCTCGCAGCCAAGTGCCCTGTGAGACACGAGGATAGGGTTGGGACTGCGAGGAGAAGGGCGGCGACGAAGGAGGGCGCTCCTGTGACCTTCCTCCTTAAAACTAACGCCTTCTGTTGGTGGTGGGCGCCTGTAGTCCCAGCTACTCGAGAGGCTGAGGCAGGAGAATTGCTTGAACCCGGGAGGCGGAGGTTGCAGTGAGCCGAGATCGCGCCACTGCACTCCAGCCTGGGCGATAGAGCAAGACTCCGTCTCAAAAAAACAAAAACAAAAACAAACAAAACAACAAAAAAACTAACGCCTTATGTAAGTTTTGGAGAGTTAATATGTTACTTAGAACTTGAGGATAGGTGGTAAAAATAAAAAATAATAAACTAGATAATTTCAAAAATTTGAAAATATGTGGTAGTCTGTGAAAACCGTTCCTCACACCACGTGTGCACCATTCACCAAAATTTTACCCCAAAAACATAGGTAACCACTGTAACTGATCTGAAGTGTCACACCAATGTTTCTTTATACCTGAAGAAGGAATGTATATGTGTATGTGTGTAAGGCTTCCCTCAGTATTCCTGGGGGATTTGTTTTAGGACCTCCAGGATATCAAATTTTGTGGACACTGAAGGCTCATGTAAAATGGCATAGTATTTGCATATAATCTATGCACATGCTTAGGCATACTTTAATTCATCTCTAGATTACTTACATTACCTAGTACAGTACCTACACATCATTCTTGTGGATTTGACAGTACACAGCACACATGGCAAATTTAAATTGTGGTTTTTGGAACTTGGTGGAATTTTCTTCCAAATTTTTTTTTCTTTTTTTTTTTTTTTTTTAACTTTGTTAGAGATGATGTCTTGCTCTGTCACCCAGGCTGGAATGACAGAACAGTGGAGCCCCCGAAGCTGGATGCCACTGCTGCAGGATGGGCATGAGTGGTGCCAAAGCTGGAGGCTGATCCCCACTGGACAGCGGGTCGGTCCTCTAGGCCCAGGAATGACCAAGCAAAGCTTCCCGTCTGGCTGCTCACCCATGGGCAAGTGAGGCGAGCTTGCTCAGTGAGTCCACTAAAGGTTCCCCCAGGCAGTGAGGGGCAGGGAGGCTGACCATATGCCCAGGATGAGTGGGACAAAGAGCAGGCAAATGAAAGCATTGCCAGAAAAGGGTCTTGATCCAAATCCCAAAAGAGGGTTCTTGGATCTCGCACAGGAAGGAATTCAAGGCAAGTCACAGAGCACGGTGAAAAAGGCAAGTTTATTAGAAGCTATTCCATTACAGAGTAGGGCATCATCAGAAAGCAAGCAGACAAACACACCATCTTTGTTTTAAGATTTTAGGAGTCTTGTCTACATAAAGATTAAACTAAACTGTGACTACGTGAAGGTGAGCTGAAAGCATGACAAAATTTATTTATTTTTATTTATTTTATTTTTTTTTGAGACGGAGTTTCGCTCTGTCACCCAGGCTGGAGTGCAGTGGCCGGATCTCAGCTCACTGCAAGCTCCGCCTCCTGGGTTCATGCCATTCTCCTGCCTCAGCCTCCCGAGTAGCTGGGACTACAGGCGCCCGCCACCTCGCCCGGCTAATTTTTTTTTTTGTATTTTTTAGTAGAGATGGGGTTTCACCGTGTTAGCCAGCATGGTCTCGATCTCCTGACCTCGTGATCCACCCATCTCGGCCTCCCAAAGTGCTGGGATTACAGGCTTGAGCCACCGCGCCCGGCCAACAAAATTTATTACTCTTTTGATTTAAAGAGGCCGGGAACAGTGGCTCGGCCAGGCATGGTGGCTCACACTTGTAATCCCAGCACTTTGGGAGGCCGAGGCAGGCAGATGACCTGAGGTCAAGAGTTTGAGACCAGCTTAATCATCATGGTGAAACTCCCTCTCCACTAAAAATATTTTTTTAAAAAAATAGCTGGGTGTGGTGGTGCACGCCTATAGACCTAGCTACTCAGGAGGCTGAGGCATGAGAACGGCTTGAACCCAGGAGGTGGAAGTTGCAGTGAGCTGAGATCGTGCCACTGCGCTCCAGCCTGGGCAACAGAGTGAGACTATGTCTCAAATAATAAATAAATAAATAAGTTGTGACTATGTGAGGGTGAGCTGAAAGCATGACAAAATTTATTATTACATTGATTTAAAGAAAACTGTCCTTAGAAAGGTGAGAGAGGAACTGAAGGGTTAACAGTGTAGACTACAGAACCAGGAAATGACCTGCCAGCAAGTCTTTTATGTGTGTGTGTTCTTTTCTATTTCTTTCTGTTTATTCCTCTTAGAGTTTGTTCTCTTATGCCTGTGGAAACCTCCTATATGCCAGTTTCCATGCACTGGAGGAACCTGGATTCTCCCCTTCTTAAAAGTACCTCTTTCTTCTCCTCCTCCTTCACCTCTTCCTCCTCCTCCTCCTCCTCTTCCTCCTCCCTGAGGCCCTAAAGACAAGGTGGCCTTGGCTGCTGTACCAAAAGGAGGACGATTCAGAGGCTGTGAGGTTAAGGGATCACTTTTGGGGGATTGGAAGAAATCTCCATTATGAGGTTAAGGTACCTATGGGAGACTACCTGAGACAGGCTGCCAGTGATGCCCACTGGCCTCAATAAGACACCAGGGATGCCTGAGTGCAATGGTCAATATTGGTTTTGTGCACAGTAAGGAAAATTTAGAGCGTAAATGGTTAATCTGCTCCTACAGAGTTAAGTAGAGTCTTCTAAAGCTCTGTATCTTCCTTATTTTCTTCTCTGCCAGCTTTGGATCTGCTGTTATTAAGTTGCTGGTGCTGAAATAACACTTATTATTTATGGTCTAACTGAAATGGCAATACTGGAAACTTGTCTGAAGCTGAAGAAAAAAATGAAAAAGAAGTTTTTACAATCAAAACTACCATGAAAACTGCTTTGCCCAAAATTTTGGTCCACAGCTTTCACTGAATTACTTATCAGGGCAAACAAAGTTCAGCCATGTGAACAGGTTCCAATTTTGTTAGAAATAATTTGTGAGTTTGTATTGCTATCTCATGGCTAAAATTCTGAGGTAAAAGCTTTTGGATGTTTGTGTGTCGTGTGCGCATGTGACAAAAACAAGCAATGGGGAAAGGAGTCCCTATTTAATAAATGGTGTTGGGAGAACTGGCTAGTCATATGAAGAAAGTTGAAACTAGAGCCCCTCCTTATACTATATACAAAAATCAACTCAAGGTGGATTAAAGACTTAAATGTAAAAACCCAAACTATAAAAACCCTAGAAGAAAATCTAGGCAATACCATTCAGGACATGGGTACAAGCAAAGATTTCATGACAAAGATGCCAAAAGCAGTAGCAACAAAAGCAAAAATTGACAAATGGAATCTAATTAAACTAAAGAGCTTCTGTACAGCAAAAGAAACTATCATTAGAGTGAACAGACAACCTACAGCATGGGAGAAAAATTTTTGCAATATATCCATCTGCCAAAGGTCTAATATCCAGTGTCTACAAGGAACTTAAACAAATTTACAGGAAAAAAACAAACAACGCCATTAAAAAGTGGGCAAAGGACACGGACAGACACTTCTCAAAAGAAGACATTTATGTAGGCAACGAACATTTTTTAAAACAAAAGCTCAACACCACTGATCATTAGAGAAATGCACATGAAAACCACAATGAGACAGCATCTCACACCAGTCAGAATAGCTATTACTTAAGGGTCATAAAACAACCGATGATAGCAAGGTTGTGAAGAAAAATGAACACTTTTATACTGTTGGTTGGAGTGTAAATTAGTTCTACCATTTTGGAAGACAGTGTGGTGATTCCTCAAAGACCTAGGGGAAGAAATACCATCTGACCCAGCACTCTCATTACTAGGTATATACCCAGAGGAATATAAATCATTCTATTATAAAGATACACGTGCATGTTCATTGCAAAATAGCAAAACCATGGAATCAACCTAAATGCCCATCAATGACAGACTTGATAAAGCAAATGTGGTACGTATACACCAAGGAATAACATGCAGCCATAAAAAGGATCAAGATCATGTCTTTTGCAGGGACCTGGATGGAACCAGAAGCCATTATCCTCAGCAAATTAATGCAGGAACAGAAAAGCAAATACCACATGTTCTCACTTATAAGTGGGAGCTGAATGATGAGAACACACGGACACATGGTGGGGAACAATACACACTGAGGCCTGTTGCAGGGTGTGGAGTGAGAGGGAGAGCATTGGGAAGAATAGCTAATGCCTGCTGGGCTTAATACCTACGGGATGGAATGATCTGTGCAGCAAACCACTATGGCACACATCTATGTAACAAACCTACACATCCTGACATGTAACCCTGACTTTAAAATAAAAGTTGGAAATAAAAAAAAACCCCTAAACATATACCTACTACATAATCCAGTGATTTCATTTTTAAGTATTTACCCAAGAGAAATAAAAACATATGGCCACATATGAAAAAAAAAAACAACAAAACAACAACAAAAAACTTGTACATGAATGTTCTTAGCAGCTATAGTCATAATAGCCAAAAATCTGGAAACAGCCCTGGTGTCAATCAATAAGAGAAAAAATAACCAAAGTATGGTAGGTTCATGCGATGGAACACTACTCAGCAAAAAAGGAACAAACTGCCTATACATGCAATAAAATGGATGAATATAGAAAAACATGCTGAGTGAAAGAAGAGTTACACAAAGAATGTATGCTGTGTCATTCTATTCATGCTAATTCTACAACAAGCAAAATTAATGCGTGGTGAAAATAAATTGGTGGTTGCCTCTAATGAGACAGAGTTGGAGACTGATTGATGAGCAGCAGGAGGGAATTTTGGGATTGACAATATGGTTTTGTATATTAATAGAGATTTGAGTTACACAGGTGTACATATTTTCCAAAACTCATTGAATAATATCCTTAAGACTTGTATGTTTTGATGTATGTAAATTTGACCTCACAATAGAAAAGAAAGAATCCTTAAAAAAAATGAAAGAACTAAGTACATATAAATGGGAAAAGTGCTTGTAGACAAACTTTTCATATCATTTAAAATCTTATAATTATTTTGAATTGAATAATGAATACTCATTAGATGTTGGGGTGTTTTCCAATTAAAAATGGGTTATAATATGAAAAAAACATGTTTCTAAAAATTATAGAATGGTTTCAGCTATAAATTGCTAACATCTGATAAACAGTTCAAGATTTATTGCTTCCTGAGTTTTCACTAAAATTTAAGTTTACTAAAAGTAAGAATTGCAATAATATATAACTCTGTAACTTGTATTTTTATTGAGAAAACAGTAATTTTATGTAGTTTGGAGGTTATTTAAAAGTTATTTATTTTAAAAGGTAGAAAGGAACGAGTAAGAGAGAGAAAGAGAGAGAGATAAAAGATTTGTAGACATAAAGATATATTTTTGGTAAGAAAAGAAAATAATTTTATATAAGAAAAGGATTTCATGTGGTAAAGTTTTATCCTAAAATAAAATGACCAATTATTTTAAAAGAGGTATTATAGAACAAATCAAAAGGTCCAAGCATGTCATAGATGGTCTGTAAAAGTCATGATCAAGTCTGTGGAAGAAAATTTATAAAAGGAATTTTGTATATGATTAAGTTGGCTATAATTAATAAGAAATTATTCGTAAGTATTTCTGAGATCAGTGCCCTATGTTAAAACAAGGTTTCTTGATGGTATTACTTTTTTTTTTTTTTTTTTTTAAAGACAGAGTCTCGCTCTGTCACCCAGGCTGGAGTGCAGTGGTGATCTCGGCTCACTGCAACCTCCACCTCCTGGGTTCAAGAAATTCTCTGCCTCAGCCTCCCGAGTAGCTGGGATTACAGGTGCCCACCACCAGGACAGCTAATTTTTTGTGTGTTTTTAGTAGAGACAGGGCTTTCACCACATTGGCTAGGCTGGTCTTGAACTCCTGACCTCGTGATCTACCTGCGTCAGCCTCCCAAAGTGCTGGGATTACAGGTGTGAGCCACCTCTCTTGGCCCCTTTATGGTGTTAATTTACTATTAATGAAATTGTAAGAGTTTTTTATTTTTAATTCTATAATCTTTGACCTATAGCTCCCTTATTCTCAGTGGCCTCTGCAGGCAACACACTCCCTCCTTACCAATCACCTTCAGACTCCTCTCAGGGACCTAGCCCAACCACTACCTGGAGCAGGACATTTACCAGTCTTACTCTATGATGCCCCTTCCAGCAGGTCCCCAGTGGGGAAAGAGATGTTTGCTGTACATTTTCCCTTCACAACTTCAGAGCTTTACAACTGAAAGTCTCATTCTAAAGGACTAAGGGAAGATCTGAGGGGTTTCAAAACCTCATTCAGAATAGTTTTGGACCCATGACCTCAACTGGGCAGATGTTCAATCCCTTTTGATATTCTCCTCAGTGAAACAGAAAAATACCTCTGCCCTCAAAAGGGTAGGGAGGAAGTGGACCAATCCCATAGAGAAGAGACAAACAATCCTATTTTAGCTCTCAGAGCACAGCGGACATTAGACATACACTCCAAAAAGTAAAATTAGGGCTTGATGCTCTCATCTCAAGACTAGTAGACCTGGCCAGTAAGGTGTCCAACAACTGGGATAGGGAGAAAGAACATAAAGAAGACAGAGAGGACAAATGGCAAGCCCACTACTGGCTGTTACTCTCGAGTGCCAGCCGGAAAACTCACAGGATACCTATCCATAAAGTACCACAACTGAAGTGAGTGATTACTGGTCCCCTAACTAACAGAAAGGATCCTAAAGACCTAAGGGACTAGGACAAAACCAACGTGCCCTCTATAAGGGGGAGGATCACTGGAAAAGGGATTGTCTCCTTTATGTCTGAAGGGAGGGGGAAGAGGGTAGGTCCTACCAGGTGCCTCACAGAGGCAGATGGTCCAAGTAGAAAAAAAAGATTGACAGGTCCTGGGTACTCCTCAATTGGCCCTCCAGGTGTCCGTCCTGCTAGGAGCCCAGGCTGACACTGGGCATGGGGAACAAGCCTGTCGACTTCTTGGTCAACACAGGGGGCCACCTACTTGGTTTTGAACACCCCCAAGGATAAGGTTACCCACCAAAATTGCCTATGGAAATGTGAGGGAAGGCAAAAGATAGCCCCTTTATTGAGATCCTAAAATATAAACTAGATCAAATGAGACGCACTAAAAGGGATGGCCCCAATGATTAAAGAGCTTAGAAAACAGGGACTTCTGAGGGCCTGTCAATCCCCTTGCAATACTCCTATCCTACTTGTTAAGAAATCAAATGGAAAATACCAATTAGTGTAAGACTTAAGGAGAGTTAGTGAGGTCACAGAAAACATAAACCCAGTGTACCTAACCCTTATACTGTATGCTCCACTCTGCCTCCAAGTTGCACATGGTACTCAGACCTGGATCTAAAAGATGACTTTTTCTGCATCCTGCTGGCCACAGACTCCCAGCCCCTCTTCACTTTCAAATGGCAGGATCCTCAGACAGGCAGGAAACAGCAACTAACTTTGACTGTGTTGACCCAGGTGTTCAAAAACTCCCCCAAAATATCTGGAGAGTCCCTAGCCATGAAGCTGGAGGATCTGATGGCAGAATGTGATCAAGCATTCAAAAAGCTGAAAACCCAGCTCACGAGGGACCCAGAATTAGCCCTACCTGACTTAAGCAAACCTTTCCACGTTTACATTCATGAGAGGGGAAGAATTGCCCTAGGAATACATATTTAAAGATTGGACCCACTGACCTGGGTGATGATGTACTTTTCCAAGCAGCTGGACTCAGTTGCTAAAGGATGGCCACCTTGCCTTTGGTTGGGGATGGTCATGGCCATCCTTCCAAAAGAGACCGAAAAGTTAACTGTCTGGACTCCCCACCATACCCAGACTCTCCTAAAAGAAAGGGGGCAGAAGGACTGTCCCAAGGCAGGGCTTTCCAGTTACAGGTAATGCTTATTGATGACCCCCACATAACTTTGAAGGTGTGTAACAGCTTGAACCCTGCCACCCTCCTTCCATCTGAAGATGGCTACCTATCTCATAACTGCTTAGGGGTGACGGTGACATGTACACCAGTAGCCCAGACCTTAAAAGTGAGCCTACTGAAAATGTGGAAGTCAAATGGTTCACCGACAGGAGCAGCAATCTGCAAGAGGTACAGAGAAGGGCAGGATGTGCTATGTTCTCTCCCACTGAAGTTATACAAGCCAGTGCTTTCTTGCCAGGATGCTCTTCACAGAAAGCAGAGCTTGTTGCTCTAACCCAGGCATTAGAGTTGGGTGAAGGGAAGGTCCTCACCATATACATTGATTCCAGGCACGTGTATTTCATTTTACACCCACATGGGGTTATTTGGAAGGAAAGGGACAGGTTAAACTCATAATAAACAGGTAGTGCCATCATTTTAAGATTATTGGAAGCTGGAAGAAAACCAGCCTACATGGCAATAGTCCATTGCTACAGTCACCAGAAATGGGACGTTGAGGTAATTAAAGAAAATAATAAATCCAACCTAGCGTCAAAGCAGGCAGCTTTAGGGAAGGTCACATTTCAAATGCCACTTTTCCCTTTCTTCTTGGGTCCTGCTCTTTTAACCCCCGTTTTCTCTCAAAAGGAATGGAAAAAGGCCACCAAATGGGCTTATACCAAGAATCCTGACCATCCAGGATGGCTAATAAACCGTCGTGGACAATTTCTTTTCCTAAAAACAGTTGCACTGCAGGCCATTAAAAAAGTTCACTCTAACACCCACTTTGGTGAGAAAATCCTTTATAACCGGTTTTGTGAAAGCATGACTGTCCCAAACTTCAGGGAGTCAATCAAAAAGGTGGTTGGGACTCATCCCACCTGCTATGTTAATAACCCCTGATACCCACCCCATGGGGGGATAGCAGGGGTGAGAGGAACTCAGAAGGCTCCTCAGCTGGTTCAGTTCCAAGGTAGATGTCCAGGGGAAGATGAGAAAGTTGATTTCATAGTTATGCCCAGAGCCTTGGGAAACTTTAAATACCTCCTGATCTTCATTGACACCTTTTCAGGGTGGGTAGAAACCTTTGCCACCTGCAGTGACCCTGCACATCAGGTGGCAAAGGTGCTATTAAAGAAAGTTGTTCCAAGATTTGGGCTGCCTCAGTCAATCCAACTGAGGGACCAGCATTCATATCTTCCATTACTGAAGCTACTTCTCAAAGCCTAGAAACAAGATGGCACCCACATGCTACCTGGAGACCACAGTCTTCAGGTAAGCAATGAGTAGGTGTAGCAATTTCTGTCAAGACTATTATTCCTATATGATGGTTGAGTATTTCCTTTTCTTTTTTTTTTTTTTTTTTTGAGACGGAGTCTCGCTCTGTCGCCCAGGCTGGAGTGCAGTGGCCGGATCTCAGCTCACTGCAAGCTCCACCTCCGGGGTTCACGCCATTCTCCTGCCTCAGCCTCCCGAGTAGCTGGGACTACAGGCGCCCGCCACCGCACCCGGCTAGTTTTTTGTATTTTTTTAGTAGAGACGGGGTTTCACCGTGTTAGCCAGGATGGTCTTGATCTCCTGACCTCGTGATCCACCCATCTCGGCCTCCCAAAGTGCTGGGATTACAGGCGTGAGCCACGGCGCCCGGCCCAAGTATTTCCTTTTCTACATGGTTGATGTGCTATGATCTCATGTAAACCTCACAAGGTAGCCTCTGTTGTTATTTCTCCATTTTACAGAAGAGGAAACTGAGACTACAAAGCTTCGGTAACTTGTCCCACTCAATATGATTAGAATGGGGCAGGCAGAGGGTTAGGATTAGAAGTGTGCATCTAACCTCCGAGGGTGGAAATTTCCAATCGGTTATGTCACAAACATTTATAAAATAGGCATGTCCCAAGAATGGTACAAGTAATGCACTCAAACCTTACAGTAACCCCGTAACAGGGGTACTAACATCAGTCCCATTTTACAGATGAGGAAACTGAGGCACAGAATAGTTAAGGAAATAACCCAAGATTCACAGCTTTTAGTGGCAGAGGCAATATTTGTGACCAGGCAGTTAAACCCCAGAGTCTGGGCTTTCAGCTTCACCAGGCTGGCATTTTCAGCTGGGAGGCATCAGAGTGGACAGGAGGGTTGGGTCTCTGCTCTGTGCCCCTTCCTTTGCAGAACCATCCTTCCTCTGCTCCAGGGGTTTTCAGCCTTGGCTCTTCTGACATTTAGGGTCGGTTCATTCTGTGTCCTGGGGGTGGGGGCACTGTCGTGTGCATTATAGGGTATTGAGCAGCTTCCACCCATGAGATGCTGGTAGCATCACCCCTTCAGTTATGACAACCGGAAATGTTTCCAGACATTGCCACATGTCCCCTGGAGGGCAAATCGTTCAATCCCATTTGAGAACCACAGACTTACTCCACAATTTCATTGTTTCGTTTTAGGGAGAGTCTGGGACCTTCCACTGGGAAGGGCTAGGCATGCAACTCAGGCTGGGCCAATAAGAGTCCTACATCCCCCAGCTGTGGATTGGTTCAGCAGTAGACATGTGACCCATCATGGACCAATCGAAATATTCCCCAATCCTTCCTTATTTGCTTTATCTAAGTGTGTCCCACTGATGGTTTATTAGTTGCAAGGAGAGAAACCAGAAAGTAATCAGTGGGTAAATCAGGCAACCACCTTGACTAGGTGGATCGAAACTAGCATCACCAGTGATGGCACATGGATCTCTTGTAGGTTAAAATGTGAGGTCCTGAGAGAACGCAGAATCCCTTACGTGGTATTCCAGGAACGACTGCATAAACTGAACCTAATTCATAGGAAAATGGCCCCCCAAACCCCAAAGTGTGTCAGAGTGTGACCTAGAAGCCAAAGAAAGGCTGAGGAGGTTTTCCAGATTAAAGGAGGCTACTTTACAACTGCTAAACACAGGCCTGGTCCTAGCCCTAGAAAGGATCCTGTACTGGAGAAAAAAAGAATGTTTAAATGGAGGGTATTCAGCAAGTTGATAAAATTAGAATATTGACAGACTTGATAAAAGCATTGTGTCAGTGTTAAATGTGCAAAGGTTGTAATAACACCTCAGTTATGTAAGAGAAAATAATTATTCTTAGGTGACACAGACTGAAGTATTTAGAGGTGAGCTTTGTGATGTGTGAAATCTATGCTCAGTGGTTATAAAAATAATGTATTAGGTTTATATAGAATAGTATGCAAATGACAAAACAAATAGGAGAAATGTTACCAAATCAGTGAAGATGGGTGATCTCTGTACTATTCTTGCAACGTTCCCATGAGCTTTAAATTATTTCCCAATATTTGTTTTATTGTTTCATTCCTGTAATGAAGAGTCCCCAATTAACAGATGCTTAAATATGACAGATATTTCTCATGTAAAAGCCTGGATAAGTAGTCAAGAATCATCAGACACAAGCTCTTATCTCATTACTCTGACATCTTCAATATATGGTTTCCATCTTTTGATCCAAGATGGCTACTCCAGTTCCTACCATTGTATCTACATTCCAGCCTGTGGGGAAGGGGGAGGAGAGAGTAGAAGCCTGGTTGTGACCTGGAAATGACACACACCTTTACTGTGCTCATCTCATGGACCAGACATTACTCACATGCCTACATCTAGCTGCAAGGGAAGCTGAGAAAATATTTACTTCTTCTAAATAGCCACATAACCAGTCAACATTTAGTAAGAGCAGGAGAATGTATATTAGGAGATATATTGCTACTGCCTTCCTCCCTATACATACTTCTGTGGTTGGAATGTTTGTGTCCCCACAAAATTCATATGTTGATGTTCAAACCCCAATCCAATAGTATTAAGATGTGGGCCCTTTAGGGGGAGATTAGGTCATGAGGACTAAGCCCTCATGAATGAGATTAGTGCCCTTATAAAAGATGTGCAAGGGAGCTACCTAGCCTCTTTTGCCATGTGAGGATGCAGCAAGAAGTCATCATCTTTGAAGCAGAAAGCAAGCCCTCATCAGACTCCATATTTGCTGGCACCTTGATCTTGGACTTCCCAGCCTCCAGAACTGTAAGCAATAAATTTCTGTTGTTTATAAATTCCCCAGTCTAAGAAATTTTGTTATGGCAGCCCAAATATACACATATTCTTGGTTCCATGAGGGCAGGGACCATGTCTGATTTGCCCCCCACAGAATCCCAAATGCCCCAAACAGTACCTGACACTTACAAATGGCCCATCAATTATTGAGTGAATGAAGGTGGCTTGAGAGTTCAGAGTCAGAGAAATTTTAGGAAGACCTTGCATGGAGATGAGACCTCATGGTTCTTGAATAAAGGCAAAATATGGTTATAAACCAAAATGAAAGTTGACCTCTCTCACAGTGATCCCTGAAGACTAATTCAGGATGACAGGCAAATGACCGATGTATTTCTTTATGTGCTTCCTCATGATGGGATGGGGGAAAAAAGAGAATAAAGAACTTAAATCAGAATTTTTTGAGAAAGTGAGTTCCCATTTGTATCATGTTATGATTATACAGATAGAAACTTTCCATCTGTTCAGCTGTGATAGGACAGATTCCCTTGAAAAGAAGTATTCTTGAGTATGGAATGGTCATCAATATCTCTGACAGGGCAACAGCAACAAAAAACATCTAGGCCAGGCATGGTGGCCCATGCCTGTAATCCCAGGATTTTGGGAGACCAGGGCAAGAGGGTCACTTGAGCCCTGGGAACCATATTGAGCTCCTGTCTCTACAAAAAATTAAAAAATTGGCTGGGTGTGGTGGCACCTGCCTGTGGATCCCAGCTGCATAGGAAGGTGAGGCCAGAGGATCACTCAAGCCCAGGAGGTCGAGGCTGCAGTGAGCTGTGTTTGTGCCACTGCACTTCAGGCTGGGCAACAGAGTAAGACCCGGTCTCAAGAAATAAATAAGAAAGAATGAAAATTAAAAAGAAACCACATCTGTGCTAGGATTCTCTGCTTGCAAGCAACATAAATTCATTCAAGTTAATTTAAGGGGGAAACTGAATCTTACTGGAATAATATTGTGTGGCTTAAAATAGTGAGTAAAGAGTTAATAATCAGTCCTTCTAGTAGGACAGCAATCAGAGAAGACTCGTTAATCTCATTGGGGGAAATAATAGACTGTCTCTTCTTAGTGTGGCCATAAGAATGACTGGGCTTTGAACACCTTCAATCCATGTATTGCTCTGCTGAAGATTCAAATTCTTGGGTAAGGAAGTCTGATTGGTCTACCCCAAACCACATAATTATCCCTTTGCTGGCATGAGGGAGGGGCAGAGATGGTGATCAGAAGGAATGGGGTCAGGATAGTTCACCAAAACCATGCAGTGTGCTGTTATTTAGTGGGTGCTGGGCATACAGAAGAGCTATCCTGGACAATTCACCCTTTGGCTTTGTGGAAGAAACAATGCAATTATCCTGGGGAACCTTCTTGAACTACTTTGGTTCGAGAGTAGTCTCCCCAGATTTTTTCTGTACTCCTTGCTGCTGTATATGGTATGTAAGTGGTACGAGGCATGCAGTAAGTTGGCAGACATTCGTGAGAGGCTGGCGGGCAGGAAAAGAAAAATCTAAGCCCAGGATGAATCTCTATTCCATAAGGCTAGAAAACTGCCCTCTCTGTGGTTAAAAGGGACTGGTATGATCAATCTGCTGTCTAGCTGGTGGGAAGATATGGTACCAGTCCTGGCTTCTTTCTCACTCCTGCCTTTCTAGGGGAGGAGTGACTTAAACTCGAGAGCTGGCTAGCCTGCAGACAGCATATATTCATTGCTCTTCACCCTGCAATGTTCTGATCTCCAACAATTAGTGTTTAGATTCAACATCCATTAATCCTTGAGAGGTTTGTCAAAAAGTGGATTAACCATGTAAAAGAAACCCAAGGGCAGGCAGTTCAGCCAGACTCCATAAGGCACTGGGGTGGGTGAGGCACCAGGAACCAGGATTCCCTTTGGCTTTATGGCCTATTTCCTTCTAGGTCTGTTTGTTCATGAGTATACCCAGCCCCAACCCGTATGACCACCTAGGTAGCCCTCACTCTCTTTTGAGTCTGACTGAACACCAGGAACCTATGGGCACCAATCAACTGACACGAGGGAGAGGTCAAGTCTAACAGAATAAGCATAGCAGTAGGGAAGTTAGTTACCCCTTCAACTGGGTGTGGGGTGGAGGAAGGAATTGCCCCAGAGTATAAGGACTGGTCAAACAACCCCTAAAGACACCTACTTCATTCCCTTCCTTTACAGCCTTTTGTAACGCATTATTTAGGGAATCCATCCTTAAAAAGTCCCGACCCTCCCACCCTGACCTATGCTGATGCCCCTTGTCACAGAATGACCATGGAAGCTGTGACCAAAATAGTCAGATGCCACAAGAGATAAAGTTCTAAGAACATGAAAGAATGCAGGACTCTGTCAAACCCTAGTTAGAATTAGTGGCAAGTACATTTTTATATCTTAAGAGCATAATCCAATCATGTGACATGAAGGACATGAATACAATCATCTCCTCTGACTTATGGAATCGGGGACACAGCAGTCGCAAATTGGGTATGGTGCCACCCACTGTGGTCGTCAACAGCGTTCCAGTTAGCAAGTTGGTTGAAAAGCTCTGATCACTATGGAATCACAGCCATGTTTAAAAATTACTATCAGGGATGACAACCTGCTGAATTGCATGGGATGTTTCTGGTGGGGAAGTCAGGTTAAAGTATGGTTAATGAACTTGGGGGAAAACCGGTACCGAGATGACCCACTCAGGATAATTACCTTTTAACCTCAGGCAAGAGTCAGGAATAAACACCTGAGATTATATAATATAGTATTAACACTTTTATGTTAAGGGTTTATTATTTTCTGTGATTTTTTTTATGTTTGAGACAATCTCACATTTCCAATTAAAAATGCCCACTCAAGTAACTAAGATGTACTTGTGCTCATTATCAAGTTTAAAAACATTGTTGGAACGTATGTTTTAGTTTCATAAGGGCAGTTACAAATGTGACATCAGACAGTATTTTTAAATCCCTTAGAAGTAATCATTGAAATAGATAATACTTAAAAATAGAATAAGATTTGTAAACCAAAACTTTTAGGCTTAAGGAGGGACTAAGTTTTTGGATTTATAACTCTAACAAAAGAACATATTTAACAACCCCAAACACAAAACAGACAAAAGAGACTGGCAAATATTTATTTTTAACTTTATTTTTATTGTTGACACTATTACAGATAGATAGAACGACCACAACCATATTAACAAACCAAAAACCTGTGCACAGAAACAAGATGAAGAAAATATATCAAGATGTTAACCACAGTCTTTGGATGGTGAAATCATGGGTGAGGTTCTCTTCTACATTTCTGTAACTTCGAAGTTTCTATAATGAACACATATTTCATATATAATGGAAATATATGTAATAAAGGCGGACTACCAGAACACTAGAATGATGAAGACCTTTCAAGAAAACCGAGACAAAATAACCATAATCCCACAACAACTACACAACTATTTCTTGTTTTCCATCTTTCTTCCCATCTTTGACACTTATGCATACTTATCATTAACACCCTAATAATCACAGACTAGTGCACAGATCAAGATGTTAACAGTAATTGTTGTTGGGTGTTGGGAATATGAGTGAATTTTCTTTACTGAATTTCCAAACTTTTCTATGAGTATGTATTATATTTGTAATGGAAAAATACATACATAAAATTTATTACCACGACACCAAAGATTATTTAAGGAATTTGAGACAAAATATTTAACCAAGTTCCCACAACGACAACACTATTTTAGCTATTTTCCACATCTTTTCATTTTAGACTTTATGCACACATATTTAACAGTGTTATAATCACAAACTTGTGCACTGAAACAAGACGGAGGAAATAGATCAAGATGTTAGCAGTAGTTGTTGGGTGTTGGGAATATAGGTAATTTTTTAAAATAATTTACTGTATTTTCTAATTTTTCCTCTGGGTATGTATTATGCACACAATGGAGACATACATAATACACTGTTATCAGGACATTATTATAGGGAACATTTGAAAAAATTAAGGTGAAAGTATTTAACCATAATTCCACAAAGGTAACGTAACAAGCTATTTTGAATATACATTTTGACACAGTTATAATCATAAACCTGTGCACAGAAACAAGCATAAACAAGACAGAGGAGACTATATCTGTCTTTGGATGGTGGGAATATGATTTTTTTTCCTCCACTTTTCTGTAATTTCCAAGTGTGTGATAATGAGTTCAAATTATGTTCACAATGGAAATGTGATCATAAACTTTTTAGTAACACTACCATAAAGAACATTCAAGAAATTTAAGAAAATAATGCTCAACTATAAGCCTACAACACCACCACAACAGCTTTTGACTATAAGCATATATTTTTAAACAGTTATAACTGTAGTATAAATATACTTTCATGTCCTGTTCTCTCCACTTAATATTCTGTAAATATATTTCCACGTTGCTACATAACTCGTGATTATCATTTTTAAACAGCTGCATTAAGCGTCCACAGATAGGTTGAAGCAATCATTCTCTTGTTTACCATTTGTTACTACCTTTTCACTAACTTAAGGTTGGAACGGACACCCTTACTTATGGCAAGGTGCTTTCTGAAAAGGGTCTACCACTGCCAACAATGTTAACACCAAGTAACGAACCCACAAAGTTCACCCCGACATCAACATTGATTCTCATTTCAAGAGTCCTCTTCCCATGTAGTACACCTCACTGCCCCTCAGCTTTCCCGATGTCCGTTCCAACCTCAGGTCTTCCTATGCAGCTAGCTCTCACCTATACCATACCATCAAAGGCTCCTTTTCCAAACTGCTCAGGACACCCCACTCAATTCCTTCTCAGCAACCTGGACTTCCACAGTTCTTGCCTCTGGTGTTTTCTTCTGTCTGTCTCCTCTCCCCTCCTAGATCTGGTGATACATTAGGACTCCCTTCTTTGGCTTACTCATTTCTGCTTCTAGCTCTCTGCTCTACAATCTTCCTAAATGTTGACACTCTCTGCATCTTTGACATACTTCCAAGCCCTAATCCTGCAGATCCAGAAGAGTAAGATTCAGACACATTTCCCCCAGTGGGTATTTTAATTTTGCTTGTTCAAATGATCTACACTTACATTTTGCAAATCTTTTTTTTTTAAATTTTTTAAATTTTAAATTTTTTTTTCCAGCCAACTCAAGGCCAAAAAAAAAAAAAAATCTCTTAATATAGTTATTATGCAAGGGTAGGGGAAGCAAAGGAGCACAGGTAGTCCACAGAATAGGACACAGGAAACCTCAAGCTGTGAGGTCAATTTGTGATTAAAAGGAATACTAAGATTAGATGAACGCGACACTCAGAAATACTCTAGGAGAGCTGAAAAAGAAGGAACAGATGTTAACAAAACAAATTAAGGCTGCTGGGGAACCTGAGTCCATGTTAAGCTTGGGTTGACTGTAAAGAAAGCAATTTTTTTTTTTTTTAATGCAAGTTAGACATGGAGTTAGAGGGTCAGATAAATAACGAAGAGAATTAAGTTAGCGATAGAAAGATCTAAGGATACTAGCTCCTGGGCACCTAGGGTGCAAACTGACTTGTGGCAGCATAGGCTGGTGCTGCAAAGGGGACCCAAGCCATGTTGCTACTTGTCACTTAAGGCAGGAAGCGCACAAAGGAAGTGATGAAAGGTCATTAGCCTGCATCATTATTTACAGCATGAGAGCCTCTCCTACGGTTCTCAACCTTCATTAGGCACTACTGTGATCTAGTGATGGTTGTAACCCATTCTTTAAAGGCAAAGATGTAAGATTTACAGGGAAAAGCTTCGGGTTTTATCAATTCACTATCATCAAACACATACTGAGTTGGTTTAAAAAAAAAAAAAAATCCAGAAAACAAACTTGTAATATTTTTGCATGACAACCACTTCAACAAACGTAACGATGTGAGAACCAATCAATTTGGGTCACAAAAAGTCAATCCGTATATTGTAAAGCCTTACACAGTATTAGGTTCCAAAGTGATGGTGCAGATGAAATGGCTGCAGAAAGAAGCTAAAGTACTTCTCTTTTCAAACAGCAAAGAGTAAAAGACATGTTATCTATCATGCCCACACCTTCACAAGACTGTTCAAGGGTAAGAAACAAAACAATTACTCGAAAAAGATACTGACAGGGTTCAAATAATGCACAATAAATCTTTCTTGGGATCTAAGACACTTACAAATATATTCAAATTTGTTGCTCTCTTCCTCCTCCAAAAAAAAAAAAAAAAATTCAGAGTACCAGGTAAGGTACCTCTGTAAACTGTAACTGTATATCATATTAAATCCAAATCTATGTGATCACTGTTCTGCCATAATTTGCTATTTTATATACACCTCAGGAAACACTATATATACATTACACAAGTGTCATTTACAGTTGGTTTGGGCAACCTTTGTAGTATGGAATACTCATAGGGTTTTCTCAATCTGGTTACTTGGAAAGGTAAGATGTGTGCTGTGGCTTTCCCACATGCAGACACTGTCATCTGAAGGGGAAAGCTTAAGACTGGAATCTCCACATTCATTCTCTTTTCAATATGAGTTTGGAGATGTTAAGTCAGGTGTGTAACACACTAAGGTTAAGTCTCCTACTGACATTATCATGGATTGGTTTGAATTCTCTGTGGTTTGGTAAGGGTCAAGTCCTAGGTGAAGGTTTTCTAACCTTTACCCCATGCCCTCAGCCAGTGTGGGTATTCTGGTGTCTGGCGAGGGACAGGCGGTCACTAAAGAGCTGCCCACAGACGTCACATTTGAAGTACTTCTCATCAGCTTGATTGGCACCACCTGTGCTGGTGCTGGCATGTTCGATGTAGCCTGAGCACTCCCCAAAGGCATTTGCAGGCTCAAATATGATCATGCTGGCATGAGTTTTCAGGTGCTCACCGAATGCTGTGCTGGAAGTGAAGGTTTCTGTGCATTCATGGCAATCATAGTATGGTTCTTCTACCTGAATCTCTTCATCTTCAGCTTCTTCTGGGTCTTCAATTCCCACACCGTCAGGCTCGTCGGCATCTCCCTCTGGCTCTTCAGCTCTTTCTTCTGGGTCTTCAATCCCTGCACCATCTGGTTCATCGGCATCCCCATTTGGCTGCTCGGCCTCTCCATTCGGCTGTTCAGCCTCTCCATTGGGCTCTGCAGCCTCTCCATCTGGCCCTTCAGCCTCTCCGTTTGGCTCAGCCGCCTCCACCTCTGGCTCGGCAGCCTCCACTTCCGGCTCGGCAGCCTCCACTTCCGGCTCGGCAGCCTCTACATTTGACCCCTGAATCCTCAGAACTACTTGTGGAACGTGGACATTGGCTTCAACTTCCTGGGCTGCTGCTGCTGCAGCTGCAGCTGCTGCTTCATCATCATCATCATCATCTTCCAGATGAAGCTCCTTATGTTTAGTGAGGACTGTGCTATGAATAAAGGACTTTCCACAATCCTTGCATTCATAGAATGGTATAGCTCCTTTGAGGGGCTCAGTAAGAAATGAGGTGTGAGTATAGGTGGACCCATACTCATAAGGCTCATTCTTATGAACAGTTACATGATCTGCAAGTTCTGCTGGGTTGATGAAAGCCTCTCCACAGATTGCACATTCAAAGACTCTCTCTTCGGTCTGACTTCTCTGAAACTCAGTGAGGGCTAAGCCTGGAATGATAGCTTCCTCAGCCATCTGGCTCTGCTCCAGTAAATCATCTTCCCTGTGAAGTCTCATATGCTCATTAAGGGCAGAGCTATGAATGAAGCCTTGTCCACACAAAAGGCATCGAATGGCCGACCCAGCAAGAGCAGGATTCCTCTCTGCGGCACGATTCCTCCGTGGCTTCATGGGCAAGAGGGCAATAAAACCATCATCACACCCCTTCATGGAATACAACTGGTCTTGTTCATGGATTCTCTGATGCTCGAAAAGGAATGAGCTATGAATAAAAGATTCCCCACACTTTGGACATTCATACAGCTGCTCTCCAGTGTAATCTCTCTGATACTCGCTGACGGAATGGGTGTGAATTACAGAATGTGTGTACTCCCGACTGTCAACCAGGCACTTCCTGCTGTGGACTTTCTGATGGTCTGTGAGGTCTGTGAGATCCACAAAGCCCAGGCCACAGTCCTCACATTCATAGATTGCGTTATCAGGGTCATCCTTCTGCAGGTCTTCCATGTCTGAGCCTTGAATGACAGGGTCTTCAATTGTCTCCTGACCATGGGTCTCCTCGCCGTAGGTCTCCTCGCCGTGGGTCTCCTCGCTATAGGTCTCCTCCCCACGGATCTTCTCACCTTGAGACTCCTTACCATGAGACTTCTCTTGGTCATAGATTTTCTGGTATGTGTTCAGGTCTTTGCTGGTAGCAAAAAATTGTCTGAATTCCTTAAATTTGTTCCACGCTTGCTGTTTAGCATACTGCTCTTGGGCATAACTTGTTTGAGGGTCAGTAGGGGCCAGGCTGCGAATGACAGACCATTCGTAGTTTCTGCTTCCAGAGGGCTTCTCTCTATCATGAATCTTCTGGTGCTCAGTGAGGTCAGAGATACGCCCAAAGCACTCCCCACACTCCTGACATTCATACAGCATCCCTCGAGGGCGAAATGTTTGTTCACCAAAAGGTAGAGAGTGAATTACAGAGGTCTCATTGCTCCTATGCTCAATGTATTTCTTTTTAGCACGAGCCTTCTGGTATTCACGGACATTTGAGCTGGGAACAGAGAATTCACCATCCTTCTTAAATTCACCAGATCCCTCTCCAGGAACACTTTTCTGAGGTCTGGCATGGGATACACTCTGTATGACAGAGTCTCCATAGTTGTGATCCTTACTGCCCCCTTCACAAGGGTTCTCTCTGGCAGGAATCTTCTGTCGCTTATCATTAAGGTCTGAGATATAAATGGAGCATTCTCCCTTCTCATTAGATTCCACCAATTCATTTCCACTGTGACTTCTTGGAGGTTTGGAAGTCACTAAGCTATGGATAACAGACCTACTGTATTCCCTTCCTTCAGACGTGTTCCCTCCAGCACGAACTCTCTGATGGTTGATAGCATCGAAGCTCTGAATAGTAGACTCTGCCGTTACTTTTGGTTTACTGGGCCCCGCTACACTGTGACTTTTCTGAGCTTCCACAGAGGCTAAGCTATGAATAACAGACCTCTCATATGATTTCCTTTCATAGACATTTTCCTTAGTGGGAATCTTCTGGTTTTCATAGGGGTTAGAGCTAATGGTGAATGCCTTCTCATCCTCATCACTTTCAGGAGGTCGTGTTATAGTATGACTCTTCTGAGATTCAGTGAAGGGTCCACTATGAATGACAGATTTCTCGTACCCTCTGCCTTCAAAGAGGTTCTTTCGAGAATGAATTTTCTGATGCTCACTGAGCTCTGAACTTTGCATGAAGGCATCCCGGCCATCTGTAAAGTCATAGAGCTTCTCCTTATTGTAAGTCTTCTGACGCCTTTTAAGGGACTGACCAGGAATAAAGGTTTCCTCACATACCTTACCCTTATTTTCAAATGGGTTCCCTCTAGTATGGATTTTCTGATGTTCTTTCAGGGATGAGCTATGAAGGAAAGTCTCCCCACACACCTTACATTCGTACATTTTCTCTTTACCGTACATTTTCTGAAACTCATTAAGGGTTGGGCTGGGCCTAAAGGTTTCCCCGCGCTCACGATCACGTTCACGCTCATTATCTTTGTCATCCCCAAAGTGGATTTTCTGGTGCTCAATCAGGGCAGAACTATGAAGGAAGGTTTCCTTACACACCCTGCACTCATAGAATTTGTCTTTGCCATATATTTTCTGAAGCTCACTAAAGGTTGGGCTAGGCATGAAGGCCTCCTCACACTCCTGATTCTTACATTCCACAGGATATTCTCTAGCATGAATTTTCCGATGTTCAGCCAAGGCGGCACTCTTATTGAAGGTCTCTCCACAGTCCTTACATTCAAAACGTTTCCCTCCAACCTGACTTTTCTGAACTTCACTGACAGCCACACTGTGAATAAAGGACTCACCATACTCATAGAGGTTCTCTCTAGTATGCATGATCTGGTGCTCAACAAATTCTGAGATGACACTGAATGACCTCCCACACTCATCACATACATATGGCATTGCCCCAAAATCAATTGGCTGCGACTCACTAAACGATGGGGAGCTGAGGCTGCTCAGGTTGCTCATGCTCACGGCTTTTCTCATCTCACTACCACATTCAAAGGGCTTCTTCCTGGGACAGCCTTTTTGATCATGAATCGAGCCCTTCCCATCCGTGTCAAAATGATAGCGCCTCTTTCTTTCCAGAACTCTCTTTCTGGAAACAAGGGTTGAATTAAACCTAAAGCCTCCCCTAAATGCATTCCCTTCATAAACCCTCTGCTGGATCACTGACTCCCTCTTGTGCAATGAAACGTCCTTCCAGTTAGCATCTGACATTCTGGGGAATCTCTGTGACTGGTCGCTTGACTCCCTTGCTCTTCCCGATTTGGAACTGCGCGACACATCCTTGATGAATTTTTCCATTATCACTCCGTGGGAAGACTCATCTTCACAAATCCCCCGCCGGTGGGTTGATTTTTTGGCTTCAGGCATAGTTTTTAGACCTGGAAAGAAACCCTAAATGTAAATACTCCCTAGTCCCCACAGGAAGGACAGTGGGACTTGGAGGGGTGCACCCTTCTGTGATGTTTACGAATGCAAAGTGTAGAAGGTTCCTTGATAGCATCTTACTGGCTGTGTGGCTCCTCTGTGGGATGTGCCTCCTGCTTACCTCGACTGGTGCTTGGGTAGGCACTTCTCTTGGATCTTGATGAGTGGCCCTGCGTCATGTGGGAGTGGCCATCGTCTTCAGCAAGCTGCACTCCTGGTCACAAGGACAATATGGTGCCTCAAATTCAAGTTGAGGACCAAGACTCATCCCCATAAATTGATCTTCATCTTTCACTGAGCCTCTAAATATGAGGTGGCCCACATCTGATTCCTTGGATGTCAGAAGACATTTGCTGTCTCATTTCCCTACTATCTATTCCCTAATCCATTGTAATCTGCAAGTAATTCTTCTGACTCCACTCAGAAATGTGCACAAAGACCTCACATGTCCCTGAAATCAGTGCATTGTCTTTTAGTCTTCACCTTCTTGTAACCACTTTTTTTTTTTTTTTTTTGAGACGGAGTCTCGCTCTGTCACCCAGGCTGGGGTGCAGTGGCCAGATCTCAGCTCACTGCAAGCTCCACCTCCCAGGTTTACGCCATTCTCCTGCCTCAGCCTCCCAAGTAGCTGGGACCACAGGTGCCCGCCACCTCGCCCGGCTAGTATTTTGTATTTTTTAGTAGAGACGGGGTTTCACCATGTTAGCCAGGATGGTCTCAATCTCCTGACCTCGTGATCCGCCCGTCTCAGCCTCCCAAAGTGCTGGGATTACAGGCTTGAGCCACCGTGCCCGGCCCTTGTAACCACTTTTTAAGTCCTCTTTTTCACTGGCCTTCTTCCTCTTACCTCACGACTGCTCTTCCTCCACCCGCTCCCTCGAGGCCCCATGGCCTTAGAGACCTGCAGGACAGCCAACTGCCCACTACCAACTTAGGCTAGATGTCTTCCAGGAAAGTCCACATGGGAACTCAGGATTCCATCCTGAATGTCTACTTAAAAACCTCCAGTGCTACCGCTCTGGAAAAAGGTATCAACTCTTGTGGCAAGAAGCATCTCCCTGCTTGTCTCCACCCTGTACAATATATCTTTACCCAAAGCCAGAGGCATTTCTTAAAAATACACATTTCATCATTTACTCCCTCATTTGAAATCTTTCATAGATTTCTTACTACCCTTGAAGTCCAAATATATTAATGTGTCGGACTCTAACATCCAGCTTAAAAAGGAGCAAGATGACAAAATGCTCCAATGACTGGACTGGGAGTGACTGAGAAGCAGCTGCTTACCCAGGGAGAGCAGCTTCCTGTAGTTTTCCATGTTGTCCTGGATTGTGTTGTGAGGTTTCCTGTCCTCAGTGAGGTCTACCACATTTTGGTATGATTCAGCATCCTAAAACAGCAAACACAGACCTCTCAATGGAGTCTGTCCCCACCGATATCCAAAGACAGAATAATGTTGGCGACATGGGAGCTACATATATGAAGTTATATAGTAAGTGCTCACGGTATTG
Organism: Macaca mulatta; assembly: GCF_049350105.2. Classification (NCBI taxonomy): domain Eukaryota; kingdom Metazoa; phylum Chordata; class Mammalia; order Primates; family Cercopithecidae; genus Macaca; species Macaca mulatta. Next base: position 69,070,758 of record NC_133424.1, read on the forward strand.
GGGTTCTGAGTGATCCAAGTCAAGTGTTACTAGGGGCCTACGTCGTACCTACCTTGGTGCTACACTCTGAGGCAGATCCCAAAGACGCATGACACATATTCCTTGCCCTCATGCAGCTTATAATTTGGTTGGAGAGAAAAGACTCATGAAACAATTAGAGAACAATAAACAATAAATTGGGGTACAGATAATAAGTGCTAAACGGGTTTTGTAGAGGGACAGTTCAGGATGGGCCTGAACAGTGTGCAAAGGTTTGTGGAGGGCAGGTGGGGCCTTAAGTAGCGGGTAAGGTTATGATACATAGAGAAAGGGATTGGCGGGAAAACTTAAACAGACTAAATATCAAACAGGCATGGAGTACTCAGGGAACAGAAAGAAGACACACACATTCAGGCAGACGTCTGGTCAGGATGTGACTTAAACCTCCCTCCTGGTTTCTCCATGGCATAGCATGGCTATACTGAGGGAGTTTCCAGTTTGCAGAATTTCCAAATAACCCAGGAATAACTGTAAGCCCTGAGGGCATTTTTATAATTGCCTTTTCTGTTTTAATGGACATTTACCTAAAAAGGAATTAAAAAATTCCTCGAATTACTCAGGAGAACCTTCTACCAGGATCCTAAAGGACCTTTGCTTATTGCCAGAGGGCCGACTAGAACACTACTGGTTTCAGGGAGTCATGGTTCCAGGAAGAATGGCACTGAGGCTGGAGAGAGACTTGAGGAGGGAGACGGTGCTATGGGAAGCCCACAGGCTTTGGAGCTGGACAGAGATCTGGGTCAAAGGAGGATCGCACCAGTTATGAGCTGTGCAACCTTGGGAACAGAAATCTTTTTGAACCTTTCTTTCAGGTTCTTCACCTGTAAAATGGGGAGAAGTGCATTTATCTGCTTTGCAATACCGTGGGTGAGGATTTTCGGCAATGTGATGTGTTGCTTAAATATTAAGAAAAATTATGTAAAGGAAATACATATGTTTTGATATTAAATCCACCATAGTTCTATTGCTGGGAAAAGGCATGGAGCAACATGAAAAATGTAGCAAAAAAGAGGGTTTGCTGAATAAGGTATATATCAAGAAAACAAAGAGGTACGGGCATCTGGGTTTAAGAGGGAAGCCTTATTTATGCACTGCCTGTGTCCTGCCACAAAAAAGCAAAAACAACGACAAAAACTAAGTAGGGCAAGGAAACAAAGCAGAGCTTCACAGATAAAATTCTTTTCTCACATGAAAGAAAAAGCACACTTTGATTTGAAATTAAAATCTAGGCAAGTAGGCAGCCCTACATTGGTTGTTCACTTTGTGTTTGTAATCAACAATGACATCTTAATGTATACAAACTGCAATCAAGTTCAACGGAAGAGATGCTGTTCTGAAAACAATGCTAGTATGGCACAATGTAATTTTCACAACATGATCCATACATGTGAACAATTAAGAGATTTACACATGATGCTAAAAGATGAGAGAATTTTCTGTTTTGCACACCTCCAAAACGTAATTTGTCATTTGCTGCTGGGGTTACTACTATACTGCATCAGTAGGAATCAGTAGCTTCCAGACTTTTGATTATGCAGACATGGGGCTTGGATGCCAATTCTTCACAGATTGTCAAGGAAGGGCATTTAAAAAGCAAAACAAGACAAAGCCCAACTACCAGGATACCAATGGCCAGGCCCACACATGCCTGCAGCCTTCTTCCTGTATCCCAGTCACTTGGCCCTTTGTTTAGTTCCTATCCCACAACTTTAGCTGAGCTCTCCCTAATGCCTGGGGTCCCCTCCCACAACACCTGACCCAGTCTGCTCCTTGCTCTAGACGGCAACTGTTAATGCCTCCAAGACATTTCCCTTCAATCCAAATCAAGGCCCTTGTTACAATTTCTTGTTAACTCTCTATTTTTCCTTGAGGGCACTGAGAACGATTAGCAGTTATATACAACATTTATGTCAATATTTATTTGTGCAACTGTCAAAAGCTTCTCAGGGCAGGGCCCCTCTCTGTGTTGCTCACTGCTGTGCCCCCCAGGGCCTAGGCCTGCTATCTGACATGGGGTAGGCACTGATACATAAAGGAAAGCAAGGTTCAGCCCAATGGCTCCTCCCTTCTTTGAGTCCAGTCAGTGCTGGGGTCTTCCTCCACACTCCACCATGTCTAAGTGACCCCTTTCCTCCTTCCTAAAAAACAAGCTCAAGTCCCACCTTTTTTTTCCCTTCATGAATCTCCCTGGCACATGCTGCCTCTTCAACCACAACTGCCATAACATTTAATGGTATGCCTACCATGTGCCAGGTACTTTATGTATGTGTATGAGTGACTTTTCACAGCAGCTCTGGGAGCAATCACCATACTCATTTTACAGATGAGGAAACGGAAATTCAGCTTAGTTGAGTAAATGGCCCAAGGCCAGCTAGCAAGTGGCAGAGCCAGGCTTTGAACCCAGCTCTTGTCAGCTCCAGAGCCTTTGCTCTCCCTGGCCAGTCTACTCTGCAGACCCACAGCTTTCCTGGCTCCCTCTTGAGGACCAGAAACATCTCCAGAGTCACTCTGCTTCCCCGGCCCTGTAGGGAACGGCAATGTGACCAACCTACCAAGTGACACACATGCTGAGGGGCAGTAGCTCCTCTGACCACATGAACGACACCGACAGCCAGCAGCAGCCTGGGCTACTTGTCACCTATGGGATGGGCCTGGGCTCTTCCTGGAGGGCTGGGGCTGTCACCCCAGGTGGGACTCTAGGGGCAGATAAATAAACACACCATCCGAGGAAAGAAAGGCATCTCTGCCACGAAATGAAGATGGCCTTTCTAGAAAGAGAGGAAACCTGAGCATACCTGAGATCGGGACTCGTAAGCCCTGGAGTCCCTGTCATCATCTCTTTCCATTTCAAAGCTTGTTTTCGCCATCACAGGAAGGGAAAGATCCCGCTGAGGCATCCCTGGGAAGAGAAAAGGCATCAACAAGAAGCAGGGCCCAGTCCATCCTGCAGGTCCCAGGTTTGTCCTACTCAACTGTGAAGCCGGCTGGGGTGTGAGTGTATAACAGCAAGTGCCTTTCTCTTCTCTGTACTCTGTGGCAGCCTCTGAGGAGTCCCATAAAACCAGTGGCCCTACAAAAACCCAGACCCAGAGCAGGGCCAGGGACCCTGCCTCATCCTTCTGCTCCCAGTCTCGCAGGTGGTTCAGATTGTGCCCAAGCTGTGTGGGTCCAGTGCAGTGTCCACTAGCCTCATCCTTCGGGCACAACCTCTGGGTCTCCCCAGCTGCAATGTGTGACAGGGAGATGGCATCAAGAGACCGTCCCACAGGGTCATGTCTCTGAACAATGCCTAATGTGTTGTGAACCATCACTAAATGTCACTCACTCCTGATATCCTTCTCCTGATCAATTTTAGGGGTGCCCTGCTGCCCAGAGCAGTGCTCTCCAAGTCCAGGAAGAAGAGGAAATGATTTCCAGCAGTATGGACACCAGCACCACATTGGTGTGATGATTGATTCCCTTTCAAATCTCAGGCCTGGGTGCTCAGATGTGGCACTGCACTTTCCTAACACTGCAAGAAGTCATTGCAGACATTCCTAGTTAACAACATTGTTAAAATGTGTTTTTCATTCTGCTTTCTGCCTATGGCACTTTATACTAGTTTTCAATTTTTTTTTTTTTTTTTTTTTTTTGGAGACGGAGTCTCGCTCTATTGCTCAGGCTGGAGTGCAGTGGTGTGATCTCGGGTCACTGCAAACTCCACCTCCTGGGTTCACGCCATTCTCCTGCCTCAGCCTCCTGGGTAGCTGGGACTACAGGGGCCCGCCACTGCGCCCAGCTAATTTTTTTGTATTTTTTGTAGAGACGGCGTTTCACCATGTTAGCCAGGATGGTCTCGATCTCCTGACCTCGTGATCTGCCTGCCTCAGCCTCCCAAAGTGCTGGGATTACAGGCGTGAGCCACTGCGCCTGGCCTAGTTTTCAATTTTTAGAGTAGCATAATCTTTCATATAGAAACTTCTAGGTTTTTTTAAAAAATGCACCAGCTTAAGAACACTGAGCAAATAGTTCAGATGGCAACAGGTCTATGTGGTGAAACCTGTGCTGGTGGCACTGAGTGGAACTTCACAAATAGGAGGCTCAGACTAAACTTTTGGGGAAGCAGAATATAGTCCAAATGGAGCAGCAGAAACTTTTGAGGCCCTGGCACTTTCCCCTTCAACCTATGCACAGCACATGCTCTATATCTCCTACTGAGAAAGAAAGTGGTTAAGACTCACTGCTTCTTGGGTTCCTGGTGTAGGACCAGCGGTCTCGTGGCTCCATGTCTCTGCTTCTGCCCCTCCGGTCCCAGTCCCGGTCACCTGAGCGGGTGAGACATTCCAGTGGTTAACAAAGCACTTCGACACACCTGTTTTCCCTGCATGTGCACAAACACCCCTCTGGAAAGAGATGCTACCCTCTTCCCACAAGGAATGTATCCAAAACAGAGAGCTCCAGATTCCCAGGCTCATCTGGCCCCTTCTTTATCATATAGCCACAACATGGTTTCTGCAGGCTTTGCGCAAGTGGGGCTTGCTTCCAAGCAAGTTCCAAAGCTCAGTCCAGTAGCTAACCCCCATTTCAAACTCTTTGCTGGCTTCCCACTTCCTAAGGGGCTGAGTCCACATTCAGGAGAATGGATTGCAGACCGTCTACTGTCTGGCAGCCAATCTTAAAGTGCATGTCATTCTACCACAAAAAAACACAAAACCCAAGAAAACAACACACACACCCTCCCTGAAAGCAGTGCTCCCTATAAAAGCTCACTGAAGCATCTTTAATGAACCTTCCTGGGGAGGCTGGGGTACAGCTGGAAGCAGCCTGTTGCAAATTCCAAATAGCTTTAAATATTTTATCGTTGAATAAAATGAAACTAAGTATTTAAGGTGTCTGTTTAGATATAAAAATATCTCATTATGCCATCAATTACTTTACCCTCTCCTCAGATCTCTGAGTGAAGCTGACCACCTGGGGATGGCGGGGCATCTTCATGGAGGCCCCGACCCACCGTGTCTCCACCTGGAAGCATCTGGCAGCGCCTGCCCACAGCTGACCCAGGGGATGAGTACTCACCACTGAAAGAACGGACTGAGTGAGGTGGTGAGGACTCTCCTCTGTCCCGGGCCATGTCGTCGTCACTGGTCATGTCACTGCTGTTGTCGTCTGAGAGGACACCCATCACCTGGTTACTATCGACCTGGTTACTATCTCTGGCCCATATTCTCACAGTAGTTCCCCCCAATCCCTGAGCTGCATCTCCCTGTCACACACACACATGGTTGGAGTGACCTGATCCTAACATTGTTGAGCTCAAAACCCTTTAGTGGCTTCCAACCACTCCTGACATACTAAAAACTGTGGGCTGTGAGCACCCCGACCTCACCCCCAGACACAAAAAGCCAGAAGGCAATCTCCTAGCACGCCACACCAAAAGGGCAGGAGCCGTAAGACATTTTCTCCCTTCCACAGAGGTGTCTCCTTTCCCTCTCCTGACTCAGGATGGTGGTTCTGCGCCAGGGCAGTTTTGGCTGCCAGGGGATACCTGGGCATGTGCGGGGACAATTGTGGTGGTCACACCCAGAAAATCATGATGCGGCTCAATTCCACAGTACACGGGACACCCCCACCGCTGCCCAGGACAGAGAACAATCCAGCCCAGACCATGTTGGAAGTGTGGAGGCTGAGAGCCGCAGGGCGCGCCTGAGGCCTGCACTGACCACCATCACCCCATGGAGACTCTTACCTTCCGGTTGGTACATCTCCTTGTAATTCTCCAGCAGAGTGATGGGTTTCTCACAGTTCTCTGGCTTTTTTGCTCGCACCCAAGGCTTGAGCTTTTCAGGGATGATGGTCAGGCACTGCTCAAGGACCAAGGGCTCGATGGTCTCCTTAGTGCGAGTCTCCGGCTGCAACCAATCAAGGCAGAGGTTTCGGAGTTTGACTAGGGTCTTCCGAGGCCCAACAAATTCCACGTAGATTATGTTCCGAAACCTCTGATGAAAAAACTGAGAGTCAGTTGGACCTTCTCCTATGACGACATCCGGCTCCTTAGTCAAGTCACTGTCTAGCTCATACAGATTTGGGGCCCAGGACTTCTTAGGTGTGGTGGCAGACAAGTGCTTTGGAGGCAGCGTTTCTCTAAGTAAAATTTTCACTGGAGGAACCAAACATGAGTCAACGGGAAAGACGCGGCCGCCCCTGACCGTCAGTACTCAGGGACCTGTAGATCGTAAGGAGATATACACATGTCCCAGAAGTTGAGGACCAGGCAGCAGTGAAGGCCACCCTACCAGGGGCATCAACAATGCTTTGGGATATGGGAGTCGCCAGGAAATAGACAAACAACTGCACAAAGTTGGCCTCAGCACAGCAGTTACAAGCACGACCCCTGGGCTTCACATAGACCTACTCTTGAGGAGTTAGGTCTGCTACTAACTTGTTAGGTGACTGTGGGTAACTTGTCTAATGCCCTAGAGTCTGTCTCTGTAATCTGAGAAATGAGAATAACAGCACCTCCATCCCTTTCAGAATTGTGAAGCTGAAATAAACTAAGATACCTAAAAAGACTTAACTGCCCAATGCAAGGCACAAGAGAAGTGTTCAAGGCCCTAGCCAGTACTACAATCAGATGTCAGCACATTTATTAGCAAAAATGAAAAGGGAAGTAGGAGCTGGGGCAAATCCTCCCCTAACATTTCTTCCCTTAACACAATCATTAAAACACAGTATACAACATGTAAAAAATGGAAGACCACTCAAAAATATTAAAAGTACTCAACTCTAAGTAACATGACATTATTCCCTCAGACAGTGACAAGTGACCACTGAGCCTCTTGATGCTACTGCATGTTCTTTTGCCCTTCATCAATCTCATCAAAGATCTCATCTGTCTAAAAGAATCGGCTTTCTGTTTTGACATTCCTTTCTTACTGTTTCTTTACCTAGTTCATTTATTTCCTTGTCTTTATTTTATTATCTGCCCCCTTCCATTTTTTAAACTTTTGAGATTGGATATAAACGTAAAGATTTTCAATCTCTCCTCTTTTTTACGTAACCAAGTAAAGCTATACGTTTCCCTTAAAGCATTTTTGCTATCATTTACGTTTTATTACGTATTTTTATGACTTGTCAGCACAACTGGTGCAACTAAGTAGGGCAATATGGGAAAGAAATCGAGGTCTGGGAGCATAAACTACCTACTGGCTTTACTTCCAGAGAAGAAAAAAAAAACATATGCAACAAAAATTTTCTCCCTTTGTTTTAAAAGGAAAGCAAGTTTAAATTTTTTAATTTAAAAAAGTCTAAAGGAAAACTGAAGGTGTTTCCATTATTCAGAGTCTCAATTAGACATTATCACTTGGAAATTAATGTGGTAACTGCGGTAAACTCATGTTTACTCGTCTCAGTGATGGGCTCCCACTTCCCTCACTATGCAAACTGCCTTCCCGCGCTCTCTCGTAAGTTATCCCATGGAGCTTGGGCACCATCCAGTGCAAATGCCTCGATCCTGAAGACCTTAGCGACTGGACTATTCCCTTGCTGCCCTTCTCCATAGGACTGAGACACCACAGACAGCACAACATAGATAATGCTCTGCTGGGCAGAAGAATCCCAAAGCAAGGGAAGGCAGCAGGCCAGAGAGTCCAGGCTCCAGATGATTGGTGTGACATTTCAGACATGGTCACTCTAACCCAGGAAAGGCCAAGAGCAGAGGTCTGTGCCTGTGAGGGAGACAGGCAAGGACACACGGCCCAACTCTGCTACGTGGCAGACAGGCTCAGGAGAACACTCTGGTACCTGAGATGATACTAGCCCTCATCCTCACGCAACAAAACAGCCTCAGATATGTAATCACCTGTCTGGGAACAGGATCCTTTCTGGAACTTCAGACCAAGCAGTTATCCACAGGAAGAGAGTCAAAACACAGGTACCTGCAGACGTTTTAAAGGAAGAAATACATAGACTAAGAATATGAAAGACATATAGAAGGAGTGTCAGAGAATTAACTCCCCAGATGACTGGGGACTCAAATAGCACTGGGGTGATGCCTTCTATACCTTCAGGGAAAGATCATTCCCATGCTATACAAACCATGCCAGACAGGAGAAATAAAACGCTTTCAAACTGTCTTTATGAAACCAGAACAAGTCAAAAACGCAAGGCAAAGATATCACTAAGAAACCACGAACCAAACTCACGAAAGCAGAAATAAAAGTCTTAATGCTGCTATTTTTGAACATTATTCTATGGAGTTCTACCCAATTACAATAAGACAAGAAAAACACATCTGAGGCACAAAGAGATAAAACTAACATTCCCTTCCGTAAGATCTATATACGTATATATGCTTCTATATTATGTGAATTTCTCTCCCCAAAAGACATGAATTAAAGCATAAAGTATCCTAGGTAAAAGCTATATATCAGAATGGTAGACTTATAGAGTTCAACAGGAAATCAACATTTTTTTTTTTTGAAGAAAATACAAATAGCCGAATCTGACTCAAGAAGCAGAGAAAAATATGACCACTAGGGAAGAAATCTAAAAAGCTGAAATAATGTAAAGAGCAACTTCCCAAATAAACTTTCTGTGAATAAAATATTTACCATGCTATAAAAACCATTCCAGAGCACAGAAAAGAGATGGAGGGCTTCCTACAATTAATTATGTGACCACTTGAATGCCCACATGAATCTTGTCACAAGGTGGATGCCAACTTCTGTGCCAAAAAAACAACAACAACAACAAAAAAACACATTGCTTTTCCTCAAGAAATTCAGGATTAGAGTAAACATACACAATCTTCATTTAACATGCTCAAGATTTTCAGACCAGGCCAATAGAACTTGACCCTCGGTTAACAGAAGCCATTGAAAAATTGAAGTTATTTTTTTAACAGAAAAACTTAAAAAAAAAAAAAAAAATCAGACCTGAGCAACTTCCCACCATGGCAGCAGAAATTCATTTGGGAGTAAAGAAAGGGCTTTGGAAACAAAACAATCAATCATAAAGCTGGGCAACATATGTTTGTATGCGCGGGAAGACATAGGCACTCATATACTGCTTGTGGCAATGCAGATTTTAACAAAATTAGAAATGCACATATCCTCCCTCTCCTATAAATTCTACTTCTACGAATTTACCTCAGAGATATGTAATGGCCTATGTGCAAGAATATATTCACTGAAGTGTTGTTAATAGACAAGATACGTTATGTTCATACAATGAATTACTGTAAAACCCTTTAAAACAAGGCAACCTTAAATAAATGAATATGAGATGATCTCTAACATAGTTAAGTGCAAAACCGGACACAGTGCTGTATATAGCATTCCAGGAAACTAAAAACAGATGTGCTTACACAGACGGTTTCTAGAAGGATATATAAGATGTATATAGCATTCTAAGAAACTAAAAACAGATGTGCTTACACAGATGGTTTCTAGAAGGATATATAAGATGTATATAGCATTCCAAGAAACTAAAAACAGATGTGCTTACACAGACGGTTTCTAGAAGGATATATAAGAGACTATTAATGATGACTAATAGCAGTTGCCTCTGGGTAAGGGAACTAGGGGCCAGGAAAGGGAGGGCAACTTACTTTTTCACTGTATATTCTCCCTTTGTTTTTTGTTTTTATTTTTATTTTACCATGAGCATGTATTACCTAGTCAAAAAAATAAATTCAAAGTTAAAACAATAAACAAAACTATTAGTAGAGGCCTTTAGAGGTTGTGCTACCCACGGAGTGGGTGCAGGCAGCCGTAACATCTTTACACTGGTGCCGAGCCCAGGCTCTTCTCCCCTCCCCTCCCCTTCACCATCCATCCGCAGCTTGAATCCATGGTCATACCCTAACCTGGCCATTTGCAGGGGACATGAGAAAGTCAATTTAGAAAACCCCAAAGAATCAACTTTGAAACCTCTTATATCCAATAAATACTTATGATATTGCAGTTGCAATCTGAATATACCCCTCAATTATACCCATCAACTGTCAGTACATAAATACAATGCCATCCCCTATCTTGGCAATTCCACTTCTGAAATCTAACTCACAGACCCATCTGCCCATGTGCACAAAGACATACGGTTCAAAAGTGTGTTCACAGAAGCACTGTTTACAACAGCAGAGAACAGGAACAGTCAGGTAAATGCTCAAGCATAATTCCAGTGGCAGAGACCACTGAAAGGCCACCACGTGGGACATAGGAAAATAAAGATGGGCCCAACTTTTCTGCACTATAAAAACCAACCAAAGTAAAAACAAAGCAAAAAGTGAGGGGGAAAGTATTTTATAACATAGATGACAGTTAATATTTGAAATGTAAAAGGTTTTTGGCATTAGGAAAAATAGCCCAATATGAAAATAAACAACACTAATACACAGAGTTCATAAAATTAGTGATAATAAAGGCCGCTTACTTAACATCAGAAATCAAAGAAATGTAAAATATTACAATAAACATTTTCTTGACCTGTCGAATGGGCACATGTTTAAAAGATGAAAATTTTTGCTAGTGAGGGTGTAGAGAAGCTGGCTGGTGCAGGCATGAACCACATTTCTGGACCCCATTTTGGCCACTGTTTAAAGCTACTAAAAAAACCACCTACTTCTTTTGAACCAGCAATTCTCCATTTAAGAACAAATATAGCCAAGTAGATAAAATGTTAATAAGAAAAAAAAAAAAGCTAAAACGTCAGCTGCAGCTGGGTGCGGTGGCTCACGCCTGTAATCCCAGCACTTTGGGAGGCTGAGGCGGGTGGATCACCTGAGCTCAGGAGTTCGAGACCAGCCTGGCCAACATGGTGAAACCCCATCTCTACTAAAAATACAAAAATTAGCTGGGCGTGGTGGCAGTAATCCCAGCTACTCGGGAGGCTGAGGCAGGAGAATCACTTGGACCCAGGAGGTGGAGGTTGCAGTGAGCCAAAATTGCACCATTGCGCTCCAGCCTGCACAACAGAGCTAGACTCCATCTCAAAAAACAACAACAACAACAACAAAAAACAAAGTCAGCTGCACACTATGTTTTAACCTTTGTATGTACAGCTAATTTCTGGTTTGTAAAAGGTAAAACCTTGAGCACAAAATAATGGCAGGTAACACATTTTATACATGGAATGGTGGGAAGGGACGAGCACGACTGACAGGGAAACAAACGTGTTCTGTTGTGTTACTGCTATGTAACCACAGTCCTAACACAAGTCACATTAGAGCAACCCAGAGCCAAAGGCAGGAAGAGGAAGTGCTGGTCAGCCTTCTCCTGCAGGGCCACCTGACACAAGGTGGGCCATATGCAATTAGGTTAGCTGCCTTCCTGGCCGCGTGACCCAACCCTTAGCTTTGGATTCACCCCATCCTCTACTTGCCGCCCAAAGGGCAACTAGCAATGGGGCCAGATGCTGAATTTGCACCTGCCAGGGCCACATACTTACCTTACCCTGCCTGGGGAAGATCAGATCCCAGGTGACCTTCTGTGACAGCGAGTCTGGCCATCAAAAGCATAACTGCTCTACCCACTCGGCCCCCACTTCCCCAGGCCAGCTTCTCCATGGCAACAGCCACGCCTACCACTGAAGAAAACAGAAGATATGTGTTTGCAGGTGCTGAGAGGAAGAAAGGTCTAAAGGCTTGTCTGATGCTATCAAATGAAACATTAAGGCTGAGGAGTTAGTCTGCCCGAGGATGGCCTAAACGGGCCATCAGTAAAAATGTAGCCTATTAATCAGAGCTGTGCTTGAAAATGTATGAATCCAAAAGAACAACAGAGCACCTGTATTTATACCCCACTGCAAGGCCCCATGGGCAAGGACTCTGCTACCTTTTTCATCTCTGTATTTTTATAGGTGTTCAATAAACATTTGCACATAGATGCAAAAACATTTGATAAACCCAATCTAACAAAGTCCAAATAATAGCCCATGATCTTGAAAGGCTATTCCAGGAATACAAGGAGGATGTCCCATAAGGGTAAACTGTTATACAAAGGATGAAAGGGGAAGGGGAGCCCATGAGCAGTATTTCAAGTTAAAAAAATTTGCAAACTTCAACAGCCTTTCCTCATAAGTTCTTAGCAGAGTAAACGCAGGAGACCATCTAAGCATAATACTTATCTCAAAGAAATGCAAACAAGCATGTTATTAAACCCTAAAGGTGTTCCTCTGGAAGTGGGGACAAGGAAGGGACAGCTACATCACAACTACAATTTAACATGACTCTGGAAGTCCTAGCTAGTGCAACTGAAGAAAAAAGTATAAATATGGGACAGCATTATTTTGAACTACAAAACCTTATGAGTAAATACAGCAAGAGAAATAATTCCCATTAATAGCAAAACAAATAAATAAATCTCCATAAATCAGTTTAACAAAGTTATCTGCAACTTCAAACAAAATTTCAAAAGTTTACAGAGGAACACAAAAATTAGCCAGGGGTGGTGGCATGCGCCTGTAATCCAAACTACTCGAGAGGTTGATGCAGGGGGACCCCTGGGAGCAGGAGGGTGCAGTGGGCTAAGATCATGCCCCTGCATTCCAGCCTGGGTGACAGAACTAGACCACATCACCAAAAAAAAAAAAAAAAAAATTACAGAAGGGCAATAAGTCTGAAATAAATACATGAAGACATGTGTATCACATTTTAAAAGTTCCTTTTTATTTTGAGATGGGGAGTTTTGACAAACCGATAATCCAGTTCTTCTGGAAGAATAAATGTACAAGAATATCAAGACAACCGTGCATAAGGCCTATATGGAGTGGGAGGTGGTTTGTCTGTAAAATGACTCCAACACATGAAAATAAAGTGTTTTTTCCCATAAGGATATAAGCACAAGGACAAATATACCACTGGGACATAACAGAGTCCAGAATTCAACTGTGTGAAAGTCTATAGACACATGGGGACTTAATGTATAATAAAGGACTGGAAAATGACTCCTTATTTAAATACAAACTAGGAACTTTCTTACAACTACATGGCAAAGGGTAACTTTAACAAAAAGGCCATGACAGGACCGCTGACACTTCAGTGTTTGGTTACTCAAGCATGCATTTCTAGAATTAGAGTTGGCCTTTGACGTTAGGAAAGGCCAATATAACCACTGCTGGCACAGAGCATCCCCTAAGAAATTAGGTATTTCAACTACACATTTCTGGAAAGCTAAGGCCACTAGGGCCAATGACAAACATACTTTGTTCTAAGTAAGTTACTGCACCCAAAAAACCAGCATCCCTCCTGAGTTTTCATTAAACAAGGAATGAAAACAAAGTATTTAGCAAAATGTTACATAACCATTAAGTCGTGTTGTCAAGAAATGTTACAGCTTTATTTTCTGATTATAAAAATAAAACACAGCACTACATTCAGGTTTTGACAAACCTGAATTGCAAATATGGTGAATTGCAAAACATTCACCATAGAAACTGCAAGCCACACCTACTGATTAAGTTTGTTGCTATTAATAAATCTTAAAATATGAACATATGTTGTTCTTACTGCAAATATTCCCACTTATGTGTACACAGAGAATGATAGTGTCCACACAATGGAATATAATGCAATTTTCAGAAAGCAAAGCTATAGATGGAGACCTTGAGTGTGAAATGTTTGATAAATGGCATGATCTCATGTATGTAAAAAATAGTTAAACATATGGTAGTACATACAAACTAAACTACATACAAACTAAACTGGAAGAAAACTCACATACACTTGTACTGACTATTTATAAAATAGGGGAAATCTATCGGAATAAATGATTAACAATAACAAGTCTCTGTTTCTTTTTCCAGCTCTATTTAAAATGTTATTTTAACTTCCCAATCAGGAAAAAAACTAAATATAAAAATGAAGTAAATTCAATGACTGTTTCCTAGGGGGTTTGTTTTCCTTCCTGCCCAGCTTGTTGCAGCACATCAGGCCCTCCCCTTTCCCTGCTGGGGTCCCCATAATACAATCTCCCTCTGACCCTTAAGCACTCCCACCGAGGGTACCCTGTGGTCACCATCTGTACCTCCCCTCTCCAGTGACTGTACCATGGAGGGGCTAGTAGGCATTAGGCTCCACACCCAAATCCTCACTTCACTGACAGCTGTCTAGCCATCATATGGCTCAAGACTGAACTCTGGCCACAGGGCAAATCCATCTCCTTCCTGATTTGAAGGTGGGGGGCTCCCACACACCCCTCATTACTAAAGCTTCCACATCTCCCTCTGCTCTCTCTTCAGAGCAGGACTCAGTGTTAAGTAGTAGCCAACTGCAGTTAGCAGCACACAAGGGCTAGCTGACTCTGGGCCAGGGGACAAAGAAAGGTCACCAACTTCAAGGGGAGGGAGGAGAGGCGCCAAGTGATGGGGCCACTGATAGAGGATCCCTCTACACAGCCAGGCAGGAAGAGTGCTTCTGGGAATCTCGCATTCTTTGATCTCCAAAGGATCTGTTCTTTAGATATCTACACATGAAACCTCTCTGTATACAGAATAAGCTTGGCGCTGCCTGCTATAAGACAGCACTGCCAATTGAAGTCTGGATGGTGGTACTGATGCCATTCTTTGGATATTTTATGACACTTTACTTCTATTCCATTAAAATGAGTAGAAATTAAAAGCATGGATCTCACAATTAATATAATACATAATAAAGATGAAACTCATCAGGCATCCTTGCCATTAAGTCGGGGAAGATCTATGGCTTTAATCAGAGAAATGATGGGTCAGTGTTCAACTGAGCAGGGAAGAGCTTAATTAAAGAACACATCATGCACTAGAAAGCATCTGGGACCATGTGTGAGAAGAAATCCTGTGACTCCAGTTTGGCCTCAGGCTCCCACATCCCATCTGACGCAGGAGAAAATCCACCAAGTCTCCTTCAGTCTCATTTCCATTTACTTACTTTGGTCCCTCACCATAGTACACCTAGATTCAGCCCCCTAACTCGTTCTACCTACCTCATTAAAAGGGGGCTGGAATTGAGAACTTTAAAGTCAGGAACCGAGGAGGTTACTCTCTTCGTCTCTCAGGGACAGCGTGGTGTGTGGTCGCCTCTCTCTTCTTGTTTGCTCCATTCTCCTGCCTCTCTCTGCAGACCGACATTCTCTACTTCAGCATGCACATGGAGTAAGATGCTATCCCAGCCCAGGCCTACCTCACCTCCCAGTTTAAATGCCTGACACGCAAGTGTCTTTTCATCCAAATTCTCAGTATGAAAGTGCACGCTACAGCCTGATTCCTTCTAGGGCAGTGGTTCTCAAACTCAGATGTGCAGAAGAGTTGCCTAGGGTGCTTATGAAACACGAAGCTACGTTTCCAGGTGGGATGACTCAGGAGGTCTGTGGTTCCCCAGGAAAGAAGCATTCCTACCACCACTCCAGGAGCTGTTCTTTGAGAACCACTGCTCTAAGGTATCCAGTCTGGTCCCATCACCTATGAATAAGGTACATGTGGGACACAGGGGCTTTAGAGGGAACAATTTTATATGGGAGCAAGGAGTAAATGACCACCAACTCCATCTCAAAGGCCACAACCTCCACCCTCTGGTCTGTTCACTGGCTTCTCTCAGATAATCTCAACATCCTGGTCTTACTTCTACCACATTAAGCTTAGCACTTACCACACTGCAGCAAAATCTCCTTGTCGTTGTCCATCCTTGAGAGATTTCCCCAAAAGTTTAGAAAGAGAGGAAATAATATCTAAGAGTTCAGTCTTACGACCAGCACAAAATGGTTCGAGACAAATAAAGCTACTTTAAAGAGACAAAATGTCTTCCAGAACAGTATGAAATTATTTGACTATATTCTAATAACAATAATTGGCTGATCTTATTTTTTTTAAGGGGAGGGAGTACTAAAAAGTAGGCCACAAAGCATGGTCCATCCAACCATCCACAGGATAGTGAACAACTCTCAGCAGACCTAACTCGAATGGAGTTTGGGGAGGGCAAGGATGTTAGATAAGGGGCTTGTGGTGTCTTGGTAACCCTAAGCAAGGGTTTCACTGTGACTACATGGCTGCACCAGGCTGTGTTACAAACCAGTGCTATGAAAGCTCACCCACATCCTCTTGGTTCTGATTCCACACTCACCAAGCAACCTTCTCACTATGGCTGTGTTTCCCATGTAGGTCTGCCCACAGGGAGAGAATCTGCTGATCATACACACTGCTGAGTACCTGGGTCCCTGCTACTGTTGATCTCCTACCATAAATTAATAAACCAGAATTGTGGGAAAAAGAACCTCCTGTTACAAGTCATGTTAGTACGGGTTTAAGTCTCTCGAGCTTAGTTAAATGTGGATCTACCAACACGAGCTCTCCGGCAAAGTAGGTTTCCAAGTCTCCACAGGGTTAAGCACCATAATGGATATCTTGAGCATTCACTGAGGCCAGGAATACACCAACCCATCCCAAGGGCCCACCTGGTCATGTTAGCTTCTCCCCAAGCAGTATTCCACCACCACCTTAGCCACCTATTTTGGTAAACACATCCTTACTCTTCTTGTGATGGGAGTAGTTTCCACTCAGTAGACACTGAGGCCAGGGATTATGCCTCTCACTTCTAGAGACTCCAAGCCTGGCATGATCCTGTCCTGGATCAGGCCCAGCATCAATGCTTGCTAACAAATAAATAGACAACCCCTGGCTATGTGCTTGCTTCCCTGTACCATGTGACTCACTGTGTCTGCTCTGAATCAGTCAGCAGGCCATGAACAGAGAAAGTGAGTCTTGTGGAGTCTCCCTCCTATCACCTCTCAAATAATCTACCCACTTCGCTCCTCCCTGTGATATGACCACAAGCCAAGCCACCATCTCTCACCCAGGCCCAAGGTGGCCTCCTCACACCCACTGCGTCCACCCTCCCCTTCTGCACCCTGTAACCAGATGATCTTTTTAAAACCACAAATCTGATTATGATACTCCCATGGTTAAAAGGGCTTCCTGATGCACTTTAGGTCAAGCCCAGTTACTTACCACGATTACAAGTCTTTTCACAATGAAGCCGCAACTTACCTTCTTCCTACCTCAGTCAGATGCCACTTAATGATTCCCTTGCTCTAGGAATCCTGGATTTTCAGTTCCTCTCTCTCTGCATCTCTCAAGAACATCCCTGTCCCCTCTGCTGAGACTACTCTCCCCATGACACACACCATTCACACTCCTTCAGGGCTCAGCTTTAATGTTCTTGACCATCTCCGGGAGGCCCCTATGTGGCCTCTCCAAGATTAAGTCGGCTGTTGCTAGCAGATGTTCTCTTGCAAAAGTATAAATCAAACAATTATGTTTTCCACAGCTTTAATTCCCAAATAGACTAAAAACTCTGTGAAAACACTTCCTTTCCCCCATGGGGGCTATGTCCCAGTACCTGGCACAAAGTACACACTTGGTCAATATTCACAGACGAGTGGATGAATCTCTCATGCTTCTTTAATCACCAGGTAAGAGAAAAAGAGTAGGCCTGAAGCAGTAGCTGAGTATGAGAAAAAGAGGGAGGATACTGAAATGGATGGTGTGAGGCCAAGGAGAATTTCTAGGGAATACAAAATCCACCAGAAGAGTCTGGGTATTCTCAGAGGGCACAAATGGTGCTGGGGTGGCTATGTGGAACACGTGTGCAGTAGGAAAGTGTCAGAGTAAGGAAGTGCGGTGGTCACTTCAAAGATGGATGTGGCACTGTGAGGAGGAAATTCAACTCACCTGGACCCAGCCACCTAGCGTTTGGACCTAGTCCCTCTTCCTCTCGCCAGTCGTCTCCAAGAAGGATGGAAGATCAAGAAGGCAAAGCTGTAGAGGAAAAGAAAATGTGATTCACCATGTTTATTTTGCAGTTGCTGGGTTCCTCAGGGGGGAACAACAGCACAACAGTTCCACATTTATCTTCTATGATGGCACAGGTCAAACGAGACCATAAATAGCATCCCATCCAGGATGAATGGCCATGGGTATAGCCCCCTTAGGCCATGTCACACCCTGGGATGTACTCATAGACTTTCTCCAACAAGGGTACATCAAAAGCATTCAAGTCAGTTTCTGGGGTGTCTTACAACCTTCCCTGTGGCTCTAGATTAAGGAATCAATTCAAGAACCCCATTTATGGCGCTGGCCATCCCTATATTAGGACTGCTATCCTATCATTATTATTACGTAATGATACTCTTAATCATGTGAAATATTTTAGGGTTTATCAACATGCTCTCAGTGGACTAGTAGGACATAGTTCAAGTCCCACTGCACCTCAGAGTATGTGTTCAATCAATTAGAGGTCGCTGGGGGAAGGACCTTCATGATTACGGGGCTGGTTTATATTCCAAGAGTCAGGTGAGCATATTTTGGTGAGGTTAAAGAGCTTATTAAAAACTATTCAAAGGATGGGTGCAGTGACTCACACCTGTAATCAGCACTTTGGGAGGCCAAGGCGGGCAGATCACCTGAGGTCAGGAGTTCGAGACCATCCTGGCCAACATGGTGAAACCCCTGCTCTACTAAAAATTTAAAATTAGCTGGGCAGGGTGGTGCGCGTCTGTATTCCCAGCTACTCAAGAGAGGTTGAGGTGGGAGAATCACTTGAACCCGGGAGGCAGAGGCTGCAGCAAGCCGAGATCGCGCTACCGCACTACTTGCCTGGGTGACAGGGCGAGACTTTGTCTGAAAAAAAAAAAAAAAAAAAAAGAAATGATGACAGGCTAGGAAGGCGTCATATGTGTCACTTTCCCTACCTCAAATAAAACAAAAGGGCTGACTTAAGATCTCCTTGGGTGGAGCCAGGGCTAGGTAAGTGAGCTCTAGGACTCTGTAGGAGAGCTAGGGCTGGGAGGTCCCCATCCAAACTAAGCTTTGGAAGCTGTGCAGCCCTCTAGCGGCTCTGCTCATGAACAGTTTCTCCCAAGGACCCACCCTACCTTTGGGGCAGCCCCTTCAAACACACCCCCACCTGCCCAGGGCAGCCTCCTAGTTCCAAGGCACTGCCCCTCCCTTCAGGACCACCTGCAGCCCTGAATTTTTCCAGCTCCACTTGTAGGATTTTGAGAGAAAATCCTTCACCACCAGAGTCTCCAAATCACCTAGACCCCAAATCTTAACCCACAGTGCACCTCCTCCATTTTCTCACTTAAAATCCCACCCTTCCCCAAATCTTTTAAAACTTCTGAGTTTGGCCTTGGACCTCACTGTCCCAAGGCTGCGCAGCTGAACTCGCCGGCTTCCCGAGGCCTGGCTTTGGCGCCCCCTGGAGGAACTATGGCGCCACCAGCCACGAAGGCGCGCTGCCCAAGACGGTAGGGGCAGGGCTCAGCTGGCACGCCAGTGCAGCCCGCGGTCACTCAGGAAGGCTCCTGCGCAGGCCCTACCCCGAGCCGGCAAAGATGGCACAGAATGAATGAACTAGGCTCTACGGCCCCGCCTACCTTGAAATCCCCTCAGCCCCCTCCAACAGCCCTGCTGTCACTCAAGATGGCGCCTGCGCAGTACGCTTCTGCTGCCCCCGCCAACGTCCCACACACACGGTACTAGGGTGGGCGGGGCTCACGCCCACTCCTACAGCCAACACAGTTGTCATTCAAAAATGGCGCCTCTGCAGTGCACCCATCACATTGAATGAAGGCTGCTCCATCAGACAAGACACACATGCTATGGCCCCCCTCAATCACTCAAGACAAAGCAGCTCCTCCCTCAGGCCCGCACCTGCAGCCAGCCTGTCATTCAGGATGGTACCTGCACAGTACACCTTGGCTGCCACCTAATGGCCAGCCACGATGATGCCACAGGGTGGGCGGGGCCATGCAGCCCCCGGGTCACTCCTCTGCACCAGGCCCTACAGCCAACCCAGCAGTCATTCAAACCAGTGCCTGTGTAACTGCCCTCACGTGCCCCACTGTAGCCAAACACTGCGCCAGAGTGGACCAGGCTCGGCAGCTCCCAGTCACTGAGACAGCCCTCCCTCATGCCCGCCCTCGGGCCGACCCAGGTGTCACTCAAGATGGCGCCTGCGCAATCAACCTCGGGCGCCCCCCTGCGGCTAGCACAGACAGTACCGTGGAGGCGGCGGGGGGCAGTGGAGGTAGGGGTGCTCTCAGCCCTATCAGTCCCGAAGGACGGTCCTGGGCCCCCGCCCCTAGCCCTGCCAGCAGGGCGCCTGCGCAACCCGCCACGCAGCTCCCCCGCCAAGCCGCCCCCAGACACAAAATGGAGCCACACACATCCTGAGGTGAACAAAGTCTTGGTCAGACAACAACAGGTGAAGGGGTGAGCCTCTGCCACCGTTAGCCAAAAACACAGCGAGCACGCTGACAACCGTCGCCGTGTCCTTGAGGACAAATGGCTCCGCGGCCGCTACGGCAAACTCTCTAGGCAGGTCTCCTGGCTCCCCCAGATGCGGGGACCCAGCCAGTCCCACTGGCAGAACAGCTCGGCGACCAGCACACACAACCCAACGGGCGTGGCACTCCACAGCTTTCCACCACCGCAGAGAAGGCAGCACAGCAGCCGCGGCCCCGCCCCTCCCTGTGGACAACCCCACACCTAGGCGGCAAACCGCAGCCACCCCCATCAACAATGGCGCCCGGGTGGGCGGGGCTTGAGACCATCATGCCCATGCCACCCGCAGCCACTTCAGCCTTGCCCGGCCACATCTGCCGCCAACCAATCTGGGCAACACCTGCACAGCAAACCTCAGCTGCCCCCATCAAAGATGGTGCCCAGGCGGGCGGGCCTTGCCTCGCCCAACCAACCAGGACAGCGCCTGTGCAACAAATCTCAGGCGCTTCCATTAAAGATGGCGCCCAGGTGGGTGGGGCTTGAACAAACCACTAGGTCCAATGCCACCCTGTCACTTCAGCCTTGCCCCGCCCCATCTGCCACCAACCAATCAGAGCACCTGCGCAGTAAACCCCAGCAGCCCCCATCAAACATGGCACCTAGGTGGGCGGGGCCTGAGCAGATCTTCACATCCAATGCTACCCAGTCACTTCAGCCTTGCCCCGCCCCATGTGTCACTAACCAACCAGGGCGGCACCTGCGCAATAAACCTCAGCAGCCCCCATCAAACATGGCATCTAGGTGGGAGGGGCCTGAGATCGTCACATCCAATGCTACCCAGTCACTTCAGCCTTGCCCCGCCCCATCTGCTACCAACCAACCAGGGCGGCGCCTGCAGAGCAGACCTCATCAGCCCCCATCAAACATGGCATCTAGGTGGGCGGGGCCTGAGATCTTCACATCCAATGCTACCCAGTCACTTCAGCCTTGCCCCGCCCCATGTGCCACCAACCAACCAGGGCGGCGCCTGCGCGGCAAACCTCAACAGCCCCCATCAAACATGGCACCTAGGTGGGCGGGACCTGAGATCGTCACATCCAATGTTATCCAGTCACTTCAGCCTTGCCCCACCCCATCTCCTACCAACCAACCAGCGCAGCGCCTGCGCAGCAAACCTCAACAGCCCCCATCAAACATGGCGTCCGAGAGAGTGGGGCCCGCAGCCCCCATCAAACATGGCGTCCAAGCGGGTGGGGCGTGAACAGATCGTCACATCCAATGCTACCCAGTCACTTCAACCTTGCCCCGCCCCATGTGCCACCAACCAACCAGGGAATCGCCTGCGCAGCAAACCTCAGCAGCCCTCATCAAACATGGCGTCCAACTGGGCGGGGCCTGAGCGGATCATTACATCTAATGCTACCCAGTCACTTCAGCCTTGCCCCGCCCCATTTGCTGCCAATCAACAGGAACAGCGCCTGCTCGGCAAACCTCAACCACCCTTATAAAAGATGGCACCCAGTGGGTGGGGCTGGAACAGACCATTACAGCCAATGCAACCCAGTCATTTCAGCTTTGCCTCGCCCCATCTGCCGCCAACCAACCAGAACAGCGCCTGCGCGGCAAATCTCAGCCACCCTCAGAAAAGATGTCACCCAGTGGGTGGGGCTTGAGCAGACGATTACATCCAACACCACCCACAGTCACTTTAGCCTTGCCCCGCCCCATCTGCCGCCAATCAACCAGGGCAGCGCTTGCGCCGCAAGCTTCAGCCGCCCTCCTTTAAGATAGCGCCCGAGAGGGCGGGGAAAGAAAACCCCTTACAGGCAGGACAGCCCTCAGCCCCGCCACCTTGGCGGCCTTCGCCCCTCCCACCACCACTGCGGCAAACAGGCCCCGCCCCCAGAGGGTAGCCGGGCTCGCCAGCGCCGTGAGGCCGATGGGAGCCCGCAGGAAGGGGCATTCTTGCAGCCCCCAGACCCAGTCCAGGCAGCCCAGGGCTCCCGAGAGCCGCACTCCACCGCGGCAACAGGGATGGCACTGGTGTCTACCTTGCTGGACTCGCCGTGACAGAGCCCCTGGCTGTCTGCCCTAATGCCCCCGGGTTGCTGCGGTGGACCCCGGCCAGTCAGGAAGGCGCGGAGGACCCGCAGCAGCCCCTTAGACCCCGGCCCGCAAGATGGCGGCACCAACGCAGCAGCCCAGGCTGCGCCCACCCCTGCCCCAAAAACGCACCAACCATCCACAGCCCGGCCGCCACTGTGCCCACTCCCGGACTGGGCAGTGGGCGGCCATGTACCAGGTCCGCCGGACCGCCCTGCCACAAGGGTCGCTGGCTTGCCGCGGGGGTCTTGGGCTTGCGGCAAGACGGCCACTCCGGCACAGCACGGTCGTTACACCAAGGTCCGGCGGACAGGAGGTGCACCGGGCGGCCGAGGGCGCACTCACCTCACCTCAGTGCAGCGCAGCCTCGGGCGCGAACAGCCGCCTAGCGCACCCACATGGCGCCTGGCGCCCGGCGGCGCCACCAGCCCAGGGTGGACATCTCTCGCGCCTCCCAAACCTCTCCACCCGCAGCTCCCAGGCTTCTGCACCGAGGTGCCGCTCGACGCCTCCTTGTCAGGGCTTCTCTGCAGAGGCGGGGCTTCTGTGCTAGCCAATCAGCAGCCTCGCCGCCCTCTCCGGGCCCCCTCACCACGGCCCTGTGGTGTGCCAATCAGGCTGCGGTTGCCACAGCAACGGCTTGGCGCGAAGGCTGGGGGCTGACGTCAGGGAGTGGCCGTGAGGGACCCCAAAGCCGGGTCTGGAAAAGGGGGGTGGGTTGGGTGGTGGGGGTGCAGCCCCCAAACAAAGAAATGGGGGTCGAAATGGAGGAAACCCTACTGAGATGCTCAAATGTAAAACCGCCGGAGAATAAAGGGACAAATGTACACAACTGTCTAAATGAAAAAAATGAAAATCCTGGCCGCAAAAACATATACATTAACGTCTAAAGACCAACAGGGAAGACAAGACTTCTCCGCCTGGGACACATGAAAGACAGCGAGCTAATTTCCTTAATAAATGAAGAGCTCTTGGAAACCAATGAGATAAAGACTAAACCAAGCCAGAAAAAATGGGCAAAGGGGACAAAACTGGCAATTCGCAAGAAAATCCAAACGGCTGGCCGACCTGCGAAGGAAACATCACGACCTATTTGCATAAAGAAATGCAAACCTGAAACACCGGGCACGTGCGGTTTATGGGAGCGGGCAGTCTCACACACTACTGACTTGCTTCCCACCAGCCGTCAATACAGACCTTCCACTGCGTGAGCCCACTACATTGCCATTTAGTAAAACAGCGAGAAAATGAGAGATAAAAATAATGAGGTAGAGTTGGATGGGATTATTAAGGACCGAATTCTCAATAGATTTAGTGAAATATACAAGTTACTGAAGTTTGTAGAAACGAACTGGTAAGTAAGTGTTTTCTCATATATTTGTTTTTTAAGGATAAACCCAACTACAGGTAAAACTGCTGGAAGGGTAGGCAAGAAATTGTTAATGGGTTACTTCTAGGGACAAGGAATGTGGGGTGGAAGAGGGATTCTTCCCTTCTGCCATCCATACTGTGAATTTCCTTGGCAGAAATACTTATCTCTTCTCTGGCAGTAAAATCAATGAATTACTAAAAGTTCACTAATATACTCTTTGGTCCAACTATTCCACTTTCAAGGAACTAAAAAAGCAAAGGAAATACAGAGATATACAGAAGATTCTATACAGAGATATTCACGGAGCATCATTTTTATCACCAAAACTGTGCTCCATAGAAAAGAATTAAACTGTATTCTGGTAAATTTACACACAGCGATTTTAAGTGGCTAATAAAAATGCTGTATGATTTTAACTTTAAAGGAAAAAATCTGCAAGATGTGGTTAATTACCAAAAGGTGTTTACCTAAGGAGCACACAGACTTTAATACCCCAAATTAAACTTTGATTATACTCAAGGAGTTATCAGTGATTGCTTGCTACACTGAGAAGCTGCTTTACGTGTTTTAGATTCCCTAGACCATCAACAGTCTCTTTTCGCCCGGCAGTGCAACATAAACATAATATACGAATGAAAACACTGTGCTTATGAAAATACACATTCAAAACAAGTTCCCAGCAGGAAGACTGAAGGTGACTGTGGCAGTACCCTGACTTAGGTTAGAGATTTTCAAATCTGGCTCACCTGGAGAGCCGTTAAACAATGCGGGTTCCCAGTGTCCCACAGAGATCTTTGTTTTTCAGGTTCCCAAGGGATCCTAATGTCTGGTTTAGGTTTTGTAGGTGATTTTAACATATTTTAAGGATTCCGTCATCCCCCTCTCTCCTCAAAGGCCTCTATCTGCAATACCAGTTTCTCTCTGGATCCTGAATCGTTAATTTCCACCAGACACCACATGCTCTCAGAGCTCCTGCAGTTACCACTCCTTTGCTCAGCACCTCTTGGCCCTGAAAATGCCTCCTGATAGAGCAGTCTACTGTCGCTGACTCAATGGTCTTACCATACATTCTCTCCTGCTAACATATATGCCCCAAAGGCTTCCATCCCTTCCAAACCCACTGAAATTGCTTGACAAATTTCAGCAATTCCTTATGTGACCAAGAAACTTGCTCTTAATCTCACTTTATCTCTCAGTAATACTCAACATCCTCATTAAAACAAGCAAACAAAAACAAAATCGCACGCTATCTTATTTTTGGTGACAATTACATGGTCCTGGTTTCCGCCCCCCTATCAGTGGTCTCTTCTCAGTCATAAATGGCTTCTGCTCTGCTCACCATCTATACACTGGAGGGTCTTGCCTCAGAACTTAGTCACTAGTCTTCTCCATCAATGTCCACTCCCTAGGTAACAACCCTTCCCTCCTCACCTAGTCACATAATTTAAATGCCACCTGCATACCAATGGTTTCCAAATTCCAATCCTCTGTCACAGGACGGTCCACAAAAGTGCAGTCTTTTGCTTGGAAACTGACTGATCCCCTTGGATGTCTATCAGGTAACTCAAAGCATTTCAAACAAATATTAATTTCCCCTTTCCCCATTTCTATAAACAGTACCAGTTGCTGAAGCCAAAAACAAAAACCAACAAAAATAAAAACAAACAAACAAAAAAGCCTCACGATTGTTCTCGTTCCTTTTTTCCTTACCACCAGCATCCAATTTATCAGCAAGTCTTGCTGACCCTATCTAAGGCAAATCCCAAATTTGTCCCATGATTTCCCTTTCCATGGTAGTCCTAAGGAACATTATCTTCCTACAAAAACCCTTCTTCCATTCCAAACCCTTCCTCCAGTATTAAGGGTGATCTTGCAAAGCAAAAAAGATGTCATGTTTCAGCTTGAATGACCTCCTGCCCCCCATCCCAACTGCATTTAAAGTCCAAAAGCCCAAAATTAGAAGAGCCAACATTATCTTTTGTCTTAGAGGACAATTAAATAGGTGCTGTAAAATTTCACAATCTTTTCCTTCAATGCCTAATTTAAGAAATTCTTCCCCACACTGATGTCATAAAGATACTCAAATAGCTGTGCATTTTAGTTTTCTTTATGGTTATTTTTGCCTATGTTCTGTGTTAGGGATCTAATTTTCCCCTGACTTTGTATCATATTTCTGTATATGAGCAGGTCTGTGCTTGAACTCTCTATCTCTGTGCATTAAGGCACCATATTATTACAGCTTTACAGTATCTCGGTATCTGAAAGGGTGACTGCCCTGCCTTGTTTTTCAAAGTGTCTGGCCCTACCTTGTCTTTCAAAATTATCTGACTCTTAGCCCACTATCTTTCAAATGATTTTTAGAAGCAGCTTTTAAAGTCTGATGAACTATCCTATTGAGATTCTGACATTTTATTAAATCCACACAGCAATTTAGAGAAACTGAAAACATTATATCAAGATCTCTCATCTTTGACCATCCTCTCTATCAGTATTTACTCGTATCTCTTATGGCCATCAATGATACACTGTAATTTTTTTTCCTATAAAGGCCTTATTTGACTTTAGGAGGTCCTTTTTTCCCCCCATTAATTGTATAATTGGTTATTTAATAGTTTCAGAATTACAAAAAAGTTGCAAAGATAGTACAAAACTTCCCCACCCCATTTTCCCTGATGTTAATACCTTCCGTAACCTTGCTACTTTGTCAAAAAGAAGAGATAATTAGCAGAAAACAAACTACAGACTTTATTTTGATTTCACCCATTTTTCCATTACTATCTTCCTTCTGTTCCAGGATCTCAGTCTGGACACAGCATTACACTTAGTGATTAAATCTCCTTAGGCTCCCCAAGGCTGTGACAGCTTCTCAGTATTTTGTAGAATACTCAGTTTGTTTGATATTTTCTCACAACTTGATTTGGGTTATGAATTTTTTAGAAGAGTATCTGCTATTGCCTTTTTTTTTTTTTTTGAGACATAGTCCGGCTCTGTCACCCAAGCTAGCAATGCAATGGCTCAATCTCAGCTCACTGCAACTTCCACCTCCCAGGTTCAAACAATTCTCCTGCCTCAGCCTCCTGAGTAACTGGGATTACAGGCATGTGCCATCATGCTCGGCTAATTTTTGTATTTTTAGTAGAGACAGAGTTTCACCATGTTGGCCAGGCTGGTCTCGAACTCCTGACCTTGTGATCAGCCTACCCTGCCCTCCCAAAGTGCTGGGATTACATGCATAAGCCACTGCACCTGGCCTGCTATTGCTTTTTATATGCTGACTTTGGATCCAGTGAACTTGTTGACTTTTTTTTTCTACAGAAAAAAATGTTCCTATATCTTTAAAATATTAACATGCTAATTAATGACTTCATTTTTACTTTCATTGACAATCGTATCTCACTTCATTAACATAATGCATTGGCTAGGACTTCTGGGGTGATATTGAACAAGTCTTGTCCTATATTTGAAAGGGGATACTCATCTTTACTAAGAAGTAAAAACGTTCATTGCAAACTTGTTTTGTACAGTCTCTTTATTGGGGGTTAAGGAAATTCCCTTAAGTTCTAGGTTTTAAAATTTTTATCATAAGTTTAATTTTATATAATGACTTCTCTGCATCCACTGGGAAGATTATATTATTTAACATCATCTGATGATATGGTGAATAAAGCAGGTTTTATGTTGAAAACTGTATTCCTAAACCCTGCTTGATCTTGATTATGAGGATCTGATTAATATACACATGCAGCTGGGTACTACTGAGTTATACTTTTCCATTACACTATCCTTGTCTGGTTTTGCTACCAAGGTTATAACAGCCTTATAGAATGATTTGGATTGTTATCCTACTTCTTATATTCTCTACCATAGTTTATAATCTCCTCTCCATTGAGAATTATGCCCCTTTTTCTATTACTAATATTATTAATCTATCCATGGTTTCTCCATCAGTTTTGCTAAAGATTTGCCAGTTCTGTCTTTTGAAAATGACTTGATTTTGTTGACTATATTCTTCCTTCTTTTCCATGTAATTAATTTCTGTTCTTTTTCTAGTTCTTTCTTGTTCAGTTCTGTATTTCACTGTTTCCGTTTCCATTAGATTTCCTCTTTGCGACATGAAGAAACGTGTTTAGGGGTCAAAGATCTTGGGGGAAAAAAACTATCTTTTGAATACAGATTTCCAAATTAACTGCATTATACTCATATAGTATGGCCCATATGCTACTATTTCACATTTGTCAAAGCATCCTTGGTGACCTTAAGATATGGTAAATTTTAATTGTTCAATATATTAGAAAAGAATGAGTATTCTCTAATTGTTAGGTATCAATTTCTATTTATGTTCATAGGATCAACTTGTTAACTGTGTTCAGATTTTTAGTATTCTTGGTAATTTTTTGTCTGCCTGATCTATCTGTTCTAGATATAATAAAATCTCCCAATATTCCTATGGTTTTTATCCACCACTCGTTATAATTAATAGTTTTTGCTTTATATATATTTCAAGGCTATGTTTTTAGGTGCAAACAAGGCCATGACTCTGTTGAGAAACACAGGAAAGTTAATCTGTTTACATTTTTAATTACTGATGTATTTGTTTAATATGCTTTTTGTCACTTATTTTCTCCTTTCCTGCATTCTACGGAATTGATCAAGTTTTGTTTTCCTTCTGCTTATTTGGGAGGTTTCAATTATATTTATTACTTCACTGTCTATCTTTAAGTTCCTAATTTCTACACAAGCATATATATTTTAACAGACTATAAAGTACTAAAGCAAACATGCTGGCACACGTCAGCAATTCACTGGATTTCCCATTCCCACCTTCATTAATATTGTCTAGAATTTTAATTATACCTTTTTTATAAACAAAGGAAAACCATTTTTACAGTTAATGATTAATTATATTTACTGGCTTAGTTCAAGAATTGATTCACTCATTCTTGTTTCTTGAATCTCAGTTCTCGTTCCTCTAGGTTTACTTTTTCTCATTGCAATAAATCCTTAAATGTATCTTTCAGGAAGTGTATAAGGTAGTCTATTTGTATTTCTAAAAATGTCTTTATAAGACATTTTTGAATGACATTTTAGCCAGGTATGGAATTCTTAGGTAACCTTTATCTTCTCTCCTAAGATATTATTCCATTCTCTTCTAACAAACCTGATGAGGAGGTCTGCATCAACATAACGTTCCTTTATAATAACACCTAGTTTTTGCCCCGGTAGCTTTCAGAATAGATGTTATGTATAGATTTTTGTTTATCCTGCTCAGGATTTATGTGAAAACGAAGGTCTTTCTTCCACTCTGGAGAATTCTTGGGCTAGTGTGTCTTTAAATATAACTTTTCTGCCATTCCATTTCTACTCTTTTCAACCTATAAAGTATAATGACCCATCTTAATCCATCCTCCATTTGTCTCAATCTTTCTATTTTTCACATTGTTTTCTGTGCTGAGTAACTCCTCTTTTTAACGGCATCTGGTAATAGCATTTCCCTAGATGTTTTAAATACAATAACTATATTTTCTGTTCTATAATTTCTAATTGGTACCTTTTTTTAATATCTACCTTTCTCAAATGGATGAACATTTCATGGACACTATTCTTTATTGCTTCAAAAATCGTAAAGTCACACTAACACTATTTTGAATTGCATTTTGAAAGGACTGAATTCATGTCTCGATTGCTGGTTTTGCTGTCTTGTTCATTTTAAGATTTCCTAACTTTAACCCAGTGCTTTGCAAGTTTAGTTTCTAAGTGTTTTTCCTATGGGTTATCGTTTCCCCTCCTCTCTGAACTTTTCTTCCCTCCACGTCTTTTTGACTGTCTCTACCTCACCCATGAGAAGCATAGTCCAGAGACAATCATGTATTGTCAACTGGGGATTTTGTGCCATGTGAAAAAAGGGGCGTATTAGTCACTGAGCAAGATTAAAGCTTAGGCTGGATCCTCTCTGCATGGCTCTGTTTTTTCACGCCCCTGCCACCACTCGTAAGTAAAAAACCTGGGTAACCATCACTGTTTGTTGTTGTTGTTGTTTTTCCAGGTTCCTTTTATGTCAGGAGAGTCCCAATCTGGTGCCTGTTTGCCACAACCAGCCTGGGACCTCAATATGCATGGGGTGCTTCTGGACCTCATTACCCAAGAGCAGTCAGATTCCTAATTTCCTCTGCCTTTTTCAAGATCATTAGTTCAGAAGGTTTATGTTTTCAATTCCACATATCCTTGCATTTTGCTGTTCAAGTTTTGACCCATATGGATATCTTAAATATTCCTATTATTGCAAGTTTATATTAAAAGGAGGGTAAATTGTGAACTCACAAACTCATAGCATCATAGTACCATCTCAATCAAAAGTATTATCTTCTATGAACTACAACAGTTTTCACTTGTTTCCCAAGTGTGGAGTGGAGTTTGCCTGAGGCTGTATGACCTGTGATATCATGACAAATTGAAGGCCGAAGCAGATGAGAATCCAGCTGTTTTGTATTAAGTCAGATGCTAAGGAGATTTACAAAGATGTGAAACAATGCCCTTCTTCTCAGTAACCTTTGGTTTTGAAAATTGTTATTTTTCATTAAAAATGTTGCTTCCATTAACCTGTAAGTTTACTACTGTTATTTTAAATAAAATACACATTTTAAATATTTAATTTTTTCTTAAGATATAATTGATAAAAATTGTATATATTTATAGTGTACAACATGGTGTTTCAATATACATATACATTGAAAAAGGATATCAAGCTAATTAACATATCACCTCACATATTACTTTTGTGTGTGAAGAACACTTAAGATCTACCCTGTTAGCAATTTTCAAGTATATATTAACTATAGTCACTATACTGTACAACAGATCACCAGGACTTTTTAATCCCATCTAACCGAAACTTTGCATCCTTTGGCCAACATCAGCTCATCTTCTCTGGCCCCTGACAACCACCATTCTACTCTCTACTTGTATGAGTTCAACTTTTTTAGATTCCACATATAAATGAGATCATGCAGTGTTTGTCTTACCATTATGTCCTCCAGGTTTACCCATGTTGTCATAAGTGACAGCATTTCCTTCTTTTTAAAGGCTGAAAAAGTATGCCATTATACATATATACATTTTATTTATCCATTCATCAATCCATGGACAGTTAGGTTGATTCCACATCTTGGCTAATGTGAATAATGCTGCAATGAACATGGAAATATATACTGATTTTCTTTAGATATATAACCAGAAGTGAGACTGCTGGGTCATACAGTAGTTTTAATTTTTTAAATGAATTTCCATACTGTTTTCCATAATGGCAATATTAATTAATGTTTCCACCAACAATGTACACAGGTTCCTTTTCTCCATATCTTTGCCAACACTTGAAGCTTTTTAGTTTGATTCAATCCCTTCTATTTTTTGCTTTTTCTGCCTGTGCTTTTAAAGTCTTATCCAAAAATCATTGGTCAGACCAATGACAAGAAGTTTCTTCCGTTATGCTTTCTCCCAGTAGTTTTACAGTTTCAGGTCTTAAGTCTTTAATCCATTTTGAGTTGATTTTGTAATATGGGGTGTCTAATTTCATTCCTTTATATATGGATATCTAGTTTTCCCCACTCACTTATTTAAAAAAAAAAAAAAAAAAGAAAAGTCCTTTCCCTGTTGTGTGTTCTTGACACTTTTGTCAAAGATTGACTGACTATAAATTACGGATATATTTCTGGCTATTTTGTTCTACTGGTCTCTATGTCTGGTTTTATGCCAGTATCATGCTGTTTTTATTACTGTAGCTTTATACTCAATTTTGAAATCAGGTAGTGTGATGCCTCTCCAGTTTTGTTCTTTTTGTTGAAAGTTTCCTTGGTTATTTGGGGTATTCTGTGGTTTCATATGAGTTTTAGGAGTATTTTTCTATTTCTGTGAAAAATCACATTGGAATTTTTAAAGGAAATTGCACTGAATCTACACATCACTTTTGGTAGTATGGAGATTTTAACAATATTTTCCAATCCATGAACACCAGGTATTTTCCTTTTTGTGTCTTCAACTTCTTTCATCGAAGTCTTATAGTTTTCAGTGAACAGGTCCTTCATCTTTCTGGTTAAATTTATTCCTAAATAATTTGATGGTATTGTGAATGGAATTGTTTCCTTGATTACTTTTTCGGATAGTTTATTGGTAGTAGTACCTGGAAACAATATTGGTTTTTACTGCAACTTTACTGAATTTATTTATTAGTTTAACAAGTTTTTGGCGGCATCTTTAGGGTCTTTTATATATAAGACCACATCATCAGCAAAGACAATTTCACTTCTTCTGTTCGAATTTGTATGCCTTCTGTTTTTCCTTATCTTGCTCCTGATCTTAAAGGAAAACGTCTCTGTCTTCTACCACTGATAATGATGTTAGCTGTGGGCCTGTCATATATGACCTTTAATATTTTGAGGTACGTTCCTTCTATACATAATTTGTTGAGTTTTTATCATGAAAGGAAGTTGAATTTTGTCAGATGCTTTTCTGCATCAGTTGAAATTATCACGATTTCTATGGTTCATTTTGTTAATGTGGTGTATCACATTTACTTATTTGTGTACGTTGAACCATCCTTATATCCCAGTGATTAATCTCACTTAACCATAGTGTATGATCCTTTCAATGAGCTGTTAAATTTAGTTTGCTAGTTATTTTGTTAAGGATTTTTGCATGTATGTTCATCAGAGATATTGGCCTGTAATTTTCTATTTTTGTAGTGTCTCTGCCAGGCTGTGGTATCAGGGTAATGCTGACCTCATAAAATGAGTTTAAAAGTTTTCCCTCCTCTTTAATTTTTGGAAGAGCTTGAGATGGCTGTGTGTTAATTCTTCCTTAAATATTTGGTAGAATTCACCAGTGAAGCAATCACGTATCAGGCTTTTATTTGTTGGGAGGTTTTTGATTATAGATTCAATCTCCTTACTCTTTATTGATCTGCTCAGAACTTCTATTTCTTCATGATTCAGTCTTGGTAGGTTGCATGTTTCTAATAATTTTTTCACTTCTAGGTTATCCAATTTGTCGGTGCATACTTGTTCATAGTAGTATCTTATGATCCTTTGTATTTCTGTGGTATCAGTTGTAATGTCTCCTCTTCCATTTATAATTTTGAGTCTTCCTTTTTTCTTAGCCTAGCTAAAGGTTTGTCAATTTTATTTTTTCAAAAAAACAGATTTCACTATTACGATCATAGTTTTGTTGATCTTTTCTATTGTTTTTCTATTCTCTATTTTGTTTATTTCTGCTCTGATCTTTAACTTTCCTTCTTTCTCTAGATTTTGGTCTTAATTTGTTCATCTTTTTCTAGTTTCTTGAGGTGCAAAGTTAGGTTCTTTGAGATCTTTGTTTTTCTTAATATAGTATTTAACACTATAAACTTCCCTTTTAGAATTGCTTTCTCTGCATCCCAAGTTCTGGCATGTTGTGTTTCCATTTTCATTTGTCTCAAAATATTTTTTATTTCCCTTATGATTTTTTCTTTGACCTACTGGTTGTTCAGGAGTGAGTGTGTTAATTTCCACATATGTGTTGTTTTCCAATATTCTTCATTATTGATTTCTAGTTTCATACTGTTATAGTCAGAAAAGATACTTCACATAGATATCAATCTTCTTAAATTTGTTAAGGCTTGTTTTGTGGCCTAATATATGATTTGTCCTGGAGAATGTTCCTTGTGTGCTTGAAAAGAATGTATATTCTTCTGCAGTTAGACGGAATGTTCTGTATATGTGTCAGGTCCATTTGGCCTACAGTATTGTTCAAATCTACTCTATCCTTATTGTTTTCTGTTTGGATAATTTACACATTACTAAAAATGAGGTACTGATGTGGTTTCGCTCTGTGTCCCCAACCAAATTTCATCTTGTGGCTCCTACAATTTCCATGTGTTGTGGGAGGGAGATAGTTGAATCATGGGAGCAGGTCTTTTCTGTGCTGTTTTCATGATGGTAAATAAGTCTCACAAGATTTGATGGTTTTGAAAATGGTAGTTTCCCTGCACAAGTTCTCTTTGCCTGCCGCCATCCACATAAGACTTGACTTGTTCCTCCTTGCCTTCTGCCATGATTGTGAGGCCTCCCCAGCCACGTGGAACTGTAAGTCCATTAAACCTCTTTTTCTTCCCAGTCTTGGGTATGTCTTTATCAGCAGCTTGAATACAGACTAATACAATAAATTGGTACCAGTAGAGTGGGGCATTGCTGAAGAGATACCCAAAGATGTGAAAGCAACTTTGGAACTGGGTTAACAGGCAGAGGTTGGAATTGTTTGGAGGGATCAGAAGAAGACGGGAAAATGTGGGCAAGTTTGGAACTTCCTAGAGACTTGTTGAATGGCTTTGACAGAAATGCTGCTAAGTGATATGAACAATAAGGTCCAGGCTAAGGTGGTCTCAGATGGAGATGAGGAACATGTTGGGAACTGGAGCAAAGGTGACTCTTCTTACATTTTAGCAAAGAGACTGGCAGAATTTTTCCCCTGCCCCAGAGATCTGTAGAACTTTGAACTTGAAAGAGATGATTTAGAGTATCTGGTGGAAGAAATTTCTAAGCAGCAAAGCATTCAAGAGGTGACTTGGGTGCTGTTAAAGGCATTCAATTTTATAAGGGAAGCAGAGCATAAAAGTTCAAAAAATCTGCAGCCTGACAACACAATAGAAAATAAAATCCCATTTTCTGAGAAGAAATTCAAGCCTGCTGCAGAAATGTGCATAAGTAAGGAGGAGCCGAATTTTAATCCCCAAGACAAGGGGGAAAATGTCTCCAGGGCATATCAGAGGTCATCACAGCAGCTCCTCCCATCACAGGCCTGGAAGCGTAGGAAGAAAAAATGGTTTTGTGGGCTGGGCCCAGGGTCCCTGTGCTATGTGCAGCCTAGGGACTTGGTGTCCTGCATCCCAGCTGCTCCAGCCATGACTAAAAGGGGCCAAGGTACAGCTTGGCCCATGGCTTCAGAGGGTGCAAGTCCCAAGCCTTGGCAGCTTCCACGTAGTGTTGAGCCTGTGGGTGCACAGAAGTCAAGAACTGAGGTTTGGGAACCTCCACCTAGATTTCAAAGGATGTATGGAAACACCTGAATGTCCAGGCAGAAGTTTGCTGCAGGGTTGGGGCTCTCATGAAGAACCTCTGCTAGGGCAGTGCAGATGGGAAATGTGGGGTCGGAGCCCCCATACAGAGTCCCTACTGGGGCACTGCCTAGTGGAGTTGTGAGAAGAGGGCCACCATCCTGCAGACCCTGGTATGGCAGATCCACCTACAGCTTACACTGTGCACCTGGAAAAGCTGCAGACACTCAATGCCAGCCCATGAAAGCAGCCAGGAAGGAGGCTATACCCTGGCAAAGCCACAGGGGCAGAGCTGCCCAAGACCATGGGAACCCACCTCTTACCTCAGCATGACCTGAATGTGAGACATGGAGTCAAAGAAGACCATTTTGGAGATTTAAGATTTGATTGCCCAGCTGGATTTTGGACTTGCATGGGTCCTGCAGCCCCTTTGTTTTAGCCAATTTCTCCCATTTGGAACAGCTCTATTTACCCAATACCTGTACCCCCATTGTATCTAGGAAGTAACTTATTTTTGATTTTACAGGCTCATAGGCAGAAGTGACTTGCCTTGTCTCAGATGAGACTTTGGACTGTGGACTTCTGAGTTAATCCTGATATGAGTTAAGACTTTGGGGGACTGTTGGGATGGCATGATTGGTTTTGAAATGTGAAAACATGAGATTTGGGAGGGGCCATGGGAGGAATGATGTGGTTTGGCTCTGTGTCCCCATCCAAATCTCATCTTGTGGCTCCCATAATTCCCACGTGTTGTGGGAGGGACTCAGTGGGAGATAGCTGAATCATGGGGGCGGGTCTTTCCCATGCTGTTCTCATAATGGTGCACAAGTCTTATGAGATCTGATGGTTTTGAAAATGGTAGTTTCCCTGCACAAGCTCTCTCTTTGCTTGGCGCCATCCATGTAAGACTTCACTTGCTCCTCCTTGCCTTCTGCCATGACTGTGAGGCCCCCCAGCCATGTGGAACAGTAAGTCCATTAAACCTCTTTTTCTTCCCTGTCTTGGGTATGTCTTTATCAGCAGTATGAAATCAGACTAATGCAAGTACTGAAGTCCTCTGACTTTACTTCTAGCTTTGTTTTATTTTTTGTTTTGTTTTGTTTTTTGAGATAGAGTCTCACTCTGTAGCACAGGCTGGAGTGCAGTGGTGTGATCTCAGCTCACTGCAACCTCTGCCTCCCAGGTCCCGTTTAAGCAATTCTCTTGCCTCAGCCTCCCAAGTAGCTGGAATTACAGGCACGTGCCACCATGCCCAGGTAATTTTTGTATTTTTAGTAGGGATGGTGTTCTACCATGTTGGCCAGACTGGTCTTGAACTCCTGACCTCATGATCTGCCACCTCGGCCTCCCAAAGTGCTGGGATTACAGGTGTGAGCCACCATGCCTGGCCATATTTCTAGTTTTTAAAATATCTAAAACTATACATATCAATAGGTATAAGCTACGTAAGCAAAAGTTCTTTAGGGTCCTCATTTTCATGAGTGTAAGTAGGTTTTGAGACCAAAAAGCTTGAGAATCTCTGGTCTACAATAAATCTGTAATAGTCTGGGTTATTTGAGCAGATTGGATGGAAATCTGTCTTTTTCACTACTATGATCTCAAGGCCTAGCACAAAGCTTAGTACACAGAAGTCTCTCGATAAGTGCTTATTCAGCTATTGTTTCAGCAAATATTTGAGTGCCTACTATCTTATTAGGTTGGTGCAAAAGTAATAGTGGTTTTTGCAATTACCTTTAATATAAGACCCAATGCTAGGTCAAGTTCATGGTTCATTGTAAATCAAACTGAAATGGCCCCTGCCATAACTTATTTATTTAATATGTCTTTGGAGTTTCAGTCCAGCTGGGAGGAGACATTCAACAAACCTTTAAAGATTATGGTAAATGATTTAAACAAACAAACAAACAAAAACCAGGATGCCAAGATGAGGATGGTTGTGTTTGTATGGTAGATACAGAATGGTCAGGGATCTCTGAGGAAGAGAAACTAAGACTAAATTTTGAAAAAGCCAGCCTGGGGAAGAGGAAGGGAAGAACATTTCAAAAAGACAAAACAGGCAGGGCGTGGTGACTCACACCTGTAATCCCAGCACTTTGGGAGGCTGAGGTGGAAGATCATCCGAGGTCAGGAGCTTGAGACCAGCCTGGCCAACATGGTGAAACCCCATCTCTACCAAAAACACATAAATTAGCCAGGCATGGTAGTGCATACCTGTAATCCCAGCTACTACTCAGGAGGCTGAGGTGGGAGAATCGCTTGAACCCAGGAGGTGGAAGTTGCAGTGAGCCAAGATCGTGCCACTGAACTCCAGCCTGGGCAACAGAGAGAGACTCCATCTCAAAAAAAAAAAAAAAAAAAAAAAAGAACAAAACAGCAATATACAAAGACAATAAAGGAAAAAAACAGAAAAGACATCAGAGTGGGTAGAGGATAATGAGGGGTGTAAAATGAGGTTGTACAGGTATTCAAAAGCCAGCTCTTTAGGAACTGTAGATTAAGAGGAAGAGCTTGAACTTAATCCTAAATGTAATGGTGGCCATTAAAGATTTTTAAATAAGACCTGACACCGTGCATTTTAAGATGATTCATGTTGCTCTGTGGAAAACTAGGGGACTGGAGATACTTAACAGAGGAGGCAAGAAGACCAGTTAAGGGGTAGCAAAGGATGGCAGGGCTCTGAACTAGTATGGTGGCAGTAGAGACAGGGAGAAGTGAACAAATACAAGATATACTTTGGAAACAATAGAGACAGATCTTGCTGATGATCTGTGTATGTGTGGCAAAGAAAAAAGAATCAGGAATGAGTTCCACATTTCTGGTTTGGACAACTGGGTGCACAGAAGTGTTATTTGGTGAGTATCTGAGACACAGGTTTCAGGGGAAGAGCACAATATCAAGAGCTATGTGGGACATGTAATATTTAAAATGCTTACACTAAAGCAAGTAGAGACACTGAGCAGGGATTCTGGAGAGGTCTCTGCTAGAGCTCTGAAGTCCTCCACACATAGCTGATTTGTTACATGAATAGTCAGATTAAAATAAACACTACTTTACAAGATAAAGAAACCAGTTCTTCAGTATTTAGAACTCGTGTGTATATATTCAGTGCTGCTGGATAAATATCTTCATATTCAAATTTGTACACCGTTCCTCAGTAATGCAAATCTAACAAATTTTCCTTAAGGAAAACTTTTATTTTTTTAACTCTCTCAAGTAGGAGTTTCAGGACAATATAAAGCCAAACATTCATATTAAAGTAACCAACCCTTTCACAGAAAGTACTACTAAGTTCAAATATTAAAAGAACAGCTCCTAAAAGCAATGAATTACATACAGGATTTGAGACAGGCAAAAGCCCACTCCCATCATGAATCAGGTATGATAAAGGGAAAATATGTCAAGTCTGGCAGACAGCATTAAGGTTCAGAACTAACGTTCAGCTTATATGTCCCTGTCCAAAAGGGCACTGGGCACCATTTCTCATAAGAAGCTAAAACATTCAGAAATCAAGCTATAACATGGTAACCAAAGTAGTACACGTAGAAAACGCAGGGTTACTCATCCGCTTTTTGCTCAAGTTGGTTTACCAGCCAGAAAGCTCTAACCCTGAACTGGCAAAATGGTAGACGTTCATTTATCCGACCACCTAATAAACAGGTAATGAGTATCAACTACATTCAGACACTAGAGACACAGTGATAAACAATGGA
The DNA here is from genome assembly GCF_049350105.2 of Macaca mulatta. Classification (NCBI taxonomy): domain Eukaryota; kingdom Metazoa; phylum Chordata; class Mammalia; order Primates; family Cercopithecidae; genus Macaca; species Macaca mulatta. The sequence continues at coordinate 69,109,291 of NC_133424.1, forward strand.
GACATAGTCTTCTGCCGTCATGGGGCTTATAGCTCACTGATGAAGCCAAACAATCAAATAAGCATATAAATAACATAAGTAACAAGCAATAAATGTGATGAAACAAACATTGTACTATAACATATATATCAGAGAGCCTGACCCAGTCTAGGTAGTAAGGAAAGACATTCTATGCCTAATTAACAGTGTGCACAAGGGTTATGAGGCTGCAGGAATACAGAAACCTGTGTAGCTAGAATACAGAATGGCATAAGATAAAGGCTACAGAAGCAGAGAAGAGTCAGACCTTGTAAGACCCTGTAGGCCATTTAATGACTGGAGATCCCAGACAACCCACAACTGTAGCACACTACAATAATTTCTCCCAGGTGAGATCGGCACTCACATCTCAACCACGTCCCCTGAAAAACAGCATGATTTCCACACATACTCACATGTCAATGCCTGAGAACATGACCAGAATGATAAGGAGAGCTACTCTGGCTTCCACAATGCAGATCATCGTGCAGATAGAGAAAATGCATTTTTATCTGGTTGGTTTTTAAGGCCCATCATGAGATAAACCTAAGAAGAATGGAGAAAAAGGCAATAATTGATATAAACGTAAAACATGAATCAGAAAGCAGAAAAACAGCTGGAGGTAAGAGATACAGATTTAACAGTCTAACAATAAGTAAAATGTTCACAAAGAGGAGACTGGATGAATAAATTATGGCACATACATTTAACAGAAAAATCTACAATGATAAAAAAGCAAGCAAAAAATCTTATGGAACAACCGCCAAGATACACTGTTAAATGAAAAGCCAAGGTGTTAAACAGTAAACACAGTATACTTCATTTATTAAATAAAAAGAGAAACACACTGTATACATATTTGCTTCTATATGCATGGAATAACACTGGAAAGATATTCACAAAACTATTGACATTGGTTATCTTTTTTTTTTTTCTTTTTCTGACTCAAACACATCTGAGACACTGGTTATGTATAGAGAGGGAAACTGATGGCTAGAAGATGGGATGTGGGGAGCAGGAATTTTCTCTTTTGAATTTCAAACCACACAAATATATTACCTATTAAAAGTTTTAAAAAGTTAATATTCAGTATGATTTTAGATGAGTACTTATGAAAATTTTAATGAAAAGGAACATTTTCAAGGAAAATAAAAATTAGCAAACTGACTGCCAAAGGAATGGGGGGGGAAAAAGGTAAGAAAAGCCTTCTTACAAAGAATCCTGTATGTTAAAACTTTCTAGTACATTTTAATAATCTAGCCCCTACAGGCTCCATGAGATAAAACTAATATTTATTGAATATTTCCTGTGTGCTATATACTGCATCAAGCATTACATGTATTTGCAGCTCATCCTCACAATTCCTGAGATAGGTGACCTCATCACCTCTATTTTACATATAAGGAAACTGAAGCATACCCAGTAAGTAACTCCAGAAGTCAGACTCTGCAACCACTATCCTACATTAATTCTGTATTAATAAGCTGGAAAACTTTAAAGAAATGCATCATTTTCTAGGGAAACAGAAATTACTTGAAATCTATTTGACCGGCAGTGTTCTTCCAATGCCTAAGGAACAAATTATTCTTAGTCTGCACAGATAGTTCCCAGGACATTAAGAAGAAAAAGACAAGTGCTTGCCAATTCATTGAACTAAATTAGAAGAGTGGCTTTCAAGAACATATTTCTTACAATGAAAATGTGTTACAAGAATAGCTATCTCGTATGGGACACTCACCCTGTGCCAGGCACTGGAGTAAGTGCTTTATAAAAGATCTGGGTGCCACTTAGAAAACAATCTGGCAGTTCTTCAAAATGTTAGAGTTACCACATGACCCAGTAATTCTACTAGTAGGTAGAAAACTTGCACATGTTCACACAAAACCTTGCACATCAATGTTCTTAACACCATTATTCATAATATAGTCAAAAAGGGGAAAAAACCCAAACGGTCATTAGCTGAATGGATAAATTATGTATATCCAAACAACAGAATATTATTTGGCAATAGAAAAGAACAACGTTCTAATACATGCTACAGCATAGATGAACTTTGAAAACAGTATGCTAAGTAAAAAAAGTCAGTCACAAAAGCTCACATCTTGTATGATTCCATTTATATGAAATGTCCAGAACAGGCAAATCTATAGACAGAAAATAGGTGAATGGTTCCCTACGGTTGGAGGAAGAGGGGAATGAGGAGTGAAGGTTTTTTTTTAGGGTAATGAAAATGTTCTCAGATTGATGGCAGTGATGGCCATACAGCTCTGAATATACTAAATACCACTGAACTGTATACACTGTAAACAGGTGAATTGTAAGGCAGATGAATTATAACTTGATAAGGCTGTTATTAAAAATATGTATCTAGGTGTATTGTCCCAACAACCTTAATGAAACTGAAACTAATATACTTATTTTGTAGACGAGAAATCTGCAGCTCAGAGAGGATGCTATCTACTCACGGTCATAATCTAAGTAGTTGAGAAAGCCAGAATTCAAATATGAGTTTTTCTGTCTATATTGCTTACTATCTCCCAACACAATCCTATGCAAATACACTGAAAATCTTCAATAAATGGCCCCCTTTTTTCTTAGAAAACAAACTTATGACTAACAGGTTCATGAAGGCAGCCTCCTAAGAACAAATAATTCATATATAGTTGAAAATCCTAAATCCAAAAAAATCAGAAATCCCAAACATTTCTGGTGTCAAGCATTTCAGATAAGGAATACTCAACCTATAATGCTATTAAGCATTTCAAACCTAAAGTAAGAGGGAAGCTGTCCATTTAAGAAGCTAGCAGATGGCTTCCAAGTGCATCTGAATTCAAGAGTGCCCCGGAGAATAATAAAAATAATAGCTATAATTTATTAAACTTTTACAGTGGGTAAGGCCTGGCACCAAGCACTTTATGTGAATTATTATGTTTAATTATCATAACAACTTAATAAGGTAGATGCTATTATCATCCAGGTTTTACAGATGAGAGGCAAGCCTTAAGAGGTATCTTTTCCCAGGTTACAAGCTAAAGGGTGGCAGAGCTAGAAATCAAGCCCAAATCTGTTAGATTCCTGAGCCTCGGCCCTCAACCACCACTAGGTACATTTCTAGGCTATTACATTTGAAAGCCATAATGAAATGGATCATTCTTGAAAGGGAGATAATAAAAACTTGGCAAATGTCAGGGGAGTACTTTCCTCAAAAAGTTCTCCAAGCCTTTGCCATTTATAGGCAACTTTCTTCACATTTCCAAAGAACAAATAATTCTTATGCTTTATAAATTGTGTAATTTCCGCAAAAAGAGACAAAAGTGTTTCATTTGAAGAAAGCACATGGATTTTCAACCCCAAATGTACCTTATTTTGACATAAGAATGTGTATGTACCAGGAATGTGTCTGAGCACTTTGTAACTGTTAGCTTCTTAAATCTTCATGACAACTATCTAAGGTAGGTACTATTAATAATCCCTATTTTACAGATGAGGAAGGGGAGGCACAGAGAGGGTAGATGACTGGCACAAAGTCACATGGCTAGAAAGTGGCCAGGATTAAAAACCAAGTCATCTAGCTCTACTCTCCAGCACTTAAATCTACACAACCAACTCTCAAAAAAGAATATGCTATAGCTAATATATGAGTCACTGGACTCCTAGCACTGTGGATTATTACACTGACTCCCTTCATATGTATTATTCCAACTGACAACCAAAAAGGTAGGTAAGTTTACTGCCTATTGTAAGATGAAGACCATGAGGCTGAGTGATGTGCTAATTTGCCCAAATACACCCAATTAACACATATCAGACCCAAAATTGTATTAAACCCATGTCTTTCTGACTCTACATCACACCACTAGTCACTATGTCATGAAATACTATGGTAGGGGTCAGCAAACTACAGCAAGCAGGCCAAGTCCAGTCTGCTGTATTTTTATACAGTTCACACAGCCTACACACAAAAATTCGGTTGAATCAAAAATAGATGGGCCGGGCGCAGTGGCTCACGCCTGTAATCCCAGCATTTTGGGAGGCTGAGGTGGGTGGATCATGAGGTCAGGAGATCGAGACCATCCTGGCTAAGATGGTGAAACACTGTCTCTACTAAAAATACAAAAAATTAGCCAGGCGTGGTGGCTCACACCTATAGTCCCAGGTACTCATGAGGCTGAGGCAGGAGAATCACATGAACCTGGGAGGCGGAGGTTGCAGTGAGCCGACATGGCGCCACTGCACTCCAACCTGGGCTACAGAGCGAGACTCCGTCTCAAAAAAAAAAAAAAAAAAAAAAAAAAAAATTGATGGTTGGAAAAAAAGTATTTCATGAGAAAATTAAATGAAACCTAAATTTCAATGTTCATAAATAACACTGGCTGGATTTTATTGGACCCAGACACACCCATTTATTTACAGCCGCTTTCACACTACAAGGACAGAGCTGAGTAATTTTGACAAGACATCAGTATATCGCACAAAGCCTGAAATATTTGCTGTTTGGCTCTTTACAGAAAAGATTTGCTGACCCTCTTTGTTATCATATTTAAAACTCTTATTAAAATGGAGGAGTAGTACACAGAAAGTACCGTCCCCCCCTCCACCCCCTCCCCGGGAAAAAGCAAGAGAAAGCATGGCCTCAAAAGGTGACTGGAGTAGGAATGGAAACTAACCTCCAACTTTCAAGGAACAAATAATGTCTCCGTTCCATAAAGTGTTCCAAGGCCTAGAAAACAGTGGAGGGCTTCCCAGTTCATTTTAATTAACTGGTTCACAGAGGTTTACAATCCCTAAGCTGTTTTAATTGGAAAGAACTCTGCAGAATGGAAATAACAACAGCTGGCAGTTATGGAACTTTCCCTATGCTGCCAGGTGCTGTGGTTAAGTAGAAGATTTCTATTTAATCTTCCTGACAACCAGGAAGGTAGGGTGCCATTGTTTTCCAATTCCACGGATGAAACTGGGTCCTCGGGATGTTAAACAAATTGCCCAATGCTCCACATAGAGCTCAGCATTCTAACCCTCATTTCTGCCCTCCAGAGATTAGTCTTAACACCACACCATTTACTTTTATCTAATACATCTGCAAATATAAGGAAATACATAATTTACTGAAAATATATAAAGTACCAAAAGTAACTATCAAAATAATCTTGGTGAGCTGTATAAATTTCCTACCAACTCCCAGGAAGCAAATAAATATGTGCCACAAATTGATCTGGGTCATAAGAAAACAGACTTAGCAAGTTTTAATACCCTAGCCCACTGGGTTGCAATAGCACTCATCTCTAACTCATCACCATTAAAAAAAACAAAAAACACACCATTAAAAATAAAAAAACCATGCAAGATAATGATAGCTAACATTTTTAGCTGAACTATGTGCCAGACACTAAACATTTCCCATGCAATAACTCATTTAAACTAGGAATAAGTATCCCCTGTAGACTAAGACCATAAGGAGGTTGAACGGTTGTCCAAAATCACACAAGCAAGAGGGCCTGGATCCAAATCCAAGCTAGCAAGGGAACAAACCCGGCATCCGTAACAGACTTTCAGCTAATAAGTCTGAAAATCCTAATTATACATGCTCAATCCAGGGAAAAAAGAAATTGACAAAACTCAGTCAAACTTAAGGGGATAAAGGGGTGCGTGGTATACCTACAGCTTTCAAACAATGTCAACAGTCTCCACGATTCACTCAGCAAAGCAGTTCTGAACCAAAACTATCTTCCTCTAAAAGAGGCAAGACCAAACTCCACATAAACGTTACAATATGGATGAACTTCAGAAGTGTTATGCTAAAGGTAAGAAGCCAGCCGCAAAAGATCATCAATTGTACAATTCAGTTTTCATGGAACGTCCAGAAAAGGGAAATCTCAAGAGGCATCAAGTGGATTAGTGCTTGCCTGGGGCCGATCCTCAAATGGGCTCGAGGGAACTGGGGATGGTGGGATTGGTTGACATAAACATTCTAAAAGTGGACTGCGGTGATGGCTGTACAACTCACAAATTTACTAAAAAATACTCAGTTGTATACTGGGTACATTTTGACGTAAACTGCATCTCCACAAAACTGTCTAAAAGAGGCTGGGTACCCCAGCTACCGCTTCTTGTCGAAAGCCATTTCCTATACTCCGTGCTAGCCGTCTCACAGGTTTTTTCCCAGTCAAATCAATGCTAATAATCGGACATAGCAAGTTCTGAGAAACGCTAGCGTAGAATGGGCCCCAGACTTCAGCAGCCGTTCCGGGAAGTTGCTCGCCTTTCTCGAAGCCTCTAGCGGCGAAGCTGGAAGCCGTTGGTGGGGACCGGCAGAGAAGAGACCACGTCTGGCGAATGAGGCCTGTGATGGTCAGGTCACCTGGGTAACGCCTCATCACGACGGGCTGGGTCTCAGCGCGAGGCCTGCAGCCTGGCGCGGACTGGAAGCCCCAGCACTTCCGTCTGGAGGACATCGGAGGTATCTCCCCGAGAGGGGAAGTCTGTGTGTCGAAGAGGCGCGGGGCGCGAGCCCACGAACCTGGCTGACCTCAGGGAGACGCCGAGCCTCCAGCCCTCAGCGGCCCAGTTGCGCCAGAGTCCCAGGCCCTCTGCGCATGCACCCCACCCGCCTTCGAATCTCGCCCGTTCACCGTCGTGGTTTGTTCTCCCGGTTGCTCTGAAGGAGTTGGTCAGTAGAACCATCACCTCCATTGACTATGTCCTCAGAGTCGCAGCTCTCTTCAGTCGAGCTCCGGTCACAGAGGACTGTTGTGGTGAGACCCAGGCGGAAGCATTTCCGGTCAACGAGGCCGCGGGTAGTGCGCATGCGCGCCGTGCAGGGCCGTGAGCAAGGACGCCTGGGGAAACCGTGTGTGAGGTGACACACGCCCTGCCCTCAGGGAGCTCACGGCCGACTGGGAAACAGGAGAACGCGTCAAACGGGTCAAACGTGGGACGTCTGTCAGCTATACCCAAAGGTCTGTGATAGAGCTTGGAGAAATCTGCATTTGGACACGTTATTTTTACATTGTGATCTAGACAGTGAGGTAATCTTTTAAAAAACAAGTTTTAGAATTCTATTAAATTTCAATTTTAGAATTATATTTCATTATATTTTTAATATTTTGAAATATTTTGAAATTTCATAATATTTTTGTTTTTTTCGGTTTTTTTGAGACAGGGAGGTCTCGCTCTATCACCCAGGCTGGAGTGTAGTAGTGTAATCACGGCTCACTTAGCCTCAACTTTCCAGGCTCAAGTGATCCTCCCTCCTCAGTCTCCTGAGTAGCTGGGACTACAGGCAAGCGCCATTGCGCGCAGCTAATGTTTTATTTTATTTTATTTTTTGTATTTGTGTAGAAATGGAGTTTCACCATGTTGCCCAGCCTGATCTCAAACTCCTGGGCTCAAGTGATCCGTCTGCCTCGGCCTCCAAGATTTCGTTATGTTGTGGGGAAAAGATGCATGATTCTATGACCAGAATGAAAGCTCTGAGAGAGCAGCCAGTGATGAGTGTAGGTGCCGTATCCTCTGTGCCTTGCATGGTAATTGGCATGGAACGGATGCTCCTCGAGTATTTCTCAAATGACTGACTGGAGTCTTTGAAAAAGGCACCCTGAGTTACTGTTAACGGATAGATTCGCTAATAATTAGCTACTGTTAATCGAATAGATTAGCTAATAACAAGCAGCTTTTGATTTGTCTCAGAGTGACCTAGTGTGAAAAGTAGGGTTGCCAGATTTAGTAAATAAAAAATACAGGATAACCCTGTCAAATGTGATTTTCAGATAAACTAAACAAATAATTTGTTAGCATAAGTTCTGTCCCGTTTGGATACGCTGGGTGTCCTATATTTTATTTAGCAACTTAGAAGACATGTTAAGGTGGGGAGGAAAAATGATTGTGTGCCTCTTAGAAAAAGAACTGGAGGAGAAAAGAATTTGTATATAAGTACTTCCAAACAATTCTAAAGCAGGTCAGAAAACTACACTTGAGAAACTGTGTTTTATAAAGTGTGTGGTAAGTGTTATATTTACATCATCTTAACTGAAACCTCCTACACGGTAGGGTGATTATTTTTATTTTATAAGTGCAGAAAGAAGCTCAGAGATAGGAGTTTACTTGTCCAAGTTCTAATATTTTCACTGTCACCCCAAAAAATATGTATTATGGCCTCTTGGTGGCTCACGCCTGTAATCCTAGCACTTTGGGAGGCTGAGACAGGCAGATTGCCTGAGCTCAGGAGTTTGAGACCAGCCTGGCCAACATGGTGAAACCCTGCCACTACTAAAAGTACAAACCATTAGCCAGGTGTGGTGACACTACCCTGTAGTCCCAGCTACTTGGGAGGCTGAGGCAGGATGATCACTTGAACCCGGGAGGGGGTGGTTGCAGAGAGCAGAGATCACACCACTTCACTCCAGCCTGGGTAACAGAGTGAGTCTCTGTGCCAAAAAAATAAATACATAAATAAAATAATTATTATTTATTGAGAACTGACTGTGTGCTGCTGGTCTCGGATTTCTATTCCATATAATCTGCTTCCAGAGCTGGAAAATTCCAGTGTCTGACCATTCCTCAGCCTCCCTCCCCTTCCCCACTCCAGCTGCAGTTTCTATGGTAACAAACTGAACCTGCCTCTGTAGCTAACAAGAGCTAAGGGTTTTTGAAAGGGAATAAGCCAGAACAATTGACGTCAGCCTACCCTGGCTGGGGGATGGGAAGGACTGCTCGAAGCCCTAAAGCCTTCTATTCCTTCATCAATGGTTTATGCAAGAATTTTGTCTGTGTCAACATCTGTCCTTGGATGGAGTCTCTGCAAAAGAACAAAAGCTGTCTACGTAAACCTCTGCAGACCCCATGAATTCATAAGTTTTCACTTCAGAAACTGCTTCAAACACTGGTGACATAAACTTTATGCATACTTACCATTTATTAAAATGTATTTAGTCATTATTCAACTAATAATGATTGGGGGCACTTCTGCATCTCAAACAGTGCTAGATCCCAAAGATGTAATTACTATCAAAACAGACACAGTTGGCCGGGCACAGTGGCTCACAATTGTAATCCCAGCAATTTGGGAGGCCGAGGTGGGCGGGTCACAAGGTCAGGAGATCAAGACCATCCTGGCTAACATGGTGAAACCCTGTCTCTACTAAAAATACAAAAAATTAGCCAGGCGTAGTGGTGGGTGCCTGTAGTCCCAGCTAGTTGGGAGGCTGAAGCAGGAGAATGGTGTGAACCTGGGAGGTGGAGCTTGCAGTGAGCCGAGATCGCGCCACTGCACTCCAGCCTGGGGGACAGAGCGAGACTCCATCTCAAAAAAAAAAAAAAAAAAAAGAAAAAAAAAAAAATCAGAGTCTCTATTTTCCTGTTTCTTAGAATTCAGTGGAAGAGACATTTGTTTGTTCTTCAATATACTCTGAGGTCCCATATGTGTGAGACATATATTAGGGACTCACAGATGAGTTCAAAACAAATCGTTGAGCTGCATGGAAATGATCCTGGTGGGATTGAGGTCAGACATTAAATAGATAATCACAAAACAGCAAATATTTACTGAGCAGCTACTGTGGTGCCAGGCACTATTTTAGGCAAGGGGATGACAGCAGGGAACAAAATAGACTTGGTATCTGTTCTCATGGAACTTACATTCTGATGGAAAGAGAGGGAAAATATATAAATGAATTCATTTGCTTTTAGTTAGAAGAAAAAGGATATTAAACTCAAATTGACTTAAAAAGAAGAATTTATTGGCCTAAGTAACTGAAAATGCCAGAGATATAATTGATCTCATCAGATATAATTGATCTCATCAACAATTTATGTTGTTGCAGATCTCTGTAATTTTTCTGCCCAACACGCCTTCCACAGGCTTCCTGCCACAGAAGCCTTCTTTCCTACGGAGAACTGGTTAGCGTCTGACCTAGGCCTGGTCACTTCGTGCTGTTGCTATGCCCACAGTGATTGGTTCAGGAATGGGTACATGACTCCAATGGGCCAGTCAGAGACTTACTTACCTGGGACTTTTCCTTGGGAATTATGAGAAATAACATTCCCTTTGCTGGAATGCTAAACTGGTCTGAAGTGTGTCTGGCCTATAGCCATCTTTTTTGCCTATCTGAATAAATCAAGAAAGAGCATCCCACTGTGTGTTTTAAGCTTCTACTAGATAATGCATGTAATGTGCTCAGCACATAGTAAATTCTCAATAAATGTTAGCCAGCGTTGTTAGTGATTTACAAAGGAATGAGTGAGAAGAAATTATTTGCAGGAACTGAAAGATTGTGGATTTGTTAACTGCTTCAAAATGAAGGTAAATCAGGAGAGTTTTTGGAGAGCATGGAATGAAAACATGGAGGTCCACAGTATAGAGGAATGTTTCCTCTGAGCCACAGCGAGGTTTTATGAGCTCTCCAGGGTTCACTGAAGAATATACTTGCCTGGATTCAAAATGCTTGGACCAACCCATTCAGACATTCACTGACCCCTTCCCTGGGTAAGATTCTGTAGAAGAGAAGGTGCACAAGGCATGATCATAGTCATTAAGGACCTTGTACTCAACTAGGGTAGCAGAGAAGTGAAGAACCAGTAACAGTAAGGCCAGAGGAGTATGGGGCAAGCTTCAGATCCACATTCATTTACATAAGAAATACACAGGAACGTATATAACATGTCAGGCATGGTGCGAGGTATAAGAGATATTGTATTGAACTAAATTGATGCCTTTTGTATTGGAACTTATAATCAAGTGCAGTGGTTAGCAAAACTTCAGGAACAGACCAGACAATGACTATTTTAGGCTTGTGGGCTGTACAGTCTCTGTTGTAACTCTGCAGCTCTACCATTTGGTGTAAAACCTGCCATAGACAATATGTACATGAATGAACATGGCTATGTTCCACATTATTTTGGGACGCTGAAATTTGAATTTCAGATGATTTTGTCACATCAACAATATTCTTCTTTGGATTTGTTTTCAACCATTTAAAAATACTAAAACCATTATTAGCTCTTGAGCCATACAAAAACAGGCCGTGAGGCCAGGTGTAGTTGCTCATGCCTATAACCCCAGCACTTTAGGAGGCCAAGGCAGCAGGATCGCTTGAGCCCAGGAGTTCCAGACCAGCCTGTGCAACATAGGGAGACCCTGTCTCTACTAAAAATGGAAAAATTAGCTAGGCATGGTGGCACATGTCTATAATCCTAGCACTTTGGGAGGCCAAGGGGATAGGATCACTTTAGCCCAGGAGTTCAAGATCAGCTTGTGCAACGTATCAAAACTTCATCTCTACATAAGTATTTTTAAAAGTTAACCAGGTATGGTGGCATAAGCCTGTAAGCAACTAGCAAGGCAAAAGCAACAGGATCCTTTGAGCACAGGAAGTCAAGGCTGCAGTGAACTATGATTGTATCACTGCTCTTCAGCCTTGGCAACAGAGCAAGACTCTGTCTCTTAAAAAAAAAAAAAAAGAAAAAAAAAACAGGCAGTGGGCAGAGCGTGGTAGTTCATGCCTGTAATCCCAGCATTTTGGGAGGCCCAGGTGGGCTGATCATTTGAAGTCAGGACTTTGAGACCAGTCTGACCAACATGGTGAAACCCTGTCTCTACTAAATACAAAAAATTAGCTGGGCATGGTGGCTCTTGCCTGTAATCCCAGCTACTTGGGAGGCTGAGGCAGGAGAATCGCTTGAACTTGGGAGGCAGAGGTTGCAGTGAGTCGAGATTGCACCACTGTACTCCAGCCTGGACGACAGAGCAAGACTCCGTCTCAAAAAAAAAAAAAAAAAAAAAAAAAAACAAACCACACACACACACACACAAGAAAACAAAAAACAAACAAAAACTAAATCAGACTCTTTCTAGGGGTTAGGAATGTATTGGTTAAAAACCAGGTGAGGCAATTGTCTCTGGAGATGATGTCTTGAAATTAAAACATGAATGGAAACCCAGTGTGGTCTACCCATACAATGGAATATTGTCCAGCCTTAAAAAGGAAGAAAACTCGGACACTTGCTACAACATCGATGAGCATTATGATGTTATGTGAGGTGAAAGAAGCCAGTCACAAAAGGACAAGTACTGTATGATTCCACATGAGGTGCTTAGAGTAGTCAAATTAATAGAGATAGAAAGTAGAATGGTAAGTGCCAGGGACTGAGCTGCAGGAAATGGGGAGCTGTTGTTTAATGGGTTCAAAGTTTCAGTTTTTCAAGTTGAAAGAGTTCTGGGGCTGGATGGTGGTGATGGTTGCACAAAGATGTGAGTGTATTTAATGTCACTGAACTTGAGGATTAAGCTCTGATTTTTTTTATCTTGCCCAAATTCCTATCTAAGGGGTCTGGAAAGTCACGCCCTACAAACTATAAATTCTCATCAGATAGGTTTGGTTTAACCCTATATATCGTAACTTACTTTCTCATCTGACTCTGGCATAACATTACGTGACGAAGAAGAAAGTCAAAATATTTTACCCCAAACATGTTTCTTTGCCATATTTTTAAATGGCCATTGAAAGCTGCCCTTTGTGGGAGAAAATTCGCATCTGTAAAGAATCTCTAAAAACATAGCTAGATCTTTTTCTTCTAGGCCCTCCCAATCCTGAGGAGATTAACTAAGACTCTAGCACCTTTTAAAGGTCTGAATATGAAACATTTGTCATCTATTGTCTCTAAGGGCAGCCACTATAAGGCTTCAGAAGAACCTTGGGGCTGGGCGTAGTGGCTCACGCCTGTAATTCCAGCACTTTGGGAGGCCGAGGCAGGCGGATCACCTGAGGTCGGGAGTTCGAGACCAGCCTGACCAACATGGAGAAACCCCGTCTCTACTAAAAAACACAAAAATTAGCTGGGTGTGGTAGCACATGCCTGTAATCCCAGCTACTTGAGGGGCTGAGGCAGGGGAATCACTTGAACTTGGGAGGCAGAGGTTGCGATGAGCCAAGGTCACACCATTGCACTCCAGCCTGGGCAACAAGAGCCAAACTCCATAAAAAAAAAAAAAAAAAAAAAAACTTGTCCACAATCTTGTATCTTAACCTGAACATTTTATTTCTGTAGATTCCAGGTATTTAGACAAAGTCAACCAGAAAATATTTAAATTTACCTGTAGCCTGGAAGCCACCCCCCCATCTCATGCCTCCCTAAAATGTGTAAAACCAAGCCGCACCCCGACCACCTTGAGCACATGTTCTCAGGACCTCCTGGGGGCTGTGTCACGGGTCATGGTCACTCAGATTTGGCTGAGAATAAATCTCTTCAACTATTTCATAGTGTTTGACTCTTTGTGTAGACAAACCGTACACTTAAAAATGGTTAAGACAGGGCCAGGCACGGTGGCTCATGTCTGGAATCCCAGCACTTTGAGAGACTGAGGCAGGAGGATCACTTGAGCCCAGGAGTTCAAGACCAGCCTGGGCAACATAGTGAGGCCCCAACTCTACAGAAAATTGAAACCAGAGCCAATTATGATGGTGTGTGCCTCTCTAGTCCCAGCTACAGTCAGAGGTCACGAGAAGATTGCTTGAGCACAGGAGTTTGAGGCTACAGTGAGCTATGAGCATACCACTGAACTCCAGCCTGAGTAACAGAGGGAGATCCTGTCTCCAACACTTTTTAAAAGCAAGGGTTAAGATGGTAAATTTTATGTTACATATATATATATATATATATATTTTTTTTTTTTTTTTTTTTGAGACAGAGTCTTGCTCTGTTGCCCAGGCTGGAGTGCAGTGGCGTAATCTCAGCTCACTGCAACCTCCACCTCCCGGGTTTAAGCAATTCTCCTGTCTCAGCCTCCCAAGTAGCTGGGATTACAGGCACTCACCACCACACCTGGCTAATTTTTGTATTTTTAGTAGAGACGGTGTTTCACAATGTTGGCCAGGCTGGTCTTGAACTTCTGACCTCAGGTGACCTGCCCACCTTTGCCTCCCAAAGTGCTGGATTATAGGCATAAGCCACTGTGCCCAGCCTGTGTTATATATCTTTTGCCACAGTTAAAAATAATTTTTAAACATTAACACATAAATAAGCCGGGCATAATGGCTCACACCTGTAATCCCAGCACTTTGGGAGGTCGAGATAGATAGATCACCTGAAGTCAGGAGTTCGAGACCAGCCCATTCAACATGGTGAAACCCCATCTCTACTAAAAATACAAAACTTTAGCCAGGTGTGGTGGCGGGTGCCTGTAATCCCAGCTACTCGGGAGGCTGAGACAGGAGAATCGCTTGAACCTGGGAGGCGGAGGTTGCAGCGAGCCAAGATCGTGCCATTGCACTCCAGCCTGGGCAACAAGAGCAAAACTCTGTCTCAAAACAAAAAACAAAAAACGGGAAAAAAAACCACATAAATAAATGACACCTACCTTGTAAGCTCATCCTCCATGCCAGGAACACATTTTTGCCTCTTGGCTTCCCAAGGAGTATATTACCCCAGAGTTTCAGAGATATACACATTCATGTCCTCACCTAAGCTAATTCCATTCCAGTCCAACTCTTCCAGTTTTAAATGGCCCCCTTGTAGGAACACCCACATCACTCATCTGGGAATATCATGATTTGGCAATTTAAAGAGCTCTAGGCAAAGACACTGTAGAGATTTTACCCGCTGGTGTGGCTTGGAATGCTGCCTGTGGTGGCTCAGTGCTGTGCTCAACTTGGCAGAACCAGAGTGATGTTTCACAGAGTCCGCTTTCTGTTACGGTTCTTGGCTGGGCTTGGCCACCAGAGGTGTTTGCCTGGGATGGAGAACGCATGGGTGGAGTGGCAGCTGTGTGTGCTTTGTGTGTGTGTGTGTGTGTGTGTTTAGAGGTTACAGTAGAACCAGGTGCTGTATGTGTGTGTGTGTGTTTAGAGGTTACAGTTGGACGAGGTGCTGTGTGTGTGTGTGTGTGTGTGTGTGTGTTTAGAGGTTACAGTTGGACCAGGTGCTATGCAGCTCATGCATGTCCCTGCCAGCTGCCAGCTCACTGTGTATGTGTGTATGTATGGGGGTGTGTGTGTTTAGAGGCTACAGTTGGACCAGGTGCTCTGTGTGTGTGTGTGTGTGTGTGTGTGTGTGTGTGTGTGTGTGTGTTTAGAGGTTACAGTTGGACCAGGTGCTATGCAGCTCATGCATGTCCCTGCCAGCTGCCAGCTCACTGTGTATGTGTGTATGTGTGGGGGTGTATGTGTTTAGAGGTTACAGTTGGACCAGGTGCCATGTGTGTGTGTGGGGGCGGGGGGTGTGTGTTTAGAGGCTACAGTTGGACCAGGTGCTGTGTGGGTGGGTGGGTGTGTTTAGAGGTTACAGTTGGACCAGGTGCCGTGTGTGTATGTGTGTGGGGGGGAGGTGTGTGTGTTTAGAGGTTACAGTTGGACCAGGTACCGTGTGTGTGTGTGTGTAGGGGTGTGTGTGTGTTTAGAGGTTACAGTTGGACCAGGTACTGTGCAGCTCATGCATGTCCCTGCTAGCTACCGGCTCACCTTGTGGCCCATGGGGACATTCCCGGCTCCCACTGAAACCGCCTTTGCAAAAATTATATCAGTGAGAAAATGTTGGCAGTGGAGGAGATCTGATCTAGCCAACCCTCCTCTTGCCTTTAGTTTTCAAGTTACCTTAATTATCACTGGGCTTAGGCTGAGCTAACTTTGAGAGGCATTTAGGTTATAGTTTAAGTAATAACAGCCCTTCTCCAAAACTCGACCACCTTTGTAAAGCTAATGAGAGACCACCAGAGTAGGGGAGGGGAGAAGACTGAATTCTGCTAAGGTGTAGACTTAAACATTGCCAGCCATTATTCTGGAGGTCCTGCAGGTAACATTGCTATTGTGGACTGGCCTTTTGACATATCTTTTCAGGTTTTTTGCATGTCTGACACCCCTGGCTCCACCTAGACCCATCCACAATGGCTCCTGTAGCCATACCCAGAACCAACTCAATGTAAGAGGATGGTTTCAACTCCCTATGATTTCACCTCTGACCCAACTAATCAGTAGCAACCACCCATTGCATAACCACCCCCGCCCCTTATCCCAAACTACTTTTGAAAAACCCCCAACCTACAAACCTTTGATGAGACTGATTTGAATAATAACTCCATCTTTTGTATGGTGCGGCTGGCCTCACATTAATTAAATTGTTTCTTTACTGCAATACCATGATCTTTATTTGTGCAGCAGATGGGAAGAAACTTTTGGGTGGTTACACCACTAGCTTCTCCTGGGCTGTTTGCATGTTTTTAGCTCACACTGAAGGACTCCAGGGTCTCCTGCAAAATGCCGCATCCTCACAGGCCATGAGAGACTGATGGAGGTTCCAATTCATCTCCATGGGTGCTGGCAAGACCTCCCAGATCCATTTGCACTTGTTCTTCTTCGCTTTCCTTTCTCAACGGCAGCACCAGCGCCAAACACAGGCTCCAGGGCTAAGCTCGACTGCTGAGCCACCTCCCACAGTTGCAGAAGGTTAAGTCCCTATTTTAAAGCAAAAGCAGAAGAAATCCTCGTGCCACATCACTCCTAGTGATTCCAGCACCTTAGATTGGACCCTGTGCAGATCTGCCGTCTTTTTCTCAATGTCTCCTGTTCCTCTAGTCCGGGTCTCTCTTCCAGCCTCTGGTCACGCATGAATCCTGCTTTCACTGGACATTTCCACTTTGGTCTGGTTCCAGTTGGTCTCAGTCCTTCGACTCCAAACTCTGAATTGTTTCTTTTTCAGTGTTAATCAGATGTGCTCAGGGTGCCAGCACCCACCCACTCACCAGGTCAGAAGACTGGGGACATCTTGGGTCCTTCTGCCCCCTCAAATCCATCACTTGCATCTCCAACAGAAACCTCGGTTTGTCCACACCTGTCTCCCACTGCCTCCTTCCCCATGCCACCTTCCTTAGCTACCAAGCTTCTGTCATCTCTTCCCTCTTCAAGAATGACCATTTCCTTGTATCTGCTTCCTCACTGCCCCTGTCCCATATGTTCATCACATACAGCCAAGGTCGCCTTTCCAAAAAACATACTGGTCATGAGTACATTGGGCTGCCTGGGAAGAACCAGACCCCAGCAGGAAGCTGCAGAAACTGTCAAGGCAGGCAGGACACAGACCTCCTCTGTCTCCACTCTGAGTAGGGGCAAGGAGGGGGGCCATAGAAGGTGAGTCAGGATGCTGCCAGGGGAGGCTGTATCTGCTCATCCCCCTCTTTCTCCTCTGCCTCTCTAGAGACCTCATAGTTCTCAGGGTGGGCAGCAAGGGGAGAAGGCCCCGAGATGCTCGTGACCCTGACCTGCTTGGTCAGCCTTTCTTCCCTCTCCAGAATTGCCTTTTTTTTCTTCTCAGAGGGTGGAGGCCATTGGCTTTGCCTGAAATTCTTTGCTTGCTGAACAAACCTGTTCCCCGTCAGTCGCCCCAGGCAGAGATAAAGCCGGAGTTCTTAAGTGCTCCTGTCTGCCCCAAGTTCAGCCAATCCATTTCCTGTGGCTGCCAATTTTACCTCCTTTTTCTTTTTTCGTTTTTATTTCTTTATTTTATTTTTATTTTTTTTGCGACGGAGTCTCACTCTTTCACCCAGGCTGGAGTGCAGTGGCCCAATCTCAGCTCACTGCAAGCTCCGCCTCCCTGGTTCAAGCGATTCTCCTGCCTCAGCCTCCCAAGTAGCTGGGACTACAGGTGCCTGCCACCATGCCCAGCTAATTTTTATATTTTTAGTAGAGATGGGGTTTGACTATGTTAGCCAGGCTGGTCTCAAACTCCTGATCTTGTGATCCGCCCGCCTCAGCCTCCCAAAGTGTTGAGATTCCAGGCGTGAGCCACCACGCCTGGTGCAAAAACGCTTCTTCTTGTCCCTTCGTAGACCCTCTATCCTCATTGTCCTGGCCCCGCCTTCTTCCAGCTCTCCTTCTTCTGCTTGCAGGTACTAAAGCTGAAAGCGTGCACACCCTTTGACCCCGCCATTCTTATTCAGGGAGCCCAGATGACCACTCCCCAGATGTGCACCGAGCGAGGAACAATACTAATTCCCCATATGTATCGAGTGCCCACATTAGGCCAGTCACACGCCCTGTCCAGGAATGCACCTAGACGAACAATTTATATCTCCTTCACGTTTCCCAGAGCTCACAGTCTCTTGGGGGCCCCAATTGCCAAAAACGTGGAGAATAAGCAAGTTCTCCCAAGCTTAGGAGAAGATAGATTAGTCAGCAGCCAGGGAAACAGGGAGCTATCAGAATCAGTTTTAAGGTCGTACAACTGACCCATGGCAGCCCGCCTCAGTGAACGCGCCTTTGCAGGCCAAACAATCATTTGGTTGGAGGGACTCCCTCTGATACACACGTCTGTGAGTGCCAGCCAGTCCACAAGGGTCCCACTCGAGAGATCACCGTCCTGCAGATGATGTCAACCCTTTGATGTCTATGGAAGCCCCACAACCTCTGAACTTCACATTGCCCCGACACCCTCCATCAAACCAGACCGTTCTGCACAGAGAGACTGCCGGGTTAGCATAGCTCTCCCTTCCTTATTATGGTAAGAAATCGATTCAGCATTGTTCTTTTATTTCAGATATTGAATTGTGTTAGCTCGGGCTGCTGTGACAAAGGACCACAGACGGAGTAGCTTAAACAACAGAAATGTATTTTCTGACGGTTCTGTAGGCAAAAAGTCCAAGATCCAGGTGTTGCTGGAGTTGGTTCCTGCTGAGGCCTCTCTTTGGCTGATACCCGGCTGCCTTTGCCCCATGTCCTTACAGGGTTGTTCCTCTGTGTGTGTCTGTGTCCTGGTCTCCTCTTCTTACAAGGATAGCAGCATATGGATTAGGATTCACCCTAATGACCACATTTTATTTCCCTCTTTAAAGACCCTATCATCGGCCAGGCACAGTGGCTCACGCCTGTAATCTCAGCACTTTGGGAGGCCGAGATGGGCGGATCACCTGAGGCCAGGAGTTCGAGACCAGCCTGGCCAACATGGTAGAAGCCCGTCTCTACTAAAAATACTAAAATTAGCCGGGTGTGGTGTCGGGCGCCTGTAATCCCAGTTACTCAGGAGGCTGAGGCAGGAGAATCGCTTGAACCCGGGAGGTGGAGGTTGCAGTGAGCCGAGATCGTGCCACTGCACTCCAGCCTGAGTGACAAGAGCAAAACTACATATCAAAATAATAATAATAATAATAATAATAACAACAACAACAACAACAACCCTGTCTCCAAATACAGCCACATTCTGAAAAACTGGGGGTTAGAACTTTCAATATATGAAGGTGGGGGTGGGAGGTGTGCCACAATTCAGGCCATAATGGAACACTAGTATCATTGTGCTTTGGCAAAGTAAATACGCCACCTTTATGGTTACAGATGACTCCTGCATTGGTAGGCTCTCTATGCTTTCCCGGGAAGATGTTTCTTTCCTCCAGTGTGAGAGTTGACGTCCTTACACCTGGCTTTTGGGCACATGCCGTGTGTTCTCTGTAGGACCTGAATCTGTCCCATGTGAATCCTCCGTGTTCTGGGTTTCCCACACACCGCTTGCCTGACCCTCCCGCCTAGGGTAGTAGCTACTGGTAAGATTTAATGTTCTTGAGCAAAGACAGTGGAGAATATTGAACCGATGGGTACATCGTGCTCTGGCCTTCGCCTTGGGATGCTGTTAGCTCCAGGGACTTGGGGTCATGTCTTCCTAGCATCCTGTCCTCCTAGTTAGAACGTGGAGAACCACCCTGTGCATCCACAAGCTGAGAACAAGCTCTCTGCCCCAGCAGAGGCCTGGTGGGGGTCCCAGGTTGTTCAAATCCAGGCAGGCTGGTAGCAGGTGCCCTCGGCCCCCCTGGCAACTGGGGAATGGAGGGCACTCCCGGCTCTCACCTCCAGGAGAGATTGGTTCTTACAGCCGCCTCCCCAGCTCGCCTCCTGGGGCCCCACTTCCCCAGAGGAGAGTAGAGATGGCCTCATGCTGCTCCCAGGCCTGTCCTACTTGAGCTGGTCTTCCTGCTTTGTAAGGATTTGATTTCTTGTTTTCAGATGATAACCTTGGCTGGTCACTCACCTCAAAAGTCTCTGGAGATCCAAAGTCCCACCTGCATGTCTTGGGGAAAGGAAGTGCCTGGGAAGACTCAGGGATGCACTCAGTGCTCTCCACATCCAGGCTCCACATCCCACCACCCAGAGAATCCTGTCTCTCATGCCTCAAAATAGCTCCTTCTCCAGACCAGTTATTGTCATTTCCTCTGAGCCTGGTGGCAAATGCCTGTAATCTCAGCTACTCAGGAGGCTGAGACAGGAGGATCGCTTGAACCCGGGAGGTAGAGGTTGTAGTGAGCTGAGATCAAGCCATTGCACTCCAGCCTGGCAGCAAAAGCAAGGATCTGTCTCAACAACAACAAAAAAGTTTAAGATGGTAAATTTTATGTTACCTGTATTGTTCCACCATTAAAAAACAAAACAGGCTGTGTCTCTGCTGTCACGCTCTTGTTTTTCTGCACTTCTTGGAGGCTGCGCTCTTAGTAGCCAGACTTCAAGCTGTGGACCTCTTGGCTTGAAACACTTCCCCCTTGCCATTCCTTCCTGTTCTGCCTGCACTTTTCAGGACACTTCCTCCCAGGAGACTTCTGACGCCTCCCTCCCATCCCCTTCAGAATAGGGGTAGCCCCAGTGGTGGCTTCCCCAGCCTCATGAGATCCAATTTTGTTCATCTCTTCCCAACTGCACGTTCGGTGATATCACATTGTTAGCTTGAAGTCAACCACAGCGGGAATATTTGCACCATGGAAATGGGCAGACTCTACAGAGCATGATTTTGTTCCCCTGAGAGCTAGTTGTTAAACATTTACCAGCCCACCATGGAATGGTCACCCCTTCCGTGCTGCTCAAACATCCTGTCCTCTCTGATGTGGTGTTTGTCTTCCCTGTTAGACGATAAGCTTCACCAAGGCGGGGGCCAGGCCTGTAGCTGGTGAGTGGTGGAACCAGGGTTTGGAGGCTCAGGGGATACAGGTTGAATATCCCTTATCCAAAATGCTTGAGACCAGAAGTGTTTCAGATTTCAGATTTTTTCAGATTTTGGAACATTTGCATTTATATAATGAGATATATCTTGGGGATATAACCTGAATCTCTACATGAAATTTATTTATTTATTTATTTTTGAGACGGAGTCGTTTTGCTCTGTCTCCCAGGCTGGAGTGCAGTGGCACGATCTCAGTTCACTGGAACCTCCACCTCCCAGGTTCAAGCGATTCTCCTGCCTCAGCCTCCCGAGTAGCTGGGATTACAGGCACCCACCACCATGCCCGGCTAATTTTTTTTTTAATTTTTAGTGGAGATGGATTTCGTCATGTTGGCCAGACTGGTTTCAAACTCCTGATCTCAGGTGATCTGCCCACCTTGGACTCCCAAAGTGCTGGGATTACAGGTATGAGTCACCATGCTCGGCCTTATTTATGTTTCATAGGCATCTTATACACATAGACCGGAGGTAATTTTATGCAATAATTTTAATAATTTTATGCATGAAAACAAAGTTTTGACTGTTTTTTTGACTGTAACCCTTTGCAATTTTCCACTTGTGGCATCATGCTGGCACTCAAGAAGTTTCAGATTTTGGAGTATTTCTGATTTCAGATTTTCCCGTTAGATATGCTCAACCTGTAATGGCCACCCTAATTTCAGTCTGTCTCCCTGGAAATCAACAAGACAATAATAATGATAGAAATAATAGTCAGCCAGGCGCGGTGGCTCATGCTGTAATTTCAGCACTTTGGGAGGCCAAGGTGGGCAGATCACAAGGTCAGGAGTTCAAAACCAGCCTGGCCAACACGGTGAAACCCTGTCTCTACTAAAAATACAAAAGTCAGCTGGGCGTGGTGTCACATGCCTGTAGCCCCAGCTACTCTGGAGGCTGAGGCAGGAGAATCGCTTGAACCTGGGAGGTGGATGTTGCAGTGAGCTAAGATCATGACACTGCACTCCAGCCTGGGCGACAAAGTGAGACTCTAAAAAAAAAAAAAAGAAAGAAAGAAAGAAAAGAAATAATAGTCATAGCTGTTACTATGAATTGCAGCATTCCTGTATTCCTGTGGACCTTTTACCTTTACGAAAACCTTACCCTAGCTCAGAGTCACCTCCTCCCACCTCTCCACTGGCTTATTCAGCCACACAGGGTTTCTTTCTCCCTCTCCAACATTTTTCTCTCCATTGTCTTCTCACTTCTCGGTATGTTATTCCCTCAGATCTTTGCTTGACTGATCATTTAGGCTTCCTTCAACTTAAATGTCACTTCCTTGAAGGGATCTTTTCTGAGAACCTGAGCCGAAATAGCCTCGGTCACCCTCCAGCAATGTCTGTCGTGCTGTAGGTGGCCTCATCCCCGTAATTAACCCCCACTCTTTCGCGTGGACAACTTGTGTCTCCTCAAAGTTATTTATAAAGCAATATACAAACCAGCTTCAACTTCCCTTCTCTTTACCCTCTGAAGTCCTTCCTGTGTAGAAACTCCTGAGGAAACAGCAAGTTCCCCAGTTTTATGATCTTTGTTAATTATTTTATTGTGGTAAAAACCACATAACATAAAATTTACCATCGTAATTATTTTAAGTGTAGAATTTAGTAATGTTAAGTATTTTCACGTTATTGTGAAACAGGTCTCCAGAACTCTTTCATCTTGCAAATCAGAAACTCTTTAACCATGAAAAAGCAACTCCCCATTGCTTCCTACCCCAGTCCCTGGTAACCACCATTTTACTTTTTGTTTTTATGAATTTGATTCGTAAGTAACTTTGTATAAGTGAGATAATGACATTTATCTTTTTGTGACTGCCTTATTTCACTTAGCATAATGTCCTCAAGCTTCAGTCCTGTTATCTCACAACACTTCCTTTTTTATCCTGAATAATAATGTTCCGTTGTATGCACATACCACATTCCCATTGTCCATTTATCTGTTGATGGGCATTTGGTCTGCTTCAACCTCTTGGCTATTGTGAATAGTGCTGTTAGGAACATGGCTGTACACATATCTCTTTGAGTCCATGTTTTCTTTTGGGTAAATACCTGGAATTGGAATTGCAGGATCATAAGGTAATTCTACTTTTAATTTTTTGAGGAACTGCCATACCATTTTCCAAAGTGACTGTACCACTTTTATATTCCCACCAATGGTGCCCCAGGGTTCCAATTTCTCCACATTGCCTTCTTTTTTTTTTTTTTTTTTTTTTTTTCGAGACAGAGTCTTGCTGTATCACCCAGGCTGGAGTGCAATGGCCGGATCTTGGCTCACTAGAACCTCCACCTCCTGTGTTCAAGGGATTCTCCTGCCTCAGCCTCTTGAATAGCTGGGATTACAGGCACCCACTACCACGAATAGCTAATTTTTTGTATTTTTACTAGAGATGGGGTTTCACCATGTTGGCCAGGCTGGTCTCGAACTCCTGACCTTGTGATCCGCCCGCCTCGGCTTCCCAGAGTGCTGCGATTACAGGCGGCTTAAATACTTTCCTTTTTTTTTTTTTTTTTTTTTCAATAGTAGCCATCCCGATAGGTATGAGTTGGTATCTCATTGTGGTTTTGAATTGCTTTTCTTTAATGGTTAATAATGAACATATGCTTGTTCGTCATTTGTATATCTTCTTTGGAGACATGTCTATTCAAGCTCTTTGCCCATTTTTGAATTGTGTTATTTGATTTTTTTGTTAAGTTGTTGTAGTTCTGTATATATTTTCAATATTAACCACATATCAGATGTATCATTTGCAAATATTTTCTCTTATTCCATAGGCTGTCTTTGCATTCTGTCAATTGTTGAGTTATTTAAGGCACAAACATTTTACATCTGATATAGTCCCATTTGCCTATTTTCACTTTTGTTGCCTGTGCTTGGTGTCAGATCCTAAAGCATGTCATTGCCTAACCCCATTTATTTTAAAAATTTTCTTGTCGGGCACAGTGGCTCACGCCTGCCATCCCAGCACTTTGGGAGGCTGAGGTGGGTGGATCACCTGAGATCAAGAGTTCAAGACCAGCCTGGCCAACATAGCAAAACCCTGTCTCTACTAAAAATTTAAAAATTAGCTATTCGTGGTAGTGAGTGCTTGTAATCCCAGCTATTCAAGAGGCTGAGGCAGGAGAATCCCTTGAACACAGGAGGTGGACATTCTAGTGAGCCAAGATCCTAGAATCTAGTGAGCCACTCCATCCTGGGTGACAGAGCGAGATTCTGTCTCGGGGGAAAAAAAAAAAAAAAATTCTTGATTCTGTTTGTCAGTTTCCACACCCCATTCCATCCACTCCAGGAGAAAACAGACATGTCTCCGGCTCCCCTGGACTTCCTAGAATTTAACACAGTGCCCAGGGCACAAACATGAAACATACTTGTTGAATGAGTGGATTCTCTGTTGCTGATGTCTAACAGAATATTATTATTTATGGCTTACACCTGACTGTCCCTAGGCAAGGTCTCTGAATTCTTCTGGTCGGCACCAGAAGGGAGGGACGAAGCTTCCAGAGGAGACCTGCCTGCCACTGTCCTGTGATGGGGCACCTACGGGACAGGCAGACCTTGTCTCTTGGTCCCTCAGAGGGCTGGCTCTGTACTGGGGCTGGGAATCTCCCTGATCTTTGATTTGCAGGGTGAATGGGGTGGAACCTTCTGCTTCTCCCTCCATTCCCCCTCCTCTGGTGTGCAGGAAGCTGAGGCCTTCTAGGCGACTGGGGATACTGAGGCTGAGGGAGGTAGGGAGGAGTTAGGAGGTTTTTGATTCTCACTTGAATCCTTCCCACTGCAGCTGGAAACGGGGTTTTTGGGTCACCTGCCCCAGCAGGGGATGGGAGTGTAGGCGGGGTCTGCATCTGCAACCCCCTCCTGAATGTGGAAACCTTAACGGGGCCAACACCTCCCCCGTTGCTGGATATGGAAGCAATTCTTTCTCCCTTTCCAGCTCTGCACTCCCTGTACCCCACTGGGATAGAAATCCCGTCTCTTGGTGTCAGGCAGGGGTCTCAGGCTACCCCTCCTCTGCTGGGGTGGAAGATGGAGAGGTCAAAGGAGCAAACCTCCTTCCTGAGCCTTGCAAGGGCCTCCAGCCCGGCAGCCAGAGGGATTAAGGACAAGAGGCTCCTGGCGTCCCTGAGTCTGGTGTGGCAGCCCAGGAGCCTCCCAGGAGAGCCGGAGTAGGCCAGAGGGCTGGAGGCTCCCAAATCAATCAGAGGTCTGAAGGTCGCTAGAGCTGTGACCTTCAAATTAAGATACTTGTAACCCAGGAGGCTGGCACATCCCCACGGGGGATGGAGCACACAGTTTAAGAGAATCCATCTCCCAGAGAGGTGCCCTAGGGCCCCCCTTTGCCATGACCCTGCTAACACTTTACAGATGAATAGCATATACCTCTCTCTCACCCCCTAATCTTATCGCAGTGAATTACCCTGGGGTGAAAGAAAAGCCTCTGGATCTCAAACCTGGAATCGCTTTGAAATACTGCTGTCCCCAACAGCTCCCCTTATAGAGGCCCTGGGTTGCCTTTGAGGTGCGTATTTGGCAAGGTTGAAAGCAGGAGGGAGTGAAAAATGCCTGCATTTGCTTCTGAGGTGCTAAAGGAAAAAAACGGCTCAATGATACAGGCAGACTTTAATTTTATTTGGGAAAAAACGGCTCCGTGACAATGGGCGGACTCTATTTGGGATCACCGCAGTGGGTACGGGGACTGCTGCCACAGGGGCTTGCGGTTGGTAACAGAGGTTGGGTTAATTCCCGAATACAGCAGGGAAAGTGGGAATTCACAGCCAAGGAGCAGGGTCGGGAGCGGTGGCTAGAAAATTACTAAGAGGAAACTTCAGAGATAAGGGCGATGCTGGTTAAACTGACCTTTCAGGATTCCTGCTGAAGGCAGTCCCGGGTGACAGGAGGAATCCAGTCAGATATCAAAGGGGATGAGATGTCAACAGTGGAGGGTTCCTGCTAAACTCACTTAGCAGGGTTCTTCCCTGAAACTGGGTCTTAGATGGGCCTAGCACAAGATTCAGGAGCCTGTCTAAAGTGTGGCCAAGCCTGGGCATGGTGGCTCACGCCTATAATCCCAGCATTTTGGGAGGCCGAGGTGGGCAGATTGCCTGAGGTCAGGAGTTTGAGACCAGCCTGGCCAACATGGTGAAACCCCATCTCTACTAAAAATACAAAAATTAGCCCGGCATGGTGGTGGGTGCCTGTAATCCCAGCTACTCAGGAGGCTGAGGCAGGAGAATGGCTTCAACCTGGGAGGTGGAGGTTGCAGTGAGCTGAGATCACACCATTGCACTCCAGCCTGGGCGACAGAGCAAGACTCTGTTTCAAAAACAAAACAAAACAAAACAAACAAAATAATATGTGGCCAAGCGAAGAATCTTTGTCAGCGGATCAATGTCCATGTGTCAAGTCAAAGGAATACACTGCAGATAATATAGTATCTTCTGTTTTTCTGAATGTTGATTTGGATGTGTAGGAGAAAGGCTTTCACCAGCTGTGGCTGAAGTGTGGTTGTGTATTGCAACTCTGTCTTCGACATTCAATAAATACTGAATTCACTGTCAGTCAGTCAATGACTTGTTGGCTAGTCTCTTGCTAGTTTATCCCTAACAAGCCTTACTTCACTCAGGTAAACTGCAGTGAGGACTGTGTTGTTGATTCTCTGGCAAGGGATGGAAATCTACAGTAAATTTATTATAGATTGTCTCTTTACTTACTTGTCATAAATAAGATTATTACATAATTATTGCATTACATATTTAATTATATGTTATGGATAAGATTATTGTAATACAATAGTAATAACCTGTAATAAATGAGAAATGTACCCCTTTTGTAAGCCCTGCACTTACTTGTCCGATACCTTTCCTCTTGAATTTCATGGAATACTGTCTCATTCCAGCAATAAGTAACATTCACAGAAGATACAGGCATGACCTAAGTGTTCTCACAAAACATTTTCAGAGTGTTCTCACAATAACCCTTCGACTGGATACTTTCAGAGATCCTTTTCATTTTCCACATAGGGAGAGATAATTTGTCTAACAGCTGCTGAATAAACAGATCCAAGATTTGAACCCTCATAGTTTGGTTGGGAGTCTGAGTTCTTTCGTTTCTTTTTTGTGTGTTTGTTTAGACAGGCTCTTGCCGTGTTGCCCAGGATGGAGTGCGGTGGCACAACCACGACTCACTGACACCTTGACCTCCTGGGCTCAAACAGTCTTCCCTTCTCAGCCTCCCAAGTCTCAGCACACCCGGGACTACAGGTATGCATCGCCACGCCCAGCTAATTTTAAATTTTTTGTTAGAGATGGGTACTTCCTATGTTGCTTAGGCTGACCTTGAACTCCTGGGCTGAAGTGATCCTCCCACCTCAGTGCCTTCCAAAGTGCTGGGATTACAGGCCTGAGCCACCGTGCTTGGCCAACCCACATTTCATTCGGCTCCTTCACCATTTCTCTTCTCCCCCTTAGAACTAACTCTATAGCCCCATCTCTACTTTTGTATTTTTCTCTCTCTCTTAACCTCATTCCAATCAAGCTTTTATCTATACCATTTTACTAAAAGGCCACCAATAATCTCCACATTGACAAATCCAGTAATTGAGTTCCAGCTGTCATTAAGACTTGACAATTTGTCACCTCTCCTCCTCCTCTCTTCTTCTTCTCCTTCTTCTTCCCTCCTCCTCCTCCTCCTCTTCCTCCTCCTCCTCCTCCTTCTTCTTCTTCTTTCTTCTTCTTCTTCTTCTTTCTTTGAGACAGAGTCTCACTCTATTGCCTAGGCTGGAGTGCAGTGGTACGATCTTGGCTCACTGCAACCTCCACATCCCGGGTTCAAGTGATTCTCCTGCCTCGGCCTCCCAAGTAGCTAGGATTACAGGCACCCACCACCATGCCCAGCTAATTTTTGTATTTTTAGTAGAGACAGGGTTTCACCATGTTGGCCAGGCTGGTCTCAAACTCCCAACCTCAGGTAATCCACCCGCCTTGGCCTCCCAAAGTGCTGGGATTACAGGCGTGAGCCACTGCACCTGCCCCACCCCATCCTTCTTAGAAGACTCAAGTCCACACTGAATTGGGTTCACCAGACCTCCCTGACAATTCTCTCTTCTGGCTTTCTTCCTACCTCCCCCATTGCTGGATATAGAAGCAATGGTACTTTCTCCCTTTCCAGCTCTGCACTCCTGTACCCCACTGGGATAGAAATCCCGTCTCTTGGTGTCAGGCAGGGGTCTCAGGCTACCCCTCCTCTGCTGGGGTGGAAGACGGAGAGGTGAAAGGAGTAAGCCTCCTTCCTGGCCCTGGCAAGGGCCTCCAGCCCGGCAGCCAGAGGGATTAAGGACCAAAGGCTCCTGATGTCCCTGAGTCTGACCAGATTGTAGTAGCCAGCCTCCACGGTGGCCCCCGATAATCCTCACTCCCTAGTAGTGCTCATAGACTTGTAGTCTCTTCTGACACTGACCCAGAGCTGGTTCATGACCAGCGGAGGCTGAGGGAGGTGGGTAGGGAAGATCTAGGAAGTTTTGGGTTCTCTCTTGAACCCTTCCCACTGCAGCTGGAAACAGTAGAATATGGAGGAAGTGATAGAACATGTACACCCATAGCAGCATTATACCCAATAACCGAAACACAGACATGATCCAATGTCCATTGACAGGTGCATGGCCTTACTTAGATCCTGTGGCCATCCCTGGACAAATCACTGAGACCAAGGGGATGTGCTGATCTCCTGGGCTAGACCTGTTCCTTTTCCCTTTCCTGGAGTCAGGAGGGTGGGCTTGGCCCTGCCAGAACCATATGAAAAGAGAGCTGAGGCAGGAGTCTCAGAAGAAGCCCAGTGAAAACTTGGCAGGCAAAATGGCACATGGGGCTGGGAACATGGTAGCTATGGTAAGAAAAGCAAGGGACGCGCATGTGTTCTGATAGTGAGATACGCGCATCAGCTGAATTCACATCCACGTTTGTGTTTTCCCTCTTCTCTCATTCACATCCACGTTTGTGTTTTCCCTCTTCTCTCACATATGTCTAGCACAGTAGCAAATATTTTTGCCTGCTTCTTTCTAGTCAATATTCACCAAATGAGGCTAATCTTAGCTCACTCTTATTTGAGGCTTTCGAAACATGAGACACAATTTTGTGTATTTTGCATAGATTTTCTTACTTTACCCTGACCACAATCCTATAAGGCCATATGTTTTTATTTTTATGTTTTATTTTATTTTTAGGTTTTAGAGACGGGGGTCTGGCTCTGTTGCCCATGCTGGAGCGCAGGTGTGATCACAGCTTACTGCAGCCTTGAATTCCTGGGTTCAAGTGATCCTCCAACTACAGGTGTGTGCTAACATACCTGGCTAATTTTAAAAAATATTTGTAGAGACAGGGTCTTGCCCAGCCTGGTCTTGAACTCCTGGCCTCGAGCTTCTGGCCTCAAGCAATCCTCCCATCTCAGCCTCCCTAAGTGCTGGGATTACAGGCATGAGTCACCTAACATGAGTCACCCAGCAGGTCATACATTTCAATCATCATTTTCACTTCACTGATGAAAGAAACTGAGGTGCAGAAATTAAATAACTTGTTTACAGGCACACAGAAGTTAATTATGGAGCTGTAATTGGAATTGAGGCAGTACGATTCCAGATCCCATCCCTTAACTGCCGTAGTCTGTGCTGTGTCTCTGGAATTCAATTCATTTTGAAGATAACTCTCATCCAGCAATGCATGATGATGTGGAAATATCTCCTCAGAAGTAACTCCCTTTGACCGGCGCAGTGGCTCACGCCTGTAATCCCAGCACTTTGGGAGGCCAAGGCGGGCAGATCACGAGGTCAGGAGACCAAGAGCAGCCTGGCCAACATGGTGAAACTCGTCTCTATTAAAAATACAAAAATTAGCTGAGTGTGGTGGTGCGTGCCTGTAATCCCAGCTACTCTGGAGGCTGAGGCAGGAGAATCACTTAAACCAGGGAGTTGTGGGTTGCAGTGAACAGAGATCACGCCACTGCACTCCAGCCTGGTGATAGAGTGAGACTCTGTCTCAAAAAAAAAAAAAAAGCAGTTCCCTTAAATGGTACCAATTTGCACGTTAGAATCCATTTGTTCAGTGTGTACGAAGCTCGTGACTTTAATGGTGGTTCCCTCTGGGTGGTCCTAGAAGACTATCCTGGTTGTGAAAGAAAGAAGTCCCGTTTGCTTCACCTCATACCCCATGACCACCCCCAGCCATCAGGGTTTTCAGCCAGCAGTCATGGCCACTCCATGGAGCGGCTGGGGCACCGCTGGTCTCAGACGGTTGAGGATGACAGAAACAACTCGAACTGGTTTCGGCAAAGGGGTGGACTTTTTGGTTCAGGTAACCAAATCTCAGGGAGGGAAGGGGTGTAGTTGTCCTCGGGGTGATGGAATGCAGCCAGAAGCTGTCTCAGCACCATTTGAGTCTGCATGTTGGCAGCGACCTGTCACACAAGGCTTCCCCGTGAGGTCAGAATGGCGCTATTCTCAGGTTATCCATCTGCAAGGAGAAGACCTGCCTCCCTTGTCCTTGGCAGGCTCTTCACTGGCCTGGTTTGGGTCACATGCCTACTCCCGTGGCCAAGGCACCCAGCAAACTACAATATGGGACCTTTGTGGGGATACGCGTGGAGGAGAAGCAAGTCCCTAAAATAAGGGCCAGGGTGAGTTTTCCCGCAGCAGCAGGGAGGAGTGCCACACAGATGAAACCATTCATATCCACCTTGCGCACCACATCCTGTGCTGTGGGGTCTTAGGAACTCCTTCCTGGAAGAAATAGCTTATGTGGCGGGGCCTTGAAGCTAAACAGGAGCTTGCTTAAAAGAGGAATGAGAGGGGCTGGGCGCGGTGGCTCACACCTGTAATCCCAGCACTTTGGGAGGATGAGGCGGGCGGATCATGAGGTCAGGAGTTCAAGACCAGCCTGGCCAACATGGTGAAACCCTATCTGTACTAAAAATACAAAAGAATTAACTGGGCGTGGTGGCGCATGCCTGTAATCCCAGCTACTCGGGAGGCTGAGTCAGAAGAACTGCTTGTACCGGTACCCAGGAGGTGGAAGTTGCAGTGAGCAGAGATTGCGCCACTGTATTCCGGCCTGGGCTACAGAGCGAGACTCCTCCCCCCCACCACCAAAAACAAAAAAAAGGAATGAGAGCAGCGAGCATTTGGCAGACATGTAGAAGTCTGTGGATGAGTAGTTTATTCTGACTGGCGCGTGGAGGCGTGGTGGTGGGGGTGGGTAAGGTGAAGCATGGCTACAGAGGAGGCCACAGAGAACTCCACGAGGCCTGAACGTGACTTCAGAGGTGCAGGTGTACCTTGGATGGGCACAATGGATATAAAGTTTTGCTCACCCAGTGTTCAGTTTTTTATAACAAAATCCCCTTTTCCTTTTGAAGAGCACCCTCTCCCACCCTCTCAGTCCACGGAGCCTATGTGGCCTCACTCTCCAGCTCCTGTGACCTCTACCTGGTCAATAGAAGTCACTGTTACTGGCTTAGGGATGGACATGTGACCCAATCTGGGCCAATGAGGGGCAGCCCTAGAGTTTTGCTAGAAGGATTGTGGACTATTCCTGCTAGGAAAATAAGACCGATAGATCTCTAATACTACCTTTTTTTTTTTTTTTTTTTGAGACAGGGTCTCACTCTGTCACCCAGTCTGAGTACAGTGGTGCGATCTCGGCTCACTGCAACCTCCTCCTCTCAGGTTCAAATTATGCTCGTGCCTCAGTCTCCCGAGTAGCTGGGATTACAGTAATGCACCACCATGCCTGGCTAATTTTTTTTGTATTTTTGATAGAGGTGAGGTTTTGCCATGTTGGCCAGGCTGGTCTTAAACTCCTGGCCTCAAGTGATCCGCCCTCTTCAGCCTCTCAAAGTGCTGAGATTACAGGCGTGAGCCACCGTGCCCGGCCTCTGATAAAAATGTTTGGGGGGTGGAGTCCAGGTATGCATGAAGCCAGCTACCCTGGACTTTTCAACTACATGAGTCAGTAAACAACTTTTATTGTTGTTTGTTCGATTTGGCTTTAGCAATCAGCGTTTCTGTCGCTTGTCATGGAAGAGGTGTCTCTAAACAGGAGACTGATGGAGTTAGACTTGTGTTTTGGAAGGATGTCCTTCTTGGGATCGGAGAATGGTATGGAAAGAGCAAGCAAGAGTAGAGACAGCCAAGCAGTGAAGAATCAAGGGCAGGGGGTACTAGAGCTGTGTCACCTGGAGGATGCGTCAGTGTGAGAGATGAGAAACGGACGCACAAAAATGGAAAACGAGAGAGATGTGAGGACTCGTGTATGGGCAGACGCTGATCTCCATGAGACATGGTGACTGTTTGGATATGGAGAATAGAGAAGAGGGATGAATCAGGGGTGACTTGACAAGGGCCCAGGAGAGGGGTTTTATCTGTCATGCCTATTTCAGATGTAAGTGACAGAAAAATAAACTCAAATTGGCTTAAACAAAATAAATAGGAATGTAATAGGCTCGACATCTGTCAAGTTCAAGGAGCTTCAAGTACAATTGGATCCAGAACTTCTAATGATTTTATCAAGACATGACCTTTATGTCTGTGTTTCCTTTTTTTTTTTTTTTTTTTCTTGAGACAGAGTTTCACTCTTGTTGCCCAGGCTGGAGTATAATGGTGCGATCTCAGCTCACCACAACCTCTGCCTTCCGGGTTCAAGGGATTCTCCTGCCTCAGCCTCCTGAGTACCAGGGATTACGGGTCCCACCACCGTGCCAAGCTGATTTTTTTACATTTTTAGTAGAGACAAGGTTTCACCATTTTGGTTAGGCTAGTCTCAAGCTCCTGACCTCAGGGGATCCACCTGCCTCGGCTTCCCAAAGTGCTGGGATTATAGGCGTGAGCCACTGCGACCGGCCATGTCTGTGTTTCTGAGACCTGCTTTCCTCTGATCTGGTTTCATACTGCCACACAGTCTCCCCCCAGAAAGGTAAAGATGGCTGACAACATCTCAGCACCTGGGTGCTACCAGCTAAGAGACCCAGAGGAAACAGAGCACCTCTATCTCAGTGTTCCACCAAAGTTCCAGGCCCACCCATGAGTCAATTTCTGAAACACTGATTGGCCAGACCTGGGACATGTGTCTGTTCCCACATCAGGAAGTGATGTGATCTCCACTTACACTGCACAGGCTGAGAGTGGGGTTGGGCTGGATCCCCAAGGAAAATAGAAAGTGCTAGAATCAGAATAAAGGGGGAATAGATGTGGGGTGAGAAAACCAACAGAGGCTCACTTCAGTGTGCATGGGATACATTTCTGAGTAATATGGGAGGGTAGTTTTTGTCTAGGGATCTACAGAATGTGTGTTTGTGTGTGTGGGGTGGGGGTGGAGGGATGACTTTAAGGAGCCCAGCAGCATTGAGGATTGGTCTGGGACAGAGGCCCAGGGTTTGGAGACCTGGATTTGGCTGCTATTTTTTATTTTATTTTATTTTATTTTTTGAGACAGAGTTTTGCTCTTTCACCCAGGCTGGAGTGAAGTGGCGTAATCTTGGCTCACTGCAACCTCTGCCTCCTGGGTTCAAGTGATTCTCCTGCCTCAGCCTCCCCAGTAGCTGGGACTACAGATATCCGCCACCATGCCCTGCTAATTTTTGTATTTTTAGTAGAGACAGGGTTTCGCCATGTTGGCCAGGCTGGTCTTGAACTCCTGAGGTGATCCACCTGCCTTGGCCTCCCAGAGTGCTGGGATTACAGGCGTGAGCCACTGCTCCTGGCATTGGCTACTATTTTAGATAAGGCAGTTGGGAAAAGTCTCTTTGAGGAGATGACATTTAACCTGAGCCCCGCAGGGTGAAAAGAGCTTGTCTTCATCTTCTTGAGGGTGCAGGGGATGATTTAGACGTAGGAATTATCTTGGGATGATCAAAGAACAAACTGATGACGGGCGAGACAAGAACATGGTGCACAGTGGGGAGCCGGGAGGCAGGATCTTGTGGACTTAGTAAATTCCTCGTTGAACACTAGAATGGAAAGCCATGATAAAGTCTTAAGCAGAATCAGTAGAGTACTGTGTCACTCAAGCTTTGAGATTTACCAGGAGGACAGGTCATTCGTAAGCCTGCTCAAGAGAAGGGAAGGAGGAAGAAGAAGGGGGAATTTTCTCTGTCACCTTCCTGCCCTGTCGACGTAGTTTTCATATGTTGGATGTTTAACACAACCAACTAAGACTGGGGCCTGGTTTTTTGGTGCAGTGGCTCACACCTAGAATCCCAGCACTTTGAGAGGCCGAGGCGAAAGGCTTGAGTGCAGGAGTTCAACACTAGCCTGGGCAACACAGTGAGACCCAGTTTCTACAAAAAAAAAAAAAAAAGAAAAAGAAAAATAGAAAAATTAGCCAGGCATGGTGGTGCATGCCTATAGTCCCAGCAACTCAAGGAGCTGAGGTGGGATGAGGGCTTGAGCCCAGGAGGTCAAGGCTGCAGTGAGCCGTGATCACGCTGCTGCATCCCAGCTTGGCGACAGAGCAAGACCCTGTTTCACACACACGACACACACACAAAGATTGGTATGGTCACCCTTACTTTACTGATAAGAAACCTGCACACAGAGGAGCTAAACCGCCATCCCAAGGCCACGAAACTACCGAGTGTCTAAGCCAGGATATGTCTGAATATGAAGCCTCCTCTGAGTGCTGGGTCCTAGAAGCACTAAGCTTGGTTATGAACCTCATGAGCTCTTCGTGGCTTCTCACCAACTCGGGTCCTGTTGAGCCTATTTTGCAAAGAAGGAGACCAAACGCCCTGGAGGTTTGCTCACCTGGCCTGAGTTACCTGGCCGTGGAAGACCCCTGGGCTCAAGTTCCCCGAGAGGCAGGAGTTAAACCATGTGTCCTAGAACCTCAGCTTGCATCCCACCCTGGAATTTTCCTCTGAGTTGCAAAATCAGGCAAGCTGCCAAGCCATATATACATTGCCGGGTAGCCAGGCAACACTGTGCTTTTTCTGGGAAGGAGCACAATGTGGTCACTGTGCTGCCGACACCAGGTTCCAGATGGAAGAAAGACTTTAATCCCCGGCTTCACGGCTGTTTGGCACATTTCGCTCCTGAAAGCCGGCTTGGGCCAGTTTTCACTCTGACTCTCCAGTGAGGCCATTTTGTCTCATTCCATTTCTGATGTGTAAATGTTAATCCTTTACAAGTTGGTTTTAGTGGAGTAGGAAATGGCGGAAAAGGCTGGAGTGGATTCAGATGCAACAGGGATGGCACTTACACCTTTCGACGAAAAAGACGTGTGATTCCGCGATTTTGCAGTTGTGAATTATGCTGCTGTACGCATGTGTGTGAAAGTGTCTTTTTTGCGTAATGACTTCTTTTCCTCTGGGTAGATACCCAGTAGTGGGATTGCTGCATTAAATGGTAGTTCTACTTTGAGTTCTTTAAGGAATCTCCACACTGTTTTCCATGGTGGCTGTACTAGTTTACATTCCCACCAGCAGCGTAGAAGTATTCCCTGATCACAATGTCCACACTAACATCTACTGTTTTTGATTTTTTGATTATGGCCATTATTGCAGGAACAAGGGGGTATCGCACTGTGGTTTTGATTTGCATATCCCTGATCACTAGTGATGTTGAGCATTTTTTCATACGTTTGTTGGCCATTTGTAGATCTTCTTTTGAGAATTGTCTGTTCATGTCCTCAGCCCACTTTTTGAGGGGATTGTTTGTTTTTTTTGTTACTGATTTGTTTGAGTTCATTGTAGATTCTGGATATTAGTCCTTTGTCAAATGTATAGACTGAAGATTTTCTGCTACTCTGTGGGTTGTCTGTTTACTCTGCTGACTGTTCCTTTTGCCGTGCAAAAGCTCTTTAGTTTAATTAGGTCCCAGCTATTTATCTTTGTTTTTATTGCATTTGCTTTTGGGTTTTCGGTCATGAAATCCTTGCCTAAGCCAGTGACTAGAAAGGTTTTTCCAAAGTTATCTTCTAGAATTTTTATAGTTTCAGGTCTTAGATCAATCAACAAGTGGATAAACAAACTGTGGTGTATATAAACAATGGAATACTACTCAGCCATAAAAAGGAATGAATTAACAGCATTTGCAATGACCTGGATGAGATTGGAGACTGTTATTCTAAGTGAGGCAGCTCAGGAATGGAAAACCAAACACTGTGTGTTCTCACTGATACGTGCGGGCTAAGCTATGAGGGTGCAAAGGCATAAGAATGATACAATGGACTTTGGGGACTTAGGGGGAAGGGTGGCAGAGGGGCAAGGGATAAAAGACTACAAATATGGTGCGGTGCAAATATGGTGATGGGTGCACCAAAATCTCACAAATCACCACCAAAGAACTTACTCATGTAACCAAATACCACTTGTACCCCAATAAATAATAAAAAAGAAAAAATGTGTGAGCAAAATGATTAATAGGTAAATGATAGAAGAAAAAGAGAAGACCCATGAAGTTAGAAAGTGAAGGTGTCACTTCTTGAGTGATCAGGGAATGGAAGTCAGAACTACATAATGTCAAGTCTAACTCTCAGAGTGATCAAAAATGAAAATCCTGGGGCCGGGCGTGGTGGTTCATGACTGTAATCCCAGAACTTTGGGAGGTCGAGGCAGGCGGATCACGAGGTCAGGAGTTCGAGGCCAGCCTGTCCAATATGGTGAAACCCTGTCTCTACTAATAATACAAAAATTAGCCGGGCATGGTGGCAGGCGTCTGTCATCACAGCTACTTGGGAGGCTGAGGGAGGAGAATCACTTGAACGCGGGAGGCGGAGGTTGCAGTGAGCCGAGATCACTCCACTGCACTCCAGCCTGGGCGACAGAGTGACACTCCTTCTCAAAAAAAAAAAAAAAAAATTCCTGATAAGGTCCAGGGTTGGTGAGGGTGTGTGGAGTAAGTGTGTGCTCTCATACATGGTAATGAGGGACATTTAGGGTATGACCTCTCAGAGGTGATTTTATGGGACTTGCCAACATTTGAATATGTATGACTCCCCCAGCACAGCAAATGTGTTTTCACTAATTAATCTTGCAGAAATACTCGGAGAAGTGCACATTTTAGTTGAGAGTTGCAAAACATTGGAGATTCTCTGTCTATCAATATAGAAATGGTAAAATAAATGGTGTTGCATCCATACCATTGAATCTTTTGCAGAAAAGCTTGGTGTAGAGATGTGTGTTTGGGCATAGGAGGTTGCCTTGCTGGGGACATCTGTTGGGTCAAATAGGGAAAAAAATTAAGTTGGTGAACAACATATAGAGTCTGAATTCAATTCTGTTGGAAGAGTATGTATGTATATATTTGTATTTACTTATATTTTTAAATACACCAAGAACATTTCTGGACTTTTTGTTTTTTATTTTTTTTGAGACTGGGTCTTGTTCTGTCACACAGGCTGG
Source organism: Macaca mulatta (assembly GCF_049350105.2). Classification (NCBI taxonomy): domain Eukaryota; kingdom Metazoa; phylum Chordata; class Mammalia; order Primates; family Cercopithecidae; genus Macaca; species Macaca mulatta. The sequence continues at coordinate 69,146,638 of NC_133424.1, forward strand.
AGTGCAGTGGCACAATCACGGCCTCTGGTCTCAAGTGATCCTCCTACCTCAGCCGCTCCACCTGTGGAGTAGCTGGGACCTCAGGCGTGCACCACCACACCTGTTTTTTTTTTTTTTTTTTTTAATGATGGAGTCTCACTATGTTGCCCAGGCTGGTGTCAAACTCCTGGGACCAAGCGATCCTCCTGCTTTGGCCTCTCAGCATGCTGGGATTGGAGGCGTAAGCAGCCATGCTCATCCAGAAAAATAAAATATGAATACTGGCCATCACTTTACGATTAAAAAGTTGTCAAAAATGCACTGTTGGTTCAAAAAACAACAAAGGGCAAGTTGCCACACAGTACGTAGAATATTATTTTATGTCTATAGAAAAGAACACCATGTGTGAGCATGCGTGTGTACGCACAAACACTGATACTATATACACATCCTTTGTACAAAAATTCAGAGAAGGTAAAAGCAAGAAAACTTGCTAGTGATTGACCCTGTGGGATTGGGAAAATATTTTTGCTTTTTTGCTTTCTATATTTCTATATAATTTGAAGTTTCTCAAAGGTTGCATTTTTTTAATTTAAAAAAATTATTAAAAATACCTTTAAGAAACTACCATAGTCCTACTACCCTAACAGGAGTAATTTTAGCAATTTTCTATATGAATCTCTCCCTCTCTGTATATATTTTTCTTTTTCTATCCCCCCATCTATATACACACATACACACAAACCCCTATGTTTTATATGGTTATGTATATATATATATATATTTGAGACAGAGTCTTGCTCTGTCACCTAGGCTGGAGTGCAGTGGTGTGATCTCAGCTCAGTGCAACCTCCGCCTCCCGGGTACAAGCAATTCTCCTGCCTCAGCCTCCTAAGTAGCTGGGATTACAGGTGCCTGCTACCGCGCCCAGGTAGTTTTTTGTATTTTTAGTAGAGATGGGGATTCACCATGTTGGCCAGGATGGTCTCGAACTCCTGACCTCAAGTGATCTGCCCACCTTGGCCTCCCAAAGTGCTGGGATTACAGGCATGTGCCACCATGCCAGGCCATATATATATATATATATAAAAAACAGGTTTGTATACACATAATAGCATGTGTATATATTATATTGTTAAAGAATATGTTATATACACATAGATACTAACACTAAATAGTATATGTATTAACATTATATAGGTACATACACATCCGTTATGTTAATTTTATATCCATATCCATAACAATGATAATAATAAATGTTTGGAGCCTTGCTATGTGGCAGGCAGTGTGCCCATGGGCCTCCTTGTGTGCTCCCGAGGAGAGCGGGTTTGTGGTCATAGCTGGAGGTTTGGGAAGGCACTTGAGAAGCTACCGGCTATTGCTGTTACCCAGGAGCCAGAGGCGTGTGGCTGGAACCAAACTGGGAACAAGAAGAGCTGAACAGATCCGAGGGAGATTCCCACCAGAAGTCAGGGCACGGCTCTGAAGAGGACTAGACAAAAGGGGAGAAAGACATTTCAAGTCAGAAGCAAGGAGACTTGGTTGCTGGCTGGATGAGGGGTAAGGGGACAGACAGCCACCTGATGACATCACCCCGTGATTAAGGAGAAAACACTGGAAAAGCTGTCCTGGGTCGGGGAAGGTGTGGAGAATCAGCCACTCTCACACCTGGTTGGATTGGGGTAGGGGGAGTGGATGAGGCCTGGGATTGGTGCAAAGTCCGAAAAGCAATTTGGTAATATTTATTAAAATAACTAACTCATATACACTTTGACACAATGGTTCCTCTTCTGAGTTTTCATATTGCACACACACTTGTCCAAAAGGACTTGTATACAAGGTTTCACTCTGCAGCATTGCTTGTAATTGCAAAAGATTGGAAACTCCTATAAGGAAAAATGGAATATCCAGCCATAAAAACTAGAAACAAGCTATATGTGAAGATGCTTTGTGATGTGCCGTTTCCTATCACAGAACACAACCTGTCCTTCCCCGACGAGGCTCCTGACCACGTTTTCATCTCTGCCTCACTGCTGAGTGGAAAGTGGTACTTGGAGGTTTTATTGTATGTTTCTTTGACTATGGCTGAGGTTGACCTCAGGAACGTTACTTGCAATTGTTCTGATTGTTATCACTTTTTTTTTTTTTTTTTTTTTTGAGACGGGGTCTCTCTCTGTCACCCAGGCTGGAGTGCAGTGGCATGATCTTGGCTCACTGCAACCTCTGCCTCCCAGGTTCACGCCATTCTCCTGAGTAAATGGGACTTCAGGCGTCCGCCACCACGCCTGGATAATTTTTGTATTTTTAGTAGAGACGAGCTTTCACCATGTTGGTCAGGCTGGTCTCGAACTCCTGAGCTCAGGTGATCCACTTGCTTTGGCCTCCCAAAGTGCTAGGATTATAGGTGTGAGCCACCGCACCCAACACTGTTATCACTATTTTAACGCTAACTTGTACACCACCAGGAGTTCCAGTGGCAGCTGGCTTTGTGACCAGTTTCTGTCTTTCACAGTCACCATAGGCTATGGATCCCTGGATATCTTTCTAGTCCCTGGCAATTTCTCTCTTCCAGTACCAATCCATAGGCATTCCATCTTGCTCAGGGTGAAAGCACCATCCAATTAATTCCCCTTCTTGCAGGACTTGGCATTATAGCCCATAGGGGAACTGGAATTACCTCCTTAGCCTGTAGCCAGCTCTCAAAGGAAATAGCCAACGACATTGATGCCACGGCTTAAACCTTCACAATTGTGCAAGAACAAATAGACCCTCTAGCAGCTGTAGGCCTCAGACATCACTGAGGACTAGATATGTTAACAGCAGTCCAGGGAGGAATTTGTTTAGCCTGAAAAGTGTTCCTTTTGGGTAAGTCAGTCGGGAAAAGTACAAGACAACATCAGACCCGGACGGATTCGCTGCCGGTAACGTACCTGGCCCACACTTTGCCCATAACAGCCTGGCCCAGAGCTGGGTGGTGGAGTGGACAGGCCTCGGGTGGCAAACTGCAGTGCTGGGAATCGGACCGGTGGGCCTGATTCCCGGAGGGCTGCCTTTGGGATTCTGAACACACCGCCAGGCACAAAGTGCTGGATGTTCGGTGTCTCGTTCACCTCTCACTGCCTTTTATGGATCTCAACGCGTGGCATCATGACAAGACCACGGCTGTGAGAATGACAGAAAGCACGGATCTCCGTATCACATGACTCCTGCGTAGAGGAAAATGGATCTGAGCTAAGGGCAGGTGAATTAGAAAGTTGGTGCAAATCAAGACAAAGCAGTTTCATTGTTAACACACGGCCCCGTTTCCAAAGGCAAAACAGCTCATCAGTCTACTGTGGGATCTTCCCCTAGGCTGAAAAGCCAAGTTTGATTCCAACAAATATATACATTGCAGTGTAATTAGGCAAGGGAACCGGGTTCTTGGAGCCACAAAGCCCCATGGTCAGTATCTGGGAGACAGCTACTTCCTGACTGTAAACAGATTTAAATACACCATCTGTTTTGCAGATATTTCTCAGAACCTGTTTTTAGTCAGTTTTTCTCTCCAGTTTTCGGATACTAACAATCTTGTTTTCTTTTTATGTTTTTTTAAAAGTGACATAAACCAGGGTTGCTTTTATTTTCTTCATGTGCTTGGCTTGATTATTTGAAGCTAATTTATATACCTTCTTTTGTTCCATGAAAGTAAAAAGTGAACCTTTTTTTTTTCCTGTTTCTTTTGTCATCAAGGCACAAAGAATAAGAGCTTTCAAAATAGTCTTTGGTTTTGTCCTTCAACTGTTAGAAGGTCACCGTTTTGTTTTTGCTTTTGTATTTCTATTTCTGATAGATAAATAGACATAGAAAAAATGATGTACAGAAGATGGCTAAATTGTGATAATATGCTCTTTAATTTCTGTTAACTTTGGATAATTCTAATAATGTTTCTTCTTGTTTTGAGGGTTTTTGCTGTGTGTGTGTCTGTTTGTTTCTGAGACAAAGTCTCTACAGACTGAAGATTTGCTCTGTCACTCCCGGGAGGGCGGTGGTGCAGCCACACACAGCTCACTGCAGCCTCAACTTCCTGGGTTCCATTGATTCTCTCACTTCAGCCTCCCAAGTAGCTGGGACTATAATCATGCACCACCATGACCAGTTAATTTTTTGCATTTCTTTGTAGAGACGGGGTTTTGCCACGTTGCCTCAGCTAGTCTTGAACTCCTGGGCTCAAGTGATCCACTGCTGGCCTCGGCCTCCCAAAGTGCGGGGATTTCAGGCTTGCACCACTGAGCCCAGCCTGGGCAAATTCTTATGTGGGGGTCATTTATTACCATGTCTGTTATGGAATCACCACTATTTGACAATTTAGGGCAGAAATGTCAGAAAATAGGGAGACCTTGGAAGCTACCTCTTATTCGTGCTCTGAACTCTTGGGTGTGTGCTCACAAATTCCAAATGAGGATGGAATCATTTAGCTCAGTTTTGGGATGCCATTCGAAGCTGCTTTATAAAACTTGGAAAGTTGATTTAAAAGATATTTCTTTTTTATTGTTTTATTTTTAATTACAAAAGCAGATTTTTTTTGTATAAAGAAAATTAATTTCCCTTTCACATTCCAAACCGACGTTCAAAGATTTGCTGGTTTCTGCCTCCTTCTTTCTGCTTCTAGAGCTGCCTCATGATCCAAAGTGGTTTTTCTAATTATTTGCTTAAAAATGCTCTTAATCTTTTCTGCCTAACCAGCTTATTTTTAATTTTGCACACCCTTTCCCAGTCCTTACCCCCAAGCCCGTACGTCTTTGCCCAGTTGCTATTGGGGTGCACATACTTTTAGCAGCCTGTGCCATTTCACAGGCACCATGAGAAGGCGGGCGTTGGCCTCCTTCATTGATGCCATCAGTCACTTTTTATTACCTGCCTATGTTCCAGACCAGGTTTCCTCTATTTCCGGAAGATTAGAATCCTCTGTGTGTCAATCTGCCCTGCTAAATCAGTTCCACTCATAATCATCTGCTTAGAAATTTCTCCGGGGGGATTGGGTTGCAACCTCCACCACCATCTGACAGCTGTGACAACTCAGTACCCAACCTATGCTTTTCACTAAACGCTTCTTTAGGGGAAACCAAGGACCTCCCCCCAGCCCTGCCAAATTAACTCATGGAATACCCATTCGCCAAAAGCTAATTCTCCAAATGATCATGTTTTTAAAACTTCCCAATTTGCTGGTTTATTCCAAGTTGTTTTTCTAAAACACCCACACACATGAGAAACATTTAATTTCACTTATTTAACAAATATTTGTGGGGTTTTTACTATACAAAAGGTACCAACCTAAGTGTTGGGGTTCAAGGAGTGAGTAAGAGAGCAAATGTTCTCATCCTCACGGAGCTCCCAGGCCGGTGGAGGAAACAGGCAAGAAGGACACAAATAAATACGTAACACAGGTGGTCATGGAAACATGTAGAGCACCCTTAGGCAGCAAGAAGAGGTGGACATCAAATAGTAAAATAAAATATATGATGTAGTACTATATGGTAGATAGTATAATACTATGTGATGCAATATAATGTCCAATGTAATAATACAGTATAAAAATTACCATTTGCAGCCATGAAAAAGAATGAGTTCATGTCCTTTGCAGGGACATGGATGAAGGTGGAAGCCGTCATTCTCAGCAAACTAACACAGGAACAGAAAACCAAACACCGCATGTTCTCACTCAAGTGGAAGTTGAACAATGAGAACACATGGACACAGGGAGGGGAACATCACACACTGGGGCCTGTTGGGTGTAGGGGAAGGGGAGGGAGAGCATTAGGATAAATACTTAATGCATGCAGGGCTTAAACCTAGATGACAGGTTGATAGGTGCAGCAAACCACCATGGCCCGTGTATACCTATGGAACAAACCTGCACATTCTGCACATGTATCCCAGAACTTAAAGTAAAATTAAAAAAAAAAAAAAAAGATAGTTGACTCTTGAACAACGTGGGGAGTTAGGAGTGCTGAGTGCTGTACAGTTAAAAATCTACAGATAGGCTGGGGTGCAGTGGCTCACACCTGTGAATCCAGCACTTTGGGAGGCCAAAGTAGGTGGATCACTTGAGCCCAGGAGCCTGAGACCAGCCTGAACATAGCGAGACCCTGTCTCTACAAAAAACACAAAACAATTAGCCAGGCATGGTAGTGAGTGCCCGTAGTCCCAGCTATTCAGGAGACTGAGGTAGGATAATTGCCTGAGCCTGAAAAGTCGAGGCTGCAGTGAGCTGAGATCCTCACACCACAGCGCTCCAGCCTGGGTGACAGGCAGAGTGAGACCTGTATCAAAAAAGAAAAAGGAAATTCATGGATAACTTTGGACTCTCCCCAGACTTAGCTACTAATAGCCTACTATAGACCAGAAGCCTTACCAATAACACAATCAATTAACACATATTTTGTATGTTACATGTATTATATACTATACTCCTGAAGTAAAGTAAGCCGCAGAAAAGAAGATGTTATTGAGATAATCATAATGAAGAAAAAATATGTTCACTATTCACTAAGTGGAAGTGGATCATCTTAAAAGTCTTCATCCTCGTCATCTTCCATTAAGTAGGCAGCGGAGAAGGAGGAAGAGGAGGGGTTGGTCTTGCTGTGGCAGGGGTGGCAGAGGCAAAGAAAATCTGTGTATAAGTGAACCCTCACATTTCAAACCGGTGTTGTTTGAGAGTCAACTGTATCGTATATAATGTAATATAATATGTAATATAGGCCGGGCGTGGTGGCTCACACCTGTAATCCCATCACATTGGGAGGCCAAAGTGGGTGGATTACTTGAGGTCGGAAGTTGGAGACCAGCCTGACCAATATGGAGAAAACCCGTCTCTACTAAAAATGCAAAAAATTAGCTGGGTGTGGTGGTGCATGCCTGTAATCTCAGCTACTTGAGAGGCTGAGGCAGGAGAATCGCTTGAACCCGGGAGGAGGAGGTTGCAGTGAGCTGAGATCATGCCATTACACTCCAGGCATGGGCAACAAGGGCGAACCTCTCCGTCTCAAAAAAAAAAAATATATATATATATATATATATATATAAATACATATGATACAATGTGATATGTAATGTAGTACTATATAATACTATAATATGTAATAATATAGCATATAATAATATTGCTTGGGGAGTAGACTTTTAGTGTTCTTACCGCAAAAGCAAAAGTATGTGAGATAATGCACATGTTAACTAGCTCAATTTAGCCACTTCACAATGTATAGATTTTACAAAACACACACACAATAAGTACATCTAATTTTTATTTGTCAATTTAAAAATAAAATGTTAAAAGAAAAATATGCTATAAAACAGAACAGAATGTAATATCATCTAATATGTGACATGATGATATGGTATGGTCATGTGTTATGTAATGCAGTAATGTATATGTAACATGGTTTACATACATGACCTGACCGGGCTCGGTGGTTCATGCCTGTAATCCCAGCACTTTGAGGGACCATGGCAGGCGGATCACGAGGTCAAGAGATGGAGACCATCCTGGCCAACATGGTGAAACCTGTCTCTACTAAAAATACAAAAATTAGCCGGGTGTGGTGGGGGCACCTGTAGTCCCAGCTATGCAGCTACTTGAGAGGCTGAGGCAGGAGAATTGCTTGAACCTGGGAGGCAGAGGTTGCAGTGAGCCGAGATCCTGCCACTGCACTTCAGCCTGGATTACAGAGGGAGACTCCATCTCAAAAATAAATAAATAAATAAATATAATACAATGACTTAATGTAATTTGTTGGGTGGTGGAAAAAGTAGAGCAGGTGGAGGGAATGGTGCAGAGGCAGCTGATGTGGATAATCAGGAAGGCTACTCCAGGCAGGGGATAACTGCCCCAAGACCCGAAGGATGCACTCATTCTACCACAGCAAGATTCTGGGGAAGTGCAGAGGGAACCGCAAGGGCACAGGCTCCCTGCAGAGGCACAGAACATGCTCAGGGAATGGAGGGAAGCTTGGTGTGGTTGGAATGGAATGAACAAAGGGGAGATGGGAGAAGGTAAGAGTAGGCTGAAGAAGAGCAATGGATCTCATGGGACCTCGTGGGTCCTCGCAGGCACAAGGGAGCCATCTGGGTCTTGTTCCCAGCACGATAAGACCCTTGAATCTTCTTCAACGTTGTGACGTCTGGCTTCTGGATCTGGTTGCCTCTGATCCTCAGTGTCCCTTGGTTTGCAGCCGCAGTGCTCCAAGTTCCACCTCCAACATCACAAGGCATGCTTCTCCCTGCGTCTCTGCGTGTCCTCTTCTCTTCTTATTGGGACATGAGTTATTGGATGTAGGACCTGCCCTAATCTGCTATGACCTCATCTAAAATAATGATATCTGCAAAGACTCGATTTCCAAATGAGGCCACATTCTGGGTTCTGTGTGGACATGAATTTTGGGGGACCCTGTTCTACCTAGCACGGCTAGTAATTGGCATGGGCTGAATGGAGTGAGTGTGGGTAGAAATGGGAAAATGCTCATTGACATGGCAGGAAAACCCGGAGAGTTTGGGATGTGCCAACCAAATGAGGAAAGATTTTAGTAGAGAGGACGAGGTCTAAGTTGTCATTTGTGGTCAACAATTGGATCCGATGAAGACTAAGAACTGGATTGTTTCTGGCAAAGTGGAGGATCCTGGTGAACTTGACAAGAGTAGGTCAGTTTGGGTTCGGAATGGAAGCCAAATACCCATGGGCTCAGGAGAGAGGGAGAGGAGAAAGTTGAGGGGAAGGAGCAGAGAGATGCCTTGGATGTGTTTTGCCTATAAAGGGGCAGTGGCTAGGGAGGAACTTAAGATCTAAAAAGAATTTGTTTTTTAAGATGGAAGACAACACAGTATGTGGGAATGTTGATGGGAAGATCTCATGCAGAGAAGAAAATGGATCAGTGGATGCCGGCAAGAGAAGATGACAAACTAACTTTCCGATGAGCCACAAGTGATGGGATGCACTGTTCAGGGGGAGGAGTTGGAAAGAGGATTTGCCAAATGGACAATTTGCCAAATTATGGATCCACTGTAAATGAATTTCTACTAAATATTTGTAAACATTACACAAAATCATGCCACCATGGGATGGTGTTAATGGACTTCAAGGGTAACTCTTCTCTTTCTTTTCTTTTCCTTTCCTTTCTTTCTACCTCTCTCCCTCCCTTCCTTTCTTCCTTCTTTTCCCTCCCTCCCTCCCTTCCTTCCTTCCTTTCCCTCCCTTCCCCCCTTTCTCTCTTTCTTTCTTTTTTCTAAGACAGAGTCTTGCTCTGTTGCTCAGGTTGGAGTACAGTGGTATGATCATGGCTCCTGCAGCCTTCACCTTCTGGGCTCAGGCAATCCTCCCATCTCAGCCTCCCCAGTAGCTGGGACCACAGTTGCACACCACCACGCCCAGCAAATTTTTGTAGAGATGGGGTTTCTCCATGTTGCCCAGACTAGTCTTGAACTCCTGGGCTCAAGCAATCCTCCTGCCTCAGCTTCCCACAGTGCTGGGATTACAGGCATGAGTCACTGCACCCAGCCAAGTAATTTTTTTTCTTCGATGTTTTCGTTTCATTTTAGCTGAAATTAAACTTGGTTTCACTGCAGTTTTTGTTTCACTTTGGCAAATTTATCTCAGCTCTGTCGTTGATTTGCAAACCAGGCTCAAAGACAATCAGATTTAGGTGTAATTCTCATTATAGGCGCTGAGCATTTCTCAGATGTCTTACCCATGTTGAAAACATTTGTGTGATCACACTGGGTAACATATCGTTAAGAGAATTTCAAAAGACAGGAGTGAAAATGAGTTGGATAATAGAAACGTGTTCTACCTTTGGTAACATCCTTGACATTCAAGACCTACAGAGTACACTTGGAAACGTCCGGAAATTCTCATTTTAAGATATAAAAGTCCTCAGAACACGCTGAACTTCAGTTTGGCTACAGTGAAGCAGCTACAGCCAATGTAAATCTAAACTAAAATCTGCCAAAAAACGAAAGGAAAATTTCAAGTCAAATCATTCAAACAGCACAGACATTTCCAGGAACTCCCTTACAATTGGGATCTCTGTAACTGTCACAAGGAGTTAAAAGAAACATGCGTTTGACGCTGTTAACCAGATGCATCCAGTGAATTTGGCAGATCTGGTCATTCAGGGAATTAACCATCAGCAATAAATAAATAAATAAATAAATAAACCAGTCATTTGAAGAACTGACTCTCAGGGAATTTATTTCGCGTTGATAACGTCTAAAAGTTACATGCATGGTTGTTGGTTTTATGATTATCTTTAATGCATTCCGATGTATCTTTATACATACGATCTTCTCCGTGCCTGACATATTTCACGGTAAGATAAAGAAATTCACATGGCTTATAAGGAACGGAGACTGCATTTGAATTCAAGTTGTTTAGAAAGAAATGGATGAGCATTGAAACCACATATTTGAATTTTTAAAAAGTCCAGCTGACAGATGTGGAATCGGCTCATCCCTCTGCTGTGGAAGTTTGCCCCAAGGTAAAAGCAAGCTTTGATTTCAATACCATATGCATCGCAGTGAAGTTGGGCAAATGAATGGTGTCTTCCATACACAGCACTACGTGTTTGGCATACGGAATCCCTCCCTTGCCCAGTGGTAAACAGACTTGAATACACCATCTGTTTGCACACCAACTGTTTGCAAGGAAGCTCTTTTTTTCCTTGTTTTTTTTTTTTTTCTCTGTAATGTTGATGTTGTGACAACTTTATATTTTCTTTCTTTTTTAAAAACAGAAATCTGTGTTTGTGTTTACTTAGACCTGGGCTACCTTAGACGATTCTCAGGCTCATTTATACACTTTCATGTGCTCCCTCGAAAAATGTGATCGCTTTCTTTTTCTTCTGATTTTGGTTGCAAAGGCTGAGAACTTTCAGAACAGAATTTTGTTTCAGTCTTAAATAAGGAGACGTTTCATGTTGTTCTCTGGTTTTTCAGATGGATGGACACAGAAAAGACAACTAATACCCTGAAATTGGTTAAAACTTAATTATTCCTTCTTAAAGTCTGATAATTATAACTCTCCAGTAACTTGATAATTCCAGTTCTGTTTTCCTGTTTAGAACCTCTACTTTCTTATTTGAGAAACATGTTTGAGGATGTTATCTCAGTATATATTTACTTATCTCAGTACACATTCCCTTGACCTTCTCGCTTATCATGACCGTTGAAATATTTTGGAATGTCAGTGTTAGAAAAGCAGGAAGAACATGGAAACTCCCCCTGTGTGCACGGTGGGCCCCTCTGTGAACTGCACCAAACAAATTCCGAATGAAGTGATGGAGAAAACCCCCGAAGAAAATTAGCAGTCTTTTTAATTCAAACCCAGTTGGCTCTAGGTAGATGTATTCCTATTCTAAACTTTTCTGTTTTAAAAAAAAATCAAAGTAAATATGCAGTGTGTCAACAGCTCTCTGGAGACCACCGTGTGCCCCTCCCGTTCCACAATGTAACTGTTAATTTCTTTTGTGGGCTGGGCGCAGTGGCTCATGCCTGTAATCCCAACAGTTTGGGAGGCCAAGGCAGGCGGATCACCTGAGGTCAGGAGTTTGAGACCAGCCTGGCCGACATGGTGAAACCCTGTCTCGACTAAAAATACAATAATTAGCTGGATGTGGTGGCGGGCACCTATAATCCCACCTACTTGGGAGGTTGAGGCAGGAGAATCGCTCGAACCCAGGAGGGGGAGGTTGCAGTGAGCTGAGATTGGGCCATTGCACTCCAGCCTGGGCAACAACAGTGAAACTCTCTCTCAAAAAAAAAAAAAAGAAAAGAGAAAAAGAAAGGAGAAGAAGAAGAGGAAGAAGAAGGAGGAGGAGGAGAAGGAGAAGGAGAAAGAAGAAGAGCTACCCTGACAGGAACGTCCACCTTGGAAGGTGACATGCTTTGGGTGAAAAGGAAAGTTAGTTTTATTTCAGAAGCGGCACCCCCGGGGAGGCCGTGAACAGTGGACACACGTTCCAAGACCACCTCTCCACGTGTGCCTCCGGATCAGGGAAATTAGGGGAGCTTAAACGACGGTCAAAGTGCTTTTGGGAAACGTGCACGGGTTCAGGCGGACAGTTAATCGCGGCTTCTTTGTCAATGTCCCTGGCCTTCTGCAGGAATGCTCGAGCTGTTCTTATCGGGGCGGTCAGCAAATTCCCAGGGCGGCTGGTCAGCGGCTCTCTTTTATCTCTGTTGAAGGCCCTGTTCTCTGGAGGCTGTTTTTAATAAAGAATCTACAAACTCGAGCAAAGCAAGGATTCTATGCAGGCAAGCAAGCTTTTCTCTAACACGAAGTCGGAACTGTGACACAACCTTGCTGCCTTCATCCTGTCCAACTTCCCACCTTTGAAAGCCTCCCCCGCTCCCCCATTGTTTAACAACCACAAAACCCTCTACACAGTTTTCCTCCCTGAGTCCTCCTGGTGATTCTGCACCTCCTGGGTCTTCTCCTTAACCCACCTGGGCTGATTCCTTCTCGAAACCTGACCTTTAAATACAGACATTTCTGAAGGACTCTGTCCAGGGCTCCTTCCCTTCCCTCTCCACAGCCTCTCCTTGGTGGATTTCACAGGCCCCTTGGCTTTATATGCCATCTATATGCCCCAGACTCCCTGCTGTAGACTGAGTGTGCAGGCCCATTCCCCATTCTTGTGTTGAACTCTTACCTTCACTGTTTTCCACAATGGCTGAACTAATCTACACTCCCACCAACGGTCTGTAGGCATGCCCTTTTCTCGGCCACCTTGCCAGGATCTATTATTTTTTAATGTTTTCACTTTTTAGCAATAGCCATTCTGACTGGTGTGAGATAGTAGCTCATTGTGGTTTTGATTTGCATTTTTCTTAATGATCACTGATACTGAGCATATATATATATATAAACATATATATACTTCTTGACCCAGCAATCCCATTACCGGGTGTACGCCCAGAGGAATATAAATCATTCTATTGTAAAGACACGTGCACTCGTATGTTCATTGCAGCACTATTCATGGTGGCAAAGACATGGAATCAGCCTAAATGCTGGAAAGACATGGAATCAGCCTAAATCAACAGTAGATGGGATAAAGAAAACATGGTACATATATACATGGAATACTATGCAGCCATAAAAAGAGACAAAATCATGTCTTTCACAGGAATATGGATGGCCGTTAACCTTAGCAAAGTAACACGGGAACAGAAAACAAATACCACATGTTCTCACTTGTAAGCGGGAGCTAAGTGATGAGAACACATGGACACATAGAGGGGGAACAACACACACTGGGGCCTATGGTGGAGGATGGGAGAAGAAAGACAATCAGGAAAAAATAAATAATGGGTACTAGGCTTAATACTTGGGTGATGAAATAATCTGTACAACAAACTCCTGAGACGTGCATTTACCTATATCACAAACTGTACATGTACCCCAAACTTAAAAGTTAATAAAAAAGAGAAAGAAATGTTGCCCTCTAGGGTGATGGTATTAGGAGGCGCCTTTCATGACCATCTAATCTAAGAGGATCTCCTGGGTTATTTGCTGTGTCTGCTTCTGTGGTTTGGCCTTCACCATATTAGTACAATTCTTACTTATTTTATTTACTGGCCTCTTTCCTGTTTTTTGTTTCTCTCTATGACATAATATGAAATGGCCGAGCCCAGTGGCTCACACCTGTAATCCCAGCACTTTAGGAGGCCGAGATGGGCAGATTGCCTGAGGTCAGGAGTTCAAGACCAGCTTAGGCAACATGGTGAAACCCCGTCTCTACTAAAACACAAAAAGAAAATCAGCCGGGCGTGGTGGCAGGCACCTGTAATCCCAGCTATGCAGGAGGCTGAGGCATGAGAATTGCTTGAACCTGGGAGGTGGAAGTTGCAGTGAGCCGAGACTGTGCCACTGCACTCCAGCCTGGGCAACAAAGTGAAACTCTGTCTCAAAAAAAAAAAACAAAAACATATTTGGTTTCTGCTCATGTTTCTGGCACACAGGTTCAAATTGAAAAGCGTCTTTTGTTTGCTAGTGGTGACTGCTTGCTAGGGGCTCCCGGAGAGCCTCAGGTTGGGGGTGGTTGCCAGGGGAATCAACCATGTGATTAGAGGGTTGGAACTTTCAGGCCGCTCCCCGCCACCTTGAGGAGTAAAGAGGAGAGGGGCTGAAGGTTGTTGATCACTAATGGCCAGGGATGTAATCGGTTGTTGATCACCAATGACTAGGGATGTAATCAATCGTGCCTACATAAGGAAGCCTCCGTACACCCCAAAAAGGACAGGGTTTGGAGAGCTTCCAGGCTGCTGAACACGCAACGCAGACGTGCGGGTGGGGTGGTTCGCCCAGAGAGGACGTGGAAACGTCTCAGCCCGTACCTTCGTAACTGCAGCCTCATTTTCCTGATCCAGTTTCACTATTACTCTTATAGGACTTAACATATTAATCTCAGCCCTTTACTCTCTGTACATACGAATCACCACACAGCAAGGAATATTTACGTACCACATCAACAATATTAAATCCTCCTTCATGCAAGAAAATACCCCAATACTGATACACTGAACACCCCTTCTCCTATTATCCTTAAACCCCAAAATGATTTTGGGGTTTTATATGCTGTTGTTATGGTTTAACCAAAACATTAGATTGTGGATCTAATAATAGACGTCTACAATTTCTTATCTGCTGAGAAAGTATGTAAGAACTGCTAACTCGTGCCCCGATAATCTAACAACATGGCTTTCTCCACTTTTAAAGGATTAGAGTTAACTGTTGGTCTGAGGAACCAAAAACATTGGTGCAACTCCAAATAAAAGTAATAAATACATTTTTGTCCCATACTATAACACCCCTAATATCACTAATTTTACCAATTGCTGCTACCTTAACGTCTACTAAAGTGATTTGTATCCCAATTACGTAAAATCATTCATCACGTGCACCTTTGCCATTAGCCTCATCCCCACAACCATATTCATATGCACAAGCCAGGAAGCTGTCATCTCTTTATAACAAATGGATCATCTAAGGAATGTGGTTTCCTGAGTTCTGTGAGCCTCTGCAGCAATGATCACACCCAAGCAGGGCATCATGGGAACTTTGACTTATAGGCAGTAGGTCGAAAGTACGGGTCCCAACTGGGGACTTGCAGTTGGCTTCTGAAATGAGGGCAGACTTGGGCTGAGTTCTGACCTGTGGGATCTGACTCTAACTCCAGGTAGTATCAGAACTGAATTTAGGCTGGGTGTGGTAGCTCATGCCTGTAATGCTGGCATTTTGAGAGGCCAAGGCGGGAGGATTGCTTGAGCTCAGGAATTTGAAACCAACCTGGGCAAGAAGGTAAGACCCCGTCTCTACAGAGAATTTAAACTAAAAATTTAGTTTAATTTTTTTAAACTAAAAAAATTAGCCGAGTGTGGTAGCACATGCCTATAATTCCATCTACTTGGGAGGCTGAGGCAGAAGGATCCCTTGAGCCCAAGAGTTTGAGGCTGCAGTGAGCTGTGATCCTGCCACTGCACTCCAGCCTGGGGGACAGAATGAGACTCTGTCTCAAAAAATAAAAAAATAAGAATGGAATTGAATTATGGGACACCCAGTTGATGTCTGCTGGAAAATATGAGTAGAAAAATAAAAAACCCACACGTTTGGTGTTAGAAGTGTTCTGTGCTGAGAGTGTAATAGGAGAATAAACAGTCGTACATGTTCCCTTCCTAGAAAGTTATTTCCCTGCACCGAGGGCCTATATCAACTAGGATAGGCTGATAGCACTGCGGTACAAATAATCCCCAAACTTCAGCGACTTAAATCACAGAGGTTGATTTCTTATTCACTCTATGTTCATCTTGGGTCAACAGAGAGCTCTCTTCATTATAGTCACTCAGGGTCCCAGGTTGTTGGCACATCCACCGTCTCAGTGTCTACTTTATGGAAGATCCAGCCTGCCACCCTAGACTTGCCAACCAGAGCATCTACCATGGTCTTTCCATGTGGCTTGGGCTTCCTCACAGCATGGCGGCCTCAAGGTTGTCAAACTTGTTACATGGTGGCTGCAGATTCCGAGTATGAGCGTCCTGGTAAACAAGATGGGGATGCATGGATGTCTATGAAGCAACTCAGAGGTCACATAGCATTACTTCCTACCCTGTGGGTGAAGGTAGTCAGGAACCCACCCAGAGCAGGTGCAGAGACCCCACTTCTCCATGGGAGGAACGTCACATAGCATTACTTCCTACCCTGTGGGTGAAGGTAGTCAGGAGCCCACCCAGAGTAGGTGCGGAGACTCCACTTCTCCATGAGAGGAACGTCAAAGTCACATTATAGCAGAGAATACAGAATGAAAGATATTGTCGTGGTTGTTTTTGTAAAACCGTCTGCCGTGACCTCTGTCTCTCCTGCTCTCTCCCTCAGCTTCACTGGCCTTTTTTTTTTTTTTCTTTTCACTTCCTTAAATGCCCTAAGTGCTTTTTTACCTCCAGGCCTTTGCTCCTGCTGCTTGTTTTGTCTTGTGTTGTTTTTATCCGGGAGCACTTCTCCCCAACACCTAAAGCACTCAGATTCCTCATCCTCCTTCAGTCTTTTCATCATCGGAGAAGACTTCCCTGACAGCCATAGTTAGGCCTCTTTCTCCTGATATTATCTTTCTCGGGCACTGATTTGTTTCCATTGTAACACTTAGCATAATTTGTAACTTTTTAAAATTGATTATTTGCTTTTCTTTATTATTTCCAACACGCAGAAAAAAAATATAGGGAATAATATAGTAAGCAAGGTGCCCAGATTTATCAAATCTTTACATTTTGCCATATTTGTTTCAGAGCATTTTTTAAAATTAGGCACAAAAGTAGGTGAAGGTCCTTGTGCTCTCCTTGAAATACCACCCAACTTCCTCCAACACCTACATTTGGAATCGATCATTCCCATGTCTGTTCTTCCTATATTGCTGCTAAAAATAACAAAGAGTGTTTTAACATGTTCCAAACCTGTGTGAGTGGCATTGTTCTGCAAGTAGGTTGTAATGTTCTACCCTTTTATTTTTAGCATTGTGTTATGTTGTGTGGCTCCGTTCACGGCAGGTGCAGTGCCATATTCCAATTTAGGAATTCACCCTGTTTTACACATCCGTCTCCTCCTGAGCACATTTAGGTTGGTTCTTGGTTTCACTAGTGCAAATGAAGCCACACACCCCCACAGCCTCGCACCGTCCCTGGCACGCAGTCGGCACTCAAATAAGATTTGTCACATACATGAATATCATCATGAACATTCTACTCCATATCTCTTTGCCCAGATGTGGGGAATTTCTCTAGGAAACATTTCCCAGCACAGAACTGCTGAGGGGTTGAGAATGTGCTTCTCCACCTGCCTCGATATTGTCAAATTACATTCTCAAGTGAAAGTCTCTTTATGTCTTTCTCTCATCAAAAAGAAATTTCCGGAATTCAGAAAACTCGTCTTTCTCCCCGCCCCCTGCCATATTTCTGGGTCTCACAGTGTTCTTGATGAGTAGAGTTGCCCAGTAAGATTTCTAGTCCTGTGTTGTCCAATATGGTATCCACCAGCCATATGCAGCTATTGAACCCTCAAAATGTGGCCAATGCCATATGTTGAAATAATATTTTGCATATATTGGGTTAAATGGAATAGATCATTAAAATTATCTTCCCCCTTTTTTGCATTTTTAAATGTGACTACTAGAAAATTTAAAGTTACATATGTAGCTTGCATTACATTTCTATTGGACGTCTCTACAGTATGTATAAAGGAATGGATGAGTGTATTATTTTGACTCAACATTGGGATTAGAATATGTTTTTGAGGTCTTTAACCATGGAAGGTTTTGTCTCCCCATGGGACATTGGGCCATGTCTACAGAAATTTGTGATTGTCACAGCTGGGAAGAGGACTGCTGTCAGCATTTGGTGGGTAGAGACCAGAGATGCGGCAGAACATTCTGCAATGCACAGGGTGGCCCCCCCAGCAAAGAATGATCTGCCCCTCGGTGTCCACAATGCACAGGCTGAGGCACTCTGGTCTATATCAAGGCTTATATTCTTATTCTTCTCCCATTAAATAGATCATGATTTTAAATGTTCTTTGAAAACCAAATTCATTTGTAAAGGAATACACTTACTTTTTTTTAACAGTAAAATGCTATCCCATCTTGGCCATTAATGTTCTTGTGCAGGCATTGTATATATATATTTTTTCACATTTTCTTAATTCACATTGCAACGGTGCTCTACAGATGCGTGTGATTTTGTATGTATTTATGTAGACCAGAAGTGGGCTTGTATGTGTTTAATTCTGCTGTGTCTTTAGCTCTGAAGCCTTCCTAGTTCTCTGGACAGGCTGCGTCACCACATACCCGCTGTTAACTCACGGAAGTGTCTGTTTCTTCACCTCTTCAACCACCCTGGATATTTCATCATCAGATTTTTCATCTTTCTGAGTCTTGTGGAAATAGATTTCATCACATTTTGGTTGTTATTGTTTTTGTTGTTGTTATTTTGTTGTTTGGTTGGTTTTTTTTTTTTTTTTTTTTTGAGACAGAGTCTTACTCTGTCACCCAGGCTGGAGTGCAGTGGCACAATCTCGGCTCACTGCAACCTCCGCCTCCTGGGTTCAAGTGATTCTCTTGCCTCAATCTCCCAAGTTGCTGGATTACAGGTGCATACCACCACGCCCAGCTAATTTTTGTAGTTTTAGTAGAGGTGGGGTTTCACTGTGTTGGCCAGGCTGGTCTCGAACTCCTGACCTCAAGTGATTCACCCACCTTGGCCTCCCAAAGTGCTGGGATTAGAGGCGTGAGTCACTGCACCTGGCCTATATCTAGCTTTTGGAGCTCAAACATTATGGTGCATTTTTTTTTCAACATTTGTATTTTATTTTCTTTTAGTTTCTTTCATTTTGTGTGTGTGTGCGCCTGTGCATGTACACATTCTTTGTCTGCATTTCTATTTTGAAGTTCTTTTTTATTTTCCTTTGTGACCTATTGACACTCTTTGTGTAGTGCCTGACTTTCTTTGAATATATATTTTGTATTTTTACTCAGCTGTCCATCAAGTCTTATTCACGATGGGGTTTCCCCTGTAACCTAACTTTTTAGTATTTATGGAGATGGATTCAGTATTTTCTTTTATATCCACTGGCTTTTTAATTTTAATGGAAAATTTCCCACCGTATGATTATAGAAATATCCACCTATGTTATCTTATGGTGAGGTGAGCAAAAAAGTCCTCTACCTGCTCTGAGTACTTCCTTCTGTCCTCAACTCAAACGCATCCTCGGTGTCCATCAGCAACCAATTTCAGCTGCTAAAACCAAGATCTGGACCAAAACCGAACACAACAGAGGGTTCTACCGGAGCTGATTATTTCTGAGAAAAAGCAAACGATCTCTGAAAACTAGCTGTTAGGATGTTTGGCTTGGTCCAGTTGCCAAACAAAACCCCAGGGCAACTACCCACCGTGGAATTTTCCCCTGATTAATAACCTACGAATGCCCGGCTTGAGTCCAAGCTCCATATACATTGACATCCAACTCAGGAAGGGAACAGTTTTCCCAGAAACAGCACAACATAGCCAGTATTTGGGAGACAACCATTTCTAAACCATAAAAAGGACTTCCTCGTAGCTCTCTGTTTATAGATGGTGTTCCTGGGTCACGGCCATAACTGGGTTTTCTCTGGTGTTCTGGGGCAAAACTCTTCTGTCCTCTTTTTGAGATGAGTTGAGTGTTCCAACTGTCCTTCATGGCCCCAGCCCACCGTTTTCTTTATGTAGGAAGGTTTTAGATGTTGGCACACATTGACACCTACTTGCAGACAGGTTTGTTGAATTACATTACATAAACGTTGAAATAATAACTCAAACAGTGAGTACATTTTCACCCTTATTCCCCTGCACCTAGCTTTATAAATCTCTAAATACATGCATTCAGAGAATCTGTGTGCTTTTCCCAACAGCTATGTTGTGTAATGGTGAACATCATTATGCAAACACAGCTGCAAGGCAAGTCCCCTAGCTCCCGGCCTCAGACCAGACCTTCATTCCCAAGTCCCTTCTACGTGGAAATTCCGGAGTCCACCTGCTCGCAGATGCTCGGAAAGTACTGGCGGTGCATCTAAAGAGTAACAGGAACCCACGCCGATGTTCTAAGCAAGGATGGGATGTAGCCAGAGTTTCCTTTGATAAATCTACTCAGACTCCCGTGAGAAAAATTAAGTGAAGACCAAGAACGATGAAGGAGGAGCCCAATGCAGAGATAGATGGTTGCAGGACACAGGAGAGAGATGATGGAGACAGGGATGAGGTGGGGCAGTCAGGGAGAGGGAGAGATGCACCCACGAATAAAGTTTTATTGGAACACAGCCCCGTTCGTTCATTCTATATTGCATCCACGAATAAAGTTTTATTGGAACACAGCCCCGTTCATTCATTGTATATTGCATATGGCTGCCTTCACACGAAAGAGCAGCACTGAGTAATTGAGTCAGGTGCCGTATGGCCCACAAAGACTGATACTTACTACGTGCCTCTTTACAGGAACCTTTGCTCACACCTGGCAAAATTGCTCTGCATAATGATTCAGAAAAGCCTAATGATTCAGAAACTTGTGTTGACCCAGCTTCGAGGAAAATTCCACAGAGCTCACTTCCTACATAGCTGGCACTCTCTTGGGTCATCATCACCGGCAGGGTCCTGTGAGAACAGTGGAATTTATCCTAGGGGCAACAGGAATGGCCGCAAGAGTCAGCAGCGGGTGGCTTGACTCCTTGACCTGTATTTTCCTTCAGGGAGGAAGAGTAGTCAGAGTTGTTTTTGCAGTAACTTGAACAGGAGATCAACAGGGCAGGCTGATGAAAAACCGATTTCTGAGGCTGAACGGACAAGGCTTGGAAAATTGACTGGCTACAGGGCTGTGGAGGGGAATCTAGCATGGGTTTCATGTATTTTTTTTTTTTTTTTTTTTTCGAGACAGAGTCTAAGCTCTGTCATCCAGGCGGGAGTGCAGTGGCACAATCTTGGCCCACTGCAACCTCCACCTCCTGGTTCAAGTGATTCTCCTGCCTCAGCCACCTGAGTAGCTGGGATTACAGGTGCATGCCACCACATCTGGCTACTTTTTGTATTTTTAGTAGAGACAGGGTTTCACCATGTTGGCCAGGCTGATCTCAAACTCCTGACCTCAAGCGATTCACCTGCCTCGGCCTTCCAACGTGCTGGGATTACAGGTGTGAGCCACTGTGCCCAGCCAGGTTTCATGTTTTATGCAAGAGCAAATGAGGAACAACTCTTAAGCATGGGTGGTAGTCCTATCTCTGGGAAAAGAGACCCTGTGGATGTGGATGGACAAAGATTTTCTAGAAAGAGGATGAGTGAAGGGTGCTGACCTCCAATGGAGGAAAAACACAATTCCAAAAGGAAAGAAAGGCTGACCAGGCCTAGGCAGGGCATCTCTCCTTTCCTTTCCCCTCGGATTCCTTTAACGGGAAGGGCAGAGTCCCCAGGAAGCAACTCTTAGGGAGGAAGAAGGACAAAGTACCCAGGCAGCTTTCTAACCACTCACCGGACTCCACCTGTCCCCTGGGAGGAGTCCTCGTCTCCATCCCCTAAATGGAGAACAGAAAAACCTACGGCTAGGCTGGGCGCAGTGGCTCACACCTGTAACCTCAGCATTTTGGGAGGCTGAGGTGGGTGGATCACTTGAGGTCAGGAGTTCAAAACCACCCTGGCCAACATGGTGATACCCCACCTCTATTAAAAACACACAGGGCGTGGTGTTGGGCGCCTGTAGTCCCAGCTACATGGGAGGCTGAGGCAGGAGAATTGCTTGAACCTGGGAGACGGAGGTTGCAGTGAGCCGAGATCACACCACTGCACTCCAGCCTGGGTGACGGAGCGAGACTTCATCAAAAACAACTAAAAATAAAATGACCGTATAATCCAACAATGCCATTGCTGGGGATACACCCAAAAGAATTGTAAGCCGAGTTTTGAAGAGAGATTTGCACACCTGCATTCACGACAGCAATATTCACAATAGCCAAATGGTAAAAGCAACCCAGTGTCCACTCATGGATCGATGGATAAACAAAGATGCGGTATAGCCATGCAATAGAATATTATTCAGCCTTCAAAAGGAAAATTCTGAAACATGCTACAATGTGGATGAACCTTGAGGACATTATGCTATGTGAAACAAATCAGTCACAAAAAGACAAATACTGTATGATTCCACTTACAGGAGGCACCTAGAGTAGTCAAATTCATAAAGACAGAGAGTGGAATGCTGGTTGCCAGGGGATGGGAGGAGGGAAAACAGGGAGTTGTAGTTTAATGGATACAACATTTCAGTTTTGCTAGAAAAGAGTTCTGAAGGTGAATGGTGGTGATGGTTGCACAACATTGTGAATGTCCTCAACACTACTGAGTTACATATTTGAAAGTAGTTGTGATGGTAAATTTTAGGTTATGTGTATTTTACCACAATTTTTTTTTTTTTTTTGACGGAGTCTCACTCCATCGCCTGGCCAGGCTGGAGTCCAGTGGCATGATCTTGGTTTGCTGCTGTCTCTGTCTCTGGGGTCCAAGTGATTCTCCTGCCTTGGCCTCCCAAGCAGCTGGGATTACTGGCATTCACCACCACACCCAGCTAATTTTTGTATTTTCAGTAGAGACGGGGTTTTGCCATGTTGACCTGGCTGGTCTCGAACTCCTGACCTCACGTGATCCACCCACCTCGGCCTCCCAAAGTACTGGGATCGCAGGTGTGAGCCACCATGCCCGGTCCAAGAATTGTTTTAAATGTTGAAAAAAAAAAAAAAGAAAAAAAAAACTGCATCCATGAGATGAACTGAAAACATCTGTTGCAATACACAAAGGCAGTCAACACTCTTAGATACTGTGGAAGCAGCTTTTTCTCTGCTGAAATTAAGGGAATGAGTGTCATGGAGAATTCTCAAAGATGTGTCGACGATTCTAACACGAGTTGTGGCATTTTGCCTCAAATTTAAGGACAGCTGCATCGTCAAACCCTGACCATGAATGTTTAGGGTGGGTTACAGTTGCCCAGTATTCTGGGGTTTGACTCTGTTGACTGACATCTCAGATAGATGGTTTTCAACAGGCAGAAGAGTTGTTTTTTTTTTTTTTTTTAATCTCTTGTAGATTTTTCCATAATAACAAACCCAAGTAAGTCAGCATCCAACCAGTGACTGGCAAATTTAGTGCAAACTCTCCAATGCTCGTGCCACATTTGGCACCTGGCTTGGATTGATTTGCCACTGAGTTTTTTAAATATTTCCCTCAGCTTTTAATTCATTCTTTATAAACAATGTTGTTTAAATAAAGGATATTTGTTTTTCTCATTCTGACATTTTCTTTTCAACGTGCACTTGATGAGTATAATGTCCCCCATGAAATTTTTATTTGTAGAATAAATATTCTCTTTTGTCTGGTCTAGCACATTTTTATTTGAATAATGTGTCATCTGAGTAAACATAGCCTTCTGTGCTCTCTAAAGTCTTCATCACGTGGGAGGGCCCTTAATATATTTATTCAGTTTAAAAACTTGTCTGATGTAAGTAATGTCATTCTGGTTGAAAAGCATTTACAAACAAAACAATGATATGCCAAGCTTTAGGGTTTACAAAGATTAACCTGGATCTCATAATAGATTATTTATTGTCATTGCATATTCAGCGGGGTTTTTTTTTCTGTAAATATTATTGAGATTACACTTTGGAAAAGAAAACAATACTAGTTTTTTTAGTGCTGAGTGAAATATTGCCCAGCTCAGCAGACCACAATGAAACCTCATGGTTCTTATCAAAATCAACAAATCTGTTGAAATGAATTTAATGCTGATGACTTTGTATGTGATTTGGTAAACTACAAAATGTGCTTTTAGTTGCTTTTTTATTTCTATTTTCTTTCTGCTTGTAATTTCTTACTTGGAGAAGTCTTGGTTCTTTTTTTTTTTTTTTTTTTTTTGAGACAGAGTCTCATTCTGTCAGCCAGGCTGGAATGCAGTGGCACAATCCTGGTTCACTGCAACCTCTGCCTTCCGGGCTCAAGCAATTCTCCTGCTTCAGCCTCCCAAGTAGCTAGGATAACAGGCGTGTGCCACCATGGCCAGCTAATTTTTGTATTTTTGGTAGAGACGGGGTTTCACCGTGTTGGCCAGGCTGGTCTTGAACTCTTGACCTCATGATCCGCCCACCTCGGCCTCCCAAAGTGCTGGGATTACAGGTGTGAGCCACCGTGCCCAGCTGAGTCTTGGTTCTTACAATTAAAAAAAAAGTCTTCTACAGCTGTTTTCATTTTCTATATCTTAATTTTTTTGATGGTCATAATTGTTTTTCTTATCATGACTTTGTTTGACAGCAAGTTTGATTATTTCTATATTTTGAAGCTCCTACCATTCTTCTTTCAGACTGAAATTTAGCTTCTTAGGATACTTCCTTTTTGGCACATTTGAATTCTGATGTGATTCATAATTTTGAAAAAAAAAAAAAAAAAAGACCCAGAAAACAAATATCTGAAATTAGATCATACACAAATGCTTTTTGAAATTGCCGTGACATTGTGTTGGGTGGTGCTGAAAAATTGTGTGATCGGAGTACACTTTTGCGATCATGATTGATGAATTGATGGGTTGAACGAATGTGTACAGGAATTTAGTCATTGGAGCATCTGCTTCTTGTTCCACTCTTCAGCATCAGAGGGAAATTTTTATGTGACATTTTGCCTGGAAGCACCAGACTCCCTCAGGACCGGCCACCTTGTGACATCTTCATCAGCAGGTGTCAGTCTTTGTAGAACTCCACCAAGTTGGCCTCAAGTGAAACAGGGATGCAGCTAAACTCGAGATTATAGTTTTCCTGGGATGTTATCATCACAAACACCAAAGCAGTGAGTTCGTTGCTAACAGAGGGAGAATGTGCATCTTGACTAAGCATTAGTGGTTACCAAACCCTCTGCTTATGAATTTTAAACTTCTGATCTTCCGAACATTTTTGCACAAGCTAGCTCTGGCTTTGTGCATCTCAAACCTTGTTTCTCTCCCATGGCTCTGATACTTCTGGTGCCCTGAGCTGCAGGACTTATTCCTACTTGATACCCACCTTTGTGTATTGATGTAGGGTTAGTACAGTAGGTAGGTAGGTAAAGAATTTCTGGAGCCTCACTCCCTCCCTTCATTCCGACCTTTCCTGAGTCATATCATCCTAGAAAGATCTTCCCTGGCTTCGTCTAAAGCATGGCCTCTCATTTCATTCTCTCCCTGACAACCCTGATGTAGTTTTCATTTCAGGACTCACCACCCCAACATCCTCTTCTGTTTACAGCCCGCCTCCCCTGCTAGAACACAAGCTCTGAGAGGCGGAAGACCTCTTTTGTGGGTTTTGGCCAATCCCCAATCTCTAGCATGGTGTCTGGCACGTGATAGAGGTTCAACAAATACTTCAACAAATAATGAATAAAGTTAAATTTTTCCGAGTGCAATCATGGCTCCCCCTTCCTCTGCCAGGGCGGAGGCTGTGCCTGGTTTGCATGGCTTCTGCAGCTTCAGCTCCTTGTACTGAGTCTGGCGAATGACGGAGCTCAGTCCATTTTAATCGCATGAACAAATGCATGGATGTGTGGATGCTGGGATGGATGGATGACGCGCCGAGCATGGGAGCTTGCAGGGAATTGGTGATTTGCAGTAAGGTGTGCTAAGACTCCAGGAAGCCCATTGTCTCTTCATTTGCAAGGACCCTGTCTGATAATTCATATTTTCACACATCAATGCTGTGCATGAGGTGTTGACGGGGTGGCCGTCTACTGGGTCCTTCCCCCAGCCCATCCCATCCTCCAGACAGAGTATTTTGTTGTTAGTTACTCTGCTCTGTTCATCCCTCAAGAGCTCTTGCCCTCTGCCATTGCAGAGGCTGTCTCCATGGAAACTGTAGCCAGCGTTTCCATGGAGAAAGGGCCGCAGAATCTGGAATTTTCCAGGCTCTAAAGGTGTTTGCAAAAACATCTCTGCACACTCCAGACCTGGGCTGCCCAACATGGCAGCCACTGGCCACGGGTGGAGACTGACCATTTGAAATGTGGCCGGTCCCTGCAGAGACATGATGTCATGGCAAAGCACACAGTGAATTTTGAGGACTTGGTATAAAGTAACACTATTTTATTGAAATATTGCTAATAATTTTTATATTGATTAGTTTCACCTATCTTATTATTTTTTTAAACAGTGGTTGCTAGAAAACTTAGATTTACTTACATGGTTCACATTTGTGGCTGAAATTTTATTTCTGTTGGGTGGCACTCTTCTAGAGTTTGCATAACTGAATACATGAATGAATTAATGACTTTTGATCAAACTGGGATCATTATCCATAAACCATCATTTTCTAGCTTTTCTTCTTAGATGATTTGTTTTTTAAACAGTTCATTAAGTATCTTAGTTGAAAGATTTTTTTGTTTTTGCTTTTTGTTTTTTGTTTTTTGTTTGAGACGGAGTCTCACTCTGTCAGCCTCTGTCAGCCAGGCTGGAGTGCAGTGTCGTGATCTCGGCTCACGACAACCTCCACCTCCCGGGTTCAAGTGAGTCTTCTGCCTCAGCCTCCCGAGTAACTGGGATTGCAGGCACGTGCCACCACGCCCGGCTAATTTTTGTATTTTTAGTAGAGATGGGGTTTCACTATTTTGGCCAGGCTGGTCTCGAACTCCTGACCTCAGGTGATCCACCAGCCTCAGCCTCCTAAAGTGCTGGGATTACAGGCGTGAGCCACCACGCCCGGCTGAAAGGTTTATAGATATAATTTTCAATATTGAATTAGGCTAGGAGTTCATTACAATGCTTTGAACAGGCATTAAAACACCTTTAATTTTTTTAAAAAGGAACCACCTCCTCCTGAGTATAAGATGCTGCATTATACTGCAGATGACGTCTTGTACGTAGATTGTACCCGTCGGCCTCCAACATCTTGCTGTCACTCATAGTGTCGTGATGGCTGCCATGTAGACAGGCAAATCTTCCTGATTTTCATGTTGACCAGATGCCCAGAAACAGGGTCGCAGAGTCAAAGGGTGTGTCTCTACACTCGGTGCTTTGATACCTGTGACTCAAATACTTACCAGAAAGACTGTGTCTGCCTCCCTTCCCACTGTCTTCTCGAGAGAGCTCTCTGGGGTCTTGCTAAAAATTAATCAATTAGATTTTAAATTGACAAGTAAAATGGTGTATGTTTATGGTGACAACATGACGTTTTTGAAATATGGATACATTGTGGAATGGTTACGTTGAGCTAATTGATATATGCCTTTCTACCTCCCATACTTTTTTATGGTGAGAACACTTAAAATCTACTTTTTTAGCAATTTTTACATTGTCACGAACTATAGTCACCATGTTGTACAGTAGACCTTGTGAGTTCTAGGGCCTCTTGTCTAGGGCAATAATCCCATGGTGAGCCTCCACCCTCATCATCTAATCCGCTCCCAAAGGTCCCACTTCCTAATACTACCTCACTGGTATATGTTAAATTGATATTTAACATATAAATTGTGGGGGGAGGTGGGGACGCAAACATTCCATCTATAGCAATCATCCTTCATTTGCTCCATCTCCTCTTGAGGGGCGTTCTGGATGCTCCCCAACCTGATTTTTTATTTTGGGGATCAGAGTCACTCTGAATGTCTCAGACAGTGCCTCACATGTCACGCTCACCTTATCAATACTTACTGATTGGTCGAAGGTTGCAATGGACAACCTTGTGTATGTTCCCTTGCCCACATGATGGAGAATTTCTTCAGGTGATATAGGTAGGGGTGGAGCCATGAGCCACGGAGAAAGCACAATTCTTTTTTTTTTTTTTTTTTTTTGAGGTGGAGTCTCTCTCTGTTGCCCAGGCTGGAGTGCAGTGGCTCAGTCTCAGCTCACTGCAACCTCCACCTCCCAGGTTCAAGCAATTCTGCTGCCTCAGCCTCCCAAGTAGCTGAGATTACAGGCGTGCACCACCATGCCCAGCTAATTTTTTGTATTTTTAGTAGAGATGGGTTTCACCCTGTTGGCCAGATTGGTCTCGAACTCTTGACCTGAAGGGATCTACCAGCCTCAGCCTCCTAAAGTGCAGGGATTACAGGCGTGAGCCACCATATTTGTTTTCAAATAGTGCAGAACGTCTTTCTAAAGAGGCATTTTCCTTGTTTTCTCTTGGCAGCTCTGTAAGCAAGGACCTGCTTTACTTTTGCTTTCTGCCATCTCCCTAGCACCTCACACCAAGTCTGATGCATACAAAGTTCTCTATTAGTCTGTCTCAAATATACATGAGTGAATGAATGAATTACTTTATGTTCCAAATTGGCATTGAAGTGGATAGACATGTATTTAGCCTGTCTTTCTCACAGACTATGTTATCATGACATTAAATGTTCCTCCAAAAATGTTTGTTTTGGGAAGAATTCGGTTTGTGCATCAAGATTACAGGATGAAAGGATACTCATTGTATACACTTGTTGCTAATTTCTTGCTAATGTAGACAAAGATGTGCTAACTCCACTCCTTCCTGAATGTTTTCGAATGTCTGCAGACAGCAGATTCCCAGAAGTAGACTGGCTAAGTCAAAGCACACACACTTTTTAAATTTTGGCACCTATCCCCAAAGTTTGGTCACTAGCCTTTGGGAATGTGTATTTTCCTACAACCTTCCTTACTCTGATATTTTTCTTGTTTTCAATTTCATTCGTCTGAAATGACTTCTTTTTACTTTGAGTGTCTGTTTTGGAATGAGAAGCAGGGTAGGCTCACGCCTGTAATCTCAGCACTTTGGGAGGCCAAGGTGGGCAGATCACTTGAGCCCAGGAGTTTGAGATTAGCCTGGGCAACATGGTGAAGTCCCTCTCTACAAAAATATGTATATTTTTTTTTTATTTTACTGGGGGGTGGTGGCACGTGCCTGTAGTCCCTGCTACTTGGGAGGCTGAGGTGGGAGAATTGCTGGACCACAGGAGGTCAAAGCTGCAGTGGGGCTGTGATCATGCCACTGCACACTCCAGCCTGGGCGAAGAGCGAGACTCAGTCTAAAAAAAAAAAAAGTAGTAGTAGGGTGGAATATCTCTTTTATGTTTATCGCACCTATAAATACTCTCTGGTAAATATTCTACTCATATTCTTTGCCCATGTTTCTGTCTTGGTGTTCAACTTTTCCTGACTTTCTATACATTTATTTATGTATATAATTTCTATGTATCTCATATGTTTATATTAGTGATATAAAGTTCTGGATCATCATCTCTATTTTTACATATTTGACCTAGGCTTGCCATTTAAGTCTTGTTTATGGTGGACGTTTTCCCTACACACAACACACACATTTTCAATTTTTGTGAAGTATAGATTTATTATTTTACATTTGTTAACTTTTGTGTCATGTTTAGTACATCTTTCTTCACTCTATAGCTTCAAAAGTATTCTCTTTGGTTTTCTTGCCATGACTGCAGAATGGAGGCCATGAGCCCACTTCCTTGCCCCAAGCACTGCCTTCCCTACTCAGACGGCACTCTAGGACTGGAATGTCCCACAGAGCAGCCACAAACCACAAGTGACTGTTAAGCACTTAATATGCGGCTTCTGTGAATTAAGCCATGCCACATAGTGGATTTCAAAGACTTAGTATTAAAAAAGAATGTAAAATATATTATTACAATTTTTCTATTGATTACATGTTGAAATGATAATGTTTTTGAAACATGGGGTTAAACAAAATATATTATTAAAATGAATCCCATCTATTTCTTTTAAAAGCTGATAGAAAATAAAAATAGTGAATTGTAATAAAGACTTCCAAAAAATAGAAATATCTGCCTGGGCACGGTGGCTCACGCCTGTAACCCCAGCACTTTGGGAGGCCGAGGTGGGTGGATCACGAGGTCAGGAGATCAAGACAATTCTGGCCAACGTGGTGAAACCCCGTCTCTACTAAAAATACAAAAATTAGCCAGGCGTTGCAGCGCACGCCTGTAATCCCAGCTACTCAGGAGGCTGAGGCAGGAGAATCACTGGAATCCAAGGGGGGATGTTGCAGTGAGGCAAAATCACACAACTGAACTCCAGCCTGGGCAACAGAGCAAGACTCCGTCTCAAAAAACCAAAACAAACAAACAACAACAACAAAATATATATACACATATAACTAATAGAAAACTTAAAATGATAAAAATGGTTCACCTCATAATCTATCAGATTAAAGTCCTTCAAGAAGACTTTGGTTACTGCAGGAAGAATTTGGGCTCAAATAAATAGAAGTTCAGATGGTAGAAATCTTTCTAACTGGAGACTCTTGGTCTTTGAGAAATAGTTTGAATGTCAACATCTCGCCCAGTTGCCAGATAAAACCTCGGTTCAACAACCCACCATGGAATTTTTCCCTGATTAACGAGCTAAATTCTGTACTGGAATCCAAGCAATATATATGTTGCCATCCAACTCAGGAAGACACTGGCTTTCTCGGAAAGAGCACAACCCACCCAGTGTTCTGGAGACCTCTGTTTCCAAACCATAAAAATATTAAATACTAGCCATCTGTTTTGCAGATCGTGTCCCTGATTTCCATCATTCGTCAGTTTCTTTTTCCTCCCTCTCATTTCCTGGGGTGAACATCCTGCCCCCTCATTTTCTGGGTTCCCATCATGAGGGTCTGTTAAGGGACCTGGCATGAAGCTGGTGGCTGTGTGTGATGCGTAATGCCAGCCTACTTCCACTGGACAAAATTCTGTTATACATTCAGAGCAAAACTAAACAAATGATAATTCACTTAAAATTTAATAACAGCTTTGTTGAGATAGTCACATACTCTACAATTCATCCATTTAAAGAATTTATAATTCAACGGGTTTTAGTGTAGTCACAGAGTTGTGAAATCATCACCATAATCAGATTTAGAACATTTAGGATTTTAGAATATCTAGATCACCCCCTATCAAAAAAATCCCATGCCCTTAGCCATAAGGGCATTTTCTCCCAATGTTCCCCAGCCCCAGGCAGTACATGAATCTGTAGATTTTAATTTTATTATTTTATTTTATTTTTATAGATACAGCACATCATGCATCTATAGATTTTTCTATTTTGAATCATATGATACATGACTTTTGGGTAAGGTTTTTTCACTTAGCTTAATGTTTTTGAGCTCATCCATGCTGTAACATGAATCAGTACTTAATTCTTGTTTATGGCCAAATAATATTTCATTGTATGGATGTGCCACATTTTATTTATGCATTTGTAAGTTGATAGACATTTGGGCTGTTTTCACTTTTTGGCTATTATGACTAATGCTGCTATGAACATTTGTATAGAAGTTTTGGTTTGTGTGGATGTATGTTTTCATTTCTTTGGGGTATCTATCTATGAGTAGAATTATTGGGCCTCAGGATAATGCTATATTTAACCTTCTGAGGAACTGCTTTCCAAAACAGCTGGACCAGTTTACATCCCCACCAGCATTTATGAGGATTCCAATTTCTCTGTCCTCACCAACACTTGTTATAGTCTATGGTTTTTGACTATAGCCATCATAATGGGTGTAAAGTGACATCTCATTGTGGTTTTGATTCGCATTTCCTTGGTGGCTAATGATAGTGAATATCTTTTCATGTGCTTATTGGGCATTCATGTATCTTATTGCCATAGTATCCACTGAGAACCTTTGCTCCTTGGTCACCCTACAACCAGCCATTTTCAAAACAGCTGGTCTATCCATGATAGTTTGGATACTGAGTTTATGTGGGTACAGTGAAATCAGAAAAAAAAAAAAAGATACAAGAGAATTTAGTCGGTAGCTGGAGAGAGCCTTGACAGGACTTTGGAGAGAGCCTTGACAGGACTTGCTAACGGACAACATTTGCAGTATCTGATCAGGTCAACTTTGAAGTTAACAGAGGCTGAAGTGCCGGAATCAATCCATCCCAGAATGGTTTCTAATTAAGGGTGCAATATAAGATCACTCTGGCTACAGGGAAGGAGGCAGAAGAAGGGAAAGGGAAAGGCAGGGAGATGCCAGGAGCTGGTCACTCACTAAATCTAGATAGAATTAGTTAATTCTTCCAATGTACTTTCATTAATTTATTTATAAATTATATACACAGAAAAATGTTAGGGGCAAAATAAAACAAGGAAAATTTTTCAGAGGATAAGATAAAAAATAAATGAAAATGGAAGCTCCAATAATTTATTTCCACACATGACCTCTTTTGAGACCTCAAAGGGGTCGCAGTATGCAATGAGGTTGGGCCAGGGTAATGACAGAAGATGGGAAGGGTTGGGGAGTTATGTGGGGTGAGTGGAATGGCTGAAGGTAGACTCTGGAGAAGGATTTGATCTAATGCGCTGATGCACTTGGTTTCTCATTGTTGGAAATGATGTGAGACCCATTAATGGCTGTAGTTGGGAAATGATTTGGAATGCTCAGGAGGGAGGTCTGGGCTGTTGGTGGAGGGGGAGAAAATCATGGAGAAGTGAGTTGGTGAGTGTGGCCAGGGGACTGGAGGAGACGTCAGTGGGGATAAAGAAAAGCCAAGAGCTAACACGGAGTCCCGAAAGCTCAACCTGGAGACCTGATATGACAGAAGAGCCCCCAGGCCTCGGTCTGCAGCTTTCTCTGAGAGCCTGAGATCTACCCAGCACCCTTTCGGCAATACTTCTTGTGGTTGCCAGCCACCGCTAGTTTCTCTTGATGCAACTAAGAATTCCAACGCAAACAAAAGGCAGCGGCTCACATGCCCTGCTGTGCTCCCCTCTCTGAGGACCTCATCCAAGAACATATTTTAAGATACACAGGACTCATTATCTAAGCATGGATGGAGAAAACTGCAGGCTTGAGCCCCCCCGCTTGCTGCCTCAGGAGCACTGATTTTCTGTGAAGGACAGATGCAGCCTCCAGCGGTTGCCATGGAAACCAAGGCTGCAGAGAATGTTTTCCAGTCTCTGGAGTCCGTTGTGTGTGGGTGGATGCAAGATCCCAGCCTGGCATACAGCAGGCAACTAATAAATGTCTGTAGAAGGACTAAATGATTGTCTCCTCCACTCCCACCACGCCTCGGCATTCTGTGCTAGAACAATAATCTTCTGGTGGGCCTGAAATCTGCGAAGTTGAAATTTTGTAAAAACTCCCTAGATTTTTTGAGTTATAATTTACATATAATATGATTTACCTATTTTAAATATACAGTTTGATGCATTTTGGTGGTTGTATACACTCATGAAGCCACCACCACAATCAATATACAGAACATTTAATTAGTCTAAAAAGTTTCTCGGCCAGGCAAGGTGGCTCACACCTGTAATCCCAATGCTTTGGAAGTCTGAGGTGGGAGGATTGTTTGAGGCTAGGTGTTCAAGACCAGCCTTGGCACAAAGCAAGACCTTGTCTTTACCAAAAAAAAAAAAAAAAATTAGCTGGGTGGGGTGACACCTGCCTGTAATTTCAGCTACTTGGGAGGCTGAGATGGAAGGATCACTTAAGCGTGGGAGGTCAAGGCTTCAGTGAGCTATGATCATGCCACTGCACTCCAGCCTAGGCTACAGAGCGAGACCCTGTCTCAAAAAAAATGTATAATATATATAATGTGTATATATATATATATATATATATAAAAATTTAAAAAACAAAAAGTTATTATATTAGTCTATTCTCACATTGGTATAAAGAACTACCTGAGACTGGGTAATTTATAAAGAAAAGAGGTTTAATTGACTCACAGTTCCACCGGTTGTACAGGGAGCAGGGCTGGGGAGACCTCAGGAAACTTACAATCATGGCGGAAGACAAAGGGGGACCAGGCATGTTTTACGTGGCCAAGACAGGAGGAAGAGATGGGGGGAGGTGATACACACTTTTAAACAACCAGATCTCGTGAGAACTCATTCATTATTATGAGAACAGCAAGGGGGACATTCCACGGCCATGATCCAATCACCTCCCACCAGTCCCCACCTCCAACAGTGAGGATTACAATTTGACATGAGATGTAGGGAGTGGGGTGGACACAGACCCAAACCGCAGCAGGTTTTTCTGTGCTAATTTGCCTTAGAGTCCTCCCCTCCCTCCATCCCAGCACCACACCATTCCAATCTACTTCCAGTCTCTATTGTTTTGTGACTTCCTAGAATTTCATGTAAATGGAATTATGCAATCTTTTGTTCAACTTTTTTCTCCTAATGTTTTGAGATACATCCATGTTGTTACATGTATTAAGATTTTACTGATTAATATTAATTATTAAATAATTATACTCTGTTCCTTTTATTGCTCAGTGGTATTCCATAATATGGATATATGAGTTCATCTATTTTCCTGTTGGTGGCTATTTAAACTGTTTCCAATTTGAGGGGCAGGGGACAGTTACAGCATTATACAGCTATCAACATCCCTTTCTAGCAACATTTTAAGATTTCTCCCAGGTATTTGCAAACCTAAAGTGTTGCACTTTTTTCACAAAAACAATAGACGTCCATGTGGATGTGGTGAAAAAGGATCTCTATACACTGCTGATGGTAATGTCAATTAG
The DNA here is from genome assembly GCF_049350105.2 of Macaca mulatta. Classification (NCBI taxonomy): domain Eukaryota; kingdom Metazoa; phylum Chordata; class Mammalia; order Primates; family Cercopithecidae; genus Macaca; species Macaca mulatta. The sequence continues at coordinate 69,181,174 of NC_133424.1, forward strand.
TACAACCTCTGTGGAAAGCACCATGGAGGTTTCCCAAGTAACTAAAAGCAGATCTGCCATTCCTTCCAGCAAGCCCACGACCGGGTATGTACCCAAAGGTGTCTCTCATATAAAAGAGACACCTGCATTCATATGTTTATTACAGCTAATTCACAATTGCAGAGATATGATATCAACCTAAGTGTCCATCCAACAGATGAGTGGATAAAGAAAATATGGTACATATACAGCATGGAACACTGCTCAGCCATTGAAAAAGAATGAAATCATGTCTTTTGCAACAATTTGGATGGAACTGAAGGCCCTTATTCTTTTTTTTCCCCCTGAGACAGGGTCTTGCTCTGTCACCCAGGCTGGAGTGCAGTGGTGTGATCTCAGCTCACTGCAACCTCCACCTCCCCGGTTCAATTGATTCTCTTGCCTCAGCCTCCCAAGTAGCTGGGACTACAGGCGTGCACCACCACGCCCAGCTAATTTTTTGTAATTTTAGTAGAGATAGGGTTTCACCATGTTGTCCAGGTTAGTCTCCAACTTCTTGACCTCATGTGATCCACTTGCCTTGGCCTCCCGCTGTGCTGGGATTACAGGCGTGAGCCCACCGCTAAAGGCCCTTATTCTAAGTGAAGTAACTCAGCAATGGAAAACCAAATACCACATGTTCTCACTTGTAAGTGGGAGCTAAGCTGTGGGTACACAGAGGCAGACAGAGTGGTATAATGGACAGTGGAGACTCGGAAAGGCGGCAGGAAGGGAGAAAGGGAGGGATACAAAAACTACATATTGGGTACAATGTACATTACTTGGGTGATGGGTGCACTGAAAGCCCAGACACCACCACTATCCAGTTCATCCATGTCATCAAAAATCACTGGTACTTATAAAGCTACTCAAATAAAAAGATTTAAAAAAAAAATAGACTGGCACACACACAAAATAACGTCTTGTACTTTTTGTTTCGTTCTTGCCAATTGGATAGAAGGAAAATGGTCTCCCTGTTGACATGTCCAATTTTTGGATTACAAATGAGATGAAGAATCCGTCATCTTTCCTTGAATTGACTTCCTCTCTCTCTCTCTCTCTCTCTCTCTCTCTCTCGTGGTTTTTTTTTCCCCCCCGAAGCCTTGCTCTGTTGCCAGGCTGGAGTACAGCAGCGCGATCTCGGCTCACTGCAACCTCCACCTTCCGGGTTCACACCATTCTCCTGCCTCAGCCTCCCGAGTAGCTGGGACTACAGGCACCTGCCACCACACCAGGCTAATTTTTGTATTTTTAGTAGAGACAGGGTTTCACCGTGTTAGCTGGGATGGTCGCAATCTCTTGACCTCATGATCTGCCCACCTCGGCCTCCCAAAGTGTTGGGATTACAGGCGTGAGCCACCGTGCCTGGCCTCTTTTAGTTATTTTTAAATGTACAAATAAATTATTATTGACTGTAGTCACCCAGTTGTGCTATCAGATACTAGGTCTTATTCACCCTTTCTAACTATTTTTCTGTGCCCATTTACCGTCCCCACTTGCCCCCCAACCCCCAGCACATACTGCCTTGTGCTGAAGAAGAAGATGAGACCATTAGCCCCTTCCTGGCCCAAACACTGTCCCCTCATCATCCCCAGATGGAAGCTCCGAGACCTACAGGGAGGCTTTCAGCTCCCGGTGCTGCATGAGGAATTTGGACCAAATCCAAATAGAAAACGGGGTCAGAAGGGAATGACATTTCTAACTGAATAGCCATGGTCCCTGAGAAGAAGCAGTTACAATGTCAGCCGCCAGATAAGACGTCAGGTCAAGGACCCGCCGTGGAACGTCCCCTTGGTTCCTAAGCCAAATGCCCAGCTGGAATCCCAGCAGTACACATGTTGCCTTCAGCAAGGGAATGATTTTCTCATAAACAGCACAGCCTGGCCAAGGTTCTGGAGACCTCTGTTTCTAAGCCATGGAAGTATTTTATTCTGGGCCAGGCGCCATGGTTCATGCCTGTAGTCCCAGCACTTTTGGGGGCCAAGGTGGTTGGATCGCTTGAGCCCTGGGCAACTTAGAAAGACCTCATTGCTACAAAAAAATACAAAAATTATCAGGGCTTGGTGGGACACCACTGTGGTCCCAGGGACTCTGGAAGCTGAGGCCAGAGGATCACTTGAGCCTGGTAGGTCAAGGCTGCCGTGAGCTGAGATTGCACCCCTCACTCCAGACTGGGTAACGGGGAGACACTGTCTCTAAAAATATATATAAAATAATGAAACAAACAAATATTGTATCTGGTTGTCATTTTGCAGATTATATCCCCTGGTCCTGTCAGTCATCATTTTGGGACAGTTGTTGTTGTTGTTGTTGTTGTTGTTGTTGTTGTTTGGGGGGTGGATGTAAAAATCTTTCTGCTTCATAATATTCCAGGCATCACTGATGCTCAGCCATAACTCCCCCCACCCCTGGATATGCTCATGGAACTAAATTTCCATCACTTGTTGGATTCCGTGAATTACCAAAATCAGTAAGAATGGACTCTTTTGTTTTTTTTTTTAGGTATGTAAACTATTTATTAACAGACAAGGCTTACAGACTTACTTCTTCTTGGACACACCCACGGTGAGGCCAGTGGTCTTGGTGTGCTGGCCTCGGACACGAAGGCCCCAGAAGTGGCACAGCCCTCTAGGGGCCCGAATCTTCTTCAGTCGCTCCAGGTCTTCACGGAGCTTGTTGTCCAGACCATTGGCTAGGACCTGGCTATATTTTCCATCCTTTACGTCCTTCTGTCTGTTCAAGAACCAGTCTGGGATCTTGTACTGGCGTGGGTTCTGCGTAAGCGTGATCACACGTTCCACCTCCTCCTCAGTGAGTTCTCCCGCCCTCTTGGTGAGGTCAATGTCTGCTTTCCTCAACACCGCATGGGCATATCTTCCACCCACACCCTTAATGGCAGTGATGGCAAAGGCTGTTTTCCGCCGCCCGTCGATGTTGGTGTTGAGTACTCGCAAAATATGCTGGAACTTTTCAGGGATCACTAGAGACATGGCGGCAGCACAAGCGGGGGCATGTAGGCCTCCTGTGGAAGAGCAAGAATGGACTTTTAACACTTCCTCTTAGTCTGAATGAAGTTCACACACATCGCTGTCTTCACAGGGTTCGTCTGCCTTTTCCCATAAGAATTATGTCAACACGACCCCACAGCAAAGACCACATTGCTTCCTGTTATGGGCTGAAATGTGTGCCCCTGAACTCACGCTGGAGCCCTACCTTCCAGCACCTCAGAATGGGAGCATATTTGAAGATGGGGTCTTTACAGAGGTGATCCAGTTAGAACAAGATCATTAGTATCATCCGTGTCTCCTGATTCAATGTGGCTGGAGCAGCCGGGTGCGGTGGCTCACGCCTGTAATCCCAGCACTTTGGGAGGCCAAGGCGGGCAGATCACCTGACGTCAGGAATTCGAGACCAGCCTGGCCACCATGGTGAAACCCTCTCTCTATTTAAAAGAACACAAAATTTAGCCAGGCGTGATAGTGGGCACCTGTAGTCCCAGCTACTTGGGAGGCTGAGGCAGGAGAATCACTTGAACCTGGAAGGTGGAGGTTGCAGTGAGCTGAAATTGCACCACTGCACTCCAGCCTGGGTGACAGAGCAAGACTCCATCTCAAAAAATAAAATAAAATAAAATAAAATAATAAAATAATAAGAAATAAAAATTGGCCAGAGCCCTGATCAGGAGAGGAGATGAGGACAGAGGCACATATAAAGTGATGTCCACGTAAGGACACTGGGAGAAGATGGCCATCTCTACACTGAGAAAAGAGGCCTAAAGAGAAACCAACCCTGCTGGCACCTTGATCTCAGACTTCCAGCCTCCAGAACGGTAAGAAAATAGATGTCTGTTGTTGAAGCCACCCCGTCTGTGATGTTCTCTTGTGGCAGTCCTGGCAGGTTAATGCACTTACCCAACCAGAGTGCCCCAAACCCTTCCCACGTAGCAATTCTGGAGCGTAGACAGTCTGTGGATCGTAGTAAGGAACTAGATCTTTATCTGACAGCGACATGAATCTATTGACATGTTTTAGCCCAGGCAGTGGGCACGGACGCCTTTTCTTTTAAGATAGTCCAAGTTGGCTGCACAATGGGTAAAAGCCAGGGCTGGTGCATGGCAGAGACACACACAGAGGAGACTCGAGGGACACAGGACAGAGAGGATGGGTGCCCAGATGAGGTGGGGCAGTGGGAATGACGGAGACAGACCTGGCTCAGGGGATGTCCAGGAGGCAGAACAGATGAGCCCTGGACACTGGTGAGATTCGGTGTTTGGCTCATTTCGTGTGTCCACCTGGCCAGGCTCTAATCCCCACGGGTTCCATCAAACCCTCATCCAGTTGTGGCTGTGAGGGTATTTTACAGATGGAGTTAACATCTGTGATAGCTGACTTTTGGTGAAGGAGATGATCCTGGATAATGTGGGTGGGCCTCATCTCATCAGTTGAAGGCCTTATGAGCAAAAACGGAGTTTTCCCTGAGGAAAAATAAATTCCACCTCAAGGTTGCAGCATTAACTCCTCCCTGAGTTTCCAGTCCATCGTCAGTCAGCCCCACGGATGCCACACCTCCCAGACTTCAAAATCGTGTGAGCCATTGCCTTACCATGAGTCTCTTAAAACAGTGGCTCCCAACCTTTTTGGTACCAGGTACCGGTTTTGTGGAAGACAATTCTTCCACAGACCAGGGTGGGGAGATGACTTTAGGATGATTCAAGCATATTACATTTGTTACGCACTTTATTTCTATTATTATTACACTGTAATATGTAATGAAATAATTATACAACTCACCAGAATACAGAATTGGTGGGAGCTCTGAGCTCATTTTCCTGCATGCTCCCATCTGGGAATGATGCGAGTCAGTGACAGATCTTCAGGCATTAGATTCTCATAAGGAGTGTGCAACCTGGATCCCTCGCACACACAGTTCACAACAGGGTTCGTGCTCCTATGAGAATCTAATGCGGCTGCTGATCCGACAGGAGGTGGAGTTCAGGTGGTGATGTGGGCAGTGGGGAGCGGCTGGAAATATAGATGAAACTTTGCTCACTCACTCGCTCACCCACCCACCCTCACCTCCTGCTGTGTGGCCCAGTTCCTAACAGGCCATAGACCAGTATGGGTCCATGGCCTGGGGGTTGGGGACCCCCGTCTTTAAAGACAAAAATTATATATATGATATATGTGATATATAGATATATATACACATGTGCGTGTATAGACCTATTATCAATATCCCACACACACAAATATACATATAAATATGCATGTATTTCCCCCACACGTATATACATATATCCCACACACATATGTATACATATAAATATGCATGTATTTCCCCATACACATATATACATGTATCCCTCACACACAAATATATATATAAAAATATGCATGTATTCCCCCACATATATACATGTATCCCCCCACACAAATATACATATAAATATGCATGTATTTCCACCCCAAACAACATGTATCCCCTCTAAACAAATATACATGTAAATATGCATGTATTTCCCCCACACATTAACATGTATCCCCCACACACAAATATACATATAAGTATGCATGTAATTCCCCCCACACATATATACATGTATCCCACACACAAATATGCACATAAATATGCATGTATTTCCCCCCACACGTATATACATATATCCCACACACATATACACATATAAATATGCATGTATTTCCCCCACATGCATATATACATATAAATATGCATGTGTTCCTCCACATATATACATGTATCCCCCACACAAATATACATATAAATATGCATGTATTTCCCCCCACACATAACATGTATCCCACACACACAAATATGCATATAAGTATGCATGTAATTCCCCACACACGTATACATGTATCCCACACACACAAATATACATATAAATATGCATGTATTTCCCCACACACATATAACATGTATCCCATGCACACAAATATGCATATAAGTATGCATGTAATTCCCCACACACATATACATGTATCCCACACACACAAATATACATATAAATATGCATGTGTTTCCACCCACACATGTAACACGTATCCCACACACATAAATACACACATAAATATGCATGTATTTCCTCACCACACATATATACGTGTATCCCATACACACAAAGATACATATAAATATGCATGTTATATCCTACTTAGTCTGTTAGGGCTGCCATAACAAAGCTCCACGTACCAAGTGGCTGAAACAACAGAAATGTGTTTTTTCACAATTCTGGAGGCTGGAAGTTTGCGATCAGGTGTGAGCAGGGCTGGTTTCCTGGGAGGCCTTTCTATGTGGCGACCAGACGGCCGCCATCCCTGTGTCCTCATACGGGCTTTCCTCGGTATATGTCTGTATCCACATTTCCTCTTCTTTTGAGGAAACTAGTCTTATTAGATCAAGGTCCATCCTGCTGACCTCGTTTTAGCTCAGGCGCCTCTGTGAAGACCCTATCCCCAAATACAGTCACATTCTGAGGTACTGGGGGTTAGGACATCAACATATGACTTTGGGGAGTCTGCAGTTCAGCCCATAGCACTACTGGTTTCGTTTCTCTGGTGATGGTTACAGAAACGGGCACCGTTTCTGCCTTAAGGAACTAAGTGGGCGACCTCCCTCCCTCAGAAAGGGAAGGATTTTTGAAAGCACAGTGGGTTCGACTTAGCTGGGTAGAGACCTCCTAAGAAGAGGTAAGTCTTGTTCCGTCTCTGTAAAAGGAAAATGGTTTTCTAACGTGTTACTGTTCCAGAGAAAGACAAAACGCCCAACCTCCATTAGATCTGTCTCAGTGCGCCTCATTAATTCCCTAGAAAGAACTGCTGGAAGTTGAATTACTGGGTCAAAGAGGATAAAAGGTCCTCATGATTTGGTTATATTACTGAGTTTTGTTCCAAGTCAGGCAGCTTGGCCATAATCCCTGTTTATTTATCACTGCATTTCTGTTTAATCATTTTCACTGCACAGATAGCATATCAATTTTTACTTGGAAATTGAAACTATATATATTTTTACAATTTATCATCTTGTGTTTTCCCTCGTGACACTGTCCCCATGATGTAAAATGATCTAAAATTTTGACTGCATTGTCCAGAGGAAAGGCATTTGTTATTTTCTCTTAATCATTTTAGTACTGAGTTTTCATATGCTATTCTTGTGCTTTACAGTCTTGTTTCCAAGTACTTTGTTTTACAAACATGCTGTAATGTTTCCCTTCTATCTGCACCCTGCACCTTTGTGTACTGGGACTCATTTTTTGCAGGGAGACAGGGTCTCAATCTATTGCCTAGGCTGATCCTGACTGCTGGCCTCAAACAATCTTCTTGCCTCAGCCTCCCAAATTTGGGGATTACAGGCATGAGCCACAGTGCCCAGCTTGAGCTACATTCTTTAAAAATCAATTCATTGCATTTGGCCTTAATGGGAAGACCAAAGCTAGATGTGTCATGAACTTGAAAACTACAGTATTGACAACCTGTTTACCAGAAAGATTCAGAAAACTTCCTCTCCCTCTATCAGTATCTCAAACCATCCCCACCTCAACTTTGCTTCCTGGTGGTAATTAGCAAATTCAAAGGCGGTGAACATGAAAGACACATGAAATGTTCATTGCTGTGGAGATACGGTATCACTAGTCGTGTATTAATCCACCTACCATCATTCATCCATTCCACCCATCCACCCACTAGCCATCCATCCATTATCCATTCATCCATCCTCCATCCATTATCCATTCATCCATCCATCCATCTATCCATCCATCCTCCATCCATTATCCATCCACTCCATCCATCCATCCTGCATCTATCTACCCATCCACTCATCTACCCATCCATCCACCGTCCTCCAACTATCTACTATCCATCCATCCACCCATCAACAGAGGAGCCACAGAGGGAAGTACTGGAGCTGGTCAGGAAGCAGAGGGATAGAGGGGAAAATGTGGGCAGGAGCCTTTTTGTTATTTCCACGGGAGGGAATGGGTGAAGCAGGGTGGGCAGGCTTAGGACCGACTCCTCTGAGTAATTTAGCAGTTCTGGGGCACAGGCACTGTCCTGGTTGTCTGGTTCCCAGCCCTGGGTGATAAGGGCAGGCACACAGAGGCCCTGAGTGTGGGAGCCCAGTCGAGGGGGTGCTGGGTGTGGGCTCTGGATTGGGTAGTCTGCATGTGAAAGCCACGCTCTCAGGGGGGGTGTTTATCATCTCTAGGAAATGTAAAGAATCAGAGTACAGAAATTTACACAGGCATGGCTGATGCACCGGGGAGCGGAATGGTTCAGCCCAGGCGAGGATGGGGCATCTTGGACAGACGCAGCTGGGTGTGGAGGCAGAACACTGTCAGAAAAGGCTTCTTCTCTCCTTAGCGGCCCTCACTTCAGCTTCTCAATCTTTAGTGTGCATTCCACCTCCCCTCTGGGTCTGATTTAGCAGGTCTGGGCGGTGCCTGTTATTCTGCATTTCCATTTTTTTTTTTCTTTGAGACAGAGTCTCGCTCTGTCACCCAGCCTGGAGTGCAGTGGCGCGATCTCGGCTCACTGCAGCCTCTACCTCCCAGGTTCAAGTGATCCCCCTGCCTCAGCCTCCCAAGTAGCTGGAATTACAGGTGCCCGCCACCACGCCCTGCTAATTTTTGTATTTTTAGTAGAGACAGGGTTTCACCATGTTGGCCAGGCTGGTCTCAAACTCCTGATCTCAAGTGATCTGCCTGCCTCAGCCTCCCAAAGTGCTGGGATTACAGGCGTGAGCCACCGCACCTGGCCATTTTGCATTTCTAGAAATTTCCTGGGTGTTGAGAATGACAAACTTTGCTGGTTTGCCTGAGATGCTCTCCATTTTAGCAGGGACTCAGGGAGCCCCCAGCCCTGGGCAAACCAGGATGGTTGGTGGCTCCACTGGTGGTGCCACTGGTACCGGTACTGGACCACACTTTGAGCAGAAATGTTCTGTTGGAGTCTGCCCGTCCCAAGGCAGGAGCTCAGAGAAAAAGGAGAACATTTTCACTCTGTTCCCAGCCCTGCTCGGCTTGGGCTGACCTTTCCTCCTGGTAAACATTGTGTTTTCTCCTTTACGCAACATGCTCTCAACCCACCTGAGGCCATGTCCAGTGTCTGGACATGCTTGGATTCTTTTCCCTCTGGACAGCTCCTGACCTTCTAGATACATTTCAACATGACCTCTGTCTCAGCTCCGGGCTCGCCAACCGTGCATGTGAAGGCACGTGCTGTCTCTCGGCTGCCCAAGGCATGGTCTTTGCATTCTGTCCGTAGCCTAAACAATAATTAACCATGCAATTGCCCTCCTTTCTGTTCATGATGGGCCCCAAACCCCTCTGTGTCAATTTACTCTGAATGTAAAGAATCAGAGTACAGATTCTTTTTACACTGGAGCCCATCACTCTCTGCTCTCCACAAGGCAAAAGGGTGAAATGTTTTTCTATTATACTTTAAGTTCTAGGGTACGTGTGCACAACGTGCAGGTTTGTTACATATGTATACATGTGCCATGTTGGTGTGCTGCACCCATCAACTCGTCATTTACATTAGGTATATCTCCTAATGCTATCCCTCCCCGCTCTGCCCACCCCACAACAGGCCCTGGTGTGTGATGTTCCCAAAAAGGTGAAATATTTTAATGACATATTAAATGTGAGTGTGAAACATCTCACCGAAAAAAACACAGCAACAACCAATACATATAAACGACAAGACTGATGAACCTGACTCTATATGTACAGAAAACATTAACAGCTGGAAAAAATATACCACCAGGAAAAAAAAAAAAATGACCAGAGAAACTGGCAAAAGCAGATATCACAGAGTTTAACTTTACAGGTTAATATATACAGTGTATTGAGAGGTAAAAAAGACAAAAGCGGAAGACCAAAAGCAAAGAGTGGGCACAGGATGACAACAGGCTGCTAATAAAAGGGAACATTTAAATGCTTAGGGAAGATGAAAAGATATTCCACTTTATTTATAGTCTAATAAACTTGGCATCAAAAATCAAAATGAGGTATCGGTTTCTACCTCTCAGACAGAACAAGGTTGATAAAATAGCATATGGAGTGGGCAAGGTGTGGCATGGGGAAACGGGGTCATCTGCAGGCTGGCAGTGAAGGCACGATTGGCACATTTCTGTTACGTATTTTAGCAATAAATCTGCAAAAAAGTCAGTCAACAGAGTCCCTTCCAGCAGAACAAACGTAGGGAAGCTCCCTTCCTACTGGGCACTTCAGGTCAGTAATCGGAGAAAAGCAAACAAGCACGAAAGAAATAGAAGAGCAATTGGGCATTATCTAGAAAAGCTACAATCGGTGGCTCTCTATTGTGGGATGATTTTGCCCCCTCCACTCCAGGAAATACTCAGAAATATGTAGAGACATTTTTTACTGTCACATTTGGGGTGTGAGTAGGGAGTGAGCTACTCGCATCCAGTGGGTAGAGACCAGAGAGGCTGCTAAGCATCCTGCAATGCACAGCACAGCCCTCCCCAACAATAGTTACCAGCCCAAAATGTCAATTACATCAAAGCTGAGGAGGTTGCTCTATTGCTCAGCAATTCTGCTCCAAGATATATGCCCCGGGGGAGCTCCCTCCATTCCCGCAAAGACCCGAGCATAATTGTGCTCATTGCAGTACTCACTCAGTGCAGATCTGTTGAATGTCAACTGTAGCCCAGTCACTTTGCGGTGATGAGGGATATTCATAGTGTTTTTTTTTTTTTTTTTTTTTTTTTTGAGACAGGGTCTTGCAATGTCACCCTGGGTGGAGTGCAGTGGTGCAATCCTGGCTCACAGCAGCCTCCACCTCTGAGCTCAAGTGATCCCCCCACCTCAGCTTCCCAAGTACCTAAGATTACAGGCATGTGCCACCATGCCCGGCCAATTTTTGTCTATCTTTTTAGAGATGAGGTCTTGCTGTGTTGCTCAGGCTGGTCTCAAACTCCTGGGCAAGTATTCCTCCTGTTCTTGGCCTCCTGGAGTGCTGGGATTACAGGTGTGAGCCACTGCACCCAACCTATTCATGTTCTTTGTAGTGAAAAAAAGTGGGGTGGTGGGAGAGGAACAACAGAAATGTCTATTGACAAGATAGTGGATAAATAAATTGTGGTGTATTTGTAAAGTGGGCTGCCACACAGAAGGTTAAAGAATGCGAGGTACGTGTTTCCCTGTGGATAGAGCTCAACGGATGGGAGCAAGTTGTGTTGACAGAACACCCACCCTTTAGCCTGGCGTGGTGGGGCTTGCCTGTGCTCCCCGCTGCTCGGGACGCTGAGGTGGAAGCATCACTTGAGCCCAGGAGGTGGAGGCCACAGTGAGCCAGGATCGCATCACTGCACTCCTCCCTGCATGACAGAGTGAGACCCTATCTCAAACAAACAAACAAATTGACAAGAAAAGAAGGAAGGGAGGGAGGGAGGGAGGGGGAAGGAAGGAAGGAAGGAGAGAAAGAAAAAAGAAAAGAAAAGACAAGAAAGGAGGAAAGGAAAGGAAAGGAAAGGAGAAAAGGAAAGGAAAGGAAAGGAAAGGAAAGGAAAGGAAAGGAAAGGAAAAAGGAAGAAAGACACCCACCCTGTTACCAGCCACCCCTCCCAGATCCGTCTGTTGGGTTGCACTGATCCCTTGCAGGGAATCGTCCTGTTACTTTGTGAGTTCACAGCTCTGTGTTGTTACTCGGAGTTACTGTAATAATGCAATTCACGAGAAGCCCTGAATGAATGCAGTTGTGGCTACCATCAAATGTTGGCACACAGCGTTCAACCCCATCGAGAGGGGATGCATTTCTCAAGACATCTGTAGACAGGGATGGAGGGCTGGAAGAGTGAATGAAGTCATTCATTCTTTCAACAAACTAACAAACTTGAAGCACCTGAGGGGTGCTTGCCTGGCACTTTGAACTCCCTGCTTTCCACTCCCAAACACACACACACACACAAACACACTGATATCAGAGCCTGGAAAATTCCAGTCTCCGCAGCTCCTTCTTCAGCCCTCCCCTTCCAGCCTCCAGCTGCTGTGTCCATGGTGACGGTCTGAGCAGGCCTAGGTTGCCGCCGAACGGTGATCGCTCTCGAAGGAAAACAACACCAAGGCACTGGGGGGATGAGAGGCAGCGGAGATGGTTCAAACCCTGGCCCCACAGCAGTGGCCTGTGCACGACTCATGTGTCCCTGAACATGCATCCTTGAGAGCTTTGCAAAAGATCACGAAATCGACCACGAGGGCCTCCCCGACCCCGTCAGGGATCATACATCTCTTTTAGGCACCAGTGACATTGGCTTTAGCTTTTTTTCTACTTGTTCATGTATTCATATATTCAACAACGATGAACTGACTGTCCTGGGAGCTGGTAATACAAGAAAATAACAAATAAACAAACAAGAGGCACACTCTGGTCTGACAGAGACATTTGTTGCTTCAAAAAAGATTTTTTTCACTCATTCCGGATGGGCTTATGGAAGAGCCGTTGCATGCCAGGGCCATGCTGGACACAGGGGATGCATCACAAAGTGAGAGGGGTTGGGGGCAGAGAGAGAGAGAGAGAGAGAGAAAGGGAGGAAGGGAGGAAGGGAGGAAGAGAGGAAGGAAGGAAGGAAGGAGGGAGGGAAGGAAGGAAGGAAGGGAGGGAGGGAGGGAGGGAGGGAGGGAGGGAGGGAGGAAGGAAGTCAAACAAAACCCCTGCTTTCTGTTAAAGAACAAAGCATTCGATGAGACTTGTTAAAGCATGGGAAGGAACACGATTTAGGACCATAGTGATGGGCACAGACAGACTGCCACAAAGGGGTTTGCAGTGGGGGAGAGAAACAGGGCGCTCGGCTCTGAATGCAGCATGGGCAAGAGAGAATCTGTAGCCAAGGAGCAGGGTGGGGGTCAGTGGATGGAAAATTACTGAGAGGAACACCTGGGGTTTCCTCTGGCTGAGAACTGACCTAACAAGATGCTTGTTGAAGACAGGCTCAGGGTGAGTGGCCTGGGGGAGGTTGAGGATGACGGACACGAAAGAACCTGTCACCCCACAGGGCTTGTCGTCTAGTTGGGGAGAGACATGGTAAATCAGTATATACTTTTGTTTTCTTCTGTATCCTCACCGCCTAGCACAATGCTTGGGATCTAGTAGGATCTTCACAATCATTTGTCAGATTGTGAATGAATGAGCAAATAAATGGGTTCTGTGGAGTTCACAATTCAAATTCTGGTGCCTTTATTCAAGTACCATGTTCACAGCATCCTTTCCCCGGAGAGTATCCATGGTTCCTTTCTCGGGTGGATGAGGAGTTGGCTGGATATTGGGCATCCTGGACAAAGATGCAACTGCCTTTGCAAAAACTGTATCAGTGAGAAAATTCTGACAGTGAAAGAGATCTGAGCTCATCCCCCTCCCATCTTGCCTTTCCCTTAATTATTCCTGGGCTCTTGGGCCAAGCTGACTTTGGAAGACATTTGGGCTATAGTGTAAAAGGATAATAGGCTTTGCCCAAAACTCACCTGCTTTTGTAAAGCTAATGGGAGGCTGGCCAGTGCAGTGGCTCATCCCAACGCTTTGGGAGGCTGAGGCAGGAGGATTGCTTGAGCCCAGGAGTTGGAGACCAGCTTGGGCAACATAGTAAGACTTTGTCTCTACAAAAAAATATAAAAATTAACCAGACATGGTGGTGCGCCCCTGTGGTCCCAGATACGCAGGAAGCTGAGGTGGGAGGATCGCTTGAGCCCAGGAGGTTGGAGGTTGCAGTGAGCTGAGATCACGCCACTGCACTGCAGCCTGAGCAACAGAGTGAGACCTTGTCATAAATAAATAAATGAAGCTAATAACAGGTCATCCAGTCTCACTGTGTTGCCCAGGCTGGTCTCTAACTCCTGGACTCAAGGAGTCTTCCTGCCTCAGCTTCCCAAACTGCCGAGATTATAGGCATGAACCACTGCTCGCAGCCCCAGGCAGAAAATTCTTAAAGTAATATCTGACCATTCATCCCTCTTTCTTAAAAAACCTCAACCGGCCTGGCGCGGTGCCTCATGCCTGTAATCCCAGCACTTTGGGAGGCCAAGGCGGGCGGATCACCTGAGATCAGGAGTTTGAGACCCACCTGGCCGACATGGTGAAACCCTGTCTCTACTAAAAATACAAAAATTAGCCGGGCATGGTGGTGGGCGCCTATAATCCCAGCTACTCAGGAGGCTGAGGCAGGACAATCACTTGAACCCGGGAGGCAGAAGTTGCAGTAAGCTGAGATCACACCACTGCATTCCAGCCTGGGCAACAGAGTGAAACTCTGTCTCAAAAAAAAAAAGAAAAAAAGAAAAAAAAATACCTCAACATATTCCATTGCTCTTTAGATTAAAAACTTAATTCTTAATTAAGACCTACCGGAAATTGCAGCTCCGGAATTCTCACATGGAAGGGACTTGGAGGGAAGTTTTAGGTCAGAGTGGAGGCCACTGTGGGGTTTGCTGTGTTCACAATGCCATTCATTTGAATCAATGCTGTCTGCTATGAAACGTGTACAAGAAAGTGAAGGCATGAAGAAACCAATGTCCAACTGGCATTGACTTCTTTTTATTTCAAATTAGTATAAGAAATAAGCCAAGAAGCACGTTAGGAAGCGGAGGATATGATGGTTAATTTTAGATATCCACTTGGCCAGGCCGTGATGCCATGTGGTTTGATCAGGCACCAGTCTGGATGCTGGAGGTACTGTGTCGATGTAATTAACATTTACAGTCAGTTGACTTCAAGTAAAGATTAGCCTCCCTCGCTTTGATGGGCCTTAGGCAATCAGTTGGAGATGGATTGGTTTTCCCAAGAAGAAAGAATTCTGTCTCAAGACTTTAACATAAAAAACCTGCCTGAAGTTCCAGCTTGCTGGCCTGCCCTACAGATTTCAGACCCAGGCGTCAACATCCACTTTTCCCTCAGTTCCCAGCCTGCTTCCCTGCCCATCAGGCTTGCCGGGCCCAGCAACTGCAGGAGTTTATTCCCTAAAATAGATTCCTCCCCTCCCCTCCCCTCCCCTCCCCTCCCCTCCCCTCCCCTCCCCTCCCCTCTTCCCTCGCCTCCTCTCTTCCCTCCCTTCCCCTCTCCTCTCCTGTTCTTTCCTCTCCTCTCCTCCTGTCTTCTCCTCTTCTCCTTTCTTCTCCTCTCCTCTCCTCCTCTCTTCTCCTGTCCTCTTCTCCCCTCTCCTCTCCTCTCCTCCTCTCCTTTCTCCTCTCCTCTACCCTCCTCTCCTTCCCTCCCCTCTCCTCTCCTCCTCTCTCCTCTTCTCCTCTCTCCTCATCTCCTCTCCTCCTCTCTTCTCCTCTCCTCACCTCTCCCCTCCCCTCTCTTCTCTTCTCTCTCTCCCATGTATGTCTCTCCTTCTCTCCATACTTCTCCATCTCCCTGTGTCTCTGTCCCTGTCCCTCCCTACCTTCGTCCGTATCTCTGTGACTCTGTCTTTCTATCCCCTCTCTGTCTCTCTCTCTCTCTCTCTCTCTCTCTCACACACACACACACACACACACACACACACACACATAGCTGGTTCTGCTTCTCTGAAGAACCCTAGCACAGAGGAGCATTGTGCACACAAGCTGACAACATAGACACACCAACATCTGCTGCCTGCCAGGCCCTCAGGACAGGAGACCAGACCAGTCTGTAGATATCAAGGGAGTGAGACCCACCCCAAAATGTGAAGAAAATTGGTTAACAACCTGATACACGGACGTGGATGTCAGCAGAATGACTGGTAGTCAATATTCTTAAGCTCTTTGTATGGTTCGTAAACAAACATCTCTAAAGCTCGGTCCATATTGTGCTGTTTCTGAGAAAATGGTTCCTTCTTTGTACCCTGGGCTCTCGTGGAACATACCACGGTGAATTTTGAGCTGAAGCTTTGTTTGGGTCCTAGGCCAGATATGAGCATTGTAGCCACACATTTTAGGAGACTTCACCACCAGGAGCACGCCCGTGGCAATATCTGTCCCATCCAAACCCTCTTTGTCCCTCATCCCTCCCTTGGCATTGGTGCTGTGGTCCCCGGATGGCTTAGAATCTATCAGAGGAGGAGAAGGGGGCACATCCTTAGGACAGGGAGACAGCTGGTGGCCTCGACTTCCCTCCCACACCAGGACACTCAGGAGAATAGTTTCATACTTTGGGTGGAGAAAGGCTTAGTAAGCACAATTCTTAAAACTTACAACCTCTAAAGAAAAGATGAGTTAAACTGACTCCATAAGAGCTGAAAAAGGCCGGGTGCGGTGGCTCACACCTGCAATCCCAGCAATTTGGGAGGCCAAGGCGGGTGGATCACCTGAGGTCAGGAGTTCGAGACCAGCCTGACCAATATGGTGAAACCCTGTCTCTACCAAAAATACAAAAATTACCTGGGTGTGGTGGTGGGCAACTGTAGTCCCAGCTACTCAGGAAGATAAGACAGGAGAATCGCTTGAACCCGGGAGGCGGAGGTTGCGGTGAGCCGAGATCATGCCACTGCACTCCAGCCTGGGCGACAGAGCGAGACTCTGTCGGGAAAAAAACAAAAACAAACAAACAAAAAACAACAACAACAACAAAAAAAAAAACAGCTGAAAAAGTAGGCACAGAAGAACAAAAATGTAAATTAGAAGAAACGATAAAAGATGGGTAAAACTATTTGCAACCTAATGAGACTCAAAGAATTTAAAATATGGGGTAACATAAACTTTAAAATCCATCAGAGGAGCAACAGGTAGGAATAGAAAAGCCTTAAAAGATAAAATAAAATGTGCCAAATAAGGAAAATTATGTTTTGACCTTTCTTATACTGCAAAAAAATGAACATGCAAACCAAACTGGGAAGCCATTCTTTCTATTGTCAGATGGACAACAAGGAAAACAGACAGGCAGAGTTGGCTGTGGAGTGAGAGTGGACGTCTTCTCAGGCTGCTGGGGAGAGCGAGCTGCTGTGATCTTTCTGGCAAGCTCTTTTGGCAGTAGACATCGAAGTTTAATATCTGCATGCCCTTTGACCCAGCAAATCCACTTCTGGGAATCCACCTCCCCACAGACATACACAAAAGCCCACCCCACACATACACATACATGGTCATGGCAGCCTTGCCAGGGCACAGTCAGCTGAAAAGTCCATAGAATGTGCGTCTGGGTTGTGTGAAGCTCAACACTGAGGCAGAATTTTACAGTCCAAAGACATCAGCCCCTTGTTAGACAAATAAGCTGTGTTTTGAAGGTTATCGAATGTTAAGATGTATATTACATAAGCAAAAGCTGGATTAAAAAACAAAAACGCATCATTATCCAAGTCGGAGCAACTGTAATACATGTATGCATCCATTTATTTATTTAGCTTCTAAAAACCATTGATGCTGGGCGTGGTGGCTCATGCCTGTAATCCCAGTACTTTAGGGGGGGAGGTGTGCAAATCTCTTGAACCCAGGAGTTTGAGACCAGCCTGGGCAACATGGCGAAATCCTGTCTCTACAGGAAAAAAAAAAAAAAAATTAGCCGGGCATGGTGGCACTTGTCATCCCAGGTACTTGGGGAGGCTGTGGTGGGAGGATCACCTGAGCCCAGGAAGGTTGAGGCTGCAGTTGGAGGTTGAGGATCACCTGAGCCTGGGAGGTTGAGGCTCCAGTGAGCCATGGGGGCACCACCGCACTCCAGCCTGGGCGACAGAGTGAGACCCCGTCTCAATTAAACACACACACACACACACACACACACACACACACACAAACAGAAAAACCATTGAACACTATGTGCCAGATATTCTATCAGGGAGAGAGGATGCAGTGGAGCTAAAAGAAAACAGAGTGTGCCTGCTTTCACACAACGTCCCTTTCACTGGGTGAAAACCACAGAAGTATATAAGTACACGACCATTGTGGAGAGCAATCTGCCGATATCTAAGAACGCTGACCCTGTGTGTTCCCCTATCGCCCAGAAATTCCAGTTTGAGATTTGTGCCCTAGAGAAACTCTCACACATAGGGAAGGGAGGCAACTTCAGAAATGTCCACTGTGACTTTCATTCATTTGGAGATACTGACTGGGCAGGAACTGTGGACTGGGCACTGCTCTGGGCTCTGGGGAGACCTAGCATTGCTTGTAACAGCCAGGAAAGCAGGAGGAGAGGTTACATCCCAAGTGCCTACCAACGTGAGAATGGGTGAATAAACGGAGTGGAAGATGAAGAGCAAGGAGAGACTGGGATCAAGTTGCGGAAGGATCAGTCGATAGAACAGTCCCGCCCAGACACTCTCAGAGACCTGGTTGACGTGCTTTGTGGACCACTCGAGTCTCTGAAATTATTTCTGTTCTCTCCTTTTTTCCCAGTTTTTAAAACTGTGGTAAAACACACATAAGCAGGCCGGGTGCAGTGACTCATACCTGTAATCCCAGCATTTTGGGAAGGAGAGGCAGGAGGATCATTTGGGCCCAGGAGTTCAAGACCAGACTGGGCAACATAGTGAGACCGTATCTCTAAACAAAAAAATTTTTTTTAATTAGCCAGGCAGGGTGGCACGTGCCTGTAGTCCCAGCTACTCAGAAGGCTGAGGCTGGAGGATTGATTAAGCCCGGGAGTTTGAGGCTGCAGTGAGCTATGATCATACCACACACTCCAGCTTGGGCAACACAGCAAGACCTTGTCTCAAAAAAAAAAAAATATATATATATATATATAAAATATAAACTTTGCCATTTTAACCATTTATTAGTGTACAATTCAGTGGTATTAAATACATTTATAATGTTGTGCTACCATCACCACCATCCATCCCCAGAGCTTCTTTCATCTGTAAAAATGGAAGCTCTGTCCCTATTAAACACTAACTCCCCCGTCCCCCTTCCCCAGCCTCTGGCAACCACTGTTCTGCTTTCTATCTCTATGTTATTTGCCTACTCCAGGTACCTCACAGAAGTGAAATCCTACAGGATTTGCCCGTTTTTTTTTTGTTGTTGTTGTTGTTGTTTTGTGGCAGGGACTCACTCTGTCACCCAGGCTGGAGTACAGTGGTGCAATCTTGGCTCACTGCAACCTCCACTTCCCAGGTGCAAGCGATTCTCCCACCTCAGCCTCCTGAGTAGCTGGAATTACAGGCACGCGCCACCATGCCTGGCTAATTTTTGTATTTTTAGTAGAGATGGGGTTTCCCAAGTTGGCCAGGCTGGTCTCAAACTCCTGACCTCGGGTGATCTGCCGGTCTCAGCCTCCCAACGTGCTGGGATAAGAAGCGTGAACTACCGCGCCCAGGCGGATTTTCCCTTGTGTGACTGGCTTATTTCACTTAGCCTAATGTCCTCAAGCTTCATCCACGTTGCAGCATGTGTCAGAACTTCTTTCCTTTTTAAGGCTGAATAATAGCCCTCTTTCCATTTGCCCGTTTTCGTTCGCGGACACGGGGGCTGTTGCCACGTTTTAGCAGTTGTGACTATGACTGCTGCGGGTGGGGGCAGAGCGGTCTCTCTGAGACTCTGGTTTCAACTCTTGGGGGTACGTGGTGACTCCAGTTTTAATTTTTTCCTGCTCTCCTTTCTCCTTGTGCCTTCAGATGGAGTCATTTTGGATTCAACTAGGATAACTCATCTGAGCAGGTGGACTGACTGTGTGTGGCTCCCACGGGCACAGCCACAAGGAGAAAGTTCTCTTGGCTCAGATAGAGGTGGGGAGGGGGTGCAGAGCCGTTCGTTTCCTTGGAAGACTTGCAGGAAGCACCTGCGTTGCACTAGGCGGGCATTTTGATCTCAACACAGTTCCAACTCCAGACCTGGACATTGGCAGCCTCCTGGGCCTTCACTCTGGTTCCTCGGCCCCTCCCCTCCTCTTTGGCTATGGTTTCCTTGGCAACAGCCTTGGCCGGGGCCTGCCTGGGGCCTGCATACCAGAGGACAGTGCTTGAGGGAAAACATATAACAACCGCCCAGCTTCCAAAGACCGAGACTGGCTGGGGAGGCGTGGACTTGCGGGGCAGGGGTCTCACACGGCAGCTCTGACTCCCCCATCCCCCGTCGCTGGGTCAGTCTGACCCTGTTAGCTTTCTTGTGAATCCTGAGAGGCGGTCCCCGCAGAAGCAAAAGCCTCCTGCAAGAGCCGGTGATGTCAGTCTCAGCTTTTCAACACCCCTTGGTTCATTCCACACATCCACTGAGTGCCACTGAGTACCTGACGCTGGTCCTGAAAACAGGGGCGCCATGTTGGGGTGTTCTCAGCCTGAGGCTTTCACATCCCAGACGTTGGCCCACCAGAAACACGCATTGAATCCCTCGACCAATATGGACTGAGGGCTCAGCACGCGAGGGTGGGTGCCACAGGAACCAGCCCTAGGCAGAGATCCCGGCCTCCTTGGGGCTTCCATTCTGGTGGGCAGTACACATGGTGAGCACAGAGCACATCAAGTCACAGCACGATGAGCGTGGCCAAGAAACATCAATCAGGCGGAGAGTGACCGGGGCAGGCTGTTTTAGCTAGGCGTCCGGGAGGGCCTGGAGACCATGATGAGAAGGGAGGGAAGGGAGCGGAGGGACAAGCATTCCAGGAGAGGAGCCAGCAAGGCCAAGAGCCTGGAGGTGGGAGTTTGTGGGGACGTGCTTGTGTGTGTGTGAGGGCATCCAGTGGCCCCTGGTAGCAAGGGCTCACAGGAGGGGAGGGCTGAGTCAGCAAGGGGCAAAGGGCATCCTTCTCCTCCTCCTCCTCTTCCTCCTCTCTCTCTTCCTCCCCCTCCCTTCCTCCTCATTTTCCTACTCCACATCCTAATCTTTCTCCCCTTCCCCCTTTTCCTCCTCCCCTCCTCTTCCTCCTCCTTCTCCTCCGCCTCCTCCTCATTTTCCTTCACCTCCTCCTAATCTTCTTCCCCCTTCTGCCCCCTTCCTCCTCCTGATCTTCCTCTTCCTCCTCTCTCTCCTCCTTTGCTCCTCCTTCTCCTTCTCTTCTTATTCTTCCCCCTCTTCCTTTTCTTCCTCTTCCTCCTCTTCCTCCTTCTCCTCCCTCTTCATCCTCTTCTTTGTCCTCTCCTTTCTCTAAAAAACCTTTTAACTTGCCTGGCCAACATGGTGAAAACCTGTCTTTACTGAAACTACAAAAATACAAAAATTAACTGGGCGTGTTGTCGGACGCCTGTAATCCCAGCTACTCGGGAGGCTGAGGCAAGAGAATCGCTTGAACCCGGGAGGCAGAGTTTGCGGTGAGCCAGGCTCACTCCACTGCACTCTAACCTGGGTGACAGAGAGAGACTCTGTCTCGAAACAATAAATATAAATAAATAAATAAATAATCTTTTAAAATGTAATAAGCATTCTTAGCACTCTAACTCTAACTGCCATGGTTTTCACACTCCTGAACTACAGTATGATTCCATTAGCAGGTAGCACATTTTGTGTATGCTTATATGCATATTTACAAGGCCGAGAAAATAAACAGCAAAATAAAAATATAATTACTTCCAGACTGAGTATGAAGTAAAAACTGGTCTTTTAAATTCAAAACCTTAACACCTTTTATTCTCTTGGATCCAATAATTCTACATCCAATCTTTTTATCTTTTTCGTTCCTCTCTGAGGATTTCATATGACGTGGTCAGGTTAGTGTATAAGGCTGTCGTACCACCTTTCTGTAGAACAGTGAAATCCTGACAACCTTATTCTCTCTTCCCAGAGAGACACCGTGACTTAATAAAAAAATTCTTGGCCGGGTACAGTGGCTCACGCCTGTAATCCCAGTACTTTGGGAGGCCGAGGTGGGTGGATCACGAAGTCAGGAGTTCAAGACCAGCCTAACGAACATAGTGAAACCCCGTCTCTACCAAAAATAAAAAAAATTAGCCGGGCGTGGTGGCAGGCACCTGTAATGCCAGCTACTCGGGAAGCTGAGGCAGGAGAATTGCCTGAACCCAGGAGGTGGAGGTTGCAATGAGCCAAGATCGTGCCATTGTGCACTTCAGCCGGGGCGACAGTGTGAGACTCCGTCTCAAAAAAAAAAAAAAAAAAAAAAAAATATATATATATATATATATATATGTATTCTTTCATAGAAGGAACTTCCAGAAAACCAACACCCAGTGTACATTTAAATATTCCTCCCAGCTGGGCACAGAGGCTCATACCTGTAACCCCAGGACTTTGGGAGGCCAAGGTGGGCGGATCACCTGACGTCAGGAGTTCGAGACCAGCCTGGCCAACATGGTGAAATCCGATCTCTACTAAATTCAAAAAATTAGTCAGGTGTGGTGGCGGGCGCCTGTCATCCCAGCTACTCAGGAGGCTGAGGCAGGAGAATCGCTTGAACCTGGGAGGCAGAGGTTGCAGTGAGCTGAGATAGAGCCACTGCACTCCAGACTGGGCAACAAGAGTGAAACTCTGCCTCAAAAACAAACAAATAAACAAAATATATGTATATTCGTCTTCTCAGGGAAAGAAGCCCCCGCTACCCAGTTCCCTGAGACAGAAACTGGGGAATCCCTGACTCTCGCTATCACGCCTTGGACATCCGGCCCCCGGGGCTGCCAGGTGCTTCTCCGGGTGGCGCCTGAGTCAGCTGAGACTCAGGAGTGTGGTTCTCCTTCTGCCCGCCCTGCATGCTCTTCCCCTCCAGGACCCACTTCTCGCCACCTGCACCCACTATGCTTGACTTTCATCAATTGTCCACACAACACAGACTGGAATTTCTTACAGGAAAATCTGAACCGTGGCCCTCCCTTGCCTAAAACACCTCAAAGAATTCCCTTTGCATTTTGTAGAAATACTCAAATTCTTCTCAAGATTCACAAGCTGTTGGAGCTGTAAAATTTCTATGTGGGAGGGAGTTAGAGTAGCAATTGAGTCAGAATAGGGATGCTTGGAGGCTTGCCTTGAAGCTGTGTTTGCAAAATGTTGTCACTAGTTGTGGAAGGAAGGGAGGGAGGGAGGGAGGGAGGGAGGGAGGGAGGGAGGGAGGGAGGAAGGAAGGAAGGAAGGAAGGAAGGAAGGAAGGAAGGAAGGAAGGAAGGAAGGAAGGAAGGAAGGAAGGATAAAAGAAAGTAAAAAAAGAAAAGGAAGGAAGGAAGGAAAGGAGGTGGAAGGAGAGAAAACGGGGCTCCTTTTTCAGTGTGTTTCTGTGGGTACACACACAGAAAGCGAGGTTATGAAATCATAAAGGTTATTCTTAAATGTTATATCTCACTTATTATACATATGTTATACATTTCATTTATTTTAATCCTCATTCATTTTTACTTTAATTCAACACTCTGTAGAATTTTGGAAATGGATTTGCAAGGCCCTCGTAAAGTCACTTAGTACAGGAACTGAAACCAATAGAAATTAGAGCCAAGGTTTTTAACCGCGGGAAAGGAGAGAGAAACTCGTTTGCAGCCGGAGCCAGGGACATAATGTAGGAAACAGACACCTAGTATTAAATATGTTTATGAACATATTGAAAATGAACATGCCCAGAGTCCTGGCCACGTTTGACTCTTTCCGAGAAAGCCCATCCCCTTCCTGAGTGAGAAGGCGAGAGAGAGAGATTGAGAGAGACTTTGGGCTTCACCCTGGTATTCGGGTCGTTAATCAGGACAATTTCCAAGTAGGCTGACTTATCTGGCACTTGGCTGCGTGTTGACATTCTTACAGCCTCGTCCAAAAAGCCGTGAGACTCCGCGAGAAACTTCCCTCTCATGGGAACCCTCCTTTCCGTTCAAGTCTGGCCCAGATTCCTCTGTGAACAACTGGAGCCAGGACCCTGCCGAACAGAGTTTCTCTGTGAGCACAAAGGGCACTCGCTGTCGCCTTTTCTCAGCTTGGTGTGAGAGGGTGTAAGTGTTCTTATCTTCACTGACAGGTAAGACATTCCATTTTTAAAATGTAAAAAGCACTCTCAGCATGCTGACTGCCACGGTTTTCACACTCCTACACTACAGTATCATTCCAACAGCACGTACATTTTGTGTGTGCCTATATGCATATTTATAAGGCCGAGAAAATAAATAGCAAAATAAAAATATGATGACTTCCAGACTGAATAGGAAGTAAAAACTGATATTTTAAATTAAAAGCCTTAACACCTTTTATTCTCTTGGATCCAGTAATTCTACATCCAATCAAGCAGGAAAGAAAAAGTACATGCACCTTACCACATAGAGACAATGAGGTACAACCTCGGACCCCTTGGCATGGCTACTGTCAAAACAAACTACAACAGACAAACCCAGAACATAGCAAGCGTTGGTGAGGGTGTGGAGAACCTGGAACCCTGTGCCTGGCAGGTGGGACTGCAAGATGGGGCAGCCATATGGAAAGCTTCTGAGAGGGTGTTCCTAAAGCAGAAAGATTCCATTGCTTGGTCAACATCCACAGAGGTCTCACCTACTTGTAATCCAAAAACTGGATGCCAGACCAGGTGTGGTGGCTCATACCTGTAATCCCAGCACTTTGGGTGGGAGGCTGAGGCAGGCAGATTGCTTAAGCAGAGGAGTTGGAGACCAGCCTGGGCAATATAGTGAAGCCCCCATTGCTACAAAAATTACAAAACTTAGCCGGGCATGATGGTGCTCCCCTGTGGTCCCAGCTACTTAGGAGGCTGAGGTGGGAGGATCGGGCTTGGAGTTTGAGACTGCAGTGAGCCAAGATTGTACCACTGCACTCCAGCCTGGGCAACTGAGTGAGACCCTATCTCAAAAAAAAAAAAAAAAAGAAAGAAAGAAAGAAAAGAAAAGAAAACAGGATGCCCAAACCGAATTGAACCACAGTTTCCACTGTATCTGATGGGTGAAGATGAAAATGCAGTTGGCAGGGGCTGGGGCAGGCACGTGTGTGACATACCCCGTCTGTTCAGCATTTGGGGGAATGAGTTCAGAGTTTAAAATATGTTCACTCTTTGACCCAGCGGTTCTGCCTCTGGAATTCGCAGGACCCCTGGTCCCTGCCTTGTGGTCATTACAGCGATGTTTATGAGGTGACTCATTAAAAGAGGGGATGTCGTAGCTGGCAGTCAACTGAAGAAAGCACTTTTGTATAAACGTGTATTTCTTCAGCATCCTGAATGCCATGGGTCGGGGTCGCCAGGGGCACCCCCAAGTTTCATGACTCACTAGAAGGAGTCACAGCAAAAGAATGAAAAGCAAAGTCAGCAAGGGGGAAAGGCACCGAGTCTTCCCGGGAGTCACCCAGGAGGCGCCAATTCCTCCAGCAAGGAGTTACAACGACACCTGTGAAATGTCATCTGCTGTGGAACTCGTTAGAGACTCGATGCCCGGGGCACTTACTGGGGGCTGGTCACACAGGCACCTACTGCCTGGCATGTACCAGAATTCCAGATGCCCAGTAGGAAGGCAACTATTTAGCATAAACCATGCTATCTGCATCAACAGTGTAGACACAGTGAGACACAGGCCAAGGGCCAACCTGCTACATAAACTCTTTCACTGCCCACCTTAACAGCAAGATAAACCAGGATAAAGACTTATGTATAGACTTATATCCCAACGCTGAGCAAAAATATTCCATTTACTCATTTTTTTCTTCACAGTCTAGTGATGCTTGATGATGGTAACATGAAGAAGAGCAAACATAGTGGACGCCCCTGCCTTCCTGAAACCTCCTTTAATTACTTATTATTTATTTATTTATTTATTTATTTATTTATTTATTTAGAAACAGAGTCTCGCTCTGTCACCAGGCTGGAGTGCAGTGGGGCAATCTCAGCTCACTGCAACCTCTGCCTCCCAGGTTCAAGCGATTCTCCCTCCTCAGCCACCTGAGTAGCTGGGACTACAGGCGCCTGCCACCTCGCCTGGCTAATTTTTGTATTTTTAGTAGAGACGGGGTTTCACCATGTTGGCCAGGATGGTCTCGATCTCTTGACCTTGTGATCCATCCACCTCAGTCTCCCAACGTGCTGGGGGTGACAGGTGTGAGCCACCGTGCCCCGCGTGAAACTTCCCTTTTAAAACAAATAAACTACAACTTGGGAGAGCAGTTTGGTCCCATCTAGAAAATGTTCTGGTTTGAAAACGCACATGCCCAGAATCCTGGCCACATTTCACTCTTTCCGAGAAAGCCACTCCCTCCTTGAGTTAGAAGACGAGAGGGAGAAATTGAGAGAGACTTTGGGCTTCACTCTGGCATTCGGGCCATTAATCAGGAAAATTCCAAGTAGGTTATAAATCTGTGCTTTTCCTCTCCCCGAGCAACTCCATTCCTAGAAGTTTCACCAGAGCAAAGTCTCCCACCTTTGGGTGAAGGAGAGAAGTACATGTAGCAAGCACCAGCTCTGTGCTGTTTCTGGGTTGTTTGTAACAGCAGAAAATCCTGGGGCCGTGGACAGGAGAAGAGAGGAGTGGATGGTGCTGTGTTCCCCTAGTGGGATACGCTGTAGCCATTTAAATGGACGACTGAGCACCGTGTGCACCTGCACGGATAAGCGTCAAGGCAGCGATGATGTTCGAGGATGACAAGTCTCAATGCTGCGCAGCTGGTCTCACTCACCACCCAGTCACTCTCTGCCTCAGTCGACTCAGGCTGGGTCTCAGTCTGTTTGTGCTAACAAAATACCACCGAGCAGGTAATTTATGAAGAACAGGGATTTATTTCTCAGTTCTAGAGGCTGGAAGTCCCAGATCAAGGTGCCAATGGTTCAGTCCCTGGTGGGGGCTCCCCTTCTGGCTTGTGGATGGCCTCTTTCTCCCTGTGTCCTCACGTGGTGGGAGAGACGTAGTGTCTGGAGATCTCGCTTCCCCTTCTCATAGAGACATGAACCCTATTATGGGCCCTAACCTGGCGGCCTCATCTAAATCTAATCATTGGCCAGGCATGGTGGCTCACGCCTATAATCCCAGCACTTTGGGAGGCCAAGGTGGGTGGATCACCTGAGGTCTGGAGTTCGAGACTGGCCTGGTTGAGATGGGGAAACCCTATCTCTACTAAAAATACAAAAATTAGCCAGGCGTGATGGCGGGTGCCTGTAATCCCAGCTACTCAGGAGGATGAGGCAGGAGAATCACTTGAACCCGGGAGGTGGAGGTTGCAGTGAGCTGAGATCATGCCACTGCACTCCAGCCTGGGCAACAGAGCAAGACTCTGAAAATAAAAAAAAAAAAAAAAAAAAGAGGAGGAGGGGGAAGAGGAGAAGGAGAAAAATCTAATCACCTCCCAAAGGCCCTGCTTCCAAGCACCATCACACTGGGGCTTTGGGCTTCAATGTATGATTTTGGGGGGTGCACAAATGCAATCCATAGCACTATTTTCCTCATTGTATGAAGAACTGAAATTGTTTCCTGACAGCTTTGCAATTTGTGTTTTGAGCTTTATCCACCAAAATCTACCTGGCAAGGAGAGCTAGGTGCATGCCATTCTCCCTAGAATCGAACACTGATCAGTTCTGGTTTTGCCTTGCAAGGAAGAAACATTCCTCACGACACAGAGAGTGGGGGTAGGGATGGGAAACATGTTTTGTTCTTTTCCTGAGCTCATATTGTGTCCCTTGTGTGCCGGGACATTTTCAAACCCACGTTTTCAAACCCACGCACGCTCACCTCTGGAGCCTGGACATCGCCCAGCCCTGAGCCTCTCTCCGCAGCCCCTTCCCAGCTCCCACACAAGCTGCAGTTTCCATGGCAACAGGCAGAGCCGGCCTTTGTCCTTGGAGCCTCCCGGTGAGAGGTCTTTAGGGAAAACAGGCTGGAGCAATGGACAACAAAATTAAACAGCATGGGGCCCGAGGCGTGTTCTTGCCTGTAATTAAACTGCACCCTCGGACATTTGTAGAATGCCATAAATTGGCTGTACCCTGCTCAGCATTCCAAGTCGCCTGCAAGCATCATAATCAACCATTATCTGCTGTCGTCATCTGTTTCTTCATCTGTCCATGCATTAACAATTGATTTTACCCCAACAAGAATAGCAGACATGCTTCTAGAAAACAGAGATCTTGCAGAGGTTTCTAACGGGGGCCATTTTGCTTACAAAGAGGCATTTGGAAATACTTTCAGTTGGCACAACTGGAAGGGGTGGGCTCTATTGGCATTGAGTGAGTAGAGGCCAGGGATGCTGCTAAACATCCCATAACGTACAGAAGAGCCAACCCCTCCCCACCCCGACACACACGGAGGAATGCTCTGGCCCTACAAGTCAGGAGTGCCCTGGCTGAGGAACCCTGGGATACAGTGATTTGCAAGAACCCACAATGAAAACCCTTGAGGCATGTATGCTCTAGGGAAGAAGACAGCTCATGAAATATAACGCATGTCCATAATGAAGAATCAGAGATAGTAGGAGAGAAAGCAACTGGGACGAAGATGATGGAGCAGCCAGGGCCGTCTTCTCCCAGGCTGTGATAAGTGAAGAGAGACGAGTAAGAGGAGGAAGCAAATAGGGGAAAGAACACTGGGGAGCAGGCACAGCAGGTGCCAAAGCCCTGGGGTAGAAACACACAGAGTGCATTCTGGGAAGGATGAGGAGACCAAGATGGCTGAAGACCTGTTAGGGAGAGTCAGGGTGAGAAAGAAGGGATGTTGGATCAAGAAGGTCCTTGTAGGTGGTAAGGACTTGGGATTTATAATTTAGCTGTTAAAATTATGAATTATGAACATCATCAATATTAACTGAGCGTTGACTCCATGCCGGGCTTTCTGTAGAGCAGAGATTCCTAGGACCTGGATGCCGGCTTAGCTAATGGGAGAGAGTGGAGGAGGTCAAACAAACAGTCACGTAGAGATAAACTTCAAAGAGAACAAATACTTTGTCCAGGGACACTCTGGGCTGTGTGACCACTAGGGCAGGGGTGGACATGAAAGGAGGCTGCAATTAGGGCACTAGCCAGGGAGAGAGGCAGCGGTGGACATGTTTTCGATAGTGGAACTGTTAACGAGATGGATTTTTGTATTTTTAGAATCAGCAGTTTCAAATTTGGGATGGGGCCAGGGGTTGCCAATAGATACACCATCAACATTATCATTACAATCATCACTTATTTTTATTTTATTTATTTATTTATTAGAGGCAGGGTCTCTCTCTGTCACCCAGGCTGGAGTGCAGGGCTGTGATCATAGCTCACTGCAGCCTCGAACTCCTGGGCTCAAGGCACCCTCCCACCTCATCGAGACTATGATAATGAAGTAATTAATATGTATTATGCTTGTTCTGCACTTAGCTTTCTACTGAATGCCTGTGGCATGGCATATCTGCAGGGCAGGTGTGATCACCTTCCCATGTTCCTGAGGCCTCTGAGGCACAGAGAGGGAAGGGGTGGCCTCCTCTCATTCCGTCTCACCGTGGAATCAGACTAGCCTGGACAGAATCCATCACAGCACGGCCACCTAATCTTCTGAGCCACGGCTTCCTCATTTGTAAAAAACAAAGAAGACCTCGCTCCCAGGGTCGGCGTGAGAATTAAATGAACAAAGGAATAATGGCCACACAGCAAGCTCAATAAACAACAGCACAAAACACTCGGTCATCAAGATAAGCAATATTTTCATGCGGTATTTGAAAATAAGAAACATTCATGTAAAAAAAAAAAACTATGATAAACAAAATATTAAAAATTTAAATAAAGACAGGACCCTATGAGACTGTGCAGAGCTACATCAGACCCTGAGGCAAAAGGCAAAGTGCATATGACTCTAGGCATGTTGCGACTTTTTTTTTTTTTTTGAGACGAAATCTCTGTTGCCAGGCTGGAGTGCAGTGGTGCGATCTCGGCTCACTGCAACCTCCGCCTCCCTGATTCAGGTGTTTCTCCTGCCTCAGCCTCCCTGTTATGTATTTTTTAATGGTTAATTATTTTCCAGAAATAGATTTTGGAAATATTATTGATGAGTCTGCTTCCACTGAGGCCAGGAAAATAAAATTATAATAAATTCTATTTTTAATACATAAAATTAACATAAGATAATGTGAGTTTAATATAGCTATTTTTCCTTGTTTTCAACATTTTTAAAACTAATATTCTGTGGGGGAGGAGAATGAACCATTAAGTAATTACAGGCTGCGTGAGGTAGCTCACACCTGTAATACCAGCACGTTGGAAGACAGGTGGGTGGATTACTTGAGACCAGGAGTTCAAGACCAGACTAAGCAAGATAGAAAGACTCTATCTCCACAAAAAATAAAAAAAAATTAGCCAGACACGGTGTTGCACGTCTGTGGTCCCAGCTACTTTGGAAGCTGAAATGGGAGGATTGCTTGAGGCCAGGAGATCAAGGCTGAAGCGAGCTTCAAGAACAAATATTTGCTCAGGGACTTCTCTGGGCTGTGTGGCCACTAGGCCGAGAGTGGGCTGTGGACATGATAGGAGGCTACGATTAGGGTACTAGCCAAGGACAGAGGCAGGAAAAGGTGAATTTTGGATGGTAACACTATTAACTGAGTCACTGCTGTACTCCAGCCTGGGCAACAGAACGAAACCCAGCCTCTACCAAAAAAAAAAAAAAAAAAAAAAATTGCACAAACACACATATATACGGAATCACATTTTTTTTTTTTTTTTTGGCCTCAGGCTTCAGTACGGCTCAGCACACACTGGGTTTTATTTAAATTTTGGTTATTGGTTCATCCATTATGGAGGGTTGCTTTCTGCCTTCATTTTGGTTTTCAAAACCATTGTGTTAAATAGTATTTATCTTAAACAAAATTAACCATAGTCATCATCTGGTACAATCCCTGGAACATATTCCTCCTTCATGACTGAAATTTTGTGTCTTTGGACCAACATCTCCCGTCCCTGAGCCCCTCATCTTTCTTGATGACTGTGTACCTCCGTAAGCCTCTCCCTAATCCCCAGGTCTGCCTTTGAGGATATGACCTTTGAGCTGAAACGTGAAGATTGGGAAAGAAGCAGCCATGGGGACTGTGGGGAAAGGAAATTCCAATTAGAGGAAAGGCAAGAGTGAAGGTCTTGGGACAGGAAAAATTTTTCAGGGACAGTGAGGACAGCATGGCCGGGGGTGGTGGGTAACGAAAGCAGCAGACAGGGGCCAGGTTGCCACCGACCTTGTGGGCCAACCGCAGGTAGCTTTTCTTTCCATCCGTGTGTTCTAGAGCCGCCGATCTAGGCTCAGTTGGCATGGAAGGTGGGTGGGAGAATGACATTATCTGACGCATTTGGAGAAGGTCTGGAGCTTGATTTTTTTGGAGGATAGACTTATCAGGGGGACAGGAGTGACCCTCATCGTCAAGATGTCATAGTTATCTAGGGAGAGGTGTTGGTACCTGGATGAAGGTGAACAGAAGTGGATTGAATCTCATTATGTCATGAGCATGAGAAGAACACATTATGACGTCTACGTTTTGAGTTTGGGCTCTTGGGTGGAGGGTGGTGCCTTTTTTAGAGACTGGGGAGACTTGGGGGTGAGGAGTAGAATTTTGAGGTGGACTGACAATTTTGATGTGAACGCATTGGCTGAAGATGCCAATTTGACATCCATGGAGAGATGTCAAGGAGGCAGGAGTTCGATCAAACATCAAGGCTGGAGATATAAATTCGCTTAGAGATGGTTTTGGTAAAAGTGGTACTGGACCCGGGCACCGTAGCTCATGCCTGTCATCCCAGCACTTTGGGAGGCTGAGGTGGGTAAATCACTTGAGGTCAGGAGTTCGAGACCAGCCTGGCCAACATGGTGGAACCGCTTCTCTACTAAAAGTACAAAAATTCCCCAGGCATAGTGGCACGCGCCTATAATCCAAGCTACTCGGGAGGTTGAGGCAGGAGAATTGCTTGAACCTGGGAGGCAGAGGTTGCAGTGAGCTGAGACTGCACCACTGTACTCCAGCCTGGGCAACAGAGCAAGACTCCATCTCAAAAACAAAAAAATGGTATTGGAGGAGGTCAGGACAGGAGAGAGTAGAGGTGATGTGCTGGGTGCTACTGGAGCCTGCTGGGCCAAGAGGACAGCAGAGAGCAATAGGGTCAAAGCTGGGCAGGGCTCAGCCCCTGAAGGACCTTTTAGGCCACTGTAGGGATCCCAGATTTTATCCTGAGGGCAGTGGAAGAGTTTTAAGTAGGGAAAGAAAAATGTCATGACCAAATCTGCCTTTTATAAAAATCACAGTGAGTTCTGAGTATGGAACGCATGGAGGATGGCAAGCTTCAGAGCAGGAAGATTCTTTATTAGTTAGTAAAAGAAGTTAATCAGAGAAGGGAGAGAAGATGCTGGCCAGAAATGGAGACAGAGCCCTGGGGGCAGAGAAGCTTGACATAGAGAGGGTCTTAGATGGCAGGAATATTGACGATGGGGACGGAAGTAGATGTGAAGAGGACAGGATGGGAGAGGTCCTTCTGACTGGGATTTCTGCCGAAGGAGTTAAAAAAAAAAAGTAATCAGGCCGGGCGTGTTGGCTCAGCACTTTGGGAGACCAAGGTGGGCGGATCACCTGAGGTCAGGAGTTTGAGACCAGCCTGACCAACATAGAAAAACCCCATCTCTACTAAAGATACAAAATTAGCTGAGTGTGGTGGCGCGTGCCTGTAATCCCAGCTACTCAGGAGGCTGAGGCAGGAGAATCGCTTGAATCCGGGAGGCAGAGGTTGCAGTGAACCAAGAACACACCATTGCACTCCAGCCTGGGCAACAAGAGCAAAACTCCATCTCAATAATAATAATAATAATAATAATAATAATAATGTTATCACTGAGACAAAGGTCAACATGGTACCTGTGCCCACTCTCCCATGAAACATTCTCCTGATTCAAGGGCCAAATGCCTGCTGGAGACCAAGTTCCACCTTCCTCACCACCGAACTCATGGAGCAGGTGTCCTCAGAACGGGACCTGTCCCGAAGCCTCACATTGCTAAACCCCAGAAAATATTAGTTTTGCCAGCCCAATAGATAACATCAGGGGATTCTGTTTTTTGCATGTTTTCTCCTCAAGAGTCCAGGGAGAAGCCACTGAGTCCGCTCCTGATCTGAACCTCTAAGGTATCGCCAGGCCTGGTGTCCTAAACATCAGCCCACGAGGAAATCAGCCCTGGGCCCTGTGCCACGAACACAACGTCATGTCCTGTATCCCCAAAACATGTCAAAGTCTCATGAATACACGCATCCTCTGTGCTTCCCTCCCCCGAACCACCCTCATCCTCCCTTCTAGATCCTTACTGCCACGCACGCATGCAGTCTCATGAAAAAGGGGAATACTGTGACCGCCCCTGTTTCCAGACGGATATTTGGCCTCTTTTCAAATGTACGTTTTCAGTTGATACTTTCAGAGTTTGTTGATTTGTGAGTTCAGGGCCCTCTCCGCCCTGCAGAGAGCACGGCAATTCCTGGACCTGGGGGCGTGTGTGAAGGGGAACATTGTCAACGCGAGGACAGAGAAGAAAGCCGCTCATTTGGATGTGTCAGAGCGGTGGGGAGTGGGGCTTCCAGCCCCTGGCATCTCAGCCCTATCCTTCCTTCCTGCACGGTGCTTCTCACAAACAGCAGGGGCTTGTGTTACTTGGAGTCGACGGCCTCGTTCACAACACTCTCACAGAATAGCGCCCGTCTGTGCTCAGCACAGTCCCGTAAAGCAGGATTCCCCAAACACGTCCATAGGTCACTGTAAATCATTTAGAAGAATCTAAAGTGCGAATTTTGTAAACTGAAGCTATGTGCATGTATACATATGTGTGTCTTTGTGTGTATAATATATACACATTAATAGTGATTATTATTTGCAATACGCAGCATTGCATAATAGATGAGATTAATGTAGATGCCACTCCAAGCCAGATCTCCTGGCCTCATCAGTCATAAGCTTACCTCTGTAGGGAAGAGAAAGTTTCTTTTTGGCAGTGGTTGGTTGGTTGGTTTTGAGACAGGGTCTTATCCTGTGGCACATGTTGGAATGCAGTGGTGCCATCACTGAAGCCTCGACCTCCTGGGCTCAAGTGATTGTCTCACCTCAGTCTCCCAAGTAGCTGGGACTACAGAAACACACCACTACACCCAGTTAATTTTTGTATTTTTCCTAGAGATGGGGTTTCGCCATATTGCCTAGGCTGGTCTGTAACTCCTGAGCTCAAGCAATCTGCCTGCCTCGGCCTCCCAAAGTGCTGGGATTACAGGAATGGGCCACCTGTAAAAGTGCCTGGCCTCTTTTTCCTCACCAGTTGCTAGCTTCGTGACTGAGGTCCCTGTAACACAAGACAGATTAACCAAAAAAAAAAAAAAAAAAAAAAAAAAGCATACAGATTTATTTACTTTAAGTTTTATGTGACACAGGGGCCTTCCATAAGGAAATAAAGACCCAAAGAAACAGGGAAACGTGTGTATTTGATGCTAGGTTTGATGAAGAAGTGGATGGCTGTGGAGAAGTAGTAGTCGACAAAGGCAGTGTGCTCTCATGCTACAAGAGTGGAGGGAGCTTTTCAAGGCCTGTTTGTTCAGATTCGTGTCTTCAGAGACAAGGACGCTCCTCTCCTCCGGGCATGCTGGAATGACGGTCTTACGATTGCTTCAGAGAGAAGGACGAGGAAAGCCGAGAGAGACTTTTCTGCTCGTGCTGTTTTCTCAAATGCCAACATGCCGTATTTGAGGGTACCATGTCCTGAGCCCCACCATCTCCTAGGCAGGAATTCAGGATTTTGGTGTTTGCCCCGCTAGCAATGGGAACCCAACAGGAAGGGAATTCCAAGTGTGAGAAGTCCAGCCAAAGCCCAGGGGATTCCAGGGACCTCTCGTAAAGGCAGGACCAAGGGATTCACCAGGTTGGCCAGGCTGCTCTCAAACTCCTGACCTCAGGTGATTCACCCGCCTTGGCCTCCCAGAGTGCTGGGATTACAGGTGTGAGCCACCGTGCCCGGCCTGAAATGCATTTTATAGCCTATAAGAGTGTCTCATTTCAAGCACAGACCACAGGCCTGGTATACAGTAGGTGCTTACTATAGCCTTGTCGATCTGAATTCTACCAGCTCCTCTCAACAGTTCTGTAAAGGTCCTCTGTTGACCTCTGTTACAACACTTGGAGCCAGGAGATGCTGGTGGCCGGTACGGGGTGGAGGCCACGACCTCAGACGGATGGGCCACCCTCAGGAGAGGTCCTGCAGGCCACCTCGTAGGACTCCATGACAGACGTTAAGCATGGAGCCTGGAGAGGAGGACCCCAGGTGGAGGCCTTGGTCCTGCCTTTACGAATGGGTAGAAGGGGCTTCCCTCTCCTGGGACAGGAGTCTTGCTCAATCTCACTCACATGGACGCTCTAGGAAGAAGGAGTCCACCCTTCCCACAAAGAAAAGAAAGATGGCTGGGCCTGGTGGCTCACGCCTGTAATCCCAGTACTGAGGGAGGCCAAGGTGGGAGGATCACCTGAGGTCAGGAGTTCGAGACCAACCTGGCCAACATGGTGAAACCCCATCTCTACTAAAAATACAAAAATTAGCCGGGCGTGGTGGTGGGGGCCTGTAATTCTCCTGTCTCAGCCTCCGAAGTAGCTGGGATTACAGGCGCCCACCACCACCCCCAGCTAATTTTTGTATTTTTAGTAGAGACGGGGTTTCACCAGGTTGGCCAGGCTGCTCTCAAACTCCTGACCTCAGGAGATTCACCCGCCTCGGCCTCCCAAAGTGCTGGGATTACAGGTGTGAGCTACCGTGCCTGGCCTAAAATACATTTTATAGCCTATAAGAGTATCTCATTTCAAGCACAGACCACAGGCCTGGTATGCAGTAGGTGCTTACTATAACCTTGTGGATGTGAATTCTATCAGCTTCTCTCAACAGTTGTATAGAGCAAGAACAACGGGTGTTCAGGACTCTAAGCCTCCACACAAATTATCCGGACGTCCCCTTCCAGCAAGGCTGCTGTTCCCGCCCCTCCGGAAAAACATTCTGTAACTACCACTGATTATGGGCCATGAGAAGGACTGGGAGTTTTATTCTGAGAAAATAATCATAACTGATTGCAGAGTGAGGCACGGGAGACGGATGCTCTGATTTTCCTTTGAAAAGGATCAGGGCCTTTTGAAAAGCAATTGAGGACTTTGAAGGGCAGACATTCTCTGGTCGCAGGGTTGTTTGTGCAGCGGGGCCTTCAGGACGAGATGGATGGGAAGTGTGGGCTGCCGGGCAAGGCCGAGCCAGGCTGACATCGTGGAAAGCAGAGAGCTGATGAATGGAGGCTGGCTCTTTTCCTTGAGACCGGGATCGTATTTTCAAGTGTTTGGGTGGGCAGAGGCGTTTTAGAGGGAGAGAACGCCAAACATAACCAGTCCATGGGCAGAGAAAAAGGTTCCAGAAAGGGAGGAATAACAAGCTCACACACACAGAGCTGGGCTTGGTGCCCAGACGCCTCTCCCGCCCTGGACCCTTAGTTGTCTTTTATTTTTTATTTATTTTTTTTGAGACAAAGTCTTGCTCTGTTGCTCAGGCTGGAGTACAGTGGTGCAATCACAGCTCACTGCAGCCTCTGCTGCCCAGGCTTGAGCGATCCTCCCACCTCAGCCTCCTGCGTAGCCGGGACCGCGGACACATGCTGCCACACCCGGTTAACTCTTTTGCATTTTGTTGGTGGACACATGGTCTCACCATGTCACCCAGAGTGGTCTCTAACTCCTGGACTCAAAAATGATCCTCTTGCCTTGGCCTCACAAAGAGCTGGGGTACAGGTGTGAGTCACCCACAGGCCCTCTATTGTCTCATCCATCTCGTCCTGAAGGACCCGCTGCGCAAACAACCCTATGACCAGAGAACATCTGTCCTTGAAATTCCGCAGTTGTTCTTCAAAAGTCCCTGATCCTTTTCAAAGGAAAATCGAAGCATCCGCCTCCCGTGCCTAACTCCGCAATCAGTTATGATTATTTTCTCAGAATAAAACTCCCAATCCTTCTCATGGCCCATAATCAGTAGTAGCTACAGAATGTTTTTCTGGAGGGGCTTGGAACAGCAGCCTTGCTGGAAAGGGACGTCCAGAGAATTAGTATGGAAGCTTAGAGTCCTGAACACCCGTTGTTCTTGCTTCATAGAACCGTTGAGAAGAGCTGATAGAATTCAGATCGACAAGGCTGTAGTAAGCACCTCCTGTATACTAGGTGGGAATGTAAAATGATGCAGCTACTGTGCAAAACAGTTGGCAGTTCCTAAAAAATTAAGTGGAGAATTGCCATATGACCCAGGAACCCAGCCTCTGCATATAGACCCCAAACAGCTGGCAGCAAGGACTCAGACTGATATGTGTACACCCATGTCCACAACAGCGTCATTTACAAGAGCCAAAAGGTGGGGGCAACTCAAATGTCCATCCATGGACGAAGAGAAACAAAATGTGGTCTGTACACAGCAGAATGTACAGGCATCCCTCATCAGAGAATCTAAAATCCTTAACGCTCCAAAGTCTGAAAACTTTTGAGTGCAGACGTGCAGCTCAAAGCTCATGCTCAAAGGAAATGCTCCTTGAAGCGTTTTGGATTTTGGATTTTCAGATTAGGGATGTTCCACCAGTAAGAATAAATGTAAATAATCTGGCTAGGGGCGGTGGCTCACGCCTGTAATCCCAGCACTTTGGGAGGCCGAGGTGGGTGGATCACTTGAGGTCAGGGGTTTGAGACCAGCCTGGCCAACATAGTGAAACCCTGTCTCTACTAAAAATACAAAAATTAGCTGGGCGTGGTGGCGCATGCCTGTAATCCCAGCTACTCAGGAGGCTGAGGCAGGAGAATCACTTGAACCAGGGAGGTGGTGGTTGCAGTAAGCCAAGATTGCACCACTGCACTCTAGCCTGGGCGACAGAGCGAGGCCAACGCCATCTCAAAATAAATAAATAAATGTAAATAATCTGAAACCTGAAAAAATCTGAAATCCAAAACACTCCTGGCCCTGAACATTTTAAATAAGGGATACTCAACCTGTAGTTCAGCTGTAAAAAGGAAGGAAATTCTGACCCATGCTACGGCGTGGGGGAACCTCGAGGACATCATGCTACCTTAAATAAGGCAGTCACAAAAATGCAAAGACTATATGATCCCAGTTGTATGAAGTCCCTAGAGGAGGCAGCTTCACAGAGACAGAAAGAAGGTGGCATGGTGGTGGCCAGGGGCTTGGGGGAGAGGGGATGGAGAGTTTGTGTTTGATGGATACAGAGTTTCAGCTGGGAAAATGAAGGCGTTCTGGGGAATGGATTCACTCACCCATGTGAATGTATTTAACCCCACAGAACTCTACACTTCAAAATGGTTCATTTTACGTTACATATATTTTACCATAATGAAAAAGTTTTAAAAAATGATGTGCATGAACCAGTGGTGAGGTCTCTGCAGTGTTAATCGTCTTCATCTCCGCTTCCCTGTAGGTCTGACATCAGTAGCGCTTCCATTTCCACTCAGCAACATTTACCTGGTTTTTCATCGCAGAGGGTTTAGGTTGTTGCCATGGAAACTGCAAGACTGGGAAAGGGGAGGGGGCTGCGAGGGAGCAAGGAGAGAGCTTGGAGACTGGAATTTTCCAGGCTCTGAGCTCACACTGTATGCTTCCTCTGTGATAAGTCGCCGAGTAGAAATGCGGGTCTTTGTCCACAATAGCATGGTCGCTCTTCCTTCCTCAGTGTACCTCTCTCATAGAGGTGATGCACGCACAGCAGTCAGCCCAGTGCCAAATCTCCTAAGAGCCAGGTTTTTCCACGGGTCCCCTCTAGATTGACACTTGCCTACAGACCTTGGGAAAGAGATTCTCATTTTTTTTTTAACTTTTATTTTAGGTTCAGGGGTACATGTGCTGGTTTGTTATAGAAGTAAATTGTGTGTCGTGGGGGCTTGGTGTACAGATAGTTTCATCACCCAGGTAATGAGCATCGTACCTGACAGGTAGCTGTTTAACCCACTCCCTCCTCCCATCTTCCAACCTCAAACAGGCCCTGATATCTTCTGTTCCCTTCTCTGTGTCCGTACGTACTCACTGTTTAGCCCTCGCGTATAAGTGAGAACATGTGGTGTTTGGTTTTCTGTGTCTGTGTTAGTTCGATAAGGATAATGACCTCCAGTTCTATCCATGCTACTGCAAAGGACACAATCTATTTTTCATGGCTGTGTAGTATTCCATGGTGTATACATACCACATTTTCTTTCTCCAATCCACCATTGATGGGCATCTAAGTTGATTCCATGTCTTTGCTATTGTTAATAGTACTGTGATGAACCTGCACGTGTACGTGTCTTTATGATGGAATGATTTATATTCCTTTGGGTATATACCACGTAATGGGATTGCTGGGCCAAATAGTACTTCCGTTTTAATTTCTTTGAGAAATCTCCAAACTGTTTTCCACAATGGCTGAACTAATTTACATTCCCACCAGCAGTGTGTAAGTGCTCCTTTTTCTCCCCAGCCTCACCAGCGTCTGTTATTTTTTGACTTTTTTTAATAATAGTCACTCTGACTGGAGTGAGATGGTGTGTCATTGTGGTTTTGATTTGCATCTAACAAACAACCCTGTTCAGAACTTCTTTGTCATCTCTTTATTGTTTTAAAATTATTTTATTTGTATTTTGTCCAAAATTTTAAAGGGTTGTTTAAAAACTATTTATAATTTTTAAAAAGGGTTTTAAAACCCCTAATTTTTTTAAAGGGTTGTTGGTCCAATTGGTGTAGGCTGCCATTTTCCAAAATGGAACTCTCTGTTTTGATTTGTTTTTTGTTTTGTTTTGTTTTGGTGCCTTGGTCTCATCCCATCTTCATACCTTAGCTATTTCTTTCCTTCCTTCCTTCCTTCCTTCCTTCCTTCCTTCCTTCTTTCCTTCAAGACAGGGTTTCTCACTGCAGCCTTGAACTTCCAGGCTCAAGTGATCCTCCTACCTCAACCTCTCACATAGCTGGGACTACCAGCACGCACCACCACACCCAGCTAATTTTGTCAAAATGTTTTGTAGAGAAGCAGTCTTGCTATGTTGCCCAGGCTGGTCTCAAACTCCTGGGCTCAAGTGATCCTCCCTTCTTGGCCTCCCAAACTACTGGGATTATAGGAGTGAGCCATTGCACTTGGCCCTTAGTTCTTATACAGGTTTTGTGTCAACTTTTAAGTAAAATCAGATTTATTGGCAACTAAGTGACAAACCAGCAACTGATTTATTCACCAATTCCCATGCAGTCAAAAATCTGTGTATCACTTTGTTTCCCCCTAACTTTAATTACTGGTAGCCTATGGTTAACTGGACACGTTACTGATAACATAGACGATTAATACATATTTCATATGTTATATGTGTTATGCACTGTATTCTTACAATAAAGTAAGCTAGAGAAAAAATATTATTAAAATCATAAGGAAGAGAAAATACGTTTACTATTCATTATGTGGAAGTGGACCATCTTAAACCTCTTCATTCTCCTCATCTTTTGTTAAGTAGGTTTCAGAGAAGCAAGAAGGGGAGGTGTTGATTTTGCTGTCTCAGGGGTGGCAGAGGCAAAGAAAATCTGCATATAAGTGACCTACACGTTTTAAACCGGTGGTGTTCAAAGGTCAACATGGAGTTCTGATAAGTAAGGAAGGGGTCGTAGGTGGGGGAAGGCCCAAGGTGGGGAAGAACAACGAACAATTGTTCTGAGAGATGGCTAATCACAAACAAGCCATGGGCACAATGACCTCTCTCCTCAAGTAGCCCCCTCAAGCATGACCTCATATTCTGCAGGTAGTCCCAGCAACACAACCTTGTAAAACTTCCCCGCAGCCCCCGCCTCTTTGCAGATAGACCCTTCCTTCTGTGCTGTGCTGCCCATTGCAATCTTGCAATGCATTTTCATTCTTTCTCTAATACATCTGTCTTTCTTTACCTACGGCTGTCTTGGTAAATTCCTTTACCACCTACGACACTGTCCCTGGACAGTCGCTACCTGTGACCGTCAACTGCAATTCAAAACTCAAAGAGGGTGCCTTTTTTAAAAAAAGACTCCATCAGTGTTGGTCTTGTAGTGAGCCTGCACTTCTTCTTCAGGACAATGGGGAGGCAGAGGGTGATTTTCAAGGTGTGGGAAATGGTGGCCATGAGGGAAGTTTCCTTTTCTAAGTAGCATTTGGATTTTTTCCTGTGAAATGAATGGAAGGCTGTCATATTGGAGAAGGGAGCGGTGTTGTATGTCTTTTTTTTGTTTCTCTAGACCCATTCATTGTTTGCCCTTCTCCACCCTGTTCTGAGCCCAGCATGCTAATCCATAGAGACCCCATCTGTGGGCGACTGGCCTCCAGCTGGGTTCAGCCAATGGAGCTGGGGCCCATCAGGAGATCAGAAGGAGAGAAGAGCATGAGAAGGAAATGCCTGCTCACGTGGAGGTCCCTCCCTTTGCCTTAGCAGCTATGTCTGTTCTCCTCCTGGTTTCCAGGTGGCCATCCCACATTCTATCTCTCTCCAGGAGCTACCACCTTCCCTCCACCCTTTGGGCCTGGGGTGGGGGCTCCTCTGCTGCTACACCCCTGGGGGTTCCCTCATACTCCACCCACACCTTTATAAATAGTCCCTTTTGAAAATAAACTCTCTTACAGCTGATTTTGAAATATGCCATCTGATTCTTTTCTTTTCTTATTGTAACAAAATATACATAATATCCACAATTTTGACCATTTTTCAGGGTACAATTCAGTGGCATTACGTACAGTCACATCACTGTGCAACCATCACCTCCATCCATCTCCAAAACTTTTTCATCCTCCCAAATGGAAACTCTGTCCCTGTTAAACACTCACTCCCCATTCCCCCTCCCCCAGGTCTTGGCAACCACCTTTCTACTTTCCCTCTATGAATTCAGCAACTCCAGATACCTCGTTTCAGCAGAATCATAAGATATTTGATTTTTGGTGTGTCTGGTTTACGTCACTTGGCATAGTGTCCTCAAGGTTCCTGACTGACACAGGAGCCTAATTTCTGGCCAATGTCCTTCTCCAGGGGAGGATGGCAGCTATTGGATCTAGAATAGACTATGGATGAAGAGAACTAGAATGACTTAAGATTGATCCAGATGGTGGGAGATGCTCAAAACTTTGGTGAGAACAAGAAGGAAAGCACAGAGAGGAGGAATACTCTAACTGAAGCTGGTGCACTCTGAAGACAAGAGTCACAATGTGAGCATAGCGCTTGCCCTGCCAAGTGCTCTCCTGATTCATGAATAAAATGCCCAGCTAAGCCCAAGAGCTATGAACTGAACCATCAATCAGAGGGACTTAATGGTTTTCTTGGAAGCAGCTCAGCATAGCCAATGATGTTGAGACACCCATTTCCAATATATTAAAAGGCGTCAAATGTTCGCAGCCTTTTTGGCACATAGTGTCTCTGGAACATTCTTTAACAAGCTGTCTGCTAATGTTAAGAACATCTGATCTTGTTCTCACGGTTTGAGGCATAGTGGCCACAGTTGGGAACGGCCATCACTGTGCCTGGCTCAGCAAACATCACCTTGGGTGGTGCCACAGCTGGTTCTCACATTTCAAGTCTACGAGACCCTATCTCACCACTTGTGTGAAAATAGCTCCCTACCCCAATCCTCCACGTTAATTTGGGACTTAACTTTTCTCACCCTCTGACATTTTTTTCCTGTTTCTGTCACTAGAATGAAGCCTGTGGGAGGGCATGGGCTCACCAGAATCTCGTGTGTAGCAGGATGCCTAGGACAGAGTGGGCTTGCTAAATACTTGTTAAAGGAGTGAATGAATGTTTGGAATGAATAAATGACTCTCCTAATTGCCTAAGTCCTGGAGGAGTAGAGATGGTGCCTGTTTTAACTTCCCTTTTATCCTGCCTGCTTAGAACAGCATCTGATGCACAACTGGTGTCTGTTGACTGACAATGAGTGAACGAGGAAACGAGTGATGTTTAGACCACAGGAGACTGCAGTAGAGTAGTGGGTCCCGGAGACGTCCACAGGGCCAGTGGGGCCGCTTCCTCCATCCCGCTTCCATTCTGCAATGCTCCTTTGTATTTGAACATAAACGAAGTAGGGGCAAGGGACTGCAGGCTGGAGAGCCTCCCCTGGTCCTTTCATCCCCTCCCACCCCAGGCTGGGTTAACGACAGCGGCCCCATCTTGGTCCTCGGGGCTCTTGTTTCTTAGCAACCCAGGCAAACTCTATCTGTTACCATGGAAACTGCACCCAGGATGAGGAAATGGAGGTGGCTGAAAATCAGTAGAGAGAACCTCAGAGGATGGAATATTCTGGAATCTTGTATCAGACCGAGTGCGCACTTAAAAGGTTTAGCTTAGAACCCACCCGTTTCTCATTTATTTTTGTGAATAAATAAAATGGTGCATTTTATTTATGTTTCCATCTCTTTGAGGCGTGAGTCACTGCACCTGACCTATTTTTTATTTTTTATTTTTGAGACAGGGTCTTGCTCTGTCACCCAGGCTGGAGTGCAGTGGCATGATCATAGCTCACTGCAGTCTCAGCCTCCTGGGCTCAAGTGATCCTTACGCCTCAGCCTCCTGAGTAGCTGGGACTACAGGCAGACGCCACCACTCCTGGCTAATTTTTAAAGTTTTAGTCGAGATGGGGTCTTGCTATGTTGCTCAGGCTAGTCTCAAACTCCTGGCCTCAAGCAATCCTCCCGCCTTGGCCTCCATAAGTGCTGGGTCACCTCCATAAGTGCTGGCCACCGTGCCCAGCCTACTAATTTCGTTTCTGAGGACCCCACCCTCATGACCTAATCACCTCCAAAGCCTCCACTGCTAAACACCATCGCACTTGGAGTTAAGGCTTTGACACGTGAATTTTGGGGGCACATTCAGACCATAGCAAGCCCTTAGCTTGGGATCCGTGCTCAATACGTGTTAATGATTTTGAACTTCATTAACAGGAAAATAAGAGAAGAGGCGATGAAGGCAGCTGTCACTGGTCACTGTGCTGGGATCTGCCCAGCCAAGGGGCTTAATCACTCGTTGGAGAGAAAAGTGAGTGGGGGACTCCCACTTCCTGGGGCTCAGTCCTTTATTCTTTCAATAAACGCTTCATACAAGTCTACTGTGTGACAGGTAATGGTTAAGAACCGACTCCAAAGACTGGAAAATTCCAGTTTTCGGGGCCCTCCCAGCCCCTTCCTCAGCTCCCCCAACCTTTCCGCCCTC
This sequence comes from Macaca mulatta, assembly GCF_049350105.2. NCBI lineage: Eukaryota > Metazoa > Chordata > Mammalia > Primates > Cercopithecidae > Macaca > Macaca mulatta. The sequence goes on from NC_133424.1 coordinate 69,225,157, forward strand.
TAACTGCAGTTTCCATGGTGATAGTCTGAGCCTCCCTCTGTTGCTATAGGTAGATAAATGGTCAAGAGAGGGAGCAGGTCACATAGGTTGATTAATCTCCCTGAGAGATGGTGGTGGGCATGGGAGGGGAGGGGAAGGAGGGAGGGAGAGAGACCCAAGGGGCTCAAGTCTGCAATCCCCCATCTATCATTCATGCACAGCCTTTGTGTGCCTTTGAATAGGGGTTTGCAGAAGAGGAGAAATGTGCCTGTGGAGAGAATATTTAAAATGTATTCTCTGGACTGGGCAAGGTGGTTCATGCCTGTAATCCCAGCACTTTGGGAGGCCGAGGCAGGTGGATCACCTGAGGTCAGGAGTTCAAGACCAGCCTGGTCAACATGGTGAAACCCCGTCTCTACTAAAAATACAAAAATTATTTTGTATTTTTACCAGGTGCCCTGGTAAATTATTTTGTATTTTTCCCAGGTGCCGGGGGCGGTGGTGGGCATCTGTAATCCCAGCTACTAGGGAGGCTGAGGCAGGAGAATTGCTTGAACTGGGAAGCGGAGGTTGCAGTGAGCCAAGATCGCACCACTACACTCCAGCCTGAGTGACAGAGTGAGATCCTGCCTCAAAAGATAAATAAGTAATAAATAAAATATATAAAATAAAATAAATAAAAAATAAAATGTATTCTCTTAGCAACTTGAAAACACACAATACATTGTGTGAGGTGATGGCTGTGTTAATTAGCTTGGGTTCATCCTTCCACAATGCACACATAAATTAAAACATCACATTGTACTCCATAAATATGCACCATAATTATTTACCTATTAAAAATGATTTTTTAAAATGATCACACATACATTTAAAAAAAAATTTATGTGAGGGTCTCCACAGAGTCAGTTGGATATCACAGATCTCCTGCATCTTCTGGTAGTAACAGCTTTATCTATCCTCAGAATTCAAGTTATTTGATAAACATTGACTGAGACTTTCTGCAGGTCAAGCCCTTGTCCGTGGGCAGAAAATAAATGTCTGGCAAATGGAGCCGAGCCTGCCTTCCTGTGCTCTGTTTGTGTGGGAGGTGGATCCATTCATTCCAAAAGTTTGATCATTTTTTTTTAAAAGATGTTGATTCTCTTCTAGGAGGCAGATATCAAGCCAGACATTGGGGAGACAGCAAAGAATAAGACAGGCCTTGCAAGGGCTGCCTTGCAGCAAAGGAGACAGAAAATGAACTCACATATTTCACATATTGTACCATCAGAAAGTCCATTAGGCCTATGAAGAAAAATACAGCAGGGAATCCAAAGATATACAATTGAAGCAGGACTGCTTCAATTGCAGGAAGGACTGCTTTAGATGCATGCTAAGGAAGTGGTGATGCCTGAGCAGAAAGTTGAGTGAGGGAGAGAGTCACATTCTCAGGACTCTCTGGGGTAGGAGGATGAGGGCAGATGGGAGTGCAAAGGCCCTGAGGCAGGAACAGGCAAAGCAGGTGCAAGGAATTCCATGGCAAGGAATTCTTTGCAAAAGAACTTAAAACAGAACTACCATTCCACCCAGCAATCCCATTACTGGGCATATATCCAAAGGAATACAAATTGTTCTACCACACAGACACATGCGTGTGTACGTCCATCACAGAAGTACTCACAATAGCAAAGACATGGAGTCAACCGAGGGGCCCATCAGTGGTGGACTGGATAAAGAAAATATGGTACCTGTGCAGCATGGAATACTATGCAGCCATGAAAAAGAATGAAATCATGGCCTTCGCAGCAACATAGATGGTGCTGGAGGCCATTATCCCAAGCAAATTAACAGAGGAACAGAAAATCAAACACCACTTGTTCTCACTTATAAGTGGGAACTAAACATGGGGTACGCATGGACATAAAGATTAGAAAAATAGACACTGTGGACTACTAGAGGGAGTAGGGAGGGGGTAAGGATGGAAAAACCATCTATTAGGTACTATGCTCAGTGCCTGAGTGACGGGTTCAGTCATACCCCAAACCTCAGCGTCATGCAATATACGCATGTAATAGACCTGCACATGCTTGTTTTTCTGATTTTTTTCCTCGATGTATCTATCATTCTATGACAGTTTATCTCATTCATGTGACTATCATCATATCTGAATAGAGAACTGTTCTGTCACCACATAAACAAACAAAACATAAAAACAGGCTGGGTGTGGTGGCTCACACCTGTAACCCCAGCACTTTGGGAGGCCGAGGTGGGTGGACCACCTGAGGTCAGGAGATCGAGACCATCCTGGCCAACATAGTGAAACCCCGTTACTACTAAAAGTACAAAAAATTAGCCGGGCGTGGTGGAGGGCACCTGTAGTCCCAGCTACTCGGGAGACTGAGGCAGGAGAATGGCATGAACCCGGGAGGCGGAGATTGCAGTGAGCCGAGATCGCACTGCTGTACTCCAGCCTGGGCGACAGAGGGAGACTCCGTCTCAAAATAAAATAAAATAAAATAATTAAAAATAAATAAATAAGTACATAAATAAGGAGAGAAAAAAATGGGGCCGGGCACGATGCCTCATGCCTGTAATCCCAGCACTTTGGGAGGTCGAGGCGGGTGGATCACGAGGTCGGGAGATCGAGACCATCCTGGCTAACATGGTGAAACCCCGTCTCTACTAAAAATACAAAAAAATTAGCCAGGCATGATGGCAGGTGCCTGTAGTCCCAGCTATTCGGGAGGCTGAGGCAGGAGAATGGCGTGAACTCGGGAGGGGGAGGTTGCAGTGAGCTGAGATCACACCACTGCACTCCAGCCTGGGCGACAGAGTGAGACTCTGTCTCAAAAAAAAAAAAAAAAAAAAAAAAGAAAAGAAAAATGGATTAGTGCCCTTATAAAGACAGCCTGGATAGATAATCCGTGTCTCTGCCATGTGAGGACGCAGTAAAAGGATGATCATGACCTACAAACCAGAAAGAAGCCCTCACCAGAACCAGACCATGCTGGCACCCTGATCTCAGAATTCCAGCCTCCGAAACTGTGAGGAGTAAACTTCTGTTGTTGATAAGCCATCCAGTCTGTGGCATTCTGTTATGGCAGCAGCCCAAACAGACTAAGAGCTTTCACAGATTTTCTCAGTCATTCCACCAATCCTATGGCGTATGCTATAATTATCCCCATTTAACAGATGAGGAAACTGAGGCTTGGTCGGGTGGTCCAAGGTCAGACAGCTTGAGAACGGCAACTCCTGGAGCCAGATCCAGGATGGTGGCATCCAGGGCAGAGGATGAGAACTGGAGGCCACGGGGAGAGCTTCGGTAGATTCTAGATGGGGGAGAGGAGCGGTGGCAGTCGGTGCGGCAGGGCAAGCCCTGACTGACCTCCCTTGGATGCCTCAGTCTGCTTCTGCCTGCTGCTTGCTTTCTCATTTCATCCTCTATAAAATAGGATGCAGCAGCTACACCACTTTTTTTTTTTTTCTTTTTTAGACAGGGTCTTACTCTGTCGCTCAGGCTGGAGTGCAGTGGCGCAATCTCTGCTCACTGCAAGCTCCGCTTCCTGGGCTCATGTGATCCTCCTGGCTCATCCTCCTGAGTAGCTGGGACTACAGGTGTGCACCACCACACCACACCACACCACACCAGCCTAATCTTTTCTTTCCTTCTTTCTTTCCTTTTTTTTTTTTTTTTTTTTTTTGTAGACTCAGGGTTTCACCGTTGTTGCCTACATTGGTCTCAAAATCCCAGGCTCAAGCAATTCACTGGACTTGGCCTCTCAAAGTGCTGGGATTACAGGCATGAGCTACCACCCTTGGCCAGCAATACCACTTCCATACAGAAGTGTATTTCTTGCAAGGTTTACAGGAGTATATTTGTTGCAAGGTTTGCAAAAGTGTATTACAGACGTGTATTTGTTGCAAAGTGTGCAGAAGTGTATTCACTGCGAGGGGTTCCAGGAGTGCTTTTGTTTCCTAGCGCTTCTGTGATGAAGCAACAGAAATGTATTCTGTCATCGTTCTGGAGGCCAGAAGTCTGAAATCAAGTTCTTGGCAGGGTTGGTTTCTCCTGAGGACATTGAGGGAGACTCTTTTCATTTCATGCTTTCCCCCTAGCTTCTGATAGTTTACTGGCTTGTAGATATATCATCCCAATCCCCCATCTTTACAGTATGCCTGCGTTCACCTGGCTGTTTTCTCCTAAAGGCATCTGTCCTGTGTGATCAGGGGCGCAGCCTACTACAGGAAGATCTCATTGTAACTAAGTGTATGAGCAGTGACCCTGTTTTCACATTCTGAGGTGCTAGGGGTCAGGACTTTGACATATGTTTTTGTGGGATATGAAATCCAACCCGTAACGGGGAGGTAGAGTGTGCACTAGTGTTTATCACTGTTTGCAGCACTGTAAACGCTCCATGAAAGCTCCACGCTAGGCTCAGAAGGGCCCTGAGGACACCACAATTATACACATTCATTTGTTTTTATTTTGTGATCCTGATGAAGGAGCTGGACACCCTTGCCCCAGCCTCCGGTGTCGTCTGCCCAGATGGAAGGATGGGAAGAGTGTGGACATGAAGGTTGAGTCTCAGAAAAGGTAGAACACAGGCCAGGCACGGTGGCTCATGCCCCTGTAATCCCAGCACTTTGGGAGGCCGAGGTGGGCAGATCATCTGAGGTCAGGAGTTCAAGACCAGCCCGGCCAACATGGTGAAACCCCATCTCTACTAAAAAACAAAAATTAGCTGGGCGTGGTGGTGGGCACCTCTAGTCCCAGCTACTTGGGAGGCTGAAGCAGGAGAATCACTTGAACTGGGAGATGGAGGTTGCAGTGAGCCGAGATCTCACCACTGCACTCCAGTCTGGGTGACAGAGCAAGACTCCATCTCAAAAAAAGAAGAAAGAAGAGAAGAGAAGAGAGAAAGAAATAGAAAGGAAGAAAGGAAGGAAAGAAGGAAGGAAGGAAGGGAGGGAGGGAGGAAAGAAAAGAAAGAAAGAGAAAGAGAGAGAGAAAGAAAGAAAGAGAGAGAGAGGGAGGGAGGGAGGGAAAAGAAGGAAGGAAGGAAAGGAAAGGAAAGGAAAGGAAAAGAAAGGAAAGGAAAGGAGAGAAAGGAAAGGAAAAGAAAGGAGAGAAAGGAAAGGAAAGAAAGAAAGAAAAGGGAGAGAACCCAGGTGAGACACAGGACATGTGTGGTGACCAGATTTGCCCGGCAGTGTCCTAATTCCCCACCCAGCCTTTGGTGCACAGGGACTTTGGCAGAAGGATTGGAGGTATGAAGTGGGAAAAGGACCCCAAGATGGGGCTGTTGTAACTGGCTATGAAAAGGCAGTGGGTGGTGATGGAGGGACTGGAGATAAGTGGAATAAATGAGAGGTTCATGGGGAGAGGGTGGACGGAAGAAGTGGAATAAATGAGAGGTTCATGGGGAGAGGGTGGACGGAGGAAGTGGAATAATGGAGAGGTTCACAGGGAGACGGTGGGTGTAGGAAGTTGAATAATGGAGAGGTTCACAGGGAGACGGTGGACGGAGGAAGTGGAATAATGGAGAGGTTCACAGGGAGACGGTGGACGGAGGAAGTGGAATAATGGAGAGGTTCACAGGGAGACGGTGGGTGTAGGAAGTTGAATAATGGAGAGGTTCACAGGGAGACGGTGGACGGAGGAAGTGGAATAATGGAGAGGTTCACAGGGAGACGGTGCGTGTAGGAAGTTGAATAATGGAGAGGTTCATAGGGAGATGGTGGACGTAGAAGAGATAGAGTCAATGGGGAGTATTATGGGTTGCAGCGGATCCCCCAAAGACAAGTTGGCATCCTGTCCCCTGGTACCTGTGAATGTGACCTCCGTTGAAAATAAGGTCTTTACGGGAGGCAGCCACGTTAACATCAAGTCAGTTGGATGGGCTTTAACCTGACATGACTGATATCCTCATAAGAAGAGGAGAGGACCCAGACACAGAAGGAAGACCATGTTAGATGGAGGCAGAGATTGGAGTGATGTGGCCACATGCCAAGGGGCACTGGGAACTGCCAGGTGCTAGAAGACACCAGAAAGGATTCTCTCTTCAAGCCCTCACAGGGGGCATAGACTCGCAACGCCTTGGTTTCACAGTCTGAGATTCCAGGACTGTGAGAGAACAAATGTCCATTGTCTTAAGGTGTCTGGTCTGTGATGCTTTGTTATGAGAGCTGCAGAAAACACATGTGGGTGGGCGTCCAGGAGAAGGAGCGCAGGATTCTCCCAGCGGACGGAGTGGTCAGAGAACAGGTTACATTAGGTGGCAAAGGGAATTAAGGATACAGGTGGGAGTAAGGTTGCTGATCAATAGCCCTTAAAATCGGGAGATGATCCTGGATTATCCAGGTGGAACCACTGTCATCACAAAAGTTTGTTTAAAAGGCGTTAAAGAAGCCAGAGGGATGGATGTGAGAAGGACTCAGCCAACCACGCTGGCCTTGAAGAGGGAGGCAGGAGCCCTGAGCCAGGGAATGTGAGAGGGGCGGTCCCCACAAGCTGGAAAAGGCAGGGAGGCGATTCTTCCCCCACACCGCAACCTGCAGAAGGAATGCAGCTCTGTGGACACCCTGATTTTAGCCCAGTGAGACCCAGGTGGGATTTCTGACCTCCAGGACTGTAGGATAGTGAAGGGGTATTGTTTTTAATGTCCGAGTCTGTGGCGATTTGTTCCAGCTATGACAGGAAGCCCACGGCAGTGTAAGCAACGCTGTGTGGTTTCCAAAACTGGGTCAGAAAGAGGGTAAAACCACGTCCTGGGAATGTTCCTTTGCAGCTGGGATAAGACGTCCAGCTGGACAGAAGTGGCCTCGCAGGAAAGGCTGTTTGGGAGGACCACCCAGAAGTAGAGATGCCGGGTTTCTGGCCATCCCAGTGTCCAGTGCCCACCTCCTCCCAGGCAGGGCATGACATGTGGGCACAGACACCTTCAAAAGGACTCAGCCCTGAGCGTCATCACTGACCGCAGTCACTGGAGAGGGCCTGAGTGAGAACAGAGTAGCTGAGCTCAGCCACAACCAAGAAACTGAGAGAGAATAGCAGATGGTGACTACTGCCTTAAGCCAGGGTGCGAAAAGGGCTGGCTGCTTTTTTTGCCATTTAAATTTTTATTTTATTTTACTTTTTTACTTTAATTTAATTTTTTTTTTTTTTTTTTGAGACAGAATTTTGCTCTTGTGTCCCAGACTAGAGTGCAGTGGCGCAATCTCGGCTCACTGCAGCCTCCGCCTCCCAGGTTCAAGCAATTCTCCTGCCGCAGCCTCCCAAGTAGCTGGGATTACAGCCGCTCCCCACCATGCCTGGCTAAGTTTTGTATTTTTAGTAGAGACTGGGTTTCACCACGTTGATCAGGCTGGTCTCAAACTCCTGACCTCAGGTGATCTGCCCGTTTCAGCCTCCAAAAGTGCTGGGATTATAGGCGTGAGACACTGCACCCAACCTAAAATTTTATTTTTAATTGACGAATTGAAACTGAAGGGTTAATTTGACCGGGTCTGCCAGCCCAGCTTGCTTTCAGGCATTTGTTTTCTGTTATTTTTTTGTTCCTCTTTCCACAAAGCTGAAGGCCACACCACTGACTGCTCAGATTTAACCTTCACTGGCGGTTGGATAGATAACACTCACTGTCACCATGGTGATGGCTGCTTCTGTTGTTGTTCAGGAATCAAGTTCAAACCGGTTGAGACCACCAGCCCTCCAACTGGACCCCTAGGGGCAAACGCCTAAGAGATGGCCAGGCTTTTTTGTCTGTTTTTTGTTTTTTTAAATTTTTATTTCAGTAGCGTTTGGGGTACAGGTGGGTTTTTTTTACATGCATCAATTATATAGTGGTGAATTCTGAGATTTTAGTGCACCTGTCACCCAAGTCGTGTACATTGCACCTAATGTGTAGTTTTTTATCCCTAGCCCCATTCCCACCCTCTTCCTCCTGAGTTTCTTTCTTTCTCCTTCCTTCTTTCCTTGTTTCCTTCTTTCCTTCCTTCCTTCCTTCCTTCTTTCTCCTTCCTTCTTTCCTTCCTTCCTTCCTTCTTTCTCCTTCCTTCCTTCTTTCCTTCCTTCTTTCCTTCTTCTTTCCTTCTTTCTTTCCTTCCTTCTTTCCTTCTTCTTTCCTTCTTTCCTTCCTTCCTTCTTTCTCTTTCCTTCCTTCTTTCTTTCCTTCCTTCCTTCTTTCCTTCTTCTTTCCTTCTTTCCTTCCTTCCTTCCTTCTTTCTCCTTCCTTCTTTCCTTCCTTCCTTCTTTCTTTCTTTCCTTCCTTCTTTCTTTCTTTCTCTTTTTTATTGAGACATAAAAAATTGACACTGCCCAGGCTGGAGTGCAGTGGCACAATCTTGGCTCACTGCAACTTCTGCCTCCTGGGTTCAAGCGATTCTCCTGCCTCAGCCTCCAGAGTAGCCGGGATTATAAGCACACACCACACGCCTGGTTCATTTTGTATTTTTATTTTTAGTAGAGACAGGGCTTCATCATGTTGGCCAGGCTAGTCTCAAACTCCTGACCTCAGGTGATTCACCTGCTTTGGCCTCCCAAAGTGCTGGGATTACAGGCGTGAGCCACCACGTCCGGCCTCCTGAGTCTCTAAAGCCCATTCCATCACTCTGCATGCCTTTGCAGACTCCTAGCTTAGCTCCCACTTACAAGAGACAACGTGCACTTTTTGGTTTTCCACGACGTGGGGAAAGGGAGTGTGAATACACCGCTGGAGAGATGGCCTTCTGACCTCAGAGGCCAAAAACTCCACCCTCAGATCATGCCAGCACCGCCATTTCCAGTACACGTGTCCTGTAAAATGCCGTGAAGCCCAACAATGCTTCTGCAGTACGCACCTGTCACTTCATTTTCTCCACTGTCAATCACCTTCCCGCACACCTCAGGCCACTCCACTCCCCCAACCCATACATCTCCCGAAGCCTCACCTTCAGGAAGGCAGGTCTGAGAGATGTTCTCCCACCTCCTTCCTTGGTGCTCTTGCAAATAAATCTTTTATCTTTTGCAAAGCCTGTGTCAGTGATTGATTTACTGTGTGCGCACAGAGGGGACCTGGACCTGACTGGTAACAGAATAAAACGTGTGTGTGTGTGTGTGTGTGTGTATGTGTGTGGTACAATATGATGTTCTGATCCAGGTATACATTGTGGAATGGTTATATCAAGCTAATTATCCATCACCTCACCTACTTACCATTTTTGTGATGAGAACATTTAAAATCTACTCGTAGCAATTTTAAAATATTCAATACAGGCCGGGTGCAGTGGCTCACGCCTGTAATCCCGGCACTTTGGGAGGCTGAGGTGGGCAGATCACCAGAGGTCAGGAGTTCAAGACTAGCCTGGCCAATATAGTGAAACCCCGTCTTTATTAAAAATACAAAAATTAGCCAGGCATCGTGGCAGACACCTGTAGTCCCAGCTATTGGGAGGATGAGGCATGAGAATTGCTTGAACTCGGGAGGCGGAGGCTGCAGTGAGCCAAGATGGTGCCACTGCACTCCAGCCTGGGCGACAGAGCAAGACTCCATCTCGATTTAAAAAAAAAAAAAAAAAAGGTTAATCAAAGGGTAAGTTTCACTTAGACAGGAGAAGTAAGTTTTAGTGATCTATCGTACCGCATAGTAGCTGTAGTGAATAATAACGTATCATATATTTTAAAACTAGAATAGTAGATTTTAAATGTTTTCACCACAAGAAATGATAAGTAGGTGAAGTGATGGATGTTAATTAGCTTGATTTAATCATTCCACAATGTGCACATACATACATCACATTGTACCCAATAAATACATACAATTATTATGTGTCACTTTAAACATTTTGAAACCGAATCTAAAATGCTGTGGAACATTTTTCCCTAACAGTAGTCATCAATTGGTATTACTCAAATGTCTGTATTAAATATCTCGTTCATTTGCTGTTTTTCCCTTTTTTTTTTTTTTTTTTTTTTTTTTTGGTTGAGGTCATGGATTTTTAAGATGCATATTATTTGAGGCACCATGATAAAAAAAAAAATGCTGTTTACTAAATTATGGCGAAAGTTTTAAAATCTAAAAAATATGCTTTAGAATAAATGAGATCCATTAGTCTCTTCCTCGAACACCTGTTGCTTGTTTCTTTGTTCCTTGTCTAGAACATTATTCTGTGGTGTTGGTGATGTCTTTGTTTGGCAAATCCATCCCGGACTCACTTCAGGGCCTGCAGTTCAGTGGGAACTCGCAGGTGGCCGCGGTTCAGTGGGAGCTCGCAGGTGGCCGCAGTTCAGTGGGAACTCACAGGTAACCGTCTCAAAAAAAAAAACTCACAGGTGACTGAGGTAATTCGAATTTCAGATAAACAACAAATACTTTTTGTGAGATTGCATAGTTTACTGCCCATTGCCCATTGCCAAGGATGAATAGACTTGATGCCTAAAGGTATGCAAAAATTTTATGCTACCAATATTTACGTAAGTATTTTGCCAAAAGAAACAACAAATTCTTGAATTAATTTCTGAAGAGTCTACTTACACAGGCATGAAAACTTATTTTAAATGTCTTCAGAGTATAGGAATACAATAATTTAAGAATAATTTTACCACAAGAGAAGGTATAAATGTATCAAACAATTTCCTTGCATAGAGTAATAGCATTTTAAAAATACATAACATTTTTAAAACAAAGATTGTCTTAAGTGGCAACCCAATTATGATAATTGAGAGATAAATCTGTAATAAATTAACTCATAAATAATTTTTGAACACAGAATGCTGATTTTCTTTTTATCACTCTATTTTTTTTTTTCACAAAAAAGAAATTTCTTTACATTTTCCCATCACTGACAATTTATATACTTTGGAATGAGCCTGTTTAAAAAAACAAAAACAAAGAATATTTGCTATGAATCAAATCCGAGTAACCTGGAAAAAAATCTGAAAACTTGTAATCAATATATTTTTACTTCTACAATTTTAGACTATGGTAAAAACCTTATGCATTCTGTAAGAGGTATCTTGTCCATTCCTACAAGAAATGATGGTTACCTTTGGATAAACACAAAATACCTCTCATAGCAGTTAAGATACAGTCTAATATTATATATTATGAAAAGTAGGACGCATGGTAAGCAAAGCAAGTACAGTTCTTTTTCAAACCTCAGACAAGCTGAACAAAAGCTTTTAACCTCACAGTAATGAAAGACAGGCATCAATTTCATAAAGCGTTAGATGATTGTGACAAGCAAAGACTTGTGCGGTTTTTTTGTTTCATTTAAGAATGTAGTGCAATATTAAAGTTTAAAGTTTGTTCAAAATGACAGATCATCTGGAAACTAAATTGTAGCAATTGACATCTTTTAGCTGGAAGCATTTAGCAAAAATCAGGCTTGCTTGTTTTCAGTTGAAAATGTCAAGATTAACAGCCGTGGAGACATAGGATGAAAATGGAGGTCAGCGTGCCCTCAGGATGTGTCTTTATGAGCAATTGTTCAAGATTAAAAGAAAATTTGTGCTAGAAAACCAGATCTGTTGTGTTTTTCTCGGACTAAAAATACTACATCCTCAATTTATAAGCTTCCTGTACAGGCTGGAAAACCCTGATGGGCTGAGGCCCTCCCCTGCCTCATCTGCTCCTCTCCCTTTGCATCCCATTGAAGATCTCAGGCCCTCCTGTAGGATGGAGCAGGAGTCAGGCTAGACATGTCCCTATCATCCCCCACCCCCACCCACTGAACCCTGGAACATCAGGCGGGGCACGGTGGTTCACGCCTATCATCCCAGCACTTTGGGAGGCTGAGGAGGGAGGATCACCTGAGGTCAGGAGTTCGAGACCAGCCTGGCCAACATGGCACAACCCCGTCTCTACTAAAAATACAAAAATTAGCCAGGCATGGTGGTGGGCACCTGTAATCCCAGCTACTCGGGAGGCTGAGGCAGGAGAATCACTTGAACCCAGGAGGCAGAGGTGACAGTGAACTGAGATCACGCCACTGCACCCCAGCCTGGGCAATAGAGGGGACTCTGTCTCAAGAAAGAAAAGAATAATTTTAAATTATAATTTAAAAAATTATGTTATAAGCATGTTGCAGAACATTAACTGTCCTGGTACTGAGTAAGCACTTAAGAAACATTTGCCACTATTATTAATACTGTTCTTGCCACTCCTTAAAGTCACCAGATTTAGCAAATAAACGTACAGACTGCCCAGTAAAATTTCTTTTTTTTTCTCTTTTTTTTGGTTTGAGACGGAGTCTCGCTCTGTCTCCCAGGGTGGAGTGCAGTGGTGCAATCTCAGTTCACTGCAACCTTCACCTTCCAGGTTCAAGCGATTCTCCTGCCTTAGCCTCCCGAGTAGCTGGGACTACAGGTGCCCACCACCATGCTCAGCTAATTTTTGTATTTTTAGCAGAGATGGGATTTCACCACATTGGCCAGGCTGGACTTGAACTCCTGACCTCAGGCGATCCAGCCTCCTCAGTCTCCCAAAGTGCTGGGGTTACAGGCATGAGCCACCGGGCCTGGCTGTGCCCAGTTAAATTTGAATTTCAGATGAACAACACATACTTTTCTTGAGATTGCATAATTTACTGCCCGTTGCTAAGATGGACGCATAGACTTGACGCTTAAAGGTATGCAAAATTTTTACAGTACCAATATTTACATAAGTATTTGTCAAAAGCAACAACAAATTATTGAATTAATTTCTGAAGAGTCTACCTACACAGGCACGAACCTTATTTTAAATGTCTTCAGAGTATACGAATACAACAATTTAAGAATAAAAATTTTACAAGAGAAGTTATAAATACATCAAACAATTTCCTTGCACAGAGTAATAACACTTTAAAAACACACAAAATTTTTAAAACGAAGATTGTCTTAAGTGACAATCTAATTATGATAATTAGATAAGTCTGTAATAAATTAATTCATACTTTTTTAAAACAGAGTGCTGATTTTCCTTTTTATCATGGGTTTTTTTTTTTTCACATAAAAGAAATTTCTTTACATTTTCCCATCATTGACAATTTATATACTTGGGAATGAGTTTGTTTAAAAAAACGAAAACAAAGAATATTTGCTATGAATCAAATCTGAGTAATCTAGAAAAAAAATCTGAAAACTTGTAATTAGTATATTTTTACTTCTATGATTTTAGACTATGGTAAAGACCTTACGCATTCTGTAAGAGGTATCTTGTCCATTCCTACAAGAAATGATGGTTACCTTTGGATAAACACAAAATACCTCTCACAGCAGTTCAGATACAGTCTAATATTATATATTACGAAAAGTAGGAAGTATGGTAAGCAAAGCAAGTACAGTTCTTTTTCAAACCTCAGGAAAGCTGAACAAAAGCTTTTAACCTCACAGTAATGAAGGACAGGCATCAATTTCATAAAATGTTAGATGATTGTGACAAGCAAAGACTTGTGCGGTTTTTTTGTTTCATTTAAGAATGTAGTGCAATATTAAAGTTTAAAGTTTGTTCAAAATGACAGATCATCTGGAAACTAAATTGTAGCAATTGACATCTTTTAGCTGGAAACATTTAGCAAAAATCAGGCTTGCTTGTTTTCAGTTGAAAATGTCAAGATTAACAGCCGTGGAGACATTGGATGAAAATGGAGGTCAGCGTGCCCTCAGGATGTGTCTTTATGAGCAATTGTTCAAGATTAAAAGAAAATTTATGCTAGAAAATTATGTTTTCGTCGGACTAAAAATACTACACAGATTGGGCACAATTACCTAGCAGTTTGGGAGGCTGAGGCGGGCAGGTCACTTTAGGCCAGGAGTTTGAGACCAGCCTGACCAATATGGTGAAACCCCATCTCTACTAAAAATACAAAAATTAGCCGGGCGTGGTGGTGCATGCCTGTAATCCGAGCTACTGGGGAGGTTGAGGCAGGAGAATTGCTTGAACCCAGGAGGTGGAGGTTGTGGTGAACTGAGATCATGTGTCTGCACTTCAACCTGACGACAGCGAGACTTCATGTCAAAAAAAAACAAAAAACGGCTGGGCGCCTGTAATCCCAAGCCTGTAATCCCAGCACTTTGGGAGGCCGAGACGGGCGGATCACGAGGTCAGGAGATCGAGACCATCCTGGCTAACACGGTGAAACCCCATCTCTACTAAAATATACAAAAAACTAGCCGGGTGAGGTGGTGGGCGCCTGTAGTCCCAGCTACTCGGGAGGCTGAGGCAGGAGAATGGCGTGAGCCTGGGAGGCGGAGATTGCAGTGAGCTGAGATCTGGCCACTGCACTCCAGCCTGGGTGACAGAGAGAGAGTCCGTCTCAAAAACAAAAAATAAATAAACAAACAAAAAAAAACCTACCACCTCAATTTATAAGCTTCCTGTACAGGCTGGAAGATCCTGCTGTGCTACATCCCTCCCCTGCCCCATCTGCTCCTCTCCATCTCTGCATGGTTCCTTTGCATCGCATTGAAGATCTCAGGCCCTCCTGTAGGATGGAGCAGGAAAGATTCAGGCTAGACATGTACCCATCAACCCCCACCCCATCCACTGAACCCTGGAACTATGAGCAGAAACCACACTGCTCCTTCCCCAGCAGAGGTTTCCTGCTGCTATGTGGCCAAAAGAGAGTGGGGAGGAATTCTCAGGACACCCAGAGCTGGTACAGTCCAACCTGGCTGCAGGGAGGGAACCCTGGCCCACACCTGCCCTGCCGGGGTGAGTGTGTAGAGGTGGGTGAGAAGGAGGTGGTCCAAGTCCTCCCTGATTCAAGAAAACACTGAAGTTCCCCTGCAATGAGCTTAGTAGAATTCAAAGACCTACCTGTGACAACAGAGACTCAGAGTACTCTGAGAAGCTCTTCATTCATTCATTCATTCATTCATTCATTCATGCCAATGATATTTACCTTGCTAGGCACTGGGAGTACACCGGTGAAGACAGGAGAAGTGTCCTGCCCTCATGGGGCTTCTATTTCAGCAGATGAGAAGCCGACCAGAACAAAAATCAATCAAGAGTCATTGCTAATAGCAGTCACTCCCTACACACCATCTGACATGCAAAGTAAGTTGGCATGATAGTGGTTGGGGGCGCGGTGGGGAGAATTTCTCTGAGGAGGTGACATTTCAGCAAACCTTTGAATATCAAGAATGACTTATCAGGAAGAATCCAGCCCTGGGGAAATCCAGAGAGATCCAGACGGGGAGTCAGGAAGAATCCAGCCCTGGGAAATCCAGGGAGATCGAGACGAGGAGTCAGGAAGAATCCAGCCCTGGGGAAATCCAGAGAGATCGAGATGAGGAGTCAGGAAGAATCCAGGCCTGGGAAAATCCAGAGAGATCCAGACGGGGAGTCAGGAAGAATCCAGCCCTGGGGAAATCCAGAGAGATCGACACAGGGGAGGGAAATGACAAACTGCCAAGGTTCTGAGGTGGGAACAAGCAGGCACATCCAAAGGACTGGACGAAGGCCAGTGCCTCTGGGGAGCAGGGTTACGTGGGGAGTGTCAAGGCCGGAGCTGGAGAGATTGACTGGAGTCTGGTAGGCACTATGTGTGTTTACTGACTGCACTAGCAAGTTTGTTTTTTGTGGTTTTTTTGGTTTTTTTTTTTTTTTGAGACGGAGTTTCTCTCTTGTCGCCCAGTTTGGAGTGCAGTGGCGCGATCTCATCTCACTGCAACCTCTGCCTCCCAGGTTCAAGTGACTCTCCTGCCGCAGCCTCCCGAGTAGCTGGGATTACAGGCATGCAACACCACACCCGGCTCATTTTGTATTTTTTTTTGTAGAGAAAGGGGTTTCTCCATGTTGGTCAGGCTGGCCTCGAACTCCCGACCTCAGGTGATCTGCTGGCCTCGGCCTCCCAAAGTGCTGGGATTACAGGTGTGAGACACCGTGCCCTGCCCTTTTTTTTTCTTTAATCAAGATCCCTGTCCCACAAGACTCCCATGGGAACATGGGCTGTATGAATTCTCCAGGGGCTAACACAGCAAAGCACTACATGCCGGGAAGCTTCAGCAGCACAGATTTGCTTTCTCACAGTTCTGGAGGCTGGAAGTTCAAGGACAAGGCGTAGCAGTGTTGGTTTCTCCTGAGGCCTCCCTTCCTGGCTTGTGCACAGGGTCGTCCCTCGGTGTGTGTCTCTGTCCTAATCTCCTCTTATAAGGACACACACCTGTTGAAAGAGGGCCCACACATACGTCCTCATTTTAAGGTAATCACCTCTTTAAAAACCCTGTCCCAAATACAACCTTATTCTGAGATACTGAGGGTCAGGGCTTCAACATACAGATTCCTTTTGAGGAAGTAGGACACTATTCGGCCCATAACAAGGACAGAGCTGGCTTGCGTTTGACCATCATTGCGTTCTGCGTACCTTGAACCTTCCTTGCAGAAGGCAAGGACTCCAGCAACACATGGAGTGGGTGGGTGGAGAGACGAGATAATACTGATTTCAGTACCACTCAAAGGGCAATGTGACCGCCAACCGTTTGCAGAGGCGTGCGCAGCTGTAATTCTTACCCCTCTGCAGACCTTGGCTCGGGACGTGTGTCAGTGTGCCCGGAAGAGGCACCCGCGTCCCCGGCTGAGGCACAGCAGGCCTGAGTCTCTCAATCCTTCTCTGCCATCCATCCATCCTGTCCTCCCCTGGGGAGCACCTACCTGGTGGGACCACTGAGGCGGGCTCGGTCTGTCACCAGGGAAACCGCAGTAGGGTGCGGAAGGCAAGGGGGATGAGGAATGAACAGAGGACCAGGGAAACCGCAGCAGGGTGTGGAAGGTGAGGGGGTTGAAGAATGAACAGAGGAAGTCCCCAAAACCAGACTTGGAGGGTGGGGACTCAGAACCTCAGCTTGGCACACAGTAGGTACTTAATAAATGTTTGTTGAAAAAAGAAGTACCTTTCAAAGCATTACCTGTCCCAAGTGTGTCTGGACTGAAACAAGAACGTCCTTGGTTGCAAAGCAAAACGCTCTGTGACCAGCTTGTACAGACGAAGGGAGAACGGAGATCTTGTTTGTTCTCTGCCAATCGAAATTTATTAGTGAAAGTAAGACTTTAAAACCTCAGCACTAAGTGGTTTTGGCATTGACTGAGTGCCCAGCAGCTGTTTGAACCACGTGGATGTGCTCGTTTGATTCTTAGAGTCACGATGTGTGTGCATTCTGGGAGGCCGGAGGGGAAGTTTCCAGAAATTGTAAGAAGGGAATGGTGAAATAGATGGGTTAGGAACAGAGGTAACACCTCGGCTGAGTTTGAGGCCATGGTCCCTGGCTCTGGAGTTCGGCGTCCAGCCAGGATGCTGGACTGCAGAATCTTCCAGCCTTCTGCTAGACCCATTTCTAGTGGTTTTGTTTTGTTTGTTTTTCTTTCTTTCTTTTTCTTTTTTTTTTTTTTTTGAGACGGAGTCTCGCTCTGTCACCAAGGCTGGAGTGCAGTGGCGCAATCTTAGCTCACTGCAAGCTCCGCCTCCCGGGTTCAAGCGATTCTCCTGCCTCAGTCTCCTGAGTAGCTGGGATTACAGGCAACCGCCACCATGTCCGGCTAATTTTTGTATTTTTTTTAGTAGAGATGGAGTTTCACCATATTGGTCAGGCTGGTCTCGAACTCCTGACCTCAGGTGATCCGCCCACCTCAGTCTTCCAAATTGCTGGGATCACATGCATGAGCCACTGTGCCCGGCCTCATTTCTAGTGTTTTAAATGCTGATACTACACAGTACCTCTTATTCTTTATGTGTCCTAGGTGGGTGTTCATAGGTACATACCGTAAAACAAAATAAAAAATAAATATCATGAAATTAAAAATCATACAACAAATCATAAACTAAAAATAACATTAAGAAGAAGAAGAAGACCCACGTGTGCAGAGCGGGCAAAGCCTTCCCACAGGATCCTTGCTCATTTCTTTCTCCCACGTGACCCCAGATGAGCCTCACTTCTCTGAGTCTGTTTCCACTTCTGATGCAGACAATGACGCTGCATGTCCCACCCTACAGGGCGGCTGGAGAAAGGAAATGAATCCGTGTGTGTGGAAACGCTTGGGATAGTGGCAACACATGCTCCTTATGACATCGTGTCAGAGAGGCCTTTGCACATCAAGCTTACCCAAATCTTCACTCCTGTTTTCAGCACAGCTGCCCAAACCTCAAGACGGTCCTTCCTTCCCCTCCTCCTCTTGCAGCCCCTGCATTCCATCCCTGACTCTTCCACCAGCTGCAGCAGGAAGGATTCGGGCCGTACACATGAAGGAACAAGGCTACCCCTGGAGCCAAGGCCACCCCTCTCCCACCCCGCTCTCCCACCCCATGTAGCTGTCACGGCCGCAGATCAGGGGGAGCGTGTCCCGGGTCGCTGCACACTCTGCTGCCTAGGGACTGGGGTCATTTCTGAGCAAACATCTTTCTCCACAGGGCCTGAGATTCAGGGTCGTGGGGGACCTGGTCTGAATCCTTCCCAGGCAGGGCTCACCGGCGGAACTCAGATGGAAACTGTAGGGTGCTGTCAGCAGGGGTGTGCTGGAGCCAGCTTCTACTGGACGACAGGAGCCAACCCGTCAACTCGCAGGAAGTTTGTGAGATGTTGAAGCACATCCTTTAGTGAACGGGACATTCCATGCACTTTCAAAATTAAATAAATGATGTAAAGAACAAAGGTAAGAAACACCCAAAACATATGCTTTCCTAGTTATTTAACTACATTTTCCTAGCATCTGTGTTTGGGGGTGATTGACATCCATTGTGTCTGCAGTCGATGCGCGGGCTGCTGACCTCCCACCTCCACGCCCAGTGCGCGGGCCGGCTCCTGCAGCTGCCCACGTTGGGGAGGCATTTGCACCATGGAAGCTGGCAAACACCAGCGGGCCTGCCACCCCGGCCTCCAGAGCTGGCTGTCCAGCATTCACCATCTCCCCATTGGCTGCAGGGATCCGATTCTTTCCTCTTTCAGGTTAAGTGCTTGATTAGGAAGCCCTCCTGCAGGCTGCTCTGTCTGCAGGCACCAGGGGTACGACGGTGAGCAGAACTGCAAAGAGCCTGTCTTTCGGCATCTTCCATTTTGTGAGAATAGAAAGAAAGTAAACACAAAACTCGACCCAGGAAGAAGATAATTTCAGAAGATTCTAAGTTCAGGAAAGAAACAGAGTGAGGTGATACTAACAGGGGCACATGTTACTTTCAAGAGCAGGCCAGGAAGGCTTCCTGGAGGAGGCGAACGCACCGTAGCACTCACTCCCAAGGGGTCCGAAGTACCCAGTGGTGGGAAGATCTGGGGAAGAAGGTTGTGGGCAGGTGCAAAGTCAGGAAGAAGCCTGAGGTGTCCAGAAAACACAGCGGCACATAACGAGTGGTGGGGAGAGAGAGAAGAGGGGATGCTGCTGGGTGCTCGCAGAGGCTGCGTTACAGACAGGCCCTGGAGATGGGAGTGAGGAGACTTGATGGCTTGATATTGTTTGATAGCACTGACAGCTACTGGAGGGTGATGACTCGGGAACTTCCATCACCAATAAACATTTCTTTGAAAAAATTACTCTGACTCTCCAAATATATATATATATATATATATATATATAAAATTTAACAAAGTTTTGCTAGCATCTATGTTTGGGGATTATTGACATCTATCTATCTATCTATTTGGAGGATCAGAGTAATTTTTTAAAGAAGTGTCTATATATAATGTATATAAATAAATAATATATAAATAAATACCTATATATAGAGAGAAATTAATTACATATTTTTTATATTTTTATTTATGTATTTCATTTAAAATATACATTTTTAAATATATATGTTTTGTTTTGTTTTGTTTGAGAGAGTCTTGCTCTGTCACCAAGGCTGGAGTGCAGTGGCACCATCTCCGCTCACTGCAACCTCCACCTCCCAGGTTCAAGAGGTTCTTCTGCCTCAGCCTCCCAAGTAACTGGGATTACAGGTGCCTGCCACCATGCCCAGCTTTTTTTTTTTTTTTTTTTTTTTTTAGTAGAGACAGGATTTCACCATGTTGGCCAGGCTGGTCTCGAACTCCTGACCTCAGGTGATCCACCCATCTCAGCCTCCCAAAGTGCTGGGATTACAGGCATGAGCCACCACGCCCGGCTGAACCCACCTTGGGAACTTTGTGAGTGTCTTGCCCTAAGTGCCTATCAGCTGGGGCACTTCTTCTGTGCCCTACAAATGTTCCTCAAACTGAAATTCTTTAAACAATGCAGGTAGAATCCCACGCAATGGCATAAAGCATTGAAAACTATTTCACTTGTGTTACTCCAGAAATTTGCATTGCTTTTTATTTTCCGTAACGTGAAGGTAGGTGTGCTAGTTCCTCGGGGCTGGGGCATTAAGATGAATTGTGTGGCCCCTGCTTCCAACACAGCTGCCACCCTGGGCTTCTCCACTGGGCACGCTGTGGGCGCCTGCTGCTTGCAAACTGTGATAAGGAAGGAGCTGTTTATTCTCAGATAACGAGTGGATCCTTAGGGATCCATTAAGGGTTCCGCAGGAGAAAGACAGAACTTCCCTTTCAGATGATGAAAGATGAGGATGTCACAGGTGGTGACTCAAACAACAGTTGAGAGGCAAAGGGGTCTGAACCCATCTGCAAATAAATATCATTTGAATGAATGAATGAGTGTATCCAAGGGCGAAGCTGGGACAGAAGTCACAGTGAACCACCGACAGGAGGACAGTGGTGGAACCCTTCCTGCGCTGTAAAGGTAGAGTTGAGTTACTGTGGTCTAGACTGTAGGGAATCCCTTTTGCCACATCAGGTGACACTCACTGGCTCTGGATACGAAGATGTGGATATCACGGGGGAGCATCATTCAGCCCACCACAGATGGATGAATAGAGAGGCTAATGAATGGAAGGATAGTAGGTGAAAGGATGGATAGTAGAGTAGATGGATGAATAGTAAGGTGGATAATTGAATGGAAGAGTGAGTGGATAGATGGGTAGAGAGATTGATGGGTGGTGGGTGGATGATTCCTGTGATCCCTGCCTCGCTTCTCAGCTCAGCTACTCTGACGTCCATCACTCTGACCTGTCCCCCCACAGAAACTCTCACTTAGCACAGACCTCAGAAGCAGGCTCTGGCGGTCACCATGGAAACACGATTGGATGAGGAAGGTAGGATTGGATGAGCTGAGGAGTGGGCAGAAAGACTCTCAGATGGTGGAAATTTCCAGACTCTGGAGTGAAATTGAGGTGCATAAAAGGGACTATTGGGAGGGGCAAGAGTGAGACCATGGAGGAGGACACGGCAATCATCCAGGAATCATGGTGATGGGGGTCACTAGGGTTGTGCAGCAGACACTGAAAGAAAAAGAAATGGTTCCTGACGAAGGAGGGGGAAACAGCAGGAACAGATAGGAAAGGCATTTCTGACTGGAGACCTTATATACATTACAAAACTACAAACATACCTTTAAATGTTGGGCACAGTGTCTCACGCCTCCAATCCCTGCACTTTAGGAGGCTTGGGGGGGAGGACCACTTGAAGCAGGAGTTCGATACCAGCCTGGACTACAAAGTGAGATCCCATTTCTACAAAAAAATAAAATAAAATAAAAATTAGCTGGGCTCAGCCGGGTGGAGTGGCACATGCCTGTGGTCCCAGCTACTCAAGAGGCTGAAGTGGGAGGCTCGCTTGAGCCCAGTTGGGGGCTGCAATGAGCTATGATTGTGCCACTGCGCTCCAGCCTGGGCGACAGAGTGAGACCCTGTCTCAAAAATGCACACACACACACACTTAAAAACAAAAGGTTGAAAATGAAACACATAGTGAAATAAAAGTTCTGATAGTATCCTCCCAATTGCTCCACCTCACTTTAGAGTCAGGTGAGGGAGGATGGTAGCAGAGGCTGCAACGTGGTGGCTGAGACATCACTCTCAGCATGTCACCCTGAGGTCTCCCTGGGAGGGTGTGGAGAAAACAGAGTGCCCAGGACAGAGCCTGGGAAACCTCACCGGGAAGGTGGAGCATAACGAGGAAAGCATTGCTCAACCTTTCTGTGTCACTGAAGTGTGTACACAATTAGCCCATCTGCTGCTCACCCTCCTCATTCACCAACCCCTATTCCAAGAAATTTAAATGCCCAAGATAGGACTTCCCACCAGTGGGAGGTGTCGGCAGCCAAAACACAGGAGTAACTCCAGAATCCAGGGAGTTTGTATGAAATAAAACTCACCTATAACAAAGAGAGACAAGTATCTCTTCAATCTCTACCATCCCTCCACCCACCGACCCATCCATCCACCCATCCATGTATCCACACTTCCATCTAATGCACACAACTATCCAACTATCCATCCATTCAGCCACCCATGCAACAACCCACCTAAAGTATTCATCCTGTCATTCTTCCAACTCTCACCATCCACCCATCACTTCATACATCCATCCACCCACCACCCATCAATCTACATACCCCCATCCATTCACCCTTCCATCCAATCATGTACCTTACACCTATCCATCCACCCATCATTCCATACATCCATCTACCCACCACCCATCAATCTGTGTATTCATCTATCCATTCACCCTTCCATCCAATCATCTACCCTACACCTATCCATCCACCCATCATTCCATACATCCATCCACCCACCACACAACTATCCAACTATCCATCCATTCAACCACCCATGCAACAACCCACCTAAAGTATTCATCCTGTCATTCTTCCAACTCTCACCATCCACCCATCACTTCATACATCCATCCACCCACCACACAACTATCCAACTATCCATCCATTCAGCCACCCATGCAACAACCCACCTAAAGTATTCATCCTGTCATTCTTCCAACTCTCACCATCCACCCATCACTTCATACATCCATCCACCCACCACCCATCAATCTACATACCCCCATCCATTCACCCTTCCATCCAATCATGTACCTTACACCTATCCATCCACCCATCATTCCATACATCCATCCACCCACCACCCATCAATCTGTATACCCATCTATCCATTCACTCTTCCATCTAATCATCCACCCTACAGCTATCCATCCACCCATCATTCCATACATCCATCTATCCACCCATCAATCTGTATATTCATCTATCCATTCACCCTTCCATCCAATCATCTACCCTACACCTATCCATCCACCCATCATTCCATACATCCATCCATCCACCACCCATCAATCTACATACCCCCATCCATTCACCCTTCCATCCAATCATGTACCTTACACCTATCCATCCACCCATCATTCCATACATCCATCTACCCATCACCCATCGATCTGTATCCCATCTATCCATTCACTCTTCCATCTAATCATCCACCCTACAGCTATCCATCCACCCATCATTCCATACATCCATCTGTCCACCCATCAATCTGTATATTCATCTATCCATTCACCCTTCCATCCAATCATCCACCCTACACCTATCCATCCACCCATCATTCCATACATCCATCTACCCACCACCCATCAATCTGTGTATTCATCTATCCATTCACCCTTCCATCCAATCATCTACCCTACACCTATCCACCCACCCATCATTCCATACATCCATCTACCCATCACCCATCAATCTGTATCCCATCTATCCATTCACCCTTCCATCCAATCATCCACCCTACACCTATCCATCCACCCATCATTCCATACATCCATCTACTCACCACCCATCAATCTGTGTATTCATCTATCCATTCACCCTTCCATCCAATCATCCACCCTACACCTATCCATCCACCCATCATTCCATACATCCATCTACCCACCACCCATCAATCTGTGTATTCATCTATCCATTCACCCTTCCATCCAATCATCTACCCTACACCTATCCATCCACCCATCATTCCATACATCCATCTACCCACCACCCATCAATCTGTGTATTCATCTATCCATTCACCCTTCCATCCAATCATCTACCCTACACCTATCCATCCACCCATCATTCCATACATCCATCTACCCATCACCCATCAATCTGTATCCCATCTATCCATTCACCCTTCCATCCAATCATCCACCCTACACCTATCCATCCACCCATCATTCCATACATCCATCTACCCACCACCCATCAATCTGTGTATTCATCTATCCATTCACCCTTCCATCCAATCATCTACCCTACACCTATCCATCCACCCATCATTCCATACATCCATCTACCCATCACCCATCTATCTGTATCCCATCTATCCATTCACCCTTCCATCCAATCATCCAGCCTACACCTATCAATCCATCCATCATTCCATACATCCATCCACCCACCACCCATCAATCTGTATACCCATCTATCCATTCACTCTTCCATCTAATCATCCACTCTACAGCTATCCATCCATCCATCATTCCATACATCCATCTATCCACCCATCAATCTGTATATTCATCTATCCATTCACTTTTCCATCCAATCATCTACCCTACACCTATCCATCCACCCATCATTCCATACATCCATCTACCCATCACCCATCAATCTGTATCCCATCTATCCATTCACTCTTCCATCCAATCATCTACCCTACACCTATCCATCCACCCATCATTCCATACATCCATCCACCCACCACCCATCGATCTGTATCCCATCTATCCATTCACTCTTCCATCCAAGCATCCACCTTACTAATAATCTATCTACTCTACTATCCATCCTTCCACCCACCATCCTTCCATCCATTAACCTATCTACTCATCCATCTGTGGTGGGCTGAATGATGGCCCCCCACATCTTAGTTTCCAGAATCTGTGAGTGAATGGATAGTGTCACCTGATGTGGCAAAAGGGATTCCCTGCAGTCTAGGTTACAGCAACTAAACTCTGCCTTTATAATACAAAAGTGGTCCTAGACAAAACACAAACGATGGATGTGCCTGTGTTCCAGCACAACTGTATTGTACAAAAACAAGCAGGCCATAGTTTGACAATCAGCCATCTTGTTCTGAATGATCAGGCCCCTACTTCACTTCCGACAAATGTCCACTTTTTCCCTTTCTCCCTCCACCGTGACCACACTGGCTTCCTCGATGGTCCTCAGGCTGGGCAGCCAACAGCCTCACGGCTTTTCAAGGCATACATTCTTCTGTCTGGACTGTTTTTCTTCTTGATATTCCCATCACTGCTCCCTTCCTCCATTGAAATTGACATATCACCACCTCCAAGAAGGCATCCTTGACTCCCAATCTAAAATCCCCCACCCCGCTCTTTGAATCTGACTTATTGTTCCTGATAACACTCGCCACCACCTGAAATCTTACCTACGTTCCCGTGTATCGCCCCTGCTGGAACAGTCATGTCCCAGTATGTGAATATGCCTGTTGAGTTCTCTGCTGCACCCACCACGCTTGGCCAGGGGGTACCACTAAGTATGCCCTCAGTAAACACCAGGGGAAAGCCAGGATGGATGGATGCATACATTAGGGCATGAACAGCCCTCGGCTCCAGGAGGGCAGAGACCCGGCTCCTTTCTTCACATTATTTCACTCTCCGTGTCTAGAGCGATGTCTGGAGGGATGAGGGGGGGCACAATCGATATGTCTGACTGAGTAAGGACGTCAAATGCTGCTGCTTAGAAGATGTTTGGGATTTCTGTCCACATCCACAGTGGCCCCTGAAGCCAATTTTCTGCGTTTTGTGGAGACGCTGCTGCTGCTGACGCATTTCGATGTGTGCAAAATACGCACATGAACCGCCGATGCAGACACTTTTGACGTCTGTCCCTCTGCCCTGTTCCCTGCGCGCTCAGCGCTCCCACCTTCTTGCGAATGGTGCAGGAGCTCAGGTTGTTGCCATGGAAACCCCAGCTGGAAGGGGGGAGGCAAGTGCGTGGGGAAGGTGTCGAAAGATCTGCAGAGGATGGAATTTTCCAGGCCCTGCAGTAGGATGTGAGTTCCATGTTGAAGGCCTGGACCAATCCTCTGGCCTCACCCACATCTCTGCTGACCTCAGGACTCTCTGTGTCTGTAGCCCCCTTTGGGTCTCCTTATACTCTTTGGCAGTCTGGAGTTCTGAGTCTATTTCTCCTGTGAATCCCTTAGAAAGGCCCTCTGCTCCTTGCATCTCTCTCTCTCTCTCTCTCTCCTCTCCTCTCCTTTCCACTTCTTCTTCCTTTTTTTTTTTTGAGACAGAATTGCATTCTTGTCACCCAGGCTGGCACGATCTCTGCTCTCTGCAACCTCCAGCTCCCAGGTTCAAGCAGTTCTCCTGCCTCAGCCTCCCAAGCAGCAGGGACTACAGGCGCCCACCACCGTGCCCCGCTAACTTCTTTTTATTTTAGTAGAGATGGGGTTTCACCATATTGGCCAGGCTGCTCTCAAACTCCTGACCTCAGGTAATCCACCCAGAGTGCACCCTCACCCTCCCAAAGTGCTGGGATTACAGGCGTGAGCCACTGCACCCGGCCCTCCTCTCTTCTTTCTCTCTCTCTCTTTTCCTCCTCTCTCTCCTCTCTCTCTCCCTCTCTTCTCTTGCCTCTCTCTCTCCCCCGTCTTTTCTCTCTCTTTCCTCTCCCCACTTCTTTCTCTCTCTCTCTTCCCCTCTCTCTCTCCTCTCTCTCTTTCTCTTCTCTTGCTTCTCTCTCCCTCTCTCTCTCTCTCTCTCTCTCTCTCTCTCTCTCTCTCTCTCTTTCCCCTCTCTCCTCTCACTCTCTCTCACACATACTCCCTCGGACAAAGTAACAACCTGGATCACTCCAGTTCCCGCTGCCCCAGATCCTCATTTTTGTTTCAACTCTTATAATCAGTTCAGGGGGTCCAGGTGCGGGTTTGTTACGTGGGTATATTGCGTGACGCTTAGGTCTGAGGTATAAATGGCCATCAGCACTGTACCCAATAGGTGGCTTTTCACCTCCGGCCCCCTCCCTCCCTCTCCCCTCTAGAAGTCCCTGGCGTTTATGGGTCCCATGGTTATGTCCATGAGTACCCAATATTTAGCTCCCACTCGTAAGAGAGAACATGTCGTATTTGGTGTTCTGTTCCTGTGTTACTTTGCTGAGGACAGTGGGCAGCTCCTTGCTTTTAACCATAACCAGCAACTTGATTGGAATGAATTTCCAGCGGGGTCCCTCGTCATAGGAGGGCTTGTGGTACCTTCTGGGAAACATTCCTGCATGCCTGTCTGTCCCATGTCTGCCAAAGTTGAGTCCACTCCATGATCTTAAAAATTATGTATTATGTGTAGTTTAATAAACAATATTATAGCACTTACTCTGTACCATTCAGTCACTGAGGCTTATTTGAGGCTTATTTGAGGTATGTTCCAATATTATCTCAATTTTCGTGTGAGGAAACGGAAGGACAGGAAAGGCAGTAAGCTGTGCACCTTCACCCAGCTGGTCAGCAGCAGATCTGAGGTTCAGCATCAGGCAGCAATCCTGCATAGTCTGTGCTTTAAGCCCAGGGCTGTGCCCTTGCTTGACACATCTCTGAGGGTGGCCCGTGCTCTGATGTCTGTTTCAGAGATGAGGCAGCTCAGGTCCCAGCCTATGACCTTAGAAACGAGTTAGTCATGCTGTGACTCCATTTCACTAAACTGTTTTAGTAATAACATTTTCAACAGAGTCCTCAAGGAGGGTTAGCTAGTTATTTGTAAATTGCATGCTACTGCAGCAACATCACACACACACACACACACTCATGCACATATAAGAAATACATCATTTTTAAAGATAACATGTAAAAAATAGAAATAATTTTCTCACAATGTCCCACTTAGGACCCCATTGGTCCAGGCAAGAGGGAGTGGTGGCTTAAAACAGGTGGTGACAATGGAGATTGGGGAACTGGGGATGATTTGAAACATGTGGGCGAGAGCTGACCTGTGCAAAATGTATCTTGGGATTCTTGACCTGTGGCTGATGGACTGGGTTTGCTGGTGATTCGATCAGCTCTGACTTGCACTGTCTGTACTGGATGCTGTCCCATGGGAGCAGCGGATGGGTGGATATCTGTTTCTGGAGCTCATGAGGGAGTCCGGGCTGGGGATGGGGATTTGGGGACCCATCAATGCAGGGGGTCATTGGAGATCAGATCACAGTGCTGTGCACTGCATGACTCCAGGGGGCACCATCCAGGTGGCACCATCCAGGGGGTACCATCCAGGGGTACCATCCAGGGGGCACCATCCAGGGGGTACCATCCAGGGGTACCATCCAGGGGGCACCATCCAGGGGGCACCATCCAGGGGACACCATCCAGGGGCACCATCCAGGGGGCACCATCCAGGGGCACCATCCAGGGGGCACCATCCAGGGGATATTATCCAGGGGGCACCATCCAGGGAGCACCATCCAGGGGACACCATCCTTGAAGATGATGCTGTGAGTGGGATCTCATCAAGATTGCCCTGGGAGTGCATGGGGAGAAAGAGGAGCGTTCAGGACTTGATTAACTAATCAGAAAAATGAGTCACTCAACCTGCCCCAGGTCTTGGGAGCCCACCTCTTGCATGCGTGTGCCCTGGATGTGGAACATGGAGTCAAATAAGATGATTTTGGAGCTTTAAGATTTAGTGACTCCCCTACTGGGTTTTGGATTTGCATGGGGCCTGTGGCCACTTTCTTTTGGCCAATGTTTCCCTTTTGGAATGGGAATGTTTACCCAACACTTGTATCCCCATTGTATCTTAGAAGTAACTAACTTGTTTTTGATTTTACAGGCTAATAGGTGGGAGGAACTTGCCTTGTCTCAGATGAGACTTGGGACTCTGGCCTTTTGAGTGAATGAGTTAAGACTTTGGGGACTTTTGGGAAGGCATGATTGTATCTTGCAATGTGAGAAGGACATGAGATTTGGGGGACCAGGGGCAGAATGAAATGGCTCAGATCTGTGTCCCCACCAAATCTTGTGTCAAATTGTCATCCCCAGTATTGGAGGTGGGGCTTGGAGGGAGGTGATTGGATCATGAGGATGGATTTCTCATGAAGGGTTTAGCACCATCCCCTTGGGCTGTTCTCATGAAAGTGAGTTCTCACAAGATCTGGTCGTTTAAAAGTGTGTAGCCACTCCCCACTCTCATTCCTGCTCTGGCCATGTGATGTGCCTGTTCCTGCTTCACCTTCCACTACGATTGTAAGCGTCCTGAGGCCTCCCCAGAAGCTGAGCAGATGCCAGCACCGTGCTTTCTGTACAGCCTGCAGAACTGTGAGCTAATTAAACTTCTTTTCTTTGTAAATTACCCAGTCTTGGGTATTTCCTCTTTTTTTTTTTTTTTTTTTTTTTTTTTGAGGGAGTTTCATTCTTGTTGCCCAGCCTGGAGTGCAATAGTGGCTCACTGCAACCTCCACCTCTTGGGTTCAAGCAATTCTCCTGCCTCAGCCTCCCGAGTAGCTGAGATTACAGGCATGTGCCACCATGCCCAGCTAATTTTGTATTTTTAGTAGAGACGGGGGTTTCTCCATGTTGGTCAGGCTGGTCTTGAACTCCTGACCTCAGATGATTGACCCGCCTCGGCCTCCCAAAGTGCTGGGATTACAGGCGTGAGCCACTGCGCCTGGCCTCAGGTATTTCTTTATAGCAATTTGAGAATGGACTAATACACAACCCCACAAGTGTTTTCATACAAAAAGGAGGCCATCTTTTGTAAAATTTCCATCCCGGGAAATAACCATCAATTATCCTTATAGATTCACTATTACTTCCAAATATCTGTGTGTGTATGTGTATGTGTGTGTGTATCCCAAAATCATAATATTCACATGGGGGTGGTGTAGACAGAAAACAGGGACTACCAGAATTCAAAATTAACCCTAACCCTTGGAGAAGAAAAAAGGTGTCTATTCTATTTGTAGTATTCATCCAACCAACCATCTGAACATTCATTTACACATCTACCCATACATCCACACATCTATTCATCCCACGTGGATCCATCTGCCCACTCACCCATCCCTCCACATAGTCATCCATCCATGAATCCATTCAGCCACCCATCCATTGATCCATCCACCCATCCATTCATCCAACAAAGAAAGAAAATATATCTCCAAGAAAAAAATTGTGAGCTCCATAATGATACATTTATTCATGTATTTATTCGCTAAATGTAAGCTGAAAGTCAATTCCCAGCCCCTCTCTGTATTCGCCTCCACCCACTCTCTTCCTTGCTCACTCCTCTTCAGACACTGCGGCCTCCTATGCTGTTCAAGCAGGACAAACATCTTCGTCTCCAGGTGTTTCCAGGCACTATTCCCTCTGCCCAGAATGGTTACTTCCCTGGTAATCCAAAGTTTCCTGCCCTCCTTTCACTGCCACCTCCAGGAAGACCTCCTTGACTGGCTGCTCTGAAAGATCCCTCCTTCACTCCACATCTCACCTGCTTACACTTTGTAGAACTTATTGGGACCTGTTATTTTAAGTTAAACTTACAGACTGATGAACCCCCAAAGATAAAAGATTTATAAGGAGAGGGTTTGTCTTGGGTTCAACCCTATCCGTCACATTTAACTCAGTGCTGACCCATGGTGGGATATCAGTAAATATCTGCAGAACATACATATACTTTTTTTTTTCTTTTTCTTTTTGAGACTCTGTCTCACCCTGTCACCCAGGCTGGAGTGCTGTGGCATGATCTAGGTTCACTGCAACCTCCACCTCCAGGGTACAAATGATTCTCCTGCCTCAGCCTCTGAGTAGCTGTAATTACAGGCGCCCACCGCCACCCACTGCTGATTTTTGTATTTTTAGTAGACATGGGGTTTCACCATGTTGGCCAAGCTGATCTCGAGCTCCTGACCTCAGGTGATCCACCCGCCTCGGCCTCCCAAAGTGCTTATTTGATTACAGGCGGGAGCCACTGCGCCCGGCCCACATATACTTTTGAATGAAGAAAGGAATGAATGAATAATCTACCTGAGCACAGAGACTGAGCGTTTATTTATTTATATTTATTCTATGGTTTTGTTTTCCAGATGGAGATGGAGCATGTAAAACAGAAAGTGGTTCCGTGGAGGCTGCCAGGTCTGCGCACCTGTCTCTTGATCTACAGGCACACACGGCGCGTACGGACTACATCAGTGCACGCCAGAACGTAAACTGCTTCTGTTGCTGGTGCTCAGAATAGATTCATGATTTTACTCTGAGTCCGTGGAGGCTCTCGCAGCCGCTTGTAAATTTGTTTTTCTCCTTCTGCAAAGGTGGGTGGCAATGACGCACTTGCACAAGATCCGCAGACGCACGGCTGAGGATGAGACAGCGCCAGACAGGCCGCGTCCCCTGTGATGCGAATCCGACGCCCCCCTGACCGCTGCCCTCCCACGCAGCACCCCGCGATCCGCGGGGACAGAGGCGGCGCAGGCTGCTGCCATGGGAACCGAAGCTGGAGGAGGGAGGTGGGGGATGCAGAAGGGCCTGACAGCCCCTTAGGGGCCCGAATGTCCACCCCTCTGCAGCCAGGTTGTACCCAGTCACCAGCCCAGCCTGGCACACAGTAGGCCTGCAACACAGAGGGGAAAGCCACAGTCTGCGCCCCCCGGATCACCCGGGGGAGGGGCTCCCTCCAGCATCCCGGGACCCGGCCTTCCTCGAATCCGTTTTCGGAAGGTGTTTCTGTCCCACGCCCCACCTCGCGGGGTGGTGCGATGTGAGCCACGTACACTAAGCACCTCTTGGGCTTTGAGGAAAACAGACTGGGGCAGGCAGCAGTGCTGAGAACGGAGGCTGAGGCTTCTGCGGACCCCCGGGAAAAAACCGGAGTGGCTTGGATGGCGTTGAGGGTGAGGACGATGGACAGAGTGATATGAAAATTGTGGATGGAAGTAGCAGAAAAGACACATCCTGGCCACGCAGCGCCAGCCTGTCCTGTTCTGTTATCTGAGTTTTGTTTGAACCCAGAGGAGCAGAAGCTGATCACTACTCAGCCTTGAGTGCCGCATGCTAGTCCTGCCACACAGATGATCTCCATGCGTCCTCACAGCCCCCCACAGCTGAGTGCGGCATCCTAGTCACCACCACAGAACGAATAAGGAAACTGAGTCTCAAGGAGGTGAAGGCACCTGCCCTAAATCAGAGGACTGGAAAACATGGAGCTGGATTTCACCCCAAATCGGACACCTTCAGAGCATAAACGTGGTGCACCCACATCATTAAAGCTTGAAGTTGAGTTGGATAATCCATTCAAACAGAAAGACACTTCAAATATTGTGGTGGCCCTTGGACCACTTCTCTTCTCCCTTTCCCTCTCCTCCCCTCTGTGCCCTTCTCCTCCACTCCTTTGCCTCTTCTTTCCCCTTCTCTCCTCATCCTCTCTTCTCCCTCCACCTCCCTCCCCTCTTCATCCCCTCATCTCCCTCCCCTTTCCCCCCTCATCTCCTCTTCTCCCTCCACCTCCCTCCCCTCCTCATCCCTTCTTCTCTCTCTCCTCCCCTCCCCTCTCATTCCCTCATCATCCTCCCCTTCCCTCCCTCTCATCCCCTCTTCTCCCTCCCCTTCCCTCCTCTCTCATCCCCTCATCTCCCTCTCCTTCCCTCACTCTTATCCCCTCTTCTCCCTCCCCTTCCCTCCCTCTCATCCCCTCTTCTCCTTCCTCTTCCCTCCCTCTCATCTCTTCTCCCCACCTTCCCTCAGTCTCAACCCCTCTTCTTCCCACCTTCCCTCCCTCTCATCCCCTCTTCTCCCTCCCCTTCCCTCTGTCTCATCTCCTCTTCTACATCCACACTCCTTGGTGCTGTCATCCAGTCTCACAAGTTTAAATGACATCCATACACCGTTAACCACAAAATCTGTATCTGCAGAGTCCTGACACTCACCTGAATATTCTCTTTCCCCTTCCCAGTCCTGACGCTCACCTGAATCTGCTGCCTCCCCTTCCCAGTCCTGACACTCACCTGAATCTTCTCCCTCCCCTCCCCAGTCCTGACACTCACCTGAATCTTCTCCCTCCCCTTCCCAGTCCTGACACTCACCTGAATCTTCTCCCTCCCCTTCCCAGTCCTGACACTCACCTGAATCTGCTGCCTCTCCTTCCCAAGCATCTCACAGCTTTCCCAAACTCAACTAACATTCACCGAGTTTGTATATGCACCAAGCACTCTTCTAATTGTTTTACAGGCATTAACATATTTAATTCCTTCAACAGCTATAATACCCAGGATAAAAGCCGACTCCCCGACAAGGACCAAAGCAGCGGACACTCTTTAATTTGACCCTGGGAGGAGCTTGGTCAGGGAAGGCCGACGGCCAATGGGACTTGTCTTGAAGCTGCTGTTTGCTTCAAATTCTTAACAGGCAGTCTTTGCACCACTTATGAATGTGTGTGTGAGTGTGTGTGTGAGTGTGTGTGTGTGTTTTGGTCGCTCTATAACAAACACCCCAAGCTTAGCAACATAAAAAAGAAATTATTTTGTTATGCTTGCAGATTCAGAAAATGCAAGGTACGGATGGCTTCTTTCTAGTCCACTATATCTGGGGCTAGAATTAGGAAGGAAGGAAGTCAGTTAGGAAGATTCGATGACTGGGAATAGCCCAACATTTAGAGGGATGTAAAGTGAGGTTAGAAGGTACTAAAAAGTGAAGGCTGTACCGTTGCCTGTCGTATAAACTCTGGCTGTAGTTTTCAAGCTGGGATGACCTTATCCCTCAGTGGACACTGGCAACGTCTGGACAGTTTTGATTGTCACTACTGGGGAAAGGAATGCTTTCAGGGCATCTAATGGGTGGAGGCCAGGGATGGCCTTCAGTGCACAGGACAGCCCCTACCACACACACAACAAAGAATCATCCAGCTCCAAATGTCATGCTGTTGTTTGGAATTTTCTTCAGCAAGCATATCTGAAAACAGGTTTGTATCATGGCAAGGAATCGTGAAATGTGCTCACATAAGAGCCAGCTGTGCGCTGCACCCCTTTGCGAGCATGCAGGACAGGAATTCATTATGTGAGACAATGAGGAGAAGAGACAGCCAGTCCCAGGAAATTAAAGAAAAGTTGGCTCTCCGCAGCATCTAGGGACATAATCTGCAAAGCAGACAGCTGCAAGTTAAATGTTTGGATGGTTCAGAAATGGACAGTTCTGCACTGCTGGCCATGATGAGCTGTTTCCAAGAGCTACTCCCCTCGTGAGTTGCTTGGAGATGCATGTATTTCCTGGACCTCAGCTGAACCCTGGGTTTGTCTCTTGGAGGGAACAATCCGTGGTGGGTCAGTGAGCTGAGCTGGAGTCGTGACTGGACTGTCTTGACTTTCGAACTGCATCTTGTTAGACACCACGGGCTTCATGTTGTAACAGTCAGTATCTAGTCAGGCCTGTGCCAGGCGGGAGGGGCTCTCCCGACCCCACCAAGAACGTCAGGTGACCATCAGGTGATGGCCAGGGAGCTGTCACACTGCCTTTCTGAAATAATAACTGGTCACAGCCCGTGCTAGGTAAAAGCAGTTTCCCGATAGATAAAAACACCTGAGACTGGTGATCGGCAGCTTCCCAATAAGATATCAAGAGTTGGGCGAGTGGGCTGGAGCATGTCCATCGAGAGACAAAATGGTGGAGTTTAACTGGTGTTTAACTGGTGTTTGACCTTCTAGGGGCATTCTACCTGGAAGGGAAGAGCGCCTCCGGTGAGCATGCGTACAACTCCAGTAAATACGCTACACGTGCGGCCCCTCCCAAGTGCTAGCGGGCCACCGAGCATGGAGGCAGCTCAAGGTAAGAGAAGAATCAAGGGAAATGGGATGCAAGATGCTGGGAGTATACCAGCATAAAAAACCCTAAGTCCACGGTCAACCCTGGCACTGGTCCTTCAAGCCACCCACTTGGGCCTCTTCCAAATGTACTTCCTTTCTTTTTGTTTTTTTGAGGGGGGGACCCACAGGTCATTTTATTTAGGAGACCGTTTATTCTGCTTTTCTTTTGGCTACTTTTTTTTTATTTATTTCTGCTTAAAAAAAAAAAACAGACACATATGCAGAGCATGCAGGTTTGTTACCTAGGTATACGTGTGCCATGGTGGTTTGCTGCACCTATTAACTTGTCCTCTAAATTCTCTCCCCTCATCCCTCACCCCCCAAACGGGCCCTGGTGTGTGCTCTTCCCTCTCTGTGTCCACGTGTTCTCAATGTTCAACTCCCACTTATGAGTGAGAACATGCGGTGTTTGGTTTTCTGTTCCTGTGTTAGTTTGCTGAGGTTGATGGCTTTCAGCTTCCTTGCCTTTCATTCTTGCTCTAAAGCTTTTTAATGAACTTTCACTCCTGCTCTAAAACTTGCCTCACTCTCTCTTCTTCTGCCTTATGCCCCACAGTCAAATTCTTTCTTCTGAAGAGGCAGGAATCGAGGTTGCTGAGGACCCATAAGGATCCGCCTCTGATCACGTATTTTGGTGCTGGGTCACTTGGAGAATTTGCATCGCTAACAACATCAGAACATTCCCTCCATCTGAATCTTCTTTTTCATGCAAGACTAGACACATCCATTCTGTGAGGTGTGTTTTTGGAGAAAAAATTAATCAGTCATACTTGTTAAAGCATGGTAAGGAACACTTTCTCAGGACCATGGAGATAGGTATAGGGGCCACGGCAATGGGATTTCACACTGCGGCAGAGAAACTGGGCTTAACTCTGAATACAGCATGAGCAAGTGGGAATGTGTAGCCCAAGAGCAGGGTGGGTGTCAGCAGATAAAAAATTCTTGAGAGAAAATCAAGGTGGTAGCCCGGCTGTGTTCAGTGTTCTATGCTCAGTGTTCAAGAGATGCACTTTTCTGAATGGTGAAAAATGGTATGAGTCCAGTAAGATTGTTGGGGAATTCAAGCTAAACTCTCCTGTCAGAATTCTTGCTGAAGACAAGCCAGGTTGATCAGATGTTATGTAGGGGTTGATGGAAGCTGAGGAACCCGATCAGATATCGAGGAAAGCACAAACCTGAAGAAATAGACACTTCTGGGAACTTTACAACTGCAGGAGTACATGCAAATTGGATTCTCTGCAGAGACCCACCTACCAGGTTACAACAAAGTCACTGAACAGATGGGCACTGCATATATATATATAAAACTCAATTTTGTAAAGGTAGAGTCTCACTCCATCACTCCGGCTGGGGTACAGTGGCACACTCATGGCTCACTGCAGCCTCAACCTCCCAGGCTCAAGCAATCCTCCTGCCTCAGCCTTCCAAGTAGCTGGGACCACAGGCACACACCACCACACTCAGCTAATTTTTATTTTTGTTTTTATCGTTTTTGTAGAGACAGGGTTTCACCATGTTGCCCAGGCTGGTCTCAAACCCCTGGCTCAAGTGATCCTCCCACCTCAGCCTCCCAAATTGCAGGGATGACAGGCATGAGTCACAGTGCTTGACCTTATAATTATGTATTTTTAGAGCTGTTTTAGGTTCACATCAAAATTAAGCAGAAGGTACAGAGAGTCCCCATAGCTCTGAACCACACATGCACAGCCTCCTCCACTGTCAGCATCTCCACTGGAGATGTAAATACATACTGGATACCCCAGGTCCATTGGTTACAGTTGACCCACCTGCATTGACCCATTGCCCAGACTCCACAGATCACATGAGGGCTCACTCTTGGTTTGGTACATTCTGTGGGTTTGGACAGATGCATACTGACAAGCATCTACCATTGTCATATCATACAGGACTGTTTCACTGTCCTGAAATTCCTCTGTGCTTTGCCTATTCATCCCTCTCTCCGCTGCTTACCTCTGGCAACCACAGAACTTTTTACTGTTTCCATAGTTTTGCCTTTTCCAGAATGTCATGTAGTGGGAATCATACTAAATTAAATACACTCTTATGATCCAGCAGTCATGCTCTTTGGTATTTATCCAAGGGAGCTGAATACTTATTTCCAAACAAAAACCTCCACAATGAGGATTATAGCAACTTTAATCATAATTGCAAAGACTTGGAAGCAGCCAAGATGTCCTTCAGTCAGTGAATGGATAAACAAACTCTGTTCCCTCCAAACAACAGAATATTATTGAGGGCTAAAAAGAAATGAGCCATCAAGCCATGAAAAGACATGGAAGAGATTTAAATCCACATTGCTGAGTGAAAAAAGCTAATCAGAAAAGTCTTTATTTTTTTACTGGCAGCTTGATGTCCCATTGGAGAGGTACACCACTACTTATTTTTAAATCCCATTTGGGGATGACTTTTAAAATAAGACTTTGAGACAATTAATGGATAACTAATCTCTAGCTATGAAAGGTCTACTGCAGTGAAGAACTTTATTGGTGAATGTAAGAGTTAAAGAAAGAGGAAAGAAACACAAAAAGATGCTGAACAGTCAAAGACAGGTTTATTTTGGAGAATAAACCTGAGAGGGGCTTCTGATCGATTTCAGTGAGGTACATTCTCTCTCTTACAGATTAAAAGTATTTAAGGGTTCAGAGAGAGAGAACCTGTCACAGGTTTGGAATATTTGTGTGTGAGGGAGAAGTTTATTGTGGGGTTGGAATGCCTCTGGTTGGAGGTGAGGTTATCTCAGGGCTGACATCTCTCCAGTCAGAGGGGAGGTTACCTTGGGGCTGGCATGTCTCTGGTCGGGGAGAGGTTTATCTTATAGTCTGGATGTCTCTGGTCGGAGATGTCATTTGTGGTTTATGGTCATGCTGACCTTCACCATTAGGCTGATGCCCTTTGGATTTAGGAGATTTTTGATCAAGGTGAACTTTTAAATGGCAGTGCTTGTCCAAGATGGCGATGCTCCTGCTCTGTCAGTCAATATTTTAAATGTGTGCATAATCACGCAGGTAGATCAGCCTGGGGCACTCAGAAAGATCACCATAGGCCTCTATAGGATGGATTTTTTAATGTTCCCTTCCTTTAAAAACATGTACTCGGCTTCCCGTAAGCCCTCTCTCAGAATATTTTACTTTTGTTGATGATTCACCACACCGATGGCATCTACTTAGGGCCATGATATTGGAGAGTCAGATTCTATACTGTATATATTTTTAAATGGCTCTTTATCCCTGGAACACACCGGAAACACCTGCCCACTCCTTGCTGTGGACTTCCAGCCTTCACACCAAGATAATAAATTTCTGTTGTTTCAGCCACTCAGTGTGTGGTAATTTATTTAAGGCAGCCCTAGCTTAAATAAAGTACTCATAACTCATTCATAACATCCCATTTTTTTCACATTTCTGCCAAGACTCCAATTAAGAATAAATAAATAAAGCTGTGCAAAATAAGAGCATAACAAAACAATGGTTTCATCCTCATTCCTAGATTCCCTCCCCCAGTCTAGCTGCCCCGTCTGCTGCTGGAGCTCCCACCTGTTGCAAGACTCAGGGGAGGTGTGATGAGGGGACCCCTGGTGCTGCCATGGAAACCACACCAGGAATGGGGGAGAGGTGTGACTGGGAACAAGGGAGGGAAGCCCTCAGAGTGAGCTCTGGAAAGTGTCTGGGTAAGGTTGCCCCAAATTCCATCCTAGCACACAGTATCTGCTCAATAAATATTTAATGGAGCAATTTAATGAAATTCTGCAACCTTTCTTTTTTTTTTTTTTTTTTTTTTTTGAGATGGAGCCTCACTCTATCACCTAGGCTGGAGTACAGTGGCATGATCTGGGCTCACTGCAACCTCTGCCTCCCGGATTCAAGCAATTCTCCTGCCTCAAACACCCGAGTAGCTGGGACTACAGGTCCCCACCATCACGCCCAGCTAACTTTCGTATTTTTAGTAGAGACGGGGTTTCAACATGTTGGCCAGGCTCATCTCGAACTCCTGCCCTCAAGTGATCTGCCTGCCTCGGCCTCCCAAAGTGTTGTGATTACAGGTGTGAGCCACCATGCCCAGCCTGAAATTTTGCAACATTGTCTACAGACTTCGAACACGGATGATTGTGGTTCCTGGGTCATGGGTTTACACGAGATTCTACTTGTGAAAGTGCATTAAGGTGGTTAAAAATTTGTTTTAAAATCTTTATTAAAATTTCTTGTCAAATAATTGTTTTGTTTAATAAAAATGTTCAAAGTTGTGAAAAAACGTGCTAACATTGTTAACAACACAGCCTCTGGCCCCTGCAAACACAGCCTTCCTCAAGCAGCTTCCCCCAGCTCCCCTCTCTGGCTCTCTTTCCCTTTGTCTCCTCATCTTGTTTCTGTCACCGTCATCCGTGTTTGAACTTACTTGGCTTATTTATTCGTTTTGCTTGTTCACTGGTTTTTTTGTGGTTCTCTGGGTGAACTGGTGAACTCCTGAGCACTGAGACCCCGTCTGTGTGTTTCCGGGATCTGAACAGTATTGGGTCATTACCAATGCTCAACGTACATGTTTTGAATAAATACACGATGTGTCAAAGGTGATTTCAAAGATGTATATTTCCTTTCACTGAACACTGTCACTTCTAGAATATACCCTGCAGGTATGCCCAAATAAATGCCACATATGATATGCATGTCGTTATTTTCTGCAGCTTTTCTAGACCAGAATAATGGAAATTACTTCATTGTCCATAGAAGGGCAGCTGGCTAAATAAATCTTAGTATCTTCACACTTTGGAAGATTCTGCTACAATAAAAGAGAATGAAGTTATTACCATATTGATAGAGAACAATGCCCAAGATGAATTGTCACGTGGAGAAAGACAAGTGCCAAATAGTACATACCATCACTTTGCAGAATGTGCATCAGAGTGTAATTATACACAGCAGTTTATGAATAACCCATTATGCATAATAACATGTGCATAACAGATTGTGCATGATAATATTTGCATACTATATTAGAACATTTTTGCATGCATACATATGTAAAACTTGACTCTGCGGCAAAACACTGGCATTAGAAACTGGCATTAGAAAAATTGCCACTGGAGGTCGAGCGCAGTGGCTCACACCTGTAATCCCAGCACCTTAGGAGGCCAAGGAGGGTGGATCATGAGGTCAGGAGCTCGAGAACAGCCTGACCAACATAGTGAAATCCCATCTCTACTAAAATACAAAAATTAGCTGGGCATGGTGGTGCACACCTGTAGTCCCAGCTACTCAGGAGGCTGAGGCAGGAGAATCACTTGAACCTGGGAGGTGGAGGTTGGAGTGAGCCGAGATGGAGTCACTGCACTTCAGCCCGGGAGACAGAGTGAGACACCGTCTCAAAAAAAAAAAAAAAAAAAAAAAAAGAAAAGAAAAGAAAAATTGTCACTGGAAGGGAGAAGTGAAAGAACAAAACTCAGAGGTGGAAGAGAGAATTCTTTTTGTTCTGCTTAGCAATTTGTACTTTGTTTGAAATGAATACATAGATATGCAAGAGTAAAAACAACTATTTATGTGATACTAACAGTTCTATTAAAGTGCTATTTTATAAATGTCACCATAATCATTATCAAATGGGCTAGAGGTTAACATTTATAAGATATGTGCATTAAGGTGTTCCAAAATAGTATAACAGGATCTGGAAAGAAAAAGATTAATAAGTATAAGATTATTTACAGGTTTAATTAATGGAAAAAATAAGCAAACTTTTGAAAGCAATCATCAGTAAACAATTGGAAATGAAATTTTAAAAATACCAACCACATCTCTATCTAAAACTATGCAATATCTATTGCAAATCTAACAACATATACAGAAGGTGTGTACTCTAATAGAGCACACATCATTGCAAAGAGAAGTTAAATAAGACTTAAGTAAATAGACAGACATGTGATGTTCATTGATGAGCAGATCTGGCAATGTTAGGATGGCCAAGCCCCCAGGGTATCGTAATCCCAGTCAACTTCCCAGTGCCATATTTTGTAGAAATTGACCCACTGATTCTAAAGTCTATGTGGAATGACAAAGGATCTACAATTGGCCCCCAAAAAATTAGGAAAACCTAAAGAAAGAACAAAATTGGAGGATTTCATCTGATGTCAAGATTTTATAAAGCTACAATAATCAAGACAGTGAGGTATCAGCACATGGAGAAACATATATCAATAGAACAGAGTCCAGACACACATCCCTGGTCAATTGATTCTTGACAAAGGCCATGGAACTTGATGGGGAATGGAAAGTCTTTTCAACTAAGCATTCTGGAACACATATATAACTTAATTTAAGATGGGATTATATACCTAAACATTGAAATCTTCCAGAAGGAAATATAGAAAAATATCTTCATGACGTTGGAATAGGCAAATATTAGGAGACAAAAAAAAAAAATCTCACTATTAAACAGTCAGTAAATTGAATTACATTAAAAAAAATTCTATTCACCAAAATATTCCATTAAGGAATGAATATGCAATACACATGGTGGGGGATTATATTTACAATACATATGTCTGCAAAAGGACTTATAACCAGAATATGAAAAAAATGCCTAAGTCAATAGTAAAGGGACAATTCAATTAAAAATGAGTAAGAAACTCAAATTGGAACTTTACAAAAGAAAATATAGGCCGGATGTGGTAGCCTATAGCCTGCTATAAGAAAATAGCAGGCGGATCACCTGAGGTCAGGAGTTTGAGACCACCCTGGCCAACATGGCAAAATGCCATCTCTACTAAAAATACAAAAATTAGCTGGGCATGGTGGTGGGCACCTGGAATCCCAGTTAGTCAGGAGGCTGAGGAAGGAGAATCACTTGAACTCGAGAGGCAGAAGATGTAGTGAGTCAAGATCATGCCATTGCACTCCAGCCTGGGTGACAGAGCAAGACTCCATCTCAATTAAAAAAAAGAAAACAAGAAAAGAAAAGAAAATATGCAAATGGAAAATAAACACATGCAAAGATGTACAACATAATTAGCCGACAGAGAAACGGAAATTAAATCCAAAATAAGATAATATTTCACAATTACTAGGATGGTTAAAATACAAAAGACTGGGCCAGGTGCGGTGGCTCACACCTGTAATCCTGGCACTTTGGGAGGCTGAGGCGGGCGGATCACCAGGTCAGGAGATAGAGACAATCCTGGATAACAAGGTGAAACCCCGTCTGTACTAAAAATACAAAAAATTAGCCGGGTGTGGTAGTGGGCGCCTGTAGTCCCAGCTACTTGGGAGGCTGAGGCAGAAGAATGGCGTGAACCCACGAGGCGGAGCTTGCAGTGAGCCGAGATCGCGCCACTCACTCCAGCCTGGGCAACAGAGCAAGACTCTGTCTCAAAAAAAAAAAAATGCAAAAAACTGAAACATTGAATATTGGTGAGAATGTGGAGTAATTGGAATTTTCACACATCACAGATGAAGGTATATAATGGTGAAACCATTGCAGACAGTCTGAGTATTTCTGAGAATATCAACTGTATAAATAACCTTTGACTGTCTCATTTCACTCCTAGGCATTTGCCTCAAAGAAATGAAAACCTATGTCCATAAAAAGAATTATAGGCCCGGCGAAGTGACTCATACCCGCAATCCCAGTACTTTGGAAGGCCAAGGTGGGAGGACTGCTTGAGCCCAGGAGTTTAAGACCAGCCTGGGCAACATAGCAAGACCCCATCTCTACAAAAAAATACATAAATTAGCCAGGCGTGGTGGTGCATGCCTGTAGTCCCAGCTACTCAGGAGACTGAGGTGGGACGATCGCTTGAGCGTGAGATTAGGGCTGCAGTGAGCTGTGATCACACTACTGCACTCCAGCCTGGGTGACAGAGTGAGACCCTGTCTCACAAAAAAAGAAAGAAAGCTTAGGTCTGGGCATAGCTGTTCAGGGAGATGCTAGCCTAAGGCATCCAGGCCTCCTTTTACCTGGTTAATACAAGGACCCCACAATCTGTGCGTTTGAAAACCTCTCTGGGGGTCATCTCAGGAATCCCTGAATATGCCTGTATCCCTACATCTTGCTTTCAGTCAATCCCTCAACCCTCTCTGAGGATGTTTGAAGCACCCAGCCTCCCTTTCCAATAATACGATTAGCTTCGGGCTATGATATTTTAGGTACAGGAAGTGGCCTATGTCATCCTAATTCTGCACTGGTATAAGGAGTAAATATGGTCCTTAATCCCCGGAACATCCTGAGGAAAACTTATTCAGTTTATTGAGAAGAAAATCTAATATTTGATAAAACAGCTGTTTAAAACCGTACGTGATTTTCTCATCAATCTCTTTCCTGGGTTACTGAGTGGGCACGCATGTTCTTTCTTTCCCAGTAATTGCTATTTTACTGTGACATTCCGGTTTAAGACTTTGACATTTAAATGATAAATGTCGTGTCTTGAATCTCAGCACAAAAACACTTTTCTACGGAATTGCTAATAGCAGTCTTCATTTGCCGAGTCCCAACCTGAGCAGATCCTCACACGGCTGCACTATTCATGTAATTTGAGAAATGACTCAGTATCCCTGCGTCATGATTCTCCGCAAGGCACAACTCTCTAAAAGTGCCACGAGACAGAGTCTCTCTCCCCCTTTCCAACAAGGCGTCTTCCACAAGGGAAATAAATGTTCACCTTTCTTCTCTTTCAAATGTCAAAGAATTGTTTTCTCTTACAGCAAAGACTCATCCACAAGTTAAAATTAGTTATCCATTTTCTTATTGTGAAGTTTAAAATACGGGAAAAAAAAGTGCATGAAGTTCATTGGAACAGGTGAATACACGATGGCAACAACTTCCTGGGTTATAAGAGACTAGGGTTCCCGGAACCCCCAACCCTTCCCATCTACAACCGCCTTCCTCCCTCTGCTGCCCCCATCCACCCCGCCAGCCCCCTGGACATAACCACTATTCTGACTTTTTTTTTTTTTTTTCCACCAAGGCTGGAGTACAGTGGTGCAATCTCAGCTCTGCCTCCCACATTCAATCTATTCTCCTGCCTCCGCCTCCCGAGTAGCTGGGATCACAGGCACCCGCCACTACGCCTGGCTAATTTTCATATTTTTAGTAGAGATGAGGTTTCACTGTGTTGGCCAGGCTGGTCTCAAACTCCTGACCTCAGGGGATCTGCCCACCTCGTCCTCCCAAAATGCTGGGATTACAGGCGTGAGCCACCACACCTGGCCTATTCTGACTTTTCTAATAATTTATTTTCTGGTCTTTATCCTTTCACTGCCTGGTTAAACCACTGTTTATTTTTGTTTGCAACATAGTAATCTTTGTATTTGTTAAAATGTTAGTAATGCTTGCTTTATTTTGTTTTGTTTTTCACTCCACATCTCCCTCTTCCCCACATTGATGGCTGGTTCTGTTTGGTTTT
Organism: Macaca mulatta; assembly: GCF_049350105.2. Taxonomy (NCBI): domain Eukaryota; kingdom Metazoa; phylum Chordata; class Mammalia; order Primates; family Cercopithecidae; genus Macaca; species Macaca mulatta. Next base: position 69,269,143 of record NC_133424.1, read on the forward strand.
GTTTCCATCTACTGTGGGGATTTGAGGTTTTTTCCTTAACAATTTTAATTGTGGTAAAATACAGGTACCATAAAATGTACCATTTGAGGGCCAGGTGCAGTGGCTCACGCCTGTAATCCCAGCACTTTGGGAGGCCAAGGCAGGTGGATCACCTGAGGTCAGGAGTTCGAAACCAGCCTGGCAAATGTGACTACTAAACCCCATCTCTACTAAAAATACAAAAATTAGCCAGGCGTGTTGGTGTGCGCCTGTAATCCCAGCTACTCAGGAGGCTGAGGCAGGAGATTCGCTTGAACCCTGGGTGGGGCGGAGGTAGCAGTGAGCCAAGATCATGCCATTGCACTTCAGCCTGGGCAACAAGAGCAAAACTCCATCTCAAAACAAAACAAAACAAAACTGCAGCATTTGAACCATGTTAACATGCAGAGTTGAGTGATATTAGTCTATTCCCATTGTTGTGCAGCCATCACAACTGTCCATTTCCAGAACTTTCCATCATCCCAAACTGAAACTCTATAGCCCTTAAACAACTCCTCCCAGCCCCTGGCAGCCACCATTCTACTCTTTGTATGTATGAATCTGATGACTCAAGACACCTCGTGTAAGTGGAACCATGCAGTATTTGTCCTTCAGTGCCTGGCTTGTTTCACTGAGCGTCACGTCCTCAAGGTTCACCAAAGCTGCAGCGTGTGTCGGAGTTTCCTTCCTTTTGAAGGCTGAGTAATATTCCCCCGAACAGAGGGACCACACTTTGTTACCCACTCCCCTGTCAATGGACCCTTGGGCTGCTTCCGCCTCTTGCTACTGTGAACATGTGACTGCCCACAGCTTCGTTCCTAGGCATGCAGGAGTGAACGGCCAATACAGAGATATTAGTCACTATCCCCCTAATGAGGGCAGAAATAAAGGAGAAGATAAGTGAACGATAAGACAATGTCTCAGACACCCGCAAAGCTGACTAGAAAACTAAGATTTCTGGCCAGGCATGGTGGCTCATGCCTGTAATACTAGCACTTTGGGAGACCAAGGAGGGAGGATCACTTGAGCCAGGAATTTGAAACCAGCCTGGGCAACATAGCAAGACACTGTCTCTACAAAAAACAAAAAATTAACCAGATGTGGTGGGCGCCTGTATTCCCAGCTACTCAGGAGGCTGAGGCAGGAGGATCACTTGAGCCTGGGGAGGTCGAGGTTGCAGTGAGCTGTGATGGCGCCACTGCACTCCAGCCTGGGCCACAGAGTGAGACCCTGTCTCAAAAAGGAAAAACAAAAGAAAAGAAAGAAAAAGAAATCGATTTCTGAGCCTGTAGAGGTTGCACACAATCTGGTTTTTCCCTTCCATAAAGTCCTTATCCAAGGACACGATTTAACATACATAAATCACAGGCACTGGCAGTGGATAAAAACCCTTGGCCTCGAGTCCTTGTCTCCGCCTTTCTATCCCTCCAGCTGGGCCAATTTCTGGTCCATTATTTCAGGGCTCAATTTCAACCCCTCCCCAGCTCTCACGGCCATGGGGGATTGAGGTAAGCTCAGACTGCTGTCATGGAAACCAGTGTAATAGGGAGAAAAGGCAGAGCACTAAAGAATGCTGTACAATGTCACTAGTATTCGTATAAGCCAGATCTTAAATGGTATATATGAAAATGCTATTTGTTGTAAAAAAAAAAAATTATGGTTAGAAATAAATGCACATAAAGACACTCACACAAACAACAACTCTGGAAGGACATACAAGAAAATTATTAATTGCGGCGGGGCGCAGCGGCTCACACCTGTAATCCCAGCACTTTGGGAGGTCGAAGAGGGTGGGTCACCTGAGGTCAGGAGTTCGAGACCAGCCTGACCAACATGGTGAAACCCAGTCTCTGCTAAAAACACAAAATTAGCTGGGCGTGATGGTGCATGTCTGTTATCCCAGCTACTTGGGAGGCTGAGGCAGGAGAATCACTTGGACCCAGGAGGTGGAGGTTGCAGTGAGCTGAGATCGCACCATTGCACTCCAACCTGGGTGATAGAACAAGACTCCATCTCAAAAAAACAAAACAAAACAAAACAAAGTAACTACAGGATTTTAACTAACTCAAGTTAGAGGTCTACTTTAAACCTTCAGCCAAAAATCCATTAAAAATTGATGAGAAGTTAGTATTTATAAGAGCTTCTATTAGAAAATTCTTCTATAAGATCTTCACAGAGGCAGGAAACAAATTATAATTGAGAGAGAGGATTCTAAGGGGGTGCTATGATCTGAATGTCAGTGCCTCCTCCCACCGAATTCCTCTGTTGCAACCCTAACCCACAAGGTGGAGGTGTTAGGAGGCGGGGGCCCCAAGGAAGTGATCAGGGCATGAGCGCCTTTGCCCCCCTACCATGTGAAGACACGGTGAGAAGAGGCCACCTGTGCACCTGGAAACGGGCCTTCAGCAGACACTGCCCCTGCCGGTGCCTTAAACTTGAACTTCCAGCCTCCAGAACTGTGAGAAATCAATGTCTGTTGCTTATAAGCCACTCAGACTATGGTATTTTGTTGTAGCAGCCCAAATGGGCTAAAACACAGGGTTTCAATACTAGGGCAATGATGGATAAACAACAATCACGTTCATAACACCCTGAAAATGAACACTTGTAAACAATGTGAGAAGGAACAAGTTTTGCCTCATCGCACGATGAACTATAACATTTCACAAGTCAACGAAAACGAGAAAAGTGCATACAGAGATGAACGGGTGATGCTTCTCACGAGGAATACAGACAGGAAAACCTTCTGCGCTTTTCCCAGTAATCTGAGAAATTCATGGGAAACACATGAAATCCAATTTTCTCCTAATGGATGGACGAACAGCAGAAAGGATGGAGCAATTAGGCATTGCCATGGAAACCTCATTGAGAAGGGGAAGGGGAGGAGCTGAGAAGAGGGGCAGAGAGCGCCCCTCACCCTCAGGCTCTGCAGCCAGACAGCGAAGGCCCAGCCAGGCTGCAGGGTAGATGCAGATGTATATGTGGGTGGATAATTAAAAGGAGGGACAGGCCAGGCATGGTGGCTCATGCCTGCAATCCCAGCACTTTGGGAGGACGAGGTGGGAGGATTGCTTGAGGCCAGAAGTTTGAGAGTAACCTGGGCAATGTAGCAAGACCCTTCGTCAACAAAAAACAATTAGCCAGGAGTGGTGGTGCGCACCTGCGGTCCCAGCTACTCAGAAGGCTGAGGCAAGAGGATTGCTTGAGCCTGGGAGGGTGAGGCTGCACTGAGCCATAACTGCACAAATGCACTCCAGCCTGGGCAACAGAGTGAGACCCTGTCAAAAAAAAGAGAGGGGAGGTGGCTTCTCAATTTGGGAGAACAATCTCTTCTAGCTCACTGGGTCATTGCAAGAACTGGATGTCGTTTGTAAAGCACGTGGCCCGTTTCTGGCGTGCATGTGCTGGGATTTCCACAGGGACAGGTAGAGGCGCAGCTAGGAGAATCCCCGGGATGTGGGGGAGGCTGGGCAGAGCACGGATTCCTGGGGCTTACCCCAGTTGAATGAAGATCTCTTGGTTAGAAAACTGCACTTCCTCTCACAATATTACAGAAGTCAATGTTAGCCTGCTATATGTATTTGTGTCCTTTTATTTTTTTTTACTATTTATTATTAGCTGAAATATTCTTTTTATTTTTATTTATTATTATTATTATTTTGAGACAGAGTCTCGCTCTTGTCACCCAGGCTGGAGTGCAGTGGTGCAATCTTGGCTTATTGCAACCTCTGCCTCCTGGGTTCAAGCGATTTTGCTGCCTCAGCCTCCCAAGTAGCTGGCATTACAGGTGTGCACCACCATGCCCAGCTAATTTTTGTATTTTAGTAGAGATGGGGTTTCACCATGTTGGCCAGGCTGGTCTCGAACTCCTAACTTCAAGTGACCCGCCCCCATCGGCCTCCCAAAGTGCTGGGATTAAAGGCGTGAGCCGCCACACCTGGCCTATTCTTTTTTAAAAACAATTTTTGCTCTCCTGGTAACTGTGGTTCTCCATTCATCCCAGTGTGTTCCCTGAAAGCAGAGATCCTTCCCTCTTTTTCATTCCTTTCATTCACAGAAAATCACTGTCATGGGCTGAATTGTGAACCCTCCAAATTCATATTGAAGTCCTAAATCCCAGTACCTCAGAATGAGACTTAATAAACTCCCCTATATATATATCCTATTAGTTCTGTCCCTCTAGAGAACCCTGACTGATACACCCAGCCTTGCAGAATCCCCCTCACCTTCAACAGCAGCATTCTGCCCTGGGGGCTGGATATGCAGGCTGGCCTGTTCCTTTGCAACCATCCCAGCATCACAGAGGCCACGGTGGCTGCATGGACCTGTCACTCCTGACCTGTTCCTCCCTCGCCTCATCTTCCCTATCCTGCCTCTTGGGATGGGTCCACTTCCTGAACTCTCCAAATCCAACTTCCACACTCCATCTTCATTGCTGCCACCCTGGACCAGGGCACTGAGATCTCTCCCCTACGAGACCACAGCACCTTCCTCACGGGGCTCCCCACCTCCACACCAGGCCCTGGGTCCCCCACCTTCCCAACAGGAGCCAGAGGGAGAGCTTTAAGTTGTAAAACAGATGATGTTGCCTCTCCTTGCCATTTGGACTTACAACTTTCCAGTGGCCTCCAGTGAACCTACAATGAAATCCAAAATCCCCCGCATAACAACGTGTAGCAGAAGGAATTTGCAAACATCTAGAAAAATCACATGCACATGTTCCCTCTGGCCCAGAGGTGATTGGTCAATACTTATCTAAACTATGAACACACATAACCTTGAATTAAATACTGCAATTAAATTCTCAGAGTTCATCCAGAAGTCAGAGCAAGATTCGGCAACATAGCATCTGTGCAATAAGATGATTGTTCAGTGTACCAGACTATTATTATTATTGTAACAGAAACACAATAGAAACTCATCAGGAAACGTGTCAGTGAAATTATCGGAAATCTGCAAATGCAATGTTCTATGGACATAAAGAAGGATGAAAAATGTCTTTGTGTATTGATGATATAAGGTTCTCACCAAGATGTGGCGTTAAGTGATAAAAGCAAAGTAGCACAAGATACAATGCTGGGCTTCTTGCTGTGTTTTTAAAAGAGGAGAAGGGAGTGAGGATAAGTGTATATACTGGTGCTGATATATGTTCATAATAGCTCTGCAAGGAAACAGAACTGGAAATTGGATTTGTCGCTAGACTTTTGTGCAGACTTTTCTTCTAAAGAATCTGCTACTCAACTCAGCCATTGTGAGGGCAAAAGCAGTCACAGACAATTCGTAATGAATGGGCATGACTGTGTCCCAATAAAACTTTATTTACAAAGATCTGTGGAGCCAGATGTGGCCTGTGGAAAGAGTAGTTTTCTGATCCCTGGTCCAGAGAATGAAAACTCAGGATGGGGAGGATAGGTGAGGATTGAGATGGAAAAAGAAAGGTATCATCCCAAAATCAGTGTACAAAAATGAGTAGCATTTCTATACACCAGTAACGTTCTAGATGGAAGCCAAATCAAGAATACAATCGCATTTACCACGGCCACACCAAAAAAAAAATACCTATGAATATTTCTAACCAAGGAGGTGAAAGACCTCTACAAGAACCACAAAACAGTGCTGAAAGAAATCGATGATAACACAAGTAAATGGAAAAACATTACATGTTCATGGATAGGAAGAATCGCTATTTTTTAAGTGGCCATACTGCTCAAAACAAGTTTACAGATTCAATGCTATTCCCATCAAACTATCAACATCATTTTTCACATAATTAGAAAAAACTATTTTAAAATTCATATAGAACCAAAAAAGAGCCTGAATAGCCGAAACGATCTGAAGCAAAAAGAACGTAGCTGGAGGCATCACATTACCTGACTTTAAACTATACTACAAAATTAGAGTAACCAAAACACCATGGTACTGGTACAAAAAGAGACACATAGACCACAGAACAGAATACAGAGTGCTGAAATAAATCCACACACCTACAACCATCTGCTCTTTGACAAAGTCGACAAAAACAAGCAATGAGAAAAGGACTTCCCATTCAGTAAATGGCGCCGGGATAGCCATACGCAGAAAATTGAAACAAGTCACCTACCTGTCACCATATAAAAAACTAACTCCAGATGGATTCAAGGCTTAAATGTAAGATCTCAAACCGTAAAAGACCCTAAAAGGAGATACCATTCTTGATATTGGCCTTAGCGAAGAATTTACAGCTAAATCCTCAAAAGTAATTGCAACAACAACAGTCAAAAAAAAAAAAAAAAAGAAATTGACAAGTGGACCTAATTAAACTGAAAATAAGAGAAACTATCAAGGGAATAAACAGACAACCTACAGAATGGGAGAAAATATCAAAAACCTGCGCATCTGACAATGGTCTAATACCCAGAATCCATAAGGAATTTAAGCAAATCAACAAGCAAGAACAAAATAATCCCATTAAAAGTAGGTAAAAGACATGAATACACACTTGCCAATAGAGGGCATTCAAGTGGCCAACAAACACAAGAAAAAATACCATCACTAATCATCAGAGAAATGCAAATCGAAACCACCATGGGATACCATCTCACACAAGTCAGAATAGCTGTTTTTAAAAAGTCAGAAAATAACAGATGCTGGTGAAGTTGTGGAGAAAAGGAGATATTTATACACTGCTGGGAGTATAAATTAGTCCAGTCACTGGAGATTTCTCAAAGAACTAAGAGCTGAACTACCTTTTGACCTAGCATCCATTATTGACCTATAGCCATTATAGGATATAAACCCAAAAGAAAAATTATTCTACCAAAAAGACACATGCACCCAAATGTTCATCACAGCACTATTCGCAATAGCAAAGCGGACTATTCACAACAGCAAAAATGGTTCCTGTGAGTGGTGGTTTGGATAAAGAACATGTGGGCCCAGTGCATGGCTCACACCTGTAATCCCGGCACTTTGGGAGGCCAAGGCAGGTGGATCACGAGGTCAGGAGTTCGAGACCAGCCTGACCAACATAGTGAAACCCCGTCTCTACTAAAAATACAAAAATTAGCCAGGCATGGTGGCAGGCACCTGTAGTCCCAGCTACTCAGGAGGCTGAGGCAGGAGAATCACTTGAACCTGGGAGGCGGAAGTTGTGATGAGCCAAGATTGCACCACTGCACTCCAGCCTGGGCAACAGAATGAGATTCCATCTCAAAAAAAAAAAAAAAAAAGAAAGAAAGAAAAGAAAAGAACATGTGGTACATATACACCATGGAATACTACACAGCCATGAAAAAGAATGAAATTTTGTCCTTTGCAGCAACATGGATGCAGCTGGAGGCCTTGAGCTGCTGGCCCATCACACAAGCACAACCTGGCCTACCTGGTGCCCATTGATCCAACCTGAATACTCTTGAAAGCTTTTACCTGTTGTGGTGAGGGAAGTAGTCTCAGGATTGGCCATGGAAGCTGCAGCTGAAGCAAGGGAGGGGAAGGGCTTGCAGAATAGTCCCCAAAATATATCATTAAGTAAAAAGTAGGCACCAAAGAGGATATATGAGATGTTCTCATTGGTTAAAACAAGAGGGGAGATTATGGTTTGGATATAGATGACTGGATAGACACATAGGTAGGCAGATAGATAGATAGATAGATAGATAGATAGATAGATAGATAGATAGATAGATAGATAGACAGACAGACAGACAGACAGACAGACAGACAGATAGATAGATAGATAGATAGATAGATAGATAGATAGATAGATATGGCAGATAGGTAGATAAGACATGAAAGATGAATAGATGGATAGATATATATGTAATAGATAAGATAGACGATTGAGAGATACTTGATAAATAGCTAGACAGATGACAGATAGGTAGATAAGATATATAGATGGATGATTGATGGATGAATAGACATATACACAATAGATACACAATAGATAGATGATATGTATTGATACTAATAGATTAATAATATAAAGTAAGAAAGAAAAAGATAGGGAGAGAGAAGGAAGGAAGGGAGGAAAGAAAGAATGAAGAGAAGGAGGAAGAAAAGAGAGAAGGAAATGTGTGAAATGACAAATGGGAGAACTAGGAGGATGAGGGATCAAGACTGAGAGAAAAGTTCTTCTCTGCATCACCTTTGGAATTGTTTGAGCACGTATTTCTTTTCAAAAAACAAATAACAAATTAAGATATGAAGTCTACAATCAAGACTGAACAGAAAATCAAGACTGAACAGTAAATACAGTCCTATCAGCATCTACCCTCACACTTTCCACCACAACCAATTTCAGTTGGATTGGAAATGAACACCGGTGTGACCTCTGTGCCCAGGCTTTCCAAAATGTAACAGCAGAGTTAGATCACACAGAGGACATGATGACACAGGTAACAGCGAGCAGCTTTTGAAGGCTTCTTGATACCACACCTCTGCTAAGTAATTTGCAAATATTATATTGATCAGCCTCAAAAAGGGAGCTGTGTTTACAATAACAGCAGCATTAACTGACCACTAACTATGTGCCAGGCACTCTCGTGACTTACATTTTTCTATAAATCTGTATTTTAGTTTATATATAATTAGATACTTTACATATAATTATATTTTTTAAATTTACATAAAATTATTTGAATCCTCACACAACGCCTGTGTGAGAGGAACTGTTTTTATCTTCAACACACAGATTTGGAAACTGATATTAAAGAAAATGCCCAAGACACCAGCTGAGAGGTGAAAAAGCCAAGATGCACACTCAAACTGTGTGACTGCAGTGCCTGGAGGGAGGAACTATGTTTCTTCTCTGTTTTTACACCACAGGGAACTGGAGCACAGAGAGGGGAAGAAAGCTTCTCCAGGATGCACAGCTTGTAGGGAATCACACTGGGTCTCACTTTAATACGCAGACACTAGTCACCCCACTCCGCTTCCTCCACATTTCTGTTGACCGACAAGGCCTGTTTACCTCCTGCGAAGGTGTCTTGAGTGTCCCCTGGCCCCCAACTTGACTGACCATCCCTCCCCCATCCTCTATCACCCACATCATGGCCTGAGGGCTGAACATAGGCTCACTGTGTCCCCTCAGCACTCTCCAGTGTTAGAAAGAGGCCCCTGAACCCACAAGGACCCCACCCACCAATCACCTCCTCTCTTTCCCCCTCCTCGTCCTGTCCATCACCATGTCCTGTTAGTTCCACTTCCAGAACACTCCAAATCCATTTATCTCAATGGCCAAAACTGACACCAGACCCCATCTCTCTCCCTCCAGTGATCCCAGAGCAACCACTTCAGGGCTCTCTCTAATTCCATGCTAGCCACTTTGTTATTTTCTTCATGTTACTTTCCACATGTGAGCAATGGGATAAAAATAACTAGTATTGAGTGTGTGTGTGTGTGTGTGCGCGTGTGTGTTCAATGAATGAAGATGTAAACCAAAAATAAGATTCTAAGCCCCCAACCATCTGAATGGACCCCTCCCACCCTCCCATCCACAGGGCATTCTAAAGTTAACCTGAAAAATTCGTTTAGGCTGTGATAGGAAGAGGGAACCAAACATGCCTCATTCTACCCTCCTCCCTTTTGAAATTACTTACAGAACAGGCTTCTTACGTCTGATAAGAAACCTTTGCAATCTATTTTCTGAAAATAGAAAATGGGAACCCAACCAACTCATTGGTGGAGAGGAGGGCCCCCTTGAACTGACTTTTAAAAATATATAGTCATTCCATGTTCTGAGAAACAGCCCCAATGTCCTGGAATCTGATTGTTAATGGTCTCCAAGTGGCCTGGCTTGTACCCAGCCAGGACCTCTGCACCTGCTGTTCCCTTCCCCAGACACTTCACTTCTCCTCATTCAGTTTTCAGATCCAATATTCTCATCTCATTTCCAGAGCATCCTGTCTAAAAGATCACATTCTTTTATTTTAAATTCTTCACAGAGCAAATTCCTCTCTGAAATCATGTCTTTGTTAATTAATGTATTGTCTCTTTCTTCCCTGAGTTCAGGTGCTTGTCTGTATTTGGTCAGGCTCTGCCTTTGTGCCTAACCTTAGGCTTATCTCCCAACCTCGTTCTGCACCCCTGACTGTTTCTGATTTCTTCATCTTCTCACTATACTGTCCAGCAGAAGAGACCAACAGAACATACTTGTCGCATGAAATAATGAAAAGAACAAAAGTGAAATCTGAGAATAGACTTTAAAAAAAATTGGCAACCAAGAGATTCGAATCATGGAGATTGTCTTCTCCTGAGAAAACATGTGCTGTTTTTGCTGAAATCTTTCTCTTCTCTGGTTCCAGGAGAACTTGTCTGTACAATAGAAAATTAGTGAGAGGTTTTTTGGAGACCCTAAAATAGGGTGCAATAGCCAGACCCCAAGACGGTCCTCTCTGACCCTGGCCAACTGGTGTTCATTCCCTTGTGGTTCCCTCCCATGCTGAAGAGGGCCATGCAACCAGTGAGATATGGCAGACATGGCTGTGTGACTTCTGAGGCTGGGTTGTAAGAGATCTTGTGGCTTCTGCCTTGCTTTCTCTTGGGTCACCTCCTCTAAGGGAAGCCGGCTACCATGCTGTGAGGATGTTCAAGCAGCCTTGTGGAGTAACCGAGGCCTCCTGCCAACAGTCAGAGCTGATTCGCCTGCCTTGTATGTTGGCCATCCTGGTAGTGGACTCTTTAGCCATAGCTAAGCTTTTAAATGACTGCAGCCCTGGCCCACATCCTAACCACAATGTTATAAGAGACCCTAAGACAGAACCTCCCAGCTAACTCACTTCCAAATTCCTGATCCACAGAAACTGAGATGATAAATGTCTGTTGTTGTTTTGAGCCACTAAGTTTTGAGGTGGTTTGTTACACAGCAGTGGGTAACTAATACATCAAGCTATGTCAGTAACCACCAACATTGTTCTTCCAAGCCCACACAATTATCAGAGTCTGAAAAAAACCCTCTCAGTGGCCTATGACATGACCTCATGAGACCCGGCTCCTGCTACCTCTCTCCTTTGCTTTGTACCTTCTCCCACACACGGTGGCGGTTGATTCCAGCCACTATGACTCTCCAGCACATTTGCTCAGGCTTGTTCCCTCTGCGGATTTGATTTTACTGTGCTCTCAGCCCGGAGTCTTTCCTGCAGTGAGCCTCATTTCCAGTTCTCTCACTCCTTCAGCACTTTCTGTTCAAATGCTCTCTCTCTAGAGACTTTCCTGACCTCCCTTCCTAAAATAGCTGCCTCCCTCCACCTTCTCTACCATCTCACCTTGCCTTGTTCCTCTTCCTAATGCCTGACACAGCACACATTTATTTTTGTTTATTATCTTTCTTCTCTTGTTGGATTGTAAGCTCCGAAAGGACTTGGCAATCACTTATTGGGTTTCCTGCTGATGTACAACCAACTGAACAGGGTGGGGCACCCTCAAAAATGATTGGTTGACACTATGGAAAACAGTAATGGAGATTCCTTAGAGAACTAAAAGCAGAACTACCATTCCATCCAGCAATCCCACTACTGGGTATCTACACAAAGGAAAAGAAGTCATTACATGAAAAAGACACTTGCACATACATGTTTACAGCAGTACAATTCACAGTTGCAAAGATATGGAACCAACCCAAGTACCCATTGACAAAAGAGTGGATAAGGAAAATGTGGTATAGACACACCATGGAACACTACTCAGCCATAAAAAGAAACAAAATGATGTCTTTTGCAGCAACTTGGATGGAGCTGGAGGCGATTATTCTAAGTGAAGTAACTGAAGAATGGAAAACTAAATATCATATGTTCTCCCTTGTAAGTGGGAGCTAAGCTATGAGGATCGAAAGGCATAAGAATGATGTAACGGACTTTGGGGACTCAGGGGGAAAGGCTGGGGAGGCAGTGAAGGATAAAAGACTACGTGTTAGGTACAGTGTAGTCAATGTACCACACTGTACAATTTCGATGGGTGCACCAAAATCTCAGCAATCACCAGTAAAGAACTTATCCATGTAGCCAAAATCCACCTGTACTCCAAAAACCATTGAAATGTAAAAACAAAACAAAAAAGAAATAATACTTAATGATTGGTTAAGTGGGGCATAGTGGCTCATGCTTGTGATCCCAACTACTCAGGATGCTGAGGCAGGAGGATCACTTGAGCCCAGGAGTGTGAGGCTGCAGTGAGCCATGATCACAACACTGCACTCCACCCTGGGTGACAGAATGAGACCTTGTCTCAAAAAATTAAAAAAATATATTGGTAATGTTGCAGATTTAAAATGGCCAAAAATCACTTTATGCTCCAGAAGGGATGTCTGTCTCCCATGTTTTCTGGCTCTGGCCTGGCTGTACAACTTGTTTGGCAACAGCACATGGTAGAAACGGTAGCATGTGCCTGCCGTGGTGAGGCCCATGGAGCCTTGCAGCTTTCCTTTCCACACTCTTGGAATGCTGAGACCTCAGTGCTGTGAGGAAGCCTCGTCTCATTCACTGGCCCAGGAAGAGGGGAGTCCACACGCAGGGGAACCCAGACCCTGGTGGAGAGCCCACGCAATTGCTGAATATATAAGGGACGGCGTCTCATGTTCCTCCCACCGCACCCCATCCTCCAGCTGAACGAGGCCACACACGCGGGCCCAGGCAAAGACAGCATGGAACCACCAGCCGACCCATGTAGAAAGGAAGCACACTGATTTTCTGTATGCTCTCAACACTCCCGACACCAACTATGTGGGAGATTCTCTCACACCAACCAATTCTCCACTTGTCAGCAGACACGGACTGGGTATCCCACAAGTTAGCTCAATTATGACACTAACTACCCAAAATTAGTGCAGACTCCAATGATTACGGGCTCAATTCCACAAGACTGTCCCCACCCAACTTCAAATACCCTTCATAACTCCCCGGTTGTGACCTGTGCTTCTGACAAACCAGCTGTAAATTGGGAGTTCCAATGAGAACACAAGGACACAGGGAGTGGAACAACACACACTGGGGCCTATCGGGGGGTGGGGCCAGGGGAGGGAGAGCATTAGGACGAATACCTAATGCATGTGGGGCTTAAAACCTAGATGATGGGTTGATGGGTGCAGCAAACCTCCATGGCACATGTATACCAATGTAACAAACCTGTACGTTCTGCACATGTGTCCCAGAACTTAAAGCAAAACAAAAAATAAAACATTACAACTGCCTCCACCAAAAAAAACCTGGGGGTTCCCACGGCCCCCTCCTCAGGTTTGATAATTTGCGAGAACGGCTCACAGAACTCAGGGAAACACTTTCCTTACTATCAATGGTCCATAATAAAGGCTGCAACTCAGGAACAGCCCGATGGAAGAAGCTGAAGGAAAGGTGTGCAGAGAGGGTGTAGCGTTTCCCTGCTTTATCAGATGTGCCACCCGTGTTCACCTACTGAAAACTCCCCAAATCCTTTTTAGGCTGTTATGGAGATTCCATTATGTAGGTGTGGTTGATTAAATCATTGCCCACTAGTGATCAATTCAACCTCCAGCCCTTTTGCCCTCCCTGGAGGTCAGGAGGTGGGGCTACAAATTCAAATCCTCCAATCAGATGGTTGGTTCCCCCGGCAACCAGTCCCCATCCTTTGGGGCTTTTCAAAAGCTACCTCATTAACATAAACTGAGATATAAGTGAAATAGGATTTGTTATGAATAACAGAAAGGCACTCTTCTCACCTCTATCACTCCCAGGAAATTACAAGGGTTTTTGGAGAAACGTGGGATGAAGACATTTCTTATTATACCTTGATAGCACCCCATGGAAGGTGAGAAACAATGAGTTGTTTTACATGCCACTGCATTCTGGGGGCTGCTTGTTACACAGCGGTAGATAACTGATACATTCCATGAGTAAGTAGCTGCCTGACAGACTTTCCTTCATCTACCCTCGGCCGCTCCAATCCATCTGCACACTGAAGCCAGGACAACGTTGGAAAATACACATGCTGGTGTCACTGCCCAGCTCACTGGAAACAATGCAAAGGTACCTGTCACTTTGGAGATAAAAAGCAAGAGCCATAGATGATGAACCCTTACCTATTCCAGCCTCTCCTACTGTGCTGAGTCATATCATCCTCCCCTCTGCCTTCCAGACTCTCTGGGATGTGGCCAGTTCCCTAAGAGCTTCGTATGCCCTACCACTGTAGGGTACTTGAACATGCTATTTGATACGGTTTGGCTCTGTGTCCCTACCCAAATTATAATCCCTGTGTGTCAAGGGCAAAACCAGGTGGTGAGAATCAGAACGTGAGGGTGGTTCCCCCATGCTGTTCTCGTGATAGTGAGTGAGTTTCATGAGATCTGGTGGTTTTATAAGTGCCTGGCATTTCCCCTGCTTGCACTCACTCCATCCTGCTGCCCTGTGAAGAGGTGCCTGCTTCTTCTTTGCCTTCCACCGTGATTGTAAGTTTCCTGAGTCCTCCCCAGCACTGTGGAGCTGTGAGTCAATTAAACCTCTTTCCTTTATAAATTACCCAATCTCAGGCAGTTCTTTATAGCAGTGTGAGAACAGACTAATACAGAATTCCTCCCCCTGGAATGCTGCCTCCCCACTCCCACTGCTAGGCAATGCCAACACAACCTTAAGACACCAACTTCAGGCCGGGCGCGGTGGCTCAAGCCTGTAGTCCCAGCACTTTGGGAGGCCGAGACGGGTGGATCACGAGGTCAGGAGATCGAGACCATCCTGGCTAACATGGTGAAACCCCGTCTCTACTAAAAAATACAAAAAACTAGACGGGCGAGGTGGCGGGCACCTGTAGTCCCAGCTACTCCGGAGGCTGAGGCAGGAGAATGGCGTGAACCTGGGAGGCGTAGCTTGCAGTGAGCTGAGATCCGGCCACTGTACTCCAGCCTGGGTGACAGAGCGAGACTCCATCTCAAAAAAAAAAAAAAAAAAAAAAAGACACCAACTTCAGTATCACCTCCACAGGAAAGCCCTTCTGTAATGCTGACATCTTATGTAACAATGGTCCACACACAAATATATTTTTAATTTCACACACACACATGCACACATGTACACACATAGTGAGACTCCAAAACAAAGGAAACTCTCTTCATTCTAATACATCCATGAGTGGAACTTCTCCAGTGAGCATTTATCGAGCAACAACCAGCTTCAGGACGCCATGAAGAGTCCTTAGGTCCTTATTATTTATTCTGAAAATAATGTTACGAAGTGATCAGTTCTCAAACGGTAGAGGAAAAACTTGTTAAAAACAGAATGTAGTCGTGGATTTGTCAAACAGATGGTTACTGTTAAATATTTTTTGGACAGAGTTGCCTCCAACATGTCTGTGCTGTGCTGTATCCAAGAAATCCTTCCCTTCCTCAATTACAGGGATGCGTGTCCTGCTTGGAATCCAATCTGGCCTTTGGCTCAACAGAAACTCCACAGACAGCAGGAGAGCTGAGGCTCCACTGTGGCCATGCAGCCTTGTGTGAAAATTCTAATGGTTTCTCCTCCCTTAGAAATGTTTCCACCATCTGTTTCCCCATAGCCAGGGGCCAGGATGGGTGAGGTGCTCAGATCAGGGCCAAAATCTAAGGAGGCAGGGTGCAAACATCAAGTAATCGAGGTAATTCATATTTTAATGTAATGTTTCTTTAACATTTCTGAATTAATGCAAAAAAAAAAAAAAAAAGACGATGCACAAAATACCAACATTTTAACTAAAGATGGGATCTGACGCAGCAGGTATTAGGAAAAGGGAGGGAAGTGAGTCCCATAAAATATTGCCTTAAAATACTATTTATAGGCCGGGTGCAGTGGCTCATGCCTGTAATCCCAACACTTCAGGAGGCTGAGGTGGGCGGATCACCTGAGGTCAGGAGTTCAAGACCAGCCTGGCCAACATGGTGAAACCCCGTCTTTATTAAAAATACAAAAATTAGCCAGGCATGATGGCGGGCACCTGTAATCCCAGCTACTCGGGAGGCTGAGGCAGGAGAATTGCTTGAACCCGGAAAACTGAGGTTGCAGTGAGCCACGATTGAGACACCGCACTCCAGCCTCGGTGACAGAGAGATACTCCGTCTCAAAAAGAATGTATACACACACACACACACACACACACACACACACACACTATTTATCTTGAATATTGCAGTTTTCCACTGCCCTTTAAATTTTGCACCTGAGGCCAATGCCTCACTTGCCTGACCCTGGCCACACCCACATCATGTGAATTGCTCTTGAATCTCCTCTCCCTCTCCACGGCCACCACCCTAGTGTTTTCTATTGTATCTGGCTTGAATAACCACAGCCACCTCCTAACCGTCCCCTCCATGTCCCAGTCTTGTCCAACTCATGAAATGTCACTACCACTTACGGAGCCACTCAAGACAAAATTGAGGATTCATTTTTGCTTCACTCCTTTCCTCCGAAGCCTGAGTCCCACCCACCTGCAAGTCCTATTAATTCCACCTTCGTCTCCTACTGTCTAGAAATCGCTAGACACCACCCACTCTTCCCTGTCCCACGCCGTCACCTGCAGCTCAGATTACTGCAACTGACTGCATGGATTTTCTCAGCTCCTTTCCGTCCTCTACCCAGACTGTCCTGGAATATGAACAGATTGCACTGTGGGAATGCCATATCAGATGGTTCAGTGCTAAAGATAACTGTGTCTCACCATAATAATGTTATCCCCTTGCCAAGTCTTTCTATTTCATTCAAAGAGACGTTCCCCGTAGGTGCTGGTGTGCCTTCAACATTTCCGTCACACTTGCTAATTACTTTTTACACAAAGGAGAGCTTTGCCCAGATCATTGGCAGGCAATGGCATCTAACCAGGGTTTCTCAGTCTCAGCACTGTGGACATTTTGGGCGGAATAATTGTTCGGTGGGTGGGCAGGAGGGCCGTCTTCTGCACTGTAAGCTGATGAACAGCACCCCTGGTCTCTACCCCCTGGATGGCAAGAGCGAGGCCCTCTTCCCCTCGTGTGACAACCAAAGTTGTCTCCAGACACTTCCAGGTGTCCCCCTGTAGACAAAGCCCCCCTGTTTGAGAACCACTGGTTTAGGCACACTTGTGCATGTTGTTGTTGTTGTTGTTGTTGTTTTATCATTGTTCTTTCTTTCACACTGTCTTCCACTTACGGGAGGTGACGCTGGCTTTCCATGGATATTCATGATATCAAAACTTTAAAATGATTCTCACTCGGGTGTTTAAAGTTAATGTTATAGGCCAGGCACAGTGGCTCATGCCTGTAATCCCAACACTTTGGGAGGCCGAGGCAGGTGGATCATTTGAGGTCAGGAGTTCGAGACCAGCCTGGACAACATGGTGAAACCCCGTCTCTACCAAAAATACAAAAATTAGGTGGACCTGGTGGCACACACTTGTAGTCCCAACTACTCAGGAGACTGAGGCAGGAGAATCACCTGAACCCGGGAGGTGGAGGTTGCAGTGAGCTGAGATCACACCACTGCACTCCAACCTGGGTGATAGACCGAGACTTTGTCTCAAATAAATAAATAAATAAAAATAAAAGTTTATGTTACAGAACAATGGTAAATAGCACCTCATGGCCTAGTTCTTAACACAGACAGGGCAAAATTCCTGAAAAGTGAACAGACAGGTAACATCTATCCCACTGATCACTTCTCCCATTAAATGTCAAGTAAACTTTCTAAATTGCAAATCTGACCATGTCACTCTGCTGTTCTAAACCCTGCTGCCCTCTGGAAAAAGTTGTTTTTTAAGCATACTTAATTCTTATTCTGAAGCACATTTAAAAGAGAATTGAAAATGAAAAATTTTGCTTAATTCTCAGTATACTCAGAGCTGCAATAATCTTTGGTTTCTTGGGAAGAGCATAAAATATTCATAAAGCCTATAATTATGTATTTGGCCCCTTTATCTAAGAGCTTCTTTCCATGGTAAGCAAAGTTCACAGGCATTTTCCCACCTATAGTCAGTTTATTGTAAGCACCCATCTTTGAATTATGAGTGATAAATATGACATCTCAGAAATCATCGGTAATATATTCCAGGTCAACCACCTAAAGGAGCCTTCACCTGGAAATTCCCAAACTAACAGTCCTTTATGATGTATACAGCCTATCTGTAATTTCCCATTCAAGCTTGTGTTTAGAATGGGCCAAATATCTGCACTACTTGCAGCTAGATGTGGCCATGCAACCAAGGTCTGGCCAACAGGATGAAAGCACATGTATAGAGTGTGGACTAAGAGAAACCTTAAAGGGAATACTGGGGACAGAATCTTTCTTTGCCTCACCTCTCCTCCTCTTAGCTAGAAGGCAGATACGCTGCCTGAATTCAGCCAGCTCTCTAGACAGTGAGGTAGAAGTCACCTGGTGAGTAATTCAGAGTAACAAGACAGCAGGAGCCTGGGTCCTGTGTTCATTAATTCCAGCTGCCATAGCAAAATCACACGGACTGGGTGACTTAAACAACAAAAATGCATTTTCTTATAGTTCTGGAGGCTGTAAGTCCAAAATCATGGTGCTGGCAAATTCTGTTCCTGGTGAGGACTCTCTTCCTGGTTTGCAGATGGCCACCTTCTTACTGTGTCCTCACATAGCAGAGGTGGTGGGGTAGGGGAAGAGATCTGATCTGGTGTCCCTTTTCTTATGAAGATCCCAGTTATATTGAATTAAAAGTCCACCCTTATGACCTTATATAATCTTAATTACCTCTCTAAAAGCACTCTCTCCAAATACAGTCACATTGGGGGTTAGAACTTCAATGTGAGTTTTGGTCAAGGAGCACCATTGAGGTCATAGCAGCCTCTAACAGCATAGAACCCTGAATGAGACTCAAGATTTCTGCTACACAAGAGCAAGGGACGATTAAATCCCATTCAGTAATTAGGATCACCTCTCACTGACTCACATCCACACACACTCTAAGACACACAACTCCTACCCACATGCTGAGCATGGTAACCCCATTTCCTACTTTAACCTTTGGGGGAGCCTGGGGGGGATCATTCTTACCCACTGCCCAAAGTGGAGAAACGGAGGCCCCGAAAGAACAACTCTCTTGGCAGGGTCGGAGAGTGAGTTGGTGCTGCCAAATGCCTCATGTGTGCATTTCTGACAAGATACAGAGTAATCTGAGGATGAAGGAGGTATGAAGGTGAATGGCAACCTAGGCAAAGAACTGGGAAGAGATCGACGGAAATCTGTTCTTAAAAACCCCATGCGTATGTTTATTGCAGCATTATTTACCACAGCAAAGACATGGAATCCATCTAAATGCCCACCAGGGGTAGATTGGATAAAGAAAATGTGGTATCTACATAACATGGAATACGACACAGCCATAAAAAAAGAAGGAAAACATGTCTTTTGCTGTAACATGAAGGGAGCTGGAGGCCATTATCCTTAGCCAGTTAATGTAGGAACAGAAAATCAAATACTGCATGTTCTCACTTACAAGGGGGAGCTAAACAACAAGAACCCATAGATCCCAGGAAGGGCCGACCAGAGGGTGGAGGGTGGGAGGAGGGAGAGGATCAGAAAAGATACCTATCGGGTACTAGGCTTACTACCCTGAGTGATGAAGTTATCTGTACCCCAACCCCTGAAACACACAGTTTACCTATGTAACAAACCTCCGCATGTATCCCTGAACCTAAAATAAATTAAAGAAAAAAAAAGACCCCCAAGCCATTCTTGCTGCTGGAGTCTTCTGGACTTTGGGTTTTCGTTGTTGTTGTTGTTGTTGTCGTATTTTGTTAAAACATTCCTGTCCTTCTGAAAGGATACTTGGAGGCTTTATCTGGATTCCTAGGGTCCTCTATCCACAAAAAGTCGACTGAACCGCGTCTCTAATTTGGGGAAATGTGAGTGTGTGTCGTAAGACCCTCACGGTGGGCGGAATAATTTGCTATAGGGCAAGTTGAAGAGTGACCAAGGATGCCTCAAATAACGTCTCCCTTTTCATTATGTGGGAGCGCCTTTCCGAATTACACAGCCAGGGTGAATTATACGTTGACTCGTCATCTGTGACAAATTTCATGCAGCTCATGGCTATCAACAGCAGCGCCCTTCCCAACAGCTTGCAGCAGCTGCCGCTGGTCAAGGCGATCAGCTCGATCCCCGTCGCCTTCCGTGAAGGACCACGGGCTGGTCAGAAGCAGTCTGACAGGTCACAGAGCCAGCCCAGCTGTTGGGGGGATTAGCTGTAAGGAAAGCTGATCCTATGACAAACGCTCTAGGTATGTCCGCCCCTGGGAAACGTGACCTTCGAGGTTTGCATTATAGAACTTCGTTCGCTTCAAAAGATGGAGAACACTTTTGTTTTCTGAGTGCCTGGAGAATCATGATGCAGACAACTTTGGAGGTACCCAAAGAAACGGAACACAGAATCCCAATTACATGTAGGCCGCACACATGATAAACAACTGCAGGTTTGGGAATTGCTGGGCGAAGCTTCCTTTCGGCAGTTTGCTCAGAATATACTGCTGATGATTTCTGAGGTGCTCTATCCATCATTCACAATCGCGTTGCGGTAAAAT
Source organism: Macaca mulatta (assembly GCF_049350105.2). Taxonomy (NCBI): domain Eukaryota; kingdom Metazoa; phylum Chordata; class Mammalia; order Primates; family Cercopithecidae; genus Macaca; species Macaca mulatta. Next base: position 69,289,643 of record NC_133424.1, read on the forward strand.
GCTTGCGGAGTGGACAATATCTGTGAACTCTGCTCCCCAAGGAGGAAAGCTGATAACTGCTGGAGCCAAAGATATCATCACAGGCTTTATCAATATCTCATTTTCTCCCCATGAAACCGATAAGCATTCGAAGCCCTGAGCGTGGTGAGAATTAAGCAAGATTGGCCTCTTTCTGATTCTTTCCACAGGGTAGTGGGGATTTGAAATGGGAGAATGATGTGGTCCTATCTGTTGTGTGGAAAGATTACCTTGGCTTTGCTTGTGAGAAGCGATGGATAAGGGGCAGTGTTGTGGAAAAAGTTTGAGAAGAATATACAGAGGTCAGCAAAATAGCATAACAAACCCCTTCTGCTCATTGTCTTCGGTTATCAGCTCATGGCCTAACCTGTTGTGTCTATACCCCCATCACACCACTGGCATTGTTTGTAAAGCAAATCCCAGACATGATACCATGTCCTCCATAAACATTTCCATATCTGTGTTTCTTAAAGACTTGCAGAAAGCTGACTTCTGAACCAAAGCAGAGCTTGCCCTTGGAAGGCCACTACCTGATACTGTCTATTGCTGGAAAAAGAGCAGCTTGCATAAGCATTTTTATGCACAAAACTGAAGCTATAGAATACACCAGGGAAATTCTGCTCATTGCTTGGGAATTATGCATTAGATATGCTATGATCTGGTTCTACAGGCATTTATTGATTATTGACTCTTTGCCAGGAACTGTTTGGGGCATGAGGACATGGTCCTGGCCCCTGAGATACTCACCATCTAATGGAAGACACAGACCAAAAAACAAACAATACAACCAATGTCATGTGTGGTTTGTAATGGCAAAATGTATCCCATGCTGAATACTCCAGACTGGTGGAAAAATAATAATAAAACAAGAAGCAAGAACAGCAGCAGAATAGCCGGGGTTCACTGAGAACTTACTGTTCTCAGCACCCAAGACACAAAAACTACACATTAGAGAAGATGGTCATTGTTTGGAAATTAGAGAAAAGCTGCTGGAAAAGAGGATTTAGAGATATAGTTGGAAGGACCACAACCAGCTTGCACATGTTTTTATGGTTTAGAAATGGCAACTCCAGGCCGGGTGCGGTGGCTCAAGCCTGTAATCCCAGCACTTTGGGAGGCCAAGACGGGCGGATCACGAGGTCAGGAGATCGAGACCATCCTGGCTAACACGGTGAAACCCCCTCTCTACTAAAAAATACAAAAAACTAGCTGGGCGAGGTGGCGGCGCCTGTAGTCCCAGCTACTCGGGAGGCTGAGGCAGGAGAATGGTGTAAACCCAGGAGGCGGAGCTTGCAGTGAGCTGAGATCTGGCCACTGCACTCCAGCCTGGGCAACAGAGTGAGACTCCATCTCAAAACAAAAAAAGGCAACTCCAGAATTATTATTTTTTTTTTGACAGTGTCTAGCTCTGTCACCCAGGCTGGAGTGCAGTGACACGATCTCGACTCACTGCAACCTCTGCCTCCCAAGTTTGAGCGATTCTTTTGCCTCAGCCTCCTGAGTAGCTGGGACTACAGGCACATGCTGCCATACCCGGCTAATTTTTTTTTTTTTTTGTATTTTTGGTAGAGATGGGATTTCACCATGTTGGTCAGGCTGGCCTCAAACTCCTGACCTCAGGTGATCTGTCCACCTCGGCCTCCCAAAGTACTGGATTACAGGCGTGAGCCACTGCGCCCAGCCCAGAATTCTGACTGCGTGGTTCTGAATCCAAAAAAACTGTTCCTGAGTCTACTATTGCTTTACCATCATCAGCTCTCCACTTAGAAATCAGAGGATCCGTGGGGCACAGTGGCTCATGCCTGTAATCCCAGCACTTTGGGAGGCCAAGCAGGGTTAGCACTGCCACCATCGTGTTCACGCACAGCAAGAAGGCTCAGCTGATGGTGACTGCATGTGACATGGATCCCAGCAAGTCGTCTGTCTTCCTACCTGCCCTGGGTCGTAAGATGGGAGTTCCTGACTGCATTAATGAGGGGAAAGCAAGACTGGGGTACTGAGTCCACAGGAAGACCGGCCCCACTGTCCCTTTCACGCCGGTTAACCTGGGAGACGAAGGAGCTTTGGCTAAGCTGGTGGAAGCTACCAGGACCAATGAAATTAATAGATACAATGAGATCTGTAGTCACTGGGGAGGCAACATCCTGGGTCCAAAATTGCTGGCTTGCATTGCCTGAGCTGGAAAAGGCAAAAGCTAAAGACTTGCACCAAACTGGGTTAAATGTGCACTGCTGAGTTTTCTGTGCATAACAATAATAAAAAAATTCTCCTTTAAAAATCCCAACCAGCTGCCTCCTAAGAGCTAGGCACTGGAGTGCCCACTGGGAATACAATCGCGAGCAATTCTCTAAAAAAAAAAAAAAAAAATAGATACGGCCAGGTGCGGTGGCTCACACCTGTAATCTCAGCACTTTGGGAGGCCGAGGCAGGTGGATCACCTGAGGTCGGGAGTTCGAGATCAGCCGACCAACATGGTGAAACCCCATCTCTACTAACAATACAAAAAAATCAGTCGGGCGTAGTGGTGTGCACCTGTAATCCCAGCTACTCGGGAGGCTGAGGCAGGAGAATCACTTGAACCCAGGAGGTAGAGGCTGCAGTGAGCGGAGGTTGCGCCATTGCACTCCAGCCTGGGCAACAGAGCGAGGCTCCATCTCAAAAACAAACAAAAAATTAGATGCCAATCTGTGAGTGCTTCGCATAAAATATCCCTGGAAACACACAAATGTGAAAATTTACATTGTGAAACCAAAAGGCAGTTATGGGGGGAAGAAGAAAAGCAGCTGTGGTCTGAAAGGGGATAAGCAGCCTCTTGACCACCCTGGCCTCGTGGGGTCTGGCCCCCCGGAGAATCACAGTGTTTGTGATATCAAGTGACTCTGTGGAGCTGTGGGTCCACAGCCACAATGCACTCACGCTTCACTCACCGGCAGAGGTATGTGTGAAAGGGAATTTGCAGGTGACTATTGCTCTTGGTAGACCTACCTGACTTTTATTTTTTGCTTTGGAGGGTTTCCATTTACCTGTCACAAGGGATATATATGTGGCTCTAGGCCACCTTCACTCCTGACACCAAGTGCAAGTTTCAGGGACCTCAGGCCACCCCCAATTTACTAAGCAGAAGAACTTGTGGAACTCAGAAAAGCTGTTATGCTCACGGTTATAGTCTACTGCACTGGAAGGAAACAGATCAAAACCAGCTAATAGGGCTGGGTGCCGTGGCTCACGCCTGTAATCCCAGCACTTTGGAAGGCTAAGTCGGGTGGATCACTGAGGTCAGGAGTTCGAGACCAGCCTGGCCAACATGGTGACACCCTGTCTCTACTAAAAATACAAAAAATTAGCCGGGCGTGGTGGCGCATGCTTGTAATCCCAGCTACTCAGGAGGCTGAGGCAGGAGAATTGCTTGAACCCGGGAGGCGGAGGTTGTGGTGAGCCAAGATTGTACCACTGCACTCCAGCCTGGGCAACAAAAGCAAAACTCCGTCTCAAAAAAAAAAAAAAAAAAGAATCAGCTCAGAAGAATCCTAATGTCAAAGAGACACATTCACGGACAGCGTATTCTGGTCCCCTACACAGGAAATGCACAGATCTTGAACACATCGGCAGGAGCAGGCTTCTCTTGTCTCCTGGTAGCATCATTACCCCCAACTGTCTTCACGCTCATTCACCAAAAATTATTTATTTCATCAATTCATCAATTTTTGCTTGTCAAAAATTGGATATGACATTGGCATGCATCCATGGGGTGCTGATTAATAATAATAATACAGTTTAGTAAAATAATGGAAGGCCAGGCACAATGGCTCATCCCTGTAATCCTAGCACTTTGGGAGGCCAGGGTAGGCAGATCACGTCAGGTCAGGAGTGCAAGACTAGCCTAAGCAACTTGGTGAAACCCTGTCTCTACTAAAAATACAAACATTAGACAGGTGTGGTGGTACATGACTGTAATCCCAGCTACTTGGGAGGCTGAGGCAAAAAAAATCACTTCAATCTGGGAGGTGGAGGTTGCAATGGGCACAGATCGTGCCATTGCACTCCAGCCTGGGCAACAAGAATGAAACTCAGTCTCAAATAATAATAATAATAATAAATAAATACAAGATGGAATACTACACAGCTACGGAAAGCAACAAAGGAGTGCTTAAGTTCCAAAATGCCATGATCTCTAAAATACATTTTTGTAAAAAACCAAGATACAAAACGTGAATTTAATGTGCCAAATTGTATACCAAAGGGGGGAAATGTATAAGCACACCTCCTGTGTGTCCAAAGACACCTCTGTTTGGTTGCTTGTATCATTGGTTGCCTCCAGGGAAGGAAACCAGGTGACCACAAAACTGAGAAGAGAGTCTTCATGAAATCTCTTTCTGAACCTTTTAAATATATCACCTATTCAGAAAATGAATGGAACTGAATTTACAATAAAAATAGCACTACAACATAAAATAAAGCAGAAGGATCTGTTGTCCAGACGGACAGAGACAGGGAGAGGGAGTGAGGCCTGTGTCAGGCTGTGGATGCAATTGTTGCAATTGAGTTTTCTGGCGCCAGGCTCATGGGCGGAAGCCCCAGCTCCACAAGTTACTAGCTGTGTGCTCTGGGGAAAGTTACTTAACCTCTCTGGGCCTGGGCCACCTCTGTAAATTAAGGATCATAAAATTACCCTCTTCATGTGGTTGTTAGGCAAATTAATGAATATGGTGAAATGCTTGAATACAGGGTCTGGCCCAGAGTAGATTGTGCAATACCTGGTAATCATTTCTACGGCTACTTTTCTCCATCCCATGCTGCTAATGACATCTGTATGATTAGCAGTGCTCTGCGCTGAGCCCTGAGGATGCTGGGGAGGTAGTGATGCCCAAGGAGAAACTCTCCATCCCACAGCATAGGAATGGCCATACATCCTAGTAGGGTGAGGACTCCAGGCCAGGCCACCGCAGAGGAAGGTGCCAGCCCCAATTAGGAGGATGTCTACATGATGTGTTGCCTGAGAAGAGTACACCAGCCTGTCTATGCCAAAGCCTGGTTCTACTCCATTCTGGATACTGGACTTCAGATAAGAAGTCATTGAACTACCCTGTGCCTCGGTTTCCCCATCTGGAACAACGGCATATTGAGAGGGACGACCTCGGAGAGCTGTTGTAAAGATCAAGTGAGATGGTCCTGTGAAACTCTCAGCACTGGCAGCTATTATTATTGCTGCCGCTGTTGTTAAGGAGTGGGGCTTTGAGGAGTGGGTAAGGATAAGGTGGGTACAGATAAGCATGGGTGGTACACCCGAGAAGCAAAGTTTAGTGTTTGGGGAAAGCAGAAAAGGGCTCGGCGAGTCGGTGTAGTCATTTTCTAGAGCTGCCATCACAAAGCGCCACACACCAGGTGGCTTCAACAACAGAAATCAAATTTCTCATGGCCCTGGCGGCTGGAAGTCTGAGATCCACGCGTCAGCCGGATTGGCTTCTCCTGAGGCCTCTCTCTTTGGCTTGCAGATGCCATCTTCGCCCTGGGTGCTCACGTGGTCGTCCCTCTGTGCGTGTCTGTATCGCAGTCTCTTCCTGTAAAGACGCCAATCGTATTGCATGAGGCCTACCAGCCTATCAACCTCATTTTACCTGAATTACCTCTTCGAAGACCCTATTTCAAAATACAGTCATATTTCGAGGGACTGGGAGGTGAGGACTTCAATATATGCCTCTTGGGGGACACAGCTTCACCTGTAACAGTCCCAAGCCCAGGGGGTGGGCCGGGCAGTGGCAAGAGGAGGCTGGAGGGTTTGGTAAAGGCTAGATCTGGGGGTCTATTTTAGACCACAGTCAGCGGCCTGGCTTCCACCCTGAGTGTGGTAGGAACCCCCATGGGTCACAGGAGGGCAGGGTCACACTCTGTGTCCAGGCAAAATGGCTCTGGCTGCCTGTGGACCCAACTGGATGCCAGAGGAGGCTGTGTGGAAATCCAGGCAAAGGCTGGAGATGGTGGGTCAGTGGGGTAGACAGGTCTGGGAGAAGGAGAGAGAGTTTGCTCCCATGCCACAGGCCATGTGGAGATCCCGGCAAAGGCTGGAGACGGTGGGTCAGTGGAGTAGACAGGTCTGGGCAGAGGAGAGAGAATTTGCACCATGCCATAGGCCATGTGGAGATCCAGGCAAAGGCTGGAGACACGGCTGGGTCAGTGGGGTAAACAGGTCTGGGCAGAGGAGAAAAAGTTTGCACCATGCCATAGGCCATGTGGAGATCCAGGCAAAGGCTGGAGACGGTGGGTCAGTGGGGTAGACAGGTCTAGGCCGAGGAGAGAGAGTCTGCACCCATGCCATAGGCCATGTGGAGATCCAGGCAAAGGCTGGGTGGGTCAGTGGGGTAGACAGGTCTAGGCCGAGGAGAGAGAGTCTGCACCCATGCCATAGGCCATGTGGAGATCCAGGCAAAGGCTGGGTGGGTCAGTGGGGTAGACAGGTCTAGGCCGAGGAGAGAGAGTCTGCACCCATGCCATAGGCCATGTGGAGATCCAGGCAAAGGCTGGAGATGGTGGGTCAGTGGGGTAGACAGGTCTGGGCGGAGGAGAAAAAGTTTGCACCATGCCATCAACGCATGAGCATCTTGGCTTCCACCTCCTCCACTAGCAACAAAGCTAGTCAAAGAGCTCGCAAGCCTGCCTCTCCCCTCCAATCCCTTTCTTCCTCCATGGAGAAGGGACTGAGTCTGACGCCGTTTCTTTCTCAAGCTCTGCCCGTGATTTCTTTCCTGTTGTAGATTTTAGACTAACTCTGTGGCGCCCTCTACTGACCAGGTGCGTCTCATCCAGAACGCTGTCCAGCCCCGTGAGGTCCAGTTCCGCGGTCTCAGGCCATTGTGGCTACAGACGCTTGAAGAGGGGCTAGGGGGATTGAGGGGGGCTCCAAGGAAAAGCACACGCCGGATCTCAGAGACTTTGTTACCAAAAAGCACTGGAAAATATCCCGTTAACAGTGTTGTGCAATAGCTGCATGTTGATTACTTCACAGCATTTTGAATATATTGGGCTAAAAAAGATATAGTTTTTTTTTTTAGACGGAGTCTTGCTCTGTGCCCCCAGGCTGAAGTGCAATGGTGCAATCTCGGCTCACTGCAGCCTCTGCCTTCCTGGCTCCAGCGATTCTCCTGCCTTGAGCTCCTTGTATTTTTAGTAGAGATGGGGTTTCACCATGTTGGCCAGGCTGGTCTTGAACTCCTGACCTCAGGTGATCCTCCTGCCTTGGCCTCCCAAAGTGCTGGGATTACAGGTGTGAGCCACCGCACCCGGCCTCAGGTTAACTTTGGAATGCCCTTGGCTGAGGAAAGGGTCCATCAGTAGGTTGGGGGGCTTAGAAGTTTATTTTTTTGTTTGTTTACAATTTACAGAAATAACACTGGTTAGTGATTAGGTGTACATTGTGAGGACTCCACGATCTGTTTTTTTCTTGCCTGAATTCCTCTCTAGGTGGCTTATAGAGTCGCACTTTACAAACCATAAAATCTTGTTAAACAGGTTCTTTTATTAACGCTGTTATCAGGTGGCTGACTTCCCACCCATCTCTGGTATAGCATTGTGTGACGGAGAGCAGACCCCCTTAACTTCAGCATTTCTTTCTACTGAGTTGCTTTAGACAAAGCAACTTTCAAATTGCCAACTAAGGAATCCTTGAGGCCAGGCTCAGTGGTTCACGCCTATAATCCCATCACTTTGGGAAGCTGAGGCAGGCAGATTGCTTGAGCCCAGAAGTTTGAGGCCAGCCTGGGCAACACGAGACCGTCTCTACAAAAAGTAAAATAAAATTAGGCGGTGGTGGAGGTGCATGTCTGTGGTCCCAGCTACTTGGGAGGCTGAGCTGGGAGGATCAGTTGAGCCTGACAGGTCAAGGCTGCAGTGAGCCATGGTCATGCCACTGCACAACAGAGTGAGACCTGTGTCAAAACACACACACACACACACACACACACACACACACACACACCCCAAGAAACGTTTTCAGTATGCAGGAAGGAGTGAAACAAGAAAAGAATCCTTAAAACCCACTATGATTTGTAAGCCAAGATGTCCATGGGTTCAGGCCGAACTCGTGTAGACCCTCAGTGTATTGATTTATGAGTTTGCCTGCAATTCCTGACTCCTCGAAATGTGTAGAACCAAACTGGAACCCGACCACCTCAGGTGCGCCTCCTCAGGACCTCTGGAGACTGTGTAATCCCAGGCTTCGGTCACTCATCCTGGTTCACAATAAACCTCTTTAAACATTTGGCAGAATGTGGTGCTTACTGCCGACAATTGTCAAGCTATAGGTATGGGTGTTAGTGTCCCACTGGGGATCGTTTAAAGTGCAACTACCTATGGCAATAGCAAGCAGTTTCAAGAGATTCTCAAAGCCGGGAGGAGTGTGTGATTGCTGCGTCATTTTAATGCTTCTTGGGGCCCTGATCCTTTGAAAGCCCTTGCATTCCTCAGACAGAAGTTCTTTCCTTTCCTTAATCTCCAGCCCTGTCTCTACAGCTATATCCACTTCAATATCTATTATTATCTGTCTCCGTAAGTTGTCAACTCCAATGAGAACAAAGACTACATCTGTGTTGGATGCTGCCGCCTCGCACAAGGTCTGGCAAACAGGAGGCAATCAACAAATATTTGTTGGTATAATCAGTCAATCAAATGACTAATCTTCAGACAACAAAGGCTGTTTGTATCATCAGTGCTGGCGGCTGCCACAGAACAGAAACCTGTGATTTCCACACCTGTTGGCAAAGGCACACATGGCTGGTTTTTCTTCAGGGACATCATTTTAAATGTACACATTTTAAGTTTTAATATGCCCTAAGGATGCGCCCAACCTGAATCCCCGATGGGGTACAGCAGGCCTGCGTCCTCCGCCTGCTGGACTCCTCTCCCATTGCCCTGTGCTGGTCCTTAGCAGCCTTCGTTGGGGGTCTGAGATGCAGGCAGACTCTGCCTGTTGCCATGGAAACTGCATCCAAGAGATGGAGAGGAGGCCGAGAGGCACTCAGAGGATGGAACTTTCCAGGCTGCATGTGGGTTAGAATCCCAAGCTGCCATACAAATGAGTCCCCATAACTGTGTGTGTGTGTGTGTGTGAGAGAGAGAGAGAGTGTGAGGAGAGTGAATGAAAATACGGCCGGGCATGGTGAGTCACGCCTGTAATCTCAGCACTTTGGGAGGCCGAGGCAGGAGGATCACCTGAGGTCAGGAGTTCAAGACCAGCCTGGCCAACGTGATGAAAACCCGTCTCTACTAAAAATACAGGAATTAGCTGGGCATGGTGGTGGGGCCTGTAATCTCAGTTACTCGGGAGGCTGAGGCAGGATAATCTCTTGAACCTGGGAGGAAGAGGTTGCAGTGAGCCTAGATTACACCATTGCACCCCCAGCCTGGATGACAAGAGCAAAACTCTATCTCAAAAAAAAAATTTTTTTTAATAAAAAATAAAATGGTGGGGAGGGCAACTGACACTACGATATGCTTAGAATTATTCATGAAGGAATGCGTAACAGATGTGGCTTCCGGGAGGGGTGTCGGCTGCCTTGGGGTGAGGGCATGATGTTTAATTTTCATTACACAATGTTTCCCCCCAAAATTATTTCAGTCGCAGAGTGAAAATCACATCTTAAAATGTAATTTTGACTCTGCGAATGTGTCACCACTTCAAAATGAAGGAAATCAAATCCAAAACAATATGGGTTGCTTTACTTCTCTCCGCAGAACTTATCAAAGCCTGTCATCCTATTACATATGGGGGCTCCCCGGGTGTTTTGTGTGGCAGCCCCATCTAAGCCAACCCTATTAAAGAGTCACTGCAGGTGTTTTCTTCCTCAGTACTATCTCCTAGAACAATGCCAGCAGCTCGAAATAGATATAGCATTAATATATTCATAAAACTATCTATGTGAATCATCTATAGTGATCGAATTGATCTTTGTGCAAAAGTTAAATGGTTTAATGAACGAAGGAATAAAAGGGAGGACAGATATCATTTCTGTCACCGGTCGTTTCTGGCGAGCTGAGGTTTCTACCAGAGGCTGCAGAGACCCCACCCCACCCCGCATAGGCCTGTTTCCCTGCCCTGTTCCGTAAGGACCCCTGTCTGAGGATGCATTTTAACTGCATCAAAGTCGTGAGTGGACTACGAATGCGCCCGCCCCCCACCCCATTCCCACCTGGTTCCTGGGAGGCTCAGCCCCCTCAGAGATCTCACCTGGCGACAGCTGTTGCCATGGAAACCGCGGGGCAGCGGAGGGGCTGCGCCAGTGCGGGAGGGATACGGGGCCTGGACTTTTCTAGGCTCAGGGCTTAGCCTGTGCCTGCCTGCGGGTTCAGATCCCAGGCCTCACCGCGGGGGCTCCGTAAAGACTTGGGGGCTGGGTACGCAGAAGAGGGGCTGGGGGAGGCCTCTTCTCCTCCACCCTGAACCCTCCATGGGCCTAGGGGCTAACCCAGGCTGGGTCCAAGGCAGGGTTTGCCAAGGGGGCCCTAAGCCCCCGCCCTCACTGCAGAATCACCCGCAAGGCGGATTAAACACGGGGCTCCCGGGCAACACCTTAGAAAAACGTTTCTGGAGTCTTTACGTGTGTCCTCACGCCAGTCATTTCTCTCTTATTTTCTCCAAATAACTTGTCTGGGCCTGAAATCCTTTTTTTTTTTTTTTTTAATTCCTTTATCTGTGGTTCCCCATCCTTGCTGAGTGTTGGGGAGTTTCCTGAGCAGAGCTGTGTCGGTCTTCATGGCTGCACTCTCACTGCCTTCAACAGACCTTGGCACAGGCCGGGCCTCAGTGCACACGACCTGACTGCAGTGAATGAATGAATGGATTCCGGCGTTCCTGTGCTCTTTTTTTTTTTTTTTTTTTTTGAGATGGAGTCTTGCTCTGTCTCCCCTGCTGGAGTGCAGAGTCTCAATCTCGGCTCACTACAGCCTCCACCTCCTGGGTTCAAGCTGTTCTCCCACCTGTAGCTGGGATTACAGGCGCCTGCCACCATGCCTGGCTAATTTTTTTGTTTTTAGTAGAGATGGGGTTTCATCGTGTTGGCCAGGCTGGTCTCGAACTCCTGACCTCAAGTGATCCACCCGCCTCAGCCTCCGAAAGTGCTGGGATTGCAGATGTGAGCCACCGTGCTCTGTGTGGTGTTCTATCATAATTTCACAGGAGGAGGTTGGAATGGAGCCTATTTTCTGGTTTCTTTTGGCCACCAAGGGAGGTAAAATTAATCCTGACTCCTACCCACTTCTTCACCTTCCTCCCCGAAGGGAGGACTCAGGCTTCAGGTCAGGGATGGGGCACTCAGTGGAGATCTGGGTTCTCACCGTGGGAGTGCAGGTGCTGGGCACACGCTCGCCTCTCTTACACCGGTGACACGGCCTGGATTTGGGTCTGGGCTGGGCCACCCATTAGCAGTGCATCTCAGGGCCAGTCACTTAACCAACCCGTGCCTCAGTTTCCTCATCTGTAAAATGGGCATAACAATAATGTCCACCCTGTAGGGTCATTATGAGGACTGAGAGGGAAACACAGGTGAGCACACAACACGGAGCTCACACAGGATGGTTTTCAGTAAGAGGCAAAATACTTAGAGTTCATGGTTTTTCATTTCATCAACATATCTTCTTCATGTACATATACATTTCAATGATTCTAGATTGGGAGTGATTTTGTGCCCCAGGGGACATTTGGCAATGCCTGGAGGCATTTTTGGTTGTCACAATTGGGTGGGAGGCATTGACACTCGCATGTCATGGGTAGAAGCCAGGGTAGCTGCTCAACATCCCACAAATGCACAGCGCAGAGCCGTTACCAAGAGTCACCCAGCCCCACGTGCCAATAGTGCCGAGTTTGCGAATCCCTGGTATGTGTACATCACATTTATAACAGTCTAAAGCAGAGAGAAATAAAGAAATGTTATATGAGCCACACATATTTAAAGTTTTCTGGTATGTATGTTAATAAAGTAAAAAAGAAACAGGTAAAAATAATTTGAAGGCTGTATCTTGGCTGGGCGTGGTGGCTCATGACTGTAATCCCAGCACTTTGGGAGGCTGAGATGGGTGGATCAACCTGAGGTCAGGAGTTCAAGACCAGCCTAGTCAACATGGTGAAACCTTGTCTGTACTAAAAATACAAAAATTAGCTGGGCATAGTGGCGGGCACCTGTAATCCCAGCTACTCGGGAGGCTGAGGCAGGAGAATCACTTGAACTCAGGAGGCGAAGGTTGCAGAAAGCTGAGATCACGCCACTGCACTCCAGCCTGAGTGACAAAGCGAGACTCCATCTAAAAAAAAAAAAAAAAATCCACTTGTGGCTAGGTGCGGTGGCTCATGCCTATAATCCCAGCACTTTGGGAGGTTGAGGCAGGTGGATCATTTGAGGTTGAGTTCCAGACCAGCCTTACCAATATGGTAGTACCCATCTCTATTAAAAATTCAAAAATTAGCCAGCATGGCAGCATGCACCTGCAGTCCCAGCTGCTTGGGAGGCTGATACAGGAGAATTCCTCGAACCCAGGAGGCAGAGGTTGCAGTGAGTCGAGGCAACAGGGCAAGACTCGGTCTCAAAATAAATAAATAATAAAAATTAAAATTCACTTGTAACTGCTGCTAATCTGAGTGTGTAATCAGGGGAAGTCAAATCTGTGCTCTTAAGCTGTAATCCTCAAGCTTGGCCCAAATAAACTCTGAAATTAATTTTGCCTCATCTTCTTCCTTTTAGGTTGAAAGGATAGAGATAGGGATAGAGACACACACATGTGCATACGTATTTTACCATAATCTACTTGTACATAGATAGTATCATGCAGAACAAAATTTTCTGTAGTTTTGTCTTTTGACATCGGAAAGCACAGCTCTAAAAACTACTAAGAAAAAAATATATCAGGGTAAAAAGAAAAAGAGTGGCAGATTGTGACAGTGAATGGAATACTTTGCACAAAATATTTTCTTTCTGGACGTCCAGGTCGTAGCCAGGAATTGACATTTCGACAAGCCCCCGTCTGAACCAGGTGACCACCTTGGTGGTAGACCCCAGGCAGGCAGGCAGGGAGTCCTGGGATCCTCCCAACAGCCCTGCTAGCTAGGGATGGTGATCATACCCACTGCAGAAGAGTGGACCGAGACGTCAGAGGGGAAAGCAATGACCAAAGATCAGATTGTGCCTCTCCATCTCTTCCCAAATAATAAATACAGGTGTTTATTGAACGCCTGCTCTGTGCCCACACAGGGCTTTCACATCCACTCATCTTGTGCTCAAGGGCATGGAAAATTCCAGCCTGCAAGCCTTGCTTGCCCCGTCCCGTCCCCCACACTGCAGTGGTTTCCATAGCAACAGTCTTGGTCGCAAACATCCCTTGAGCCCCCTGAAAGGAAGGAGGAGTAGTTGATGTTGGAATAGGCTGGGCTGAGGGTGGTGGGACGAGGGGAAGGATTGAATTCTGCGATTCCCACCCCACCCCGTGTTCCCAGTTCACTCAAGCCTTTAGGGTTCATTCAAGGTCTCCTCGAATGGGGTTTTCGTAGAAGAACAAAAAAGGACCTGGGCATGCAAGCAGCTGCTGGCTCAAAAAAAAAAAAAAAAAAAAAAAAAAACAAATAGAAATCCCGGGTTCTCCATGGAGCAGCTGCCACAGACGCCTGTGACTCCCCCAGCACCTATGCCCACCTTTCAGCCGCTCCTCATTCCTCCTTCAACACAAGTTGACAGAGAGCGTGTTATGTGCCAGTGACGATGTTAGGTGCTTGAGCACAATTTCAAAAACCTGCTATGACAAATAAAAACTGGTCTGTAAAAGACTCAAGTATCTCCCCCCTCAAAAAAACACAAATGCATGGGGCCCTCTTATTCTCACTTCAAAAGACGTGGGCCCCCTGTTTTCTGGCACCTGGGAACCCCAAACACCTGGAGGAACTAGGAGGAAATGAACGAAACCGAAGACTCAACCATCACCCAGGACCCAGTTTACATTACTTCTGAGATCGGCGGAGTGGGGGAAAGTGGCCGGTGGAGACTATTAGGGGAGACGCATTCAGAAATGAACTGCTGTCGATTGCAAGACGCCGCGATGATTCATCCCAACTCAAAAATCTCAGGACAGGTGCTTCCCAGTTGAATGTTTGATGGCTGGAGAGATTCTCAATAATTGCGCACGGCAGAAAAACAAGCAGATGGTCTGTGGAATGCGCAGCTTGAGCTAATGTTTGTTTCTTTTTTCTCTTCCATGAAACCGCATAGACTGTCAATGTTTTCTTCTAATGATTATGGGCCTTTTCACAGATTACTTTTTTCCAAAAGCATGCCCATCCTGGCTCTAAAATATCACGGTCCTCCATAGATGGTGGCAGTTTAGAGGGAAGAGTTTGTGCAGAAGGCCATGGAGAATAAACTTAAGGTGTTTGTCTTCAGAGAGAGTTTATGTCATAACTCCTAGCAGAATGAATACAGGCTGAAGAATTAAAAAAGAATGACAAAAACCCACACAGATAGGTGTTCTGAAATACAGGCCAGGTGCAGTGGTTCACACCTGTAATCTATGTATTTTGGGTGGCCCAGATGGGTGGATCACCTGAGCTCAGGAGTTGGAGACTAGCCTAGCCAACATGGTGAAACCTGTCTCTACCAAAAAGTACAAAAAAAAAAAAAAAATTAGCCAAGCATCGTTGTGTGTGCCGGTAATCCCAGTTACTCAGGAGGCTGAGGCAGGAGAATCACTTGAACCTGGGAGGCAGAGGTTGCAGTGAGCAGAGATCATGCCACTGCACTCCAGCCTGGGCAACAGAGCGAGGACTCTGTCTCAAAAAAAAAAAAAAGAAAAAGAAAAAGAAAAAAAAAGACAACAACAAAGAAAGAAAAAAAAAAGGGAGGGAGGGAGGGAGGAAAGGAAGGAAGGAAGGAAAAGAAAGAAAGAGAGAGAGAGAAAGAAAGAAAGAGAGAAAGAAAGGAAGGAAGGAAGGAAGGAAGGAAGGAAGGAAGGAAGGAAGGAAGGAAGGAAGGAAGGAAGGAAGGAAGGAAGGAAGGAAGGAAGATTGTTAGGGAAACAGGAGCACAGGAGAGCCAGAGTGACACCATTTTAAAATCAACTCCACCTTAAAACTAGCAAGGTACCTTCCTTGCCAGTCATGCGCCACAGTCCTCAGATGTTTACAGCTGATGGAGCAGTTAGCAGCTTAATAACACCTGCAAGACAAACGTCTACCACAACAAAATGTCCAGATGTCCTGATATCACATAACAGTATTTGCTTTTAAGATGATTAAATGGTGAGACCTGGGCTTTAAAAAAAAAAGATGATTATAGTTATGTTTTGATGCACTTTCACACTAAAATGCCAAGGATAGCTTTCTTTCCATCAGCAAAGTATTTAATAAAACATTTTGTCCCGCTGTCAGCCCACCCGCATGCAGACATAGCTCAGCCTTTAGACAAGGCTCCTACGTGAGAGTTTAAAACCAAGACGGCGAGTTCCTTCTCTTGTTTTCTGAGGATGCCCTGCCCTGTAACTGAGCAGCTTTCAATAAACAATCTCTGCTCACTGCATTCTTGAGGTTCACCTTGAACTCCTTCCCATAACAGATCCACGAACTCGTTCTTGGGGTCTGGATCAAGACCGCTTTCTCCAGCAGCAAAATCGCGCAGCATGTACTCTGTTGAGCCCAGGTGCCTTGCGCTCACAATCACGTTTGTGAAATCGATGCATGTGGCCGGGCGTGGTGACTCACCTGGCCTTGGGAGGCCAAGGCGGGCAGGTCACCTGAGGCCGGGAGTTCGAGACCAGCCTGACCAATATGGAGAAACCCCGTCTCTATTAAAAATACAAAATTAGCCAGGCGTGGTGGTGGACGCCTGTAATCCCAGCTACTCGGGAGGCTGAGGCAGGAGAATCGCTTGAACCCGGGAGGCAGAGGTTGCAGTGAGCAGAGATCGTGCCACTGCACTCCAGCCTGGGCGACAAGAGTGAAACTCCATCTCAAAACAAAAAAAAAAAAAATAAATTGACACACGTGAGCGTGTGTGCCTGTGGGATTGTTCCACGTCGTTGGGACCGTTTGCTTCATTGTTGTGTAATTTTCCCTGGCATGAATGTATTTTCCATGTATTTATGTGTTCTGTGTCACAGATACTCTTTTGAGGACTAGTGATCTCAAATCCACAGTGTTGATTTTTTACATTTTATACACCTGTGTCACGACCAGCTGATAAGGATACAGAACATCCCGGCACGCCACCAATTTCCACCTACCCCTCCCCGTGCTGTAGCCCTGTGCTCCCTCAGCCCCAGATGCAACGTTTTTCTGATTTCTGTCATCATTGATTGCTTTGCCTGTTCCAGGACTTCCTGCAAGTGGAAACATGCACTGTACATACACTATACGTATACACACACATACGTTCTTACATGCGTTTAGAATTAGTTTATGTGTATGTGGGGACACACGTGCATATATTTTTTATCTGCATGTATGATCACTGTGAATGTGACACGTGATCCATCTGTTACAGGCATGAGGTCAATGACTCAAACACCCACGGGCAGGCTTGCCGCACGTGTTGTGATTTTTACCATGTGAACTGCTCTTGCCAAAATCCTGAACTAAACAAAGAGATGTCTCCTCCTGATCTATTGCAGTATCGAAGTTTTGAGAAGTTCTGCATGTATTAAAGTTGGCAAAGAATCCTTTCTATGTGCATGCAAAGTGAATTGCTGATTATAACATAATGTAGCTGATTAGAAGCAGGGTTTTCACTTACACCCGTGTCTAGCAGGAGGCTGATGAGTTCCAGAGGACTCACGATGCTTGGCTGGGACAGATGGTTTCAAGGTTACAGAGCCCTCGCATCCAGGGATCCTGAGAGCTTCATGCACACCCCTAGTCTGTGTGGCAATCAAAGATACCTCCAGAGTTTTCAGAATCGCCCCATAGAGGAAGTGACATTTCCATTAAGAACCACAATCTGCACCGGGAATGGCAAGCTTACCCTGTACAAGGTAACAAAGCAAACATTTAAGGTATTTGTCGCAACTACTTACCTCTGCCAGGGTAGGCCAAAAGCAGCCATAGATATGATGCAATCAAATGGTTGTGGACGTGTGCCCACATTGTGATATTTACGACATCAGGTGGCCATCAGATTTGGCCAGTGGGCAAGAGTTTGCTGACCCCTGCTCTAAAGGACTTTTAGGGGCTGGGGACGGTGGCTCACACCTGTAATCCCAGCACTTTGGGAGGCCGAGGTGGGTGGATCACCTGAGGTCAGGAGTTCAAGACCAGCCTGGGTAACATGGTGAAACTCCGTCTCTACTGAAAATACAAAATTGGCCGGGCATGGTGGTGGTCACCTGTAATCCCAGCTACTCGGGAGGCTGAGATAGGAGAATCGCTTGGACCCAGGAGGCAGAGGTTGCAGTGAGCCGAGATCGCACCACTGCACCCCAGCCTGGGCAACAGAACAAGACTCTGTCTGAAACAAATAAATAAAGTCCTTTTAGGGAATACAAGGGGGATGTATCCCAAGGGTGGAAGCCCTGCTCCGGTTTTCCAGGGTGGAAGGAGGTGGATCAGGAGTCTCTGCAGTGCCTCAGGCTGTGAAGCCTGACTTCAGGTGTTCACCAGCGCGTCCTGTTCTTTTGTCCAGCCCCAGCCTCGGTGTCACTGTGAAGGTATTTTTCAGATGAGATTCACATTTACAATCACTTAAATCAAGTAAATCAAGTAAGAGAGTGTGGCCTCCACAATGTAGTGGGCCTCATTCAGTCAGCTGAAGGCTGAAAGAGTGAAACCTATGGTTTCCTGGAAAGAAAGAAATTCTGCCTGAAGGCTGTAGTCACATAGAAATCCTATTGGTTCTGTTTCTCTGGAGAACCCTGACTGATGACACAGGCCTAAGTTAACAGTGATCTGGTCTTGGGCAGATAAATATAAATATGTACACCATATTTTTGAGAAATATGTAGGCAACAGGGGAAGATAAAGTTGACTCCACAGGACTTGCAGAGAGGGAAGTACGTGAAGAATTACTTGTAGGTTTTTGTCTCAAGCAACTAAATGGACCTTGACAACATTTGATGAGATGGGCCAGCCTGAAAGGCAAGAGAGAGAAATTGAGGTGGTTCCTGTAACCATCTGCAGGGTATGTGATGGGGGCACTGGAAAAGGAGAAGGAGCAGGAGAGGAATTGGTGAGAGGTGACGTGGAAAGAATACAAGTACAGAGAGCTTGTGCTCAAGGAGAAAGAGCAGCTGGGATGTTTACCATCTCTCCAGCGGCCAGATGAAACCTCAGCTCTCGAGTCCGCAACGGAATTTTCCACCAAGCTAAAGGCCAGGAGGAATTCCAAGAATTATATACATCACCATGTAATTAAGGATGGGAAGCTTTTTCTCTTAGACACTAAACAATGTGGACAGTGTTGCAGAGACGTCTGTTTAAAATCACATTTCTCTAAATAGCCATCTGTTTCACAAATTATTCCTGGATTCGGTCCTCCGCAATTTTCAGTCAAATTTTGAGAGCTGACAACATTTAATTTTATAATCTGCAGGTTTCGTGTCTTTACAAGTTTTTAGCGTAGAGTCTGGCACACAATAAGGGCTCAGTGGAATTACTGTGAAATCCTGTTTCCTGACATAGTCAATAAAGGAACAAAACATTTCACATTACCTAATTTGTACTCTCTTCTTAAAAAATATAGAGATGTATTACAATTATATAAATTTATAAATTATAAATTTAAACATTATATATTATGCGACTTATATATTAAATATAAAAAGACATTAAATATATTATATGTAAAAATGTACTGGGCATGGTGGATCATGCCTGTAATCTCAGCACTTCGGGAGGCTGAGGAGGGTGGAAGGCTTGAGCCCAGGAGTTTGAGAGCAGCCTGGCCGACACAGCAAGACCCCGTCTCTACAAAAAATACAAAAAGTAGCCAGGCGTGGTGGCACACACCTGTAGTCCCAGCTACTTGGGAGGCTGAGGCAGGAGAATGGTGTGAACCCGGGAGGCGGAGGTTGCAGTGAGCCGAGATCGCACCACTGCACTCCAGCCTGGGTGACAGAGCCAGACCCTGCCTCAAAAAAAAAAAAAAGCTGTATTGATAAAATTATATAAAGATATATTTAAATACATAATTAATTAACTGTGCATCTATACTTTTTATAAATGTATGAATACATTTGAACATTAAATTATAATTATGAATATAGATTTGCATCATACATTCTATTTATGTCTCCCTGGGCACATGTCTGTATGTGTGTATGTGGACACACGTCCATGAAGAGATTGGATGGGAAGAACTCAGGAGTCAGTTAACTCTGTCTGTGTCCTGTGCACCTGATGCAGCAATAAATGATCTATCAAAGGCATCGCATTTCCCAAAAACCCGCGAGGCAGGCGTGATTCTAGTGTCCATTTTACAGAGGAGGAGAGCCTAAGTTGCCCAGCAGTGAACACCCTCAGCCACTGCTCAGACAACTCCCACTCGCCTCCCTGCATCTCCGCCTCCAGACACCGGGGTCTGCATCACTCTCCCTCACTCGGGATCTCATGCTGGCTCCCGGCTTGGATCACAAACGCTGATGGCTCAAAATCGCGTGTCTGGGTTGGAGAATCCACCTGTCTCCCTTAGCTCTGCACTGGCGTTGCCCAATTTAATAAATAAAAATACAGGTTGCCCCATTAAATGTGGATTTCAGATAAACAACAGAAAAGAATCAACTTTTATTTGAGAATCGACTTAGATTTGGAGAAAAGTTGCAAAGACACTAGAAGGTTTTCCTTGTTCCTGCACCGGCTTCCCCTGTTAGTAGCATCTTACGTTAATATGATTTGTCTCAGTATTAATGAACTGGCCAGGCACGGTGGCGCACGCCTGTAAGCCCAGCACTTTCAGAGGCTGAGGCAGATGGATCACTTGAGGTCAGGAGTTCAAGACCAGCCTGGCCAACATGGCAAAACCCCGTCTCTACCAAAAAATACAAAAATTAGCCAGGCTTGGTGGTAAGCACCTGTAGTCCCAGCTACGAGAATTGCTTGAACCCAAGAGGCGGAGGTTACAATGAGCCAGTGATTGTGCCATTGCACTCCAGACTGGGCAACGAGCGAGAGACCCTGACTCTAAAAAAATGTAAAAATAAAAATAAATAATTGCTAAGTGTGGTGGTTCATGCCTATCTATAATCCCAGCATTTTGGGAGGCAGAGGTGGGCAGATCACTTGAGCCCAGGAGTTCAAGACCAGCCTGGGCATCATGGTAAAAACGCTTCTCTACAAAAAAATACAAAAATTAGCTGGGTATGGTGGTGCAGGCCTGTGGTCCCAGCTACTTGGGAGGCTGAGGCAGGAGGATTGCTCAAGCTGGGGAGGCTGCAGTGAGCCAGGATAGTGCCACCGTACTCCAGCCTGAGCCACAGAGTGAGAGCCTGTCTCAATAGAAAAACAAATACACAATAAATACATAAAACGCCTCACGGCAGGGACACACACATGCTAGTTTGGGTTGGAGCCAGCCTGTAAACCCTAATTTGGGAGCCCGGGCTCTCGGCTGCTGCAGCACTGACTACCATTAAGGTAAAATAAAACTGATACACGGGCAGTGAGGGGAATTTGCTCTCCTGCCTCCCTCCCTCCCTAAGTTCACCTGCTGAGAAAAACGGTTTGCGATAAACCTGGAGCCACAGCTGTCTGCACGGTCAGATCGCGCGAGCGCAGTCCAGCCGCTGCAGCCACGTTCTCGCGGCGCCACCTGGTGGCCGTGGGCTGCCATCGCCGCTGGACGTCAGGGCCGCCCAGGCCCGGCGAGATGTCACCTCCTCTGAGGAGCCTTCCAGGATCGCACCGGGCACGCGCTCCACGCCTCGTTGTCTGTTCTTCAGAGCACTGACCACGATCACAAATCAGCTCGCTCGCTGTGTTTCCTGCCGGGTCGTACCGCCATGATCCGCACGTAGGGGTCAAGGCTGAGATGGTATGAATGTGGACGTTATAACCCTGGCTCCCCCTCCCTCCCTATGCTGGGCTCCCCTCGATCCCCAGGCGGTGGGGTGTCCCTGGTTTTTCCTTTTTAAGATTACAAATCTGGTCGGGCGCGTGGCTTAGGCCTGTAATCCCAGCACTTTGGGAAGTCGAGGTGGGTGTATCACTCGAGGTCAGGAGTTCGAGACCAGCCTGGCCAACATGGTGAAACCCCCATCTCTACTAAAAATACAAAAATTAGCCGGGCATGGTGGTGTGCTCCTGTAACCCCAGCTACTTGGGAGGCTGAGGCAGGAGAATCGCTTGAACACAGGAAGCAGAGGTTGCAGTGAGCCGAGATCTCCAGCCTGGGCAGTGGAGTGAGGCTTCCTCTCAAAAAAAAAAGAAGAAGTTTAAATCAATTTAAATGTCACTGTCCACAGCAGCTGCGGATGGCACCAATGGCTCCCAGCTGGGGCTCGTGTATCATTGGCCAGGGCCTCATCAGACTCAGCTACTGCCCCACCCTTGTTAAATATTTTTAATATCTTCCTTGTCGGGCACCTCAGATGGATGAATGGAGGATGGGGCGGATGGGGGAGGGAGAAGGAAGAGGGAAGGGAAGGAGAGGGGTTTCAGCCAACATGCTGAAACCCTGACTCTACTAAATACCCCCTCCAAAAAAAAAAAATTAGCTGGGCGTGCCAGCAGGTGCCTGTAATCCCAGCTACTCAGGAGGCAGAGGCAAGAGAATTGCTTGAACCTGGGAGGTGGGGGTGTCAGTAAGCCGAGATCACACCGCTGCACTCCAGCCTGGGCAACAGAGCGAGACTCTGTCTCAAAAAGAACAACAAAAAATTTGCTATTCTGGCCCTTTCTTGGGGGCATTTACTGAAAATATTTACCCACCCTTCTAGATACTTTGTATGCATTAACTTATTTCATCCTCACAGAGCATCTACGACGAAGACGCTGCTACTGTCCCATTTCAAAAGTGAGAAAAGTGAGTACAAAAGGTGAAGTCCATGGAGACCCAGCTGTGTGAGGCAGAGCCAGGATTTAGGCTCAGGAAGCCTGAACCTAGATTCTCGGGTGTTAACTGCTACACGAGGCTGCCTCTTTCTAAGCGTTTTTACCTGCGTTTCTCTCCACATGCTATTTTCTACCATAAATTGGCTTCCTTGAATGGAAGGGCCACGCTAATCCCACTGTCTCCACAGCTGTGACATCATGTCATGCTGACTCCTTTAACTTTATCAAACTCAGGTTCTAACCTTAACCACAGGCTCTCCTTCTGCCAAGCTGTCGGCTAAATCAAACCATCTTCTCTTATCTCCAAGCTGCTCCTGCCTTCATGTCCCTTGTTTTCTTTTTAAAAATTAGTTATTTTTAGGCTGGGCGCGGTGGTTCACGCCTGTAATCCCAGGACTTTGGGAGGCCGAGGAGGGCAGATCACCTGAGGTCAGGAGTTCGAGACCAGCTTGGCCAATGTGGTGAAACCACATCTCTACTAAAAATACAAAAATTAGCCAGGTGCACGGGCAGGTGCCTGTAATCCCAGCTACTCGGGAGGCTGAGGCAGGAGAATCGCTTGAACCTAGGAGGTTGCAGTGAACCAAGATTGTGCCACTGCACTCCAGCCTGGGCAACAGAGCAAGATTCTGTCTCAAAAAAACCATATATTTTTAATAGACAAGTAAGCATTGTATATATGTATTGTGTAAAACATGATGTTTTGAAATATGTGTCATGTCCCTTGTTTTTTGGAGAGAATCTTGCTTTGTCACCCAGGATGGAGTGCAGTGGAATGATCACAGTTCACTGCAGCCTTGATCTTCCGGGCTCTGGCAATCCTCCCACTTCAGCCTCCTGAATAGCTGAAACTACAGGTGTGCAGCACCACACCTGGCTAGTTTTTTAAAAATATTTTTTAGAGACAGGGTCTTGCTTTGTTGCCCAGGCTGATCTCAAACTCCTGGGCTCAAGCAATCCTCCTGCCTCGGCCTCCCAAAGTGCTGTGATTAGAGCTGTGAGCCACCATGCCCAGCCTGTGTTCCTTGTTTTCAACAGAAGAACGTGGGGCAGACTCCGGACCTACTGCCCATGAGTTAGTCCTACTCTGCAAGGGGAAACACCATTCAGAAACAAAAAAAAGGAAAAGAAAAACTTGAGAACTTGTTCTCTGAGATGTAGCTTGAATGCCTCCTGGTTTATACATTCAGCTGAGTTGGGGATAGTGGCTTGAATTTGCTCTGCAGAAACAAAATTGGCCATAGAAACTTAACTTTACGTTCTTAATGATTAAAAAACTTTTCTTGGCTGGGCGCAGTGGCTCACGCCTGTAATCCCAGCACTTTGGGAGGTCAAGGCGGGTGGATCACCGGAGGTCAGGAGTTTGAGGACAGCCTGGCCAACATGCTGAAACCCCCGTCTCTACTAAAAATACAAAAATCAGCTGGGTGTGGTGGCGGATGCCTGTAATTCCAGCTGCTCGGAAGGCGGAGGCAGGAGAATCGCTTGAACCTGGGAGGCAAAGGTTGCAGTGAGCTGAGATTGCACCATTGCACTGCAGCCTGGATGACAGAGCGAGACTTCATCTCAAAAAGCAAAACAAAACAAAAACACCTTTTCTTTCTCCAGTTATTTTTTATTGTAGTAAAATTCACATAACAAAACTTACCATCTTAACCATTTTCAAGTGTACCTCTCAGGAATATTAAACACACTAATAATGTTGTATGGCCATCACCACCATCCATCTCTGGAACCCTTTTCATCTTGTAAAACTGAAACTCTGTACCCATTAAACACTGACCCTCCATTACCCTGGCCCCAGCCCCCAGCAAACATCATTGCACTTTCTGTCTCTATGAATTTGACTACTCCAGGTACCCCATCCATGTAAGTTGAACCACATAGTATTTGTCCTCTTGTGACTGGCTTATTTCACTTAGCATAATGTCTTAAAGTTCAGCCATGTTGGGCATGTATCAGAGTTTCCTTCCTATTTAAGGATAAATAATATTCCGTTGTGTGGATGGACCATATTTTGCGATGGTGTCTTTCCTTGGCTTGTGGATGGTGTCTTCTCCTTGTGTCCTCATGTGTTCTTCCCTCTGTGTGTGTCTGCCGTAAACTCCTCTTGTAAGAACATCAGCCGGGCACAGTGGCTCATGCCTGTAATCCCAGCACTTTGGGGGACCGAGGCAGGTGGATCACCTGAGGTCAGGAGTTCAAGACCAGTTTGGCTAACACGGCAAAACCCCGTCTCTACTAAAAATACAAAAATTAGCCAGGTGTGGTGGCCCATGCCTGTAATTCCAGCTACTCGGGAGGCTGAGGCAAGAAAATCGCTTGAACTGGGGAGGCGGAGGTTGCGGTGAGCCGAGATCACGCCATTGCCCTCCAGTGCCTGGGTGACAAGAATGAGACTCCATCTCAAAAAAAAAAAAAAAAGAAATCAGTCATATTGGATTAGGGTCTACCCTAATGGCCTTGGCTTGCCTTAATTGCCTGTCTAAAGAGCCTATTACCAAATACAGTCACATTTCTAGGTGCTGGGAGTTAAGACTTCAACATGAATTTGTGGGGACAAAATTGAGCCTGTAACAAGCTAATTACTTAATGTTTTGTGGGAGATGCCTCAACCTGTCCCAAACGAAGCTTACGACATCTTCCCCTCACCTGCTCACCTTCCAGAGTTGCCCATCTCCCCCAATGGCACCATTATCCACCTGGTTACACTGACCAGAGGCCAATGACGCCCTTCTCATCACCCCTCCCATCGGTCACCACATCCTGCCGTTTGACACTGATCAACCTGCCCATTTCCCCCCATCTCCTCTGCTGCCACTGAAAACCAAGCCACCGCCGTCACCTCCTGGGCTGCGGAAAGTTCTAAATATCCTCATCCCTGCCCCAAACTGCCTCTCCTCACCCAGGGATCATTTGATGTGCCCACAGCAAGATTCAAACTCCTCCCAGCTCCTGAAACTGTCAAAGCTGGACTTGAATAGGGAGCAGAGCCGGCGTCCTGTCGGGGTGCTTGTGAGCTCACCAGTGCTCCTTCCCTCCACTGTCACTCTAAATCAGGGATACCCAGCTCTGGTACCCTCAGCATTTGGGGTTGGAGGATTCTTTGCTGGTTGTGGTGGGGTGGGGGTGGGGGGATTCTGTCCTGTGCATTGTAGGGTGTTGAGCGGCATCTCTGGTCTCACCAACTAGAGGCCAGGAGCAACCCCTCACCCAGCTGTGACCAAAGTGTCTCCAGACATTGCCAAAGGTCCACTGGTTAGGGAAAGAACCACCACTGGTTGAGACCCCTTCCACCACCCCACTCTAAATAATAATGATTTCTCCCCTTATGCGGAGAAATACTAAAGTCATCCACATAGGGAGGTGAGTTTAAAAGCCCATCAGGACATTTGCATTTTACTAAGCCATTCATGTCCCTGTGATTTATGAGAGAACAGTAACTGCACAAATGCCTCCTTCCACAATTTCATTATCTGCCTTGCAGGAGTGAGCCTGAGTTTCTGGAGCAGTTGCTACCTGCTGCCATTAGGTGGCGGTGAAAGTCAAGTCATAGAGTAGTTTGGGGCCTTTTGTTGTTGTTTTTGGTTTTGAGGGATTGTTTTGTGTTTTGTTTTGTTTTGTTTTGTAGTTTTGCTGTCGCCAGGCTGGACAGCAGTAGCGCCATCTCGGCTCACTGCAACCTCTGCCTCCTGGGTTCAAGCGATTCTCCTGCCTCAGCCTCCCAAGCAGCTGGGATTACAGGGGCCTTCATCACGCCCAGCTAATTTTTGTATTTTTAGTAGAGACCGGGTTTCACCATGTTTGAGGTCAGGCTGGTCTCGAGCTCCTGACCTCAGGTGATCCGCCCAGCTCTGCCTCCCAAAGTGCTGGGATTACGGGCATGAACCACTGAGCCCGGCCTTTTTCGGTTTTTAGATCTTTATTTATTTTAAAACTGATGACAAGCAAAAGTTGTATATATTTATGGCATGCAACATGATGTTTCCATATTCATATACATTGTAGAAGGGTGAAATGTAGCCACGTAATTTCTACATAGATTTTCTTTGTGGTGAGAACATAAAATCTACTCTGAGCAATTTTCAAAGATACTTTATTTTTATTTTATCTTTTCTCTCAAATTCATCACTGCTATTAGTTGAGTAGTTTCTGGTACAGTCATGTGCCGCGTAGCCATGTTTTGGTCAACAATGAGCCGCATACGTGATGGTGGTCCCGTCAGATCATAATGGAGCTGGAAAAGCCCTTACCGCCCAGTGATGCGGTAGCCAAAGTACATCATAGCACAATTACTGTATTTTAAAAATATAACTTCAGTGTAGCCTAAGCGTAGAGTGTTATAAAGTCTACAGCAATGTCCCAGGCCTTCACATTCACTCACTCACAATACCCAGAGCAACTTCCCATCCTGCAAGCTGTATTCATGGTAAGTGCCCTACACAGGTGGACCTTTTTTTTTATCCTTCATACCACATGCTTACTGTACTACTTTTTTTTTTTTTTTTTTTTGGAGACACGATATCACTCTGACCCCTAGGCTGGAGTGCACTGGCATAATCACAGCTCACTGCAGCCTCGACCTCTCGGGCTCAATGGATCCTCCCACCTCAGTCTCCTGAGTAAGTAGCTGGGACTACAGGCATGCACTACCACGCCAGGCTAATGTTGGCAGGGGGTGGGGGACGTTGGGGTGTGTGTGTGTGCAGAGATGGGGTTTCTCCACGCCCCCTGCCTGGTCTGCAGTTCCTGGGCTCAAGGAATCTCTTCACCTCAGCTTCCCAAAGTGCTAGGATTACAGGCATGAGCCATGGCGCCCCACACTACTACACCTTTCCCGTGTTTAGGTCCACAAATACAGGTCCTCCTGTAATCCCAACACTTTGGGAGGCCAAGGCAGGTGGATCACCTAAGGTCGGGAGTTTGAAACCAGCCTGGCCAACATGCTGAAACCCCATCTCCACTAAAAACACAAAATTAGCCAGGTGTGGTGGTGCTTGCCTGTAATCCTAACTACTCTGGAGGCTGAGGCAAGAGAATCGCTTGAACCCAGGAGGCGGAGGTTGCAGTGAACCGAGATCATGCCATCGCACTCCAGCCTGGCGACAGAGCGAGACTCCGTCTCAAAAAAAGCTTAAAAATTAAAAAATAAAAATACATAAATAAATCCCACCCCCTGGTGTAGATTCCTGGTAAAATTCCTGGGACTGTGACTATAATTTAGTTTACTCCTCTGATTAAGTTGTGTAAAAGGGCACAGTTGACTTTAAGAAAGAGGGATTCTGTCTGTGGTCCTGATCTAATCATGTTAGCCCATAAAAGGGATGAGTCCCTTCCTATAGTCCCGGAGACATGAAGCATGAAGGGGGATTTGAATTTGACACATGAGAAATTTGCTGTTACTAACTTTGAAAACCAAGGAGGCTATGCAGAGAGTAGCTTCTAGAAGTTGAGAGTTATCTTTGCCCACCAGCCTGCAAAGGATCAAATTCTTCCAACAAGCTGGATGAACTTGGAAGAGGACTCTGAGCTCCTGATGAGAATTCAGCCCTGGCTGATGTCTTGATTTCCACTTTGGGAGAATTGGAGCAGACAGCACAACCAATTTTGTCTAGACTTATGACCTACAGAACTGTGGGCAAATAAACAAGTGTGGTTTTAAGATGCTAAGTTTGTGGCAATTTGCTATTCAGCAATAGAAAATGAATACAGTGAGTAATAATACTACCTTAGTAGTGCTGTCTTCTCAGGTACAGATTGAGCTTTAAGAAGGCAGATCTAGGCCGGGTGCGGTGGCTCACACCTGTAATCCCAGCACTTTGGGAGGCTGAGATGGGTGGATCACGAGGTCAAGAGATAATAGACCATCCTGGCCAACAAGGTGAAACCCCGTCTCTACTAAAAATACAAAAATTAGCTGGGCGTGGTGGTGGCACGTACCTGTAGTCCCAGCTATTTGGGAGGCTGAGGCAGGAGAATCGCTTGAACCTGGGAGGTGGAGGTTGCAGTGAGCCGAGATCTCGCCATTGCACTCCAGCCTGCAGCCTGGTGACAGGGCGACAGTCCGTCTCAAATAAAAAAAAAAAAAAAAAAAAAAAGAAGAAGGCAGATCTACAGAAGAAGAAATATTAATACAGTCTGAACAACAGGTCTGATTGGAAGCCCTCAGAACCATCAGTCTAAGAAAACTGTGTTCTTCCCACCAGCTATAAGTGACACACTGAGCCAGCCCCTCCCAGAAGCAGCAAGGAGGACAGTGGCCATCCCACCAGAGACCTTGACCTAACTTGAACTTGACCTCCTTTGCCCACAGGAAGCTTCTGGGGGTCAAGCTCTGGGTAAAAACAAAGTCCTGGGGTAAATTCACAGCTCTGTGAATTATTTTGAAAGAACTTCAGCCTTTACAGTCTTAGAGTCACTCATCCACGAACATAGCATGTTTCTGCATGAATTAAAATAATCTTTTAAAGAGTGCCACAAGGATAAGAATCTTGTCTTGTTCAGACTGCCTGTGTTCCAATCTTGGTGACTGAGGGTAAATTACTTAATGTTCTCATATATCAAATTTAAAATGAGGCCAGGCGCAGTGGCTCACGCCTGTAATCCCAACACTTTGGGAGAATGAGGCAGGTGGATCACCTGAGGTCAGGAGTTCAAGGCCAGCCTGGCCAACATGGTGAAACCCTGTCTCTACTATAATACAAAAAATTAGCCAGGTGCGGTGGTGTGCACCTGTAATCCCAGATACTTGGGAGGCTGAGGCAGGAGAATTGCTTGAACCCAGGAGGTGGGGGTTTCAGTGAGCCAGAGGGCACCATTGTGCTCCAGCCTGGGCAACAAGAGTGAAACTCTGTCTCAAAAAAAAAAAAAGTATATATATATATATATAATGGCTTAAGCATGAAATCTATTTCATGTAGTCTTAGAAGGATTTAATAAATTAACTCAGCTTATGTAAAGTACTTAGAATAGGCTGACAACTATGTAAGTGTTCAGTGTTATTATTACTTATACTGACTGACCAATGAGTGCACAGTTTGGGCAGAAAGAACAGCAGTATCTAGGAGTTTCAGCAAGCACATGCTTTGATTGCCAGCTCTATCCTACATCCAAGTCCTGTCATGTGTTTCTTCTTTCTGCATCATTCTTGCTTTTCCCAGGATCTATCTGAGGTTGCTTGGTCACTCCCAGGATGGCACCAGGATGTGATTATTTCCATACCCAAATTAGGCTTGGATTTCCATCTCCTAATATTGCCATAGTTTGGGGGTTTCCTCACCAACTTGTCTGACACTTCTCAGCCTTCTTTAGTGATGACAACACTACCATCGGTTAATTTTCTTCCAGATGTGTGCAAACCACGTATCTGTAGTTAAAATACAGAAAGGAGACATTGAATTTCTTCTCTTATTTATTTTTTTATTTTTATTTTTATTTATTTATTTTTTATTTTTATTTTTATTTTTTTGAGACTGAGTCTCGCTCTGTCGCCCAGGCTGGAGTGCAGTGGCACGATCTTGGCTCACTGCAAGCTCCGCCTCCCAGTCATACCTCCCGAGTAGCTGGGACCACAGGCACCCGCCACCACGCCCGGCTAACTTTTTGTATTTTTTAGTAGAGACGGGGTTTCACCGTGTTAGCCAGGATGGTCTCAATCTCCTGACCTCGTGAGCCGCCTGCCTCGGCCTCCCAAAGTGCTGGGATTACAGGCGTGAACCACCGCACCTGGCTGAGACATTTAATTTCTTTTTTTTTTTTTTTTTTTTTTTTGAGACGGAGTCTCGCTCTGTCGCCCAGGCTGGAGTGCAGTGGCGAGATCTCAGCTCACTGCAAGCTCCGCCTCCCGGGTTCCCGCCATTCTCCTGCCTCAGCCTCCTGAGTAGCTGGGACCACAGGCGCCGCCACCTCGCCCGGCTAATTTTTTGTGTTTTTAGTAGAGACGGGGTTTCGCCGTGTTAGCCAGGATGGTCTCGATCTCCTGACCTCGTGAGCCGCCTGCCTCGGCCTCCCAAAGTGCTGGGATTACAGGCGTGAACCACCGCACCTGGCTGAGACATTTAATTTCTATAGCATTTTATGAAGACCAGCTGCTGCTGAAATAGTCTGCCTCCCCACACGCCCCTCATCATGTTTATAATGTTTTCACAAGGCTCTTTTCTCCAGGTCTTTTTCAACTTATTTCTAACATATTATGTGAACTCAACACAATATTTATTTTGTTTCCTCCAATAATATAGAGATCTCACTTTTTGGTTATACTAATTCCTAAGCACTTTACATTTTATTAAACTATTCACATGGAATAATTTCCCATTTCATTCTAATTGTAGTTATTGTGGAATGTTATTGATTTAAATATTGATTAAAATATATTACTGTGTGCTTGGTCATATTACTAAATTTATGACTTTTCAATTATTTTTTCTTGTTTCTTTTTGGTTTTCTAAGCAGTCATTTCCTCTGTAAAAATTATGACATCTCTTTCTTCCTGTCCAGTAGGTACACTGGACTTTCCAGTGATATGACCAATAAACTTTCTTTTGTTGCTTGTATCAGTGTGTGTGTTCTGTCATTTCCAACACAAAGAATCTCAACCAATACAGATTTAGAAGAGAAAAACAAAGTTTCAGGCCTGTAAT
Organism: Macaca mulatta; assembly: GCF_049350105.2. Classification (NCBI taxonomy): domain Eukaryota; kingdom Metazoa; phylum Chordata; class Mammalia; order Primates; family Cercopithecidae; genus Macaca; species Macaca mulatta. The sequence goes on from NC_133424.1 coordinate 69,320,297, forward strand.
CCCAGCACTTTGGGAGGCCAAGGTGGGAAGATCACTTGAGCCCAGGAGTTCAAGACCAGCCTGGACAACACAGTGAGACCCCTGTCTCTATAAAAAAATAAAAATAAAAATAAGCTGGGTGTGGGTGTGTGCCTGTAGCCCCAGCTGCTTGGGAGACTGTAGTGAGAGGATCACTCGAGCCCAGGAAGTCAGGGCTGCAGTGAGCATGACTGCACTACTACCTACCAGCCTGAGTGACAGAGTGAGACCCTGTCTCACAAAAAGCAAGTTTTAGAAGCATTCTTGCCAAAGAAATTGTCCCTAGAAAAGTATTTATTCACTGAAACGAATGACTCTTACTTACTTTTATAATTTTTTATAAGTCAGAGTAAAACTTTAAACACATCAGTATAGCTCATGAAATGATTCCCCTGAACCTGACATATATTAGCTTTATTCTTAGAGCCTCAGTGCCGAGGCAGAAACATGGCAGTTCCTGAGATGACACTGCAGATACAGGGAGGGAAAAAGAAGAGAAAAGCAAAGCAGATGAGACGGAAAATATAACTTAGTAAGGAAGTTCCATGACCATGAACTAGTGTTCATTGTTCTGAACATCACTCAAAAAAAACAATACTCACTTTGGGAGGCTGAGGCGGGTGGATTACCTGAGGTCAAGAGCTCGAGACCAGCCTGATCCACAAGATGAAACCCCGTCTCTACTGAAAATACAAAAATTAGCCAGGCGTGGTGGTGCGTGCCCATAATCCCAGCTACTCGGGAGGCTGAGACAGGAGAATCGCTTCAACTCCAGAGGTGGAGGTTGCAGTGAGCCAAGATCACGCCACTGCACTCCAGCCTGAGCAACAGAGGGAGACTCTGCCTCAATAAATAAATAAATAAAATGTAAAATGAATATTAAAAATTCCTGTTGTGCTTGAATAAAATGATATAGATACAGAAGATGACAACTCTGAAGGATGACCTGTGACCCATAAAATGACTTTTATGGTCATTTCAACTTATGACCCCAAATGGCATTTAAAATAAATATTTAGAACATGAATACAATTAACGTTTTTAACGAATGAAATGTACTTGAGAAAACTGATCAGTCAGTGTAGTATGCTTCGGTGCTTCATCGTGATCTCTGCTTATGAAGATTCGATTCTGCTTTTCCATAATATCAAGTGACACTGTCGTAAGAAAGCAATTAGCATTTTAATTTGTGTTGGATTAGGCATTTTTAAATGAGATATTCACACAACTGCTAACAGGAATGCAAAACATCTGCATTTATTCACTGAATCACCTTTGTGTGTAATGTTCTAAATAAATAATTATAAAAATATACACATTTCCTTCTGATTTCTTAAAAATCAACATAAGTATTCATCGGTCAGCTGTGGTGGCTCATGCCTGTAACCTCAGCACTGTGGAAGGCCAAGGCAGGAGGATAGCTTGAGCCCAGGAGCTTGAAACCAGCCTGAGCAACGTAGAGAGACCCTGTCTTTGAAAAAAAGTTTTAATAAAAATAAAGGTAGATACTCATATAACTGCTAGAAAAGACTAAAAAGATGTCATAATTGACCTTATGTAAGTTGTATACAATATGAGATACACCATTTAACTGCATATATTATTTGGTTTTTTTGTTTTGTTTTTTCTTACGTTTTTATGTTTAAACTTTTATATTATACAAAACACAGGCCTAACGTAAGTTTTTTCTCATCTCTTTTTTTTTTTTTTTTTGAGACAGAGTCTCACTCTGTCGCCCAGGCTGGAGTGCAGTGGTGTGATCTTGGCTCACTGCAAGCTCCGCCTCCTGGGTTCACGCCATTCTCCTGCCTCAGCCTTCCGAGTAGCTGGGACTACAGGCGCCCGCCACCATGCCTGGCTAATTTTTTGTATTTTTTAGTAGAGACAGGGTTTCACCATGTTAGCCAGGATGGTCTCCATCTCCTGACCTCGTGATCCATCAGCCTCAGCCTCCAAAAGTGCTGGGATTACAGCCATGAGCCACCACACCTGGCCTTTTATTTATTTATTTATTTATTTATTTATTTATTTATTTATTTGAGACAGTCTTGCTGTGCCATCCAGGCTGGAGTGCAGTGGCATGATCATGGCTCACTGCAACCTCCACTTCCCAGGCTCATGTGAGCCTCTCACCTCAACCTCCCAAGTAGCTGGCACCACAGGCACATGCCACCATGTCTGCCTAAATTTTTTGTATTTTTTGTGGAGATGGGATTTTGCTACGTTGTCCAGGCTGGTCTTGAACTCCTAGGATCAAGTGATCAGCCCACCACAGCCTCCCAAAGTGCTGGATTACAGGTGTGCGCCGCTGCACCCAGCCAGTTTTTTCCATAAACCTTTAATAATAAGTTGGCTTTTAGGTCTAGAAAGTAATTTCTAATATAACAGAGTTTGAAAATATATAAGTTATATTAAGCTCATTAGATTACTAATATATAGGCTGGGTGTGGTGGCTCACATCTGTAATCCCAGCACTTTGGGAGGCCAAGGCAGGCAGATCACCTGAGATCAGGTACTCAAGACCAGCCTGGCCAACACGGCAAAACCCTGTCTCTACTAAAAATACAAAAATTAGCTGGACATGGTGGTGGGCACCTGTAATCCAGCCAGTTGGGAGGCTGAGGCAGGAGAATCACTTGAACCAGGGAGGCAGATGTTGCAGTGAGTTGATATCGTGCCATTGCACTCCAGCCTGGGCGACAAGAGCGAGACTCCATCTCAAAAAAAAAATTACCAACATATAGTATGAACTCTTTAGTTTCTAATAAATATTGAGCTAATTTTGAAGGCTTGATTCACAACATTTTTTGCCCATATGAGTTCTTGCACATTCACTAAGGGATGAACTGTGAGCAAAGGCTTTTCCACACTTATTAAATGTATAGGGCTTCTCTTCAGTATGAGTTCTCTCAAGTCGAGTAACGGCTGAGCTATTTTGGAAGGCTTCCTCATGTGCATTAGAGACATAACAGTTTCTCTCCACGATGGATTTCCTAGTGTTGAATAATGTCAGTCATGCAACAGAATGCTTTTCCACATGTATTATGTTTGTCAGGTGTCTCTTCAGTGTGAGTTCTAGTACGTTGCCTTAAGGAGGAAAACTCACACTAAAAGCCTTCCCACGTTCAGTACATTCACAGGGCTTCCCCCAGAATCAGTTTTTTGATGCAGGATGAGCTGGGAGGTCTTGTTTCTTGTTGCTTTATCACATTCTTTACAATCACAGATTTTCTTTCCTGTATCGGTTCTGTCATGCTGCAAGGAAGCTGAGCTGCATTTGACGGCTTCTTCCCATTGATTGCCTTCACAGGGCTTCTCTCCCATATGAGTTCTCATATGCTGAAAAAGAGATGAACTATCAATAAAGCCTTTCCTACATTGACTATAATTATAAAGTTTCTCCCCAGTGTTAATTTTCCATTGTATAAGGAGGTGTGCTTTTCTGCTTCAGGCTTTCAGGCAGAGACTGCATTCTTAGGGTTCCTCACCTGTGTGGATTCTTATGTGTCTAGCACAGGATGGGCAATCAGTAAAGGGTTTCTCACACTCATTGCATCCACAGAGTTTGTCTTTAGTATGTATTCTTTGATGTCCAATTAGGTATAACTTCTGCCTGAATACCTCCTCACATTCACTACATTCTGCCTTGTATGAATTTTTTCATGCTTCATTTAAGATGAGTTATAACTGAACAAATGATTTTTCATCTCCATTAAATTGATAAAGGTTATTTCTTCTATAATTAAGTAAATCAAAATTATGCTTCAAGCCCCTTCCACTTAAGACATGTTCATGGAGTTTTGTCTTGAGGGGATACTGTTGACAAAAGCCTCACATTCATAGACTTTCTGCTCAGTACATGTTTTCTCACAGATGAAATTAACTTGATTCAGAAGTCTCTCCTTGACCAGGCATGGTGGCTCACGCCTGTGATCCCAATGCTGTGGGAAGCCAAGGTGGGTGGATCACTTGAGGTCAGGAATTTGAGACCAGCCTGGTCAACATGGTGAAACTCCATCTCCACTAAAAATACAAAATTAGGCTGGGCGCAGTGGCTCACACTGGTAATCCCAGCACTTTGGGAGGCTGAGGTGGGCAGATCACGAGGTCAGGAGATCGAGACCATCCTGGCTAATATGGTGAAACCCTACCACTATTAAAAATACAAAAAAATTAGCCAAGTGTGGTGGCGGTCACCCATAGTCCCAGCTACTCGGGAGGCTGAAGCAGGAGAATGGCATGAACCCGGGAGGCAGAGCTTGAGGTGAGCCAAGGTTGCACCACTGCACTCCAGCCTAGGTGACAGAGCAAGACTCCGTCTCAAAAAAAAAAAAAAAAAAATTAGCTGGGCATCGTGGCGCACACCTGTAATCCTAGCTACTCAGGAGGTTGAGGCAGGAGAATCACTTGAACCCAGGAGGCACAGGTTGCAGTGAGCCGAGATCGCACCATTGCACTCCAGCTTGGGCAACAAGAGCAAAACTCCACCTCAAAAAAAGAAAGAAAGAAAAGAAAAGAAAAGTCCCTCCTTGTTTTCTTGGTGCATCTCTATTTGGTTACCAACTTCCTAGTCATTTCCTAAAATTTATCACTTGTGAATCTTTCCATTATCACACTGTGGAATTAAACTTTTTTACACATACCCCTTGGTGGGTATATACTCTTATTTTGTCCTATATATCAAATTTCTTTTTACTTATTAGTTTTACATCTGACTTTCATTAAGTGCAGGCACGTTAGAGACCAAGATCTTAGCTCTAGACTTCAGGGTTTTTTTCTTTTCTTTTCTTTTCTTTTTTCTTTTTTTTTTTTTTTTTTTTGAGATGGAGTCTTGCTCTTTTGCCCAGACTGGAATGCAGTGGCACTATCTCGGTGCACTGTAACCTTCACCTCCTGGGTTCACGCCATTCTCCTGCCTCAGCCTCCTGAGTAACTGGGACTACAGGCACCTGCCACCAAGCCTGGCTAATTTTTTGTATTTTTTCACTTTGAGCACTACTGACATTTGGGCTGGATAACTGTTTCTGTAGGAGACTGGGGTGGGTGGGGAGGCTGCCATCCACTGCACTGTAGGATGCTGAGTAGTGTCTTGGGCCTCTACCCAGGCAGAAGCATCCATGTGACAACCAAAACTGTCTCCAGACGTTGCCAATTGTCCTCTAGGGGGCGAAACTGCCACCAAGTGAGAATCACTAACCCAGAAAAGTGAGCGTTCAACACACAATAAATGCTCGTTAAATTTATTACACAGCTGGAAAATGATGTAGGGGCAAGTTAAAAAGTAACACAAACTGGCCGGGCATGGTGGCTCATGCCTGTAATCCCAACACTTTGAAGGCCAAGGCAGGCAGATCACCTGAGTTGAGAGTTCGAGGCCAGCCTGGCTAACATAGTGAAACCCCATCTCTACTAAAAATACAAAAATTAGCCAGGCGTAGTGACAGGCTCCTGTAATGCCAGCTACGAGGGAGGCTGAGGCAGGAGAATCACTTGAACCTGGGAGGTGGAGGTTGCACTGAGCCAAGATCCCTGCCACTGCACGCCAGCCTGGGCAACAAGAGCAAAACTCCATCTCAATCACAACAACAAAAAGTAATGCAAACTCATCAGGGTTTTGGTCATTTCCTGCACCTCCTGAGGAAGGGCACAGGGCTGAGGAGCAGATTATGGGAAGGACAAACAGATGTGAGAATCCAGGCTGGCTCTATGCCCTACCCAATTATGTAGCCCCAAGTCTCAGCCTTAGCTGACATGGGGCTACACTGAAGTCTTGTGAAAGACAGGAGACCATGTTGAGGCAGGGACAAACTTGCCTACAGGTGATTCAGGTAAATCCCACAAGTTCAGCCACAGAAAACAAGCATAACCATGTGCAAAGTCTTCCACGAGGCCACTTGTCACAGGGTTGTTTTAATTCAAGCAACATCAACATACACCAGAAATTTGTGAAGGAAATTATGGCACATTTGTATAACTTCAGTGTCAAGAAGCCAGTGGTATTTTGCAGATAATGCAAGGTCTGTAGATCCAAAATTAAGTTGGGTGTCTTCCTTTAGTGTACAAACACCTTGGATATTTGAGGGAATCCAAAGACAAGGTTCTAGGCATTTTATACATGTTAACTCATGTATTACGTTAATTCTCACAATAATCCTTTGGAACTAGTACTATCACCATCCCTGCCTTATTGAGGAGGAAATGGGGTACAGAGAGCTTAAGCAACTTGCCAGTGTCATGCAGCAGGGAAGTGCGTAGGAAGGGCTGGAACCCACGCAGCCTTGCTGCATGTTTGTGGAATGAACACAGGACTCAACCACACAACCATCTGGCTGAGGCTGCATGAGCAGCCAGAAGCCTGGTCGCAACGCAATCTCCCTACAGGCACAAATGGGGTGCCCCTTGAGACAGGAATAATAAAGGTGGTCTCAGGAGAACGGAAAATTCCAGGCAACAGTTTCACACGACTAGCAAAGGAAATCGTTGAAACAGCTGCGTAAGTTAGCGGCGGATAAGACCCTGAAAACCAGGGTGTTGGCCAAGCTGGCTAAAGCCAACTGGACCCAACATGGTGCTGGATTTGACCTGTCTCAGCTAGGACCTCTCATTATGTGCTCATTTACATACTAAGTCACACACCCACTGTGACAGTTCTGGGGAACACCCATATTTAGTATAAAAACGGGTGGTAGGCCGGGCGCGGTGGCTCAAGCCTGTAATCCCAGCACTTTGGGAGGCCGAGACGGGCGGATCACGAGGTCAGGAGATCGAGATCATCCTGGCTAACACGGTGAAACCCCGTCTCTACTAAAAAAATACAAAAAACTAGCCGGGCGAGGTGGCGGGTGCCTGTAGTCCCAGCTACTTGGGAGGCTGAGGCAGGAGAATGGTGTGAACCCAGGAGACGCAGCTTGCAGTGAGCCCAGATCGCGCCACTGCACCCCAGCCTGGGCGACAGAGCGAGACTCCGTCTCAAAAAAAAAAAACAAAAACAAAAACAAAAAAAAAACCAAAAAAAAAACGGGTGGCACCACAGTACCAAGAAATGTTTACCTTTTTTCAAGAACCTTCATGAATATTTCACCCCTCGGTTAAATAAATATTTACAGGTAGCAGCCCCAAACCCCGTTGGGCGTGATGCTCTGTGGTATGCCTGCACTTTTCTTTCTTCAGTATGTTCAGGAGATTCGCAATGAATCTCCACATTTTGCTCTGCTCCTCCATGAATTCCTTTTCACGACAGTGTCAAGAGCCTGGACACCAGTCCGGGTGGAGGCCTCACCAGCATCTTGGGGCCTCCCTGGGCACAGACGTGTGAGCGCCCGGCCTGGAGACCTGACTCTGGCAACCGCCTCAGGCGGAGAGATGGAAGATGGCAGGACGCAGTCGCCACCGCGCGGACCCAGCCCCCGGCCAGCCTTGGCCCCTCGCGCGCCGGGACAGGGCCGCAAATGACTGTGCCTGGGATTCGCCGGCCCAGGCGCCGCGCGGCTCTACGCGCGCCCAAAGCGACCCTCCGCGCAAACCACCCCCGGGGACGACGTCACCCGTGAGGCCCCGCGGCGCCTCCTCCTAAAGCTCGGCTGGGAAACCGTCCGCTTCCCCAAGACTGAGGGGCTTGTCGCCATGTTGTTTTAGTTTTCCTGCACGATTCCTGGGTGGCTGAGGCAAATACGCTTGAAGGCCTGAGACTTTTAAGTCTCTTCCGCACCCTTTTTTCTGTCTCTTCTACCTGGAGGATGACTGTTTTTTGGGTTTTGTTGTTGTTGTTTTGAGACAGAGCCTCTCTCTGTCGCCCAGGCTGGAGTACAATGGCGCCATCTCGGCTCACTGCAACCTCCGCCTCCCGGGTTCAAGCGATTCTCCTGCCTCAGCCTCCCGAGTAGCCGGGACTACAGGCACGCACCACAATGCCCAGCTAATTTTTGTATTTTTAGTACAGACGGGGTTTCGCCACGTTGGTCAGGCTGGTCTCAAACTCCTGACCTCAGGTGATCCGCCCTCCTCGGCCTTCCAAAGTGCTGGGATGACAGGCGTGAGCCACCGCGCCCGGCGGGGATGACTGTTACTAACAATTGCTGGCGTAGTTTCTGGCACCAGCCCGCCTACCACACCCCACCTTGCTTGAGGCTGAATGGGTAGCGGAGGGAACCCGCCCCTGGGCTGGTTTTCTCTGAACCCTAACTCCCGCCTTTAGGCCCCACCCGCTCTAGGCCAGCAACTCCATGTTCCCTGGCTACGCTGGAGCCCGCCCCGAGTCCCACATTTCTGGAGGCCTCAGCCCGGCACTGCGCAGACGCAGCGTGTGGAGCCCGGAACTCTTATGTTGCCGGGAGACTCGGGGGAGGCGGCGCCGGAAGGGGCGGGTCCGAGCTGAGATTTCCAGAGCCCGGGAGCCGGAAGTCCAAGGAACTGTACCTCCATCATGACGACTCCGGTTACGTAAAAACATCCAAACAGAAAATGCTGGCCAGGCTCATGCCTGTAATCCCAGCACTTTGGGAGGCCGAGGCGGGAGGATCGCCTGCGCCCAGGAGTTGGAGACCAGCCTGGGCAACATAGTGAGACCCTCCCCCCCCATCTCTACAAAAAATTTAAAAATTAGCTAGCTGAGATCGCGCCACTGCACTCCAGCCTGGGCGGCAAAGTGAGACTATGTCTCAAAAAACTTTAAAAATTACCCCACGCCTGTAGTGTCAGATAGTCGGGAGGCAGAGGTTGGAGGATGACTTGAGCCTCGGGGATCAAGGCTGTAGTGAGGTATGATCACACCCCTGCATTCCAGCCTGGGAAACAGAGCAAGACCCTGTCTCAAAAAGTATATAAAAGAAAAAAAGGGCTGGGTCGGTGGCTCACTCCTGTCATCCCAGCACTTTGGGAGGCCGAGGCGGGTGGATCACCTGAGGTCAGGGGTTAGAGACCAGCCTGACCAACAAGGTGAAACCCAGTCTCTATTAAAAACACAAAATTAGCTGAGCATGATGGTCGGTGCCTGTCATCCCAGCTACTCGGGAGGCTGAGACAGAACTGCTTGAACCCGGGAGGTGGAGGTTGCAGTGAGCCGAGATCACATCACTGCACTCCAGCCTGGGCAACAAAGCGAAAGACTCCGTCTCAAAAATAAAAATAAAAAAAGGCCGGGCACGGTGGCTCACGCCTGTAACTCCAGCACTTTGGGAGGCCAAGGCAGGTGGATCACCTGAGGTCAGGAGTTCAAGACCAGTCTGGGCAACATAGAGAAACCCCGTCTCTACTAAAAATACAAAAAATTAGCCAGGTGTGGTGGCGGGCGCCTGTAATCCTAGCTACTTGCTTAGGCAGGAGAATCACTTGAACCCGGGAAGCAGAGGCTGCAGTGAGCCGAGATTGCGCCATTAAACTCCAGCCTGGGTGACAGAGTGAGACTCCGTCCCCGCGCCTGCTCTGCCCCCCGCCAAAAAAAAAAGAAAAGAAAAGAAAATGCACTGCAATAGAAAAATAAAAGTAGTACACTCTGGTCAAGCAGGGTAACCACTAGAACGTAAAATGATCTTTTTGAAACTATCCACATCTGTTACACGTGTTGAAAATGTAGGATATATATATGTTTAATATATACATACTTATATATATGTAAAACAGAAAGGACGGTTACTACAAGGAAAACAGGTAAACATTAATTGGAGTAAAATAATATCATTTTATATAAGGGACTTGAACATCTAACTGGGCACGGTGGCTCACGCCTATAATCCCAGCACTTTGGGAGGCCGAGAGGGATGGATTACTGGAGGTCAGGAGTTCCAGACCTGGGCAACATAGCGAGACCTCGTCTTTATTAAAAAATAGATAGATAGATAGATAGATAGATAGATAGATGGAAAGAAAGAAAGAAAAAACATCAAAAGAGGGAGAGAGAAAGCAGACACGTGGCAAAATATACACAATTGGTAAATTTGGGTGAAGGGAATATGAGTTATTTCTACTAATCTTGCAATTCTTATGTATATTTGCAATGACTTCTAAATAAAAGTTTTAACTTACAAATTGAAATAAATAAAGTTTAAAACATTTGTCTAGAAATGTAGTAGAATGTCTAGAAATGTAGTAGACCTAGCTAGCCTTTTCTAGACAAATGTTTTAAACTCTTACACAGAGATGAGTTAATCAAGAAACGTATGTCCTGGAAAAACCCATGATATGGGTGGAGCCACCTGGGAATAAAAGGTCGGAACATCGTAATCCCTGTCAGACTCAACTTTCATCCATTCTCATCCAGGCACTATGGAGTCTAATCCAGGCACTTTGGAAGGCTGAGGCTGGAGGATCTCTTGAGGCCAGGAGTTTGGGACCACCCTGGGCAACATAGCAAGATCTCATTTCTGAAAAAAGAATTATCGTCCACTCTCACCCAGAACAGCTCTCCGAACTGTAAGTTTCATTCAAGGTTTGCTTGTTTGGGTGATGGGATGTGTGTGTGCGTGTGTGTGTGTGTGTGTGTGTATGTGTGTGTGTGTGTGTGTTGGAAGGAGGGTTTTTCTAAACTTAATGCCCTAAAGATATTGTCAGATATTGTGACGAGGGGAATTTCATCTCCTACCCTTTATGAGGCTGAATTGTAAATTAGAAAATCCTGATTCCGGGTTTTTATTTTGAGGGATAGTTTTCTGTTTTCTGTGGCATTGGATACTGGCATCTTCAGAAAAGAGCATGCATTCAAAATGAAAATGATAAAGGCTATCTGTCTTTTGAACTCAGCTCAGGGAAAAGCTGAGTTAAAATTAGAGATCACTCTAATTTTTGTGATTCCTCCTTTCATTAAATTTAAGGTCCAGTGAGGGTGAAGTTTCCCTAAAGAGGCACTAATTTATCAGCAGCAACAGGATGAAATAGAGGGACTTTTCTTCACACTCTAGATATTATGTTAGGATCTCTCGGGAAACGGAGGACACATTAATTATAATCATGGAAGATTTTCTGCTTCCCACACGGTTTGCTGGGTTTGGCATAGTATAGTTCATGCCCTACCTTGAAGAAATGTGGGCACCCATCAGCTGCAGCCATTTCTAACTGCACATCCCTGTTTCTTTAGCTGAATTGACTCCTAAAAGTCCCTTAATGTATTAATAATGTATTTGGACCTCAGTTTTCTTACTATGTTAAATGTAATAAAATTGAATATCATATGGTCACTTGCAGAATTAAATTATATTAAGGCATGTAAATCATACAGACTGATATAGTACAACAAACAATAAACCTGTAATAAATGTCACTAAACTCCCTTTCCTCCCATGATGGAGACTTAATTTTCTCCATATGAGGCATCCCTGTAGTTTAATATATTCTTAGAATTAGCAATAGGAATATGATGTTGACAATTATGGTAATTACTTATGTGCAGACATGATTTTGAGCCATTTTAGCCCAATGGCTTATCCTAAGAAGTCGCTGTTATTATTGCTGCCCCATTTTCACTTATGTGAAACTAAGACTCAGGAGCGTTGAGTTTCAGCCTTCATATTATAAAAGCAGTAAGTGGTGAAGCCAGGCTTGGAATCCTGGAAATTGGAATGTACAATGTGTGATCTCTGTGCATCCTCTCTGTAGTGCCTCTTTGTAACAAGGAAAAAATAAAGATGCTTAGAGTTCTAGGTGAGCAAAGTCAGAACTAGTCTTTAAGGTAGAGACCCATAAATTACAGGGTTTATCAGGCAACAAATGTTAGAAAGTCTGGTTGTGGCAGAGTTCCAAGAAAACCAATGAATGTGAGGTTGGTTGATATACTAATCTAATCTGTGTAATTGGGGAGGGGCGCTTTTAGGAATGCATCTAGAGATAATCCCATTAACACACCAGGTTTTCTCCCAGATTGAATTAACGTAAAGGATTTTGGAGGAAGGTTGGTTTTCCCAGTTTCTAAGATATAATGCAATAAATTAACACGAAAGATGGTTGGGACTATGTGCAGACTTTTTAAATAAAGCTCATTTTCAGGACTCTGACCTTTTTCTTTCTTTCTAGTAACAGCCGTGGCAGTCAGGGCTCTGCCTGCAGTGTGACCATGGACAGCTCTCCAAAGCTTAAACTTCCGTAAATTGACTCAAGTTTCTTCGGAAACAACTGTGAGTAGGCAAAGGGCAATTTTTTCTGTTGGTTTCATTGGGATTTCACTGCTTTTCCTGAAATTGGAACGTTAGAAGCAAGTAGGCATTCCTGATTGCCTGGAGAGAAATAGGCAAATGAGTAAGGGGAGGGAGCAAATTAAGAGAGATATTTTATATTTTTTCTGAAATCTCTGTTTGTGTTTTGAGATGTCTTTTCCTCCATGTTTTTTTTTTTTTCACTCTTCATAATTCCCTTTCTCTGTCTCTCTCCCCACCTCAGTATTGCTAATTAGCTAGCACAACAACTCGCCATCTTACTCCCTTTCCTTACTCCCTGTTTTTTTGTTTGTTTGTTTGTTTTTTGTGTTTTGTGTTTTCTTGAGACAGAGTCTCACTCTGTTGCCCCGGCTGGAGTGCAGTGGCGAGATCTTGGCTCACTGCAACCTCCACCTCCAGGGTTCAAGCAATTCTCCTGCCTCAGCCTCCCGAGTAGCTGGCACTATAGGCGCCCACCACCATGCCCGGCTAATTTTTGTATTTTTAGTAGAGACCGGGTTTCACCATGTTGGCCAGGCTGCTCTCAAACTCCTGACCTCAGGTGATCTGTCTGCCTCGACCTCCCAAAGTGCTGGGATTACAGGCATGAGCCACCACACCCGGCCCGTACTCCCTGTGTTGACACTACTGGTTGCATATCCAGCATTTACTCTCTGCCCCATCAATTCTTCCTAATAGTATTCCAGTTTTCCTTCATGTTTTCCAACTTCTGCAATCCACTCCAGTCCAAATATGACAGCGAATGATAACTCATCAGGTATAGTTTTAATTTTCATTTTCCTTTTTTGATACGGAGTTTCCACTCTTGTTGCCCAGGCTGGAGTGCAGTGGCGTGATCTCAGCTCACTGCAACCTCCGCCTCTGGGGTTCAAGCAGTTATCCTGCCTCAGCCTCAAGTAGCTGATATTACAGGTGCCTGCCACCACACCTGGCTAACTTTTTGTACTTTTTAGAAGAGACGCGGTTTCACCATGTTGGCCAGGCTGGTCTTGAACTCCTGACCTCAGGTGATCCGCCCACCTCAGCCTCCTAAAGTGCTGGGATTACAGGTGTGAGCCACTGTGCCCGCCCTTGTGCAGGTTTTCAAAGGGAATGCTTCCAGTTTTTGCCCATTCAATATGGTATTGGCTATGGGTTTGTCACAAATAGCTCTTATTATTTTGGGATATGTTCCGTCAATTCCCAGTTTATTGAAAGTTTTTAGCATGAAACGATGTTGAATTTTATCGAAGGCCTTTTCTGCATCTATTGAGATAATCATATGGTTTTTGTCATTAGTTCTGTTTATATGCTGGATTACATTTATTGATTTGCTTATGTTGAACCAGCCTTGCATCCCAGGGATGAAGCCGACTTGATCATGGTGGATAAGCTTTTTGATGTGCTGCTGGATTCTGTTTGCCAGTATTTTATTGAGGATTTTTGCATTGATGTTTATCAGGGATATTGGCCTGAAATTGTCTTATTTTGTTGTGTCTCTGTCAGATTTTGGTATCAGGATGATCCTGGCCTCATAAAATGAGTTAGGGAGGAGTCCCTATATTTCTATTGTTTGGAATAGTTTCAGAAGGAATGGTACCAGCTCCTCTTTGTACGTCTGGTAGAATTCGGCTGTCAATCCATCTGGTCCTGGGCTTTTTTTGGTTGTTAGGCTATTAATTACTGCCTTAATTTCAGAACTTGTTATTGGTCTGTTCAGGGGTTCGGCTTCTTCGTGATTTAGTCTTGGGAGGGTACATGTGTCCAGGAATTTATCCATTTCTTCTAGATTTTCTAGTTTATTTGCGCAGAGGTGTTTGTAGTATTCTCTGATGGTAGTTTGTATTTCTGTGGCATCAGTGGTGATATCCCCTTTATCATTTTTTATTGTCTATTTGATTCTTCTCTCTTTTCTTCTTTATTAGGCTGGCTAACCATCTATTTTGTTAATCTTTTCAAAAATCTAGCTCCTGGATTCATTGATTTTTTTGAAGGGTTTTCGTGTCTCCATCTCCTTCAGTTCTGCTCTGATCTTAGTTATTTCTTGTCTTCTGCTAGCTTTTGAATTTGTTTGCTCTTGCTTCCCTAGTGCTTTCAATTGTGATGTTAGGGTGTTGATTCAGACCTTTCCAGCTTTCTGATATGGGCATTTAGTGCTATAAATGTCCTTCTTAACACTGCTTTAAATGTGTCTCAGAGATTCTGGTATGTTGTCCTTTTGTTCTCATTGGTTTCAAAGAATTTCTTTATTTCTTTATTTTTATTTTTCCTTTTTTTTTTTTTCTGAGACAGAGTTTCACTCTGTCACTCAGGCAGGAGTGCAGTAGCACAATCGTGGCTCACTACAAGCTCCGCCCCCCAGGTTCAAGTGATCCTCCTGCCTCAGGCTCCAGAGTAGCTGGGATTACAGGCATGCACCACCACATCTGGCTCATTTTTGTGTTTTTAGTGGAGATGGGGTTTCACCATATTGGCCAGGCTAGTCTTGAACTCCTGACCTCAAGTGATCCACCTGCCTCAGCCTCCCAAAGTGCTGGGATTACAGGTATGAGCCACCACTTCCAGACAGAACTTCTTTATTTTTGCCTTAATTTCGTTATTTACCCAGTAGTCATTCAGGGTCAGGTTGTTCATTTCCGTGTAGTTGTGTGGGTTAGTGAGTTTCTTAATCCTGAGTTCTAATTTGATTGCACTGTGGTCTGAGAGCTTTTATTTTTTAATTAACTAATTTTTTTTTTTTTCTTGTGAAACAGTTTCACTCTGTCCCCCAGGCTGGAGTGTAGTGGCACGATTTCGTGCAAGCTCACTGCAAGCTCCACCTCCCGGGTTCACGCCATTCTCCTGCCTCAGCCTCCCGAGTAGCTGGGACTACTGGTGCCCGCCACCACGCCCAGCTAATTTTTTGTATTTTTTTAGTAGAGATGGTTTCACCATGTTGGCCAGGATGGTCTCGATCTCCTGACCTCGTGATCCCCCAGCCTTGGCCTCCCAAAGTGCTAGGATCACAGGCGTGAGCCACCGCACCCAGCCTAGAGCTTGTTTGTTATGACTTCAGTTCTTTTGCATTTGCTGAGGGGTGTTTTACTTCCAATTATGTGGTAGATTTTAGAATCAGTGCTATGTGGTGCTGAGAAGAATGTATATTCTGTTGATTTAGGGTGGAGAGTTATGTAGATGTCTATTAGATCCGCTTGGTCCAGAGCTGAGTTTAAGTCCTGAATATCCTGGCTAATTTTCTGTCTCATTGATCTGTCTAATATTGACAGTGGGATGTTAAAGTCTCCCACTATTATCGTGTGGGAGTCTAAGCCTCTTTGTAGGTCTCTGAGAACTTGCTGTATGAATCTGGATACTCCTGTATTGGGTGCATATATATTTAGGATAGTTAGCTCTTCTTGTTGCATTGATCCCTTTACCATTATGTAATGCCCCTCTGTCTTTTTTATCTTGGTTGGTTTAAAGTCTGTTTTATCAGAGACAAGGATTGCAGCCCCTCCTCTTTTTTTTTTTTTTTTTTTCTTTCCATTTGCTTGGCAAATATTCCTCCATCCCTTTATTTTGAGCCTATGTGTGTCTTTGCACATGAGACAGATCTCCTGAATATAGCACACCAATGAGTCCTGACTCTTTATCCAATTTGCCAGTGTGTATCTTTTAATTGGAGGCATTTAGCCCATTTACATTTAAGGTTAAGATTGTTATGTGTGAATTTGATCCTGTCGTCGTGATGCTAGCTGGTTATTTTGCACATTAGTTGATGCAGTTTCTTCTGTCCCATTGGTCTTTATATTTTGGTGTGTTTTTGCAGTGGCTGGTACCAGCTTTCCTTTCCATATTTAGTGCTTCCTCCAGGAGCTCTTGTAAGGCAGGCCTGGTGGTGACAAAATCCCTCAGCATTTGCTTGTCTGTAGAGGATTTTATTTCTTCTTCACTTATGAAGCTTAGTTTGGCTGGATGTGAAATTCAGGGTTGAAAATTCTTTAAGAATGTTGAATATTGGCCCCCACTCTCTTCTGGCCTGTAGGGTTTCTGCAGCAATCCACTATTAACCTGATGGGCTTCCCTTTGTAGGTAACCTGACCTTTCTCTCTGGCTGCTCTTAACATTTTTTTCCTTTGTTTCAACCTTGGAGAATCTGATGATTATGTGTCTTACGGTTGCTCTTCTCAAGGAGTATCTTTGTGATATTCTCTGTATTTCCTGAATTTGAATGTTGGCCTGTCTTGCTATGTTGGGGAAGTTCTCCTGGATAACATCCTGAAGTGTGTTTTCCAACTTGGTTCCCTTCTCCCCGTCACTTTCAGGTACACCAGTGAAACGTAGGTTTGGTCTTTTCACGTAGTCCCATATTTCTTGGAGCCTTTGTTCATTCCTTTTCGTTTTTTTTCCTCTAGTCTTGTCTTCATGCTTTATTTCATTAAGTTGATCTTCAGTCTCTGATATCCTTTCTTCCACTTGATCGATTTGGCTATTGATACTTGTGTATGCTTCACAAAGTTCTCTTGCTGTGTTTTTCAGCTCCATAGGTCATTTATGTTCCTCTCTAAACTGGTTATTCTAATTAACAATTCCTGTAGCATTTTATCAAGGTTCTTAGCTTCCTTGCATTGGGTTAGAACATGCTCCTTTAGCTCAGAGGAGTTTGTTATTACCCACCTTCTGAAGCCTACTTCTATCAATTCGTCAATCTCATTCTCCATCCAGTTTTGTGCCCTCCTTGGAGAGGAATTGGCGATCATTTGGAGAAGAGACATTCTGTTTTTTGGATTTTTCAGCGTTTTTGTGCTGGTTTTTCCTCATCTTCGTGGATTTATCTACCGTTGATCTTTGAGGCTGATGACCTTTGGATGGGGTTATTGTGTGGGGGTCTTTTTTGTTCATGATGTTGTTGCTTTCTGTTTGTTAGTTTCTCTTCTAACAGTCAGGCCCCTCTTCTGCAGGTCTGCTGCAGTTTGCTGGGGGTCCACTCCAGACTCTGTACACTTGGGCATCACCAGTGGAGGCTGCAGAACAGCAAAGATTGCTGCCTGTTCCTTCCTCTGGAAGCTTTGTCCCAGAGGGGCACCAGCCTGATGCCAGCCAGAGCTCTCCTGTGTGAGGTGTCTGTCAACCCCTGTTGGGAGGTGTCTTCCCAGTTAGGAGGCACGGGCATCAGGGCCCCTCTTGAGGAGGCAGCCTGTCCCTTAGCAGAGCTGTTGTGCTGGGAAATCCCTCTTATCAGGATCAGTTGCTCTCTTCAGAGCCACCAGGTGGGAAAGATTAAATCTGCTGAAGCTGTGTGCCCACAGCCACCCCTTCCCCAGCTGCTCTATCCCAGGGAGATGGGGATTTTATCTGTAAGCCCCTGACTGGGACTGTTACCCTTCCTTCAGAGATGTCCCGCCCAGTGAGTAGGAATCTAGAGAAGCAGTCTGGCCACAGCTGCTTTGCCACGCTGTGGTGAATTTTGCCCAGTCCAAACCTCTCACCCTCCTTAGTACTGTCCAGGGAAAAGTGTCTACTAAAGCCTCAATAATCACGGATGCCCCTCCCCCAACCAAGCTCCATCATTCCAGGTCAACTTCAGACTGCTGCACTGGCAGAGTTTCAAGCCAGCGGTTCTTAGCTTGCTGGGCTCTGTGGGAGTGGGACCTGCTGAGTGAGACCACTTGGACCCCTGGCTTCAGTCCCCTTTCCAGGGGAGTGAATGGTTCTGTCTCACTGGGGTTTCAGGCACCACTGGGGTACAAAAAAAAAAAAAAAAACTCCTGCAGCTAGCTCGGTGTCTGCCCAAACAACTGGCCAGTTTTGTGCTTGAAACCCAGGGCCCTGGTGGTGTAGGTACACAAGGGAATCTCCTGATCTGCAGATTGCAAAAACCGTGGGAAAAGCGTAGTATCCGGGCCAAGTAGCACAGTTCCTCACGGCTTCCCTTGGCTGGGGGAGGGAGGTCCCCGGCTCCTTGCACGTCCCAGGTGAGGCAATGCCCCACCCTGCTTCTGCTCACCCTCTGTGGGTTGCACCCGCTGCCTAACCAGTCCCAGTGAGATGAACCGGGTACCGCAGTTGGAAACGCAGAAGTCGCCCCCCTTCTGCGTTGGTCTTGCTGGGAGCTGAGACCGGAGCTGTTCCTATTTGGCCATCTTGGCCCCTCCCCTTTTTTAAATTTAAAAAAGTTTATGTAGCGATGAGGTCTCCCTATGTTGCCATGCTGGTTTTGAACTTCTGGCCTCAAGTGATCCTTCCACCTTGGCCTCCCAGAGTGCTAGGATTACAGGCATGAGCCACCATGTCCAACCAAATTTGTATTTTCTCGATGAGCAGTGATGTTGAACAGCTGTTCATCTCTCTGTTGGCCATTTGTATCTTCTTTCTCGTCTAACAGCTCCCTTGAAAGAGTGTGTGCCCTCAGTCTATGTCTTCTACAGAACTGGCGTAGCTTCAGAATACGAGCAGTTCCCCAAAAGAGTGTTTTACTTAGAGCATAAGAAGACGAAAAATAAATCATTATTATATGTGGATGAGGTTTTTCATAAAATATAACTGTTAATATATTTTTGGTTAAAATGCATGTGTGCTTTTCTTCTTTAGGTTACATAAAGAAAGGATGATATCTCTAAAGGTACGTGGATTCATCCAGATTTGGAGCCAGAGGACTGGGATGACTAAGTTGAAAGAAGCTCTCATTGAAACAGTGCAAAGAAAAAAGGAAATTAAACTGGTGGTCACTTTCAAATCTGGAAAATTTATAAGAATTTTTCAGCTGAGTAATAACATTAGAAGTGTGGTCCTTAGACATTGTAAAAAAAGACAAAGTCACCTGCGTTTAACTTTGAAAAACAATGTGTTCTTGTTTATTGACAAATTATCCTACAGAGATGCTAAACAGTTGAATATGTTCCTGGACATAATACATCAAAACAAATTTCAGCAACCCGTGAAACCTGATGATGATTGGAGTGTGTTTGAAAGCAGGAATGTGCTGAAGGAAATTGACAAAACTTCATTTTACGGGATTTGTAACAAGCCAAGTTATCAGAAGATGCCTTTGTTTATGTCAAAATCACCAACACATGTGAAAAAAGGGTTATTAGAAAATCAAGGTGGGAAGGAGAAAAACCCACTAGCATCTGGTCTACAGATGAATGAGGACATTCTGAAGGAACATAACCCTGTACCAAACAAGAAATATAAGACAGATTCCTTGAAATATATACAAAGCAATAGGAAGAACCCATCAAGTTTAGAGGATTTAGAAAAAGCTAGCGATTTGAAACTCGGGCCTTCATTCAAGACCAACTCTAATGGACATCCTAACCTAGATGAGACTGTTCTTGCAACCCAGACTCTCGATGCCAAAAATGGTTTGACATTTCCATTAGAACCAGCGCACAGCCAGGATGACCCGAGATGCAACGAAGCCCAGGTGCCTCTTGACTCTCATTCAGAGCAACTGCAGCAAGGGTTCCCCAATTTGGGAAACACCTGTTACATGAATGCAATTTTACAATCGCTGTTTGCAATTCCGTCTTTTGCTGATGACTTACTCACTCAAGATGTCCCATGGGAATATATTCCCTTTGAGGCTCTTATTATGACCTTGACCCAGCTGCTTGCTTTGAAAGATTTCTGTAGTACAGAGATCAAGAGAGAATTACTTGGGAATGTTAAAAAAGTCATTTCAGCAGTTGCAGAAATATTTTCTGGCAACATGCAGAATGATGCGCATGAGTTTTTAGGTCAGTGTTTAGACCAGCTGAAAGAAGACATGGAGAACTTAAATGCCATTTTGAATACTGGGAAAAAATGCGGGGATGAAAATTCATCTCCACAAATGCATGTTGGTAGTGCTGCCACCAAAGTGTTTGTTTGTCCTGTTGTTGCTAATTTTGAGTTTGAATTGCAGCTCTCCATTGTCTGTAAAGCCTGTGGTCATGCGGTTCTCAAGGTAGAACCTAACAATTATCTCTCCATCAACCTGCACCAAGAAACAAAACCACTTCCTTTGTCCATTCAGAATTCTTTAGATCTTTTCTTTAGAGAAGAAGAGCTTGAGTATAACTGTGAGATGTGTAAGCACAAGAGTTGTGTTGCAAGGCATACATTTAGTAGGCTCTCCAGGGTCCTTATCGTTCATCTGAAACGCTATAGCTTCAACAATGCTTGGTTGCTGGTGAAGAATAACGAGCAAGTTTATATTCCCAAATATTTAAGCTTATCTTCTTATTGCAATGAAAGCACCAAACCACCTCTTCCCTTGAGCAGTAATGCACCTGTTGGGAAATGTGAAGTCCTGGAAGTCTCTCAGGAGATGATTTCTGAGATCACCAGCCCATTGACACCATCAATGAAGCTGACCTCAGAATCCAGTGATTCCCTGGTTCTACCCGTTGAACCAGAGAAGAATGCCGACCTACAAAGATCCCAGAGAGACTGTGGAGAAGAAAGCCAAGAGCAGCATCAGGGAGACCTGGAAAATGGTTCTGCACTAGAGTCAGAATTGGTCCACTTTAGAGATAGGGCAATAAGTGAACAGGAGCTTCCAGTGGCTGACTCACTGATGGACCAGGAAGACATTTCTCTTCCTGTGATATGTGAAGATGGAGGGAAGCCGATCAGCAGCCCAGACACAAGGCTTGTCGAGGTTCATCTTCAAGAAGTGCCTCAACATCCAGAACTTCAGAAGTATGAGAAAACCAATACATTCGTAGAGTTTGATTTTGACAGTGTCATGGAGTCTACCAATGGCTTTTATGAGTGTAAAGAAAACAGGATTCCAGAAGGATCTCAAGGAATGACTGAACAGTTCCAGCAGTGTTTTGAGGAGAGCATCATAGAGGAATTTCTTCAGCAGGCACCACCTCCAGGTGTTAGGAAACTGGATGCCCAGGAACATGCAGAGGAGACCCCCAGTCAGTCTACAGAATTAAGACTTCAGCAGGCTGACCTGAACCACCTCGAGGCATTGGGTTGTGATAACCCAGGAAACAAAAACATTTTAGATACAGAGAACACAAGAGGTGAAGCCAAGGAACTGACAAGAAACGTGAAGATGGGGGATCCTCTCCAGGCCTACAGACTCATCAGTGTTGTCAGCCACATTGGGAGCTCCCCAAATTCAGGCCATTACATCAGCGATGTGTATGACTTTCAGAAGCAGGCCTGGTTCACATACAACGATCTACGTGTATCAGAAATCTCAGAGACCAAAATGCAGGAGGCGAGGCTTCACTCTGGGTATATCTTCTTCTACATGCACAATGGGATTTTTGAGGAGCTTTTAAGAAAGGCAGAGAACTCTCGGCTACTTAGCACACAGGCAGGAGTGATCCCTCAGGGGGAATAAGACGACTCTTTGTACAGAGCTGCTTGGCAAACTCACTCGGCCTCACTTCATCCTTGCAAGAAGAATCCTGTACTTCACTCAGAATGAAGGAACAAGTATCTCAGGATGAAAGCTCAATGAAAAACACTTATTTTGGGGTATATCTATTTTAACTGCTTCAGACACCTAGATCCCAGAACTCAGGTGCATATGCATATTTTCCCTACAAGATTAGAATGGTGCTCTTCATGTGTTGACACAATGGTTTTCAAAATGTTGTTCTCCCACCGGCAACAGCAGCAGCTAGGGACTGATTAGAAAAGCAAATTCTTGGGCCCCCTCCAGACCAACTGACTCAGAAACAGGAGGTGTGAGCCAGCAATCGGATGGAGATGCTAGTGCTCATGAGAGTTGGAAGAACACTGGTAATGTGTGGAGTATCTTGGTGTATTTTGCTACTGTTGATATGGATTGTTTATGTTAGATAAATGATTTTCACTGGATTTTTTGCGTTCCCTTTATTTTGTCCCACTGAACCTAAGACTAGGTAAGAGTCACTCCAAAAGTGGCAGCAGGGAAATTCCAACAAGAGAGTGCCCAAAACCATTCTGAGATCAGGCCAGTTGCGATTCCAAAGAAAGAAGCACTAAACACCAGAGGGATCTGTCCGGAGCATTTATGAGGGGAACTTAGAGAGTGCTGCAGCATATCCTCAGGCGGACAGTGAGAGAAAAAGCATGGCCAACTGGCTGGGCACTGTCACTCATGCCTGTCATCCCAGCACTTTGGGAGGCCAAGGTGGAAGGACTGCTTGAGCAGACGAGTTCAAAGTCAGCCTGGGCAATATATCAAGACCCTGTCTCTACAAAAAGTAATTTAGCAGCCAGGCACAGTGGCTCACACCTGTAATCCCAGCACTTTGGGAGGCCAAGGCAGGCGGATCACCGGAGGACAGGAGTTCGAGACCAGCCTGACCAACATGGTGAAACCCCATCTGTACTAAAAATAGAAAATTAGCTGGGCATGGTGGCGGGCACCTGTAGTCCCAGCTACTTGGGAGGCTGAGGCAGGAGAATCACTGGAACCCAGGAGATGGAGGTTGCGGTGAGCCGAGATCACACCACTGCACTCCAGCTGGGGCAACAAAAGCGAAACTCCATTTCAAAATAAATAAATTTGCCAGGCATGTCTCAGCTACTCAGGAGGCCGAGGTGGGAGGATCACTTGAGTCCGGGAGTTCAAGGCTGCAGTGAACTATGATCGCACTCCAGCCTGGGTGACAAAGACCCTGTCTAAAAAAAAAAGGTGGAGGATGGTCTACCTTGGTGTGTCTGCTGCCGTGAGACCGTCAGGGTATGGGGTTTATATAAGTTTATAAGGAATTTGGTCGAGGGCCGGGACCAGTTTCTTTTAGTGTTTTGGGCAGCAACCTAAACCTAAATACCTCTATCAGTGCCTGGGATTGTTTTAGGCTCTGGTTTGGATTCAAGCCTTCTGGGAAGAACCTGCAGCTTGGCTGGTGAGAGTGGTCAAAGCACTCCATGATTTTCAGTCAGGACACAAAAAGAGCAGGGGGGAATAGTTTTCCTTTGTAAAGTTACGAAAATAATAACCTCACCAATACATTGGCTGGCTTCCACATGTGTTTGCGACTGGTTACTAGTAAAATTTGCTATGCAGCAATCAACTGTATTTACCATTTTCCAATAATTTCAGGGCATAACATCAGGGTTATATGAAAAATGCGGTATATTAAAATCCATGTGATTTTTGTGAATTCAAAAGCACTGTAAGATGTTGCTCATGTTATTAATATGAATAAGATGATAAACCTATCCCCATAAATGTCCATTTCCCAGTGGCCAAGCCTTAAAGAGCCTATGATGTACCCAGTATCAGTGGGTGATGTATTAGACTGAATTCAGCAAGGAGTAAAGAACAATTTTTAAAAATGGCCATGTGAGTAGATAAATGGAAGTTGAGAGGGTTTTGTGTGTACAATGAGATAAGAAGAGCCTGGTGATATATAATGAACGGGGCAAAACTAGGCAGAGTAGGTGTGGGAAAGAAGAGAAGAGCAACCAGAAACACACATATGAGGTTTTTAAAAAATACATTATTTGTAGCATTTAAGAGGAAAAGAAGGAACGTACTATGAAAAAAGAAGTGTAGGCCAGACATGGTGGCCCAGACGGGAGTGCAAGGGTGCAATCTCGGCTCACTGCAACCTCCAC
Source organism: Macaca mulatta (assembly GCF_049350105.2). NCBI lineage: Eukaryota > Metazoa > Chordata > Mammalia > Primates > Cercopithecidae > Macaca > Macaca mulatta. The sequence continues at coordinate 69,343,972 of NC_133424.1, forward strand.
CTCCCAGGTTCAAGCGATTCTCCTATCTCAGCCTCCCGAGTAGCTGGGATTACAGGTGCCCACAACCATGCCTGGCTATTTTTGTATTTTTAGTAGAAACGGGGTTTCACCATGTTGGTCATGCTGGTGTTGAACTCCTGACCTCAGGTGATTCGCCCACCTCGGCCTCCCAAAGTACTGGGATTACAGGCATTTGAGCCACCAGGCCTGGCCAAAAGTACAGTCTTCTAAACGTTTTTAAAGATATGGATACCACTGGTCACTATTCACTGGAAAAAAAACTCCATAAGGGCCTTTTAGCACATTTGGTTTATTGCTACATCTTCAGTGTTTGAGAGTCCCTGGCACACAGAAGGCATCGAGGAAATATTTATACTTCATAAATATTTGCTGAGTGAGTATGCCAAATCGGTGTTCAAAGGACACTGTGCATAATAAAGCCTCGCTACCTTCAAACACAGCCTCCAAATCACAGGCCATTTCAACATGAATTCTGGGGTGACAATTCCAGGCGACCATATTTTCCCATGTGTTTTTAAGTGCACGGGTTTCCTATCTGGAGTGAATTCTTTTCTGGTGCCTAACAAGGTATGACTTGTCAGCGAAGGCTTTACCACATTCGGAACATTCATAAGGTTTTTGTCCAGTATGGGTTTTTTTATGCAAACTAAGGTTTAATTTCCGGTTGAAGGTTTTTCCACATTCGCTACATCTGTAGGTCCTCTCTCCGCTGTGAGTTTTCTGATGGGTGTGAAGGTTTGACTTCTGAAGGAAGGCTTTTCCACATCTATTACACTCATAGGGCTTTTCCCCAGTATGGATTTTTTTATGTTGAATGAGGTTTTTCTTCTGGATGAAGGTATTTCCACATAGATCACACTCGTAAGCTCTCTTCCCAGTGTGAATTTTCTCATGATCGATGACATTGGATTTCTGGGAAAAGGCCTTCTCACATACGCTACATTTATAGGGTTTCTCTCCCGTGTGTGTTCTCTGGTGTTTCACAAGATCTGACTTGTAAATGAAAGCCTTTCCACAGTCCGGACATTGAAAGGGTTTTTGTCCAGTGTGAACTTTTTTATGTTGAAGGAGGGTTGAATTCTGCCTGAAGGATTTCTCACATTCATGACACTGATAGGATTTCTCGGCATTATGAATTTTCTCATGATTAATGCAGGATGATTTCCAAGAAAAGGCTTTTCCACATGTCTTACATTGATAGGGTTTCTCTTTAGTATGCACTTTCTGATGTTGAAGGAGATTTGACTTCTGCTTGTAGGCGTTTCCACATTTCTCACATTTATAGGGCCTCGCCTCTGCATGCGTTTTCTGATGTTTATCAAGCTTCCACTTCTTCCCGAACGCCCTTCCACAGCAACGACATTCAAAGGATTTCTGACCGGCATGCTGCCTCAGATGACTCTGAAGGCGCGACTCTGAACCGAATAACTTCCTGCAGGCATCACATTTAAGCTGGTTTCCTACAAATTTGGATGGATTCTCACCAACTAATTTTCTGTATCCATTATCGTTGTGAGAATCATTGTGTACATAGCTTTTCAAATGTAAATTGTGGTTCAAATGCCTTTCAAACGGGTCACATTCGAGGAATCTGAGTCTGGAAGAAACATTATCTATGCCCAGTCGAAGTATTTTCTTAGATCCGGTAGGTTCTATGGCTTTCTGCATAGTCAGCATTTCCTTATTGATTGATGGGACTTCTCTTGCGAGACTCTCTTTCACGTCCTGGGGCTTCCAAATCTGTCCTCCAACGTCCCCGTTTTTTTCTAAAATGGAATACAAAAAAAAAAAAAAATGTCCCGTGTAGAACGTTCCACTCACATGCTTGGAATAAAATGCCATAAACTATTGTGGTGATCATTCTGGCTTCAAACCTAATGTCTATGAGAAACCAAAGTTAATGTCAGCTCTGTTAGAGTTCTAGGTGAACTAATGTTACACGAAGCTATCACATGTCTATCTTTAAAGGACTGAGCAACGTAGACCTAGTGCACGGGGAGCAGGTGAGAGCCCAGGGATACCTTGGAGAGGGAGATTAAGAAAGAGAGTTTGCCAGGCCAGGCGTGGTGGCTCACACCTGTAATCCCAGCACTTTGGGAGGCCAAGGTGAGTGGATCGCCTGAGGTCAAGAGTTCGAGACCAGCCTGACCAACATGGCGAAACCCCGTCTCTACTAAAAATACAAAAGATTAGCCAAGCGTGGTGGCACATGCCTGTAATCCCAGCTACTCAGGAGGCTGAGGCAGGAGAATCGTTTGAACCCGGGAGGCGGAGGTTGCAGTGAGCCCAGATCGCGCCACTGCACTCCAGCCTGGGTGACAGAGTGAGACTCGGTCTCAAGAAAAGAAAAAAAGAAAGTTTGTCTGCAAAGGAAAACTCAGAGAAGAATGTAAAGAACATTTCTGAGTGGAGAAAAATATCTGGAGATTTCTTCCAGCACTCCTAGGAAGTCACAGCCGGCCCTGCTTGCTGCCAAATGACTTCATCATTTAGAAACACTGAATTGGCTTCCATGCAACACTGACACACAGTGCTCTGGTCACCTACCTGGACGGCCACTTCCCAGCACTTCCTCTTCCACCAACCATGGCTCCTTTCCTTGCTCCAACCTCAAGATCACGTCGGGTTTGGTGGTTTCCTCTCGTCCTGTGATGGAAGATACCTTGGTGTTTGTGGATGTGTGAGTTGTTTGTGCAAGTGTGTGAGTGTATACGAGTGCTTGCGTATACATGTGTGAATATTTGTGAGTGTGAGCATTTGTATGTCAGTGTGCAGGTAGGTGCCATTGGTTGGGGGGAGTTGTGTGGATGGACAGTTTGAGGGAATGCACACGAGCAGTCAAACTAAACAAAGAATGCTTCTTCTGGGCTGGGCATGGTGGTTCATGCCTGTAATCCCAGCACTTTGGGAGGCAGAGACAGGAGAATTGCTTGAGCGCACGAATTTGAGACCAACATGTTACGTGTTACATGAAGATAGCAAGACCCAGTCTCTACGAAACCAAAGCCACGTGTGGTAGTGCACGTCTGTGGTCTCAGCTATTCAGGAGGCTGGGGTGAGAGGATGGCTTGAGCCCAGGTCCCCAAGTCAATGTTGCAATGACGCCAGGCACAGTGGCTCGTGCCTGTAATCCCAGAACTTCGGGAGGCTGAGGCGGGAAGATCATCTGAGGTCAGGAGTTCGAGACTAGCCTGACCAACATGGAGAAACCCCATCTGTGCAAAAAATACAAAAATTAGCCAGGCATGGTGGTGTGCGCCTGTAATCCCAGCTACTTGGGAGGCTAAGGCAGGAAAATCACTTGAACCTGGGAGGCAAAGGTTGCAGTGAGCAGAGATCACACCACTGCACTCCATCCTGGGCGACAGGGTGAGACTCTTGTCTCCAAAAATAAAGAAAAAAATACTAGTGACCTATGATTGCACCACTGCACTCCAGCCTCGGTGACAGAGCCAGACTGCATTGGGAGAAAGGAGAGAAAGAAAGAGAGAGGAAGGGAGAGAGGGATGGAGGGAGGGAGGGAAAAAGGAAGGAAGGAAGGAAAGAAAGAAAGAAAGGAGGGAGTGGGGGAAGGAAGGAAGGAAATGATTTTTCTTCTTGGAGGATAAAGCTTTTCCAAAAATCAAGACCAGGGTAGGGTGATGGGTGGGGCATCCAGCCCACAAAACTTACAGAGACCCTCACTCATTCTCCGGGCACTTGCACGACCCTGAGGATGGGGGCTCCTTAAATGCAGCACTTGGTACATTTCACTTGCCTCACCCTAGTCCCGGCTCGACAAAAATATATGCAAAGTGAGGAGCACCTCTGTGCCAACCCTATTCGGCCCGCCATGGGGTGTCTGTGTGTTTCACACTTTAGGTTTTGAGTCCCCCTGCCCGGGAAGCCGTCCTTACCTACAAAGACAAGGTTGCTGTAATTCTCCAGCATCACATCCCTGTACAAGTTTCTCTGTTCGGGATTCAGCCGCTGCCACTCCCCCTTGGTGAAGTTCACAGTGACATCCTCAAAGGTCACTCTTCCCTGTAACAACAGATTCCCAATCGGTATAAAAATGCCATTGAATCCTGCGGCGGGGGATACAGAAACTTATTTCTGCTGAACCAAGCTTTAAGCATGTCCATAATTCTCTCTACTCTGGACAAAAATAAATTGTGCCCAGAGGATCTTGCCAATGAGCCATAAACCTTAGACCTACTCATGACACTGCCATCTTTCCCTACCCTCTAGTCCCACCAATTTTACTTCCTGAATCTCAAACCCAGCCATTAGTTTCCATCTTCTCCACCATTCGTTAATCCACGTTGTCATCTTTTACTTAGAGTAAGCCAGAGGCCGAGTATGGTGTCATATGATCACACCTGTCACCCCAACATTTTGGAAGGCCAAGGCAGGAGGATTGCTTGAGACCAGGAGTTTGAGGCTATCTGGGCAACATAGTGAAACCCCAATCTCAAAGAAAATTTTATTTTGGCCAGGTGTGGTGGCTCACACCTGTAATCCTTACACTTTGGGAGGCTGAGGAGAGTGATCACCTGAGGTCAGGAGTTTGAACTAGCCTGGCCAACATGAAGAAACCCCGTCTCTACTAAAAATACAAAAAAAATAGCCAGGCATGGTGGGGTGCACCTGTAATCCCAGCTACTCAGGAGACTGAGGCAGAAGAATCGCTTGACACAGGAGAGGGAGGTTGCAGTGAGCCAAGATCATGCCACTGCACTCCAGCCTGGGCGACAAGAGCAAAACTCTGTCTCAAAAAAAAAAAGAAAAAAAGAAAATTTTATTTTTATTTTTTTTTCTATTTTTCTTAAAACATCCTGCCTCTACTAGAAATTATTTTTTAAATATAGGCTGGGCACAGTGGCTCACACCTGTAATCCCAGAATTTTGGGAGGCCAAGTCAGGCAGATCACCTGAGGTCAAGAGTTCAAGACCAGCCTGACCAACATGGTGAAACCCCATCTCTACTAAAAATACAAAAACTAGCCAGATGTGGTGGCTAGTAGAGATGGGGTTTCACTGTGTTAGCCAGGATGGTCTCAATCTCCTGACCTTGTGATCTGCCTGCCTCAGCTTCCCAAAGTGCTGGGATTACAGGTGTGAGCCACCGCGCCTGGCCACATTGTTACATTTCTTCCGTGCTGTATAAACCCCTAGTTTTAGTGAGTCTGGGAGATGGATTTGAGCCTGAGCTCCCATTTCTTCAGCTAGGGCAGCTGATTAAAGCTTCTTCCTTGGCAATACCTATTGTCTCAGTCAATACCTTTCTGTGCAGCCAGTAGCAAGACCTAGACCAAACCCCTGGTGTTTCTCTAACCAAGATTTTTTTTTTTTTTTTTTTTTGGAGACAGGGTCTCACTCTGTCACCTAGGCTCGAGTGCAGTGGCACGATCATGGCCCACTGCAGCCTCGACCTCCCAGGTTCAAGGGATTTTCCCACCTTGGCCTCCAGCGCAGCTGAGCCTATAGGTGTATGCCACCACACCCAGCTAAGTTTTTGTAGAGATGGGATCTCACCATGTTGCCCAGGCTGGTTTCAAACTCCTGAACTCAAGCGATCCACCTGCCTCGGCCTCCCAAAATGCTGGATTATAGGTGTGAGCAACCGTGCCCGGCCTTGAGCTTTACTTGAAATGTTTTAGCTTTGATAGGAAAGGAGGAAGTAGAGTGTGTGTTACCTTTTAATAAAAGTATGGAAGGAAGGAGGAAAATATGCCAAAAGGTTCACGGAGGTTAATTCTGAGCAACAGGACCATGGATCATATGTTTGTTCATTATGAGCATTTAGATTTGTTTGAAAAACTCACCTGGGAATTGTTCATTTCCTGTTCTTTACCAGTCAGTAAAGTCTTGGGAAGGCAGATCTGAGGGAAAATAGAAAAGAACCATGAAACAGCAGAATTGCTTTGGAACTTGGGGATCACCCAATGTAGAATGCTCCACACCCAGGCTAACTACATCTTCACTTATTAATTTATTTTTTAAAAAATAGAAACAAATATTGGGCACATCAACTCATATCTGAAACTCCAGCACTTTGGGACACTGAGAGGATTGCTTGAGGCCAGGAATTCAAGACAAGCCTGGGCTACCTATCGAGACCTCAAAAAAAAGAGAGAGAGAGAGAGAGAGAAAGGAAGGAAGGAAGGGAGGGAGGGAGAGAAGGAAGGAAGGAAGGAAGGAAGGAAGGAAGGAAGGAAGGAAGGGAGGGAGGGAGGGAGGGAGGGAGGGAGGGAGGGAGGGAGGGGGGGAGGGAGGGAGGGAGGATTTTTTTTAAAAGACAAATTTATAACTTTAGGAATCAAAGGGAAGATATTATCAATTGATATAAGCAAGGGCTTCTCGACTTCTGGGCTATTGGAATATTGAACCAGATTATTCTGTTGTGAGGTGCTGTCCTGTTCACTGCAGGATGTCGAGCAGTAATCCTGACCTACACCCACTAAATGCCAGTAGTAAACAGGCAAACACCCAGTTGTGACAATCAAAAATGTCTCCATAGGCAGGCGCGGTGGCTCACGCCTGTCATCCCAGCACTTTGGGAGGCCGAGGCAGGTGGATCACCTGAGGTCAGAAGTTCGAGATCAGCCTGGCCAATATGGAGAAACCCCGTCTCTGCTAAAAATACAAAAATTAGCTGTGTGTGGTGGCACACGCCTGTGATCCCTGCTACTCGGGAGGCTGAGGCAGGAGAACCACTTGAACCCGGAAGGCAGAGGTTGCCATGAGCTGAGATTGCGTCACTGCACTTCAGCCTGGGCAACAAAGCAAGACTCCAACTCAAAAAAAAAAAAAAAAAAAGTATTCTCCAGTAGTATGCAAAAGTAAAGCACAACTGTATTGTGGTATATAATAGAACCACACAAAATAATATAAATTGAGTTAATATTAAAATTATCAGCTAACACTGTAAAAATGCACAGAAAAAAGTAGAAGTCACAATATGATTATCGGAAAAAACAGACTTCAGTCACTTCTCTGTCTTTTGGCTAAGATCAAGTGTAGGAAGAAAAAATGCATGAGTTTTGTGTTTTTTAAGTACAACATAATGACAAAAGGTGAAATCCTTAAGGAAAATCTACCAGTCATACATGGCTTTGCCTCCAGATAATGGCAAAATGATAAAGCAGACACTATGAGAAATCAATGGAAAAACAGATAGGGCCGGGCGCGGTGGCTCAAGCCTGTAATCCCAGCACTTTGGGAGGCCGAGACGGGTGGATCACGAGGTCAGGAGATCGAGACCATCCTGGCTAACACGGTGAAACCCCGTCTCTACTAAAAAATACAAAAAACTAGCCGGGCACGGTGGCGGGCGCCTGTAGTCCCAGCTACTCGGGAGGCTGAGGCAGGAGAATGGCGTGAACCCGGGAGGCGGAGCTTGCAGTGAGCTGAGATCCGGCCACTGCACTCCAGCCTGGGCGACAGAGCGAGACTCCGTCTCAAAAAAAAAAAAGAAAAAAGAAAAACAGATAAACAACAGCAAAAAAAGATCTTAATCTTTTCTGATCACTCCTAAAAGTGAGGCAAATAGAAACACTGAAAACTTAACACTGACATAGATTTCACTGACACACAGCACGTTTAACACCTTGAAATGTCCGTTCTCTCCCTTTTCAGTGTCTGGGGATTTTTCATACACAAGCAAAAATAACGATAGTAGGTAGGAGCAGTTATTTGAATATTTAATCAACTGCCTCTGAATACAGGCAGTTATTTAAAATTTATACGTACAAAAGTTTTTGGAGGGCAAGGTGGTGAGGAGGCAGGACTATTTATCAATGAAATTGCTTAGAATTTCCAACATTAATAAGTTATATTATTAAAATATATCATACTGAGTACACAGTACACTGCTCAGGTAATGGGTGCGTGAAAATCTCAGAATTCACTACAAAAAAAACTCATCCATGTCACTAAAAACAACCTATACCCCAAAAACTATTGGAAAAAAAAAAAAACAGGGCTGGGCACAGTGGTTCGAACCTGTAATCCCAGCTGGATGGGAGGATTGGTTGAGCCTAGGAGTTTGAGATCAGCCTGGGCAACATAGTGAGACCCCATGTCTACAAAAAAAAAAATTTAATTTAAAATTTTAAAAAATTGTTGCCGGGTGTGGTGGCTCACGCCTGTAATCCCAGCAATTTGGGAGGCCAAGGCAGGCAGATCAACTGAGGTCAGAAGTTCAAGACCAGCCTAGCCAACATGATGAAACCCCATCTCTACTAAAAATACAAAAATGAGCCGGGCCTGGTGGTGCCAGCATGTAATCCTAGCTACTCAGGAGGCTGAGGCAAGAGAATCACTTGAACCCAGGAGGCGGAGGTTGCAGTGAGCCAAGATCGTGCCACTGCACTGCAGCCTGGGCGACAGAGCAAGATTCAAGCTAAAACAAAACAAAACAAAACAAGCTTGTGCAAAGACGATGTAGCAAGCATCAGATCAGCTAGAGCACAGTGAGGAAGGCTGAGAGCAGAAGCCATGAATCCTGAAGCAGCTGTGGTCATGATGAATAACGCCGCAGTGAACACGGGATGCAGACAGCCCTTCAGCTTTGCCATAAGTGGGATAGCTGGATCATTGGTAATTGTTTGCTAAAAGAGTAGATTTGGGCCAGGCGTGGTAGCTCACACCTATAATCCCAGCACTTTGGAAGGCCAACGTGGGAGGATCACTTGAGCCCAGGAGTTACTTTTTTTTTTTTTTTTTTTTTTTTTTTTAGATTAAGTCTTGCTCCGTCACCCAGGCTGGAGAGCAGTGGCATAGTCTCGGCTCACTGCAACCTCTGCCACCCGGGTTCAAGGGGTTCCCCTGACTCAGCCTCCCGTGTAGCTGGGATTACAGGCACGCACCACCATGCCCAACTAATTTTTGCATTTTTAGTAGAGACAGGGTTTCACCATGTTGTTCAGGCTTGTCTTAGACTCCTGATCTCAAGTGATCCACCCACCTCAGCCTCCCAAAGTGCTGGGATTATAGGGGTGAACCACCGCACCCGGCCAAGCCCAGGAGTTTGAGACCAGCCTCATAGTGAAACCCCTGTCTCTGTTTAAATAATAAAGTTTTTTTTGTTTTGTTTTGTTTTGTTTTTTTGAGACGGAGTCTCGCTCTGTCGCCCAGGCTGGAGTGCAGTGGCCGGATCTCAGCTCACTACAAGCTCCGCTTCCCGGGTTCACGCCATTCTCCTGCCTCAGCCTCCCGAGTAGCTGGGACTACAGGCGTGCACCACCTCCTCCAGCTAGTTTTTTTGTATTTTTTAGTAGAGACGGGGTTTCACCGTATTAGCCAGGATAATCTCGATCTCCTGACCTCGTGATCCGCCCATCTCGGCCTCCCAAAGTGCTGGGATTACAGGCTTGAGCCACCGCGCCTGGCCAAATAATAAAATTTTTATTTTTTATTTTATTTTACTGAGGCAGGGTCTCATTCTGTCACCCAGGCTGGAGTGCAGTGGTGTGATCCCGGCTCACAGCAGTTTAAAAATCCCCAGCTGAAGCAATCCTCCTACCTCGGCCTCCTGAATAGCTAAGACTATGGGTGCATGCTACCACATCAGCTAACTTTTTATTTTTTGTAGAGAAGGGATCTTGCTATGTCGCCCAAGCTGGTCTCAAACTCCTGGGCTCAAGCAATCCCCCTCCCTCAGCCTCCCCACATCCTGGGATTACATGCATGACCCACCACACCCAGCCAGGAATAAAGTTTTAAATAAGTAAATATGTTTTAAAAAAGAGTAAACTTGCTGGGCACAACTTTAATGTTTATTAAAGTTTGAGGAACAAAAATATATATATACTTTCAAAAATATATATACTTTTACACATATATATACAACAAAAAATATATATACTTTTTAAAAAGAGTAAATTGTAAATTGTAAATGGTTTCACCACAAAAAAAGACTAATTAGCTTGATTTAATCATCCCCCAATGTAAACATGCATCAAAACATCACATTGTACCCCATAAATAAACACAATTATTATTTGTCAATAAAAAAACTTTTCAGAAGTAGCTGTGGGCCACCAATAATGCTGAGGGTTGGAGGACCACGAAAATAATTTTGGGTGTCCTGGGAGCATCACTTCTGAATATGACAATTAAAAAAAAATCTAGGCCGGGCACAGTGGCTCACGCCTATAATCCCAGCGCTTTGGGAGGCCGAGGTGGGTGGATCACCTGAGGTCAGGAGTTCGAGACCAGCCTGGCCAACATGGTGAAACCCCAACTCTACTAAAAATACACAAAATTAGCTGGGCGTGGTGGTGGGCGCCTGTAATCCCAGCTACTTGGGAGGCTGAGGCAGGAGAATCGCTTGGACCTGGGAGGTGGAGGTTGCAGTGAGCCGAGATCACGCCACTGCACTCCAGCCGGGGGGACAGAGCGAGACTCCATCTCAAAAAAAAAAAAAAAAAAAAAAAAAAAAAAATCTAATGTACCAATGTAAAACATTTGGCTTATTCCAGCAAATAGGAGAGGTAGAAAAATGAAACTAAGTAAAAATGCAAAAAAAAAAAAAAAAAGAAAAAGAAAAAGAAAGAAACAAAACCCAGACATTTGGCTTTTTCAGGGAGAAACAAAATCAGCTTACCTCCACTGGAATCTGGCATAAGTTAGCAAGTTGATTGATTTCTGATGCCTGTGGTCTTTTCTTCTGAAAGGGACTGAAAATGAAAAGGCATGTGTAGCAGGACCAGCCGTAGATAAAACTCCTCAGACACCGGCTTAAAGAAGGAAGAGGTTTTTTATTCGGCCGGGAGCGTCGGCAGACTCGCGTCGTAAGAGCTCTTAAGTGCCTGCCCAGTAGAGCATCCCTTCTGGGGACTCTGGCCAGCTTGAGCGATGCGGATCCTGAGAGAGCTCCCGGTAGGCAGTTGCCCCGGTGGAACGCCTTGTCAGAGCAGTGCACAGCAGGCCCCCGTGGAGGATCAACACATGTATACTGAAAAGCTAGACGAATGGCTAAAACTTAATTGGCCCCCTACCCACTGTATTCCGCATCATAATCCAGTCAAGAAACAACCCAAAACACTCACTTCCTATCAAAAGCCCCACCTGGTCCTATCAGGCCACGCCGAAATTTCAATTCCCAATTCTTTCCTCGACTTCTCCAAGACCGAATGAACTCTCACAAAAATTGTGATTGTGAAAGCTTAATTTTCCAATCTGCCCAATCTGTTTCCAATGGAAATTTTTTAAGTTCCTACAAGTGAAAATTTTTTATCTTAACTTTGAAATAGAAAGCATGGAAAACATTATCCAAAGGTCAGAGGATGAAAATACATTAAAACAACAAAAAATTGCCTGGGCACGGTGGCTCATGCCTGTAATCCCAGCACTTTGGAAGGACAGGAGTTCAAGACCAGCCTGGCCAACATTGGGAAACCCTGTCTCTACTAAAAATACAAAAATTAGCTGGTCATGTTGGCACGTGCCAGTAATCCCAGCTACTTGGGAGGCTGAGGCAGGAGAATCGCTTGAACCTGGGAGACGGAGGCTACAGTGAACCAAGATCATGCCACTGCACTCCAGCCCAGGCAACAGAGCAAGACTCCGTTTCAAACAAAAAAGAAAGGAAAAGAAAAAAGAAATAGGGCCAACGGAGGTGGAATAATGTCTTAAAGCGCTCTCCACCCGGCAGAAACTATTCAGGCTCCAATCTCCAACCAGCAAAATCTCTTCAGTGGTACTAATGCTCTCAAAATGAGATCAACATGCCAATCCAGCCCCACCCTAGTCTGGGTGTTGAATTTAAACACAGGCTACCTGCCCTTGCCTGCAGACATGGAGATGTTCCAAAATTGAGTGTCCAGCTGTATTCTGAGAGATTAAACCAGACTTCATGGGACAGGATGCACCAGACTAGACCTCCTCCCAGGAGAAGAGGTATCCAAAGATCGTATTAGCAAATGACCCTTGGCAGTGTGCGGTGGCTCAAGCCTGTAGTCCCAGCACTTTGGGAGGCTGAGGCAGGCAGATCACCTGGGGTCAGGAGTTCGAGACTAGCCTGGCCAATAGGGTGAAATCCTGTCTCTACTAAAAATACAAAATTTAGCCAGGCGTGGTGGTGCACACCCATAGTCCCAGCTACTCAGCTACTCAAGAGGCTGAGGCCAGAGAATCGCTTGAACCCAAAATGTGGAGGTTGCAGTGAGCCGAGATGGTGCCACTGCACTCCAGCCTGGGTGACAGAGGGAGACTCCGTCTCAAAAAAAGAAAAAAACGAAAAGAAAAAAGAAAAATAAAATGACCCAGCCAGCCTGGTGCTTCACACCTGAATCCCAGCGACCGTGGTGGACTTCTGTAGTCCCAGATACTTGGGAGGCTGAGGTGGGAGGATCGATTGAGCCCAAGAGGTCAAGGATGCAGTGAGCAAGGATCTTACCTCTGCATTCCAGCCTGAGGGACAGAGCAAGCCTGAGGGTGAACTGAAAGGGGTGGAGTGATTTACATCTTTTTTTTTTTTTTTTTCTGAGCCACTGTGCTGGCCTTTTTAAAAATTTTTTTTAGAGACAAGGTCTCACTATGTTGCCAGGCTGGTCTCAAACTCCTGGCCCCAAGTAATCCTCCCATCTCAGCCTCCCAAAATGCTGGTATTACAGGCATGAGCCACTGCAGTTGGCTCAAAGCAGATTTTCAATGTAGATGAAAAAGCCTTCTATTAGAAGGAGATTCCATCTAGGATTTTTATAGGTAGAGAGAAGTCAATGCCTGGCCTCAAAGCTTCCAAGGACAGGATGATTCTTTTACATGAAATTAATGCAGCTGGTGACTGAGTTTAACCCAATGCTCACTTACCATTTAAAAGATTTTAAGCCGGGCTTGGTGGCTCAAGCCTGTAATCCCAGCACTTTGGGAGGCTGAGACGGGCGGATCACAAGGTCAGGAGATCGGGACCATCCTGGCTAACACGGTGAAACCCCGTCTCTACTAAAAAATACAAAAAACTAGCCGGGCGAGGTGGCGGGCGCCTGTGGTCCCAGCTACTCCGGAGGCTGAGGCAGGAGAATGGCGTAAACCCGGGAGGCAGAGCTTGCAGTGAGCTGAGATCCGGCCACTGCACTCCAGCCTGGGCGACAGAGCCAGACTCAGTCTCAAAAAAAAAAAAATTAAAAAAATTAAAAAATAAAAAAAAATAAAAGATTTTAAAGCCTCTAAGAATTGCGCTGGCCGAGTGTGGTGGCTCACGCCTCTAATCCCAGCAATTTGGGAGGCCAAGGCTGGCAGATCACTTGAGGTCAGGAGTTCCAGGTCAGCCTGGCCAACATGGTGAAACCCCATCTCTACTAAAAATACCAAAAAAATTAGCTGAGCATGGTGGCCCATGCCTGTAGGCCCAGATACTCAGGAGACTGAGGCAAGAGAATCACTTGACCCTGGGAGGTGGAGGTTGCAGTGAGCCAAGATGGAGGCTGCAGTGAGCCAAGATCAAGATCACACCACTGCATTCCAGCCCGGGTGACAGAGTGAGACTGTGTCTCAAAAAAACAAACAAAGAAAAGAATTATGTTAAATCTACTCTATCTGTGCTCTGTAAATGGAACAACAAAGCCTGGGTGATAGCACATTTGTTTACAGTATGATTTTGAATATTTGAAGTCCACTGTTGAGAACTACTTCTCAGACCAAAAAAAAAAAAAAAAAAAAGATTCCCTTCAAAGCATTACTGCTCTTCAGATCCCAGATGTTCAGCCTCCAAACACAATAAGTAAATAAATAAATAATAAAAATATGTTACTGCTCATCAAACCTAAACACAACAATAGAAAAATAAGAAAAAAGCGAAAGACCGCACAAACACAAAATGTCATTGCTCTTTGAAAATGTATCGGCCAGGTAATCCCAGCACTTTGGGAGGCCTAGGGAGGAGAATCATGAGGTCAGTCTTTTTTAAATTAAAGACCTCGTTGAGGCAGGTGGATCACAAGGTCAGGAGATGGAGACCATCCTGCCTAACACGGTGAAACCCCCTCTCTACTAAAAATATAAAAATTAGCCAGGCGAGGTGGCGGGTGCCTGTAGTCCCAGCTACCCGGGAGGCTGAGGCAGGAGAAAGGTGTGAACCCGGGAGGTGGAGCTTGCAATGAGCCGAGATCGTGCCACTGCGCTCCAGCCTGGGCAACAGTGTGAGACTCTGTCTCAAAAAAAAAAAAAAGAAAAAGAAAGACCAGCTTCTGTGAAAATATTAAAATTAAACAAAAACAAAAACAAAAACAAAAACACTTGAACAGATGAGGAATTGCTTCTATGGATAAGCAAATAAAGTGTTTTTTTAACGGTACTCAAATGTGTCAATTTTATTTTTTCTCTATGTGCGTATTTGCTACTGAAAATTGCAAAAGCGGTACATTACAGCTTCTTCATTGCAATTCAAACTTTTAAAAACCAGAAAATCTATTATGCTCTAGCCAAACTACCCACGTTTTTTTCTTTTTTTTTTTTTGACAGAATCTCGCTCTGTCACCCAGGCTGTAGTGCAATGGCGTGATCTTGGCTCACTGCAAGCTCTGTCTCCCAGAGAATTCAAGCAATTCTCCTGCCTCAGCCTCCCAAGTAGCTGGGATTAATGACATGCGCCAACACGCCCGGCTAATCTTTTGTATTTTTAGTAGAGACGGGGTTTCACCATGTTGGCCAGGCTGGTCTAAAACTCCTGACCTCAGATGATCCAAGCGCCTCGGCCTCCCAAAGTGCTGGGATTACAGGTGTGAACCACAGCATTGGCCGCCAATGTTTTCTTCACATTCTTTCCCCGTAAGTCACTTTCCTTCAAAGTCTTTTTTTTTTTTTTTTTTTTTTTTGAGACAAGGTTTCTCTTTGTCACCCAGGCTGGAGTGCAGTGGTGCAATCACAGCTCACTGCAGCCTCGACCTCCTGGATTCAAGCAATCCTCCCATCTCAGCTCCCAAGTAGCTGGGACCACAGGCATGTGCCACTTCACCTGGCAAATTTTTTTGAAAAATTTGTTTGTCGAGATAGAGTCTGGCCATGTTGCCCAGGCTGGTCTTGAACTCTTAGCCTCAAGCAATACTCCTGCCAGGGCCTCTCCAAACTCTGGGATTACATGCCTGAGTCACCATGCCTGGCCTACTTCAAATTCAAAAGTTTAACCCAACCTTCATCCCAGTGTCTTCACAAATGCTTAGCAAAGAAAATTCCTAGGACAATTCAGGGGCCTGAATTGTCCGAAGACAATATTGATGCACGAAGTTTAAAAAGCAGTGGCAGGGTTTGAGAGGATTGGCTCCACTTTTGAAAGAAGTTCTACGGTGGGTAAAATGCTATCAAACAACATCGCATGCTACAGAGAAATCTTTCGTGGAAGGAAGGGTCAGTTACTGTGGCAAATTTCATTGTTGTTTTAAGAAATGGTTACAACCACTTCAATATTTAGCAGCCACCACCCTTATCAGCCGGCAGCCAACCACATCGAGGCAACTCTTCACCAGCAAAAAGATTATGACTCCCTGAAAGCTAAGATAATTAGTATTTTTAGCAATAAAGTATTTTTATATATTTTCTTTTTAAAAAATAATTGAGCTACAAATAAGGGCATCAAGCTTTTTTGTTTTTGTTTTATTTTAGAGACGGGGTTTTGCCATGTTGTCCAGGTTGAGCTCAAGCAATCCACCTGCCTCAGCCTCCCAAAGTGCTGGGAGTACAGGCATGAGCCACGGCACCCAGCTGGCATGGGGTATTTTAAAATTAAGGTATGTACCTTGTTTCCTAGACATAAGCCATTTCACACTTTATTAGACTACAGTGTAGAGTAAATGTAGCTTAGTTTTTTAAGTAGAGACAGGATCTCCCTATATTGCCCAGGTTGACCTCACAACTCCTAGGCTCAAGTGATCCTCCCCCTTCTATGTCCTAAAGTACTGGGATTATAGGCATGAGCCACCACACCCGGCCAATGTAACTTTATATTCATAAGGAAACAAAACAATTTGTGTGACTCGCTTTATAGCAATATTTGCTTTATTGTGGTGGTCTGGAACCCAATCCACAATGTCTTTGAGGTATGGCTGTACTTTTTTTTAAATTTTTTAAATTTTTTTTTGAGACGGAGTCTCACTCTGTGGCCCAGGCTGGAGTGCAGTGGCGCGATCTCAGCTCACTGCAACCTCCACCTCCCGGGTTCCCGCCGTTCTCCTGCCTCAGCCTCCCGAGTAGCTGGGACTACAGGCACCCACCACCACACCCGGCTAATTTTTAAAATATTGTTAGTAGAGACGGGGTTTCACCATGTTAGCCAGGATGGTCTCAATCTCCTAACCTCATGATCCACCTGCCTCCCAAAGTACTGGGATTACAGGCGTGAGCCTCCGTGCCCGGCAAAGTATGACTGTACTTTCTAAGTATTTCCTGAGTCAGCCTACTTTTTCTCCATGTTTATTGTCATTATTCTATCCATTTGTTGTTTGTTTTTTGTTTTGCTGTTGTTGTTGTCATTGTTTGGAAACAGGAACTTGCTGTGTCACCCAGGCCAGAGTGCAGTAGCACGATCATGGCTCACTGCAGCCTCAATCTCCTGTGTTCAAACCATTCTCCTGCCTCAGGCTCCTGAGTAGCTGAGACTACAGACGCACACTACCACATCTGGCTCATTTTTTAAAAACTTGTTTGTAGAGATAGGGTCTCATCATGTTGCCCGGGCTGATCTGGAACTCCTGGCCTCAAGCAATCCTCCCGCCTCAGCCTCCGGAGTAGCCCTGATCAATCCGTTGTTGAAGAGTACATGGATGTTACTTTGCAGTCTGTCATCCCGAGTTTGTGTTTGCTTGACTTTGCCTAATTATGAGTTTCAGCTCACCCACTGTTTGTCAGTAACATGCAGAAGAGACTGGCCTTCTTCCTGTATCATATCAGGAAGCCGCTCACGTTGGTTTGTGCCATTACTGTGACTTTCAGCCACGCGGTTAAGGTGGAGTTGGCCATATTTCTCCACTGCCATATTACTGATTTTCCTTTTGCAATGAATAAGTGTGTGTGAGTAGATTATTTGAGATGAGGTATATATCTCATTCTTCCTTGAACTCTAAGATTTTTTTTTTTCAAGTGAAAGTAAATTTGTTAGAAAATAAAGGAATAAAAGAATGACTACTCCACAGACAGAGCAGTGTCACTTTAAGGTTCCAACGTCAAGTGATTTTTGTCCAAATCAATAATTACTGTGATGATTGAAAAAAAATGATTACCAAGTTTATTTTCATTGTCTCAAGGTCTGCTAAACTCTGGATCTAGGCTGTGTCGACAGGGTAGTGTGGTACCTCCTGTACCTGTCTCTGCCTCCTACAGTCCTTTTCATTTATTTTGTTTCTTTTTTAATAATAGAGACAGTCTTCCTATACGCCGTCCAGGCTGGTTTCAAACTCCTGGGCTCAAGCAATCTTTCTGCCTTGGCCTCCCAAAGTACTGGGATTCCAAGTGTGAGCCACCACATCGGGCCAAGTCCTTTACCATCTTCAGAAGGCTTAGGTTGCAGTTTCAACAGAAGGACAGACTCCCAGAAAGAGTGTGAGAGAGATTTGGGGCCCAATGGATAATATCGAGTACACTGAACTTGACTATGTTCACCACGTTCTGGCTCCAGAGAAACGAGAGTCGTTACTGAAGTTGGTGCCGTTTTGTGTATCTTCTGTACCTAAGGCGGAAAAAAGATAGGGGAAAGAATACAAGAGGTCAGCTTATATTCACAAACATGGAAGTCAACCTTTTCCCACCTTGTCTTTTTTCTTTTCCTTTTTTTTTTTTTTTTTTTTTTTTTTGAGACGGAGTCTTGCTGTGTCGCCCAGGCTAGAGTGCAGTGGTGCGATCTCGGCTCACTGCAAGCTCCACTTCCCAGGTTCACACCATTCTCCTGCCTCAGCCTCCCGACTAGCTGGGACTACAGGTGCCCACCACCTCACCCGGCTAATTTTTTGTATTTTTAGTAGAGATGGGGTTTCACCGTGTTAGCCAGGATGGTCTCCATCTCCTGACCTCGTGATCCGCCCACCTCGGCGTCCCAAAGTGCTGGGATTACAGGTGTGAGCCACCGCGCCCAGCCCCCACCTTTTCAATCCAATATGGAACCTACTACCTCCTGAGAAAGCCATGCCCCTGCTGTCCCTGGCAGACCACACAGGAGGATTCATTCCTCCGCTCACTCAATCACACCTTCAACAGAAGTGTATTGAGCGTCTACTTTGCACCAGGCACTGTGGATACGTCGGTGAACAGAATTTGTATCCGTGGGGTTGCTGAACTCCAGTTGGAAAGTGGGCAGTGGATTCTTTAGAAGGTCCACAGGCCTGGGAAGAGTCTTTGGGGACTGTGAGCAATCCCACGGAACCATAGAACACTTGGGTGGGAATATCCTCCACCTCCCAGAGCAGCTGTCGGCTCCACCAGGACGAAGCACTGGACATCCAAGGGCTCTGCTTGTGAACCACATTGCAACAACAGGCTAGTTACCTTGCAGTCCCTCAGGAATCTTGTCCTGCTCTTCTTGTTCTAAGGAAGCCACAGGTTCCCTTTTTCTCTGGAGAAGTAATCTAGATCTTCGATTTTGGAACCAAATCTAAGTGGGTAAGACAAAGAAACTTAATTTAAACAAAGGATGTTGTGTAAAACTCATGATTGCTTTCTTCTCTTTTTTCTTTTTTTTTTTTTTTTTTTTTTTGAGACAGCGGTCTCTCTCAGAGTAGCTAGTGCTACAGGTGTGTATCATCACACTAGGCTAATTTTTAAACTTTCTGTAGAGACAAGGTTTCACCACGTGGTCCAGGCTGATGACTTTCTGGGCTCAAGCAATCCTCCCAAGTAGCTGGGACTAGAGGCACACTTGACTATGCCCAACCCAAGATATACGTATATATAATATATATAGTATATTATATATATATAGTATATATTATATTTTATATAAATTTTTTATATATAGTGTGTATATATAGTATATATATACACTGTTGTTTTTTTTTTTCTTTTCTTGAGTCTCTCTCGGTCACCCAGGCTGGAGTGCAGTGGCGTGATCTCGGCTCACCACAACCTCCACCTCCCAAGTTCAAGCAATTCTCCTGCCTCAGCCTCCCGAGTAGTTGGGATTACAGGCATGCAGCACCATGCCCAGCTAAATTTTTGTATTTTTAGTAGAGACCGGGTTTCTCCATGTTGGTCAGGCTGATCTCGAACTCCCGACCTCAGGTGATCCACCCGCCTCGGCCTCCCAAAGTGCTGGGATTATAGGTGTGAGCCACTGTGCCCGGCCACAACTCTTAATAGTGTTACAATGGCAGTTAAGTTTCAACATTGGTTTTGGAGGAGACAAACATTCAAACCATAGCAATCACTACCTAGTACAGTACCTAGCACATAGTAGATGCTCCAAATAATGCAAAATGAAAGGAGAGAATGAAAAATGAAAATAAGATGAGGGAGGTAAAGAGAAAGAACCATCAGAACCACTAATGTGCATTCATGTCCTGCTTACAGGAGGCAGCACTGATTTAAACGCACACACACCCTACGCAGCAGTCCGACAATTTTATTCCGTTTTAAGATGTGTCAGGAATGAATCCTCGGACAGACTGGTACATTTCTCTGAGCTAAATGTTAAATGTCTAAAGTGGACCTCATAATTTTTTTTTTCCAAGACGGAGTCTTGCTCTGTTGCCCAGGTTGGAGTGCAGTGGCGCAATCTCTACTCACTGCAACCTCCACCTCCCAGGTTCAAGCGATTCTCCTCCCTCAGCCTGCCAAGTAGCTGGGACTACAGGCGTGCGCCACCATGCCCGGCTAATTTTTGTATTTTTGTAGAGACGGGGTTTCACCATGTTGGCCAGGCTGGTTTTGAACTCCTGACCTCAGGTGATCTGCCCATCTCAGCCTCCCAAAGTGCTGGGATTACAGATGTGAGCCGCCGCGCCCAGCCTGGACCTCATAATTCTAACCTCAGGGCATACTTAAAGATCTGAAGGATAAGGTAGACATAAAGACTTTAGTCAAATAAGCAGGGCACGGTGGCTCAACCCTGTAATCCCAGCACTTTGGGAAGCCAAGGAGGGTGGATCACCTGAGGCCAGGAGTTCAAGATCAGCTTGGGCAACTTGGCGAAACCCTGTCTCTATTAAAAATACAAAAAATATTAGCCGGGCGTGGTGACACACACCTGTAATCCTAGCTACTCAGGCAGCCGAAGCACAAAAACCACTTGAACCCAGGAGGTCTAGGCAGCAGTGAGGCAAGATGTCGCCGCTGCACTCCAGCCTGGGTAATAGGGTGAGTACCCATCTTGTGGAAAAAAAAAAAAAAAGGCTTTAGCCAAATGCCTGGCTTATATGCCATGTTAACTAATATTCACTAACTCAACAAATTCTCACTGCCACGCACTGTTCGGGGCCCAAGGAATACAACATTGCTCAGGACAGACAGAAAATACCAGAAGGGGATGTGAGATTGAATCCTGTGGGCACCTGGGGGTAGAAGCCAGCAGACAGGGAACAGCCAGCTGTGAAAGACCCTGAACTGTGCCCCGCATGATGAGGAACTGCCTGAGACCCATGCGGCTTCCCTTCCTGTATACCTATAGCCCTAGGAGATGGGACAGCCACGCTTATCACTCACTTGGACTCTTGACTCTGGAACACCGATTTCTTTAGCAAGTTCTTCTCTGGAGTCAATCCCAGGGTAGGGGTTTTTCACAAACGCCTTGATGAGAGTGTGTAATTGAGAGGTGCTGTAGGTGGTACGACACCGTCTGGCTTCTCTACCTAGGGAGGGCATGGAAAGATTGAGGGAGGCGGTCAAGGAATATTTCAAGAGTCCGTTTACATATTCAAACACACAACCCAAACTTGTCACTCTCCATCCAATTTCGATCCCACTGACTCCTCCTGAGAGGGTCTTGTCCCAGGTTCCTTCGAGGTGGAAAGTTCTAGAGGAGACACGGGATGATATGTCTGGACTTCTGGACTCGAGTAGAAAGTAGGCAAGAGGCCGGGCGCAGTGGCTTACGCCTGTAATCCCAGCACTTTGAGAGGCTGAGGGGGGCAGATCACGAGGTCAGGAGTTCGAGACCAGCCTGACCATTATGGCAAAACCTCATCTCTACTAAAAATACAAAAATTTGCTGGGCGTGGTGGCGCCTGCCTGTAAATCCCAGCTACTTGGGAGGCAGAGGCGGGAGAATTGCTTGAACCCGGGACGCAGAGGTTGCAGGGAGCCAAGATCAAGCCATTGCACTCCAGCCTGGGTGACAGAGTGAGACTCCGTCTCAAAAAATAATAATAATAAAATAAATAATAAATAAATAGAGGCCGGACAAGGTGGCTCAAGCCTGTAATCCCAGCACTTTGGGAGGCCGAGACGGGCGGATCACGAGGTCAGGAGATCGAGACCATCCTGGCTAACACGGTGAAACCCTGTCTCTACTAAAAAATACAAAAAACTAGCCGGGCGAGGTGGCGGGCGCCTGTGGTCCCAGCCACTCGGGAGGCTGAGGCAGGAGAATGGCGTGAACCCGGGAGGCGGAGCTTGCAGTGAGCCGAGATCCGGCCACTGCACTCCAGCCTGGGCGACAGAGCGAGACTCCGTCTCAAAAAAAATAAATAAATAAATAAATAAATAGAAAATAGACAAGAGAAACACTCAGAAGGCCTGGGAAGAGGGCAGGGGAGAACTTCTAGGGTATGATGAACCCTTTGCCACCATAAGACCCTGAATAGGAGGTCGTCAGGGAAGAGACATTCTTTTTTCAAAGTAGCAGTTGGCTTCACTGTAGAGAAGCTCTGCTGGGGAACAGAACTGAGATGCTTATTTACTTTGAAACTCTACACCAGGTTGATCTTGCCCCTGGCTATGGCTTGACTCTAAAGTGTCAGCTTCTGGTCTTTTCTGGTATCTCTGCCTAGCTCTTCGATTCTGAAACCAAATCTAAGTGAGGAAAACAAAAGGAGAGAATTACATGTTAATGTCATTTAAGCTACATCACTGCCTGTTCCCAAAGTGAGCAATTCTTATTGGGCCTAAGCCCAGGATTATTACTCACTTCTGTCACATTCTGCCAAGTCTTCTTCTTTCTTTTTTTTTTTTTGGGATGGAGTCACACTCTGTGGCCCAGGCTGGAGTGCAGTGGCATGATCTTGGCTCACTGCAACCTCCACCTCCTGAGTTCAAGTATTCTCCTGCCTCAGCCTCCCAAGGATCTGGGATTATAGGCGTGTGCCATCATGCCTGGCTAATTTTTGTATTTTTAGTAGAGATGGGGTTTCTCCATGTTGGTCAGGCTGATCTCAAACTCCTGACCTCAGGTGATCCACCTGTCTTGGCTTCCCAAAATGCTGGGATTATAAGCATGACCTACCACGCCTGGCCCATCTACCTAGTCTTAGGTCAAGACTTGGCATTCACACCCAGGGCAACATAGTGTGACAACATCATCTCTACTAAAAACAAAAAAGTAAAAAAAAAAAAAAAAAAGGTTAGCCTGCTGGGCGCGGTGGCTCATCCCTGTAATCCCAGCACTTTGGGAGGCTGAGGCAAGCAGATCATGAGGTCAGGAGTTCAAGACCAGCCTGGCCAACATAGTGAAACTCCGTCTCTACTAAAAATACAAAAGAAAATTAGCTGGTCAATCAACCAACACCTTTGTGGGTTTATTGAGGGTCCGTTGAGAGACTCCCCACCAAACCCTCAGCACATGGGTACATAGTACGGGCTCTGTTAATGGTTCTCCCTCCTGCCTTTCTATTTCCAGTCCTGGAGATACCGAACTTAAACTTACCTGGATTCTGGACTCTTCTGTATTGATTTCTAAAGCAAGTTTTTGTTTGGTAGCGTAACCTGGGTAAGGCTTTTGATTGAAGGTATTGATGAGGATTTTCAATTGATCTTCTGTGAATTTGGTGCGACTGCGCCTGTGATTTGTTGTTACCATCTCTGTAGGAAGATTACAAAAGAAGCAGCATGTAATAGGTTAATTTATATATTCGAACTTCAGGTTCAGGCTAGTCTCTCACTTCCTCTTCCCGAATCCACGGGAACCCACTCGGGGAGAACTGCCCTTGTACAATGGTGGAGCTCTTGAACACACGATGGCGATTTTTCAACTTCTTGAGCTCATCTGAATGCCATCCTAAGAAGTCAGGGATCCTCTGTTTTGTAAAACCATTAAAAACCATTGTGAGCTGGGCGCGGTGGTTCGCACCTGTAATCTCAGCACTTTGGGAGGTCAAGGTGGGCAGATCATGAGGTCAGGAGTTCGAGACTGGCCTGGCCAACATGGTGAAACCCCATCTATACTAAAAATACAAATAATTAGCCAGTCGTGATGGCATGTGCCTGTAATCCCAGCTACTCAGAAGGTGGAGGCAGGAGAATTGCTTGAACCTGGGAGGCGGAGGTTGCAGTGAGCTGAGATCATGCCATTGCACTCCAGCCTGGGTGACAGAGCGAGACTCCATCTCAAAAAAACAAAAAAAAAACAAAAGCATACAAAACAAAACAAAACAAAAAAACAATGTGTATGTCGTGAAAATACCAATAATTTTTTTAAGAAAAACAATGTGTTCTGTTCATATGGATTAGAAACAATATGTCAATAATGCAGGTGATATGGCATAGTGATGAAGTCATAGAAACGAAGAGTTTGTGATACAATGGACCATTTCAACCCCTTTCAGTTTTTCAGGTCAAAATTCCTTGGTGCATATATTTTATTTTTTTTTATTTTTATTTTTTCAGGCCGGATCTCACTGTGTTGCCCAGGCTGGAGTGCAGTGGTGCAATCATGGCTCACTGCAGCTTTCACCTCCACAGGCTCAGGTGATCCTCCTACCTCAGCCTCCGGAGTAGCTGGGATTGCAGGTGCACACCTCCACACCCAGCTAATTTTTCTACTTTTTGATACAGTTTCACCACATTGTCCAGGCTGGTCTCAAATTCCTGGGCTCAAGCGATCCCCCAGCCTTGGCCTCCCAAAGTGCTGAGATTACAGATATGAGCCACCACCCCTGGCCGGAGCATATTTTTTTACATTGCTCCATTGCTCCATTGCAAATAGCAATAGCAGGCAAACAGTATCAGTTTCCAAGATGTTTTTAAAAACACCACAGAGAGGACAAAACTAACTGGAAAAAGAATTTCATACTTTCAGTAGAATTTTCCAATAGGAAAAAAAAAAAAACAACATCACATAATTTTCTGGATAGGACATCCCCTTGAAATAACCAAATCTGGAAAGCATTTTGGAACATACCACTCTGTAACAGAATTAGACTTAGTGAATTGAGATGACAAGAAAAGTTATTAGAGATGCTAGAGGTTCAGTTAAAAGCCCAACAGCTTTTTTGTTTGATCTTTGAATGCTTGTCCCTGTCTTCAGTTTCACACAACTGATCCATCGTTTTGTTTTTTTGTTTTTTTGTTTTTTTGTTTTTGAGACAGAGTTTCACTCTTGTTGCCAAGGCTGGAGTGCAATGGTGCAGTCTTGGCTCACTGCAACCTCCGCCTCCCAGGTTCAAGTGATTCTCCTGCCTCAGCCTCCCAAGTAGCTGGGGTTACAGGCACATGCCCCCACGCCCAGCTAATTTTTTTTTTTTTTTTTTTTTTTTTTGAGACGGAGTCTCGCTCTGTCGCCCAGGCTGGAGTGCAGTGGCCAGATCTCAGCTCACTGCAAGCTCCGCCTCCCGGGTTCATGCCATTCTCCTGCCTCAGCCTCCCGAGTAGCTGGGACTACAGGTGCCCGCCACCTCGCCCGGCTAGTTTTTTGTATTTTTTTTAGTAGAGACGGGGTTTCACCGTGTTAGCCAGGATGGTCTCGATCTCCTGACCTCGTGATCCGCCCGTCTCGGCCTCCCAAAGTGCTGGGATTACAGGCTTGAGCCACCGCGCCCGGCCACTAATTTTTGTCTCTACTAATTTTTTAGTAGAGACAGGGTTTCACCATGTTGGCCAGACTGGTCTCGAACTCCTGACCTCGTGATCCGCCCACCTCAGCCTCCCAAAGTGTTGGGAGTACAGGCATGAGCCACCGCACCTGGCTACCATAATTTAATTAACAGTTTAACAATATCACATGAGGTACAGCATTGAGAATAGGTTGGTGG
Source organism: Macaca mulatta (assembly GCF_049350105.2). Taxonomy (NCBI): domain Eukaryota; kingdom Metazoa; phylum Chordata; class Mammalia; order Primates; family Cercopithecidae; genus Macaca; species Macaca mulatta. The sequence goes on from NC_133424.1 coordinate 69,369,081, forward strand.
AAGCAGAGAGATCAGTTAGGAGAAGGCTGCAATAATCTAATGCAATGGACCAATCATCTAAGGAGATGGACCAAGAAATGGTCAGATTCCTTAAATATTTGAACGTTAAAGCCATCAGAATGTCCAGCCTGACTAGATTATGTTATGAGGAAAAAAATGGAGTCGGGGTGTTTTCTAGATATGAGACATGACCTGTCACCTCCAGAGCTGGAGAAAACAGTGGGAGGAATAGTTTAGATGTGAACATCAGGAGCTCAGTTTGGAACACGTTGAGTCTGAGATGCCTGTTAGAGACCAGTAGGCGATTAGATAAAGTCCAAAGTTCAGGAGAAAAGTTCAAACGTTCTGTAGAGAGAAATCTGGAAAGTGCTCTCCAGATTTGGAATCCTTGATTCCAAGGATATTTTGAGCTCTCAACTTTGTGACGTGGCCCATAGTTGCTTTCTTTTAGTATCTGTCTCCCTCTCCTTTTTTTTCTTTTCTGCTCCTTCCTCCTCTCTTCCCACCTGAAGCTCAAATATGTCTTATTTAGTTCTTGAATATCTGTACCTTTCTGAAATTCCCAATGCTCAAATGCACTGAAAACAGCCTGTTTTCATAATATCACATCGGAGAAACTGGTTTTCCCTTATCCAGATACAGTTATTTTAAAGTTTACAAATGGAACTCTCACAACTTCTGACAAGACCACTAGGTTTTTAGCCCGACTTTTCCCCCAAGCCAACAAACGCTCAGTCAAGCACAAGGGAACTTACTGTGTGAAGAGGTATCTTCGGCCATGCTGGAAGAGAGTCCTGAAGGCTGAGCCACCATCTGAGAGAGAAGTCACTCTGCACAGGGCTGGGTTTTATATGCTTAGCCAGGTGGTCCCGCCCACTTTTTTAAACCATTTACATAAATCTCTAGTTCCACCCTTAGTAATTTTATTACTCCCTAGAAACTCCTTAGAAACGTGTGTCCTCAATCTAAAAAGGACTCGATAGAACTCCTTTTCGTCAACGGATAGTTAATAATATACACCAATGTATAAATTGTTATCAACCCCTACACTTAAGCCATCACAAGAACATTTTGCCCCATGCCAACTCATGAATACACAGAGTCATGCTCCTTGGCTCCCCTAACCCCCTTGTGGGAAAAAAATTCCTCCCAAATCACTGGAATCTGAACAGGGAGACAAGCTTGCAATAGTTCCCAATTTCTTTAAAAAAGAATATTTTTGAGTACTATTCTGCTTATACATATTTTTTCAATGCTTATGATATACATTTATTCTTTTGTAAATGGGGTTTTTATGCTCTCCACCTATTTTTTGACATAGTGGCCTCTGCTTATTAAATCAAAAGTGTTATTTCTAATTAGTACCAATTAAGATTGAGGCTAGTGAGACAGGAACAGAATTTAAGGGGGTGCTAAAAATTCTATGATCAAGATAAATAATATTTGAATGCAATATATATTTTAAGTAATGTAAAAAGTCCATCTTAACGAAACATAAAAATTGTAAATAGAGAGAAGATCCTACCCTGCACAGGCACGACCCTGCAACTTATGCAAGTGAGGGTACCTGTGCATTGAAAAAAATGCCTCACTATTGACCAGTCATTGATCAGTCATTGATCAGTCTTGAGGGAAGCTGGCTGGTGGTTGCCACATTTTATAACTGTAATCTACAATACTGCAGGATAAAAGGGAAAGTTTTATTACATGTATATATTTGTGTAATTTTAAAAATGTTATCAAAAGCACATAGTGAAGTGATATGAATTTCATTTATTGATATATTTGACTATCCACAAATAAAATTTGGCCAGATATCAAGCCATTTTTGAGAAACAATTTTGAACCAGGAAAACAACATGAAATAACATTTAACAGGAAAATTTTACACTTTATTTAATTAAAACAATGATAAATTGTTTTTCTTTTCTATATATGATATTTCATCACAATGTTTTTTCACCAAATTTATCTGGAAATCTAGAGCACAATGTTCTGCTGTTTATTTATATTGATGTTTATATTTTGATACAAATTATATGTTCATCTACTTGAACATTAGATATTACAATTATAAATGTGTTTTAAATTAATTGACACAATATTGAAAATTATTATAATAAATTATAATATATTATTATTCAATATATTATATTAATATATAATAATAATAAACAATATAATATTGATATACTATATAACATATATATTACATTATATTATATTTACTCCAGTTAAATGCTGTATTTACTTTTTAGCTTTATTGAGGTAAATTTGACAAAAATGACATATATTAAAATATACAATTTAAATTTTGATATACACATATAATATAATTACCATAATCAAATCAAGCTGATTGATGTATTTACTACCTCAAATCACACCCTTTGTGTATGTGTACATAAGTATTACATTATATTATATTTACTCCAATTAAATATTGTATTTACTTTTTAGCTTTATTGAGGTACAGTTGACAAAAATGATATAAATGATATATATTTTAAATATACAATTTGAATTTTGAAATACACATGTGATATAATTACCATAATCAAATCAAGCTGATTGATGTATTTATCACCTCAAATCACACCCTTTATGTGTGTGCATATATGTTACATCATATTATATTTACTCCAATTAAATATTGTATTTTTGTTTTTTTGGAGACAGTGGTTCACTCTTGTTGCCCAGGTTGGAGTACAGTGGTACGATCTCAGCTCACTACAACCTCTGCCTCCCAGATTCAAGTGATTCTCCTGCCTCAGGCTCCCGAGTAGCTGGGATTACAGGCATCTGCCACCACATCTGGCTAATTTTTTGTATTTTTGATAGAGATGGGGTTTCACCATATTGGCCAGGCTGGTCTCGAACTATTGACCTCAGGTTATCCACCTGCCTCAGCCTCCCAAAGTGCTAGGATTACAGGTGTGAGCCACCGTCCTGGGCCTTATATTTACTTTTTAGCTTTATTGAGGTACAGTTGACAAAAAAGATACATATTTTAAATACACAATTTGAATTTTGATATAGACATATAATATGGTATGGTTACCATAATCAAATCAAGCTGATTGATGTATTAACCACCTCAAATTACACCCTTTGTGTGTGTGTGCGTGTGGTCAGAACACTTTTTAAAAAAATATCCTTCTCTCCCCCATGCAGAAGAACACTTAAGATCTAACCTTGTAGCAAAAAATAAAAATCTGTCCTCTTAGCAGCCGGGCACAGTGGCTCACGCCTGTAATCCCAGCACTTTGGGAGGCCGAGGTGGGTGGATCACGAGGTCAGGAGATTGAGACCAGCCTGACCAATGTGGAGAAACCCCATCTCTACTAAAAATACAAAAAAATTAGCCGGGCGTGGTGGCGGGCCCCTGTAGTCCCAGCTACTCGGGAGGCTGAGGCAGGAGAATGGTGTGAACCCAGGAGTTGGAGCTTGCAGTGAGCCGAGATCATGCCACTGCACTCCAGCCTGAGCAACAGAGCGAGACTCCGTTTCAAAAAAAAAAAAACAAAAAACAAAAAACTATCCTCTTAGCAAATGTCAGGTAGTATTGTTTTTTCGTTTCTGAACATCCCATTTAAAATTTTTTTCTGATTTGTTAACTATGTCACATGTCACTATGTACATATGTCAAATAATGTCACTATGTACGTTAAATCCCCAAAAATTTATCTTGCAAAACTGAAAATCTGTACCTCTTGACCGACATTTCCCCATTTCCCCTTCACCCAAGCCCCTGGCAATCGCCCTTTTACTCTCTGCTTCTATTTTTGCTCCAACCTCACCGTTCGTGTCCATACTGCTTAATTTTCTTGGTCATGAGACCACGAACTTAGATAACACCTTAGACAATGACACCAGTGACCCTGACCTGTTTCAGTTTCGTTATTTAAAATGCTTTTCTTTCTTTTTTAAATTGTATGTATTTGTTTATTTATTTATTTGTTTTGAGAGGGTCTTACTCTGTCACCCAGGCTGGAATGCAGTGGTGCAACCATGGCTCACTGCAGCCTCCAACTCCTGGGCTCAAGCGATCCTACCCGCTAGGACTCCAAAAGTGCTTTGAGAGAAAATGCATGAGCCACCATGCCCAGCCATTAAATTTTCAATCATTATAAATTTTAGAGCTGGAAATAATATCTCATTGTTTTATTTTTAATTTGAGTACTAGCGTGTTTGAACACCTTTAATCAAATGTATTTGCCATATTTTATTTTTGTTTTCTTAGCTTTCAGATTCTTTGCTTCTTTCTTAGGTAGAATATTTCTTTGAGACTTAAATATTATGCTGTATTTGTCCTATGTACTGCAAGTGTTTTCTTGATTCAGTATTTTAAAATAATATTTTGTTTTTATGTGTTTTTGTATCTTTATAGCATTCTTCTAAATTGGATCTATGTTTATTTTAATTGTCTAGTCAAAGTACTGACAGGGAGGAGTGAACTTCCTGAAAACGGAGAACAAGATGTGATGCCTTTTAGTAAATGTTTCCCAAAAGACACAGGATTCCATTTCCAATTCCATATCGAGAAGCTTTAAAATTGTACATCAAAATGCAGGTGAAGTCGTGGAGAAGGGAGGCCAACAGTGCACAGGTGGTGCCTCTGGGGAATAATCAGAAGTCATCCTGCATCCTAAATTCCTGACCTGACCTTTCTGCAGGGCGAGTATCTGACCTGTGCTACACCATCAGCAACACAAAGAAACCTTGATGAGCTTTTATTTCCTTTTATTTGTATGTTTCACTCCAGTTCTGAATTCCGTGGCCTCAAAAACCCGGGTATCATCACCGGTACCTCTTTTTAGTCTCACCTCTCTGTGCGGTTCCGCAAGTATGTTGGTCTCCCTGGGAGAGTGTGGCCTGCAACCTGCTGGGCGCAGGTGCCTTGAGCTGCCACGTCTGCCCTTTTACCGGCTTGGGTGCAGGCCAGGGAAATGCGTCCCCGGGCGGGGGCGGGGCGCGAGGGGGCGGGGCGCGAGGGGGCGGGGCGCGAGGGGGCGGGGCGCGAGGGGGCGGGGCGCGAGGGGGCGGGGCGCGAGGGGGCGGGGCGCGAGGGGGCGGGGCGCGAGGGGGCGGGGCGCGAGGGGGCGGGGCGCGAGGGGGCGGGGCGCGAGGGGGCGGGGCGCGCCGGTCTGTTCTTCTCCGCTGCGCTCAGTGACTGCAGGGAGGGCTGGCGAGATGCTGGAGCAAGGTAGGGTCCTGATTCTGGGGACCACTGACGTTTGGGTCCCCCTCCCGCGGCTCCTAGCGCTGAGCGTCCCGAGACCTGCGGTCGGGCGGGCCCCGGCCGCGTGGTCGCCCTGCCAGAGCGGTGGATGTCAGGTAGGCGTTGCTGTCCGGGTTCGCTTCTCTCCTATTGTCCTAACTCTGCATCTCTCCCTAGAACCAAAAATCGCATTCTAAGCTCCTGGCCAACTGAACGGACCCCTCCTCTCAGCTAAGAGCATGGCAAAGTTAACTTGAAACACTAGTTCGGCCATGATAGGAAGGAGAAAGGGCATGCCTCATTTTACCCTCCTCTCTTTGAAATTCAGGCACAGGCCGGGCGCGGTGGCTCACGCCTGTAATCCCAGCACTTTCAGAGGCCAAGCTGAGCAGATCACCTGAGGTCAGGAGTTCGAGACCAGCCTGGCCAACATGGTAAAACCCCGTCTCTACTAAAAATACAAAAATTAGCCGGGCTTGGTGGCGGGCGCCTGTAGTCCCAGATACTCAGGAGGCTGAGGTTAAAGCAGTTCTGTTTTTGTTTTTGTTTTTTGTTTTGTTTTGTTTTTTTGAGACGGAGTCTCGCTCTGTCGCCCAGGCTGGAGTGCAGTGGCCAGATCTCAGCTCACTGCAAGCTCCGCCTCCCGGGTTCACGCCATTCTCCTGCCTCAGCCTCCCAAGTAGCTGGGACTACAGGCGCCCGCCACCTCGCCCGGCTAGTTTTTTGTACTTTTTAGTAGAGACGGGGTTTCACCGTATTAACCAGGATGGTCTCGATCTCCTGACCTCGTGATCCGCCCGTCTCGGCCTCCCAAAGTGCTGGGATTACAGGCTTGAGCCACCGCGCCCGGCCTAAAGCAGTTCTGGAGGTGGAGGTTGCAGTGAGCCGAGATCGCGCCACTGCCACTCCAGCCTGGGCGACAGAGCAAGACTCCGTCTCAAAAAAAAAAAAGAAAAGAAAAGAAAAGAAAAAAAAAGAAAATTTCAGGCACAGCTGACCAGTATTAACATTAAAACAATTTCTTTTAGTATCTTCATGCTAAACGGTAAGTAGAGATTGCGTGTAGCCTCCCATCAGTTTATTCCAAATAGCAAACATTTACTGAGCCCTGAGTTAAGTTATTAACCATGTATTTTCTTTTTGTAAACCTTACAATTGAGCGGGCAAGTAATAATATTATCTCTGTATTTTTTTTTTTTTTTTTTGAGACGGAGTCTCGCTGTGTCTCCCAGGCTGGAGTGCAGTGGCGTGATCTCGGCTCACTGCAAGCTCCGCCTCCCGGGTTCACGCCATTCTCCCGCCTCAGCCTCCCAAGTAGCTGAGACTACAGGCGCCCGCCACCACGCCCGGCTAGTTTTTTGTATTTTTAGTAGAGACGGGGTTTCACCATGTTAGCCAGGATAGTCTCGATCTCCTGACCTCGTGATCCACCCGCCTCGGCCTCCCAAAGTGCTGGGATTGCAGGCTTGAGCCACCGCGCCCGGCCTATCTCTGTATTTTTAATGTGAGGAAACTGAGGCCCAAGAAGACATGTAATTTTTCCATTATCAGGTATTCAGTATATTGGAGATTTGGAGGACAAGTTATTTATTGTGAAAAATGTATACCTTTTCCAAAGTTCAAACAATAATTCAATGAACACATTTATTTTGCCCCAGAATTGCCAATGATGTTATGTCCTATGAGGTGGCCCCTAAGTATACACTTTGTCCATTTGGGGGATTTGAACTTTGACTACTTGGTTAAGATGGTGTCTACTAGATCTCTCCACTCTTTCTTCTTTGTAATTAATAAGTACTTTGTGGGGCAATTCCTTGCAATGTCTGAATAATATTAAGTCCCCCCACTTCACCCTCTAGTGTTAGCCTCCATTGATAATTATTCCTTGAATCTGTGATCACTGCTTGTGGGGATTCTATTTCTATTACTTCTTTACATTTTATACTTATAAGTTGACACTCCTGTAAAGAACTTTACCCATTCATCCTTTTTTTTTTTCCCGAGAAAGAGTCTCACTCTTGTCTTCCAGGCTGGAGTGCAGTGGCGCAATCTTGGCTCACTGCAACCTCCACCTCCCAAGTTCAAGTGATTCTCCTGCCTCAGCCTCCCAGGTAGCTGGGACTATGGGCGTGTGCCACCACACCCAGCTAATTTTGTTTTTTGGTTTTTGTTTTGTTGTTGTTGTTGTTGTTTTAGTAGAGATGGGGTTTCATTTTGTTGGCCAGGCTGGTCTCAAACTCCTGATCTCAGGTGATCCACCCTCCTCAGCCTCCCAAAGTGTTGAGATTATAGGTGTGAGCCACCGCGCCCAGCCCATCCTATCCTTTTTAAGTTAATTATTTTAGAAGCCACATGGACTGGAAGATTTTTATCAGCTGCATTATAATCTATTTCTTTCATTGTATTGGTGCTCACACTATCCAGTGTTAGCCTCTCCAAACTCGAGTAGGCTTGACTTTCTGATTTCTACCACAGAGCTCCTAAAACCCTTGGAATTTCCTGTGTGTTGAAATGTCTTTCGTTATTTTTTTTTTTTTTTTTTTTTTTTTTTTGAGACGGAGTCTCGCTCTGTCGCCCAGGCTGGAGTGCAGTGGCGCGATCTCGGCTCACTGCAAGCTCCGCCTCCCGGGTTCACGCCATTCTCCTGCCTCAGCCTCCCGAGTAGCTGGGACTACAGGCGCCCACAACCGCGCCGGCTAATTTTTTGTATTTTTAGTAGAGACGGGGTTTCACCGTGGTCTCGATCTCCTGACCTTGTGATCCGCCCGCCTCGGCCTCCCAAAGTGCTGGGATTACAGGCGTGAGCCGCCGCGCCCGGCGTCTTTCGTTATTTTTAATGACTTTTTGATCACATCTCAGTTTATACCAATGAGATGGCTTAGGGTGGAGCCCCTAGACAGACTCAAGATGAAGCTGGTCACCAGAAAGACTAGAGAGTTGGAACTTTTGCCCCACTCACCAACCTCTGTGAAGGGGAAGGGATGGGGTGGCTCGACATGAAGCTCTATAAAAACTCTTGGAGAACAAGATTTTAGCTTTCCAGATTGCTGAACACATTAGGTGTGCCTGGAGAGGGCATGGAAGCTCCACACCTCTTCTCACATATCTTGCCCCATGTATCTTTTTTATCTGGCTGTTTGTTTGTATCCTTTGTGATATCTTTTATTACAAAACAGTAAACATAAGCAAAGTTTTCCCTGAGTTCTATGAGCCATTCTAGAAATGAGTTCTAGGTGGTTGTGGGAACACCAATTCTAATGTAGTTGGTTAAAAGCACAGGCCACAACCTGGTGATTGTGATTGGCATCTGAAGTGAAGGGCAATTTTACGGGACTTAGCCCTCAACCTGCGGGATCTGACGCTTCAAGTTGATAGCATCAGATTTGAATTATAGGACATCTGCTGGTGTCTCCTGGAGAACTGGGATGGATGAAAAAAACCACTCATTTGAAAAAAAACTCATTTTATTCAGCTGTTTTATAAGCCTAGAAGCCCTTCAAATGGATCATCCTTCATCGTCTATGATATAATAAATGAATTAATAGGAAAGAGATTTTCTCCTAAGGACCTGGATGATGATGTTTTTTCAGTAAGCCATGAGAGTATCCTCATCATCTCTCAAAGATCTAGAACTTGTCTGCCAAATACATGGTTTTTTTTTTTTTTTTGAGATGGAGTCTCGCTCTGTCGCCCAGGCTGGAGTGCAGTGGCGTGATCTCGGCTCACTGCAAGGTCTGCCTCCCAGGTTCACACCATTCCCCTGCCTCAGCCTCCCAAGTAGCTGGGACTACAGGCGCCCACCACCACGCCCGGCCAATTTTTTTTGTATTTTTAGTAGAGACAGGGTTTCACAGTGATAGCCAAGATGGTCTTGATCTCCTGACCTCATGATCCACCCGTCTCGGCCTCACAAAGTGCTGGGATTACAGGTGTGAGCCACCGCACCCAGCTACATGGCCTTTTAAATACTGGAGACAACCGAAAACTCATTGAACCTGATAATCGGCATAATTTCTATGATTCCAAGTTCTTCAATTTGATTTGTCTAATGGAATAAATTGATGTCACCTTTGAAGTGGTATGAGGACCTGATACCTTCGGCCTTCTTCCCCCACTCCCAAACTTTGATAGATCTCCAAGTATGGGCTGTGGCCAATCGGCTGGAAGTGATTCCTCAAACTTGGAAAGATAGTAAAGAATATGGTCACACTTCCTGCAACGACCTGAGAGAAGAGATCCTGACACTCATGGCGATGGATAAGCACCCACCAGAGCTTCAGGTGGCATTTGCTGACTGTGCTGCTGCTATCAAATCTACGTATGAAAGCCAGCCTGTCAGACACACTGCTCTGAATTGACCATCTATCTCTCTCAACTGTATAGCTGTCCTTTCTTTCTTTCTTTCTTTTCTTTTCTTTTTTTTTTTTTTTTTTTGAGACGGAGTTTCACTCTTGTCGCCCAGGCTGGAGTGCAATGGCGTGGTCCCTGCTCACTGCAACCTCCGCCTCCTGGGTTTAAGCGATTCTCCTGCCTCAGCTTCCTGAGTAACTGGGATTACAGGCATCCACCACTATGCTGGCTCATTTTTGTCTTTTTAGTAGAGACAGGGTTTCGCCATGTTGGCCAGGCTGTCTCGAGCTCCTGACCTCAGGTGATCCACCCGCCTTGGCCTCCCAAAGTGTTGGGATTACCTACGTGAGCCACTGCGCCCAGCCAGCTGTCCTCTTTTTAAGAGCTGGGAGAATCCAGGAAGCCTGGAAAATGTTGGGGCTTTTTAGGAAGCATAACAAGATCCCTAGAAATGAGTTGCTGAATGAGTTTATGGGCAGTGCAAGAGTGTCTAACAGCCATTGAGGTGTCTCCCAGGCCATTGAGGTAGTCGAGCTGGCAAGTGCCTCCAGCTTACCTATTTGTGAGGGCCTCACCCAGAGAATAATGACTGACTTTGCAATCAACCAGGAACAAAAGGAAGCCCTAGGCAAACTTAGCTGCATTGACCAGTGACAGTGATACTGACAGCAGCAGTGACAGTGACCACGACAGTGACACCAGTGAGGGCAAATGAAAGTGGAGATTCAGGAGCAACAGTGGCCTCACCATAGCTGCTGGAATCGCACCAGAGAACTGAGATATGCTAATATTTAACATCGTTCCAGAGAAGACAAGATACAGATTTGGTGAATTTGTCACTGTGAGATACAGACAGTACACAGCTGATTTAGGTAGATTTAAGCTCCTAATTTGCTACTTAATAACCATCTATTAATACACCATTAAAGGTTTAGCATTTAAGTAGCAACATTGCTGTTTTCAGACACATGATGAGGTCCGTGGCTCTTGTCATCAGCATAAGCCTGCACACCTACAGTGTTAGTGAGCTGACCTCATGCTGCCATCCTCGTGTGACTGCCCTGTCCCTGCTGCTGGGCTTGAGCCTGGAGGCAGAGGCTGCAGCGAGCCATGATCCTGTCACTGCACTCCAGTTTGGGCAACAAAAAAAAAAGAAAAGAAAAAGAAAGAAGGTTTTAAAGATACCATTAAGTAGCCTATAGCTCTAAACTCTGATCTGCTTCTCCTTACCTAATCCTTTTCTTTTTTTTTTTTATGGAGTCTCGCTCTATCACCAGACTGGAGTGCAGTGGCGTGATCTGGGCTCACTGCAACCTCTGCCTCCTGGGTTCAAGCGATTCTCCTGCCTCAGCCTCCCGAGTAGCTGAGACTACAGGCATGCGCCACCACACCTGGCTCATTTTTTGTCTTTATAGTAGAGACAGGGTTTCACCATGTTGGCCAGGATGGTCTCCGTCTCCCGACCTCAGGTGGTCCGCCCACCTCTGCCTCCCAAAGTGCTGGGATTACAGGCATGAGCCACCGCGCCCGGCCAATCCTTTCTTGTTACTTTCCTTTAACCCAGAGTTTCTCAATCTTGGCACTATTGATATCGTGGGATGGATAATTTTTGGTTTCAGTGGGACATCCTTTGAACTTTAAGAACTTTAACAGCATCACTGGCCTCTTTTTAGGACATACCAGTGAGGCCGGATAGGGAGTCAAGGAGCGATCGTGTCCTCAGGACACAGCAACCATGGAGTCCATACAATCAACACAATAAGCCTCAGCATTCGCACTGTAGTTCAGCTCATTCAAGCAAAACTATCTTCAGCAGGGAATTTCCCCTGTAGGAGCATGGGCACTTTGATTTTACCTGTCCTCAGACACCCTTTGCTCATTATAATAGTAAAAAACAGGCCGGGCGTGGTGGCTCACGCCTGTAATCCCAGCACTTTGTGAGGCTGAGGTGGGTGGATCACCTGAGGTCGGGAGTTCGAGACCAGCCTGACCAACATGGAGAAACCCCGTCTCTACTAAAAATACAAAATTAGCCAGGCGTGGTGACACATGCCTGTAATCCCAGCTGCTCAGGAGGCTGAGGCAGGAGAATCGCTTGAACCCAGGATGCAGAGGTTGCGGTGAGCCGAGATCACGCCATTGCACTCCAGCCTGGGCGACGAGCAAAACTCCATCTCAAAACAGAAGAAAAGTAAAAAACACACCCATGGGGGGAGATGCTAATGAGACATGCGACATATGAACAAGTGTGTACAGCTACTGCACCTGGGCACCCAGCGGAACACCCAGAACACGCTTATTAGTAACACCTCTTCCCACCTCCTCATGAATAATCATGGACGTCTCCCACAAAACGAACCCCCTAACACCAGTCTTTGCTGTCTCATCCTTAGGAGCACCCCAGCCTGAATTCTCTCTCTCAGGGTGTATTGTCTATTTTTCACCTAATTTTCAAAATATTATTTTTGCTTTACAATAAATTACTCTGTGCTCCATCTCTTGCTGTGTGACTCTTGTTTAAGTTTTTTTTAACTCAGAAGACAAGAACTGAGCTATCACAACACCATCAACACCAGTAGCACCTCCCCTCCCGGATATGTGTTAGCAAGAAAATGTCTCTAGATTTTGCTAAATGATCCCTGGACCATGACTCTGACCCATTGCTTGCCTGGCTCCATCATGCTCCAGGAGGAGTGGGATTAAGTCTTTGAGGTTGTTAGGGCTGGTAAAGTTTGGGGGCTTAAAGTTGTACCTGCACCAATTTTGGAGGTGTACACGCACATTTGGGGATGCTAGGACTCTGTTCCTCCCTCAACCCCCAGACTTTTAAGGCACCAAGAAATATAAATATCATTTATTATTTTCCAGGCATGTGCCAAGCCCTTTTTATTTAATATTCTATACAAAATTTGAAAACTTAAAAACAAAAAACCTAAAGTGGAGATTTCCACCTCTGTCTTTTCAGATGAGAAAACTGAGAAATCCAAAGTTCTGAGACTCATTTTTTAAATTGAGTTCATATGTATTCAGTGTTTCTCATGTTGCCTGATGTCAATGGAGTTTCTGAGGTCTAAGAGGATGTGGGAAAAACATCGTTTCTTAGCTGAGTTGTAATTAATATTGAGAGCATTACGTTTATGTAGAAAAATCATTTTTCCTTAAATCCTCAAAGATAACAAACAAGGATAAAATTCATTTATAGGTTTAGTATTTTTCTGTTAAAATCGTTTACTCTTCTTTGTTTTTGGGTCAATGTCCAATTGGTTTACACACTTGATAGCTGAAATTTACTTACTGAATACTGATATAATTTGTGGGTCCTGGTAGATATTTCGAAGTTGTCGTACAAACAGGACAATAGGTTCTCTCAACTCTTCAAACGTGTAACATGGTATAACATGACAGACTTATAAGTCTTTTTTCTTCTTCTTCTTCTTCTTTTTTTTTTGGAGAGATCGGGTCTCGCTATGTTGCCAAGAATGATCTTGAGCTCCTGGGCTCAAGGGATCCTCTCACCTTGACCTTGGGGGCCTCCCAAAGTGCTGGGATTATAGGCGTGAGCCACCACGCCTGGCCTCTTGCAAAGTCTTATAATGTCGTTTTTAAGCTCTTAACCTGCCAAGTGTGGGTGGCTCATGCCTGTAATCCCAACACTTTGGGAGGATGAGGTGGGAGGATCACTTGAGCCCAGGAGTTCAAGACCAGACTGGGCAATATGGCAAGAACCTGTCTTTACAAAAAACTAAAAAGTAAATTAGCCAGGCATGGTGGTACACACCTGCAGTCCCAGCTACTTGGGAGGGTGAGGTAGGAGGATTGCTTCAGCCTAAAAAGTTGGCCGGGCGCGGTGGTTCATGCCTGTAATCTTAGCACTTTGGGAGGCCGAGGTGGGCGAGTCATGAGGTCAGGAGTTTGAGACCAGCCTGGCCAACATGGTGAAACTCTGTCTCTACTAAAAATACAAAAAAATTAACTGGGCATGGCGGCAGGTGCCTGTAATCCCAGCTACTCAGGAGCCCGAGGCAGAAGAATCACTTCAACGGGGAGGCAGAGGTTGCAGTGAGCCAAGATCACACCACTGCACTCCAACCTTGGTGACAGAGAGAGACTCTGTCTCAAAAAAAAAAAAAAAAGTCAAGGCTGCAGAAAACTGTGGTCACTCCACTGCAACAACACCCTGGGCAGCTGAATGACCTTTAATAAAATTAAAAAGCCCTTGAGCTACTCTTGTAAACCTAGTAAGACTTACACATTTAATAAATCAGATTATCTTGTAAGACTTACACATTTAATAAATCAGATTATCTTAAGCCTTTTGACATCCTAAATATAAGCTTATGCAGAGCAGCACCACACATGTAAAATACAAAAGTAACAAAGATAACTTCAATATAATTTTTTTATTTAAACATTTTTTTTACGAGTTGGGGCTTGCTCTGTTGCCTGGGCTGGAGTGCAGTGGCAGGATCATTGCTCGCTGTGGCCTGAAATTCCTGGGCTCAAGTGATCCTCCCACCTCAGCCTCCCAAGTTTTGGGGATTACAGGTGTAAGCCACCATACTTAGCTCTTAACAACTTTTTTTTGTTGTTTTTTGTTTGAGACAGCATCTCCCTCTGTCATCCAGGCTGGAATACGGTGGCACCATCACAGCTCACAGCAGCCTCAACCTCCTAAGCTCAAGCGATCCTCCAGCCTCAGCCTCCTGAGTTACTGGGACGACGGTTGTGCACCACCATACCCAGCTACTTATTTAATTTTTTTTGTAGAGATGGTGTCTCACTATGTTACCCAGACTGATCTCAAACTCCTGACCTCATGCAATCTTTCTGGCTTCCAGAGAGAATTTTTCAGTCCATCATTTTTCAAGATTGTGAGCCAGGGTTCCATTAGATCTTACTGAGGTATCTCTAGTGTGTCCGCTATGTGCCAGGCATGGTTTAAAAGACTAGAGATACAGGCCAGGGATGGTGGCTCACGTGTGGCAATGCCAGCACTTAGAGAGGCCGAGGTGGGCAGATTGCTTGAGCCCAGGAGTTTGAGACCAGCCTGGGCAATATGGCAAAAGCCCATCTGCAAGAACAAAAATAAAAATTAGCCGAGCATGGTGGCACAGCTCCAAGTAGTCCCAGCTATTTGGGAGGCTGAGGTGGTCGGATCGATTGAGCCTGGGAGATCAAGGCTGCAGTGAACCAAGGTCGCACCACTGCACTCCAGCCTGGGTGACGGAGCAAGACCCTGTCTCAATAAACAAAAGAAAACTTGGGATCCAGCAGTGAACAAAATCATCACTGACCCTTGCCCTCATGGAGCTAACATTCGGGAGGAAAAGTCAGAAAATAAACAATAATTGGCCGGGCACGGTGGCTCACGCCTGTAATCACAGCACTTTGGGAGGCTGAGGCGGGTGGATCATGAGGTCAGGAGATCAAGACCATCCTGGCTAACACGGTGAAACCCCGTCTCTACTAAAAATACAAAAAAAAAAAAAAATTAGCTGGGCATGGTGGTGGGCGCCTGTGGTCCCAGCTAATCGGGAGGCTGAGGTGGGAGAATGGCATGAACCCAGGAGGTGGAGCTTGCAGTGAGCCAAGATCACACCATTGCACTCCAGCCTGGGCGACAGAGTGAGACTCTGCCTCGAAAGAAAAGAAGAGAAGAGAAGAGAAGAGAAGAGAAGAGAAGAGAAACAATAATTATAATAAACAAATAGACATGAGAAGTTAATCAATGCTATGACAAACAAAAAGAAGGAAAAGTAGAGTAAGGTGGATCAGGGTGTCAGAGTTTGGGGAGTTGTTTGTTTGCAATTTTCATTAGAATGATCAGGAAAGAACTTATTGAGAATGTGACATAGACCAAAGTCCATAGGGAGAAGAGGGGCTGAGCCATGTGGAGATTGGGGTAGGAAGTGGATTTCCTGGCATGGGCTTTAAAGCAAGCATATAATATCCAGGGCTGCGTGCTGTGGCTCACGCCTGTAATCCCAGCACTTTGGGAAGCCAACATGAGAAGATTGCTTGAGGCCAGGAATTCAAGACCAGCTTGGGCAACATATTAAGACCTCCATCTCTACTTTTTTTAGTCTTTTTTTTTTCTTTTGAAACAGAGTCTCACTCTGTCGCCAGGCTGGAGTGCAGTGGCCCGATCTCGGCTCACTGCAACCTCTGCCTCCTGGGTTCAAGCAATTCTCCTGCCTCAGCCTCCTGAGTAGCTGGGACTACAGGCATGCACCACCATGCCCAGCTAATTTTTGTATTTTTAGTAGAGACGGGGTTTCACCATGTTGGCCAGGATGTTCTCGATCTCTTGACCTCATGATATGCCCTCCTCGGCCTCCCAAAGTGCTGGGATTACAGGCGTGAGCCACCACGCCTGGTCTTTTTTTTTTTTTTTTTTATCTTAAAAAATAAATAAGCAAGTATATATCCAGTGAATGCATGAAACAGGAGACTAGTGTGGATTAAAGCTACAGGCAGTAAGAGACTGTTTTAACTCTGAGTTTGGAGCCATTGAAGTCATGACTTGCACAAAGACACATTCCAAATTTATGTTTTCTATTATATTTCTATTGTCGTGTAAAAGACACCAAAAGTGTTATGGCTTAAAACAATACAAACACATTGTTTCAGATTTTCAGGAATTCAGTCACAGCTTAACTGAGTTGTCTGCTTCAAAACCTTACAAAGCTGCACTCAAAATTTCAGTCAGGGCTGGGGTCTCATGAGTGACTCAATTGGGGAAGGATTCACTTTGAAACTCATTGAGGTTACCACTAGAACTTATTTTCTTACAGTTGTAGGACTGAAGTCTTCAATTTCTTGCTGTTGGTGAAGGTTACCCTCAGCTCCTAAAACCTGCCTGCAGATGAATATGTAGGTCTACCAACATGGCTGCTTATTTCATCAAGTCTGCAGAGGAGGGAGAGAATCCAGCAAGATAGGCCTTACTATCTTATATAGCATAATCATGAATACATAGTCATGTATATCCCAGCACCTTTGGCATATTTTATTTGTTTAGAAGCAAGTTACAGGTCAGGCCCACACTCAAGGATACAAGTCATACGAAGGCTTGAACACCAAGAGGCAAGGGTTATGGGGCCCACACTGGTCATCCTAGAGTCTACCTGCTACATATTTTCAAAGGCTCACTCAGGCTGCTGCAAGAACAGACTCCAGGTGGATTAGGACAGAAGCAGAGAGAACAGTTAGGAAGCTATTACAGGAATTCAGAAGAGAGATTTTGTAGGTCATATTAGGATGATGATAGCAGTGGAGGTGAAGAGAAGTCCTCCCTCTTCATATATATACATAATAAACTTGTATTCAGAAACAATTTCAGAATTACAGAATAGCTGTAAGAATGGCACAAAGAAACTCTGTATACCCTTCACACAAATTTATTAATTGCTAATATAACATTTGCTTTATCATTTTTTCTATTCCCACTATCCATTGATTTGTATTTTTCTGAATCATTCAAGAGGTTTACACTTTTTCTTCCTAAATATTTCAGTTTAAATTTCCTGAGAACAGACATTATCTTACACAAGCAGAGGACAATATCCAATATCATAGAATTTAACATTGCATTAATGGAGCCTACATCCTTCATAGGTAACCCACCATATGTAATATGATATAACAAAGGAGCCATACAAGATTTGATCTGAATAGACAGAAATATGCCTTTTTTTTTTTTTTTTTTTTAAGACAGCATCTCACTCTGTTGCCCAGGCTGGGGTGCAGTGGCGTTATCTTGGCTCACTGCAACCTATGCCTCCCGGGTTCAAGCGATTCTCCTGCCTCTGCCTCCCGAGTAGCTGGGACTACAGGTACCCACCATCACGCCCAGCTATTTTTTTTTTTTTTTTGTATTTTTAGTAGAGATGGGGTCTCACTGTGTTGGCCAGGATGGTCTCAATCTCTTGACCTTGTGATCCACCCACCTCGGCCTCCCAAAGTGCTGGGATTACAGGCGTGAGCCACTGTGCCCGGCTGTGCCCGGCTAATTTTTTGTATCTTTTAGTAGAGACGGGGTTTCACTATGTTGGCCAGGCTGGTCTTGAACTCCTGACCTCGTGATCTGCCTGCCTTGGCCTCCCAAAGTGCTGGGAATACAGGCGTGAGCCACCCACCTGGCCTACAATAAAATTAAAAAAAAAAAAAAGATTGAAAAAGAAATGGGCTTATGTGATTGATGGGCACGCCAGCCCCAAATCTGTAGGCTACAGATCAGGCCAGCAGAATTGAAACGTGGACAGGAGCTGAAGGTGCAGTCTTGAGACAGAATTTTTTCCCCAGAGAACCCTGTTTTTCTCTTAAGGCCTTTCAACTGGTTAGATAAGAACCACCTACATTATCAAAATAATACTGATTGTAGATGTTAACCATTTCTACAAAATACCTTCATAACAATATCCTGGTCAGTGTTTAATAAAATTTCTGGGTAGTACCACCTAAACAAGTTTACAAATATAGTTGGCAATCATACTCTACCCCTTGTCACCTTAAACCATCTTTAATCTTCAAATAAATACAGTAAAAAAGGCTTATTTTGGCTGGGTGCAGTGGCTCACTCCTGCAATCCCAGTACTTTGGGAGGCTGAGGTGGGTGGATCACTTGAGGTCACACACACACACACACAAACACAGCTATTTATTTCAAGGACTGAATTTATTATTTTTTGTGTGTGTTTGAAACGTTGCTGATTCTTTTTGTTTTGAGTCAGGAGAAATTTTTGTAAATCTTTCTGTCTCTATGAAACTTTTTTTTTCTTTTGAGCTATTTATAGCCTTTAACAATTGAATATACATTTGTAAACAAAATTTGAGGGCTATTTCTCTCGCTGACTGATTTCTCCAGAATTCAGAAACTATTTGTGAATATTCTTAATTCATGGCAATGTGGTTGTTTGTGTATGTTCACTAAGAATCTGTTTTCTAGCTAGGTGTAGCATATGTTCAACAAGAATCTGTTTTCTAGCTACTTGGGAGGCTGAGGCAGGAGGATTGCTTGAGCCCAGGAGTTTGAGGCTGTAGTGAGCTATGATCATGCCGCTACATTCCAGTCTGGGTAAAAGAGCAAGACCCTATCTCTATTTTTTAAAATCCATGTTATTTTATAACACAATTGTAGGCATTGGGTATTTTCCCAAGGCTTTGACAGGAGTGGCATATTTTTGACGTTGAGAGACTGCTTTGAGGAATTGAGACTGATTTTATGGGCCAGGCGTGGTGGCTCATGCCTGTAATGTCAGCACTTTCGGAGGCTGAGGTGGGTGGATCACAAGGTCAAAAGATTGAGACCATCCTGGCTAACATGGTGAAACCCCGTCTCTACTTAAAATACAAAAATTAGCCGGGCATGGTGGTGGGTGCCTGTAGTCCCAGCTACTTGGGAGGCTGAGGCAGGAGAATGGCATGAACCCAAGAGGCAGAGCTTGCAGTGAACTGAGATAGCGCCACTGCACTCCAGCCTGGGTGACAGAACGAGACTCTGTCTCGAAAAAAAAAAAAAAAAAGACTGACTTTATGGAGCTGATGGGAGCTCTTGGAAGGACTGGCCTCATATCTTGTGTACACAGTTCCTTTGCAGGGTTCCTGGCCTGCAGTAGATACAGTGTCATTTTCTGATAGACCCAGGAACCTCAAGATGTTTTGGGGCCTCGAGAAAAGGGGGTTTCACCCAATTCATGCAGGTATTTGCAGGTGCAGACAGATCTTTGGCTGGGCTTGAGAGATCTTTGGATGTCGAGTCTGAGAGATTCCTTGTGAAGGGTTCTGGCAAAGCCAATTTAGGAGGAATTGTATAAACGGTGATTCTTGCTGTACTTTGTTTGGATAAGTATGGTGGGACTGAAGCTTGTTTTGCAGGTAGGTTGTTCCTGCTATGATTTGCCTTTGATGGAAGTCAGGGACTAGAGAGAGAAAAACTGTGTTTCCAAAGAAAACTATAGTGCTGCTGGGCGCAGTGGCTCACACCTGTAATCCCAGCATTTTGGGAGGCTGAGGTGGGTGGATCATGAGGTCAGGAGTTCGAGGCCAGCCTGGCCAACATGGTGAAACCCCATCTTTACTAAAAATACAAAAATTAGCCAGGCGTGATGGTGGGCACCTATAATCCCAGCTACTCAGGAAGCTGAGGCAGGAGGATCACTTGAACCTGGGAGGCAGAGGTTGCAGTGAGCAGAGATGGTGCCACAGAACTCCAGCCTGGGTGAAAGAACAAAACTCCATCTCAAAAAAAAAAAAAAAAAGAAAAGAAAACTATAGTGTTAGATTAACCTTCGAGTTCGTCTAAGTGGCCACGTGGTAATCTATGGTATGCAGCCACCCACAATACCCCTCCTCAGCATAAAGCAGCCAGAAAGATCATGTCCAGATTCCCCATGATCAAGGAATTGATAAATAGAAACCAGCTCCATTGTCCCATAGAATTGATATTTATGATTTCTCTTGAATAAACACATTATAGACATTGAGCCTCCCATTCCTAAAACTCGAGACACTTTTGTCTTATCTGATTTCCTTTCTCAGGAAACCAAGCATCAGCCTTCCCAGATAGTATAAAGAAACTGAAACTTACTGGATTACCACATCTGGAAAACGAGATGCTATACCCCTTACCCATCATGATTGCCTAACTGACCATCTGCTGCCTGTTGACCCATTCCTCTTCCTTACCCCTTCCTAATTCCTGGTTTTCTCACACATAGTTACACTTCTTCCCTGATGTATAAACCCCTAGTTTTAGTCAGTTGAGGAAAGGGATTTCAGATTGATCTCCCATTTTCCTCAGCTGCAGCACCGAATAAAGTCTTCATCTCTGCCAATACTCGTTATCTAGCTCATTGGCCTTCTGTGCAGCAAACAGCAGGATCCAGATGCAAGGCCTGGCCTTTCTGGTAATACTGTCATCAACCATTTAATGATGTAGACTTGGTCCCTGGCTCATGCTCTGTGTGTTCTCTTCTCCATCTGCATGCATTGCCTTGATGGTCTCACTCAGTATCATGACTTGAAATAACAGTGTAAGACAACTCCTAAATTCATATATCCGTGCTCAAACCTTCCAACATTCAGTCATAAGTTGAACTGCCTGTGACAGAGATACTTTGTTCTGTACACATTTCAAACTAACCATCCTGAGCCTCCAAGCCTCCTCCACTTGCAGCCTCCCCACCTCAGAAGTGGGTAAATCCACGTTTTGTGTGGTCTGGGCCAAATACATGACTCCCTGCATCACATGGAGGCTGCACTCATCCAAAGAAAGCCCAAAAGAGGGCAGTTTGCGCACACAACGTGTCAGGGCAGGGCTTCCACTCAGTCATTAGGCTACTTTTTTGTGTTTTCCAAGATGATGATTCGGGGAGGAGGGATCTGAAAGGGGGTCAGTCGCCAGGCGAGCTGAGGACCCAGTTCTGCGCCTTTGCCTGTGCCCTGAACAGAAGTCCCTGTCTCCCGAGCTCCGATTTTCCCGAGAGAAGAATGGAGTGTAACCCTTGCCCCTCGGTTCCCTCCCTCCATCAGCTTCCCCTCGAGTTGTGCCCACCATAAAGAGGTGGGTCTGGAGCGTCTCCTCGGGTCCTGGAGTGCCTTTCCCTAGAAGGAAAACTTGAGCCTTGAAGCGCTCCTCCCGTTGGCGAGCACATCTGGAAAACTACACTACCTAGAAGGCCGTGCGTTATGCGTGCGGCGGGAGCTGGGCCAATGACGACCTAGGACGGGAACGACTGCAACGCCCCACGCCGGTGGGGGCGGGACTT
This sequence comes from Macaca mulatta, assembly GCF_049350105.2. Classification (NCBI taxonomy): domain Eukaryota; kingdom Metazoa; phylum Chordata; class Mammalia; order Primates; family Cercopithecidae; genus Macaca; species Macaca mulatta. Next base: position 69,390,420 of record NC_133424.1, read on the forward strand.
CCGGGTTGTTCGCCGGGGACGCCATTTTCCTCTGCCCTTCTGTCTGGAGCAGTCTGTAGCCACTGAGGGCCCCAGCCGGGACCGCTTTGCAGGTCGCTAGTCAGGACCGAGCAGGGGAGGAGGATAGGAATCCCCGCCGCACCTTTGTACGAGCCTGACTGAGCCTGACCGCCTCCAGGGGCTTGCTCCTGGGTCGTCGTGAAGCCGCGGTCTCTCCTCCCCCGCCCTTCAGCCCCGCGGTCGCCAGGGGCGGCGCCCTGGGTCTGGAACGCGGTTGCCACCGAGGAGGCGGCGGCCCCGGGCGCGCCTGGAAGCCCCGGGCAACCGGCCAGGGCCGGGCACAGGTGGGGTCCGTCAAGCCGCCCGGGGGTCCTTTGTCCCAGCTCTGCGGCCCGGGGGGTGACGTGATGGCGGCAGCGGTGCTGACGGACCGGGCCCAGGTGAGTGGACGGTGGCTTCGCAGTTGCCGCCTCCTTGCTAGCGCGGAGGCGGTTCCCGAAATGGGTGGGAGCCCAGGTATCCCCTATATTTGTCTTCACAGTCGTCGTTCGCTTTGGTGTGTGGAGCTGGTTTGCCACTTAATTTATACCTGGCCGTAAAGGGTGTTGGGCCTGCTGGAAAGAGCTCCGTAGGTGGTTGAGTGAATGATGCTTGCTCTGGGGACTCCCATCACCCTTGGCCTGCAAGCATCCTCTCTGGTGGACCAGGTCTCATTCCAGCATGGAATTGGGGGCCTGAGAGGGGAAGGGGAGGGCAGGGCAGGGCAGTAGCAGGCCGACAAATGCGTGGACAGAGACAAGGTGTATGTTTAAGGAGTCTCAGGAGGGTGTGTGAGGTTGCCATGGTTTCCTGCGGCCGCTGAGACATGGACGGTAAGAGCGTGTGGTCTTTTCCTGGACTTTCTACCCATCCGCAGCTAGTACAGACATTGTGGCCAGTCAGATGCCGTTACTCTCATCGCTACAGCCTGCATTATCCTTGGCTGCTCGTGTTCCGTGGCCCCAAAGTATCTTGGCGTCCGAGACAAGTTCTGTCGGAACCCAACAAGGAAAGAGGCTGGTGGTTGGTTCATTGTGGAATTTCCTTGGGGGGTCTGGGAGACCCAGGGAGATCCCGGAGGGCATGGGAAGCTGTTCTGGGGCCTGTCATTCCCCGGGTAGATGCAGCCCCTCCATTGCCGCTCTGTGGGGTCAGTGAGGAATGCTGAGCTTTTTGTGCCCGTGTTCACAGATACTTTTGTTTTGTTTTGAGACAGGGTCTCGCTTTGTCGCCCAGGCTGGAGTGCAGTGGCGCAATCTCAGCTCACTGCGGTCTCTGCCTCCCGGGTTCAAGCAATTTTCCTGCCCCAGTCTCCCAAGTAGTTGCAGGCATGCAGCACGACACCTGGCTGATTTTTGTATTTTTAGTAGAGACGGGGTTTCACCATATCGGCCAGGCTGGTGTTCAACTGGCCTCAAGTGATCCGTCCACCTCGACCTTCCAAAGTGCTGGGATTACAGGCATGAGACTCAGGTCCTGCTGTTGTAACCTTTGTTGCTATTATTACCATTTCCCTATTTCCTTGTCGTTTTAGAGCCCTTAGTTTCTGTATTTCACAGTCCACGAGTTGTTTCTGTTGTCCTGTGTCATTCTCTAATGGCTCTTAAATAGGAGGCTTCTCTCCTTATTATGTTCAAAGCATCTCCCTTTCCTCTCGAGCCCAGCACAGAGCTAGGCCTTCAGGAGGTGCTCTGTGATTCAGGCCTCCATCACTGTACAACTTTTCCAGTGGAGCACAATCTGTGACCACATTCAGCAGCTGAAAGGCCAATACTGCTAATTCTGTTTGACTTTCCAGGTGTCTGTGACCTTTGATGATGTGGCTGTGACTTTCACCAAGGAGGAGTGGGGGCAGCTGGACCTAGCTCAGCGCACCCTGTACCAGGAGGTGATGCTGGAAAACTGTGGGCTCCTGGTGTCTCTGGGTAAGGCTTTCCTTCCCCGCTTCACCATGCAGGTGACCTGCCACTTCTTCATTCCACCTTCTGACTCCAGGCCTGGCTGCACAAGGAGGCCTCTAGAACCTTCCTTGCCTCTTTCTCACAGCTTTAGTCATTTTCTACACTCACCTCTTCCTATCTGGTCTCCCTGTATCTCTTTGGGCTAAAGACAGAGTACTCTGGCTCCCAGCCAAAGGAGAAGGTGGTAAAAGAAAATGGGGTGTTTTGCAAACTCAGAGGTAGGATTTCCGGCTGTGCCTCATGAGGGGCTGGTGTAGGAACTGAGAACCACCACGATGGTGTCCTGGCTTCTCTCTCTGGGTCTGTTCATGTCATGTCTATTCTCTATGGTGTTTTCTGCCTTAGAGAGTTCAAGACAAGAATGGCCACCTGTATTAGGGTTCTCTAGAGAGACAGAACTAATAGAATAGATATATATAAAAAGGACAGTTTATTAAGTAGTATTAACTCACGATCACAAGGTCCCACAGTAGGCCATCTGCAAGCTGAAGAGCAAGGAAGCCAGTCCAAGTCCCAAAGCTGAAGAACTTGTCCGACGTTCGAGGGCGGGAAGCATCCAGCATGGGAGAAAGATGTAGGCTGGTAGGCTAGGCCAGTCTAGTCTTTTCACGGATTTCTGCCTGCTTCATATCCTGGCCTCACTGGCAGCTGATTAGGTGGTGCCCACCCAGATTAAGGGTGGGTCTGCCTTTCCCAGCCCAGTGACTCAAATGTTAATCTCTTTTGGCAACACCCTCACAGACACACCCAGGATCAATATGTTGCATCCTTCAATCTAATCAAGTTGACACAGTGTTAACCATCACAAGTCCATCCCTTGTCAACTTGAACCCATACACATCTCCTGAGATCATACATAATCTTCAAATAAAGACAAAAATAATTATGCCTAACATAATACAACTATCCTTCATGCAACCGAAACACACTAATCCCCAACCCAAGTGCTATTACATAAAGGTAACAATACTTAAATGCTGATATGAAGTCAATAAATCTTATATGTCATATGATAAAGGAAATAAAATGCAGATGTTTTATTAGTACAAGTGTATACATCACAAACATGTTTTTAATAAAAGAAGGAGGAAATACGACAATTATAGTCCTCATTTCTGCAACTGGTCACTTGGTCGTAGTTGGTATTGATGGCTGCCTTCTTCTCCTACACATTCTGTATTCACTTTGCCTTCAGCAAGCACCTCAGCAGGTCATGGTTTTTTCCCTGATGGAGTGACCCAAACCTCCATTCCTGAAGGGTCTGGGCTATTTGTAGTCCTGCCTGGATTGGGCTGTTGTAGCTTCCCATTGACCTTAATCACAGGGCATGGTAATACTAAGAGATGCCCTAATGGATCTCCTGTATTCCATGCATACTCTTCCTTACCTCCATTGTGGAGTAGACTGATTTCATCGTGATAGTCTGGGTCAGTCATCCCAGCCAACACCGTACCTCCCTTCTTAGCCTATTGACTTAAAGATAGGAGGAGCCCAAAGTGTCCAGGTGGCAATCTTAACTTCCAGTTTAATGGAATCGTCGTGTCTCCTGGTGGCAGCATTCCTCCCTCTGGAACTAAGACTTCTAGGCCAGCAGAATGTAATGTCTCGGGAATAGGAAGCAAAATTTTGCTAGTTGATCACTAGGGGTGATGGTGAGTGGTGCCATTTGCACTTCCACCCCTTGATTCCTGGACCCATGAATCCTGGCCGTGGGAGAAACAGTACCATATATTGGATGCTGATGCAGAGCATACATGGCCTACTGCAAAGTATTGTCACTAGTTGGCATAATTGTGACTTCAAAAGGTCATTGCACCCTTCTGTCAATCCAGTTGCTTCAGTACTATGGGGAACATGGTAAGACCAGTGAATTCTGTGAGCATGAGCCCATTGCCACACTTCTTTAGCCGTAAAGTGAGTGCCTTGGTCAGAGGCAATGCTGTTTGGAATACCATTACGGTGGATAAGGCATTCCATGAGTCCATGAATGGTAGTTTTGGCAGAAGCATTGCGTGCAGGATAGGCAAACCTATATCCAGAGTGTCTGTTCCAGTGAGGACAAACCTCTGCCCTTTCCATGATGGAAGAGGTCCAGTGTAATCAACCTGCCACCAGATAGCTGGCTGATCACCCTGAGGGATGGTGCCATATTGAGGGCTTAGTGTTGGTCTGTGCTGCTGGCAAATTGGGCCCTCAGCAGTGGCAGTAGCCAGGTCAGCCTTGGTGAGTGGAAGTCCACGTTGCTGAGCCCATGTGTAACCCCCATCCCTGCCACTATGACCGTTTTGTTCATGGGCCCATTGGGCGATGACCGGGGTGGCTGGGGCAAGAGGCTGAGTGGTGTCCACAGAATGGGTCATCTTATACAATTGATTTTTAAAACCCTCCGCTGCTGAGGTCATCCGTTGGTGAACACTCACATGGGATACAAATATCTTCACAGTTTTTGACTGCTCAGGTCCATCCACATCCCTCTTCCCCAGATTTCTTTGTCACCAACTTACCAATCATGCTTCTTCCAAGCCCCTGACCATCCAGCCAAACCGTTGGCTGCAGCCCGTGAATCAGTATATGATCACACATCTTCTCTTTTCTCCTTCCATGGAAAGTGCACAGGCCGGGCGCGGTGGCTCAAGCCTGTAATCCCAGCACTTTGGGAGGCCGAGACGGGTGGATCACGAGGTCAGGAGATCGAGACCATCCTGGCTAACATGATGAAACCCCGTCTCTACTAAAAAAAAATACAAAAAACTAGCCGGGCGAGGTGGCGGGCGCCTGTAGTCCCAGCTACTCAGGAGGCTGAGGCAGGAGAATGGCGTAAACCCGGGAGGCGGAGCTTGCAGTGAGCCGAGATTGCGCCACTGCACTCCAGCCTGGGCGACAGAGCGAGACTCCGTCTCAAAAAAAAAAAAAAAAGTGCACAACCAGGTGCACTGCTTGAAGTTCTGCCCACGGGGAAAATTTCCCTTCGCCACTGTCCTTCAGGGATGTCCTAGAAAGCAGCTGTAGTGCTGCAGCTGTCCACTTTCGGGTGGTGCCTGCATATCATATAGAACCATCTGTGAACCAGGCCCTAGTCTTCTCTTCCTCTGTCAGCTGATGATAGGGAACTCCCCGTGAGGCCATCAGTGCAGGCTGGGGGAGAGAAGGTAGGGTGGCAGGAGTGGAGTCCGTGGGCATTTGAGCCACTTCCTCATGTAACTTACTTGTGCCTTCAGGATCCGCTTGAGTCCAATCACGTATATACCACTTACATCTGATGATGGAATGCTGCTGTGCATGACTACTTTATGGCTAGCTGGGTCAGAAAGCACCCAGTTCATAGTAGGCAGTTCAGGTTGCATGGACTTGATGACCCATAGTGTAACAGGCCAAGAGCTGTCTCTCAAAAGGAGAGTAGTTATCTGCAGAGGATGGCAGGGCTTTGCTCCAAAATCCTAGAGGCCTCCGCTGTGATTCACCCATGGGGGCCTGCCAGAGGCTCCAAACAGCATCCTTATCTGCCACTGACATCTCAAGCACCATTGGATCTGCTGGGTCATATGGCCCAAGTGGCAGAGCAGCTTGCACAGCAGCCTTTCGGGTCCCACTCAAAACTGGCAGTCTTTCGGGTCACTCGATAAATAGGCCGGAGTGGCATACCCAAATGAGGAATGTGTTGCCTCCAAAACCCAGATAGGCCCACTAGGCATTGTGCCTCTTTCTTGGGTATAGGAGGGACCAAATGCAGCAAATTATTCTTCACCTTAGAAGGCGTATCTCAACAGGCCACACACCACTGGACCCCTAGAAATTTTACTGAGGTAGAAGGTCCCTGAATTTTAGTCAGATTTATTTCCCATCCTCCGGCACACAAATGTCTCACCAGTAAGTCCAGTGTGTTTGCTACATCCTGCTCACTGGATCCAGTCAGCATAATGTCATCAATGTAATGGACCAGTATGATATCTTGGAAGCAAAAAGCGATCAAGGTCTCTCTGAATAAGATTAGGACACAAAGCCAGAGAGCTGATAGGCCCCTGGGGTAGGACCATGAAGGTATATTGCTGGCCTTGCCAGCTGAAGGCAAATTGCTTCTGGTGAGCCTTATGGACAGAAATGGAGAAAAGCATTTGCCAAGTCAGTGGCTGCACACCAGGTACCAGGAGATGGTTAATTTACTCAAGCAATGAAGCCACATCTGGTGCAGCAGCTGCAATTGGAGCCACCACTTGGGTAAGCTTTCTATAATTCATGGTCATTCTCTAAGATCCATCTGTCTTCTGCTCAGGCCAAATGGGAGAGTTGAATGGGGATGTGGTGGGAATCACCACCCCTGCATCTTTCGAGTCCTCGATGTTGGCACTCATCTCCACAGTCCCTCCAAGGATGTAACATTGTTTTTTATTTACTATTTTTCTAGGTAGAGGCAGCTCTAATGGCTTCCATTTGGCCTTTCCCACCATGGTAGCCTTCACCCTACCAGTCAGGGAGCCTGTGAGGGGGTTCTGCCAGCTCCTAAGCGTGTCTGTGCCTATTAGTCCTTCTGGCAGTGGGAAAATGACCACAGGTTGAGTCTGGGGACCCACTGGACCCACTGTAAGTCGGGCCTGAGCTAAAACTCCTGACCTCCAAAAGCCCCTACTTTAACTGGAGGACCACAGTGACGTGTTGGGTCCCTGGAATCAGCGTCAGCTCAGAGCATGTGTCCAGTAGTCCCTGAAATGTCTGATCATTCCCCTTTCCCCAGTGCACAGTTACCCTGGTAAAAAGCCAGAGGTCTCTGGCGGGCGCAGTGGCTCACGCCTGTAATTCCAGCACTTCGGGAGGCTGAGGCGGGTGGATCACAAGATCAGAAGATGGAGTCCATCCTGGCTAACACGGTGAAACCCGTCTCTACTAAAAACATACAAAAAAATGAGCTGGGCGTGGTGGCAGGTGCCTGTAGTCCCATCTACTCAGGAGGTTGAGGCAAGAGAATGGTGTGAACTCGGGAGGTGGAGCTTGCAGTGAGCTGAGGTCGCGGCACTGCACTCCAGCCTGAGCAACAGAGCGAGACTCCGTCTCAAAAAAATACCAAAAAAAAAACAGAGGTCTCCTTAGGGAAGGATGGGAGAAAAATTTAACTGCATAAATTGTCAGTAGTGGGGTGGGGTCCTTCCTCAAGGGACCTGACCTCCCCTTCATTCAAGGGGTTCTGGGTCTATAAACTGGCCCAAGTCTGGAAATTGATAGAGGAGGGGCCACGATTCTCTGCTTTTATAATTCAAATTAGTCTTTTGTCCGTTCGACCTGGAAGTTTTCTGCTTATATAAATTAAGTAGAATTGCAGTGGCTTCCTATCAGTTTCACTTCTAAGAACACCGCGATTAATTAGCCAATGGCAGAGATCTATGTAAGTCAGACTATTCTGATTGCTGCTTTGTCTCTGCTGTCCATTATGATAGCTATGCCTACCTTGCCTTTGATGGTTGAGTGCCACCACTTGGCCCCTGCCACCTGGGGATCCAGTTATTCCCAATGTATCTAAATTTTTGTAGATGAGTGACTGCAGTTCCCACTGCTAGATCTGGCAATTACAGGGCTCTTCAAAGATGCAAGTGCTGCCCTCGCAAATCTGTTTCCCAAGGCAATGGTCAAGGGTATGTCCTCTGGACCCTCCCAGCTGGGATGAGTAGGTCTAAAGTTACTAATCCACTCCACCATCCCAGTCGCCCTGAGCCTTTGGATCCCTTCCTCTACGTTAGACCAAGGGAGATCGAGCATTCCCAGCTCGCTCGTGATGGGCCATCTTTTAATCCATATTTCAGCTAGCCAAGCAAATAAGCTATTACAACCTTTTTTAGCTCTCCAAGCTGCAACATTAAATGCAGGATCCCTACTTAGTGGGCCCAAATCAATAAATTCAGCCTGATCCATCTGTATGTTCCTTCGTTCCAGCATTATCCCACACCCTTAATATCCATTCCCATGCCTGTTCTCCAGATTTTTGCTTCTATAAATTAGGAAACTCAATTCCTTTCGAGTGCAGCTCACCTCCCCATGGGTCACACTCTGAACCTCACCTCTGTGGGCCCACCAGGACTTTAGTTATAGGTCTAGAAGCAAACAAAGGTGTTGGGCGTGCCAGAGGAGAATCAACGTTATCTTGCCTGGCAACTGCCTCAGGGGAGGCCATCACTGTTGCTTCAGGCAGCACAGGGTTCATCTCCTCAGACAAAGGTGGAAAGGCTGATGGCAGCATGGGTCAGGGAGGGGATGTTGCCACTACTGGGGATGGGGAAGCTGTTTCTTCTGGCAAAAAAGTTTCAAAAAGAGTTTACAAGCTCAGCATCCCCAGCTTCATCAGGGTCCTCCCACACATCCCTATTCCGAGTTTCAGGGTCCCATTCTTTTCCTATCAGTGCCCTCACTTTAACAGTAGACACTGTGCATGCACCTTTTGTTGCAGGTCAGCCACTCACATGACGAGCTTATGTCTGCTTTCCCACAATTTCAGCTCTTTCTCTACAGGAGATAAGACTCAGGGCAATCTTAGCAGATTTGAGGCTTAGTATCTGCTTCTGAAGCCGGGAGTTAGAATCCCTGAGTTTATCATTTTCTTTCATCACTTTGTCCAGTTAACTTAGGAGCAACCAACCAGCTTCATTATGTTCCTTGTTTCTCCACATATAGTCAAATGTATTTCATGAACCACTAAAAATTTAAAAAACTGAACATCCTGCTGTGACAGAGTTATATAAGGACATTTACAGAAACATCAAATAGTATCTACTCTCACCAACGTTTCATAAAAAGAGGACTTCTACTTTAAAAAAAAAAAAAAAAGAAAACACAACCCTCAAAGGACAGCTTCATAGGTCTGGAATCACTGAACCTGCCCCTCCCCCTGCCTGCCGGTCCCTGAGGATGACTCTCCAGCTCACATCTCTGTGTCGTCATCACCACCCACCACCCACTCTGTGGTGCTAGTAGTTTCTTCCTTAGTGTAGTGTTTGGAAGGGGAGCCAGGACCCTGGTGTCCAGCCCCAGCCCTGCTCTTTAAAAACTGTGTGGCCTGGTGAAATGACTGACCTTGTCTGTGCCTCAGTGTTCTCACTGGTGAGATGAGGACTTACCACATCTGCATCCCAGGGTTGTTACCGGGGTAAAGAGTTATTGATAGGGTTTGGCTCTGTGTCCCCACCCATATCTCACCTTGAATTGTAATAATCCCCATGTGTCGTGGGGGGTAATTGAATCATGGAGACGGGTTTTTCCCGTGCTGTTGTCATGATAGCAAATAAGTCTCGTGAGAGCTGATGGTTTTATAAAGGGAGTTCCCCTACACATGCCCTCTTGCCTGCTGCCATGTAAGACGTGCCTTTCTCCACCTTGTGTCATGATTGTGAGGCCTCTCTAGCCTTGTGAAACTGAGTCCCTTAAACTTCTTTTTCTTTATAAATTACCCAGTTTCGGATATGTCTTTATTAACAGCGTGAGAACAGACTAATACAGTTATTACGTGAAAAGGGCTCAGAACAACACCTGGGAGACCAGGCTGTGTGCAGGGAGCCATTGCCATCCTGTTGCCATCAGTACTGTTACTGTCATCCTCATCACAATCACTGTCGTTGGCATGCCTGGACCCGGGACGTTCTGGGCAGCGTTGTGAGCCTGGGTTTCTTTGTCAATAAAATGGTGTTGATCACGATGTGGACTTCCTGAGAATGCTGTGAGAAAATCCTCAGCTACAAACCTCATTTTGTCTTGGGTCTAGAGGAAGAGCATTATAAAACATTTCTTAGGATGCAAAAAAAAAAAAAAAAAGACTTAGATCAGTGAAATCACATACCTTGTTTCGAATGAAAAGAGTCAGTATTTAATATTTAAATACCTCAGTTTTTCTCTAAGGTATTCCCTAAATATTGTTCACTTTTGAAATGACATAATGCATTTAAATGCTTGGCATAGTCCCTTGGATGTGTTTATATCCTATTAGTACTAGTTTTTGACTTACTATTAGGAGTAGAGATTCTGCGGCAGCATGACAGGACCTGCTCTTGGTTTCCAGGTCACATGCCAGCTTTTCATTCCCGTGCACGGGAGCGGCTTCATTCCAAGGTCTGGTCCGCATCCTGAAATCCCAGACTAGACTGAAGGTCTTTATTTCTTTTCACCAGCATCCATGTGTCCACTTTCTCCATAAACAGGGTGTCCTATTCCCAGACCTGAGCTGATCTACCACCTAGAGCATGGACAGGAGCCATGGACCAGGAAGGAAGACCTCTCCCAAGACACCTGTCCAGGTAGGAGCCAAGATCTGGGGAGGTCGGAGTCCCTGCTGGCTTGAGACTGGATGGAGACCACCGGCCCTGGAATCCCTTGGGAAGCTTCTCATTGTGGCCTCTCTATATATAACTCCATATAACTGTATCACAGTAGAATGTTCCATTTAAGAGCCATGGAGCCCTTTGACCTGTGGTTTCTCTGTCCTCCCAGCCCCGTCACAGTGTCACCATTCCTGGGAAGGAGTGAGATTTATGAACTAAGATGTGTCCAGGGGTTCCAACTGTGTGGGCCTGAGCTGTGGCTTACCAGTCACCTGCTATGTGGTCAAGATCTCCTGTCTTTATATATAACTTCAGCTAAGTTAACAGTAGCTGCTGTATCAGACAGACTCTAACATTTCAGTGGTTCACATATGATAACTCTTACTCATACCAGGGTCTGTGTGGGTCAGTGGGGAGCTCTGTACCACACAGTTATTCAGGACCCAGCTTCCTTCTGTCGTCAGCCTGTTGCATTAAGATTATCCTAACATCCTCGAGCTGGCAGAGAATTGAGGGAATAAGGGAAGTTACACCCACTTCCAGAAATACCAGCTTCCGTCACATTCCACCCACAGGAACTAGACATTTGTCATGGGTCCATGGGTCTGGGAAATGTGGCTGAACCACTTGCCCACGGAGAAGAGCAGAAGGTTTGGTGAACACCTACTCTCAGTCCACTACATTGAGTCTGTTCCTGAAAAGTGTTACTAGAAATCATTTTTATGTCATTGAGTAGTTTGAAGATGTTATCATGTGATACAGTAATGCATAAAACCGAATAGTTTCTGAGCCATAGTAAGTGACTCATCAAAATGTCATTATTAACCTTAAAGAGTGATGCTCTGTTACATTTCCTTCTGAACTCTGGGGAATAGGGCCTTTCTTACTCTCCCAATTTCTCTTTCCAGTTATATTCTGCCTATCAGCCTCTCCCACCTTCTCCTTTCACCCATTCCCTTAGTGTCAGTCAGACACTAAGAAGCAGTATTTCGCCCATGTCTTCCTATATCTCCTGTTTTCCAAAAACCTCAGGGTGACATTTGACCTTCTCTGTCCCACACTCAGGCTGCTGAGGACACTGAGGCCATCTGTCAGGTGTGTGTATTGGTGCCACTGCAGAAGCCTTGGCGTCTGCCCGCATGGGTTCCTTGAGCTGCTCATCCAACCCTGAGTGTCTGTGCAGTCCCTGTTCAGCCCCTCAGAGTCTCTTCCAGATCGTCCCCTCTTCAATGCCACGTCTCCACTTGAAAATCTCAAAAGCACAAAACTCAACATGCATAACAAGGAACCCATGATCTTGCTCGCTCCTGCCACTTCCCAAGTTTCTGTGAATGGCTCTGCCATCCAGGCAGATTAGGGGACTGGCCCCAACCTCAGACAGGTCAATCCCTCCACCTCCATGAGTCCCTGCATCCAGCCAACCAGACAGTTTGCATCTCCAGGCACAGATGTCTCAGCATGTGAGTGCTGATGTGTCAGCAGGCTTTCATGTTGAAAAGGAAGTCCACCGTCTTGTATTGCTTGATCAGCAGCCCTTAAATGTTTATCTCAACTTCTCTTTTCCTTACTGAAAGAGGTCTTGCCCCAGTCATGGCCAGTTCCTATACCAGGGTCTAGATGACGCTTCCTTTCATGGACATCCTTTCTTCATTTATATTCTGCTTGTTTTGTGATTTCATCCTTCTCTACTCAACATAAAAATATGCTTGTTTTTTCTTTTTTCTTTTCTTTTTGTTTAGATAGAGTCTCACTGTATAGCCCAGGCTGGAGTGCAGTGGTGCTGTCTTGGTTCACTGCAGTCTCTGTGCCTCAGCCTCCCAAGTAGCTGGGATTACAGGTACACGCCATTACACCCGGCTAATTTTTGTGTTTTTTTGTTTGGTTGGTTGGTTTTGTTTTTTGAGATGGAGTTTCGCTGTTGTTGCCAAGGCTGGAGTACATTGACGCAATCTTGGCTTACTGCAACCTCTGCCTCACGGGTTCAAGCGATTCTCCTGCCTCAGCCTCCCGAGTAGCTGGGATTCTAGGCGCGTGCCACCACGCTCAGCTAATTTTTTGTATTTTTAATAGAAATGGGGTTTCACCATGTTGGCCAGGCTGGTCTCCTGACCTCAGGTGATCCACCTGCCTTGACCTCCCAAAGTACTGAGATTACAGGCGTGAGCCACTGTGCCTGGCCTCAAGTTTCTTACATTTGAAGAAAATAAATGCTTGTGGCTTATGATACATTTGTATATTAATTGATACATTTGTTTAGTATGTGAGCATTTAATTGTCTAGATTTGGCTGGCACCGTGGTTCATGCCTATAATCCCAGCACTTTGGGAGGCTGAAGTGGGAGGATTACTTGAGCTCAGGAGTTTAACACCAGCCTGGGAAACGTGGCGAGACCCCGTCTCTGCAAAATTTAAAAAATTAGCTGGGCATGGTGGCTCACGCCTGTGGTCCCAGCTATTCTGGAGGCTGAGGTGGGAGGATCTCTTGAGCCCAGGAGGTCAAGGCTGAAGTGACCTTATTCAGGCCACTGCACTCCAGCCTGGGTGACGGTGAGCTCCTGTGTCAAAAAAATAAGTAAATAAAAATAATTCATGAGAGACCATGAAGCAGAGGCAAAAAATAATAATGATTGTCTACGTTTCATTCACAAAAACAGTGATGCTGTGGACATTCGTATATATAGTTCGTTTCCACTTGTGGACGAGCATTTTTTGATAATTCTTGGAGTGAAGTTATTGGTTTGTAGGCTATGCAAATGCTCAAGTTTGTAAGATCATTCCTTTTGTTTTCTAAAGCGCCTATGCCAATTTGTACTTAACCAGAAAAGTGAGAGGTTCCACTGATCCATATCCTTTCCATTATAAGGCTTCTCAATGTTTGCTCATCAAATGGACACAGAGTAGTCTCATGTGCTCTTGATTTCCCTTTCTTTCACTGCTGTAATGTTTTAGCAACTTACCATGATTTTTGGTTGATTTATATTTTCTTCTGTGAAAATACAAATCATTTTTTATTTTATGATAAATGCCTATTTCCATTAACCTGTTTTCCTTTCTCTGTTTGCTTGGTAGGGGTTCTTTGTACATATCTTATGCTTACCTTTTATTACTTATATATGCTGAAAAACATATTCTAGGTTTTAATTTTGTCCTCTTACTCTCTTTAAAGTATCTTTCACCAAAACATCTTAATTTACTGTAGTCTAACTTGCGACTTTTCTTATATAATTAATGATTTTTTGTCTTGTATAAAAAATATTGTTTTACCGGCCGGGCGCGGTGGCTCAAGCCTGTAATCCCAGCACTTTGGGAGGCCGAGACGGGCGGATCACGAGGTCAGGAGATCGAGACCATCCTGGCTAACACGGTGAAACCCCGTCTCTACTAAAAAATACAAAAAACTAGCCAGGCGAGGTGGCGGGCGCCTGTAGTCCCGGCTACTCGGGAGGCTGAGGCAGGAGAATGGCGTAAAAACCCGGGAGGCAGAGCTTGCAGTGAGCTGAGATCCGGCCACTGCACTCCAGCCTGGGCGACACAGCGAGAGACTGTCTCAAAAAAAAAAAAAAAAAAAAAAAAAATATATTGTTTTACCTCCATATTAAAAATATATTTTATTCTAAAAGTTTTAAAACTTGGCATTTGACGTTTTTTCAGTGAGGTTGATTTGGAATATATAGTGTGATAGCAATGCAGTTATTTTCGTTCTCCATGTGGCTACCCAATTTTTCTAGCTTCGTTTGCTTAACAGACCATCAAGTTCTGTAATTAAGTATAGTTGGTATTTTACAGGGATTTATATTGAATTTATATAATTTGGGTCAAATTGTCAGTTCATATTATTAAATTCTTCATTGATGTAGATCGTCTTTATTATCTTCAAATAAGATTATATAATTTTCTTCATCTTGATCATGTGTATTTGGAGTTTTTTTTTTTTTTTTTAAGAGATAAGGTGTTGCTCTGTTGCCCAAGCTATAGTACAGTGGCACAGTCATAGTTTGCCGCAGTCTTGAAATCTGGGGCTCAAGCAATCCTCCCCGCTCAGCCTCTAGAGCAGCTGGGACTACACAGGCTTACACTACCATGCCTGTCTACTGTGTTTTTGGTTTTGTTTTTAAACAATTTTTTAAGAGATGGGAGCTTGCTGCGTTTCTCAGAGTGGTGTTGAACTTCTGGGCTCAAGTAATCTACTCACCTCGGCCTCCCAAAGCACTGGGATTACAGGCTTTGGGGGGCTGAGGTGAAAAGATGAGCACAGGCCGGGTGCGGTGGCTCACGCCTGTAATCCCAGCACTCTGGGAGGCCAAGGCGGGCGGATCACGAGGTCAGGAGATTGAGACCATCCTGGCTAACACAGTGAAACCCCGTCTCGACTAAAAATGCAAAACATTAGCCGGGCATGGTGGCGGGCGCCTGTAGTCCCAGCTACTTGGGAGGCTGAGGCAGGAGAATGGCGTGAACCTGGGAGGTGGAGCTTGCAGTGAGCTGAGATTGTGCCACTGCACTCCAGCCTGGGCGACAGAGCGAGACTCCGTCTCAAAAAAAAAAAAAAAAGAACAGATGAGCACCATACACAGCAGCCTGGCCATTGGTCGTGTGTGTGGTGCTCATCTTTTCTCCAGGCTGTTCCTCAGGCACACGAGACTCTGTGTCAAGCCAGGTCCTCTTAACTCTTTCCTTATGAGCCTTGGAGTGATAGTAACATCAGTCATACGACCTTCACTGTCACCCAGCTTGGAATCATGGGAATCAATCTCCCCTCTGTCCCTGGATTGTCATCAACACCATCCTGCAGTTTCTTTGTACTTTGTCTCCTAAGACTACAGTGTCCTTCCCGCTTTCTCTTTATGGCAACTCTTATTCACAAGCATAGGACTCACTTCGTTGAGCACCTCTTACTGGGTAACTGATTTCTTCCTACCCAGGATTAGCCAAGCTCAAGGTTAAGGACACAGTTCTCTAAGACTACCAGGTCTGTCCAACTCTACTGACACCGACTACAATTTGGGTCCCAAAGCCATTGTCAGGTTCACTGATTAGCTAAAAAGACTCACAAAACTCCCTAAAACCTATTTTAGTTGCAGTCATGTTTATTACAGCAAAGGGAGCAAATTAGAAGTGACACAGAATGTTGGGTTGGAAAGGTTCCCAACACAAAGCCTTAGTGTCTTCAGGAACTCACTGTGCCACAGTCTGGCACATGGCAATATGAGCGTAGAGTGTTGCCAACCCAGGAAACTCACCGGCTCTTCATTGTCCCCAGTTGTATTGAAGCCTCATTACATAACCACAGTTGATTGTCTCATCACCTGTGTGGCTCGGTCTCCAGCATGCCATCCTTTCCAGACATTCAGCATTTACATGGTGACTTAAGCCCTAACCTTCTAATCACGTGGCTTAGCTTTCTGGTGTGTCCAGACCTTAACCCGATCAGGATAAACTGTGGAGGGGTCCATAATGAGTTACCTGTTTGCATAAACTGCCAGATGGGGCTGTTGGGTCCCACCGTGAGGAAAAACATTTTGGAAATACTCAGTGTTTACAGGTTACTTTCCACGACTTCACACGAAAAGCGTACTTCTCTTTGGGGATTAATTTTTGTTACTCGCTTCCTGTCTTCCATGTGGGCTTATTAGGTGCTCCTTCCTCGTGTTCTTGTAGCAAGACAGCGTGTCCTCGCTTAGTTGCCCAGAGGAAGCTTACCATGCACAGTGTCATCGTTACTCTGTCTACCCAGGTCCAGTCTGTAATTGTGAAGGTGACTCCACGGACAGACGCATTGTCTCCTGACTCTGCCTGTGCACCTAGGTCTCCCTTTCAGAATATCCCGAGTCCATGGACCAGGATAGAAAGAAATTGCAAACCATAGAATTTGAGATACAGAAAATAGCAGACACAGAGGCAATGTTTTTATCTACGGTTTTTCACAGAAACGGTAATACTCTTTTTTCCATGTTGTCCTTTACTAACAGGCCCTTTTGTGTGCTGGATTTCTTTCAGGCAACAAAGGAAAACCTAAGACCACAGAACCTACCACTTGTGAACCAGCCTTGTCAGAGGGAATCTCACTTCAGGGACAACTGACAGAAGGAAACTCAGTGGACTCCCAGTTGGGGCAAGCCGAGGATCAGGATGGGCTATCAGAAATGCAGGAAGGACACTTCAGACCAGGAGTAGATCCCCAGGAGAAGCCTCCTGGGAAAATGAGCCCTGAATGTGATGGTTTAGGGACAGCTGACGGTGTGTGTTTGAGGATCGGACAGGAGCAAGTCTCTCCAGGAGATACAGTCCACAGCCATAACTCATGTGAGTCCGGTAAAGATCCCATGATTCAGGAAGAGGAGAATATCTTTAAATGCAGTGAGTGTGGAAAAGTATTTAACAAGAAACACCTCCTTGCTGGACATGAGAAAATTCACTCTGGAGTGAAGCCCTATGAATGCACAGAATGTGGGAAAACCTTTATTAAGAGCACACATCTCCTGCAACATCACATGATCCACACTGGGGAGAGGCCCTATGAGTGCATGGAGTGCGGAAAGGCCTTCAACCGCAAGTCATACCTTACCCAGCACCAGCGGATTCACAGTGGAGAGAAGCCTTACAAGTGCAGTGAATGTGGAAAGGCCTTCACCCACCGCTCCAATTTTGTCTTGCATAACAGGAGACACACGGGAGAAAAATCCTTTGTGTGCACAGAATGTGGGCAAGTCTTTCGACACAGGCCAGGTTTTCTCCGGCACTATGTTGTTCACAGTGGTGAGAATCCCTACGAGTGCTTGGAGTGTGGCAAGGTCTTCAAGCACAGGTCATACCTCATGTGGCACCAGCAGACTCACACCGGGGAGAAGCCCTATGAGTGCAGTGAATGTGGGAAGGTCTTCTTGGAGAGCGCAGCCCTGATTCACCACTATGTCATCCACACTGGGGAGAAGCCCTTTGAGTGCCTCGAGTGTGGGAAGGCTTTCAACCACCGATCATACCTCAAGAGGCACCAGCGGATTCACACTGGGGAGAAGCCCTTCGTGTGCAGTGAATGTGGAAAGGCCTTCACCCACTGCTCTACTTTTATCTTGCATAAAAGAGCCCACACTGGAGAAAAGCCTTTTGAATGCAAAGAATGTGGGAAAGCCTTTAGCAATCGGAAAGACCTCATTCGCCACTTCAGCATCCACACTGGAGAGAAGCCCTATGAGTGCGTGGAGTGTGGAAAGGCCTTCACACGCATGTCAGGCCTCACGAGGCACAAGCGGATTCACAGTGGAGAGAAGCCCTATGAATGTGTTGAGTGTGGGAAATCGTTTTGCTGGAGCACAAACCTCATTCGACATGCCATCATCCACACTGGAGAGAAGCCGTATAAATGTAGTGAATGTGGAAAGGCCTTCAGTCGCAGCTCATCCCTCACTCAGCATCAAAGGATGCATGCTGGGAAAAATCCCATCAGTGTAACAAATGTGGGAAGACCTTTTACGGGTGGACAAACCTCAGTTACCCTTCGAGAACTTCTTTTAGGGAAGGACTATTTGAATGTAACCACTGAGGCAAATGTTTCGCCAGAGGAAACATCTTCCTTGGCGTCTGATCAACCATACCAAAGAGAAACCCCTCAAGTGTCTTCACTGTGAGAAAAACCTGTTGCTGAATATTACTTGTCATCTGAAGAGTCATATTAGAAATTCATTCAGTCGAGAGCCTTATTCTCCATCTGATAATTTATCCTGGGGAGAGACCCAGTCGTTATTGTGCACATAGGAAAACCTTCAGCTGCATCTTTCTCCTTAGTTTACAGTGCAATGTTATCTCAGGAATTATTTTCAAAAGGAGGAGGAGACATAGAAAAAATGAAATGCAAGCACAGATCTTTTCAGACTTCTCTGCCAAGCCTATGGTGCTTTGTCAGATTTCTTAATGTGTTTGGGGGAAGGGAAATGTTTCAAGGTAAAGGGCCTTGACCCTTTTTGTGCTTGTGTGTACATTTATTGCTATCCAGTGTCAGAATAGTTAGTTTAGGAAAAGTCTGCAAACTTTAATCGCACATCTTCTGTGTTCCACAATAGTACTTACTCTTGAGAAGCGTAATTTTATGACAACTTAGGAGGCTTGAGCCATGAAATACTCACGTTTAAGTCAGTAAGGATACACATATTAACACTCAGGCTTTTTTCTTGATGCCCATCTTTTGGTTTACTTCATCACTGTAGCCACATGGTAAATTTTTATTTTTTAAATTTTAAAAAATTACGTAGCTCAAAATGTCAATGGTAAATTTTTAAATTGAGTACAGTGATTCTTCTTTGCTCTTTAAAATTGACAGCACTTCTAGTTCCTTTGACATTCCATATAATTTTTAGGATTAGTTTGTACATATTTACAAAACAGTCTTAGATTTTTACAGAAATTGAGTTAAATCTGTGGATTAATCTGTTAAGAATTGGTATCTTTACTATGTTGGGTTTTGAAATTCATGAGTTCAGGAGTAGGTCTCTTAATTTATAATAGCTAAGCATTCCTCAAAGTATTTTATTAATGTTAAAATTTTCAGCATATAGATCCCTATGCATTTTTGTTAGAATTTGCATCCTAGTGTGCTTTTTTGTTTGTATGTGTGTAAGTTGAGTGATTGTAAATGGCATTGATGTTTGAACTTTGAATTGCACACAGTTTTTGGTAGTATACAGAAATATAATTTTTTGGACATTGTTTTGCTACCCTGCAACCTTGCTGAGTTCACTTATTATTTTTAGCTATTTTTTTTGACAGAGTCGTTGGACTTTTCTATGTAGAAATGTCATCTGCAAATACAGACCATTTTTTATCTTTCATCTTATCTGTATACCTTTTATTTCCTTTTTGTTTGTCTTACTGCATTGCACAAGCTGGGACTTTCATTATAACGTTGAATAGGAATAGTGAGAAAGGCCGTCCTTACCTGGTTCCTGATAATAGGGGGAAAATGTTCAGTTTTTTGTTTTTTTGATTTTTGTTTGAGACAGGGTCTCGCTCAGTCACCCAGGGTGGAATGCAGTGGCACAATCTTGTCTCACCATAGCCTTAAGTTCCCTGGCTCAAGTGATCCCACCACCTCAGCCCCCACCACCCCCCAGTAGCTGGCACTACAAGCACACACTACCACGCCCAGCTAATTTTTGTATTTTTTTGTAGACACAGGGTTTCACCATGGTGCCCAGACTGGTCTCGAACTCCTGGGCTCAAGCAATCTGCTTGCCTGGATCTCCCAAAGTGCTGGGATTACAGGCATGAGCCAGAGGGCACAGCACGTTCAGTTTTCATCATGAAGTATAATGTAAGTTTTATAAAACACATGTTCTCTATAAGCATAAAAAATGTCCTCTGTTCCCAGTCTTCTGAGATTCTGTGTTGCTATGAATGAGTGTTCAATTTTGTCCAGTGCTTTTGCTCCACCAGTTGTCATCATGCTATTTTGCTTCTACATCCTTTTGATAGAATGTATTGCTTTGATCAAGTTTTGAATATTGAGCCAGGCTTGCATCCTTAGAACAAAGCACACTTGTTTGTAGAGTATAATATCATTTGACATCATTCCCTTTGTTTGTATTTTGTTGAGGAAATATTCCTCTAATTTATTGGCTAATGATGTGTAGTTCTGTTTCTTTTTTCTTTTGTTTCTTATGTTCTAAATGTCTTATGTGTGGTTTTGATGTCTAGGTGATCTTGACATTTCAACATTAATTGGAAAGAGTTCTCTTCTAATTTTTGGAAGACTGTGTAGAATTGGTGTTATTTGTTCTTGTCACGTTTGATGACCTCTAGTCAACCATTGGGCTGGAGATTTTTCTTCTGGAGGCTTTTACATTACATATTTATTTTATTGGATAGGTAGAACTATTCAAAGTATCTATTTCTTGTGTAATAAATTTTGATAGTCTGTCCTGTTGAAGGAATATTTCATCTATATTTGTAGCATTCCCTTATTCTTTTTTGATAGCAGGATCTGCACTTATATCATTTTATTTTTAATATTTAAAATGTACATACTCATTTTATGATCGAGTCTTCTTAGACATTTATCAGTTTTATTGTGCACCATGCTGAAAGATGTAATTTTTGCTTCATCTCTCACTTCAAAGAACTAGCACTTTATATTAATTATTTGTCTCTTTCTATTCTTGATTTCTTTGATTTCTGCTGTGATCTGTATTGTATTCTTCCACTTGCTTTGGCTCTTTGTAACTTTTCAAAGTAGGTTTTTAGATTATTGATTTGAGATTTTTTTGCTTTTTTTTAATGTAAGCATTACATTCTATAAATTTGCCTCATATCACTGTTAGTTTAATCCCACAAGTTTTAATGTTTTCATTACATTTTACTCAATTCTAATAGTTTTTATTTTTTGAGACATTCTCTCTTAGCCATGAATTATTTAATAGTATGTTTAATTTTCTGGTGTTTGGCATATTTGTTACTGATTTCTAATTTGTTCTTTGTTTGATCTGACTCTTTAAATGTGTTAACATTTTTTTTTTATGACCCAGGATAGGGTCTATCTTGTTCCGTACAGCTGCTTGAAAAGAATGGGTGTTCTACTGTTACTGGGTGGAGTGTCTGTAAATGTCTCTGTGATCCTGCTCATTGTTATTCAGGTCAGCTATTTCTTGCTGATTTTCTGTCCGGCATTTCTGTCACTTACTGAGAGGGGTGTTGAAGTCCTGAACATAGGCCAGGAGCGGTGGCTCACGCCGGTAATCCCAGCACTTCGGAAGGCCAAGGCGGGCAGATCACCTGAGGTCAGGAGTTTGAGACCAGCCTGGCCAACATGGCAGAACC
Source organism: Macaca mulatta (assembly GCF_049350105.2). NCBI lineage: Eukaryota > Metazoa > Chordata > Mammalia > Primates > Cercopithecidae > Macaca > Macaca mulatta. Next base: position 69,411,516 of record NC_133424.1, read on the forward strand.
CCATCTCTACTAAAGATGCAAAAATTAGCCAGGCATGGTGGCGTGTGCCTGTAATCCCAGCTACTGGGGGACTGAGGCAGGAGGATCGCTTGGGAGGCAGAAATTGTAGTGAGCTGAGATCTCGCCACTGCACTCCAGCCTGGGCAACAGAGCGAGACTCTGTCTCAACAACAACAACAAAAAGTCCTGAACATAATTGTGGAAGTATGTTGCTCTTTTAAGTTCTATCACTTTTTGTTTCGCAAAGTTCAAAACTGTGTTGTTTGGTAAATATACATGTGGGTTTGCCAAGTCTTCATGGTGAATTGACTCTTTTATCATTACTTTTTCTGTCTTTTAATAGTCTTGTCAATACTTTATCTAATATTCTTATAATGACTCCTGCATATTTTGATTAATGTTTGCATGGTTAATATTTCTTCAATTTTAAAGCTTACCTGTATCATTACTTATGAAGTCAGTTTCTTTGAACAGCGTATACTCAGGCCATGCTTTTTTAAATTCATTTTGCATATTTCTGTCCTAATTGGTATATTGAAATCATTTAAATTAAAATAATTACTGATATTTTAGGGCCTAAGTGTGCCCTTAAATGATTTTTGTGTTCCTTTTTTATTGTTCCTCTCTTTGTTATTTAGGGTTGTTTACTAGTCTTCCTGTAGATTACTTCAACTTTTTTTTTTTGGAATTTGATTGATATATATGTAGTAGTATTTTTTAGTATGGATGCTCCTTGACTTATGATTGGGTTATGTCGCAGTAAACCCATTGCAAGTTGAAAATAATACGTCAAATATGCATTTAATACACCTACCCTTCCGAACATCATAGCCAATCTTGCCTTCAACATGCTCAGATAATTTACATTAGCCTGCAGTTGGGTAAAATCATCTAACACAAGGCCTACTTTATAATAAAGTTACTACAAAGAATTCTGAATAAAAATTAAAGTATGGTTTCTGAATGCATGTCGCATTCGCACCATTGTAAAGCTAAGTAGTAAGTCGAACCATCGTAAGTCAGGGACTGTCTGTATATATCTGCATTTTTTAGTGATTGTTCTATTACAGTGTAAGTATATAACTTACAACAGTTTAGTAAGTTATCAGCAATTTAACTGATAATTTTATTGCTGATGCAGTTTTAATATTGTAATTGCTGATGTAAGTTTCAGCAGTTTAGCACTTTACTTCCATTAAGTTCCTTTAGCTTACCTGTTAATGTAACTATCTTAAGTAATAGTAATTCCTCTTCAAAAATTGAGCACTATGTTGCAAGACGTAATTTTTTTTTTTTTTTTTGAGATGAAGTCTCGCTCTGTCACCCAGGCTGGAGTGCTTTGACATGATCTCAGCTCACTGCAACCTCCGCCTCCCGGGTTCAAGCAGTTCTCTGCCTCAGCTTCCCTAGTAGCTGGGATTACAGGGGCCTGCCACCACGCCCGGATAATTTTTGTATTTTTAGTAGAGACGGGGTTTCACCATCTTGGCCAGGTTGGTCTTGAACTCCTGACCTTGTGATCCACCTGCCTTGGCCTCCCTAGTACTGAGATTACAGGTGTAATTAATGCCGAGTGAGATTAATGCCAAGTGCTGAGATTATAGGTGTAAGTCACCACGCCCAGCCGCAAGATGTAATTTTTGCTTTAGCTCTCACACATATTTTACAAAAGATCGTGAGAAGCATTGTCTCTTGATGTCTTTTTCTTTTTCTTTTTCTTTTTTTAAATAAAGAGACAGAGTCCCCCTCTGTTGCCCAGGCTGGAGTGCAGTGGCATGATCTCTGCTCACTGCAACCTCTGCCTCCTGGGTTCAGGCGATTCTCCTCCCTCAGCCTCCTGAGTAGCTGGGATTACAGGCATGCGCCACCACGCTTGGCTAATTTTGTATTTTTAGTAGGGGCAGGGTTTCACCATGTTGTTCAGGCTGGTCTTGAACTCCTGACCTCGTGATCAACCTGCCTCGGCCTGTCTCTTGACCTCTTTACCCATTCCATTGTTCATTCCTTCTTCTTGAAATCCCAAGCCACCTTCTATTAGCATTTCATTTCTGTTACACACTACTGACCTTACTAATCTTTCTTCTAGGGTAACAAATGTTCTTTGTTTTCCTTCCTCTAAAGATGTCTTTATATTTCCTTCATTCCCAAAGAATATTTTTGTGGAATATAAGATTCAGAGTTGGCAGTTGTTTTCTTTTAGACTTGAGAAACGTGTCTCTCTGTTCTGTCCATTATGGTTTAATTCAAGAAATCAACTACCATTCAAATACTCATTCCTTAATTTGTAATGCATCAGTTCTGTCGAGCTTCATTCAAAGTGTTTTTCATTGTCTGTAGTGTTCATAAGTTCAACTGTGATGTGCGTGGCATGGAATTTTTTGAGTGTATCCTATTTGGTGCTCCCTGGTGCTTGCCTAGCTTTTTGATCTACAGGATTATGCCTTTTGCCAACTTTGGGGAACTTTCAACTATTATTTCTCCAAATATTTTTTCACCCCCAGTCTTGGCTCTATAGGGACTTCAGTAACATGAATGGCAGATCTTTTTTTACAGTCCCATGAGTCCTTCAGGCTCTCATCTTTTTTCTTTTTCCAGTCTGTTTTCTCTGTTGTTAACATTGATTAATTTCTATTGACCTTCCATGGTCCTCACTGGTTGTTTCCTTTGTCATGCCTAATCTGTTGAGTTTGTGCAGTGAGTTTTCATTTTGGTTTTGTATTTTCCAGTTGTTTAATTTCCATTTGGTTCGTGTGTGCACCTTCTGTTTCTTTGCTTATTTTTTAATGCCAAAGAAAGACTCAGAGAATAGACAACTGTATTCCAAAGGCATGGTTCTCTGGTGGTTTGTCTTGACATTTGAATAGAAATGTTAAACTATCTGGGGGAATAGAAAGTCCACAGTCTTCTGAGTTGTGCTACACCAGTATTTCTATGAGCAGATCTTATAGCTGAGAGTGATCTGCAGATCCGTCAGAGTCATGTTCTCCGTGGAGCGCTGGTAAAGTTCCCTAGCTCTCTAAGCCTTGTTGTGTCCTCAGGAAGGAGTCACCTCTCTTCCAGGATCACTCTTGCCTTTTGTTATTGGGCACATTTTCCCACCTCCTGCCCAGTCTTTCTGGGCTCTCTGTCATACTCCCTCACCTAGTCTTTAACTGGTCTCTGATAACCCGATTTTTCCCCCATAATCTGTATCTGTGTTCAGGTCTCTATCCTCATCCCCAAATGGGTTCCACCCCACTTGCCCATTAGTCTCTGCCCATTTCTTCTGTCTCCCACAGACGCGGTCTGTGTAGTTGTTCTGCACACTACCTGTCCCTACCCCTTCTCGTTTCTCACTCCACAGACAGCTACAGGAGGGCTTCCATCATTTGTCCTCTTACTTCCTTGTTAGAACTTTGTACTGTTGACCACCGCTCTGACCTGAAGCTTCTTTCCTGGCTTCTGAAAGTTGCTTTCTTCTCCAGAGGGTCTGTGTCTTCCTTCCACTCTTAAACATTTTTGTTTCCCAGAATCCATCATTGGTCGTTGCTTTTTCACTTGCTGTGATTTCTGGGAATGAGATGGTTCCTGCTGAAGACATTTACTTTTGATGATCTACAGAATTTCCCAAATCTGTGTCTCCAGACTGGATGTTTCTCACGTCTGTGGCCCACTGGGCATCTTCTGCACTTTCTCTGCATTTGTAAACACTGAGCCTGTATGCATGTCCGTGTGGCTATGGCCCTGGCCGTGGGGATGAACCCATAATTCTCATGAGAGCAAGCGAACATAGTATGGCTGTGTGTCAGACATTGTTGTGAATGTTTTACGTGCATCAGCTCTTTCAACATTTACAGCATCTGTGTGTGGTAGTAATGCTGTTTCCTCCGTTTTGCAGAGCAGAATATAGATAGGCTCGGGTTAAGAATGAGCCCAAGGTTACACAGTTACGTTTGGATTTAGGAATGGGAGGCCACATAGACTGGCTTCAGAATTCATGTCTTTAACCACTGTCTTGCTTCTCATATGGGGGGTTTGTTTTCTGGTCACCATTTTTACCGACGTTTATTCAACAGTGCTGTAATCTGTTGCTCTCATTTGACATCTTGGCTGTTTCTTCAGCTTGAGGAAAGTAAACCGAAGCCACTCTTTAATGAGTGCAATCTCCATTGTAACTATGTAGAAAATACAGCATCTGGGTTTGAGGAAAGGGGAGTGGGAAAGGAGTAGAGAAGCGGTAAGACGTGCATCTGGCTTTAGGAGTGTTTGAAGTGCCTGAAGAAGATCAGGGTGAATTTCCCAGACTTAAACCTTGTTGCCCAAGCCACATTGCAACCACCTCTGTTTCTCTTACCTCATCCGCACATCCAGCCACTGCCCCATTCTGTCATTCCACCTTTTTTTAGTAGTCCCTCCATATATGTGTGTGTTTTGGTGAATGGCCACACACAGCAAAGCATTTTTATTGCAATTTTGTTGTTGTTGTTGCTTGAGATGGAATCTCACACTCTGCCACCCAGACTGAAGTGCAGTGGTGCGATCTCAGTTCACTGCAACCTCCATCCCCCAAGGTTCAAGCAGTTCTGCCTCAGCCTCCCAAGTAGCTGGGATTACAGGCCTGGGCCACCATACCCGGCTAATTTTTGTATTTTTTGTAGACTCGGGGTTTCACCACATTGGCCAGGCTGGTCTTGCACTCCTGACCTCAGGTGATCCACCCACCTCGGCCTCCCGAAGTGTTGGCATTACAGGCATGAGCCACTGCACCGTCCTTTATTGCAGTTTTTGGTTCCCTCACGGAATGTTTGCTACAAAGCTGTGCATATAGGTGGCACCATATATGACATACCTGACCTCAAAGATAATCTACTTGGGCTTTATTTTATTTTTTTTTTTGGAGACAGAGTCTCCCTCTGTTACCCAGGCTGGAGTGCAGTGGTGCGATCTTGACTCACAGCACCCTCCGCCTCCCGGGTTCAAGTGATTCTCCTGCCTCAGCCTCCCAAAGTGCTGGGATTATAGGCGTGAACCACCACGCCCAGCCTACCTGGTCTTTTTTGGACAGATGTACATGATTTTAGAAATTGTTATGAATGAGGATCCTCAAGAACCACCCCCAGGTTTGACGATTTGCTGAGAAGACTCAGGTCTCAGCATTCTGTCATACTCGACAGCTATGATTTACTACAGCAAAAGAATACAAAGCGAATAGTAAAGGGAAGACTGAAATTCAGAGAAAACCAGGCACAATCTTTTGAGTCTTGTTTCAGTGAAGTCACAGGATGTGCCATATTTAAGTTCCATCTGGTACTTACAACACATGCTGTATGTCCACTGGGAAGCTTATTAGAGACTCAGTGCCAGGGTTTTTATTGGGCATGTTTTCTGGCACATCCCACAATTCTGGACTTCCAGAAGGTTAGCAGGGGTTCAGCTTTTCAGCTGGAAAGGGGATAACCTTTTCAGCTGGGGACTGGGAGAAAAAGCACCGAAAAACAGGACACTGTGCTACTCCTGTTTTGGGTGGGTGGAGCAGTAGTAAACCTCCCAAAATCTAAGGTCCCACACTCCAGCAAGGGTGAACCTTGCAAACTCAAAAAGGATAGCAGTCTCCAACCTGCTGTTTTATACAGTGAGTTAAATGGTACTAAAATGCTATATAAGTCAAATTTATGTAACATTAAGCAAATAATCTTTTTTTTTTCAGCAAAAAAATAATGGTCATGACTTTGTGGTGAAGGCTTACATAATGATTATAATAAATTCAGGCCGCACGCGGTGGCTCACGCCTGTAATCCCAGCACTTTTGGGAGGCCGAGGCAGGTGGATCACTTAAGGTCAGGAGTTTGAGACCATCCTAGCCAACATGGCAAAATCAGGTCTCTACAAAAGTGAAAAATTAGCCGGGCGTGGTGGTGCATGCCTGTAGTCCCAGCTACTTGGGAGGCTGAGGCAAGAAAATGACTTGAACCTGGGAGGCGGAGCTTGCAGTGAGCCGAAATCATGCCACTGCACTCCAGCCTGGGTGAGAGAGTGAGACTCTGTCTCAAAAAAAAAAATAAAAAAAAAAATCCTCCTTTCCTCAGTTTTGTTAAGAGGAAAAAGAAAATCTTAAGTTACAGTGGAAGTTATGAACAACTTAGTCTAGAGATTTAATTTAGTGATGAAAAGGTACAGAGAAAGTCTTTTAAAAAAGGACCTGGTCTGCTCGCTCTCTCTCTCTCTCTATATATATATGTGTGTGTGTGTGTGTGTGTGTGTATGTATGTGTTTATATGGACCACTTCAAGATATATATATATACACACACACGTGTATGAATATATATATATATATATATGGCTACAAGTGGTGCAACTTGCAGGTACTCCCTTTGTTCACCTTTGTAAAGATGTTATTGCCAGATCAATGTGTATTTCTATAGTATATGTGTAAACAATTCGTCATCCTTTTGTTGCTGCTTTTGAAACTAGTTCATGGCTTCATTGGGGAGAGATTTAAATAATATGGATTTATAATAATTTCTGCATTATTAAATGCAGATAACTTGCGATTAAAGAGTATGTTATTGGAATCATGGGTGTCTGAGTTTTACTTTGGAGGAGCTGAACAGCTGACTCCAGCCGAGAGGTCCCCTACAGAGACGGGATGCTGGAGACCCATGGGAATCTGGCTCATGGGAATTGCATAGCACCCCTTTTTATCATATCGCAGCATGGCCTTTCCTGCCTCAATTGTGGGAAGCTGGAGTGCCTCCGGAATGCTCAGTGGTGTCCTTGGGTTTTGAGGGTTAAAGATTTTTAATCTTTGCCACAGGCATGTTACACATCTTAAAATTGTGTGATCTCAACTGAACTGCTCCAAGGAGAAGAAATACCCTCTTCAGGAAGTGTTATGAGCCATGGGCCTTGTGTTGACTGGCCAGGTGATTTTAATGAACTTCTGTCACCCAGGCTGGAGTGCAGCAGTGCATTCGTAGCTCACTGCAGCCTCAATCTCCTGGGCTCGGGTGATCCTCCCGCCTCAACCTCCTGAGTAGCTGGGATTACAGGTGCTTGCCACCATGCCCCACTGATTTTTTTTTTTTTTTTTTAATCTAGAGATGAGATCTGTGTTACCCAGTCTGGTTTCAAACTCCTGAGCTCAAGTGGTCCTCCTGCCTCAGCCTCCTAAAGTGCTGGGATTACAGGCATGAGCTACCTCGCCTGGCTCAGCATGTGTTTTTATTCTGATGTTTTGACAAATGGGACCTTGCTGATCTTGGCTCACTGCAACCTCCGCTTCCCGGGTTCAAGCGATTCTCCTGCTTCAGCCTCTCGAGTAGGTGGGATTACACGCATGCGCCACTACGCCTAATTTTTGTAGTAGAGACGGGGTTTCGCCCTGTTGGCCAGGCTGGTCTCAAACTGGTGATCTCAAGTGATCCGCCCGCCTCGGCCTCCCAAAGTGCTGGGATTACAGGCGTGAGTCACCATGCCAGGCCTTCAATTGTATTTCTGCAAGATATGTTCCCTGTCTAAAAGAATTCAATTTTAAATGTTTTTGAAACTTACGTGTTTGCTAAACAAATAAATACGTGGGGGCTGATTTTACGATCTAAGGCCAAAACCACAAACTGATTACAGGGTCCAACAAAGGCTTGGCGAGTGGGAGGAGAGGGGTAAGTGAGCTGGGCTCGTGGCGTCCTTGCTGTGAGCAGGCATAGCCACAGGCTTCAGGGAGCCCCGTCGCGGTGACCCTGGACAGTGGCCTGAATCGGATGTGACCTTGAAGCAAGGTGGTTTTGGGGTCTCGGACTGCACGAGGCGTGAGGTGGTTTCGGGTGGCGGGCTGCACAAGGCTCCCGCATGTCAGGAGTGGGCGTCTGTTCATTCTCACGTGCATCGCGGCTCTTTCCTAGGTGATGCATGCGCACCCCGTGGGTGTATGCATTGTTCATGCTCTCTGGCCCGCTCCCATCACCGCCTCGCCGCACCCTCTGCCTCCTTCCTTCTCGGGCCTCACCCCTGGGCCTCGCTTTCAGGGCCCAGCCCCGGCCTGCGCGCTCCAGTTCCGCCCCGACCCGGGGGCCCTGGGCGGAGAGTCCCATTTCTGTCTTTTCTATTGGGCGCACTTCCGATGGCGTCAGGAATTTCAGCCAATGGGAGTCAGCCAGGAAGTACCTCTCTGAGCGGGCAGCGCCGGGTATAAAAGAAGGCCGCGCAGCCACGGCTCTTCACGAGGCCGCGGATACCGGGGCTTGTGTGTGTTTGGGACCTCGTGAGGCCGCAGGACGAGCAGGATTGGAAGCGCATCAGCCAGAAAGTGACCCCCAACCCCTTTCAGGACGCTGTGAAAGGGAACAGCCATCCAGAGGGCTCAGGAAGGCGTCCGCGCCGTCACCTCTTCTCCCCATGAGCTCCCCCAAAGCTGCGGTGCAGCTGGGCAGAGCTCAGCCTGCAGGCGAAGCGGGTGAGAGCCAGCGCCGGAGAAAGGACGCGGGAAAGGCTGGGGGCTGGGCCAGGGGTCGGGTGCGCAGAAGACACATCTGTTGACATCTCCCTTCCCCAACCCTTTCCTTTCCTACCCACTCCCTCCCTTCCCTCCCATTCTTTCTCTCACCTTTCCCTCCCCTACTCTGCCCTCCCCTTCCTTTCTCTCTGCCTCTTCACCTCTCCCTCCCCTCCCTCCCTTACCATACTTTTTCTTCTAACCCCTTACCTCTCCCTCCGCCTCTCCCCGCCTTCTCTCCCCCTGCCTTCCCCTTCCCTCTCTTTTTCTCCTCCCCTTCTTCCCCTCACCTCTCGCTCCCTCTTCCCTCTACTGTTCCCCTCCCCTCTTTGTCTCACCTTCTCCTTCCCTCCCCTCTCCTTTCCTCTCTTTCAGTGACTGCAGCAAACCAAACAGCCCAGCAGCCCAGCAGCCCAGCCATGTGAGCCCCTTGGGTTTGGTATCTGGAAAAGGAAGGGAGGTGGGACGTGGGGATGAAGGACAGGCTGGGTGTGTGGGGTGCTGGCTCCTGGGACCGAGAACTACTGTCCTGAGGAACATAGGACTAGGCCCGTGTGAGAAGGGAAAGCGGCAGAGGAAGGATACAGTGAAAGAGGAAGGAAAGCATTGGGGTCCCTGACTGTCCCTCCACCTACCCTACCTCCCAAGCTGAGGCTCTTTTCTTCCTCTCCTCTCAGGCGGCGCCTCAAAATCGATGACTTTGAAATCGGGCGTCCCCTGGGCAAGGGGAAATTTGGGAATGTGTACCTGGCTCGGCTCAAGGAAAGCCATTTCATTGTGGCCCTGAAGGTTCTCTTCAAGTCGCAGATAGAGAAGGAAGGGCTGGAGCACCAGCTGCGCCGGGAAATTGAGATCCAGGCGCATCTACAGTAAGGACAGTCTCTGCTTCCTCTTTCATCTTTGACGTCAGAGCCCAGCATTTTCCCCAGATACTAACCCCAAGTAAACCCTTCACTTATGCCTTGAAGACTTTTCTCTGCAACTCATTCCATTTACACTACCTCCCACCCTGGGTCAGACAGTCGAATCCTGGTTCTTGTTCTCTGTTTTCCCCTCACTCGCTCCCAGATAGGGCTGTTGTTATTCTGGTCCCAGCATAATTTGCCAGTTGTGTGACCAGGCAGTGACAGTGGCATCATATGATAGGCCTCAGGGAGAAATCTGACTCTTCCAACATTAATCCTTCAGACACCCCAATATCCTGCGCCTGTATAACTATTTCCATGATGCACGCCGGGTGTACCTGATTCTGGAATTTGCTCCGAGGGGAGAGCTCTACAAGGAGCTGCAGAAAAGCGAGAAATTAGATGAACAGCGCACAGCCACGGTGAGGTGGGGGACTGGAGGCTCTGGGGTCTATGAGTTTATTGTGGGCTGGTGGGAGCTCTGTTTGTGGCTGTCAGGAGGGTCCGGATTGCCTTTTGAAAAGTTTACTTTCATCCTTGGATACCCTAATTAACCTCATTGCATCTCCAGAATATTAAGAAGTACTGTGTATAGGTTTGGATTCTTTGGTTGTAAGCAACAGAATCTAACTCCACTGCCTTATGTAAAGAAACATATTGAAAGCCTGTGAAGGAGTTCACTGAATAAACAGCTAGAACTGGCTTAGAGATAGGTACAAAGAGATTTCTAGAGGGTGCTGGAAAGGGAATCATGGCAATGATCTTCCCAGCAGCAATGCTCCAGTCAGCTTGCTCTGCCAGGACGAGTGGTCTTCCATCTTTCCTCCTGTTTCTGTTTCCTTTCCTCAGGCCTCAAGTCCTGTAAGAGATCATCTGAGTGGCTCAGTGTAGGTTCTGTATCTGGCTACTTGCTGTGCTAGGACAACAGGGAGGATCTGTGTCCATTTTACCATCCATCCTATAAGACCACATAAAAAGGAGAGGAAATCCACACCCCACACACCAGTAACTGGTGCAATTAGTTGCTGGACCAGAAAGATTCCACTGCAATCATTCAATTCATGATGAGTGTTCCACCTCAGACGGAAATTGTGGCAGGCTTCACTTTCAGGGTGACTTTTCTTTGCACTCACAGATAATAGAGGAGTTGGCAGATGCCCTGACCTACTGCCATGAGAAGAAAGTGATTCACAGAGACATTAAGCCAGAGAACCTGCTGCTGGGGTTCAGGGGTGAGGTGAAGATTGCAGATTTTGGCTGGTCTGTGCACACCCCCTCCCTGAGGTAAGTCAGGTGGTGGTGGTAGGGTGAGTTCTGAGTACCAGTTAGGAATGACCCAATTTAATGTATTTCATGTGTCCATGTGTAAAACCTAGATACGAACTTGGGGTTTGTATTGGAATACTGCCTTTTTCTTTTCTTTTTTTTTTGAGACGGAGTCTCACTCTTTCACCCAGGCTAGAGTGCAGGGGCACAATCTCGGCCTCCCAGGTTAAAGCGGTTCTCCTACCTCAGTCTTCCAAGTAGCTGGGATAACAGGCATGTGCCACCACACCCAGGTAATTTTTGTATTTTTAGTAGAGACGGGGTTTTGCTATGTTGGCCAGGCTCGTCTCGAACTCCTGACCTTAGGTGATCCGCCCACCTTGGCCTCCCAAAGTGCTGGGATTACAGGCATGAGCCACCACGCCTGGCCTATGCTGCCTTTTTCAAACACATATACTTAATATGTATTTGTAAATTTAAATAATGTGATCCAATCAAACCTTTTATTTTCTGTTCTTTGTTAATATATAACTATACCAGTAAGTTTGCATGTAAAGAAAGTCATTGCTGGCCGGGCGCGGTGGCTCACGCGTGTAATCCCAGCACTTTGGGAGGCCGAGGTGGGTGGATCACGAGGTCAGGAGATTGAGACCATCCTGGCTAACACAGTGAAACCCCGTCTCTACTAAAAATACAAAAAATTAGCTGGGCGTGGTGGCGGGTGCCTGTAGTCCCAGCTACTCAGGAGGCTGAGGCAGGAGAATGGCGTGAACCTGGGAGGCGGAGCTTGCGGTGAACCGAGATTGTGCCACTGCACTCCAGCCTGGGCAACAGAGCGAGACTCCATCTCAAAAAAAAAAAAAAAAGAAAAAGAAAGTCATTGCTCCATAATTCCAGCAATGCATTTTTCTGTATGAATAATTTTCATACAGAAATTTTCTTACCGTAATTTATTTACTTGGTTCTCATTGATACACCATCACCATCAGTTTGTTCTAGATCTTTCTTAATGCTGAGACTATTCTGTGAAAACATTGTGGAGCTAAATCACTATACTTCCAAAATATGGATTTATGAATAGTCCGTCCCAGTACTTACCTTCTCCGAACCTTGATCCATATTAAAAATTTGTCTCGGCCGGGCGCGGTGGCTCAAGCCTGTAATCCCAGCACTTTGGGAGGCCGAGACGGGCGGATCACGAGGTCAGGAGATCGAGACCATCCTGGCTAACACGGTGAAACCCCGTCTCTACTACAAAATACAAAAAAAAAACTAGCCGGGCGAGGTGGCGGGCGCCTGTAGTCCCAGCTACTCGGGAGGCTGAGGCAGGAGAATGGCGTGAACCCGGGAGGCGGAGCTTGCAGTGAGCTGAGATCCGGCCACTGCACTCCAGCCTGGGCGACAGAGCGAGACTCCGTCTCAAAAAAAAAAAAAAAAAAAAAAAAAAATTTGTCTCTCCAAACTCCTGTGCTTGGGAGAGACTTTCCAGGCTGTCCTAGGGTCTCCACATCTCAATGAAAGCTGGGGAAGGAGAATTTCCCTCATCCTGGGCCTCTGCTTCGTACTTACTCCCTTTTCTGCCTTCCTCTAGGAGAAAGACGATGTGTGGGACACTGGACTACTTGCCCCCAGAAATGATTGAGGGGAGAACATATGATGAAAAGGTGGATTTGTGGTGCATTGGAGTGCTCTGCTATGAGCTGCTGGTGGGATATCCACCCTTTGAGAGCACCTCCCACAGCGAGACTTACAGACGCATCCTCAAGGTAGGACAGTCACCGTTGGGCATTCATGGGGGAACTGGTCAGTGATGGCTGCTGGGCTGTGGGAACTGGGGCACACACACAGGGTTGTCTGCTGTGGTCCAGAACAACGCCTTAACAAGGCTCAAAGAAGAGGGAGAACATTGACCAAAGAAATTAACCAGACTTCTCTTTCTTCTTTCCTGGCCTCATCAGGTAGATGTGAGGTTTCCACTATCAATGCCTTTGGGGGCCCGGGACTTGATTTCCAAGCTTCTCAGATACCAGCCCTTGGAGCGACTGCCCCTGGCCCAGATCCTGAAGCACCCCTGGGTTCAGGTCCACTCCCGAAGGGTGCTGCCTCCCTGTGCTCAGATGGCTTCCTGAGCCCTGTCTGCCTCTGTTCCTTTGTGTGTGTTCAGGGAGCTCTCCTGGCTCTGCCACCTCATTTGTCTTTATTTTTTTTCTTTTAAGATGTAAGATGCTAATTAATAAAAGCTGAATCATTTCGAACCAGCTCTTCATAGTTGTGTGAATTAGTATGAGACTGGGTAGAATATTTCTTGTGGGAACTCTTTCCCATGAGAGCTGCCCAAGGTGGTTCTCCCTGCTACCCCCACCTTCCACCTCTGGAGATGGTGACTTCATTCTCCTTGAAAACTCTTGCCTACTTTCAGGTTGGGCATGGTGGCTCACGCCTGTAATTCCAGCAGTTTGGAAGGCCGAGGCAGGTGGAACACGAGGTCAGAAGTTTGAGGCCAACCTGGCCAACATGGTAAAACCCTGTCTCTACTAAAAATACAAAAATTAGCCGGGCGTTGTGGCGGGCACCTATAATCCCAGCTACTCATGAGGCTGAGACATGAGAATCACTTGAACCCGGTAGGTAGAGGCTACAGTGAGCCAAGATCGTGCCATTGGACTCCAGCATGGGAGACAGAGTGAGACACCGTATCAAAAAAAAAAAAGAAAACTCTTGCCTACTTTCTGCAGATAAATGCCTTGAGGGTACATAACCTGCCCCCTATCACAGTGGCTCCTTGATCCAACTTATTATTCTCCATGTTTTCAGGAGTACGCCATTTGTAAAACAAGACTGTCATCAACCGAAAGATCCACTCTCTTTTTATGGACATCAATATGCTGCTGTTTTAGAAATAAAATATTTCACTGCACATCAGTGCAACCCAATTCTCAAATGAATACATTAGCACCTCTGTGTTGTGTCATACTCTGATTACATTAGAATAAGTCATTCCCCGGCCGGGCATGGTGGCTCAAGCCTGTAATCCCAGCACTTTGGGAGGTCGAGACAGGCGGATCACGAGGTCAGGAGATTGAGACTATCCTGGCTAACCCGGTGAAACCCCCGGTCTCTACTAAAAAATACAAAAAACTAGCCGGGTGAGGTGGCGGGCGCCTGTAGTCCCAGCTACTCAGGAGGCTGAGGCAGGAGAATGGCGTAAACCCGGGAGGCGGAGCTTGCGGTGAGCTGAGATCCGGCCACTGCACTCCAGCCTGGGCGACAGAGCAAGACTCCGTCTCAAAAAAAAAAAAAATTAAGTCATTCCTCATAATAAATATAACATCACTTCTTTTGAAATTACTGCATGCTGCAGTTTGGGGAGTGGCCTTCCAGCCTTCTGTAACCTTCTGTGATGGTTTCATGTGTCATCTGCTCCCTGCACCCATTATAAACTGACTACCACAGTAAGCATCTAAACTACTCAGCTGTAAGCTCAAATACGTTTTTTGATCAATGCAGTCAGTTACACCAGTATTTCTCCTAACTTCAGTTGTTAAGTACTTTATATGGAGTTTGCCTTGTTAATGTTACTCCTACAAAGGCTCCTCATTGTGAAATGTCCAGCAGTTGCAGGCATGATTTCTGTTATGACCAGACCCACTAACGTAAGTATAAATAATTCAGCTACTTCACTCAGATGAGCAGCTCCCACTATTGCAGATTTATAAGTTAAATACTCCAAGACATTGGTTCATGGTTTTTAACCTGCACCTTCAGTATTTGCCTCTCTTTTTTTTCTTTCTTTTACTTGCATGAGGAGACACAGTGCTTACCTCTATGCTTTGCTTTATCCTATCAGTTTTCCTGAATTAACATTTCAAACACTTGGCAATTCCTAATAAATTAACTGGTACATACATATAAACTCTGCTATTTATACATTTTAGGTGCTGGATAAACACATCACTGGGCACATTTTTGGCAGGTAAGGATAGAAAAATCACTAGGGCCTCAGCACTGATCACCAGATGATATATGTTTAAATAATGAAGACACTGACATGCCTTACATGAGGGATTTAAAAGTGTCTCCAGGCCGTGTGTGGTGGCTCATACCTGTAATCCCAGCAATCTGGGAGGCCGAGGCAGGCAGATCAACATTCGAGGTCAGGAGTTCGAGACCAGCCTGACCAACATGGTAAAAACCCGTCTCGACTAAAAAAATGCAAAAATTAGCCGGCCATGGTGGCTCATGCCTGTAGTCCCAGCTACGTGCCACTGCACTCCAGCCTGGGCAACAGAGTGAGACTCTGTCTCAAAAAAAAAAAACAAATTGTCACCAGTATCTACATAGCTTTCCTCACCTGCACTGATCCCAGACATTCCATGATGGAATATAAACATATTAACTTTAATATCTGTTCTGCATCCAAAGCCAAAACTAACCTAAGGGTCATACATATGTGAAAAGGAGAATTATGACTCTCTTCTAAATTGGGCGAAATAGTATTGTCAGTGATGGATAACAGTGTTAACAGCTTGTATGCTAATTAAGCCACATCGCTCAATAATCTCAATTTATAAATAATACCTTCTAGAAAATTGATTCCATGTCCATTTCCACCCAGTTAACATCCTGTCATGATACTTTCTGCACTTTTAAATCTCTGGAGGGCATTTTCTGTATACCCTGTTTCCATTTTCATAACCATAATGTATTTGTCAAATCATTGAAAGCTGGATTTTATTCTCTAACCTTCATAGTCATAAGAAGAAAAAAAAAAAAAAGCAGTCACCAATGGAGACTACTAAAGTTTTGTATAATATAATTCTTTTTTTTTTTTCTTTTTTTGAGGCGGAGTCTTGCTCTCTCACCCAGGCTGGAGTGCAGTGGC
Organism: Macaca mulatta; assembly: GCF_049350105.2. Classification (NCBI taxonomy): domain Eukaryota; kingdom Metazoa; phylum Chordata; class Mammalia; order Primates; family Cercopithecidae; genus Macaca; species Macaca mulatta. Next base: position 69,427,038 of record NC_133424.1, read on the forward strand.
ATGATCTCGGCTCACTGCAGTCTCTGCCTCCGGGGTTCACACCATTCTCCTGCCTCACCCTCCCGAGTAGCTGGGACTACAGGTGCCTGCCACCACGCCCGGCTAATTTTTTGCATTTTTAGTAGAGACGGGGTTTCACCGTGTTAGCCAGGATGACCTCGTGATCCACCCTCCTCGGCCTCCCAAAGTGCTGGGATTACAGGCGTAAGCCACCGCGCCCGGCCTACTTTTTTTTTTTTTTTTTTTTTTGTACCAATGAGGTCTCGCTCTGTCGCGGAGACAGGTCTCAAACTCCTATCCTCAAGCGATCCCCTTGCCTCAGCCTCCTGGGACCACGGGTGTGCGCCAGCACACGCAGCTATTTAAAAGAAAAAAAAAATTTTTTTTTTTGGTAGTCTCCCTACGTTGCTCAAGCGATCCGCCCCTCTTGGCCTCCCAAGGCGCTGGGATTCCAGGCTGGCCGCATCGCGCCGCCTGACGTCCCCCTTTGGTTACTCTGACTGCCCACTGATCTGTATAAGAGGATCCGGAGGGGAGAAAACGCAAGGTGGAAGTCAGGGTCCGGAGCCTGGTCCAGGGTCTCTGCACTGGCCCTGACCCTGACAAATGTCCCTGCCTGCTGGGGCTCGATTTCCTCCGGCGAAGAATGGACGTTCTCACGCTTGGCCCCTGGCCTCCGAGTTGTGCCCCCAGGACCCAGGCAGGCCTGAGCCGGGCTGTAGGCCCCCTGCGGCTTTTACACTGAGGTCTGCCGGGTCAGGATCGGTCCGCTTTGCAGGTGGTTTGTTGAGAACATTAACTAGAACATTAACTACATTAACTAGAAGGCATTGCCAGGTGCGACGGCGGGCCCTGGGGCCAATGATAGTCCAGGACAGCGGCGTTTCCTGTGGGTCGCGAAGCTTGGGGCGGGACTTCCGGCATTTGGATGGAGACGTAATTTGGGCGCGACGGTTCCGTCCACGCCTGCTGTAGGGAGGGGGCGGTGTTCCGTGGCCGCCTCCCTGGCGGCTCTGGGGAAATGAGCAGGTAGGAGGCTGACAGCGACCTCCGCGTCTCGGAGCGAACCGTGAGCCTCCCCGTAACGGGAGAGTTCGACTGTCAGCCAAGGTCACCGCGCCCGGCGCAGGGAAGGGGTGGGGCTCGGCTGAGCCCGCGAGACCCGCCCTGCTCGCCGCAGCCCCCGCCCCGCTCGGGCCTCAGGGTCCCAGTATGGCGACGGCTTTGACGGACCCGGCGCAGGTGAGTGGACGCGCTTTCGGCCTTGCTGCTTTTCTGCTAGTTCGGGGAAGCCTCCTGGGCAGGCCGGAAGCCAAGACAGCCACAGGATTCCTCTTTGTAGTGTTGTTTGTTTACGAAACGTGGAGCATGCTCGTCACTTAGTTTATCTTCTGTCGTGGTAATACCTGAGAGACTGAATATTCAAGTGGACAGTAGCCAGACTATACATAGATTATAGGGCTGTGACGTACAATTTTTTGTAGCCACCTGCCCAGGAAACCAACCTCCTGTTCTACATTAAACAACTCTGGAAACCAGTCTGCCTTAACTTAGTCTTGCAAGGAGCTAGTTTACTCTCTGGTGACATTTCAGGAAGCTAAACGGTAACTCCTGGAACAGTAGGCCCCAAATAGGACTTGATTAGTAACTGACTGTTCTAATTTTTGCCTCCGCTTCCAGCAGAGGACCAAGCAGAGAAAGCCATACATGCTCAGCCTAACCACATACGATGCCCCACTTTTAGCCCTTCTGCAGCTTTCCACCGCCAAAAGTGTCAGGCCTCTGATAGGTGCTCAATAATTGGTTGAAGGATAAATGAAGTTCCGCTCCAGGGACTCTTGTCACACACATAATCCGAACTCAGCCATGGCCTGCATGTCCCTACCCGGTCCACTATGGCTGACCACCTCTGTCCTCCTTTCCTTCCTTTCCTCCCTGGCTCAGCCCTTCAGACACATGAATATGATCACTCAGAGTTCTTTCTCATCCCTCAGCCTTCACCTTTACAGTTCATTCAGCCTCAGACGCTATCCTCAGATCTCTGCAAGACCCTTTCATATCTTGTTAGCTCTGCTCAAATGTCACTTCTTTGAAGCAGCCTTTCGTGGCAGTTCAGACTAAGGTAGTCCCCTTCTCACCTGCCATTGGTCTAACTTTTTGTATACAGAATCTGGCAAAATTTTAGACAGCTACTGAGTTGAGGTCTTAAGGATTTTGTGGGGACAAAGAGCATCAATATTAACACAAGAACTGTAACAGTTGGCCTTCATTGAGTCCTTGATGTGAACTGAGAAATGGACATTATTTATCATCTCATTTAATCCTGATCTCCTTAAAGTGACATTCTATTATAAACACTGCCGTACACAAGAGGAGGTCAAGACTCCAACCTGTTTAGTTACCTGCTGACACACAGCACTTAAGTAACAGAAATTCATATTTAGTGTGTGGACCACCAGAGCCTTTGTTTTTAGTCAGTTGGCTGAGAAGCCCTGGAGGTGAACTTTGCAGTCTTTCTCCAGCAAGTCACAGTGGCCATCGGAAGCGAAAGGCAGATATTCCATTACAGAGGACTGTGTAGACAAAGGCAAAGTGTGTTGGTTGTTTAAGGAGGTCCAAGAGGACTTGTGAGGTTACCATGGTTACCCCATCCCCACCTGCTGAGACATGGCCTGGAAGGGCAAGATCCTGTGGTCTTTTTTGGATGTTCATCCTGCCTTCAGCCCATAAGGCATTTTGGCCAGTCATAAGCCGGGGTTCTTGTGACCACAGCCCGCGTTATCCTCAGCCACTTGAGTTTCCTGGTCCTGAAGTACACTGGTCTTAGGGATACCTGCTGGCAGGACTCAGGGAAGGAAAAGGCTGATGGTTCATTATGCAATCTCTCTGGGGTCCAGGGGAGAGGATGAGCTGGTCCAGGCACTGTCACTCCTCCGGCATTTGGCACTCGTGAATTTGGTGATGAGGGTTTTGCCCACGTCTTGGGGATATTTTCAGGAGCTACTAAAATAGATTAAATAGCAAAAATATGTAGAAATGTTTCACAACTGTATTGTAGATTCACGTTGGTGATGGAGGGTTGTTGGGGTCACAGTATTAAACCCTGAAGCAGAGGGACCTGGGGTAAAATTCTGTCTCTGCTTATAACATGTGAAACTCTAGCTGGGCTTGGTGCTCACACCTGTAGCCCCAATGCTGTGGGAGGCTGAGGTGAGAGGATCACTTGAGGCTAGGAGTTTGAGACCAGCCTGGTCAACATAGCAAGATCCCAGCTCTACCAAAAAGAAATAATTGGGCGCAGTGGTGCATGCCTGTAGTCCCAGCTGCTTGGGCAGCTGAGGCAGAAGGATCGCTTGAGCCCGGGAGTTCGAGGTTACAGTGAGCTCTGAGCATGCCATTGCACTCCTGTCTGGGTAATAGAGTGAGACCCTGTCTCTGAAAAAAACAAACAAGCGAAAAACAGAAAACACAAAAGACTAGGAGAATCCACAGAGCTCCCTTAGCCTCAGGTCAGTGACTGTGACATGGAGGTGATTGGCGGTGGTGTTTAGTAATACTTCAGGGGCTGTGGGAGGATTAATAAAATCCCAAAGTCCATGAAGCTCTGAATAACTCATGTCTGTTATTGGGAAAATGGGAACTCTGTATTAATCTGAAAATTGAGGCAGAGATAAATGAGGTCCCTAAGGTCACAAAACTGGCAAGTGTCAGTTTCAGGAGTTTGGATTCAAACGTGAGAAGTCTGACTTCAGAGTTTGGGAGTTGTAGTAGCTTTAAAACAGAACGTGAAGCCTTCAGCATGAGCTGGACCAGTGAGGCTCAGGCACTGTGGCTGTCAACATTATTGCTACTATTATTGTCATTATTTCCTCATTTCTTTGATGTCCTCGAACTGTAATTGTCTACATCTCACCGTCCACAAGTTGTTGCCATTGTCTTCTGTCATTCTCTGATGGCTCCTGTATAGGATGCTTTTCTTTTTTACATTACAGTAATCTGTCCAAAGCACTGTCTGCCTTCCTCCTTCAGCCTGGTACAAAGTTAGGCCCTCAGGAGGTCCTCAGTGACTTGGGCCTTGATCTTGCTGCACCTTTTCCAGCAAACCACATACGACAGTCCCACGGCAAACTCTACTACCTCTATTTGACATTTCAGGTGTCTGTGACCTTTGATGATGTGGCTGTGACTTTCACCCAGGAGGAGTGGGGGCAGCTGGACCTAGCTCAGCGGACCCTGTACCAGGAGGTGATGCTGGAAAACTGTGGGCTCCTGGTATCTCTGGGTAAGGCCTTCCCCCTCCACCATGCAGGGGACCTGCCACTTCTTCATTCCATCCCCTGACTCCAGGCCTGATGGGTCAAGAAGGCCTCTCGAACCTGCTTGCCTTCTTCCCACAACTTCAGTCATTTTCTACACTCACCTCTTCCTGAACAGTCTCCCTGTATCACTTTGGACAAGAAATAGTGTACTCTTTGGCTCCCAGCCAAAGGAGAAGGAGGTGGTGGAAGGAAATGGGGTGTTTTGCAGACCCCAAAGGTAGGATTTCCAGCTGTATGTTATGAGGGGTTGAAGTAGGAGCTGAGAACCACCACGATGGTGTCCTAGTTTCTCTGTCTGGGTCTGCTCATGTCACTGTCTACTCTGTGTGGTTTTTTTCTGCCTCAGCGAGTTCAAGGGAAGAATAACGACCCCAGGTTTTACTCTTTGTGACCCCTCCTTCCCCTCCAGATTTCTTGTCTTGTTTCTCTGGCCTCTGTGGGGCCTGCTTGAGGCAGCAAATGCTGCTCCACCTCCAGCTCATACTTGCCTCCATCTCTCACCCACTGCCCAGCATGGACTGGCCTCCGTCTGCAGTTCTTTTTTTGAGTTCCAGAGCAGGATCTGCCTGGGTGGGCCTGGTTGCTTGTGTATCTGCTCCACAGCGCAGTCTGGGGTGTCAAGGGTGGTGGGGTGTTCTCCAAGAAGGGTTGAGTCAGGCAGGCCCCCAGGAGACTTTGACCTTCTGTACTACCAGGTGTTATTCTAAACAACACTTTAATCACCTTCGTGTCCTCTTGATTCTAAAGTCACTCTGCTGCAGCCTTGCTGGGCTTCTTGTTATTTCCCCAAGTGCCCACCCCCGTCAGGCGATTGCATTTGCTGTTCTGTTTGATGAGTGTTCTCAGGGTAATTCAGCATTTCACATGGCCGCCGCTTCTCAGCGCCGCCATTGCCTCCTCACCCAGGCCTTCCCTGACCACTGAATCTTGGGGAGGCCCCTTTCTCACCACAGCCTCCTCCCTTTACCTTGTTCATGTCTTTCTAAGCTAGTGGTTCTCAAGCAGGGACGATGTTGAGCTTCAGTGGACACTGGGCAATATGTGGAGACATTTTGGTTGTTAACACTAAGATGATGACATTGACATCTAGTGGGTGGAGACCTGGAATGCCACTAAACATCCTTGTAATGCACAGGACAGATCCTTCTTCCCCCGATCTCACAAAGAATTATCTGAACCTGAATGTCAGTTGTGCTAAGGTTGAGAAGCTCTTTTTCAGAGAGTGCTTGGACAGACACTACTTCAGCTGGTGCTGAGACACCCCCAAGGAAGTTGTTCTTTTATTGCATCTTGTCTTGGCTTCTTAGCATTTGAGGAAAAGTCTGGTTTAGTGCTGAGTCTTAATATCCTGCAAACTGTTGGTAACTTCTCCTTTTCTACAGAGGGAGCAGCCTTAGGCTCACAGCCCTGAACAAGCAGCATGAGCTCACAGGGACCAAACAGCACTGTTTGTCTTGAGACAGAGTCTCGCTGTTGCCTAGGCTGAAGTGCAGTGGTGTGATCTTGGCTCATTGCAACCTCTGCCTCCTGGATTCAAGCATTGCTCATGCCTCAGCCTCCTGAGTAGCTAGGATTACAGGCAGGTGCCACCACACCCAGCTAATTTTTGTATACGTTGTTTTGATTTATTGCTGCTTTTTTATGGTTACCTGCCATCAAGACAAGTGACTCTGGATTTTCCATTTACCAGAGTGATAAGGATTCCATTTTTGAAGAAATCTAAGAAAAATAACAAGTGAGTCACTTTTAGGAAAAGCAGGCCAGGCACGGTGGCTCACGCCTGCAATCTCAGCACTGTGGGAGGGCATGGCAGGCGGATCACGAGGTCAGGAGATAGAGACCAGCCTGGCCAACATGGTGAAACCCCGTCTCTACTAAAAATACAAAAATTAGCTAGGCATGGTGGTGCGTGCCTGTAGTCCCAGCTACTCAGGAGGTGGAGGCAGGAGAATCACTTGAACCAGGGAGTCAGAGGTTGCAGTGAGCTGGGATCACGCCACTGCACTCCAACCTGCTGACAGAGTGAGGCTCCATCTCAAAAAAAAAAAAAAGAAGAAAAAGAAAAGCAATTAACAGTCCAGATCCCCAGAGCACTGACTGGGCGTCTCAGGCCTGTTCCAGGCAGTGTTCATGCTCCATTTCTTCTCACAGGATCCTTGTCAGCAAATAAGGAAAATTTAGCCACTCCTACGAGTCCCGCATCCAGTTTAACTTACTCAGCACAGATGAAACACCTTCATTTTATGAAACCACTGAATTTTTTTGTAGTAAAAATTCTTCTTTTGTGAACTTTTTTTTTTTGAGGTGGAGTTTCACTCTTGTTGCCCAGGCTGGCTGGAGTGCAGTGGTGCAAGATCATAGCTCACTGTGATCCTAACACCTCACCCTCTCCAGTAGCCGGGACTACAGATGTGAGCCACTGTGCTGCTATATGAAGTTTCTGTCAGTATCCTTATGTAACCATATCACAGTAGGACGCTCAGTTTTTAAATATTTGAATGGTTCATGAAATGCTGGGATCTGGAGTCACTGACCCGCCCCTCACCCTGGCCACTGGTCCCTGAGGGTGAATCCTCCAGCTCACATCTCAGCCTCGTCACCACCCTCTGCCACCCACTCTGGTGCTCTTGGTTTCCTCCGTAGTGTATTGCTTGGGAGAGCAAGGTTTGGAGCCAGAACCCTGGTGTCCAGCCCCAGCTCTGCTCTTTAAAAACTCCACGGCCTTGGGCACATTACTGAACTTGCCTGTGCCTCAGTGTTCTCATTGTTCAAATGAGGACTTATCCTGTTCGCATCCCAGGGCTGTTGCCAGGGTCAAGGGTTATTTTATGAAAAGGGCTCAGAACAGCACCTGGGAGACCAGGCTGTGTACAGGGAGCCATTACAATCTCTGTTGCCACCAATACCGTTACCGTCATCCTCATCACGATTATTGTCAGGGGCATACCTTGACCTGGCACTTTCTGGGCAGCGTTGTGGAGCTTTGTGGTTAAACAGCATAGACAGAGATGGCAGGACCTGGGTTTCCTTATTGACTCAGCCATTCACCAGTTCTGTGCTCTTCAGCACATCACTTTACCTCCCCGAGCCTGGGTTTCTTTGTCAACAAAATGGTGTTGATTATGATAATGGACATCCTGGGTATACCGTGAGGAAACCCTCAACTGGAATCCTCATTTAACGGCTAGGCATGGTGGCTCACACCTGTAATCCTAGCACTCTGGGAGGCTGAAGCGGGTGGATCACCTGAAGTCAGGAATTCAGGACTAGCCTGGCCAACATAGTGAAACCTCATTTCTACTTAAAATACAAAAAAATTAACCAGGCGTGGTGGCGCGCGCGTCTAGTCCCAGCTACTCGGGAGGCTGAGTGAGCCGAGATCGCACCACTGCACTCCAGCCTGGGCAACAGACACATTTAGTCTTTGGTTTAGAGGAAGAGCATTATAAAACATTGCTTAGGTTGTTTAAAAAAAAAAAAGACTTAGATCAATGAAGATACATACCTTGTTTTGAATGAAAAGAATCAATATTTAATATTTAAAGTGTATCACTTTTTCTCTAAGATATTCCATAAATGTTGTTCACTTTTGAAATGACATAATGCATTTAAATGCTTGGCATAGTCCCTTGGACATGGTTATAGCCTACAAATACTAGTTTTTGACTTACTATTAGGAGTAGAGATTCTGTGGCAGCATGACATGGCCTGCCCTTGGTTTCCAGATCACATGCTAACTTTTTGTTCCCATGGATAGGTGTAGCTTCATTCCAAGGTCTGGTCCCCATCCTGAAGTCCCAGACTGGATTGAAGGTCTTTATTTCTTTTCACCAACATCCATGTGTCCACTTTCTTTCTCCATAAACAGGGTGTCCTGTTCCCAGACCTGAGCTGATCTACCACCTAGAGCATGGGCAGGAGCCATGGACCAGGAAGGAAGACCTCTCCCAAGACACCTGTCCAGGTAGGAGCCAAGATCTGGGGAGGTCGGAGTCCCTGCTGGCTTGAGACTGGATGGAGACCACCGGCCCTGGGATCTCTTGGGAAGCTTCTCACTGTGGCTTCTCTAAGGGTTTGGGAGCCTTGGAGCCCTTAGTGGTTTCTCCATCTTCCTAGCCCTGTCACACTTGTCCCCACTCCTGGGGAGCAGTGAGGTGTATGAACTGAGATTGGTCCTGGGGCTCCAACCTTGTGTGCCTGAAACCTGGTTTGCCAGTCAGCTACTCTGTGACCCTAGTGAAGTTTGTATATGAGTTTGGCTAAGTTAACACCAGCTGCTGTATCCAACAAATTCCAAAATTTAAATGATTCACATATGAAAACTCTTTTCACTCATACCAAGGTCTGTGTGGGTCGGGAGGGAACTCTGTACCACAGTTATTCAGGACCTAGAGTCCTTCTGTCGTCAACCTATTGCTTTAAGGTTGTCCTGACATCCTCTTGCTGGTAGAGAATTAAGGGAATAAGGGATGTCATACCCACTTCCAGAAATACCACCTCCCCTCACATTTCACCCATGGGAACTGGGCATTTGGCTGTACTTGGGTCCATGAGTCTAGGAATTGTGGCTGAGCTGCCTGTCCAAGGAGAAGAGCAGATGGTCTGGTGAGCACCTACTCAGTCCACTATACTCAGTCTGTTCCTGAAAAATGCTATTAGAAATTTTTTTTTTTTTGAGATGGAGTCTCTCTCTGTTGCCCAGGCTGGAGTGCAGTGGCGCAGTCTCAGCTCACTGCAAGCTCCGCCTCCCAGGTTCACGCCATTCTCCTGCCTCAGGCGCCCACCACCGCACCCAGCTAATTTTTTGTATTTTTAGTAGAGACGGGGTTTCACCGTGTTAGCCAGGATGGTCTCGATCTCCTGACCTCATGATCCGCCCGTCTTGGCCTCCCAAAGTGCTGGGATTACAGGCGTGACCCACCACGCCCGGCCCAGAAATTATTTTTATTAAAAAAAAAGAAAAACATTATTTTTATGCCATTGGGCAGTTTGAAGATGTAATCATGTGATACATTAATGCATAAAACTGCATAGATTCTGAGCCGTGTTACGTAAGTAACTCATCAAAGTAAGCTGTGAGTGTTACTCATGTCATATAAACCTTAATGAGTGATGATACGTTACATTTCCTTCTGAACTCTGGGGAGCAGGGCCTGTTTTACTCTCCCAAGTTCTCTTTCCAGTTATATTCTGCCTATTAGCCTCTCCCACCTTCTCCTTCCACTCATTCCCTTAGTGTCAATCAGACACTAAGAAGCAGTACTTCCTCCATGTCTCCTATATCTCCTGTTTTCCAAAAATCCTCAGGGTGACATTTGACCTCTGTCCCACACTCAGGCTGCTGAGGACATGAGGCCATCTGTCAGGTGTGTGGATTGGTGCCACTGCAGAGCCTTGGCATCTGCCCGCATGGGTTCCTCGAGCTGCTCATCCAACCCTGAGTGTTTATGCGGTCCCTATTCAGCCCTTCAGAGTCTCTTCCAGATCGTCCCTTCTTCAGTGCCACGTCTCCCCTTGAAAATCCCGAAAGCATAAAACTCAACATGCCTAACAAGGAACCCGTGATCTTGCTCGCTCTTGCCACCTCGCAAGTTTCAGTGAATGGCTCTGCCATCCAGGCAGATTAGGGGACTGGATCCAACCTCAGACAGGTCAACCCCTCCGCCTCCATAAGTCCCTGCATCCAGTCTATCTCCAGAGCCTTTCGATTTCACATCATGCATGTCTCCTGAATTCATCCCTCTATCACCTCCATGAGACCTATCCTTCTGCTTTTTTTTTTTTTTTTCTGAGATGGAATTTCGCTCTTGTTGCCCAGGCTGGAGTGCAATGGCATGATCTTGACTCAACGCAACCTCCGCCTCCCAGGTTCAAGCGATTCTCCTGCCTCAGCCTCCCAAGTAGCTGGGATTACAGGCATGCGCCACCACACCTGGCTCATTTTGTATTTTTAGTAGAGATGGGGTTTCTCCATGTTGGTCAGGTTGGTCTTGAATTCCTGACCTCAGGTGATCCGCCCACCTCAGCCTCCCAAAGTGCTGGGATTATGTGCGTGAGCCACTGCGCCCAGCCTCCTTAGGCTCTTACTCTAAGCTCTTACCATCTTTTTTCTAGGGCATGTTAATAGACTCCCAAAACTTAATCTCTGTATCTGCTTTGTGCCTCTGGTCAGCTCTTTGTCCTGCATGGGGTACTCCAGCATTCAGACCTTGTTCCAGACAGTTAATATTTCCCCAGCCACTCAGCATGTGACTGCTGATGTATCAGCAGGTTTTCATGTTGACAATATCATCTACTTATATTGTTTAATCAGCAATCCTTAGACATTCCTCTCAACCTCTCATATCGGTAGCTTCTCTCTTCCCCTGATGAAAGAGGTCTTGCCCTTGGCCACGGTCAGTTTTTTTGAAGAGTTTGTATCACACCTTTTCATGGACATTTTTTCTTCACTTATATTCTGTTTGTCTTGTAACTTCATCCTTTCTGTACTCAACATAAAAATGCTCAACTTCCTTATCCTTGAAGAAAATTCAACAATTCAGTGTTCATGGTTCACAGTATATTCATATATTCATTCACTCTCTGAGCACTTAATTGTTTACGTTTTTGTATCAGTGATGCTGTGGACATTTATATATGTTGTTCATCTTTCACATGTGTAGGGGCACATTTTTGATGTTTCTGGAGTGAAATAATTGGATTATAAACTATGCAAATGTTCTAGTTTGCAAGATCATTCTCATTGTTTTCTAAAGGGCCTATATCAAAAAATTCCTCTCAGGAATTTTTGGAAGTTTCCATTGATCCATATCCTGTCTAGTACTTGAAACTATAAGGCCCCTCAATTTTTGCTGATCAAATGGAAACAAAATATTTTCTCTTGTGCTCTTGATTTGCATTTTCCTCATGGGTAAGGTTGTTTAGTGTCTTTCACAATTCTGAGCCAATCTGTATTTTCTTCTGTGAGATGTTATTTGGTGATAAATGCCTATTTTTCAATTAACTTCTTTGGCTTTCTCTTTTTATTTGATTTTTATACATTCTAGATACCTATCTTTTATCAGTTACATTTGCTGCAGGTATATTCTTCTAGTTTTTCATTTTGTCCTTCCACTCTCTTTAAAGTATCTTTTGTTCAGTGAGTTCCTTACATAGTGTAGTCTGATTTATGGTTTTTTTTACGTGATTAATGATTTTGTGCCTTGTGGAAAAAATGTTGCTTTACCCTAATATTGAAAAGGTATTCTTGTTTATTTTATTGTCAGTTGTAAAACTTGCCATTTGGCATTTAAGTCTTTATCAATCTGAAGTTGGTTTTGAGTATAAAATGTGATAGAATACAATATTTCCATTCCCCATGTGGGTAGCCAATTTTTCTAGCTCTATTTCCTTAGTAGTCTCTCACCACTGAGGTGCTGTGCCTCCTTGCCATCTACCAAAGCCCCATCTGTGTGCAAGGGGATTTCTGAGCTCTCCGTTCTTCTTTATTCCCAGTTGGGATCGTGTCTGTGCCAGAGTGGTACCTCTGCCTTATGAGCCCTGTCCTGAGAGTGGCACTGCTCTTCACAGCTGTCACCTAGGTCAGAATGTTAGGAATCAGTTCCCCTGTGCCTCTTCTTTCCCTAGATTCTCATCACCACAACCCTCTCATGTGCTATAGCTCATTTGCATATTCTGTCTCCTAAGGCTATAGTGTCTTTCCCACTTTCTCTCATGACCAGTAGGACTTACTTCACTGGGTATCTTCTACTGGAAAAATGCCTTGACCTTTTTCTACCCAGGATTAGCCAAACTCAAGATTAAGGACACAGTCCTCCAGGACTTTGTCAAGTCTGCCCAAATCCTCTAATTCCAACTGCAAATTCAGGGATTTCCTGAAACCACCCTCAGGTTTCATAACTTGCTAAAAAGATCCACAAGACTTTCTAAAACCTATTATGCTCACAGTTTTGTTTATTACAGACAAAGCATACAAATTAGAAGAGGACACAGGATATGGGGCTGAGGGTGTTCCAAACACAAAGCTTTCTCGGTGACTTGTTACCCACCCAGCATTGATGTGTAAAATATGTGCACAGAGCATTGCAAACCCAGGAAACTCAGTGGAGCTCTGGTTTTTAGAGTTTATTGAGCTTTATTACACAAGCGCAGTTGATCGAGACATTGCCCATAGTGCCATGTGAAGTTTCCAGCCTTCGCCCCTTTTCCAGAGTTCAGCTGATATCTTGTGGCTCAGAGACCTAACCTTCTACTCACTGGTTGGTCTTTCTGGTGCCACCAGACCTCAGCCAGAGTCATCTATTTAGGATAAACTATTTAGGGACCCATAATGAGTTACCTTTATATAAATATTCAGTCTGGAATTGAGGCGATATCTCCACCCTAGGCCTTGTCCCCTCACCTGGTCTCTCTGCCTGGTCTCCCTCTCAAGGAGTCAGGAATCCAAGGAAAAGAAAAGAAACAAATTACAGACCTGGGGTTCAAGATGGCAAAATATAACAGACATAAAGGCACCATTTCCAACTTCATTTTTTTCACTGAAGTGGTGATTTTGTTTCTTCTCTTTTTACATTACTAACAGGCCCTTTTGTGTATCGGATTTCTTTCAGGTGACGAAGGAAAACCCGAGAACCCAGAACGTACCACCTGTGAGCTAGCCTTGTCTGAAGAAATCTCATTCTGGGGACAACTAACACAAGGAGCTTCAGGGGACTCCCAGTTGGGGCAACCCAAGGATCAGGATGGGTTTTCAGAAATGCAGGGAGAGCACTTGAGACCAGGGTTAGATTGCCAAAAGGAGAAGCTTCCTGGAAAAATGAGCCCCAAACATGATGGTTTAGGGACAGCTGATGGTGTGTGTTCAAGGGTTATACAGGATCAGGTCTCCTTAGGAGATGATGTCCGTGACTGTGACTCTCATGGATCAGGTGAAAATCCAGTGAGTCAGGAAGAGGAAAATACCTTTAAATGCAGTGAATGTGAAAAAGTGTTTAACAAGAAACGTCTGCTTGCTCGGCATGAGAGGATTCACTCTGGAGTGAAGCCCTATGAATGCACAGAGTGTGGAAAAACCTTTAGCAAGAGTACGTACCTCCTGCAGCACCACATGGTCCACACTGGGGAGAAGCCCTATAAGTGCATGGAGTGTGGAAAGGCTTTTAATCGGAAGTCACACCTTACCCAGCACCAGCGGATTCACAGTGGAGAGAAACCTTACAAGTGCAGTGAATGCGGAAAGGCCTTCACCCACCGCTCCACTTTCGTCTTGCATAACAGGAGCCACACTGGAGAAAAACCCTTTGTGTGCAAAGAGTGTGGCAAAGCCTTTCGAGATAGGCCAGGTTTCATTCGACACTACATCATCCACAGTGGTGAGAATCCCTATGAGTGCTTTGAATGTGGCAAGGTCTTCAAACACAGGTCATACCTCATGTGGCACCAGCAGACTCACACCGGGGAGAAGCCCTATGAGTGCAGTGAATGTGGGAAGGCCTTCTGTGAGAGCGCAGCCCTGATTCACCACTATGTCATCCACACTGGGGAGAAGCCCTTTGAGTGCCTCGAGTGTGGGAAGGCTTTCAACCACCGATCATACCTCAAGAGGCACCAGCGGATTCACACTGGGGAGAAGCCTTATGTGTGTAATGAATGTGGAAAGGCCTTTACCCACTGCTCTACTTTTATCTTGCATAAAAGGGCCCACACTGGAGAAAAGCCTTTCGAGTGCAAAGAATGTGGGAAAGCCTTTAGCAATAGGGCAGACCTTATTCGACACTTCAGCATCCACACTGGAGAGAAGCCCTATGAGTGCATGGAGTGTGGAAAGGCCTTCAACCGCAGGTCAGGCCTCACAAGGCACCAGCGGATTCATAGTGGAGAGAAGCCCTATGAATGCATTGAGTGTGGGAAAACATTTTGCTGGAGCACAAACCTAATTCGACACTCCATCATCCACACTGGAGAGAAGCCATATGAGTGCAGTGAATGTGGAAAGGCCTTCAGTCGCAGCTCATCCCTCACTCAGCATCAAAGGATGCATACTGGGAGAAATCCTATCAGTGTAACAGATGTGAGAAGACCTTTTCCAAGCGGGCAGACCTCAGTCAACATCCAAGAACTTTTATTGGGGAAAAGCTTTTTGAATGTCACCTCTGAGGAAAATCTTTTGCAAGAGGAAGCATCTTACATGGCATCTGATCATACATACCAAAGAGAAACCCCACAAGTGTCTTCACTGTGAGAAAACCTTCTGTTGCCAAATGCCATTTGTCACCTAAGGAGTCATATTAGAAAATCACACAGCTTAGAGCCTTATTCTCCATCTGAATTCATCCTGGAAAAACACCCAGTGGTTATTATGCACTTAGGAAACCCTTTAGCTCCATCTTTGTCGTTAGTTTACAGTGCAGTGTTATCTCAGGAATTTTTATAAAAAGAGGTGACAGAAAAAATGAAATGCAGACACTGCTTCTTTTATACTGTTGTCTTATATGTACATTTCTGTCCCACATCAGGAAAGTTAGTAAGGCAAGGTCTGGAAACTTACTGAATGTCTTTGTTCTACAACATTGTCTCTTCTAAAGAAGCATTGTTTTTATGAGAAATATGAAGGCTTGAGTTATGAAATACTTTTATATTTAAGGATTAAAGGAAACATGAATGCGCACGTTTTATTCCACCACTTAAGACTGTTTTAAGTCTTTGATTTGGAGAAAAAAAAAATCCTTTTTTAATGGGTATTGAACACTTAACACAGAATTTTTCTTGATTCCCATCTGTTGGTTTACTTGATTGCTATAGCTGTATGGTAAATCTCAAAATTAGGTAATGTGATTTTCTTTTTTCTTATTTTTATTTAAAATTCATTTAGCATTCCTAGTTTCTTTGACTTTCCATATACACTTTAGGATTGATTTTTCTGTTTTTCAAATATTCTTGCTTGGATTTTGATATAATTGAGTTAAACCTGTAGATCAATATGTTGAGTATTGGCATCTTAGCCTTCCAATTCATGAACATGGCATACCTTTTCATTTATTTAAATTTTCTTCGATATATTTCATTACTGTTTTATAGTTTACACAGTATAACTCCCGCACATTTAAAATAAGATTTATAGCTTCATAGTTTTTTGCGTGATTGTAAATGGCATTGATTAAAGTTTCAGTTTTCATATGATGTTGGCTAGTATACAGAAACATTATTTTTTCCATCTTATTTTGCTGTCTTGCAACTTTCCTAAACTCATCATTTCTTGCCATTTCCTTTGGGATAATCCTTAAGATTTTAAACATAGAAATATCATTTGCAATTTGGGACAGTTTTATTTCTTGCTTCCCATCTGTACACCTTTTATTTACTTTTCTCATGTTACTGCACTAGGTAGGATTTCCAGTGTGATACTGAATACAAATAGTGACAAGTTATCCATGCCTTGTTCATGATATTAGGGGGGAAATGTTCGGTTTCTCATTAATATGATATTGAAAGTTTCTTCCAAAGAGTTTCTCTATCAAGTTTAGAAAGTTTCTCTCTATTCCTAATTTGCTGGGATTTTTTGGTTATTATTAATAAGTGTTGAATTTGGTCACTTGCTTTTTCTCCACTGATTGATTTAATTATGTCATGTTACTTCTGTAGTCAGTTGATGTGTTACCTTGACTGAGTTTTGAGTATCGAACCAGCCTCACATCCTTGTGATAAGCCCTACTTGCTCATGGAGTATAATTTTGTTTGTATACTATGCAACAGTATTTCATTTGCTAGTATTTTGTTGAGGAAGCTTCCCTCTAATTTCATGAGTGATAATCTGTAGTTTTTTTTTCTTCAACTGTTACTGTTTGGTTTTGATGTCTAGATGATAACTAGCCTCCTAACGTGAGTTGGAAGGAATTATCTTCTGTTTTTTTGGAAGATCATATGTAGAATCGGTGTTATTTGTTCCTTTAATGTTTGGTAGCATTCTCCAGCAAACAAGTGGGACCTGGAGATTTTCCTTTTGGATGCTTTTTAATTATGTATTTATTTTATTTAATAGGTATAGAACTATTCAGAGTATTTCATATTGGATGAATTTTTATAGATTTTCTTAAGGAAGTGTTCATTTTATGTAAATATTCTCATTTGTAGCATTCTTTGAAATATTTCCTTTTAGCTTCTTGTTGGCAGCAGGATCTGTACTTACGTTCCTTGTTGTATTCTTGATATTGAAAATGTATCACTTATTGTCAGTCTTTGTAGACATATGTCAATTTCATTGATCATTTCAAAGAAATAGCACTTTATATCACTGATTTTTCTCCACTTTCTGTTCTTAATTTCACTGATACCTGCTCTGATCTGTATTGTATCCTTCCTTCTACTTGCTTTGGTTGTATTTGACTCAGTGGTTTCCTGAGGTGGATGTTTAGGTTATTGATTTGAGGCTTTTTTCTTTTTTCATATAAGCTTTAAGTTCTATACATTTTTCTTACAGTGCTGTTAGTTTCATCCCACAAGTTTTAATATGTTTTTGATTATCTTACTCAGTTCTAAGATTTCCTGATTCCTTTTGAGACATCTTCTCTAACCCATGAATTATTTAGAAGTATATTGTTTAATAGTATTTGGAGTATTCCCTGCTATTTGTTACTGATTTCTAATTTGTTTTGCATTTGATGTTACTGTTTAAATTTGTTGACTTTTTTCCTTTATGATCCAGGATATAGGCTATCTTGTTTTACATAGCTGCTTGAAAAGAATGTGTGTTCTTGGTCATTGGGTGGAGTTTCTATAAATGTTTGTATGATCCTGTTAGTTGGTGGTGTTATTTAGGTCTCCTATATCCTTGCTGATTTTGTGTCTAGTATTTCTATCAATTGCCAAGAGAGGGATGTTGAAGTCCCGAACTATAATTGTGGAATTATCTATTCCTCCTTTAAGTTCTATCAGTTTTTGCTCCACATAATTTAAAGCTCTGTTGTTTGATATATACACATATAGGTTTGCTTAGTAGTCTTGCTGTATTGACCCTTTTATAACTAAGTAATGTCCTTTTTTGCTCCTGTTAATACTCTTATCAATTTTTATCTGATATTCATGTGGTCACTCTTACATTTTGGGTTAATGTTTGCATGATTTATACATTTTCATCATTTTTTAAAACCTTATCTGTATCACTATATTTGGAGTAAGTTTCTTGTGAACAGCATATATGTGGGTTGTGATTTTATATCCAGTTTGCATATCTTTTTTTTTTTTTTGAGATGGAGTCTCACTCTGTCGCCCAGGCTGGAGTGCAGTGGCGCGATCTTGGCTCACTGCAAGCTCCGCCTCCCGGGTTCATGGCATTCTCCTGCCTCAACCTCCTGAGTAGCTGGGACTACAGGTGCCCGCCACCACACCCGGCAAATTTTTTTGTATTTTTAGTAGAGACAGGGTTTCACCATGTTAGCCAGGATGGTCTTGATCTCCTGACCTTGTGATCCGCCCACCTCGGCCTCCCAGAGTGCTGGGATTACAGGCTTGAGCCACTGCACCTGGGGTTTTTTTTTTTTTTTGAGACGGAGTTTTGTTCTTGTTGCCCAGGGTGGAGTGGAGTGGTGTGATCTTGGCTCACTGCAACCTCCGCCTCCTGGGTTCAAGTGATTCTCCTGCCTCAGGCTCTTGAGTAGCTGGGATTACAGGCATCTGCTACCACGCCTGACTAATTTTTTGTATTTTAATAGACATGGTGTTTCACCGTGTTGGCCAGGCTGGTCTCGAACTCCTGACCTTGGGTGATCCACCTGCCTCAGCCTCCCAAAGTGCTAGGATTACTGGTATGAGCCACCGCACCCGGCTTTTTTTTTTTTTTTTTTTTTTTTTTTGAGATGGAGTCTTGCTCTGTCACCCTGGCTGGAGTGCAGTGGCGCAATCTGCAACCTCCGCCTCCCAAGTAGCTTGGATTACAGGTTCCTGCCACGACACCTAGCTAATTTTTGTATTTTTAGTAGTGACGGGGTTTCATCATGTTGGCCAGGCTGGTCTCAAACTCCTGACCTCAGGTGATCCGCCTACCTCAGCCTCCCAAAGTGCTGGGATTAAAGGTATGAGTCACTGTGCCTGGCCCCAGTTTGCATATTTCTGTCTTTTATTGGTGTATTTAGACCATTTAAAGTTTACAATAATTATGTTAGTGTTACTATTTTATGATTAGTTTTTTTTGTTTTTTGTGTTTCCTGTTGCTTCTTTCTTGAGTTTTTTGGGTTTGTTTGTTTGTGTTTTGGTCTTGAACATTTTTTAGAATTCCATTTGATATATTTGTAGTGTTTTAAAAATATATTTCTTTGTATTAATTTTTTTAGTGGTTGCTTTAAGTAGTATAATGTACATATGTAACATAATTACAGTTAATGGTATGAAAAATTTAGCACTTTGATGTATAGAAACCTTACTTCCATTGGTCCCTTTACCTTGCCTGTTAATATAATTGTCTAAAGTAATTCCTCTTCAAAATTGAGCACCATGTTGGAAAACGTAATTTTTGCTTCCACTGTCAAATATATTTTACAAAAGTCACAGCAAGTATTGCTTGTTGATCTCTTTACCCATTCCACTATTCTTTCTTGAAATTCTAAGCCACCTTCTATTAACATTTTCTTTCTGTTTGGCGAACTTCTTGTAGCCTTTTTTCTAGGGTCGGTCTGCTGGTGCCTCTAAAAGTGTCTTTATGTTCCCTTCATTCCTGAGGGATATTTTTGTGTGATACAGGATTTAGGGTCTGCAGTTCTTTTAGTACTTGAGAAACATGTTTGTTCCTTCTGTCTGCTATGCTTTCAGATGAGAAATCTGTTACCATTTGAACTGCTGTTCCCTATTTCGTAATGTGTCATTTTTATCAACCTGCATTCAAAGTGTTTTTTTGTTTGTTTGTTTTTTGTTTGTTTGTTTTTGTAGCAGTCAGAAGTTTGGTTATGAGATGTGTGACATGAAATTTTTTTGAGTGTGTATCCTGTTTGTTTTTTTTCAGCTTTTTGATCTGTAGGTTTATGCCCTTTGCCAAATTTGGGAATTTTTAACCATTATTTCTTGAAATATATTTTCATCCCTACTCTTTCTCCTCTCTGGAACTCCAGTGATATGAATGGTAGATCTTTTGTTACTGTCTTAGAGGTCTCTTGTGCTTTCATGTTTACCCCCTTTTTCTGGTCTGTTTTTCCCTTTTTTTCATATTGGTTATTTCTGTTGACTTTTTTTCAGCTCACTGATTCTTTTTTTTTTTCTGTCATATGCAGTCTACTGTTGAGCTTGTCCAGTGAATTTTCATTTTGGTTTTTGTATTTTTCAGTTGTTTAATTTCCATTTGGTTCTTTTGTACATCTTTGATTTCTTTGCTTAGTTTATAATACTAAAAGGGCACAGAAAACAGACAAAACTAAATTCCAAAGTCATGGTTTTCTGGTGGTTTGTCTCAATATTTGAATAGAAATCCTGAATTATCTGGAGGAGTAGAAGTCCTGTAGTCTTTTATACTGGGCTCCTTAAATATTTCTGTCAACAGATCTTATAACTGAGGGTGATCTGCATATCATTCAGAGTTACATACTCCAGGGGAAGGTTGTATGTAAAATCCTCCAGCTCTGTAAGCCTTGTTATATCCTCAATGGAGAAGGGGTCATTCCTCTTCTAAAATCACTCTTAGACTTTTTTATTAGAGCCATGCACCCTTCCCGAACCAAATTTGTCTGTGTCCTCTGTCTTTCATACTCTTATTTAGTCTTTAACTTCTCCTTATTAACCAACTTATTTCCCATAATCTATAGCTTTATTCAGATCTCAAGCCTCATTTCCAACCTATTTCACCCTTCCTTGCCTATCAAGTTCTGGTTATTCCTTCTTTCTTCCACACATATGCCCTGAGTAACTGTTCTGTGCACTGTCCCCACCCCTTTACATTTCCTTTTATTCCCCAGACACTACTAAATGGCTTCCACCACCATTGCCTGACTTAAGCAGGTCTCAGAAAGGTCCCTTTTCACCCCCTCACTCTCTTTTTGGACCTCCATACTGCTAAATCTCTGACTTGAAGGTCCTTTCCTGGCCTCTGTGAATTCCTGGCTTTTTTCCTTTGTAGGGTCTGTGTCTTTCTTCCATCTATAAAACAGCTTTACTTCCCAATATCCATCGTGATCATTGCTGTTTTCTAACTTGTCCTTCACCCCATGAGTGAGTTAATTCATGCTGAAGACACTTTACTCTCAATGATCTACAGAGTTTCCCTAAATCTGTGTCTCCAAGTTGGATGTTTCTCATGTCATTCCCCACTGGTCATCCTTCCACACCTTTTCTGTATTTGTACTCACTGAGCCTATATGCATGTATCATGTGGCCATGACCTTGGTCATGGGGATGCACCCATAATCATCATAAGAGAACACAAACATAAAGTATTACTGTGTATCAGACATTGTTTTGAATGTTTTACATGCATCAGCTCTTTTAACGTTTATTACAGCTCCATAAAGTTATTTCTGCCCTTTAACAGATTAGAAAACTGAGATACAGAAAGACTAAGGAATTTGTCAAAGGTTTCACAATTATGAAATTTGGGTTTGGGGATTGGAAGCCATTACACTGGCTTCAGAATCCATGTCCTCAGCCACTTCATTGCTTCTCATATGGTAGGTTTTTGTTTCCTGGTCACTTATTTTTACTAAAATGGGTCAAACTGTGCTCATTTATTTATAATCTACTATTCTTATTTGACAGTACATCTTGGCCATTCCTTCAAGCAAATGAGATAAACCAGACTCACTCTTTAATGCCTGCATAAGCTATTGTGACTGTAGAAAAGACGGAGAATGTCTGGGTTTGAGGAAATGTGGGAAGGGTAGGGAGAAGGAGTAGAGAAGGGCTAAGGCATGCATGTGGTTTTAAGTGTGTTTGAGATGCCTGAAGAACATCAGTGAATCCCCCTAATTTCTGTCGTTACTCAAACCAGACACATTGTGGCCATTTCTTTTTCCTTTATCATCCCCCCATCCAACCACTGCCCCATTCCTTTTTGTTCCTTAGTAGACCCTTAATATATATGTGTGTTTTAGTAAATGGCCATACACAACAGGGTATTTTTTTTTTATTACAATTTTCAGTTCCCTCAGCGCATTTACCACAAAGCTGTGCATATAGGTGGCACCATATATGGCATACCTTGACCTCAAAGAGAATCTACATGGACTTTATGGACCTATGTACACAGTTTTAGAAATCATAATGAATGACTGCTGGAGTCCTTAGGACCTCTTCCAGATTTGATGATTTGCTAGGAAGACTCACAGGACTCAGCATTTTGTCATACTCAGTGGCTATAATTTACCACACCGAAAGAATCCAGAGCAAACTCAGTAAAAGGAAAAGGCTCAGACCCAAGTCCAGAGGAAACCAGGCACAATCTTCGAGAATCTTAATGAAATCACACAGGATGTGCTTCACTGAAGCTCCATCTGGGACTTTACAACAACACGTGTGAGATGTGTTCCAGGAAGTCGTCTTGGGCACCCATTGCTCAGAGTTTATATTGGACTCACTTTCTAGCACATACCACAGTTCTAGACCTCCAGAAGAATAGGAGGTGTTCAGCATAAGCCACATGTGCACAGACAATTTAGGCACATGGAGCTACTTCTCATTACTGGGAACAATGGGAAACCTCCCGAAACCTAAAGTCCAGACTCCAGCCAAGGATGAACCTTGCAAGATCAAAGAATAGCAGTCTCTGGCCTGCTGTGTTGTTTCTTTTTCACAGTAACTTACACGGAAAAATGCTGAGTTAGCTTAAGTTTCTGTAACATTAAGCAAATAAAATTTTCTATAACAAAAATAAGCCATAGCTTTGAGATGAAGGCTTATATACCTGTAAACCATTGTAACCAAGGAAAAAAAAAAAATCAGAGTCACAGTGAAAATACTTAACAAACTGGCCAGGATTTAATTCAGTGATGACAGGGAAGAGAGGAAGTCTTGTGAGAAAGGATCTTGCCTCTGCCTAGTATCTTTCATAGATAGGCTTCAAGTGGTTTGACTTGCAGATATACTCTTTCTTGGCCTTTACTTTGGCAAACATGTGATGGGTAGGTAAATGCTGTGTTCTTTCCCTAGCACGTATGTCAGTTTCTCATCCACTCTTTGTTCTTGCTATTGAAAGTTGTAGCTTCTGGCTACAACAGAGATAGTTGAAGAATATGGAGTTCGTCATAATTTCTGTATCATTAAATGTGGATAATTTGAGATTAAAGAATATGTTGTTGCAGGCTTAATCACTTTGATGGATCTGTCTGTGAATTTCACTTGGAGGAAGTGGGAGCAGTTGGCTCCAGCTGAGAGGGCCCTTACAGAGACATGATGCTAGAGACCTTAAGAAATCTGGTCTCTGTAACCTTTGTACTCGGACTCCGGCCCACAGACAGCCTTTCCTTTCCATTGTGGAAAGCTGGGGAGGCTCCACAATGCTCAGTGATGTATTTCAATTTTGAAGATTGAAGATTTTAAATGATTGCTAAGAGATGGATTATTTTTGCTCCTAGCAAAATCTGTTTGTGTTTCGTATCTCACAATTGGATGGTCTCAGCTAAATCGTAAATGGACAGTTTCTTTTGCCTCTTTTGGAGCAGTGTCAAGAGCGTGAACCTGGGAGACAGACTATCTACTTATACTTTCTGTCCTTGCTCTTACCTGCTGGAAAGGACATTCATAACCGCTCTGCCTCACTTTAATTGGAGATCCATGTATTCACATGTGTTTTTATTTTGCTGGCTTCGTTTAGAGATAGGGTCTCACTGTCGCCCAGGCTGGAGGGCAGTGGTGTGATCATAACTCACTGCAGCCTCAAACTCCTGGGCTCAAGTAATCCTCCCACCTCAGACTCCCAAAGTGCTGGGATTACAGGCATGTGCCACTGTACTGGCTATTCTGCTGTTTGGCAAGTGGGGCCTTGCTGATCCTGTGAGACTGCCCATCCCAGGACTAGCTAATTTTAAGTGGTAGCAAAGGACTCCCCTGGGTATGTGCCTTTGATATGCAACCCAACAATTCAGTGCCCACTCCCCTCTACCACCCCCTTTATCAAGGCCTCACACATGGAGCCACTATCTTCCTGCCATAACCACTCCAGGATCAGATATTAAGCAAGTACGGACAGTCCCTAATGAAATTCAGGCCTGTAATCTCAGCACTTTGGGAAGCTGAAGTGGGAGAATCACTTGAGTCCAGGAGTTCGGACCAGCCTAGGCAACATAGTGAGACTCCATCTCTACAAAAAAAAAAAAAATACAATAATTAGCTAGGCATGGTGGTTGTATGCCTGTACTCCCAGCTACTTGGGAGGCTGAGGTGGGAGTATTAAATGAGCCCAGGAGGTTGAGGTTGCAGTGAGCTATGATGGCACCACTGTACTCCAGCCTAGGTGACAGAGTGAGAGCCTGTCTCAAAAAAATAAATAAATAAATAAGAAAGTCAAGCCTAATCCTGCTTAGCTTGCTTACCTTGTCTTGACCATTCTTACCTGCAAAAGCACAGCGAAGCTTCCTGCCCATGCTTTCCCCCAACTCCTGCTGTTTTTCCGATCCTCGTGCTTCCACATGTGGTCCTACACTGCCTGGTGTGTGCCCCTTTCTTGGGAAGTGTGTGTAGCTAAGTATCTCTTCAATGGCAGTATCTCCTGATGTGTTGGCCTCACCATGTAATTTCCATGTAATTTCTAGAGTGCTGGGTATGTACATCAGGCAACACGGTATAGAACCATGGATTGGAGGATGGATTGATGCCAAGGAAGGACTGTTTAGGTGCATTACTAGGAAACACATCCAAGGGACCAATGTGTTGGTGGGATCCCAGTGATCTCAGTAGTCAAGACTTTAGATCTGTCATTTCTCCAAGCTGTTTGAGGTTTGAAGGAAGAAATGTCTTTCTGTATGTTATTTCCCATTCCTACCTATATCATTTGTTTTCTTGATATTCTCAGGCATCTTCATTAACTCTCTTATGACCTACGGCATTGCAGTTGTACAGCCTCTCAATGTACCTGTTTGCCTTTCCCAGTGCCATTCCATATCCCTGCTCTTGGGTAAAATGACACGTGTTTGAAGTGTTCCCTTCTCACTCTGTCTCTTGTTGATCCCTGGAATCACGTAAGCAGTGGTCACCTCCCTTGCAATCTTGAGTTTCCTCCTAACATTTGCCTTCGATATCATCATGGCCACCTACAAGCCTGTTTTTAATCTGCATATTCTTTTGTCACTTTCACCCTTTCTAAGTTATCTTTGCACAACTGACTTCTGCTTGAGTGTCAGTCACCACCACTCTGGTCTTTCCTGTGTGTGTATGGGTTTCTCCAACTTGATTATTTGTCCTTTCGTCCCTCTCCTCCTTTAACAGAGGAGCCTCTTAGAGATGTTTTCCTTTTTGTGTAATATTTTAACTTCTCCATTACCTCTTTCTTGCTTTTTTTCCTCTCCACTTCCCAAACCTCTACTCTTTGTGGAACTCCTTGCTATAATGCCACCTTCTCTGACACTGTGACTAAGGTCAGAAGTGACTTCATGCTTATAAATCACAAGTCCTTGTCTTTCTTGGGCCATCAGTAGAATTTGATTGTGTCTCACACTCAATTCCTGAAATATGTTCTCTTTCCTTGGCTCTGTAACATCTTTTTCCTCGTTCGATCCCTCCCTCTCTCCCTTCTTTGTGCAGTCATCCATATCTAGCTGTCCACTCAATGTTGAAATACCTGAAGGTTTTGTCCAAGGCTCTTTTGCCTCATATGGCCTCTCCCCAGGCTGCATCTGTGCCCTTGGCTTCAGTTATCTTCCTTCGACAGCACTGAAAATAGAATACCCTAGTCTTGAGCAATCCTTACAGCTCTAGACCTGAATTACCAGTTATCTTCTTGCTATCCTCACAGAGATGTTTCAAAGATACCTCATTCTTTACCTGATGTAAATAAGATCAATAAAATGCTTCTCCCTGACTTTGATCTACTTCAGTCTTCCCTCTTTACTACATGGCACTGTTTAGTTACCTAGGCTAGAAATTTCCAACTCAGCATAGTTACCTCAGTCTCTCCTTCCCTCATGTACAATCAGAAAGTTGTCTTTTTATTTTTATTTTTTAAGACAGAGTCTTGTTCTGTCCCCAGGCTGGAGCAGTGGTGCGATCTTGGCTCACTGCAACCTCCGCCTCCCAGATTCAAGCGATTCTCCTGCCTCAGCCTCCCAAGTAGCTGGGATTATAGGTGCACGCCACCACACCCAGCTAATTTTTGTATTTTTAGTAGAGATGGTTTCACCATGTTGGCCAGGATGGTCTCCATCTCCTGATCTCGTGATCCACCTGCCTTGGCCTCCCAAAGTGCTGGGATTACAGGCGTGAGCCACCGCGCCCAGCCCCGTCATTTTTAACTCTTACATGTCTCTCAAGTATGTCCACTTCTCTCCACTCTACCACCTCTTCCTAGTCCATCCAGTCATCATCTATCATCTCAATTACTGAGTCTCCTTTTACCCACATTTTCTCTTCATTCTCTAAGCTGAAACCAGAGAACCATCTCAGATTTAATAGTGCTCTGCTTCCCCCTCCCTCTGCCCCCACTATGTTTCCTTAAAACTTTTTATGGCTTCCTTTAACTCTTAGGATAAAAACCAAATCACGGCCAGGTGTTGTAGTTCACAACTGTAATCTCAGCACTTTGGGAGGCCAAGGTAGGAGGATTGCTTGAGCCCAGGTATTTGAGACCAGCCTGGGCAACAAAGTGAGACCTCATCTCTAAAAACAACTCCCAAATTATTACATGGTCAATCCTTTGGGCTTTATCTGGTCTGGGAGGTGCCTAATTTATTACCTTTCATCTTGCATAATTTATGCCCTTTCTGTTTTCACTTTGTGTTTCCTTTTCCCCACCTGCCATGGGGCTTTTCTACCACACACTTTGTCCAGTAGTGCATATTTGTCCTTCATCCCAGCTAGGTCATAAGCATTCTTTCATAAATATCTGTGTGTGTCTGTGTGTGTGTGTGTGCATACATGTGCATATATATTTAGGTTTGATTACTGACTCCTGACTGTCTCACCAACTAGATTTCCAGCTTCAAAAGAGCACAGATGTTAATATGGATTTTATCCTAATTGTTCCATGCACATAGTTCCTAGTCAGTATTAGATAGTCAGATACTTGCTAAATGGATAAGTGGATGAATGGCCTTAATCACTTTGATATTTTAGGTTACCTATTATGCAGGGTTTACTCCCCCATACAACCTCAGGCTTCATGATTTGTTAGAAGTACACACAAGACTCAGAAAAGCTATTATGGTTATAGTTTATTACAACAAAAGGATATAGACCAAGATCACCAAAGGGAAAAATCACATAGAGTGAAGTCCACGGGAAACCAGGCACAAAACTCTGGGTGTTATCTCCCATTACAGTCACAGAGGGACACACTTAATTCCCCCAGCAAAGAGGTGTGACAACATGTTCACAGTATTACAATACAAGCCAGGGAGGTTCACTCAAGCATTCATTTCTGGGGTTTTTCTGGAGGGTCATTTACATAGAAATGCAGGGTCCTTGCAAGCCATACAGCCCTTGCAAAAAGCAAACATGCAGCGTGGCCCAGGGCCTGCGGCATGCAACATCCAGCATTCACCATGAGGAACATTGTCAGAAGCATTTGAACCACAGCAACTCCATCTTGAATAGGGGCTGGGTAAAATGAGGCTGAGACCTGTGCTGCATTCCCAGGAAGTTAGGCATTCTAAGTCACAGGATGAACTAGGAGGTCAGCACAAAATACTGGTCATAAAGACCCGGCTGATAAAACAGCTTGTGGTAAAGCTGGCCAAAACCCGCCAAAACCAAGACGGCCAAAACCAAGGTTGTCCTCACTGCCCATTATATCTCAATTATAATGCATTAACATGCGAAAAGTCACTCTCAGCAGTACCATGACAGTTTACAAATGCCATGGCAATGTCAGGAAGTTACCCTATGGTCTAAAAAAGGGGAGGAACCCTCAGTTCTGAGAATTGCTCACCCCTTTCCTGGAAAACTCATGAATAATCCAACCCTCGTTTAGCATATAATCAATAGATAACTATAAGTAGCCTTAGTCCAGCAGCCCAAACTACTGCTCTGCCTATGGAGTAGCCATTCTGTATTCCTTTTTTTTGTTTTTTTGAGATGGAGTCTTGCTCTATTGCCCAGGCTAGAGTGCAGTGGTGCAATCTTGGCTCACTGCAACCTCCGCCTCCTGGGTTCAAGCGATTCTCCTGCCTCAGCCTCTCGAGTAGCTGGGATTACAGGCATGTGCCACCACGCCCGGCTAATTTTTGTATTTTTGGCAGAAATGGGATTTTGCCATGATGGCCTGGCTGGTCTCAAACTCCTGACCTCAGATGATCCACCCTTCTCGGCCTCTCAAAGTGCTGGGATTACAGGCGTGAGCCACCATGCCTGGCCCCTTTACTTTCGTAATAAACTTGCTTTCACTTTATGGACTCATCCTGAATTCTTTCCTGTGCAAGATCCAAGAACCCTCTTGAGGTCTGGATTGGGACCCCTTTTCAGTGACAATATTCTTAGAATAAATTATCTCATCAAATCCATACATCAAGGCCTATGGACTCAGGCTTAAAAATTACTCTTACCAGGCAAAATATTCCAGAAACTCAAGAGAACTGTCTTCCTGGAGCTGGCTAAGGGCCATTCCTTTCTTTAGCATGTATAGCATCTGAGCAACTGAAGCCTGATGAATTCATACTTTTGTGTAGAACCCAAGCTCTGGCCCTAGTCCAGAGTCTCTTACAGCAAAACAATCATATTTACTGAGCATCTACATTTAGTATAACATTTATATAAGATACATCAGCAGCAACATCGTGAACATGATGAGCCATTGGAGCAGCTCGTGTGGGGGAATGGATAGATTTAGAAACAACAATCCATCCCATAAAGCCATTCATACTTTTCCATATATTTGTATCGATTCAATTACTCATTGTTCTCCTTGATCTACTGTTATCTGTACCTTGTGGTAAACCACCTCCCCTCTCACTACGTTGGCTTAAGTTATCCTCCACCTTGCACATCTGAAAAGAGCCAGAGCTCCCTAACAGGACTTCTCCCTCTTGCCCCTCCCATATTCCAATTTCCATAGAGTACCCAGAGTGATCCTTTTAAAACATAAATCAGTCCAGGCACGGCGGCTCACACCTGTAATCCCAGCACTCTGGGAGGTTGAGGTGGATCATGAGGTCAGGAGATCGAGACCATCCTGATTAACACAGTGAAACCCTGTCTCTACTAAAAATACAAAAAATTAGCCGGGCATGGTGGCGCATGCATGTAATCTCAGCTACTCAGGAGGCTGAGGCGGGAGAATCACTTGAACCCGGGAGAAGGAGGTTGCAGTGAGCCGAGATCGCGCCATCACACTCCAGCCTGGCGACAGGGCGAGACTCCGTCTCAACAAACAAAAAAACATAAATCAGATAACATCACAGCTCTGTTCAAAACCCCATGATGGCTACCTATTTCACAGTGTATTAGCTGTATTTTCTTATTTTCTGCATTATTGATGCTATGGAATTTGGGACCTTGTCATTTAGAGTTAACTGATTCTTAGAGATTGCAAATGACTCACTCTGAACCATGCCTTTTATTTGCATACTAACAAATCCAGAGTCCCCTAATGTGAATCATCTCTGTCTGGCTCTTACACTATAGGAGACAATTTTTTTTTTTTTTTTTTTTGCCCGAATGACTCCAGGGCCAGGTACTAGGCAGACGGGGACAGCCCCTAGACCCCAAAGTCTACCAACTTTAAAATCCTCTTCTGATTACCCAGCCCTGCCTTTCTTTTCCTGTGTAAAACACAGTAAAGGATCTGGGCTCTGCTTTCTCCTCTGCTTCTGCTTCCTATACCACCCCGGTGCTTCTCACATAGCCCTGCAGGATGTGTTTTGCCTACTGTTTCTAAAACTCTGTAAAGTTTTTCCTTCCCGGCAATCATTTGCATGTCTGAGTTTCTTACCAGACCATACTGCAAAAAACCCCAGGTACATTTCTGAACACATAGGACATATGACAACCTCTCTACACTGGCATAAAAGACTACACAATTTGTTTCCATCTATCTCTCCAACTTCCATGCATAGTCAGTTCCAGCTGCACTAGGCTTCTTGGTGTTCCTCAAACACCCAGGATGCTCTGTCAGTTCCATTGTCCTATGTGTTTTCTCTGAGTGATAACACTGTTTCCTCAGATCTCCACTTGACGAGTCCTTAATTCCTCTAAGTCCATGCTAAAACATAACTTTTTTTTTTCTTTTGAGACGGAGTCTCGCTTTGCTACCCAGGCTGGAGAGCAGTGGCGCAATCTCAGCTTACTGCAACCTCTGCCTCCCAGGTTCAAGTGATTCTCCTGCCTCAGCCTCCCGAGTAGCTGGGACTACAGGCGCGTGCCACTACAGCCAGCTAATTTTTTGTATTTTCAGTAGAGACAGAGTTTCACAGTGTTAGCCAGGATGGGCTCGATCTCCTGACCTCATGATCTGCCCGCCTCAGCCTCCCAAAGTGCTGGGATTACAGACACGAGCCACCATGCCTGGCCTAACTAACTGTCTTATTAGACCTGTCCCAACTACTCTGTACTGCACAACTGGTTTTATCCCACTCTCACTGATTCTCAATCTGCTCTAGTTTGTCTTATCTCCACAACACTCCTAACCTTCTACGTTGTTTAGGAGTTTTGGATTATTATTATTTTTGTGTGTGTGGTATGTATGTGTCTCCATTGTGACTTTTTGCTTTTTTGTCTAGAGACAGGGTTTCGCTAGATAGCCCAGGCTGGTCTCAAACTCCTGGTCTCAAGCGATCCTCCTGTGTCAGCGTCCTGAGTAGCTAGGACTACAGGCACACACCAGCAGGCCCAGCTCTGTATCTCCACTGTTTAGAGCAGAACCCATCACAAGATAGTCAAATACTTGTTGAGTTAATTCATTTAAAGTTAGTAAAGATATAAAAATATATTTTCAAATGGTTATGAATGTCCTAAAGAAAAATAGAAGAGTAATATTGGGGTGAGGGACTGAACATTTTTATTATTATTGTTATTTTTTTAAAGAAAGAGGTTCTCTCACTCTGTTGCCCGGGCTGGAATGCAGTGGCACAATCATGGCTCGCTGCAGCCTACACCGCCATGGCTCAAGTGATCCTCCTGCCTCAGCCTCCCAAGTAGCCAGGACTATAGGCACCCACCACCACACCTGGCTAATTTTTAAATTTTTTCACAGAGACAGTGTCTCACTATGTTGCCCAGGCTGGTCTTGAACTCCTGGGCTCATGTGATCCTCCCACCTTGGCTTCTCCAAGTGTTGGGATTACAGGCTACCACACCTGGCTGGGGCAGGGGCGCTACTTTAGGTTAAGAGATTTGCACTTGAGCCCAGGAGACTCAGCTGGGCAACACAGTGAGACCCCCATCTCTACAAAAAAAAAAATAATTAGTTGGGTGTGTTGGTGTGGGCCTGTGATCCCAGTTACTCAGGAGGCTGAGGTGGGAGGATCACATGAGCCTGGGAGGTGGTGGAGGCTGCAGTGAGCTATGACCCTGCTATTTTACTGCGGCCTGGGTTACAGAGCAAGACCCCATTTAAAAAAAAAAAAAAAAAGTGAGCTCCCTAAAGGCCTCTATGAGAAGGGAAAGGTTGATACAAGCTGAGGCTCATTACCTGGACCACATGTCTACAATCCAGGTGGGACTGGCTCAACACGGTATCTTTTACATCATCTTGCAAAGTACCTTTCCTCAGCTTCTCTAAGAAGTATTTGTAGAGTGAATGTTGAGTGGATTTTATAATGAGGCTTCGAAATCCCCATGGTCTCCTGGCACCACTGTAGGACAGTTACTGTAGGACTGTTACTGTAGGACGGTTACTGTAGGACTGTTACTATCGGACGGTTACTGTAGGACTGTTACCGTAGGATTGTTACTGTAGGATGGTTACTGTAGGACTGTTGGGTCACCCCTGGCTGTTAAGGCCATTTCCCTTTCTCTTCTCTCAGCAACCAGCCTGTGGCTTCAGGGGAAACTTCCAGTTCAAGACTGAAAGTCATGGTTTTGGCCCCGAAATATATTTCTGCTCCTGACTCCATGAGAACAAGACAGATTCTACAGGGAATGAAAGTAGAAGATGACTGGAGCAAACACTGGTTATAAAGGATTCCTTATGAAGTGAGACTTGAGATGAAGAGGAAGCAGCAGATTCCAGATGAATCTTAGGGTTGGAACCCATTTATTAC
This sequence comes from Macaca mulatta, assembly GCF_049350105.2. Classification (NCBI taxonomy): domain Eukaryota; kingdom Metazoa; phylum Chordata; class Mammalia; order Primates; family Cercopithecidae; genus Macaca; species Macaca mulatta. The sequence continues at coordinate 69,458,671 of NC_133424.1, forward strand.
CTTCATAACCAGAGAGCCTGGGTATTCTTGATTCTTCCACCATAGACCACTGATGTGGTTTGAGAAGCGAGTTCAGAATTACACCACTTTCAACACCCAGAGGCATAAATTGCTCCAAAGCTTTTTATCAGGCTTGACCAGGCACGGTGGATCACGCCTGTAGTCCCAGCACTTGGGGAGGCCAACGCAGGTGGATCACTTGAGGTCAGGAGTTTGAGACCAGCCTGGTCAACATGGTGAAACCCTGTCTCTACTAAAAACTACAAAAATGTAATCCCAGCTACTTGGGATGAGGCAGGAGAATAGCTTGAACCTAGGAGGCGGAGGTTGCAGTGAGCCGACATCGTGCCATTGCACTCCAGCCTCTGTGACAGAGCAAAACTCCATCTCAAAAACAAACAAACAAACAAAAAATCAGGCTTTTTGGGTTCCCAAACTGTTTGATATTTGTTCTACCTCAGGTTGGCCTACCCCCACATGTTTCTTTCCAGGTTCTCTGCTTGTCCCCTCAGGCAGTATCTCTGGATCTGGGCTCTAAAGCTGGGAGTGAGAAAAATGGTCCACTTCTGACATCCCTGCTTTGAGGGCTGAGTGCTCAGTGGTAGTGGGTGGCCATTGGCCTCATGTCTTTTCAGCTGCCCTGTCATGGTACACAACTACAGACTTTCAGTGGGGCATGTGTGATGAATCCCCAGTACTCAGCATCAAGGTGCCCAAGGAAGAGCCCTCATCTCACCAACACTGGATGGGTGGAGGAAGGGAGCTCCTGCCTCTGGGGCTGCACTCACTATGGATCTAGCCTCAGCAAGTTTCTGGTGGCAAGATAAGAAGTGCTGACATCCTACCCTGCTGAGAAGACAGCCCCCTGTCTGGAAGCTGGGAGGGAGAGCCCTGTGTTCTTGTCTGCAACACTGTGGAGTATAGTTTCCCTATCACTGAATTGGGAAGGTTGAAGGAAAGAGATAGTCTTGGTTCAAATACCACTGACTCTCACAGTTCTTACAGAAGGACAGATTCTCTTGAATAAATATTTTTTCATTTGATGTATCCCCTTAGGACTATCTCTCCAGAGACGTGACTTTTTTTTTTTTTTTTCATTTTTGTTTTTAATAATTTTCAACAGTTTTCTTGGGGAGTGGGCCCACAGAGCTCCTTATGCTGCCATGCCAGAAGTCTCTCCTTGCTTTCCTTGTTTTAAACTTTTTATTTTCTGATAATTTTAGCTGTAAAGAAGCAAAGATATTATGGAGTTCCTATATAACTTCATGCAGCTCCACCTCATGTTAATACGTGACAAGTCTATGACGTATTTGTCAAAGCTAAGAAATTAACATCGGTATACTACTACTACTAACTGAACTACGCACTGCATTTGGATTTCATCAGTGTTTTTCCACTAATGTCCTGCAGTTGCAGGATCCAGTCCAGGACACCACATTTCACTTAATCATCTCACTGCTTTAGTTTTCTTCCATCTGGGACAGTTGCTCTATCTTTTCTTGTTTTTCATGATCTACATACTTCTGGAGTACTCATCATGCAACGTCCCTTAATTTGCATTTGTCTGATATTTTTTCATTATTAGTCTAGAATTGTGGGTTAAGGGGAAGAACATCAGATTGGCAAAGTGTCCTCCTTGTATCATCATAGTAGGTGTTACTTGATGTCAAGATGACTAAAATGGGCCAGGCACGGTGGCTCACGCCTGTAATCCCAGCACTTTGGGAGGCCGGGACAGGCAGGTCACGAAGTCAGGAAATCGAGACCATCCTAGCTAACACGGTGAAACCCCGTCTCTACTAAAAATACAAAAATTAGCTGGGTGTGGTGGCGGGCACCTGTAGTCCCAGCTGCTCAGGAGGCTGGGGCAGGAGAATGGCTTGAACCTGGGAGGCAGACGTTGCAGTGAGCTGAGATCGTGCCACTGCACTCCAGCCTGGGCAACAGAGTGAGACTCCATCTCAAAAAAAAAAAAAAAAAAAAAAAAATTGACTTAAGTGATGCTAACCTTGATCACTTGGTTAGGTGGTTGTCTGCCAGGTTTCTCCTGTCAAGTTACTGTTTTCACTTTCCACAATTAGTCACTAAGTCCAGCCATCTCAAGGGGAAGACCACAAAGCTCTACTGTCTGAAAGGCGATGGTGATATCTATGTATACTATTTGCAATTCTTTTTTAAGATTGGTTTCTTCTCCTTATTTATGGGCAAGCCTTATTAATTACTGGTTTTAATTTTTGAAAACTCAAGTAAGTGCTCACCTTAGCAGTACATATATTAAAAATCAAATAAATATAAGTGCTTCTATGTGTGTTTTGTGAATCCCATCTTATACACATAAGGTAAAGGAGATGCTAAGATTTGGAAATAGTTCATCTCCACCAAAACTCATGTTGAAATTTGATTTCCAAGCTGGGCATGGTGGTGTGCACCTGTAGTCCCAGCTACTTGGGAGGCTGAGGCCGAAGGATCACTTGAACCTAGGAGTTCACAGACAGGCTGGGTAACATAGTGAGACCCCATATGATACGGTTTGGCTGTGTGCCCACCCAAATCTCATCTTGAACTGTAACTCTCACAATTCTCGTGTGTCATGGGAGGGATCGGTGGGGGGTGACTGAACTATGGGGCCGGGTCTTTCCTGCGCTGCTATGACAGTGAAGGAGTCTCACCAGATCTGATAGTTTTAAAAACAGAAGTTTCCAGCCAGGCGCGGTGGCTCACGCCTGTAATCCCAGCACTTTGGGAGGCCGAGGCGGGTGGATCACAAGGTCAGGAGATCAAGACCATCCTGGCTAACATGATGAAACCCCGTTTCTACTAAAAATACAAAAAATTAGTGGGGCATGGTGGCTCGTGCCTGTAGTCCCAGCTACTCGGGAGGCTGAGGCAGGAGAATCTCTTGAACCCGAGAGGCAGAGTGAACCGAGATCGTGCCACTGCACTCCAGCCTGAGCAACAGAGTGAGACTCCATCAAACAAAAAAGAATAAAAAGAAAACATTCAGTAAGCTTCTCCTGTATTCCTACACAAAGAGTATAACAGCAATATATTCCACAAGAGTAAAGCAAAATAAGTAAAGTTATTCTAAGTAAACTAAATTAGAAGGCTTTTCATGAACTGAGCAACTGTTGGAACTAAGCTGACATGGGGTTGTTAGCTGATTATAATGTGCCCAGAATTAGAATATTGATCCAGATTTTTACATTACCCATCCCTCTTGTTTCTTCTGAGCAGCAATCAGAGATGTTGGTTCACAGGAATAAGCAGGGTTAGCTTAAATTACAGAAACAAACTTAAAAAGAACTAATGAGACTAGAATTTAGTAACAAGTATACCATAGTTCTTGAAATACAATATTTCTCTCTCCAGTTTCCCATTTTTACTAAAGACAAATTAGGGTAAGCCTGTTTTGCTTTATTATACTTGGTCTGATTATTTATATAAAGTGCAGCAAGAATAATTATTTTTCACATAGGCTTTTTTCATTTTTTATTTTTGAGATGGAGTCTCGCTCTGTCGCCCAGGCTGGAGTGCAGTGGCACAATCTCGGCTCACTGCAAGCTCTGCCTCTCGGGTTCACGCCATTCTCCTGCCTCAGCCTCCCGAGGAGCTGGGACTACAGGCGCCCGCCACCACACCTGTCTAATTTTTTGTATTTTTAGTAGAGACAGGGTTTCACCACGTTAGCCAGGATGGTCTTGATCTCCTGACCTTGTGATCCAGTCGCCTCGGCCTCCCAAAGTGCTGGGATTACAGGCATGACCCACCGCGCCTGGCCTACATAGGCTTTTTAATTGGCTTTGATGGAACTTTGTTTCATAGAGAATCTCCGATAAGACTTTTTTAAAGCTGAGCCCTGCCATGGGTATGTACCTTCAAATACCTATAAGTTGGGTAAATTCCTCTCCTTTTGAGGTCCTAAGATAATGTGGAGCTCCTGGACTGTGAGAAAGTGACATTCTTTACTTAACCACAGGTCAGAAACTCTGTAGAGGGACTGTGTAGGCAAAGGTGTGAGGCCAGTTCCCCAAAGGGCTTTTATTGGCTCTACAAGTCAACTTTGATTCCTTAAAGGAAAGCACATCATTCTGGTCAAACCCTTGGTAAAATAACCAATTTCTCCAATTATGTCCTGTTATAAAGGAAAACAGATTCTTATTGCACTTATGCAAATAACTATATTGCCATAAGTTAAGAATACTCACAACTAGTTTCCAAATTCTGGAGAAATCAGGTAGAGAGAAACAAATACTTTCCAAATTTTGTTCATAGGAGTATATTCAACTAGTAAATGCTGCAAATAGCTCAAATGAAAAGTTTCCTTGACTCTGAAAAACAAAACAAAGGACCAGCAATGTTTTAAACAAAGTTAAAAACATTAGACTTCTTCAGTTTAGTCCATGTAGTTAACTTCTGTTTGATACTTATGAACATTTCAGTTCTCTATGAGAGTTCTAAAAGTTTTTTCCTCTATTCTAATATCACTATGTCCAAAATTATCAGAAAACCTGCTTTTTTTTTTGGAGTCTCGCTCTGTCGCCCAGGCTGGAGTGCAGTGGCCTGATCTCAGCTCACTGCAAGCTCCGCCTCCCAGGTTCACGCCATTCTCCTGCCTCAGCCTGGAATTACAAGCAGCTGGGACTACAGGCGCCTGCCACCATGCCCGGCTAATTTTTTGTATTTTTAGTAGAGACAGGGTTTCACCATGTTGGCCAGGCTGGTCTCAATCTCCTGACCTCGTGATCTGCCCACCTCGGCCTCCGAAAGTGCTGGGATTACAGGTGTGAGCCACCGCACCCAGCCAGAAAACCTGCATTTAAGAACACCTGCTAGAGTTCTTTCTTTTTTTTCGAGACAGAGTCTCACTCTGTTGCCCAAGCTTGAGTGCAGTGGCACAATCTCAGCTGACTGCAACCTCCACTTCCCAGGTTCAAGTGATTCTCCTATCTCAGCCTCCCGAGTAGCTGGGACTACAGGCCTGTGCCACCACACCTGGCTAACTTTTTACATTTTTAGTAGAGATGGGGTTTCACCATATTCAGGCTGGTCTCAAACTCCTGACCTCATGATCTGCCTGCCTCGGCCTCCCAAAGTACTGGGATTACAGGAGTGAGCCACCATGCCCAGGCCCCCCCACTTTTTTTTTTTTTTTTTTTTTTTGAAACAGAGTCTCGCACTGTCACCCGAGCTAGAGTCCAGTGGCGCAATCCCAGCTCACTGCAACCTTCACCTCCTGGGTTCAAGCGATTCTCCTTCCTCAGCCTCCCAAGGAGCTGGGACTACAGGCCTGCGCCACCACACCCGGCTAATTTTTATATTTTTAGGAGACACAGGGTTTCACTGTATTGGCCAGGCTGGTCTCAAACTCCTGACCTCATGATCTGCCCGCCTTTGCCTCCCAAAGTACTGGGATTAGAGGCGTGAGCCACCGTGTCCGGCCCTTTTTTTTTCTTTTTGGATATGGAGTCTCACACTGTCACCCGAGCTGGAGTCCAGCGGCGCAATCCCAGCTCACTGCAACCTCTGCCTCCCAGGTTCAAGCGATTCTCCTGCCTCAGCCTCCCGAGTAGCTGGGATTACAGGTGCCCGCCCCCATGCCTGGCTACTTTTTTTGTATTTTTTTTGTAGAGACAGGGTTTCACTATGTTGGCCAGGCTGGTCTCCAACTCCTGACCTCGTGATCCACCCTCCTCGGCCTCCCGAAGTGCTGGGATTACAGGTTTGAGTCACTGCACCCGCCCAGCCTGGAGTTCTATAGTTGATTATAAACCATCTTCTAAAGATGATTAAAACAAGACAATTGTCTGTGGATGATAAGAAGTTTCAGGACAGCCACTATTAAGGCCACAATTGATAAGGAAATTTGGTTCTGTGGCACACAAAATTTTACATAACAATTATAATTATTAATAACATACACTAAGTCATATTAGAATTATAGGAGTTTCCCATAATTTTGGAACATATACCAATAACATATTTATGCAAATATAATCCAAAGAAAGCAAAACACCATTTCACATTTGATAATGCTTCCTGTATGATCTTTATACCAAATAAGCCAAATTTCACCTTTACATTAATGTACTATTAATGTGAAGCCCAATTTTTAATAAAACCTTATAGATGGCCGGATGCGGTGGCTCACACCTGTAATCCCAGCACTTTGGGAGGCCGAGGTGCACAGATCATGAGGTCAGGAGTTCGAACCAGCCTGACCAACATGGTGAAACCCCGTCTCTACTAAAAATACAAAAATTAGGCCGCGCGCAGTGGCTCACGCCTGTAATCCCAGCACTTTGGGAGGCTGAGGCGGGCAGATCACGAGGTCAGGAGATGGAGACCATCCTGGTTAACACGGTGAAACCCCGTCTCTACTAAAAATACAAAAAAATTAGTGGGGCGTGGTGGCGGGCGCCTGTAGTCCCAGCTTCTCCAGACGCTGAGGCAGGAGAATGGTATGAACCCGGGAGGCAGTGGAGCTTGCAGTGAGCAGAGATCGGGCCACTGCACTCCAGCCTGGGCAACACAGCGATACTCCATCTCAAAAAAAAAAAAAAAAAAAAAAAATTATCCAGGTACCTGTAGTCCCAGCTACTCCGGGAGGCTGAGGCAGGAGAATCACTTGAGCCCAGGAGGTGGAGATTGCAGTGAGCCAAGATAGTGCCACTGCACTCCAGCCTGGGTGACACAGCAAGACTCTGTCTCAAAAAAAAAAAAAAAAAAAAAAAAACCCTTATAGACATATTTACCCAATTTTAATGTTTAACCATAAGGTAAGATTCTTTTTTTTTTTTTTTTTTGAGATGAATGTTTAATTTATGGAAAAACAGAGTAATGCCCCTTTAACTTTAGCCAATATGTTCACACACAGAATCTCTTACAATTAATTTTTATAAACCTTCCAGAACTTGTTTAAATATTTAGATTTTTTTTCTTACTTAAAACAAACGTTCAACACTTTAGGCAGAAAAAATGTCCACATTTCCATGCCTTCTTATAATCATTTTCTTTTTCTTTTTTTTTTTTAACCAAAAACACATTTGCTTTTCTTACACCCCTTCCATGTAAAATTGTTTCTTTAGTAGTGTCAGTTACATGTTATAATGTTAACTCTTAGCAACTTTTATTTTTGGTGAAAACCTTGGTAAGTAAGGAATTTTAATTATGTACTAGGTGTGGAGCCTGCCTAGGACACACCAGGCAGAAGTGCAAATAGGAATTGAATCTCCAGCATAACTAAAGAGCACTATGGTTAAAAGCACTATGGTTAAAAGGGGGTGTGGCTAACTCCAGAGGTCCCCAGGCCTTACCTAGAATCTACTGGCTTTAAGGGTAGGTAAATTGAACAATTTTCAAAAGTTAAAGAAACAGTTTGACCTTAAAGCATTTAGCAATCTGATATCTGACCTTAATTTAGACCAAGCATCTACATTTTCAAGATATTTTATTTTACCAATAATCTCTAAAACTGTCTTTCTTTCCAAAAGATTACTAAAGTCACAAGAACAAAAATGCATTACAGTTTCTATTTTGCTGACAAAATATTTGATTTAAGCACTTATTTTTCTAAGGCAATTAATTAGAACTCTAATTAGAACTCTTTTATATCTAAACATACAACACATATAAATACACAGACACACAAAAGATTCAGCACTTGTAAGATTTTTCATTTGCCAGTTTTTTAACTGGATTACTGGCTTCCAGTAATGAAGTCATCCACCCGCCTCGGCCTCCCAAAGTGCTGGGATTACAGGCATAAGCCACCACACCCAGCCTATCCACTTTTAATTAAGCTAACTTTTAACCATAGTGCTCTTTAAAAAAGAAATCCTTTCAAATCTCTTATTACCCAACTTTAGCCATGCCAAGAAGCCAATATTTCTAGCTTCTGAACTTTACCAAAGGTTATCTCCTAGGTGCACAGAAAAAGGACAATTTAAAACAGTCTGTGGAGGAGACGAGAATAGACAAGGTCCCGCAGATATTAAACCAGAAATGACTTACTTCCTAGGTGGGGTATCAAACCCAGACTGCCACTGTGGAAGTGCAAAAACCTTAGTTACTGAGCTACAGCACAGGACGATGCCCACTTCCTTTCACAGAAGCCTAGAGTAGTTAATTTTGAGCTTGCAAGGGCTTTTAACTACTTAATATGATTTTTAGAGCTGACTATGACATGAACCCTAAAATTCCTGTTCCCTAGAAGGCAGAGACCAAGAGAAGGTACCACTACATGGTTAAAAGGCCAAGCTCCCAAGGACATAAAACAAGGGGGAGACTTCATCCAGTTTGTTTGTGTCAGGGACTTGACCAGCTTGCTGGGTCGTCTTGAAAAGCGGGCTTACAGGTGTTCTAAGCCCATGTTTTATCCTACAGAAAAATGAATTCAAAGCACAAAATACACCAGCTTAAGACTAGCCTTACAATTCTTTTTCACATTAATCAAAACTTTACAGAGGAGATAAACACTGATTTATTGATTTGTTATTATTATTATTATTATTTTACCATTCATTCAACCATTTGCATAGAGAGAGAAATCAGAAATCTGACTGGTAACAAATTCTTACCCTTGTGCTGGCATGCGAGATTTCTGTGTTCCCTTTTTCTGAGTGGTCCCAGTGATCTGGCTTGTGGCAGCATTGCCCTGGGGGCCAAGTCGCATTATAAAGAAAAATTACCTTTTTTCATTCTGACCAGAACAAAATACATGCGATAAAACATACACATTAGCCACTCTGCTTAGCACCCAATATTAAAATGGCAAGGCTTAAATTTGCCCCCAGATGGGCCCCGTCATCTTTAATCCAGCCTCTGACTTGGAGTTTCAACATGTGGTCTCTGGGGAAGATGGTCGCCCTGAGTAACAGAAAAGATAAGAAAGGGAAATACTTTCCCAGGTAATATTTTCCCAGGAAATACTTTCCACAGGCAATACTTTCCCAAGGAAGGGGAAATGATCAGGGAGGCCAGAGAAAGACCCACCCATTGTAGTGACACTGAAAAGTTCAGGCGGCTGCGGCTGCTGTCGTGAAGGTATTTTTTTCCGGCAGTGCCCTCAGCTCTCAAGTTTCCCCTTTTGCGGGAGGAAAAAGCTCCCCGTGTCTCATGATCCTGTACATGCCTAACCCTGTTGCCCACAGTCATCAACAAAGAATGCAAGGCAGATTAATCCAAAGAGAATAGGAGTTAACATCCCACGGTGCCAAACCTGTTCTTAGCCAGCAGAGACTTTACTGAGAGGGGTCTCTAATCCCCTAAATCTTAGAAGCGACTCTAATCCTCCTGACTTGGGCCTCTAACCCAAAGTCGGTCAAGTGTCCTTGCCTTTTATTAAGAGGGGCCTCTAACCCACTCTGTCTTAGGAGAGACTATAACTCCCCTAACTTGAGCGTCTATCCCAATCCCATTCTTAACTTGGATACCCCACCACTTATCCAAAGTGGTCCAATCAGTGCTGCAGTCTATTTCCTTTGGGTCAGGGGGATCTCCTCAGTATTGTTCCTTTTGTGGTTTGCAAGAAAGGTGTTACTGGATCCCACCACACACCCAAAGTTAGCCTTTGGGTCAGGGGTTTCTGCAGTATAGTCTCTTCCGCGGTGGCCAGGAATATGTTACAGGAAAGGGGTCCCAATCCTCACCCCAAGAGAGGGTTCTTGGATCTCGCGCAAGAAATAATTCAGGGCGAGACCATAGAGTAAAGTGAAAGCAAGTTTATTAAGAAAGTAAAGGAATAAAGAATAGCTACTCCATAGACAGAGCAGCCCCGAGGGCTGCTGGTTGCAAATGTTTATGGTTATTTCTTGATGACACGCTAAACAATGGGTGGATTATTCATGCCTCCCCTTTTCGGACCACATAGGGTAACTTCCTTACATTGCCATGGCATTTGTAAACTGTCACGGCACTGGTGGGAGTGTAGCAGTGAGGCCGACCAGCGGTCACTCTCGTCACCGTGTTGGTTTTGGTGGTTTTGGCCAGCTCCTTTACTGCAACCTATTTTATCAGCAAGGTCTTTATGACCTGTATTTTGTGCTGACCTCCTATCTCATCCTGTGACTCAGAATGCCTTAACTGTCTGGGAATGCAGCCTAGTAGGCTTTAGCTTCATTTTACCCAGCTCCTATTTAAGATGGAGTTGCTCTGGTTCATACGCCTCTGAAAAAAACATTTAAATTTAATTATAAGAGTCTGGCCAGGCGCGTTGGCTCACATCTGTAATCCCAACACTTTGGGAGGCCGAGGCGGTCGGATCACCTGAGGTCGGGAGTTCGAGACCGGCCTGACCAATATGGAAAAACCCCGTCTCTACTAAAAATAGCCACGCGTGGGGTCTCATGCCTGTAATCCCAGCTACTTGGGAGGCTGAGGCAGAAGAATCGCTTGAACCCAGGAGGCGGAGGTTGCAGTGAGCCGAGATCGTGCCATTGCACTCCAGCCTGGGCAACAAGAGTGAAACTCCATCTCAAAAAAAAAAAAGATTTAATTATAAGAGTCATAAGTATGTGAAAAAGAGAATGATGTCTTTTTATTGCCAATGATGAATAACAGTGTTGCTAGAACACTAATTTAGCCAAAAATATTTCTCCAGAAGTATTTTATAGACAGCATCGTGTAGGAAATTGACCCCATCTCCATTCGTTGACTATTTTCAATCTCGAAATTAAATCTCTTGGGGAGTACGTTCTGCACACCTTGTTTCTATTTTCATAACCATATATATCGTCAAACCATTGAAAGCTGGACTTTATTCTCTCACTTTCATAATCATGAAAAGAAAAAAAAAGTTACTGATGAGGACTACGAACACTTTGCATAATATAGATATCTTTTGCATAATATAGGATTGTTAAAATCCTAACATGACTTTATTGGTCACCTGTCTGCAACCAGTTAATGCTGGGTTGGGCCAGGGTTCCCCTCTTTCCCGTCACTTATCCATTCTTTTCATAGCCTCACCTAATAACATGACTTGAAGTAACAGTTTACGGTAACTCTCAAATTTATATATCCATTCTCGAACCCTCTGCCAATGTTGAATCATAGGTTGAGTAGATGGCACTACGCTTTGAGGTCTCACTGACGTTTCAAACTGATCATGCTTGAAATGGGAGTACTGGGCTTCCCTGCAAGCCTGCTCCACTAGCAGCCTCCCCACCTCAGGGTATGGGAAGTCCACACGTGGCGAACGCGAAGCCTATTACATCACCCGGAAGTCCCTGCATCCTTTGAAGGCTGGGCCCGGCCAAAGGAGGCCCAATAGAGGGCGGTCTGTCCTTTCCCAGCAGGCCGGGCACACTGTCAGGCGTCCTCCTTTGGGTGGCTATTTTAACTGCTCATTTATCCTTTTCTTCTATGAAAAGATCCAGAAAAGAGGCAAAGCGAGCGAGAAGTCGCGGGCCCAGCCCCACAGCAGGGTAAGCACCTTTGTTCGGGGTCTGAATCGGGGCGACTATCCCCGCCTCCTGACCTCGATTTTCCTGAGCTTGAAGGGACCTTTCGACCCTCCGACGTGTGCCTATACTAAAGCGGCGGCCCTAAGACGACGCGGGGGTTCTGGTGCGCACTTACGTGGAGTCGGATGCGCTGGGTGAGTTCCCACACCCGGTAGATGTAAGGGAAAAACTGCATTACCCAGAAGGCACCGTCCCTTGCGTCGGCCGCGGACTCTGGGCCATTGACGGCCCAGGACAGGAGCGTTATCTGCGGGCCAGGGCGGCGGAGGCGGGACTTCCGCTTCTTCGTGTGACGTCATCTCCGTGGGCCGGCTTGGCCCTGAAACAGTGTGGGGCCTAGAGCGCTGGGTGGGCGCGTTCTGCGGCCTGAGCAGGGAAGGGTAGTGAAGCGGTTACGCCCCTTCTCCGCGTCTTGGCGGGAGCCTGACGCCCCGCTTCTCCCCTAACGAGGCATCCCACTGGCGCCCGTCGAGGCCTAGGCCTCCGCAGCCGCCCTCCGTCTCCTCAGCCCCGACGCTGCGCCCTGGGCCTTGTGCGCATTTTTTTGGGGGGAAAACTGAGGCTCAGAGTGCGAAAGTCAGCCGAGGTCGCCCCGCCCAGGACAGAGAAGGGCTGTGGTCGGCTGATCCGCGGCATTCCCGGGATGGCGGCGGCGTGGATGGCTCCGGCGCAGGTGAGTGGACGAGGTTTCGGACTTGCTGCTGCTCTGCTATTTCTGGAGGCCTCGTGGGCAGGCTGGAAGCCAAGACAGCCACAGGATTTTTCTTTGTCGCCATCGTTTAAGAGAAATGGCCGTGGCTTGTCATTTCCTTTATCCGCAGTCCTGCAACAGTGTTGGCCTCTGATAGGTGTTCAATCCGTGGTTGAAGGAGGAGTGATGCTTCCTTCTGGGGCTCTCATCACACTTCCCCTAAATCCAGCCTTGTCTGCGGCCTGCCAGCCCCTACCCCATCCCCTTGGCCAACCACCCCGACCTTGTGTCTTTGCGTTTTTCCCTGGTCCTTTGCTCTTCAGAGCCACCAAGCTGACCGTACAGACTCCTCTTCCATTTTCCAGCCTTTCTCCTTGACCCCCCTTTACCTCGAACACTGCCGCGGTAGTGGGGGGCCTCCGTCCCACATCCTTCTGGCCTCTGTCCAGATGTCACGTATTTGGAGGTGCCTTTTTTGGCAACTCCGGCTAAAGTGGCACCTTACACCCTTGCCCAGAGTCTGGTATTTTTGTGTAGAGAATCTGATGGTGTTAAAGAAGCTTGTGGATTTGAGTTTGTCAAGGACGTAATGAGAACAAAGAAAAATAATTAGAAAGAATGATATTAACTGACTGTCGTTGAGTCCTTGCTGTGGGCTGATCGGTGGGTAATATTTAACCCTCAGCTCGTGTAATCCTGATTTTTTTTTTTTTTTTTTTTTTTTTTGAGACGGAGTCTTGCTCTGTCGTCCAGGCTGGAGTACAGTGGTGTGACCTTGGCTCACTGCAAACTCCGTCTTCTGGGTTCAAGCGATTCTCCTGCCTCAGCCTCCTGAGTAGCTGGGAGTACAGGTGCACGCCACCACGCCTGGCTAATTTTTGTATTTTTAGTAGAGACGGGGTTTTACCATGTTGGCCACACTGGTCTTAAACTCCTGACCTCAGGTGATCCACCCGCCTTGGTCTCCCAAAGTGCTGGGATTACAGGTGTAAGCCGCCGCACCGGCTTAATCCTGAACTCTTTAGAATTAGGTTATATTGTCATCATTGTTTTACACAAGAGCAATTTGAGGGTCACAGACGTTCAATTACTTGCCTTGCATCACTGTAGCTCTTAAGTATCAGAAACTAACAACTGGTATGTTTACCATCATAGTCTGTTTTTAACCTCTTCTTTACCTGCAATGGTTAGGGAGGCCTGGGGGTGACACCTAAAGTAAACTTTGCAAGATGAGGCCTCCTTCTAGCCGTGGTCTTGGGCATGAGGAGTCATGGCCTTTCATACTGGGGGAACTGTGTAGACTTAAAAAATGGTATATTGGTTGTTTAAGGAGTTCCCAGGGGACCTGTGTGGCTTCCACGGTGGTTTTATATGTGGTTCCCCTTACTCCCTTACCTGCTGACATATTCTGAGAGGGCACGTTTGTATGGTTTTGTTGCTGAATGTACTCTCCTACTCAGCCAGGATAGATATAATCTGCAGATGGGCCCATATTCTCATGGCTACAACCTGCTGTGCCCTCTGTGACTCTTGTTTGCTTGCTGCTGGAATATTCTGGCTTCAGGGTTACCTGCTAGTAGGACTCAGGTAGAAAAGGAAGTGATGGCTCATTGTGAATTCTCCTTGGAAGCAGGTCCAGGCCCTAACACCTGATCAGGTGGCACCACCTCAGGTGATTCTTTGGTGAGGTGGATGATGATGACTACACTTCTCTGCGCTTGTCCATGGGAGTGGCTGAAATGGATATATGGATTTGAAATGCTTCATCCTCATTAACTGCATTAACTTTGCTAATAGAGAAATGTCAGGTTACATAATTAGACCAGAGGGCCCTGGGCTTAAATCCTGCCTCTGTTGATAAGACCTGTGACTCTGGGCTGGGCATGGTGGCTCACACCTGTAATCCCTGCACTTTGGGAGGCCGAGGTGGGTGGACTGCTTGAGCCCAGGAGTTCAAGACCAGCCTGGGCAACATGGGGAAATCCTATCTCTACAAAAACTACAAAAAATTAGACTGGTGTGGCATCTTGTGCCTGTAGTCCCAGCTACGCAGGAGGCTGAGGTGGGAGGATCACTAGACCACAGGAGGTCAGGGCTGCAGTGAGCCGACATTGTGCCACTGCACTCCAGCCTGGGTGACAGAGTGAAACCATCTGGAAAAAAAAAAAGACATGAAGACATGTGACTTTGGGTAGACTGGTAGAGCTTCTGGGACCTGAGATCTGGGCCTCAGGTCTCTGAGTATGACATAGAGATGATGATGGTAAATTCAGATGCCGTGTGTAGCCTTTGCCTCGGTGTTTTTTTGGTTTTTTTTTTTTCTTTTTTTACAAACAGTTTTTCTTTGTTTCATTTTCTTTCCTTTTTTTTTTTTTTTTTTTTTTTGAGACAGAGTCTAGCTCTGTTGCCAGGCCAGAGTTCAGTGGTGCGATCTTGGCTCACTGCAACCTCCGCCTCCCGCGTTCAAGTGATTGTCCTGCCTCAGCCTGCCAAATAGCTAGGACTTACAGGCACACACCACCACGCCCAGCTAATTTTTGTATTTTTAGTAGAGATAGGGTTTCACCTTGCCGGCCAGGATGGTCTCGATTTCCTGACCTCATGGTCTGCCCACCTCGGCCTCCCAAACTGCTGGGATTACAGGTGTGAGTCACCATGCCCAACCTACAAACAGTTTTTCTTTAGTTCTTTTGACTATTCTTTTTTTGGGGGGGGGGGGACAGAGTCTCGCTCCATTGTCCAGACTGGAGTGCAGTGGCATAATCTTGGCTCACTGCAACCTCTGCCTCCCAGGTTCAAGCTATTCTCCTGCCTCAGCCTCCCTAGTAGCTGGGATTGCAGGTTTGTGCCACCACACCTGGCTACTTTTTGTATTTTTAATAGAGCCGGGGTCTCACCATGTTGGTCAGACTGGTCTCGAATTCCTGACCTCAGGTAATCCACGTGCCTCAGCCTTCCAAAGTGCTGGGATTACAGGCATGAGCCACCATGCCCAGCCTTGACTATTCTTGATGAGGTGGGAAACACGGTTATACTAACCTGGAAATCGAGGCTCAGCGAAATGAAATGAGGTCCCTAAGGTCACATAGCAGGCACATGTTGATTTCAGGAATTTGGTTTTAAACCTCAGGAGTCTGGCTCCTGAGCTGGGGACTTTCAGTCACTTTACCATGGCATGTAAACCTGTCAGCATGAGGCAGGCACACAGGGAGGATCGGTAAGACTCAGGTACTGTTCCTGTTATTGTTGCTGGTGTTGATGTTATTATTATTATTCTTTCCCATTCCTCTGATATGTCAGAGTGCTTACTGTCTGTGCCTCTCAGTCCGCTTCGGATTGTCCTAACCTTATTTCTGTGTCAAGTTCTAGTGGTTTCCTGCATATGAGGCCTTTTTTTTTTTTTTTTTTTTTTTAAGATGGAGTCTTGCTGTGTTGCCAGGCTAGAGTGCAGTGGCACGATCTCAACTCACTGCAGCCTCCACCTCCCAGGTTCAAGCAATTCTGCCTCAGCCTCTTCTGTCTCCTCTTCGCTGCTGTAATCCATGCAAGGCAGTGTCCACATTCCCCTTGATCCTAGCACAGATCTAGGCCCTTTGGAGGTGCTTGGTGATTTGGCCTTTGATTCTCTGTGCATCTTTTGCAGTGCTGGAGTGACAGGTTCTAATCCTATTCCACAGTTGCAAAGGAAACATTACTGGCTCTGTTTGACTTTTCAGGAGTCTGTGACCTTCGAGGACGTGGCTGTGACATTTACCCAGGAGGAGTGGGGGCAGTTGGACGTGACCCAGAGGGCCTTGTACGTGGAGGTGATGCTGGAGACCTGTGGGCTTCTGGTCGCACTGGGTAAGGCCTGTCCTCTCCTCTCCAACATCAGGGGCACCTGAAAGCAGCTTCATTCTAGCCTAATTCAGCTTCATTCTGGCTTCAGGCCGGGCTAGTGGAATAGGTCTTGGGAGCCAGCCCTCCTGTTTCCCAAAGCTTGACTCAATTTTTTTTTTTTCTTTTTTTTTTTTTTTTTTTGAGACACAGTTTCGCTCTTATTGCCCAGGCTGGAGTGCAGTGGCGTGATCTTGGCTCACCACAACCTCCGCCTCCCGGATTCAAGTGATTCTCCTGCCTCAGCCTCCAGAGTAGCTAGGATTACAGGCATGTGCCCCCACACTCAGCTTATTTTTTT